>NC_088781.1:54007082-55489466 GCF_958450345.1 Calliphora vicina | reverse complement strand
TAAAAATTTAAGCCATTATTTAAAAAATTAAATTGGAAACATACGCTTTTAGCAGCATTAGTTTAAATGTGTACAGAATGTATAAATGTATGTACAATAAAAAAGCAACTTGTTACCAGAAATAGTGTTATAGAAATGAAGTCTATTACTTTTAATTGTTTAGTCACAGAACAATGCAAACAATAAGAAGTAAAAGGAATTGCACTTGTTCATCTCTTCCCCAAAGCTGAAATAATACAAAAATAAAGTACATTTAAACTCCGATAATTTCTTTACGAAAATAATGCTTTATTTTTCTATTTCAACTCATCACATCTTTTTGCATTTCTTTCTCATTCCAGATAAGCCGCATTGGTTTGATAACGATACGTCATTGATACAATATGCCTACATTGGTGGCAGTGTCAACATCTCTTGCGATGCCATGGGTGAGCCACCACCATCGTTTACTTGGTTGCACGACAGTCGTGCAATAACGGGAAAGAACTATCGTTTATTTTATGCCGATTACGGTTCGACTCTACAAATACACGTATTGAATTCCTCGCATCTGGGTGATTACAAGTGTAAAGTGGCCAATCCATTGGGCATGTTGGAACGTGTTATTAAACTAAAGAAGGGCCAGAAACCAGCAGGAATTTCATACTTTCAAGTGAGACGCGTATTTACGGATGGCTTTGATTTGGACATACGTTCGGTGAAACCGTCTAACATTGATGACAACATGCATACGCTGGGCTATCGTGTCGAGTACATGAGCGAACAGGAATTCAAATACAGTGCTGGTAATTGGAGTTATGCTAAGCGAAAAGATTTCCTATTTCATAGAGGTAAATATCTACATACATACATGCAGACATACATATGTATGAGCAATTCAACTTGAAATTTGAAAAGGGATATAGAGTTTTGAGGGAAAGAAAATTGTATTAGTTTGTGAGTGCGTGTGTAAAATATTGAGAAATATTTATGCACTTGGTCAAGTGCGTGGAAATTGAAAAGGAAAGCCAGTTGAGATTTGTGGGCAAACAATTAGTGGGAAAATAACTAAGCTCACAAATAGGAAATAACCAAGATACTGGCATTTGTGTGCAACCAATAAGAATGTAGTTTAAGGGCTTGACATGGTTTTTTTTTCTTTGAAATATTGCTGATTTATTGAAATGAGATTAAGGTTTGGAATAAAACTAGCAGGTTTAACTATTTTAAGGTGGTGGGTCACATATGAAATATAATAAATTAATTTTCTTTAATTTTCTAGGAAAATTTAATTACTAAAATAAAATATCCCATGAGTCTCTTTAGTAGACTCCAAACTAATCCATAATTTTATTATCCCCCTAATTAAATATTTTATTATACTCATAATTTTGTATCTTTTCTCTTTCCCCCCCCCCCTACAGATGGTCGCCGTTTTGTGGTTACAAATCTAAAATCCAACACAACTTACTTGATGCATGCTGCTACACGCAACTTGGCCGGCTTAAGTGATTGGAGTTCAGTGAAAATATTCCACACGCTCGTAAATTATGCCAGTCATACGGTTACACTGCTGACACATCATGTCTTAATTATAATCACTTTAGGTTTTATAGTCAACTCATCCTTGAAGCATTTCTAATTTTCATTTCCGTTGCTTTCAAAGTAAATAAAATTTTCGTTTAATATTTAATTTATTTATTTATGTGGTTGTTGCCTTTTTATGTTTAACAAATTTTAGTACGAAACAAATAGAGAGATAAATAAATAAAAAAAACAATGAATTATATAAAGATGAGAAATATTTAAAGCTTAGCTTTTTATTAAACAAAAATTATACAAATTCAAAATATACGTATAAAGTGTTTTTTTCATTTAAATATTAGAAAAATGTTTGCATTTACTTGGTTAAAATATATATGTATGTTGTTTAATTTGTTGAGTTTATTTTAGCTAATTAGTTTATTTATGTATTATGTATTAATTTCAAAGTACCTGCTTTAGATATGATTTTAAAAAGGACATAAGAAATGATTAATATATTATTCTTGATTTACAGTGAAAATACACTTGAAGTACACACAAATTTCTAAAACACCCAAAAATAAACAGTTTTCTGCACTAATGTCTGCAACAAATATTGGAAATCAATGTTATATTTTATTTGGTCAATCGTTTGTTATTTTGGAAACTAACATTTAAAATTTAAAGTCAAAATAAAAAACTAATGCATTTTTTAAAGCCTTTGTCTTTAATAAACAATGATGAAATTAACATTCAACTTTTCAAGGATATTGAAGAGCCCCTTTTAAATACTTGTTATGTACTGTGACGACAAAAGTCGTAGACTCGTTTTTGCCACCATTAAATATTATTTTATATATATTTTATTTTATGTTTAGTTTTAATCTGATTATTTTATTTGTTTTATGTATTTAAATTTAACGGTTTCATTTATATGAGTACGCCATCTGTTGGTAAATAATAGAGTCAATTTAATATCACTACCCCAAAATACAGCCATGCAGAATGTAATAAAAGTACCATAGTACGATCGTTACCAACGATGGTTGTAGTCACTTAGTTGTCCGACACGGGTATAAAAGAAGGCACACTGTGAAATTGAAGTCAGTCTGCCAGCAGGAGGCCAAGCGGTAAGAACCACTCGACGTTAGCGACGAGTAGTACTAACTAATTGGTTAGCTTTAAAAGGCAACTAGTGGGAAACCAGTGGTACATCCAGAGGTTATACCTCTACCTTGTAACACTCTTGTCCGACACTTACGACGTTAGCGACGTGGTGTAAACAAGTCCCAATAGAGGCATTTTAAGACTAATTGGCTATTCTAATAGGCACTAGTGGGAAACCAGTGGTACATCCAGAGGTTATACCTCTACTTTGTAACACTCTTGTCCGACACCTACGACGTTAGCGACGTGGTGTAGGCAAGTCCCAATAGTAGCTTATTGATCTAGCTCACCAGGGTACAACTAATTGGCTATTCTAAGAGGCACTAGTGGGAAACCAGTGGTACATCCAGAGGTTATACCTCTATCTTGTGACACTCTTGTCCGACACCTACGACGTTAGCGACGTGGTGTAAGCAAGTCCCAATAGTCGCTTGTTACTTTAGCCCAACAGCGTCGTCGCCAGCAGATTTTATCTCAGCACGACTGACTAGTTGCTACCTTGCTTCCCGTGGCTCCACTCAGACAGTTGGCGTTACTCTAGATTGAGTTTTTGTGTTATTTGTAAAATTAAAATAAAGTGATACGTATTATAACGTTTAAGAGAACTACGTCTTTTATTCTCTTTACTGAGACGACATAGGAGAACTTTGTGGTTTCTCTTCAATCAAGACAACAATACGACCCTGGACTCCGCTGAGACTACCCCGGCAACCAGCGGAAAAACGTGTCGTTACAGTACCTAACATAGTATGAATACTTTTTACCGGGATATGGGAAAATCCAAAAACCATGGGTGAAGCGCTCAATATAGGGGTATTAAATTAATATCTCGTCAGTTTCTTATCCGATCGGCAGCATACATTCAGAGCTTAGCTCGGGTTTTATGTCTACTTTTCTTTTTTTAACTTTATCGGAACAACGAATCTGCTACTTCTTAATGGGCAACATGTATGAAATATGAATGACTGACTCAAAACGAATCCACGAGAGAAGAGTGTATAAACAATACTGGGAAAAATGTTCATTTACTTTAATGACATTCAGATCGTTCATCAAAATCCGTGTGGCTTTACAAAATCCGCTCGTTTGTGATGATGTTTCCACAATAGTACTATTGTAAATACTTTTCCATCTATCATTCTCATGTAGATCTT
This sequence comes from Calliphora vicina, assembly GCF_958450345.1. Classification (NCBI taxonomy): domain Eukaryota; kingdom Metazoa; phylum Arthropoda; class Insecta; order Diptera; family Calliphoridae; genus Calliphora; species Calliphora vicina. The sequence continues at coordinate 55,485,642 of NC_088781.1, read as the reverse complement.
TCAACCTCGGTATGGATGTTTCCTTCTGACAAATAATTCTTATTAGTCCGAATTGCACTTGCAATGGCACAATGCAAACCGTAAACATACGATCATCGATCATATTCTTATCAGGATCACTATATCTTTGTCGGTTGGTGCCATCGCATCCTCATTATAACTACTTTTTCAAGATTTCTATTGGTACTGACATTTTGAAATAAGCTCTGAAATGCCACTTCAGCAGACAAATCAGTCACCAATAATACACAATAGCACCTTTGCTTAGATAGTCTCAAAACGTCATAGCTTGGAAAAATCTTGGCACTTCGAGTTTTGGCCTGCATTAATATGTATGAGTGTTTAGTGTAACCTCCATCAATATAAAGAGCCAAGGATTCTTTTGGAGGCTCTCAGATTAAATACTTTTTTATTTTTTGCTGCTATGACTTCATTTGAATCCAACATTGAAATAACCTTGGATGTAGTTATTTTTCCAGTCTTGTAAAGACTAGAACGAGTTAGCTCGCTACGCGATAATTCCTTTATTCTCGAAGAAACTTTATGGACCTGACTTTTTACAGTACTGGAAACTCCTTTACCTATCGTCCAACTTGTGTATTAGTTGTTGGAGCAATTAACTCAAGGACTTCTTCTAACCATTTGAGCCTCATTATACCATAAAAAAAGAAGTCACTTTACATTCACAAGAAATAGTACAAACAAAATAAATAAGTTAAGATTTGAACCGGACAGTTTTGGACAATAAAAGATCTGCTCTACAAAATTTCACTAAAGGATATTGAACGGAAGACACATCGAAAGCTATATTGTTATTTTCGTTTTTACAAGCGAATTGGTTTTGGCAATCGAATTGAATTTGGTTAGTTCAATGAACTATTTCATAATCCCAAGTAATTTTCATCTATTTCGTTCAATGACACCAAACCAAAAAGAAAATTAATTCATATAGTAGAACTGTAAATATCACTGAAACCAACCGGAACTTTTAAAAAATCTTAATACCGATGATTTTTTCTCTTCGCTAATAATTAGGGTATTCAATCGATTAAACGATTAATTTTGGTCGGTTAACTGTTCGAATAATTCTAAATTAACGATTTTTAAATAACAAATAAACCGATTAATTTGTGTCGATTAACCGATTAACGGTTAATTTCTTATTTTTTTCACTTTAACATATTTTTTTGTAATTCAAATACAAATGTCCAAGTAAAATTACATATTTTTCGAACATTCATGAAACAAGTTTAGTGAGTATAACAACTGACATTTAATTTACATGTATTTGTCGGAGGAGGACATGATAATAGCCCAGACTGGAGACATTACTGAAACGAGTATTTTATCAGAACTTATCGAAATTATTAAAAGTATTCAAAACCTAAAAAAAGTCCAAGAAAGGTTTCCAATGGTATTATGGAGGATTTTATATGCTTAGAAAAAACTAAAAAAGATCGGAGATATTGGATATTCTTTATCACGCCTTATTTTCGATTTCTCCAACATCTACCATCAGCGAGAGAGTTTTTTCCAAGTCTAGTTTTATTAAAACTAAAGACAAATTATTTATTTTTTGGTTGAATTGTTATGTTTTGTTTTTTGTTTATGTTTTTGTTCTTTTAATTAATAAAATACTTAAACAAGTACACAAAATTCGTGGTTTTATTTTCAGTTAAAAATTAAAATATAAAATATTCGGTTAATCGAATAATTAAAAATTAACGGATTATTAACCGATTAAATCTAAACCACGATTAATTATTTGCTCGATTAGCCGATTATACCAGAAACCCGATTAATTGAATACCCTACTAATAATATAATTTACTAATTCAGTTATGTAGATTTGAGACGCTGAAAAGTACTCCAGAGACTTCAACTTCATCGTTTCGTTTTGAATTTCCATAAGTAAATTCAATGTTTCTGTCCTACTTTCAGTAAAATTAACATCTTGTTTCGTTAGGAATCTACTTGTTCCGGAATATATAAATAGTACTTTCCGTATACGTGATGATTTCGCTGTACTTTATTAATCTCCTCAGAAATGCCTTTATCCCTACTAGTTTCGTTCGAAAAGGTTTTTCAAGAGCTTCACTAAAAAGTTTATTTTTTAACTTCTTAATCTTGGATTCCACCATGGTTACTGGAACTTCCCAACGCGAAGCTTACAAAGCGTACCTTAATGACTTAAATAGAAAATCTTTCTATTCATCTCCGGTGCTGGTATGTTCTCCTAGGATTTCAAGTGTAAGCTGTAACGTAAAAACCATTATCGCAGAACGAGCATTCGAGTGATTTTCCTACCAGCGTAATATCAATGATCTTTTCCCTGATCTTAGTTAAAAATGTTGGTCTATGAGATCGTCATCGTAAAGTCACCTACCACGGTTGATCAGGCAAATATTGATATCTTTTCTGAACAAAATTCAGCTTCTATCTTTACCTTCGTGAGTTGAAGAAAGAAGCATACTTGGATTAAGGCTATGTTGCTTATTCGGAGTGGTTCAGATTAATCTCAGTCCGCTTGGATTCTTCACTGAAAGATGTCACCTTGTTAGGAACGTAGGATACGAAGGGATTCTGAACCAATTTTGATCCACAGATCTTTGCTTTCTACTTTGTCCTCGTTCGATATCCCAGTCCTCTATCCCAAGACTCTTATTTTGACGCTTTATACGTATACATACATTCTTTTGTACGAAAAGGAACATTACCCAGAAGAACGAGTTTTATACTCGCATTGGTCCAGAATTCGGTCACTTATTGGAAGCGGATTTTATGAAAGCATATGGCTTTCTTGTTAACGCATTCGATAATATTGTTGCTCCTTAACCATTTGAGGACATCGAATACCATATAGGAATCAACTGCCCTCACAGTTGATTCCTATTCCTCTATGGTTCGTCAACTAACAGCAGAGAATTTTTTACTCCAAAACCAAAAACTCTGTCTGTAATTATTTTACCCTCAGGTTGGCTATGACATATGATGACCACTTGTAGCTCAGAGTATAATGCTTGTTGACGGTTTCAGTCGATCGACAACTGCATTTTACCTCACCTTTGCGTTTAATTCTGGATGTGTTTGCTGGACCTTTGATAACTGTTGTAGACAGACATCTTATGTGTTATTTTGCCAGTCATTGTCATTTCATATTGTTCATCATCCTTCTTTGGTTCTTATATAGCCCCCTTGGATGCAGATGGACGTACATCAAGAGCCTACGATTTGTTGATCGTGTTCGGCCCAGTTCTGGGGGTCAATTCAGGTTCTGTGAAACGGAGAAATTAAAAAAACTTTTCATTTTCATAAGAACTTTTCATATTATCATTTCACAATTACACAAATTGCGATTCCCGTTCTTCAATTTGTTTTCTTCAACTTTTTCTTTTCATATGAAAACATTTGAATTTATTTATCATTTTCTCACTAAACGAGAATCAGAAACTCTATGAAAATATGAAAAAAACTTTTCATTTCTCCGCTTCATAGAACCAGAATCGACCCCCTGGTATAATTGTGTTCACATGACTGCTTGCTTAAATAATTTTGTTATAGATATCAAGGACTCCGCACCTTCATCGTTAAACAGGAAAGAGCGCTAGACCTGCCAGCCTTTTCCGCTCGTCCTGTGTTTTTGTGTCCGCGTTCACCATAAGCAGGTCATTTACCACAGGGAACAGGTAATAGAGGGTGCGGTTATGTTAAATAGGAGACCGACATAAATGTATAGGCAAAGGCTGAGTAGCTACGATTAAAATAGGGAGCTACTGATTTATGGATGTGATCACTGCGAGGTAAACGAAATAGAGGGTCTTTTAATTCACAACCACTTTTAACATGGAGAACAGACGCTATGGGGTATTGAATGAATGGTTGTTAGTTTACATCTTTAGGATGTGTAAAGATGCTGACATGACAAATATTATTCGTTTTCAAAAACAATGGAATAAATATCACTTTTTTATGAATTGTCATTTTAAAAGAATTTGAAACAATTCTTATGAACAAATTTAAATAATTTTAATTTTACCTGCTTTAGTGTTCTTATATTTTATGTATAAAATATTGTAGAACAAATTTCTGATAAAAATTTACCAGTAGTTAAAACTCATAAATTAAAATCGCATAAAAAAAATCATAAAATTTATTTAAATATTTTTTTTTCTATTTTGTACCACTGTACATATATCTATTTGTTCTCACCACTCGCGACAAATATGATGCAAATCAACATATGTTAGTAACTAGTTACTTCTTAAGCATTTGTAGTTCGCGCCTGTTTTTATTAAGCAATTTGACTAATGCTTTTGCTAAAAATATATAAGAACCGTATTAGCTTGAACACGTTCTTTATTACAAGTCTTAATTAGATTACGCTAATAGCTTAAAATAAAAGTACAGACAGCGTGTTTTTACAAAATTTCACAAATCACAGAATTATTACAATTTCAAAATAAAATCAAAGTTGCTAATCCAAATAAATTTGGTTTATATCCTATAAACATACATAAATATTTTTCAATATAATCCTTGGTGCCACATCCCTACGGGTAAATTCTTTTATACATTAAATTTAATATTTAGCTAATACAATACAGATTTGGCACCAAATTTAGAATTTGAGTATTGTCTATTGGACTCTTTATAACCTCCAGATCAACTATTTTTAAACCTGCCAGATAAAGTTTATTGTTCTAATCTATGGCCTAATCTATTTTGGAACAATCTCAATATTCTTTAACATCAAGTTCATCAACGGTCCATAAGAAAATCCGAACATCGCTCTGAAATTGGCTAACACAGTATCTGAAGACATTTTCCAGTCACCATACCACAAATCCAATAAAAATATTCAATACAACACGAAGATAGTTTAAAATTTAAGGATGTACAACTAGTCTTCATCTAATTTGCTCTCAATTATTATTTAACGAAACTACACAAACTACAGCATCAGATTGAGTAATTTTTCTTAACCTCGTTTAATTAATTTGAAGGAGGATTAGTAAAAGCAGTAAAAAAGGGATTCCTACAGGGGACATTACCAAATGTTGCTAACACCCTTTGAAACATGTTGCTAAAATCTTTTTGATAAATTTGTTTTTTTTGTTTAAGTAATGCAGAATATGTAAAAGAAGAATTACAAAAATTGCGATTCAATCACAACAACAATCAAATTTATAATTGTCTCCCTTCAACGTATTATCTAGGCATTGCTGAATGGCCATTCAACGATGGATTCATTACGACAAATGTAAGTGTCATCTCATTAATTTATATATTTTGTAGTTAGTTAATTATCACTACCAACTTTGTGAGCATATCAAAAATTAATAGAAACAAATATTTTTAATAAATTAATGTTAACAATGATAAAAATAAATAATTATAAAATGTGCTAAAGTGAAAATTTATATTTTAAATAATAATACCTACCAATAGTTATGAATTTGGAATGTATAAAATAAAATAGATCAATTATAAATTTGTGTTTGAAGTGAAGTGAAGAAGAAGAAAAAAATAAGAAAAATAATAATATAAAAAAAAAGAAAATTATCAAAAAATTTATGAAAAAGCAACAAAGAGAAAAATAATAATTAAAATTTATTAATATTTATAAATATAGTTTTTAAAGTGAGTTTTTTTAAAGTCAATATTTATGGAATATAATTGCCTAATAGCTGCGTTTTATAAAGTTCAGTGAGTTTCTTAAATTTCAATTATTAAATTAATCTAACCCCTTCACATATTTACTTCTTAAATTTCCACGCCTCTGTTCTTTTTTATTTCTTTTATTCTCAATAACTGACCTACATTAAATTGACCTAATTTTGATTCTGCTTTCCTCACATTCGTTCTTTCAATACAGGGTAAAAAGATCAATTTGATAATGTATATAATTTTTTTCTTAACAATATTCTTTTTAATTTCTAATTAAAAATATATATATATTTAAAAACAAAACTAAATTTATTTAAATTTAATTTAAACTTCAATCTATATTGTTGTTATTTTTTTTATACCTATATACGAGTAAACCTAAAATAAAATCACACCAATGAATTATAAATGTAATTTACTAAGTAAAAATTATTTGAAGATTGTTATTATTAATAGATAAACTGTAAAAATTAAAATCTTTCTTTAATGAAATGGTTCCAATTGATTTTCATAATAAACTTAATATCATGAATTGCTAAAATTTCAAGTTTTTGATTCTTTCGGCAAAACCAGCTAAGTAGCGATACCACTATGTTAGGGATCATCAGCAAAACTTATTTTGGTATAGTAGTAGATGATCAAGGTAGGGATGGGCATATTGTTGCATTTACCAGCTATTGGCAACAGGAATTTTAGATGCTATAATACCTCAATTTCATTTCAAATTTCGTGTTTCTCAAAAATTTAATTTAATATTGCTAACTACGTATAATTTTGTTTAAAGACTGTTCATTTTTTTGTTTAATTCGCATGCATTAAAATAGTTATTATTATGTGGGTTTTTTTTCATCTTGCGTTAAGTTCATGGACCCTACCCGATAGCGACGAGCCAGAGCCGGAAAAGAAAAGCATGCGAGAACTTAACCAACTAATTTTTGAAAAGAATACATTTCTTTTGGTTATATGCTACATAGATAATAATATTTTTGGCGCCCAACGTGGGGCCCACACTGAGCAAATCATTTTTTTTATTAACACCTAACTTTTAGCGACAGTGGGTCTCCAAAAAAAAAAAATCTGGTATTAAAATAGCCCAAACAAATCTCTCAAAATCTTTAAAGGTTAATTTTAAATACATACATATAATTTGGAAATCATTTATTTGAAATACATTTTTTGAATAATGACCAATATTTAAATTAATTTTCCTTTTTTCTTCTGTGTATCTATTCGGGGTTTTCAATCTTTTGATTGGAAGCTTAAGGCTGAAGTAGTTTGGCCTTATGCCATCAAAAGAAAACCATCATTATTCTTCTTTACTTTGAATTGGAACTTTGATTTCGTTACCTCAAAATGAATCAAAGCCATTAGATAAATTTTTAAATTTACTTCTGTACTAATCTTATTCACGTCTCGAGAGATTTTCAATTTCAAAACTGATATATTTTTAATTTTAGCATCTAAATCTAATTTATCGCTACTTAGTTCGAATTTAATTGCCGGTAAGAATCAAAACACATCATTACATTTCGTATTTATACATTTATATATATAAATTCATTTAAATTATATCATTCAAATCAAAAAAAAAAATCGTAAATATAGCACGTAAACGTTTTTCTAAAAAGAATTTCATGTTAGTTTTAGAAAATAAAGCTTTTATTTTTTTTATTTCAAGAAAATTAAATTTTCTATGTCGACAATTTTAATTTAACCTACGTTTTCCCATACATTTTCTATTTGATTTGTTTAAAACCTTGAAGTACGTTCATCCGAGTTGTATTTCTTTTGTCTTACGTGATTTTTATTGAATAATTATACTTTGTCATTAAAATTGGTGAAAGGAAAATGTCGGTAAGACGAAGTACGGAACATTTGGCTGTAACGCCTTCGCCAGCTTCACCAAATGTTCCACCTCAAGCACCTCCTCCAGACAATTTAGATATTTGTGGAATTTGCAAAAATTATATATCGTCAAAAGTAAATTCCACAAAAACGATTTGCAATCACGTTTTTCACAAAACATGTTTTTCTAAATCGACCAAACTAAAGTCAACGTGCCCAACATGTAATACTCAAATTAAATTGCCCAAATTTTCAAAGCCTGGGACAGCTTCAACAGCCACTATGATAACAAGAAATCAATCTAGTCACCAGAATGTTGACATAAATAAATCAGCAAATGATTCAGTCTCTAGAAACGTACATACAACCCTTAATACTACGCAATCCTCAGATTCGTCACCTGACGGTCAAAGGCATATGATACGTAACTTGGTTACCGCTGCAGTAGGGGCCCAGCAGGCCGAAATGTTAGTGTCGTTAAATGATCAGCTGACTCAGTTGGTACAAAACAGCATAGAAGCTGGATTTCGTAGACTCAGCATAGGAAATAATAACCAAACTAACACTCCAGCCGTGGCAACAACACATAATCATATGGAATATCCAGAAGATATTCATTGTCAAGCACAAACTTTAGATCAACTATTGGGGCTTCCACCCTCTGTTTCTGCTAACAATAACAATGAAGGTGAAGTAAGGTTTCAGACAAACCCTACTTCCAATTTGTCAAGGGTGAACTCTGGTTTTTCAACTGATCTGGCAATTCGTCCTGACAAAATTAGCCAGATAATAAGTAACTGGCGTTTGAAATTTGCTGGAAATTCGTCAAGCCTTTCTGTTGAATCATTTCTGTATAGAATTGAAGCTCTTACAAATCAGACCTTGGGAGGTAACTTTGAGTTATTATGCCGGAATGCTTCTGTGCTATTTGATGGTAAAGCCAGTGACTGGTTCTGGCGTTACCATAAGTCGGTACACGAGATTAGATGGCCAGACCTTTGTTTATCACTTCGCCGACAGTTTAAGGACACTAGGACTGATATGGATTATAGGGAACTCATACGCGATAGAAAACAAAAACCCGGTGAGAGTTTTGATGCTTTCTATGATTCCATATTGGAACTAGTTGACCATCTTGAACAACCAATAGCTGAGTTGTCTATGATTGAGATTTTAAGGCGAAACCTTTTGCCTGAAATCCAACATGAAATATTGAATTTACAGATATTTTCCGTCGCGCACTTGAGAGATGTTTGTAGGAAAAGAGAATTTTTCCTACACGATATTAGGAAGAGAAATTCTGCTCAAAGGCCTTTAGTTTTTCCGAAGAAAGTGTCAGAATTATATGATGGAGACTATGAGGAAGTTGATACTAGGGACGATATGGATATTTCTGAATTAGGACTGAATTGTTGGAACTGCAGGAAAATAGGGCATAGATATCAGGAGTGTCTGTCTGAAAGAAATATTTTTTGTTATGGATGCGGTACAGCAAACGTATATAAACCCACATGTCCAAAGTGTAACCCTTCAAAAAACTCCTCATCGAGTGCACAACCAAGTGCACGCAGACAGATACTAGTGAAGAAAACAGACCGTTCCACAAGCACCGACTAAATTATGCGTCTTACGATGCATATTCTAACGATAACAACCACAATTTTAAAAATAATAATGAACGCAAACTTAAACCAATTATCCCATTTCATATACGCATGACTAATTATAAAAAGATCCGTTCAAGAATATTTAATTCTGAACTAAGTAAAAAGTCTAGTAGATCAACTAAGCGAATGAGGGATTATTGGGCCCAAATTAAAAGGAAACGAAAAGATATTGTAGATAGTATTTTTGAAAAAGATAATGATTTGCGTCCATATGCAGAAGTAAGTCTTTTTGGAGAAAAATTGAGTGGTTTGTTGGATACGGGTGCAGCTATATCATGTATTGGAGGATGTTTGGCAAAAAGTTTTATAGAATCCGGAAAACCTTACAAGAAGATACTTTCGAAAGTTTGTACGGCCGATGGCAACCCACAAAACGTTGTTGGTTTTATTAAAACTAAAATAGTTTTCAAATCTATTGAGAAACCGATTAATTTATATATTATACCCAGCCTAGCACAACCTCTATATTTAGGTATTGATTTCTGGCGCAATTTTAACCTTTTACCACCCAATTTCTTTCAACAAATGCCAATTGCAACTATTAATAGTCCAGACATAGTATTAGAAGAATGTAAGCTAGGCGAGAGCGACAAGCAAAAGCTGATCCAAGTTGTTAACTTATTTCCCTCTTTTTCGAAAGAAGGACTTGGTAAGACCAATTTAGTGAACCATGTTATAGATGTAGGTGCGGCAAAACCCATAAAGCAGCGACATTATCCGGTATCCCCAGCAATAGAAAAACTTATGTACGAGGAAGTAGACCGTATGCTTAAATTAGGGGTGATTGAAGAATCTAATAGTGCTTGGAGCTCGCCATGTGTCTTAGTTAGGAAACCCGGGAAAAATCGCCTTTGTTTGGATAGTAGAAAGGTCAATGAAGTAACGGTGAAGGATGCATATCCCTTACCTAACATCGATGGTATTCTAAGCAGACTTCCAAAGGCAAGGTTTATTACGAGCTTGGATCTTAAAGATGCCTTTTGGCAAATCCCTTTAGATCCAAAATCAAGGGACAAAACAGCATTTACAGTGCCCGGACGGCCTTTATATCAATATAAAGTAATGCCGTTTGGTCTCTGTAATGCACCCCAAACTATGTCCCGATTGATGGATAAAGTAATACCTGCCAATTTACGCAACGAAGTCTTTATATACCTTGATGATCTGCTTCTCATTTCAGATAGTTTTAGTAGACATTTGGACGTACTAACAATCGTTGCTGGACGATTACGGGACACAGGTCTGACTATTAATGTAGGAAAAAGTAAATTTTGTATGGAGGAAGTTAAGTATTTAGGCCATATAATAGGTAAGGGAATCATTCGAACTGATCCAGAAAAAATTTCGGCCATTCTCGATTATCCTATACCACAATCAGTTAAGGAAATCAGGCGGTTTCTTGGTATGACGGGGTGGTATAGAAAATTTATAGGGAATTACGCTTCATTAACAACCCCATTAACTGACTTGCTTAAAAATAAAAGAAAGATTATCTGGAACGACGAGGCAAATTCATCATTTGAAAAGTTAAAGTGTCTACTTAGCTCAGCACCTGTTTTGCATAGTCCGGATTTTGAAAAGCCATTTTATATCCACTGTGACGCAAGCAAAACAGGCATAGGAAGTGTATTGGTCCAGTTAAATGCGGAGGGTGATGAAGTTCCTGTGGCATTTATGTCAAAGAAACTCAACAAAGCCCAACGCAATTACTCAGTGACCGAACAGGAATGCTTAGCAGCTGTGCTAAGTGTTAAAAAATTTCGGCCTTATATCGAAGGACATGAGTTTACGATAGTGACAGATCACGCGTCACTAAAGTGGCTCATGTCCCAAACAGATTTGAGCTCAAGATTAGCGAGGTGGGCACTAAAACTGCAAGGTTTCGTATTCAAAATTCAACACAGAAAAGGGTCCCTTAACGTCGTTCCAGATGCACTTTCCCGCACAACTCTTGAAAATCCTATCATTACTTCTCCCGAAGACGAACCCGATTTAATAGTTAGCAGTCTGTCCGAAGATGGCGGCGTTTTTATTGACTTACAGTCGAAATATTTTGAAACGGATGAATACCAAGCACTGTCTATAAATATAAGTGAAAATCAATCTAAGTTTCCGGACATGAAGGTTCTAGATGGTTACGTTTATAAACGGACAGAACATGCAACCGGCGAACAGCTACACGACGATCTTTGCTGGAAGTTATGGGTGCCTAGGGAGCTTACTAAGGACATTTTATGCATGGCCCATAATAACCCCTTATCGGCTCATTGTGGTATAAATAAAACCATTGAGCGTATTAGAAAATACTATTTTTGGCCTGGTTTGGTAAACAGTGTTAGAGATTACATAAACGCGTGTGAAATATGCAAATCTACGAAACATCCAAATTTTGTACTTCGTCCGCCCATGGGTCAGCCAGCCATGACACAACGTTTATTTCAGAAATTGTATGTGGATTTTTTAGGTCCATACCCCCGATCAAGAAGCGGACACATAGGAATTTTCGTCGTTCTAGACCATTTTTCCAAATTTCCATTTTTAAAACCAGTAAAAAAGTTAACTGCAGACGTGATTTGTAAATATTTAGAGGAAGACATTTTCCATATATTTGGTGTGCCAGAGACGATTGTATCTGACAACGGCGTTCAGTTTAAATCAAAAATCTTTAAACAAATGTTAGACCATTATAAAATTTTTCACACCCTAACAGCTGTTCACTCCCCTCAGGCAAATGCCTCGGAGCGTATAAATCGTTCTGTCATTGCGGCCATAAGGGCTTATGTTAATCCAGATCAACGAAATTGGGATGAAGTACTGAGTAATATCGCTTGTGCTCTTCGTTCAAGTATACACACATCCATAGGTGTTGAACCATACTATTTAACTTTTGGTCAGAATATGGTTACTAATGGACTCACATATTCATTACTAAGGAAACTTGGTATTTTGGAAGATAGGTCAGTTAGTTTTTCCAGGGAAGATTCAATGGACATTATTAGGAAGAGGGCAACAGAGCTTATGGAGAAACAATTTCAGCGGAATGAAAGAAAATATAATTTACGCACTAGAAAGGCAAACTTTAAAGAAGGTCAAGAAGTATATAGACGCAATTTTAAACAATCAAATTTTGAAAAGGGCTATAATGCCAAACTAGATAATGTTTTTGTAAAGGCTAGAATTAGAAAGAAAATTGGTAATTGCAATTATGATTTAGAGGATTTGAGTGGCAAATATGTGGGGAAATATCATGCAAAGGATATAAAACCTGGCTAAGATTGTTGTCAGCTGGATCAAATTTTTGTGTTTATTTGCCTAAACCCCATAATTTGATCTTGTTTGGGGGACTGTGTAAAGATGCTGACATGACAAATATTATTCGTTTTCAAAAACAATGGAATAAATATCACTTTTTTATGAATTGTCATTTTAAAAGAATTTGAAACAATTCTTATGAACAAATTTAAATAATTTTAATTTTACCTGCTTTAGTGTTCTTATATTTTATGTATAAAATATTGTAGAACAAATTTCTGATAAAAATTTACCAGTAGTTAAAACTCATAAATTAAAATCGCATAAAAAAAATCATAAAATTTATTTAAATATTTTTTTTTCTATTTTGTACCACTGTACATATATCTATTTGTTCTCACCACTCGCGACAAATATGATGCAAATCAACATATGTTAGTAACTAGTTACTTCTTAAGCATTTGTAGTTCGCGCCTGTTTTTATTAAGCAATTTGACTAATGCTTTTGCTAAAAATATATAAGAACCGTATTAGCTTGAACACGTTCTTTATTACAAGTCTTAATTAGATTACGCTAATAGCTTAAAATAAAAGTACAGACAGCGTGTTTTTACAAAATTTCACAAATCACAGAATTATTACAATTTCAAAATAAAATCAAAGTTGCTAATCCAAATAAATTTGGTTTATATCCTATAAACATACATAAATATTTTTCAATATAATCCTTGGTGCCACATCCCTACGGGTAAATTCTTTTATACATTAAATTTAATATTTAGCTAATACAATCCAAATATCACTACAGATTTGGCACCAAATTTAGAATTTGAGTATTGTCTATTGGACTCTTTATAACCTCCAGATCAACTATTTTTAAACCTGCCAGATAAAGTTTATTGTTCTAATCTATGGCCTAATCTATTTTGGAACAATCTCAATATTCTTTAACATCAAGTTCATCAACGGTCCATAAGAAAATCCGAACATCGCTCTGAAATTGGCTAACACAGTATCTGAAGACATTTTCCAGTCACCATACCACAAATCCAATAAAAATATTCAATACAACACGAAGATAGTTTAAAATTTAAGGATGTACAACTAGTCTTCATCTAATTTGCTCTCAATTATTATTTAACGAAACTACACAAACTACAGCATCAGATTGAGTAATTTTTCTTAACCTCGTTTAATTAATTTGAAGGAGGATTAGTAAAAGCAGTAAAAAAGGGATTCCTACAGGGGACATTACCAAATGTTGCTAACACCCTTTGAAACATGTTGCTAAAATCTTTTTGATAAATTTGTTTTTTTTGTTTAAGTAATGCAGAATATGTAAAAGAAGAATTACAAAAATTGCGATTCAATCACAACAACAATCAAATTTATAATTGTCTCCCTTCAACGTATTATCTAGGCATTGCTGAATGGCCATTCAACGATGGATTCATTACGACAAATGTAAGTGTCATCTCATTAATTTATATATTTTGTAGTTAGTTAATTATCACTACCAACTTTGTGAGCATATCAAAAATTAATAGAAACAAATATTTTTAATAAATTAATGTTAACAATGATAAAAATAAATAATTATAAAATGTGCTAAAGTGAAAATTTATATTTTAAATAATAATACCTACCAATAGTTATGAATTTGGAATGTATAAAATAAAATAGATCAATTATAAATTTGTGTTTGAAGTGAAGTGAAGAAGAAGAAAAAAATAAGAAAAATAATAATATAAAAAAAAAGAAAATTATCAAAAAATTTATGAAAAAGCAACAAAGAGAAAAATAATAATTAAAATTTATTAATATTTATAAATATAGTTTTTAAAGTGAGTTTTTTTAAAGTCAATATTTATGGAATATAATTGCCTAATAGCTGCGTTTTATAAAGTTCAGTGAGTTTCTTAAATTTCAATTATTAAATTAATCTAACCCCTTCACATATTTACTTCTTAAATTTCCACGCCTCTGTTCTTTTTTATTTCTTTTATTCTCAATAACTGACCTACATTAAATTGACCTAATTTTGATTCTGCTTTCCTCACATTCGTTCTTTCAATACAGGGTAAAAAGATCAATTTGATAATGTATATAATTTTTTTCTTAACAATATTCTTTTTAATTTCTAATTAAAAATATATATATATTTAAAAACAAAACTAAATTTATTTAAATTTAATTTAAACTTCAATCTATATTGTTGTTATTTTTTTTATACCTATATACGAGTAAACCTAAAATAAAATCACACCAATGAATTATAAATGTAATTTACTAAGTAAAAATTATTTGAAGATTGTTATTATTAATAGATAAACTGTAAAAATTAAAATCTTTCTTTAATGAAATGGTTCCAATTGATTTTCATAATAAACTTAATATCATGAATTGCTAAAATTTCAAGTTTTTGATTCTTTCGGCAAAACCAGCTAAGTAGCGATACCACTATGTTAGGGATCATCAGCAAAACTTATTTTGGTATAGTAGTAGATGATCAAGGTAGGGATGGGCATATTGTTGCATTTACCAGCTATTGGCAACAGGAATTTTAGATGCTATAATACCTCAATTTCATTTCAAATTTCGTGTTTCTCAAAAATTTAATTTAATATTGCTAACTACGTATAATTTTGTTTAAAGACTGTTCATTTTTTTGTTTAATTCGCATGCATTAAAATAGTTATTATTATGTGGGTTTTTTTTCATCTTGCGTTAAGTTCATGGACCCTACCCGATAGCGACGAGCCAGAGCCGGAAAAGAAAAGCATGCGAGAACTTAACCAACTAATTTTTGAAAAGAATACATTTCTTTTGGTTATATGCTACAGATGCTTAAGCCCATCATTGTTCCCAAGCTTTTAGTGACCGAAGCAAATTCAAAATGATTTTTTCAAAACAACTCAAAATTCGGTTGATTTGTCAAATCTTTTTATAATTTTGTTAATTCCCAAAAAACAACTCAAAATTCGGTTGATTTGTCAAATCTTTTTATAATTTTGTTAATTCCCATCATATACTTAAACAGATTTATGACTATAAAGCAGATTTATGACTAATGATTAAAGGTTAAAATTGACTCTTAGATTTTAAATAAAAGTTCAAGTCATATCTTATTTCGACTATTTTTTTATTTCTGTTACTTCTATTCCTCTTAGTTTTAATTCTGTGATAAATATTTAAAGTCAATATGTTCTCTATAGAACAATGATTTCCATCTTAGATTATTTTCTAAACCAAGAAAGCAATGATTTAACTTATAAATCTCATAAACAGTTTCATTATGGAATTTTTATTTTATAAAACTAATTTTGTATGGACATTTTGTTTTATAAATCTTTAATAAAATACACATTTTATTAAAAATAAGAGCTTATTATTTAAAAAAAATATATGTATGTATATTTCTTTTGCTAAAATGTTTCTATTTATTCTATACTTTAAATCTGCATTTCTTAAATAAAAAACTAAAATTCTTAAAAAATAAAAACCTAAAACAAAGAAACGAATTTTTTACTATATCAATGTTGTTTAGACACGAAAATTAAATAACACAAGAACAAATTAAATAAATTTTTGCTTGTAATTAAGATGAAAGCAAAATTCTAATTGAATTATATAATAACAAATTAACATAATTATAAAAAAAAGGTAAAACTAATATTAATGAAACAAATTTTTACAATTTTTAGCCAAACATGTTTATTGGTTTTTGATATTTTTTTATGTTTTTGATGGTTTTTTTTTAAATTATTCCACTGAGAATAAGTATGTCCAAAACAAATATTTGAAAATATAAAGTAAATAAATGTTTATTAATAAGCAAAACACAAAATAATAGTTATAATTATAATAATAATGAAAATGAAAATAAATAAATTAGTTTAATTGAATAAAAATAAATAAGAATAATTATAATAATGAAAAATGACTAAAAATAAATCTGACACGCTGTAAGTATATGTGTGTTGTAATTAAAATTTAAATTTACATTTAAGTATATTAAATATTTATAAAAAAAACAACAATGCAGATAAAAAAATCGACACACACAAAATTTGAAATAAATGGTAATTAATTCAAATAATTAAATGTGTAAGTACTTAGTACTAAATATTATTTATGTACAATTTTATTCATATTACATGGGGCGTATGATGAATTTTAAATATTTTGGTAATAATCATACGCACTGATTATTTTTGTAAGTGTCAAGTAAGTAGAGTATTGTTATCGGGTTATTCGAAAAGACAGAATTTTCTTAAAAACCGTTTTCGAATACGGATTTAGCTAATGAAACCGGCTTGTCGATTTACTAGAAAATATAAAATATTCGAAACCTGTCGGATTTAAAAAAAACAATTATGAAAGTATGGTCGCTCAAGTCCGACCATATAATACCCTTCGCTAGGCAATCATCATAAAATAAGGTCACAAGACTTTCGTATATATAAAACATTATTTATTTATGTAGATACCTTTTATAAATTAAACATTTTTTTTATATGGGTCATTCAAAGAAACTTTGTCAAAAATTAATTTCAAGCGACCGGATTTCAAAAATGTTATTTTTCCAAAATACTCAAGAATCGCAGCAAATTTTGAGTGCCAGCAGATGGCACTTATGTTCATTTTTTTTTTTGACTTTATCTCCTTTTTTCAAATATTTAAATTTCTCATAATAAAATCCTCGAACTATGGTTCCTGGTATGAAATCTATCCACAAATTTATAGAGGTAAAATATTTGGTCAATGTGAATGTAACTTAAAATAATTACATTTTCTGTATTTAAATTCATTATGAAGCTTTTTTCAAATTTGCACAACAAAAATTCCATAAATGTATTTAAGTTAACCGTTGTAATGTAATCCTTTAATATCCTAGCAAAATTCAAAAAAGCTTTTCCAAACAATAAAGTGAGAATTCAGTGAATAATATTTCATGCATTTAGCAGTGTTAATTTAGTGTAAATGTCCTTTTTTAGTCATAATGTAAGTCTAGTCATAGTCTAGTCATAGTCTAGTCATAGTCTAGTCATAGTCTAGTCATAGTCTAGTCATAGTCTAGTCATAGTCTAGTCATAGTCTAGTCATAGTCTAGTCATAGTCTAGTCATAGTCTAGTCATAGTCTAGTCATAGTCTAGTCATAGTCTAGTCATAGTCTAGTCATAGTCTAGTCATAGTCTAGTCATAGTCTAGTCATAGTCTAGTCATAGTCTAGTCATAGTCTAGTCATAGTCTAGTCATAGTCTAGTCATAGTCTAGTCATAGTCTAGTCATAGTCTAGTCATAGTCTAGTCATAGTCTAGTCATAGTCTAGTCATAGTCTAGTCATAGTCTAGTCATAGTCTAGTCATAGTCTAGTCATAGTCTAGTCATAGTCTAGTCATAGTCTAGTCATAGTCTAGTCATAGTCTAGTCATAGTCTAGTCATAGTCTAGTCATAGTCTAGTCATAGTCTAGTCATAGTCTAGTCATAGTCTAGTCATAGTCTAGTCATAGTCTAGTCATAGTCTAGTCATAGTCTAGTCATAGTCTAGTCATAGTCTAGTCATAGTCTAGTCATAGTCTAGTCATAGTCTAGTCATAGTCTAGTCATAGTCTAGTCATAGTCTAGTCATAGTCTAGTCATAGTCTAGTCATAGTCTAGTCATAGTCTAGTCATAGTCTAGTCATAGTCTAGTCATAGTCTAGTCATAGTCTAGTCATAGTCTAGTCATAGTCTAGTCATAGTCTAGTCATAGTCTAGTCATAGTCTAGTCATAGTCTAGTCATAGTCTAGTCATAGTCATAGTCTAGTCATAGTCTAGTCATAGTCTAGTCATAGTCTAGTCATAGTCTAGTCAAGTCATAGTCTAGTCATAGTCTAGTCATAGTCTAGTCATAGTCTAGTCTAGTCATAGTCTAGTCATAGTCTAGTCATAGTCTAGTCATAGTCTAGTCTAGTCATAGTCTAGTCATAGTCTAGTCATAGTCTAGTCATAGTCTAGTCATAGTCTAGTCATAGTCTAGTCATAGTCTAGTCATAGCCTAGTCATAGTCTAGTCATAGTCTAGTCATAGCCTAGTCATAGTCTAGTCATAGTCTAGTCATAGTCTAGTCATAGCCTAGTCATAGTCTAGTCATAGTCTAGTCATAGCCTAGTCATAGTCTAGTCATAGTCTAGTCATAGTCTAGTCATAGTCTAGTCATAGTCTAGTCATAGCCTAGTCATAGTCTAGTCATAGTCTAGTCATAGTCTAGTCATAGTCTAGTCATAGTCTAGTCATAGTCTAGTCATAGTCTAGTCATAGTCTAGTCATAGTCTAGTCATAGTCTAGTCATAGTCTAGTCATAGTCTAGTCATAGTCTAGTCATAGTCTAGTCATAGTCTAGTCATAGTCTAGTCATAGTCTAGTCATAGTCTAGTCATAGTCTAGTCATAGTCTAGTCATAGTCTAGTCATAGTCTAGTCATAGTCTAGTCATAGTCTAGTCATAGTCTAGTCATAGTCTAGTCATAGTCTAGTCATAGTCTAGTCATAGTCTAGTCATAGTCTAGTCATAGTCTAGTCATAGTCTAGTCATAGTCTAGTCATAGTCTAGTCATAGTCTAGTCATAGTCTAGTCATAGTCTAGTCATAGTCTAGTCATAGTCTAGTCATAGTCTAGTCATAGTCTAGTCATAGTCTAGTCATAGTCTAGTCATAGTCTAGTCATAGTCTAGTCATAGTCTAGTCATAGTCTAGTCATAGTCTAGTCATAGTCTAGTCATAGTCTAGTCATAGTCTAGTCATAGTCTAGTCATAGTCTAGTCATAGTCTAGTCATAGTCTAGTCATAGTCTAGTCATAGTCTAGTCATAGTCTAGTCATAGTCTAGTCATAGTCTAGTCATAGTCTAGTCATAGTCTAGTCATAGTCTAGTCATAGTCTAGTCATAGTCTAGTCATAGTCTAGTCATAGTCTAGTCATAGTCTAGTCATAGTCTAGTCATAGTCTAGTCATAGTCTAGTCATAGTCTAGTCATAGTCTAGTCATAGTCTAGTCATAGTCTAGTCATAGTCTAGTCATAGTCTAGTCATAGTCTAGTCATAGTCTAGTCATAGTCTAGTCATAGTCTAGTCATAGTCTAGTCATAGTCTAGTCATAGTCTAGTCATAGTCTAGTCATAGTCTAGTCATAGTCTAGTCATAGTCTAGTCATAGTCTAGTCATAGTCTAGTCATAGTCTAGTCATAGTCTAGTCATAGTCTAGTCATAGTCTAGTCATAGTCTAGTCATAGTCTAGTCATAGTCTAGTCATAGTCTAGTCATAGTCTAGTCATAGTCTAGTCATAGTCTAGTCATAGTCTAGTCATAGTCTAGTCATAGTCTAGTCATAGTCTAGTCATAGTCTAGTCATAGTCTAGTCATAGTCTAGTCATAGTCTAGTCATAGTCTAGTCATAGTCTAGTCATAGTCTAGTCATAGTCTAGTCATAGTCTAGTCATAGTCTAGTCATAGTCTAGTCATAGTCTAGTCATAGTCTAGTCATAGTCTAGTCATAGTCTAGTCATAGTCTAGTCATAGTCTAGTCATAGTCTAGTCATAGTCTAGTCATAGTCTAGTCATAGTCTAGTCATAGTCTAGTCATAGTCTAGTCATAGTCTAGTCATAGTCTAGTCATAGTCTAGTCATAGTCTAGTCATAGTCTAGTCATAGTCTAGTCATAGTCTAGTCATAGTCTAGTCATAGTCTAGTCATAGTCTAGTCATAGTCTAGTCATAGTCTAGTCATAGTCTAGTCATAGTCTAGTCATAGTCTAGTCATAGTCTAGTCATAGTCTAGTCATAGTCTAGTCATAGTCTAGTCATAGTCTAGTCATAGTCTAGTCATAGTCTAGTCATAGTCTAGTCATAGTCTAGTCATAGTCTAGTCATAGTCTAGTCATAGTCTAGTCATAGTCTAGTCATAGTCTAGTCATAGTCTAGTCATAGTCTAGTCATAGTCTAGTCATAGTCTAGTCATAGTCTAGTCATAGTCTAGTCATAGTCTAGTCATAGTCTAGTCATAGTCTAGTCATAGTCTAGTCATAGTCTAGTCATAGTCTAGTCATAGTCTAGTCATAGTCTAGTCATAGTCTAGTCATAGTCTAGTCATAGTCTAGTCATAGTCTAGTCATAGTCTAGTCATAGTCTAGTCATAGTCTAGTCATAGTCTAGTCATAGTCTAGTCATAGTCTAGTCATAGTCTAGTCATAGTCTAGTCATAGTCTAGTCATAGTCTAGTCATAGTCTAGTCATAGTCTAGTCATAGTCTAGTCATAGTCTAGTCATAGTCTAGTCATAGTCTAGTCATAGTCTAGTCATAGTCTAGTCATAGTCTAGTCATAGTCTAGTCATAGTCTAGTCATAGTCTAGTCATAGTCTAGTCATAGTCTAGTCATAGTCTAGTCATAGTCTAGTCATAGTCTAGTCATAGTCTAGTCATAGTCTAGTCATAGTCTAGTCATAGTCTAGTCATAGTCTAGTCATAGTCTAGTCATAGTCTAGTCATAGTCTAGTCATAGTCTAGTCATAGTCTAGTCATAGTCTAGTCATAGTCTAGTCATAGTCTAGTCATAGTCTAGTCATAGTCTAGTCATAGTCTAGTCATAGTCTAGTCATAGTCTAGTCATAGTCTAGTCATAGTCTAGTCATAGTCTAGTCATAGTCTAGTCATAGTCTAGTCATAGTCTAGTCATAGTCTAGTCATAGTCTAGTCATAGTCTAGTCATAGTCTAGTCATAGTCTAGTCATAGTCTAGTCATAGTCTAGTCATAGTCTAGTCATAGTCTAGTCATAGTCTAGTCATAGTCTAGTCATAGTCTAGTCATAGTCTAGTCATAGTCTAGTCATAGTCTAGTCATAGTCTAGTCATAGTCTAGTCATAGTCTAGTCATAGTCTAGTCATAGTCTAGTCATAGTCTAGTCATAGTCTAGTCATAGTCTAGTCATAGTCTAGTCATAGTCTAGTCATAGTCTAGTCATAGTCTAGTCATAGTCTAGTCATAGTCTAGTCATAGTCTAGTCATAGTCTAGTCATAGTCTAGTCATAGTCTAGTCATAGTCTAGTCATAGTCTAGTCATAGTCTAGTCATAGTCTAGTCATAGTCTAGTCATAGTCTAGTCATAGTCTAGTCATAGTCTAGTCATAGTCTAGTCATAGTCTAGTCATAGTCTAGTCATAGTCTAGTCATAGTCTAGTCATAGTCTAGTCATAGTCTAGTCATAGTCTAGTCATAGTCTAGTCATAGTCTAGTCATAGTCTAGTCATAGTCTAGTCATAGTCTAGTCATAGTCTAGTCATAGTCTAGTCATAGTCTAGTCATAGTCTAGTCATAGTCTAGTCATAGTCTAGTCATAGTCTAGTCATAGTCTAGTCATAGTCTAGTCATAGTCTAGTCATAGTCTAGTCATAGTCTAGTCATTTAAATAATTATTTAAAATTAAAAATATGACTGAATGTTTAGGTATGTAAATTATATGTTTATGTATGTAAATTATTTAAAATACCTTTAACACGTATAATTTACACGATTCAACTTTAACATCAATTTAAGTGCCACACATTTAATGTATTACATATTCCTGGAAATTGTTAAAATTCAAGTTCGCTAGGCAACATTTTATTTAGCTAATATTTACATTGTTTTGTATTTCTATGGAAATCGGCTATAAAGTGTCAAATTTAAATAAATGATTAATTATGTTGACGGTTGAAAAACGTTCAAATTGGCTCGAATTCGCTATTAACAAAAATTATTTCAAACAGAATTGTAATGAAGAATTAGATAGTAACATTAAAGGGAATTCTTTGAAATCTACTTTACATTCAAATTAAATAAAAACAATGAGTAAGAGTTTCAAAAGAAAAATAGATTAAGTTGTATATTAATTGAAATTATCTGTAAGTAATTGAGTAGTGCACAATGGGACATCATCAATATATTTTGAAAAAAGCTGTGTGATCCAAATTTATAAGTTATACAAAATAAGTTATTTTTTGGCCAATTTTCAACTCCATTAGGATTCCTGTAGCTCTCGCTGTATACCAAGAGGATGGTTACATTTTACATTCTCGGAAGGCTTGGATCCTTCTCTATAGTATATAATTATATTGGATCCTTCTCTATATTATGTAATTATATTTGTTTGCAATATGCATCTTACAATTGAATTAAACGTGTTCTTCGTACACCATGTCGTATAATTAATTAATAATTAATTGTTTTTATTATGTAAACGCATGAGAATGCCATTTTCTACATATTTCCAACATTCTTTTGTTAAAAAATTAAATCACCTGACTTACAACGGTTGAAATAAATTTACAATGTTCATAACGCTTACATAAATATAAAATAAATTGTTTAAAACGAAGTTAAATGCAACAGTAATACGATGAAGAATTATTTCAGTTTTCCGCCAAAAGTCATAAATGCCATAATGAAACAACAGCAACAACAAAACAACTACAAATAAAATAAAAAAAATGAAACTATTAAGTTGACGCAAAAGAATTTATGGAATAAAAACTGAAGCTCATGCTGCTGCTCAGTGATGGGATGTGTGACACAATTGCACCATTTTTGGCATTACTACACTTTAAAACGGCAACTGGGCATGGTTGATACAGTTTTGGTACTTTTTATACTATAAACAAAGATCACCCTGGCCAGCCAAAAAAGTTTGAAGACCAAGAATTGTCGGCATTACTCCATGAAGATTGTTGTAAAACTCAACACTCATGCTGCAATTTAATAACGTTTGCGAGCAGCAGGTTTGATCCAAAACCAAGGAAATTGGATACCATACGAATTGATGACGAGAGACCTTGAAAGAGAATTTTGTATTGAATAAATGCTTTCAGTTGACCATTGATCGTAAGTATGGCAACGCTGTTTGCTGCGACCGTATATTCGAATTCGAATATTCAGTTAATGAACATTGTAGAAAGTACACCAAAGATGGTGTATGTATTAGAAAGCTCTAGAATATACGAGCTTTGACAGTTAAAGAGCAATCTAGAGTGCAGATGGCAGTGTTATAAATAGTGGCAGAGGTTGCAGTCGTTAGTGAGTTTATCAGAGACGCTTTTCGAATAAACTTCAACTGAGTGCCTTAAAGTGTGCTGTATTTTTCAAGTGGTTATTTTACATTTTAAATAAATAAAGAGTTGTTACAATTTTTAAACCACTAAACGGCTTTTATTTGCAATCAAAAGTATACGGTTTATTTTAAGGAAATAAACCAACGTTTTGAAAAGGTTAAAACGTAACAGTATGTTTGAAATGCTGCTTGAACGATATAAAAGATAATAATTTTTGCACCGAATCATTACGTGCGATGAAAAATAGATCCATTGCGATAACACGAAGCGTAAGAGATCGTATTTTAGGCCCGGACAACCAGACGAATCGACACCAAAGCCAAATATCCATGTCGCTAAGGTAATTCTCTGTATTTGGTGGTAACAAAAGGGTCTTATCTAGCGAACCTCTACCCAACGCAACTGATTCGTTTGTGACAGAAAAGCCCTCAGAATATGCGGTGAGATATGAAACCGAAATATTCCATCATGAAAACTCTAGCCCACATGTTACAATATCTGTGAAAAACTATTTAGAAAGAAGTGGGGGGCAGTTTTGCCTCACCCTTTTTATAGTCCAGATCGTGCCCCGTCCGACTACCATTTGTCTCGATCGATGCAGAACGCTCCCTCTGGAATACGCTTCACTTTGGGAAAAGGTCATAGCTAACAATGGGCAATACTTTGAATAAATTTGAAAAAAAATAAATGCGAAAAATTATTCGAATACGAATAAAAATATAATATTGGCACTATTGGTACCCTTTTGTCACATTTTAGACATCAAATTGGCACTAAATAAAAATATAAAAATCCCATCACTGCTACTGCTACTATGAAAACCAACACCCAAAGCGAAATACGAAATGTTTAAAAAAAAAGAAAGAGAAAGCAAAAAAAAAAAAATCTGCAAACATAAAATAATCATTAAAAATATTTTCAAGAAGCAACAAAACACACAGAAAAAAAGGGAAACAGTTTTATAAATCAGCCAAAAAGAAAATTATGAATACTTAACAACAACAACAACTACAAAAACAGCAACATAATTTCAAAATAAATTTTACAACTAAAATAGAAAAATAATAAAAAAAAAACCAAAACCCTAAAGGAAACCGACACACATTAAAGCGAATCCTCTACAATCATTTCAATGGTTCCATAGCCATTCAACAAATACACAGACACAATAACATTATTACTCGCCAAAGAAACCGTTTCAAGGAAAGGGAAAACAGTTAAAGCATATTTAAAAAAAGCATCAAACACAAACAAACAAAAAAACACCAACTGATTACAACAAGCAATTTATGGCAGGATGAAAAACATTATGTTTTGCCACGCTTTCAACATTAATAAATCAACACGCATTTAAAAGTTACAAATAAAACAGCAACACTACACAAAAAAAAACAGTTAAAAGGATTTAAATGTTTGAGCTTTTTGAACAAGAACATTTCACCTAACTACTCCAGCACCTTTGAGTCATATATTTACGTAGGTACTTAGTTATTTCCGCAGGGCATCACAGATCCTCAAATGAATTAATTAATTAACAATTAATTATTTACACCTTTTAATATTTTTTTCTAAATTTTTTATAAACGAACGATTTAAAGAAAAAATGTCCCAAATATGAATTGCACAAATAAAAACACTTTTTTGCTTTCTTGTGTTTATGAGTTATTACAATCCAGCAGTTAAGCAATTTGTCATTAAATTGGAGACATTCAATTTATATATTTTGTAGTGCAGAGAGAAATCAATTGGTTAAATTGTGTGTCTTGAGTTGCAAAACATTTATTTTGATAGATATCCAACTCGCATCCCACTAAGCGTCCAATAAGCTCTTCAAGGAAAAGACCTAAAGAGCTTTATTTTGAGAAAAGAAGGGCCCATTTTGAAAAAAAGTCAAAAAAGTTTTTGATTTTGCAAATAATGTCAAACATTTTTATTTAT
Organism: Calliphora vicina; assembly: GCF_958450345.1. NCBI lineage: Eukaryota > Metazoa > Arthropoda > Insecta > Diptera > Calliphoridae > Calliphora > Calliphora vicina. Next base: position 55,460,152 of record NC_088781.1, on the reverse strand, counting down.
TTTTCTCGAAAGATTCAAGAAATAGCAATCTAAACTATTAGGGACAAATTTTGCTAAGAAAACTAGGTAATATGTTACATCGTTGAGAGAAAAAATCTGTTTGGTCAAAATGTAAAATTTTTTCAGAAATTTCTTGACAGATCTTGTTGAAAAATTGTGTCTGAATTACTATCCAATAGGACTAATCTAGGTACAAATTTCATTCCGATCGGAAGACTTTGGATTTAAAAGTTTGTCATGAAATCCCCCATATACAATATATTTCCCCGTACTTCCCTTTAGGAACATAGGTTTTCCATCTTTGAATTTTTTATTTTAAAATAATTAAGTTTTCATTGATTTTGTTTTGACTTTTTGTTTTTTGATTTTTAAAACAAATTTAATTGGATTTTAATTTTTTAAATAAACACATCCACATTGGTGACCCCCGACAAAAATTTAATTGTTTAAAAATGGCAACTTCTGAAGAATTGGGATCTGCCTCATCATTAATTCCAACCGAAGTATCTCGAGTTACTGTTCGCGTACCTCCTTTTTGGCGTCAAAATCCTAAACTTTGGTTTCGACAACTGGAATCTCAATTTGTAACCTCCGGTATTACGTCAGACACAACAAAATACCACACATTGGTTGGATCTATAGAGAGCAACATCCTAAATCATGTTAGTCATATCGTTGAAGCGCCCCCAGCAGAAAACAAATATGAAACTCTTAAATGTTCCCTGTTAAATGAATTTATTGAATCCGAAGAGAAAAGACTTCGTCAACTTTTGGAAAACATAAGTGTTGGCGATAAAAAACCATCCGCACTTTTACGAGAAATGCGTGCATTAGCTTCGGGCAAAGTTTCTGAAGATTTACTCAAGACATTGTGGATTCAACGTCTTCCAAATACAACAAAGGCAATATTATCGGTTAGCAATGATACAATCGATAAATTGTGCTTAATAGCTGATAAAATTCATGACCAGTCTGACCCCACAATCAACGCTGTTTCTGTAAATAATGATGAACGAATCTCAAACCTAGAAAATACAATTCAAGAAATATTTTCCAATATAGATGCTCTATCAATTGATAATCACCGTCGAAATAGAAGTTCTTCAAGGAATTTGTCAAGAAATCGAACTCGTTCTCCATCCGAAAAATCATTTTGTTGGTATCATCATAAATTTAGGTATCGAGCGACCAAATGTCGCTCACCATGTTCCTATAAATTATCGGAAAACAACTAGGCACTTTTCCTACGGTGACGGGTGAAGTTAGCCAACATATAAGTCGCCTGTTCATTCAAGACAATTGATACTGGTGCTGACATATCAGTATTTCCCGCCACAGATGAAGAAAAATCAAAAACCCCAAATACATTTGTCCTTTATGCTGCCAACAACACAAAAATTAGAACATATGGTAAGAAAATAATCAACTGCAAAATTGGTCTACGACGAAGAGTCCTTATGGAATTCGTAGATGTCACAATACCTAGCAATAAACATGCAGTAACTCATCACATTGAAACAACTGGATCGCAGGTGTATGCAAAAACGCGTAGATTATTTCCAGAAAAATTTAAAATTGCCAAACAAGAATTTGAATATATGCTCAATCTAGGTATTTGCTGACCATCTAAAAGCTCGTGGCCAAGCCCTCTTCATATGGTGCCGAAAGGAAACGATATGTGGCGACCCTGTTACAGGGCTCTTAACAAAATAACAGTTCCCGACCGTTACCCCGTTCCACATATCCAAGATTTTGCATATATGCTTGCCGGTAAGAAAATATTTTCTAAAATTGACTTGGTTAAGGCGTATTTTCAGATACCCGTTGGGGAGAGTGATATTCCTAAAACAGCCATCATAACTCCATTCGGGTTATTTGAATTCACTCGAATGACATTCGGTCTCTGTAATGCTGCCCAAACATTCCAGCGTTTCATCTACGAAGTGTTACGTGGTCTTGATTTCTGTTTTTCATATATCGATTTCTTTATTTATTATTGAATTTTATATATCTAGACCCTACTGTAACTTGAAATATAGTAAATACAGATCTTTTTAAAAATTTACTTTCAGAAACACATGAAAACGTATTTTTTAAAATTTTTTATTAATGAGTTTTATATGTATATCTAGACCCTACTGTAACTTTATATTGATCTTTTAAACATTCTTTTTTTGGAATCGGAGATACCAATTCTATATAAAAAGAGCAAAAAATTATTTTGTCCACCTAGATTTTGATTTGGAACCACAGAGCGCTAGTAAACATAACATGGGAGACAATACTACACCCTGCGGTGTACCCCTAGTAACCCGTCTTCAAATCCTGTCATACCCCGAAAATATTCAACTCACTAACGACTCCCTTATTGCCTCTATCCTAATGTAATTAAAGGCTCCCTCTATATCTAATAACGCAGCTAAAGTATATTCTCTATGCTCTAAACCGTGCTCAATGCAACCCACAACCTCATGCAGCACACTCTCCACAGACTTAGCCTTGAGGTAGGCGTGCTGAGCGTTGCTAATGAGAAACTTCATGATGTAGTGTATAAAAATTCACCAAAACAAGCAATTTATTAATTTTAATGCCAAATTTTAAATACGGTTATTCGAGTGATTAAAATCGGGTAAGCTGGTTGATTAACCGAAAAGCAAAATTTGAAGTTAACCGGCTCAAAAAAGCTGAAAATGCAATGAAAACCCGGTTTTTATTTAACCGGGTTATAACGATACATAAATTGTCGAAAAACTGTACTTATTGGCCAAAAAATTACAAAATTATTCACCGACAACAAATTATACATATTTATTATACCCCACACAACCAAAGTAGGGAGGGTGTATTACTTAAGTGCTGTATTATTACAACACCCAACGATCGACTCACAATCACTTTCTGAATTGATTAAACGATGACCGTTCGTTCGCCTGGCTGGCATGCTTTTCGTGTAAATCTTGAGCGCAAAGTACAGGTCCCAATTTTGAAGATATTTCGATTATATTTGGCTCATACTTTTTTTTTGATTAAAATGAAGCCTACTAGAACTGGATCAAGTCAGTCCTTTATTTTACAAATGTCCTCCCGAAATAGAATTTTTGATATAAATGTACACAGAAAAAAATTACGACAAATCAATTGTCATATTAATTACCATTTTCGTCAATACAATTATTTTTTTAATTGAAAAGGCACCAACAACCAATTTTGTATAAATATTTTTGTTACATAAAATTGTTAACACTCAACAATATGTTTTAACAACGAGTTTGTCAAATTAAACAAAAAATTTGTTAATAGTCAACAGTAAAATTTTAACAATAGAGTTTGTAACATTGAATAATTATATTGTTACTAGTTAATTATAGATTTTTCTTATATTAATTAAAAATGCATTTGATAGTTTAAATTGATGTTTTTATTATTATAAACAAATTTACAATTTATTATAATAATGACATATGTACATTAGGGTGGCCCCGTTTGTATGGAGAAAAAATAAGGTATCGATGTTCCCGCCTAAAATGAAAATTTGATTCATTCTAAGACTACGTTTTGAAATCTTTTCGTCCTGGGGTCAATATTTGGCGAGCTGGATCAAAGGATAAAAAGGTCCTTTTTTGAGGTTTTTTACATTTTTTCCATATTTCTTCCAAAGGAAGTATATGTAAATTTGGTATCATATGAAAGGTCTTTGAGAGACGCATTCAATTAGTTAAAAGAAATTTAAAAAAAAAAATTTTAATTAAAAAAATTTAAAAATTTTCGACAAAATTTTAGTTTTTTTTAATTTTTTCATAGAATTTATTCAAATACATAGATGAAATTTCTTGATCATAAACATCATGTAATTTCACCGAAATGGTTTTTCTCGTTTTTTAAAATTCAATCCAGTTCAATGTTTATTCAAATCTGTTTAAACCTAATTTCATCCCTATCTGACAATCTCTGTACTCAATTCATAGTATATGTATGGGCATCAAAATAACTCAAATTTTATAAGCTTTCCATCGATGTATAAATTCTTATACTTTTCTTTTGTTACACTGCGAATATTTAAATTTAAGCTAAAACATTTGCTATACATAACGCTATAATAATTATTTTAATGTTATTCCTTTGGAATGTTGTTGTTAATTTTAAGTAACATGTGAAAAACTGCTTAACAGATAGGGATGAAATTGGGTTTAAACAAATTTGAATAAACATTGAACTGGACTGAATTTTAAAAAACGAGAAAAACCATTTCGGTGAAATTACATGATGTTTATGATCAAGAAATTTCATCTATGTATTTGAATAAATTCTATGAAAAAATTAAAGAAAACTAAAATTTTGTCGAAAATTTTTAAAATTTTTTAATTAAAGATTTTTTTTTTAAATTTCTTTTAACCAATTGAATGCGTCTCTCAAAGACCTTTCATATGATACCAAATTTACATATACTTCCTTTGGAAGAAATATGGAAAAAATGTAAAAAACTTAAAAAAAGGACCTTTTTATCCTTCGATCCAGCTCGCCAAATATTGACCCCAGGACGAAAAAAATTCAAAACGTAGTCTTAGAATGAATCAAATTTTCATTTTAGGTGGGAACATCCGCAACTTAAATTTTGGGGCCACCCTAATGTACATATATAAATTTAAAATATAAAGTTAAAGCTTGTTATGTCCATTATCTCACCTTTTGACCTGGTACAAAGTACAGGTCAGTATCACGTTCCACGAACGGTTATACAGATTGTTCCTCTAGTATTGTTCTTAAATGCGTTCCTTCTAGTGTTTATAAAAAACCGACTTTTTAAAAAACCGGTTTGTCGGTTAACCGAAAATTTGGCTTTTTTAGAAAACCGGTTTTTCGGTTAACCGACATCGAAAAAACCGGTTAAACCGGTTAACCGTCATATATATGTAGAAAACATAAAATGTCCAATAAATTATATACAGCTTTAAAATTTGTAGTTTTTAGTAGTCAGGAATGGTTAATATTAAATAACTATAAATATACAAAAGTGCTAAGTCCATTTTATTTTGTAAAAATTTCAAAATTATTATCTCAGTCAAATGGAATTGAGTGTAAATATGTTACTAAATATATAATATACTTGTTTTAATTATTGGTTTATTCATTAAATTTTTCTGATATGGAACAGAAAATGTAGCAAGTCCCAAAAAAGGACCTATAAGATGCAAACGCACTTTTTCTTAGCTGTGATTATTTGTCATTATAAATCATACCAAATAATTAATAAAACTCCATTATCAGATTTCAGAATATTTGAAATTATGGATTTTGGAACGTTGTTATTTCTGAAAAGGAATTTGTACACTAAGCGAAATGAATAATAAAATAAAATTTTAAGAACAAAACACACTAATGAAGTCAAATTGATTGAAAGAAGGTATGCACATCAAATTCAACTTGACGTTTGGTAAAATCATCATGCTTAACTTCTAGAATTCTGCGGAATTTAATTTTTATAGTTTGATTATGTGGAATTTATTCTGAAAAAGTTTTTAAATAAACTCATCGTCCTCTACTATTTAGAATCATTGTAATTCTTAAAAATATCAATCTAAATAGGTTTATATTGTAAATCACCAGTTTAGGTTTCAAATCAGACCAATAATGTTTGTACAATGAATATAAAAAATGCACAAAACCTAAATTTTAAAAACCGGTTAACCGAGTGATAAAAACCGGATAAACCGGTTAACCGAAAATCAACATTTTAAATTAACCGGTTCGCAAAAAAACCGAGATTTCGAAGAAAAACCGGTTTTTCGGTTAACCGGTTAACCGGTTTATAAACACTAGTTCCTTCTACATTGGAAGAGTCCACTAAAAAAAAAAGTTTTCTATATAAAATCGATGTCCATTTTTTTCTATTGCAGTATTATATTTACATATTCAACTTACCATCTGGAATATACCAATTTCTTTATAATCCGCGAAAGAAAACATACATATTTATACCCTACACCACCATAGTGGGGAGGGTATAATGCGTTTGTGCAGATGTTTGTAACGCCAAAAATATTGGTCTAACATCCACCTTAAAGTATACCGATCGACTTAGAATCACTTTCTGAGTCGATTAAACGATGTCCGTCCGTCCGTCCGTCTGGTCGGCTGGGTGGCTGTCCATGTAAACCTTGTGCGCAGAGTACAGGTCGCAATTTTGAAGATATTTCGATGAAATTTGTACATATTATTTTTTCGGCTCAAGGACCAAGCCTATTGAAACTGTCTGAAATTGGTCCATTATTTCACCTAGCCCCCATACAAATGTCCTCCCGAAATTGGACTTTATCGGTCATAAATGTTTAATTTATACATGTTTCTCCACAAATTCCGCTCTAAATAAGTTTTATATACACAAAATTCATGTCACCAAATTTTGTTACGATCGGTCCATAATTAGTCATAGCTCCCATATAGACCCGCTTCCGAAAATCGCTTAAAAATGTTGGTATACTCACAAAATTCAACATAGTAAACTTTAATATAGACATAAATCACACGACCTAATTTCATGGTGATCGATCCATAATCGGTCATAGCCCCCATATAAGGCCCACTTCCGAAAATCACTCAAAAATATAAATTATTGAAATTTTAAAAGAAAAAATGTTTTAACTCTTTTACTTAGTGTAGGGTATTATATGGTCGGGCTTGACCGACCATACTTCCTTACTTGTTTTTATGATACAACAAAATGTTTAAATTTTTCTTCAATTTTTATTTTCTTGACACATTTATTTTTGTTACTTTCAATATAATATTCCTATTGAATTTTAACAACTGAAATTGTTAATAAATATCTAAAAGAAATTGCTGATATGAGTATTAAAAAAACATATTAAATTATAAAATTATTGAAAAATAAAATCATATTTCAAAAAAAAATTTTCAATTGCTTAATAACTGTTACCATTTTTTTCTGTGTAATATTTATATAGGTAACCAAAAAATAACTTTTTATATAGGTATCCATATAAGGCCCACTTCCGAAATTATTGATATTTTAAAAGAAAATTTGTTTGCTCATTTACTCAGTGTAGGGTATAATTTAATCTGGCATGACCGACCATAATTTCTTACTTTTTTTTAGTTAAGAATAGATTTATTTTTACTTTTACGGATTTTGTTAAAAATGTTATCATAAGAGCAACAAAATGTAATGAAACTTCTACAGAACTACTAATTTAGATTTTTAATAGTATTCCTCGTATTCTCGTCTCGAAGGTTTGTGGAAAACTTCCCTCGCAGTAAATACATATATCTCCTACTAATCCATACTCTTAGATTGAATTACCTGGCCATTCATCAATTCCACACTTGTAATACTATATATTGTAGAGTTAGGTAGCTACGTAAATGATTTATTTCCATAATTATTTAGGATGGTATGGCGCAAGAGTAGTTAATTATTTGCAAACCCTGCAGCCTTTATCTTATTTTTTTAATACATATTTGCATGTGTTACCTTTCACCTCATTCATATTTTGTTTTATTATTATTTTATTGCAAAAACCCTTTAACAATTTATATTTAACAAGAATGTGTGAGAGTTGTTTGGTTTTGTAGCAATCGTTAATGGTTTTGTGTGTATCTGTGTATTCACACATCCGACTATAACTTTTAAATAACTATTCAAAAACAATCCTTTGAAGCGGTTTAAAAGTGCAAAAAATAAGAGAGAGAAGAAGAAACAGGATTAAAACATTATTTGCAAATGTTTGTGCAGGTTCAAAATGTGTATTCGGTTTATAAACTTTATCAACAAATAATAAAAAAAACAACAATAATAATAAAAACATAAAAACAACAATTGAGAAAAACTTTTACGCGAATGTGAAAGAGCAGCTACATATCCATATATAAATGTATATATGTAGTACATATATACGTAACTATGTAATTATATTTATATAATATACAATGTAGTAGCAAAGTTGCACTGCTCATTTTCATATTTTTGTCAGATTAAGTAAGTGACTGACTTAAACTCATTTTGTAATAAAACTCTGAAAACCACCTTCCACTTATGTATACGATAGTCGAACATATAAACACACACTGCCACAAAAGCCTTCATTTATCCATACGAAAGCATTTACTTTGTCACATCCTTAAAAACTATTTAATGACAAGACATTTAACTGAGCGGCGGATTAACATTAAATATTTTTCATTAAAGTGGCCATACTGTGTAAATGTCAGTTTTAAATATAATTAAATATTTCATGTGCATATCTATCTATTTAACCATCTATATGGCCACCGCTGATGTTCTTGTCGTCCAATTTTCGAGCATTACTGGCCCTACGTCACGAATAACACGATCAATGATGGACTCAAAGTTGTCAATTGTTCCTCGTTTATCAGCATAAACCAATGTCTTCACATGTCCCCACAGGAAATAATCGAGAGTTGTCAAATCGCAAGACCATGGATGCCAATTGACAGATCCATTTATCGACATCATGCTATTGCCAAATTTTGATTTCAATTAATCGATGGTAGCGGTCGCCGCACGGTGGCTCATATTTCAATTTCATCGGCCAAAATTCCAACTTTTTGTTAACTCCGATTTCAAAACTTTTAATGCCATTCAATAGTAAACACATTGAAACTAAGGTAGCCAAAAAATTAGATAAAAATATTGTCAATTGTGTGCGTGGCATGCTCTTAAAGTCAAATATTTTATGTCATTTTATAAAAATGTGATTTTTGTAAATTTTATCAGAAGTAAATTATCATTACTCGCAAAGTATTATAGATAATTGGATGATTTTTCTTTTGTTATGTTGGTAGGATAATAGTCTTTAAGAGCTGATATGATTTGTCATTGTACCATTTACACCTGATGTGTTATTAATTTTTTTCTCAGGTACTATATTTTAGCCAAATTTGGATTTCAGTGAAGTAAAAGTGCTTAGGGTCAAAAGGGGTTAACCAAATTTTACAACCAGGAGAAAGTCCAAAGTGTCTTCTTTAAGCCTATATATACTTGTTGACCTGTTTTGACCTGTTTGTTGAACACTTTTTTCATTTGAATGAAATTACTCCCAAATTTTTGTTTTATTTTTATTTTCTTTGTTCATATGACTGGCGCAAAGTACAAGTCGCAATTTTGAAGATATTGCGATAAAATTTGGTACATAAATTTTTCGGCCCGAGGACGAAGTCTATTGAAAATTACTGAAATCGGTCCACTATTTCACCTAGCACCCATACAAATGTTCTCCCGAAGTTATACTTTATCGGTCGTAAATGGTTAATTTATATATGTATGTATCTACACAAATTTTGCTCCAAATAATTTTTATATAAACTGAATTAATGTCACCTAATTTTATGATGATCGGTCCATTATTAGTCATAGCTCCCATATAAGACCCGCTTCCGAAAATCACTTTAACGAGCATAAATCATTTAAAAATGTTGGTATAAACTTAAAATTCAATAGAAATAACATTCATATAGACGTAAATCACACGACCTAATTTCATGGCGATCGGTCCATTATTAGTCATAGCTCCCATATAAGACCCGCTTCCGAAAATCACTTTAACGAGCATAAATCATTTAAAAATGTTGGTATAAACTAGGGTATTCATTCGACTAATGATCGTTCGATTAATCGAATAATTTCTTACGAATAATTATTCGAACAATTTAAAAATGGCCATTTTCGAATAACGAATAATTCGAACAATTTTATGTAGAATAATCGAATAAAACGAATAAATGTTCATATATATTTAAATTTATTAAATTTCTTAAAATTTTTCATAATTTCAAATTTAAATAAGTAAAAATGACTCACAAAAATTGTATTGTTTTTTAAATTCGACAAATAACTAAAGACAAAGGGACTTTCGATCACTGTAGATGAGTGTTCCGATAGCTCCTTCTATAAATATATAAATATTACTGCAAGAAGTTACAATTCTAAAAACAAATCCTTCAAATTTTTTAACTTAGGACTTGAACCAATGAAAATAAAAGGTACGGAATAAAGTAATCGAATGCTGAACACAAATATTGCAAACTAACGTTTTGCTGCAAGAAAAGCATGGAGTTCGTCTTATACATGATTTTGAACATCGTTGAACATCTTTGTCTAATATGGTAATAAACTTTTTGCGTAAATGCTTCAATCTTGGACTGCCTGACTTCAAATTAGCCACGTTCACTGACAATGATATCAAACTTTGGACAGATTTGTGTAATTCCCTAAGACAATTTGATTAAGCAAAGATTCTTGAGGGTATAATACAATTTGTTATAAATAATTTAGATGAATTGAATAAAAAATTCCAAAACGAAACTATAGGGTTTGCTTGTCAATTGTTTTGTAGATTGTTCGGGAGTTAATCTGATCAGAATATTGTTGATGAAAATTTAATGTTGGACTTTGTTTTCGAATGTTTTTTAACATTATCAATACTTGAATTGTTAACATAACGTTATTTTTTGCTTTTCTTTAACAATAAAATATTAATAAACCGACATCAAAACTTCATTCTTTACTTTTTTAAAAAAAATTAAATTATTCGAATAATTCGATTAATTTTAAACGTGTGATCGAATTATTCGAACAAGTTAAAATCTCTTAATCGAATTATTCGTTTTATTCGAACAAGAGAAAAATCGAATAATTCGAATACCCTAGTATAAACACAAAATTCAATAGAAATAACTTCCATATAGACATAAATCACACGACCTAATTTCATGGCGATAGGTCCATAATTAGTCATAGCTCCCATATAAGACCCGCTTTCGAAAATCATTCACGAAAATAAATTATAATGTAGGGTATTATATAGTCGAGCTTGGCCGAACATATTTCCTTACTTGTTTTTATCTGCTGATAACTTTTTTAATAAGTACAGCTGATTCAAAAAACCAAAAATTTGCATTTTCATACTAAATGCTATACAAAAATTAAAAGTTCAACTTTAACCTTAAATTGCGCAACAACTGCTAAACCGATTTTAATGAAATTTAAACTTGGAGAAAAATTCAAGATGTTATCTGTCCACCAAAAAAAAATTTCTAAAATATCTCTATTGGTTCAAAAGTTACAGAGTTTTGGCCGATGGAAAACGAAAATGAGCCACTGTGCGCCGTATATCGTAGAGTCATCCTGTTGAAACCACATCTAGACTAGATCAATGCCATTCATTTATTCAAACAAAATATAATTGAACATGGGGCGGAAACGATCTCCATTGATCGTAAAGCGATATCCGGCTTAATTTTTGAAGAAATAAGGACCGATGATGTTAAACCACACCTAACAGTGCGTTTTTCTGGATGTAATGGAGTCTGTAGGATATGTTGTGTATTGGTCTCACTCCAAGCCTCATCGCTGAATTCAATTTTGCGATAAAACAAACATCTATAAGATGCGCGAATCGATTTCAAAGTAAATTTGGATAATTTGGTACCATTATTCAAGCGTAAACCTATTCATGATGATTTGCCAAGCAGTAAGTTCTATCGGGCTTAAAAAACACCCTTTATTTTGCCAACCCATGTATCGTTTAAACCAATAAAAAGATTAATATGTACATTTTAAATCGTGTTATTTACTTATCAATTTCATGCAAATTCGAACCCTATGGGTAACCCCTAAAAGGAAAATACGTTTTATTAAACTTTACTAAACAAATTTTGATATTGAGTGTATGACTTCAAAAAAAAGATTTTTTAAATTTTTAGCTTTGATTTGGAAACATTTGTACAATATAAATGTATACCTGACCTTTTCCCATCTTTCTGAACCAAAAGAACTGCTCATCTTTTGAGGCCACAAACGCATCAAGCCAATATCGGATTCTCTGTTCCAAAGTGAATCGTATCCCAGGGAGACAGTTCTGCTTCGATCAAAACAAATAGTAGTCGGACAGGGCACGGTCTGGACTATAAAGTGGGTAACTCAAAACTTCCCAACCACTTTATTATTATATTTTGGGTGTTTTTCGGCCAATGCTCGCTTCAAATGAATCAGTTGAGTTCGGTACAGTTACCCTATGATGGTGTGGCCATTCAAATACCTTAGCACCAAAGCCAAATATCCAGGCTTTGGTGTCGATTCGGCTAGTTGGCCGGGCTTCACATACGATCTTTCAGCGATCAAGCATCATTTCGGGCATGTAAAATCGTCTTTCAAGGTCTGTCGGCTTCAATTCGTATGGTACACAATTCCCCTACTTTTGGATGAATCCTGTTGCTGGCAAAAGTTTAGAATTTGCTTTTTGAATAGCTCCCAATGATTTTGCAAGCTCTTGCTGAGTTTGACAACAATCTTCATGGAGAAATGCCTCCAATTATCTAGGTCTTCAAACTATTTTGGCTGGCCTGAGCGATCTTTGTATTCCGTGTCAAAATTGCCATTTCTAAACCGCACAACCGAGCTCTAGCACATTTAAACCGAAGCGTTGCTGAGCAATCGGTATGCTTCAATAGGACTTTTTCACATTAAAGAAGTAATGTAAAACTTCCTGCATATCACGCTTTGTTGGCACAAAATTCAACATTTTCAAAGCAAAAGGAACTTTGTTGTTTGCACTATAACTTTCAATAACTAAGTGGGTATAAACGACAGTTATAAGAACTGTGTTCAAAAGATACGCCATTGTTTCTATGAATTTAGTTGAAACTGGAGTAGGAAGTTGTAGATTGAGGCAAATCCAGGAAACAGTTTGGTACTTTTTTAAAACAGATTTGAGTCGTTTGACAAAATCTAGAACTTTTAATTTTCAAACTTGTCGGGGGGTTTATGCTGCCGATTGATCTTTAATCAAATACACCACTTTCGATTATCATTTGAATTTTATTATACGGTTAAATATCGAAAGGTCAAAATGTTTGTCAGCATGATGAATTAAAACATTTAAAGCAGGGAAAAGTTAATTTTGAACACAGGTTGAAATTAAAACATGGTTAGATACCAAACTAATTGGATAACGGCATTTCATTGGTAACGGTTTTTGCTGTTATTGCGGTAGAATTATTTATAAAATAACGGTGTTTTAGCGGCAACGGTAGTTGCAGTATACTTTTTTTTTCATTTAACATATTTGACGTAAAGTTAGCTTTTCAAACAGTACAAATTCATTATACATCCTCTTAGAAATTTTTTAGATAACTTAAAAAGAATAAAAGTACTTTTTACCAAAACATAGCGAAAAATCGCCTTTTTAAAATGGTTTAAATTCAAATGCATGTAACTTTTATTCAGTCATTATTTTTAAACACTTCTTTCTTTATTTGATATATACATCTGTTGTTAATCCTACAAAAGAAAAATTGAGAAAATCGGGAAATATTTGGAACCGCGGTCATCAATTAACTGGAGTAGGTTGGGTAAAAATTTTGAAAATTTAATTTTCAAATGCGAATATCTCCTAAACTATAAGAGATAATTGATAGCGACGAAGTTTTATGTAGTGCTCGGCAAGAAGATTCTATATGTGTAATTTTTTGGAAATCGGAACACAAACGAAGAAATAGGATAATTTTTAAAATTGAACATACCCGAGATGTCCTACTTTGAGGACCCCTGGCCCAGCTCATGGTGGGCTCATAAGGTCCAAGTTCAAAACTTAAACTCGACTACACTTCCTCTTTGCACTTATGAAATTTCATTCAAATCCGACTAAGGGTTTAGAAGTTACAGATTTATTTCCATCTTTTTTTTCTCATACCACTGTGCAACGGTAATTCATAGTTCAAGAGCTTATGTCGTTTTCTTCCTATATGCATATATCCAAAGCCGAATTCTTTATTAATAAGCTTCTTTCGAAAAATATGGCAGAAAACTGGAACACTATTTTTACAGAGCCTTAAATATTTGACTGACCTAGATTAAAACTTCCAACATATGGTAACCATTGCACATTTAATACAAATAACCATATTTGCATAAATGTATATGGTTTTCTTAAAAATTAAACGTGCTTAAAAAGTCCTTCACAAGCACACACGTACATGTCTGTATGCATATGATTTGCTTAGAGTGCAAAAGGACTAAGTCCAATTTGACAAATTTGAAGGGATAAACAAACAGCTAAAAGGTATCTATTTAAAAAAAAACATATTGGTTCTCATAAAATTTAATTTTATTGAGATTACAATTATACAAATTTTAATGCAGCATATATTATTTAAAAAAGTTTTTGATTTTGAATATGACGGCATAAAACCGAAATAACTATAAAAGTTGTTTGTGCCAACAGTGTATTTTTTGTTATTCTATAGTTTGATATTAAAAATTTAATTATCATGAAATGCGGGCTTAGTGTATTTGCACTCTAAGCATATGATTTTTACGTACAGATCGCTCATTTGCATGAAAACAGTCATAACTTCATAAATCTATATATATATATATAAATGAAATGGTCCATGTATGTAATGGCATCACATGAGAATGGCTGGAGCGATTTGGCTGATTCATTTTTATTCGATTCGAAATTTTCAGGAGGTGGTTTGTAAAGAAAAAAAATTCCAAAAATTTTGTTTTTTAATCCAGCCAACTGTAATAAAAAAAGCTCCCTAAAGTATGCAGTAAAAATTTAGATATTTTATTTGCAATTAAATAAGAACAGGCAGGTGTGAGTTGGAGAAACTTGAAGAACTAACATTAGTAAATGCTACCGGGCGAAGCCGGGGCAACTAGTTTAATATATAATTCAATTGGATGAATCAGTAAATCTATAATATCTTGATTTACTGTTATACATATTTTTTAAATCAACCAGTTTGGATAACTTCACCTTGATTTGTATAAATAAGTTTTCCATCTTATTTGTAACATACTTGCTCTCTGCAGCGCTACTTTCCGCTACAGAAATATGATTTTTATACTTTTATTATGCGTTTGTGCAGATGTGTGTAACGCCCAAAAATATTAGTCTAACACCCACCTTAAAGTATACCGATCGACTTAGAATCACTTTCTGAGTAGATTAAACGATGTCCGTCCGTCTGGCTGGCTGTCCATGTAAACTTTGTGCGCAGCGTACAGGTCGCAATTTTGAAGATATTTATATAAAATTTGGTACATATAATTTTTTCGGCCCAAGGACGAAGTCTATTGAAACTGGCTGAAATCGGTCCATTATTTCACCTAGCCCCCATACAAATGTCCCCCGAAATTGGACTTTATCGGTCATAAATGTTTAATTTATACATGTATCTACACAAAATTCGCTCCAAATAAGTTTTATATATACAAAATTCATGTCACCAAATTTTGTTACGAGCGGTCCATAATTAGTCATAGCTCCCATATAGACCCGCTTCCGAAAATCACTTTAACGTGCATAAATCGCTTAAAAATGCTGGTATACTCACAAAATTCAACATAGTAAACTTTAATATAAACATAAATCACACGACCTAATTTCATGGTGATCGGTCCATAATTGGTCACAGCCCCCATATAAGGCCCACTTCCGAAAATCACTCAAAAATATAAATTATAGAAATTTTTAAAGAAAAATGTTTTTGCTCTTTTACTTAGTGTAGGGTATTATATGGTCGGGCTTGACCGACCATACTTTCTTACTTATTATATGGTGAATTCCAACTTGAAAACCGTTTTCGTTCATCATTTATTCCCTTATACTACTGCTTCTAAGATGCGAATATTTCTAAGTGCATGAAGATGTTTTTTCTTAAATTTTGCGATAAAAAGCTCAATTTTCACTGCACGCAGAGAAAAAATATAGTTGGGCATGGTTACTGTAACCATTTCAATATTGTTACAAGTTTTTAACTATATTATAGTCACACTAACCATTTACATGATTGTGGTAACCATAATATGGTTAACTTACGATTCACATGATTGTCTCAACCATATATATGGTTACAGTAAACATATATATGTTTGTGACAACCATTTATATGATGAAGGACTTATCATATTATGGTGCTCTCGGCTTAAGGCTTATCATAAACTGAGAACAACATATTATGATAAAGTTATTCATCATAAATATGGTTGCCATAAACATATATTTGTTTACCACAATCATGTAAATGGTTACTGTGACTATAATATTGTTAAAAATCTTGTAACACTATATAAATGGTTACAGTAACCATTCCCAATTATATTTTTTCTCTGCGTGTGGGAACGTTTTATATACTTATTTGATGACTTGGATTCAAACTTGTTATTTATTAAAGAGTCTTAGGCCGGGTAACTTATCAATATTTTAAATAGAGTTAAGGCTTAATCAATGTTTAACCTTCGCTTTACCAATACCCACCCTTCTTCGTTTTTATTATAATTTGTTTAATTTTGTTTCGATTTAAATGAAATTAAGTCTCACTGAACTAATTTTAGAGTTCTGTAGAATTTAATAAAAACATTTTAAACTTTTTATAAGGTTTTTTTAAAATTTTGATCGTCGCATATATATATAGAACTCAAAAAAAAACTTTTGGTAAAGCGAAGGTTAAATATATTTTTTGTATGGAAAAAATTTAGTTAAACATTGATTAAGCCTTAACTATGGTTAAAATTTTGATAAGTTACCCGGCCTTAAGTTTCTAAGTTTTAAATCTTGTTTTTAAATTATAACATTCCAGTCTACCAAAGTTATTTTACTCCAATAGCAAACATTTGGGTAGACAAACTTTCTTATCTTAATGAATTTATTTGAGTTATAACGTTATCCCAGCAAATTAGCTATGTCTACATGTAACCATACATTCTGTTAGTTTAAGACCTTAAACTGACATCCTCAATCATGCGTCATGTCAGTTAATTTATCAAAACAGATAAAAACAAGAGAAACTGCACCAAAAACAGAAAAAAAATTAAAGTAAACGCAGAAAATGAAAACAACAACAACAAAAACAAAAATAAAGAACATTTAATGGAAATGCCATAAGTGATGGACAGAATTTACAAAAAACAGGCGCAACATTGAATTAAAAAATTCCCAAAATTGATTCATTCATCTGCTTAAGAATGCAAGTACAAGTTTAATCCCAGGTCAGCGTAAATGATGTAACATGGAAAGCGAAAACATTAAATAAACATCATGGGTAAGTATTTTGAAAATATAACATTAGACCGGTTTGATAAACATTAAAAATAGCAATCGCTTTTTGGATACCGATAGTAATAGGTTGACTCCACGTAACTAACATTTTGTTACAAACATGAGATAATATAGCCAAATGATTCAGATATAAAGATATGAGTTGATATCATTATCTCATCATGGTAAACTAATGTATTTTCTTTTTAATTTAGTACCTCATACAAAACTTTTCGAAATTGTATCATATAATCAATTCAAGTCAGTGATCGGCACTCATAGCCACCAAAGGCTATGTCAACAATCATATTCAGTATCTAGTCAGATTACAACAGAGAAAGCAATGGAATAACTGGTATTTTATAATTCATATTCCATGTACTCTTTCAACCTTAATTTTTAGTGGTCTCCTTTCGTGAGCCGGTCTAATGTTCATACAAGTTAAATACAACTTGCACGATTCGGGTCTATCGTAGTTTGTTGTAATCTGCTCAAGTATTTGTATGTTGTGAGTATTTTTGATATGTCTGTATTTGTGAATAAATGCATATGCACTAGGGTGGCCCTTTTATTGGACTTATTCGATTTTCGGTGCTTTTAAGGTATAAAATGGTTATCTATTATCAAAAACGAAATGCTGAAAATGCTTACTAGTACATTAAATTTAAAATTTCGAATTTTTGGTCAAAGTAGCAATATTTGCACAAAAAATTTAATGTTAAAAAAAATTAGGTGGAAAAATTTTTTACAGTTTTTTGCGATTTGAATTTGGAGATGACGCACAGTGCTTTGTTTTCATATAGGCAATGGACAAAAATAGAAGGAGTTATTGCAGACGAATAAAAATTAGTAGAATATTACCTTTTGGTAAGATTAAGAAAAAATATAATTCTTGAAAAAATCCGTGCAAGGACACTGGTACCTCCCATATATCCTGAACATATAATTTTGAATAAAATTCACAGTTATACTCCTAACATTTTAAAATTTGGTTATAATAATTTCAATAAAGCTATTGTTGTTTGTGAAAATTTTTATTACAATCGCAGCAAGGATTCGGGTGGCTGCCATACATCATTTGCCTTAAAAAACCTATAAACCTGAAAAAAATTATTAATTTTCAGAAATTATTGTTCTCTTATAATATCAGATTAATTTATTTATTAACATTTCAATTCTAGCAAGAATTTACATAACTGCCATATATCCTTTTTTTAAAAAAATTATTGAAATATTGTATATATTTTCTAAATTCGGAAGGACGCCTTATGGTTCAGCTGTAATATTAGAAACTGGATGTTGGATTATACTTTAAGTGTACACAATACCTGCAGAAGCTCATATTACTATCTCAACCTAAGGATATGTAGGTTATATTCAATTATTGAGTTACTTACATTTACATTTTGATTTATGCGTGCCATCAAAAACACATTTGTTTTAAAGATCTAGTCAAAACGAACAAATAATGATTTCACTTTATAATAAATAAGAGATAGGCATTAGATAAAATTAAAGAAAAATTAAAATTGATTAATATGTTTTTTTTTCAAAATTAAATCAAACTTTGGATTTTTTTTGATTTCAGCAAAAAAAACATACAACATCAAGAACCAAATAAAGAACTATTAATACACTTTATGCCACTAAACTACTCTTGTTAAATAACGCAATATTTCTTAGTTATTTAAAAGAAATAACGGTATTATTTTATAAAAAACCAAAAATCTGGAACCATCAAATTGAAAATTTACAAAATGGTAATTTATACATTTAAACAAAAACAAAATTTTAATAGTTTTCATACGTATGGACAATTAATGATTACATTTTCTTATAGATAATACTTAAGGCTATTCTATAGTAAAACATAATCAAAATAGATTAACATATATTTTACTAATATTCCAACAAAGTTTTAGAATTTCAGGCTTACAATAAAAAAAAAATGTTAATTATTAAAAATTGCGCAGATTAAACTCTTAAACCTTTTTTGACAAAAACAGTAATTTTCCTTAATTCCACATTCATATTCTTTCATTTGCAGCCAATTGCGAGTTTATATCTTTTAAAACGAACTTTTAACAATGATTTAAGTTAACCATAAAAAAATATATTTTTCTCCATAAAATGTATGTTGAAAATGTACTAACTTTAGCGACCTCTAGTGACGACAAAAAGAGATATTTATAAAAAAGTCGAATGAGTTATTTAGTTGTCTATTGAAAAATATAAATTTCATTAACATCAAAGACATGATCATGTTTTTGATTTTTGTCCATTGAACAAAGCAATGTGTGACGTTTTTTTGATATTATGTATATGTTCACAATATATTTATGACAAGGGCTACAACTTTGCCTCGGAGAGTAAATCAAAATTCCGAACTGTTTGCAAGATTTGAGACTGATTTCTCAGGCTTTGCAAAAATGGCCGAAATACCCAATTTAGCGGCGTTTTGTGAATAACTTTAAAAACATAAAAAATTGTGAATGAATTTTTTATTTTTGTTTTAATTTATATATGGGGGATTTCATGTCAAGTGAACCAACTTTTGAAATCGATGTCTTCCGATCGGGATGAAATTTGCACCAAGGTTAGCTCTATTGGATAGTAACTCAGACACAATTTTTCAACAACATCGGTCGAGAACTCTCTGAGTTATAGGGGGTAAAATTTTGACAATTTGGTCAAACAGGGGTTTTTTCTTATCCATGTAACTTATTACCTATTGTTCTTAGCAAAATGTGTTCCAAATAGTATAGATAGCTATTTCTTCGATCTTTCGAAAAAAAATATTTAAAAAAAAAAATAAAAAATTTTTAATATTTTTTTTCCGAAATCAAAAACTTTTTTGACTTTTTTTTAAAATACGCTATTTTTTTTTATTTTTTTTTTTTCTTAAAATAAAGTTTAGATATTTTCCTTGAACACCTACTTGGTCGCTTAGTGGGATGCGAGTGGGATATCTATCAAAATAAATATTTTGTAACTCAAAACATAAAATTTTTGACTTTTTTTGCAAAATCAAAAACTTTGTTGACTTTTTTTTTTCAAAATGGACCCTTTTTTAATCTTTTTTTTTAGGTCAAACAAAAGCTTAGATATTATCCTTGAAGAGCCTTTTGGTCGCTTAGTGGGATGCGAGTGGGATATCTATCAAAATAAATATTTTTTAACTCAAGACTTACAATTTTTGACTTTTTTTTTTGCAAATACGATTTTTTTTTCCAAATGGGCCCTTTTTTTAAAATTTTTTTTGTAGTCAAAAGAAAGCTTAGGTCCATTCCTTTAAGATATTTTTAGTCCCTTAGTGGGATGCGAGTAGGATATCTATCAAAATAAATATTTTGTAACGCAAGACATACAATTTTTTAATTTTTTTTTGCAAAATCAAAATTTTTTTCCAATATGGGCCCTTTTTTAATTTTTTTTTTTTGCTCAAAAGAAAGCCTAGGTCCATTCCTTTAAGATATTTTTAGTCCCTTAGTGGGATGCGAGTGGGATATCTATCAAAATAAATATTTTGTAACGCAAGACATACAATTTTTTAATTTTTTTTTGCAAAATCGAAATTTTTTTCCAATATGGGACTTTTTTTTAAAAATTTGTTTTGCTCAAAAGAAAGCTTAGGTCTTTTCCTTTAAGACCTATTTTGTCACTTAGGAAGATGTAAGAGGATATCTATTAAAATAAAAATGTTGTAACTCAAGACATTCAATTATTGACTTTTTTTTTGCAAATTCGAATTTTTTTTCAAAATGGGCCCTTTTTTAAAAATTTTTTTTTAGTCAAAAGAAAGCTTAGGTCCATTCCTTTAAGATATTTTAGGTCCCTTAGTGGGATACGAGTGGGATATCTATCAAAATAAATATTTTGTAACTCAAGATATACAATTTTTGATTTTTTGGCAAAATCAAAAACTTTTTTGACTTTTTTTTAAAATGGGCCCTTTTTGTAATTTTTTTTTTTGCTATAAAGAAAGCTTAGGCCTATTCCTTTAAGATGGTTTTGATCGCTTAGTGGGATGCGAGTGGGATATATATCAAAATAAATGTTTTGTAACTCAAGACATACAATTTTTGTGTTAAAACATTTATTTTGATAGATATCCCACTCGCATCCCACTAAGGGACTAAAAATATCTTAAAGGAATGGACCTAGGCTTTCTTTTGAGCAAAAAAAAAAATTAAAAAAGGGCCCATATTGGAAAAAAATTTTGATTTTGCAAAAAAAAAATTAAAAAATTGTATGTCTTGCGTTACAAAATATTTATTTTGATAGATATCCCACTCGCATCCCACTAAGGGACTAAAAATATCTTAAAGGAATGGACCTAAGCTTTCTTTTCACTACAAAAAAAATTTTAAAAAAAGGGCCCATTTGGAAAAAAAATCGTATTTGCAAAAAAAAAAGTCAAAAATTGTAAGTCTTGAGTTAAAAAATATTTATTTTGATAGATATCCCACTCGCATCCCACTAAGCGACCAAAAGGGTCTTCAAGGATAATATCTAAGCTTTTGTTTGACCTAAAAAAAAAGATTAAAAAAGGGTCCATTTTGAAAAAAAAAGTCAACAAAGTTTTTGATTTTGCAAAAAAAGTCAAAAATTTTATGTTTTGAGTTACAAAATATTTATTTTGATAGATATCCCACTCGCATCCCACTAAGCGACCAAGTAGGTGTTCAAGGAAAATATCTAAACTTTATTTTAAGAAAAAAAAAAAATAAAAAAAAATAGCGTATTTTAAAAAAAAGTCAAAAAAGTTTTTGATTTCGGAAAAAAAATATTAAAAATTTTTTATTTTTTTTTTTAAATATTTTTTTTCGAAAGATCGAAGAAATAGCTATCTATACTATTTGGAACACATTTTGCTAAGAACAATAGGTAATAAGTTACATGGATAAGAAAAAACCCCTGTTTGACCAAATTGTCAAAATTTTACCCCCTATAACTCAGAGAGTTCTCGACCGATGTTGTTGAAAAATTGTGTCTGAGTTACTATCCAATAGAGCTAACCTTGGTGCAAATTTCATCCCGATCGGAAGACATCGATTTCAAAAGTTGGTTCACTTGACATGAAATCCCCCATATATTTAAATATAATCAATTCATTAAATTTTAAAATTTGTTTGTTTTTTTAAGTATATGGGTACTTCCATATATAACCAAGCAACAAAATATACATTGTGGACTTGACCCTCTCCAATCTTGACGAAATTCGGTATAAAAATTGTATTTTACATGATTAAGACAAATACAAACTTTTGGATTACTGGACCAAATTGTTCCAGAGATACCAGGTCCTGAAAAGTGAAAAAATCTTCAAAATCTTACCCGCCGTGTGGGCGGTGGGCGTGACCGATTCTATTGAAACTCGGCATGCGATCTTTGTTTGTTTCAGAAAATGTACGAACCAAATTTCTAGACTTTTGCTTAGATAGGACATATTTTATGCGAAAAAATCGATTTGGATTGCATGGGCGGTATGCGGTGGGCATGGCGAATTTTAATAAAACATAGCATGCGTTCTTCCTTTGTTTCAGAAAATGTATGTACCAAATTTCTAGACTTTTTCTTGGATAGGAAAAATTTTATGCGAAAAAATCGATTTGGATTGTATGGGCAGTGGGCGATGGGCGTGAAAGATTTTGATGAAATTTAATTTTTTTCTTAATTTAGTCCACATAATTCTCGGTGCCAAAATTTAATGGTCTACGACCGCTCCTTATAATTTTTGCACAAAAATTTATGAAGCCATATTAAAAAAAGGGTGCATTTACACTCTGCCATTTTAATTAAAAAACTCATAAGTTACCAAAAGCTTGCAGCCTATATTTGAACTTGACATAGATAACAACCCATTTAAACAAACTTTGAAAACAGTTAACCGAATCCGATCGAATCCACCCTACTTTTATTCCACACAAAATTGGATTTCATATCTAAAAACCCTTTCACAAAGGACATTTTCATTTTCCACTGTTAAGAACTAAAACATAAAATCACAGATCACAAACTAATTATTTTTGTTTAATACATACCCTTTAATTAAAATGTAATCGCAAATCTTATTAAAAAATTATATATATAAAAATAGTTACTGCACTTGCTGAAACATGTGTTAAGAACAAAACAAAAAAGAAAACAGGAAAAATTCCGTTGAGGTGTAAATTTTCCAAAAAATAAAAAAAGTTTGCCGAATTCTGAATTTTTAAATTTTGGGTATTTCGGCCACAGTGCGTGGCCCCAAATCTTTAGGGGCCCATAAAAAAGTGCATGACTTTGGGCAAAACTGGGAGACACGGGTCTTTTATCACGTAGTGGTGTCCGTATATGGTTATTTCTTTTCGTGTTGCACTGTGATATTTAACAGAGCGAGTTTTGATACGACTTTTTTTTAATTTTTATGAAAATCAAAATTTCGGGAGAATGAATCCGAATTCTAGGAAAACGGGAGAATATGGGCGGATGGAACTTGGTGCAATTTATATATAAGGTTTTCTGCTATGATAATCAAGGGTCATTATAATTAACAGAGCGAATTTTGATAAACATTTTTTAAGTTTTTCGAAATTACAATTTTAGCTATTATTGGGAGGATGGGAGAGGATGGGTGGATGTAACTTGCTGGAATTTATAGTTGATTATCTATAAATTCCGGCAAATTCAATCTGCCCATGTTCGTTATTATTATTATATAACGACACCGTATCCTTGAATTCCAATAACATCCATCCGCCCATCTTATCCTGTTTCCATGAAATTTGGATTCGTTCAAGAAAATTAAAATTCGAAAAAAAATTAATTTTTGTATCAAAACTCGCACTGTTGAAGGTTATGACCTCAGATTACGATAGAAAAACACATTATATATAAATTGCACCAAGTTCCATCCGTCCATATTCTTCTGTTTTCCTAGAATTCGGATTCATCCTCCAGAGATTATTAAATTTTGATTTTCATAAAAATTTAAAAACTCGTATCAAAACTCGCTCTGTTTTATATTATAACGGCTGATTATCATAGTTGGATAGCTTATCTATAAATTCCAGCATGTTCCATCCGCCCATCTTCTCCCGTTATCCAGGAATTTAGATTCATCCTCCCAAGAAATTTTAATTTCCGAAAAATTTAAATTATTGTATTAAAACCCGCACTGTTACCTATCTATGAATTCTGGCTAGATCCAACCGTCCATATTTAAATTTTCTGAGAGATGTTAAGTTTTCTCTAATTAATGGATAGGGGATTTTTTCAAAAAAAAATATATAACTTCTGACTATTCAAAAATTCATGGAATACTTTTTTGAAAAATGTGACAAAAATGCTTTTAATTAAGGCCCTAATTTTGTAAATCACGTCACCAAAGTGATATTTATATGGAAAACAAAATTTCAAAAATTTTAAAAATTTGTTTTTGTTTTATATACAAAATTTTCAAATTATGAAAGGCAAACCAACGCTTGAATATTGGTGCGTTTGTTCTGTTAAGAATTTGTATATAAAACAATAACAAATTTTTAAAATTTTGTTTTTGCTTTCCATATAAATATCACTTTGTGACGTGATTTACAAAATTAGGGCCTACGTTTTTGCAAGGACACAAATTATTGAAATTAAATTTTTATTTATAAATATTTTCTAATGAAATCTTTCAGTTTTATAGATTTTTCTCTTGAAAATGAAAAAATAAAAACTAATTTTGAAATTTGTTATCAGGAAACCCGCAATTTTTTAGTTTTTTGGCTATAACATCCATAACAGGGTCGAGGTTATCGGAATCTTTAGAAAATAATTAGGAATATATTGGGCCATCTAAAATGGGTTGTTACTATATTTTGATATCGACCATGCGATTTGAGAATTTTTGCACTAAATTTGAATTTAGCATAAAAAATTGGCATTTTTGGATAGAGCTGGTCCATTCGGTATTAAAATTATTTTTTTTTTCATTTAAAATATTTGATATAAAGCTAGCTTATCAAAAGAAATAAATTTCTTATACATTTTCTTAGAATTTTTTTATATAACTTAAAAAGAAAAAATACTTTTATCCGAAAAATTTAGCAAAAATTCGCTTTTTTAAATTTAAAGCAGAATAATCTTTATTTGTATTTGACACCTACATTTGTTGTTAGTCGAGAAATATTTGGACCCGCTGTTATAAAAAAAAACTGAAGTAGCATGATAAAAATGTTGAAAATTTAATTTTCAAATGCGAGTATCTCCTAAGTTTTAATAGATAATTGTAAAATAACTGTCTTTTAGGTTTTGTAATTACATATAGAAAATATAAAAAAGCGCAAAATAAGGGCCACCCTAATATGTACGCTTCTGTTAGCCTGTGTGTTTTGGCAAATTAATTTCTGTTTATTTCAATAATAATGGCAGATTTTCATTAAAAACCACCAGTCTTTTACAAGTATATAGGTTTAATATGAAACATTAATATGTAATGCTTGAAAGTAAATGAAAAGTAACCGAACTACACTACATTCAGAGGTTCGAAAGATGCTTTAAGCTTTTATTGATTATCAATATCAAATAAAATTTGAAATCTTAATGATTCCCTTCAAATATTCACAACGAATTAATATTGATTGAATTCATTCCTTTGGGAACTCATTATCCGTTTTAGTGAATTAAGCTCAAATTGAATTTATTAACTTAAAGCTCTGACTACTATGTCATTATATAAATATGGTTAAAGATGTCAGTAGCTATACAACTGTCGACCTTATGGAGATATTTTTTATTGAATGTGATCAGAAAGGATTGAAGAGTTGGCGTATTTTAACTGGGTCACCAGGAATATTTTTGCCTACTTTTCTTTTTAGCTACGAACGGAAGGAATGAAATGTGAACAACCTAAATTTCAGTTAGTAATTTTACATATGAAAAACTGAAATTCAGTTTAAATTTCATGCTGGCTTTTAAGTGGGAAAGCTGCAGTATTTATTTACAATTTACTCATGAGTCTGTTGTGTTTTATTGTCATGTATTTTGACAGGCTTTGTTTTTTTTCACCCTCTTTCATTCTCTGTCTCTATCTGGCTGGTATAATGAATTTTATGCAGGATACTGCCAACCACTTGTGGTAAATTATTTCTCATTAAAGGATACTTAAATATTTATTAATTAAATTGAAAAACAAAATACACGTAAATAAAGTGTGTGTTATTAAGCCCGATAGAACTTACGAAAGGTTTAACTGTCAAACGAACTGTCATACTGTTATCACCTTTTGTCATTTATGATCAGTATGCTCTCGCAAATCATCAGAAATAAATTGACGCTTGAACAAAGCTAACAAATTATCCAAATTTACTTTGAAAGTAAACTTGTGTTTAGAGATGGGGCTTGTTAATAAAGAAAATTGGAGTGAGACTTACAGGCTCAATTACATCCAGATAAATGCACCGTTTAGTGCTGTTTACACACTGGTGGCATCATCGGACCTTATTTCATCAAAAATGAAGCCGGAGATCTCGTTACGATCAATGACTTTTTGTTTAAAAATATGGATGACATTGATCCGGGAGAGATGTGGCTTCATACGGTAACCGCAACCATTGGTCAGTAATGTTAAAATTGGACAGCTGCTTCGGCCATAATCCCATGTATTGATATTTCGAATTTCAAGTTCTACTGGGCTTAAAAAACACCTTTTATATGCATGATTGGACATGCACTTACGTAAATATAAAAAAGGAAAATCTTAACAAAAGGTAAATTGGTTTATCAACATAAACAAACACTAATTAATAAATAACACTACATATTTACTTGTATAATTACAAGTGTACAAAGCGAATCACTTTAATTTATCTCTCTGATTAAGGGGTTAATGGTAGGGATTCGTATATTATCTACAAACAAAGAAATTTTAATACTCCAATCACCGAGTCTTTCTAAGCTTTAAAAATAACTGTTCTTATCTAAATGCTTTCGCTTTTCATGTTCCTCACCAGGCTGTATCGTCCAGTATTAACCAATTTCGTATTTAATAATTGTTTAATTATATACATTTTACTAGAAACCATCTACGCCAGTTATTATTGAAAACAAAAAACCTAATTTATAATATGAAACATTAAATGGCTGTGAAGTATTCACTTATTATAAATAAGTCATTAATTATCCATTACAAATGTGATTAATGAATTAAACAAACAAAAACAATTAACTGATTTTATAAATATTTTATTGTTATTAATTTGTTATCAGCTTAAGTTACATTTTCATGTTCATTTTTTTTTAATTTGTTCTATTATAATTTGCAATTTATTGTTATGATATTTGACAAATGTCAACATTTTAAATGTTTCAATACAATTTAAATATAATATGAAGTTTATTTGTTTTAAAAAAACAAGTAAGAAAGTATGGTCGGTCAAGCCCGACCATATAATACCCTACACCAAGTAAATGAGTAAAAATATTTTTCTTTTAAAATATCAATAATTTATATTCATGAGTGATTTTCGGAAGTGGGCCTTATATGGGACCTATGACCAATTATGGACCGATCACCTTGAAATTAGGTCGTGTGATTTATGTCTATATTAAATTTAACTATGTTGAATTTTGTGTGTATACCAACATTTTTAAGCGATTTATGCACGTTAAAGTGATTTTCGGAAGCGGGTCTATATGGGAGCTATGACTAATTATGGACCGATCGTAACACAATTTGGTGACATGAATTTTGTATATATAAAACTTATTTGGAGCGAAATTTGTGTAGATACATAGATAAATTAAACATTTATGACCGATAAAGTCCAATTTCGAGGGGACTTTGTATGGGGGCTAGGTGAAATAATGGACCGATTTCAGCCAGTTTCAATAGGCTTGGTCCTTGGGCCAAAAAAGTAATATGTACCAAATTTGATCGAAATATCTTCAAAATTGCGACCTGTACTCTGCGCACAAGGTTTACATGGACAGCCAGCCAGCCAGCCAGCCAGCCAACCAGACGGACGGACGGACGGACGGACGGACGGACATCGTTTAATCGACTCAGAAAGTGATTCCAAGTCGATCGGTATACTTTAAGGTGGGTGTTAGACTAATATTTTTGGGCGTTACAAACATCTGCACAAACGCATAATACCCTCCCCACTATGGTGGTGTAGGGTATAAAAAACATAAAATTAACCTAAATAGAAATATTACACGCTCTTACTAAAATATCAGAATTAATTATGAAGTTAGTGAAATGTTGTACAGTGGGGAGTCGAATTTTTATACCCTATACCACCATAGTTGGGGAGGGTAAATTTTCTGTTTGTTTTGGATTTTGAAGCCATTAATTAGACTAATGGAAATGATGAGATATACATACATACTAGTGTGTCCCAAAAACCATTTTTTGTTAGGGGTCAAGCATATTTTGAACGCTTATAGGGTAAAGTATTTTTGAGATTTTTTTTCAGATTTTTCGGAAGAGGTTTAGAGGTCGCTCAAGTCTAGTTTTTGCCAAAAAAAACATTTTAAAAGAAGAATGTCCAAGCTTTATTTTTGTATGCAAAAACTATTAGCTTTTCCAATGAATTCTTAATTATACATAGTGGGGAAGGTATAATGCGGTTGTGCAGATGTTTGTAACGCCCAAAAATATTAGTCTAACCCACCTTAAAGTATACTGATCGACTAAGAATCACTTTCTGAGTCAATTAAACGATGTCCGTCCGTCTGGCTGGTAGGCTGGCTGGCTGTCCATGTAAACCTTGTGCGCAGAGTACAGGTCGCAATTTTGAAGATATTTCGATCAAATTTAGTACATATTATTTATTCGGCCCAAGGACTAAGCCTATTGAAAGTGGCTGAAATCGGTCCATTATTTCACCTAGCCCCCATACAAATGTCCTTCCGAAATTGGACTTTATCGGTCATAAGTGTTTAATTTATATATGTATATCCACAAATTCCGCTCCAAATAAGTTTTATATACACAAAATTCATGTCACCAAATTTTGTTACAATCGGTCCATAATTAGTCATAGCTTCCATATATACCCGCTTCCGAAATCACTTTAACGTGCATAAATCTCTTAAAAATGTCGGTACATACACCAAATTCAACATAAATAACTTTCATACAGACATAAATCGCACGACCTAATTTCATGGTGATCGGTCCATAATTGGGCATAGCTCTTATATAAGGCCCACTTCTGAAAATCACTCAAAAATATAAATTATTGAAATTTTTAAAGAAAATAGTTTTTGCTCTTTTACTTAGTGTAGGGTATTATATGGTCGGGCTTGACCGACCATACTTTCTTACTTGTTTATCTATAAATTTTGTAAAAAAAACGCTTTATAACTTTATAACAAAGCAGTTTGAAAGATGAATTAATTTAGGGACAACAATTTTCTTTTAAAATGTACCAACCTTTTTAAGAGGTTTGTGCTAGTTAAAATGATTTTCGAAAGTGTGCTTTATATGGGAGCTATGACTAAGTATGGACCGATCGTTATGGAATTTGACATGATTTTTGTATATATATTATTAAGAGATTTATGCTAGTTAAAGTGATTTTCGGAAGTGGGCCTATATGGCAACTATGACTAATTGTGGACCGATCATCACAAAATTTGGTGAGGCGAGTTCGGCTTACATGAAACTTATCTGTTCTGAATTTGGTTTGCATATCTATATTAAGGTGTCTCTTAATAAACTAAAATCATCCTGAAAATGTTTTAGGTAAATTAAGTGCTAATTAAGGGTTAATTTCCGTTTTTGTGCTGTTATTATAAATACTAGACTCCATGCTATATTTTTCATAAGTTTCATCAAAATCGGCCCAAAAATAAATAACATTTCTTTATCTTTAAATTATAAATTCTAAATATTGAAAAATTTGACCTTTGACATTCACGATTTAAGGTTTAACGTCTTCCAATTTTAGTAAAACTTTCAGAGTATATTTAGAATTATGTGGACTATAATATTCTGAATAGGTTTTATTTAAAATTCATAACAGTAAGGAAATAGAGCTCATTCGCTAAAAATGTCCAAATAATTGGTTTTTCCAAAACTAACTGTTATTAAATTTTTTGAGACTGAAAAAGTTAGGCATAAATCAATGAATAATTTTTACGTTTTCAAATAAGAGTTATTCATAATAAATATTTTTTTTCGTTGCTCATAACTTTTATTTTCGATTTATATTTTTTTACGTTGCCTAATAAAACTTATATACAAGTAAATATGGATATATTTTAAGTAAAAGTGAGCTTTTATTTTAATATTTCTCAAAATATGTTAATTTTGTTCCTACATTTCTTGTTCTATTTTTTAATAACTTTAAAATTTTTTAACCAATTTTTGTTTTTTTAGCACGACAATTACGTTCACATTTAGATTTTTTTAAATTAAATTGCAAAAGTAATTATTTAATGGCAAAAATTTTAAAAAACTCAAAAAATTACATTTTTTCCCCTTG
The DNA here is from genome assembly GCF_958450345.1 of Calliphora vicina. Taxonomy (NCBI): domain Eukaryota; kingdom Metazoa; phylum Arthropoda; class Insecta; order Diptera; family Calliphoridae; genus Calliphora; species Calliphora vicina. The sequence continues at coordinate 55,429,614 of NC_088781.1, read as the reverse complement.
TAAATGGACCTCAAAACTTCAGAGGGCTTGCTGGATTATTTTTTTTTTTACCAATTTTCACAAAATCTTTCTTTGAGGAGTTTTATTTTTCCCGTCAGAAAATAAAATTTTATGTAAATTGACACCTAAAGCTTGCCGCTGCAGTGTCAGATTTGTGTAATCTAGAGGGACTAAAGTCTGAATTTTAAAAAACGGGTAAAGATAATTCAATGATTTTTGAAACACAGATTTGATTTGATTACATTTTTGGAGAAAAAACTGAGGTGGGCGTGGCAATGTATAGATATCCAAACCAAATTCAGCACAAATAAGTTTTATATAAGCCGAACTCGCCCACCAAATCATACTAAATTTATAGGATGAATTCTCATTTTATTTCATTTATATCAATAGTATCATATTTTGCCTTTAGGCTAATTCTATAATGTCAATCATACGATTTTATATTAGTTTTTATAATATTCAGTTTAGTTTATTTCATAAATTTAAATAATTGACTTTAATGTATCTATAACAATTCCTTTAAATCATAAAATAAACACATAATGAAGAAATTAACTCAAACAAAATTATAATTCATTCAATCATGTAAAAAATATAACAAGCAAAAAAACTAAATAAATAAAAAAATCCGAAGTAAACTTTGCACATAATAAAAATAAACATAAACAAATAAATAAACAAAATATAATAAATAAATAAACAAATGTATAAAAATAAAACCTCACTTCCTGTGTCAGTTACATTTCAAATACAGATCCACATCCGTTTCCGCTTCATCAAGTGTCAAGTAAAATATTGTATTAAATTCATTTAACAAAATATTACAAATACACAGACACACACATATATTTTAAAAAAAAACACAAACAAATACATACATTTACAAATTCTATCCGTCACTTTCGCACCCTGTCATAGAGACCCATTTACACTCTCAAACATCAAACTTCAAACCATCAAACATCAATAAATGGTATTTAAATTCTATTGAGTTTGTATTTGTTGTTTTTGTTCATTCAAAAACTTTACCATTAAATTCATGGCACAGAATCTCTAGGATTTTCAGCCTGTCAACTTCAATTTCAATAATTTTTTTTTCACTTTTTTTTACGTCTACTTCGTAAAGGTTTTTGTAATTTTTTACATCATTTTATTTGTCAAACTTTTGAATTGGGTAAACTAAGTAAGTAAGTAATGTTCAGCAGAGTTTTTTGATAAGTAGTTTTAAATATTGAGAGGAAACAAAAATGTTCGACAAGTCATCGAACCTTATCCTTTCCAACTTTAACTTTCCCATGATAATTGGATCTTCGTTCCGGCACGACCCAAGTCTTACCCGGCAATAGATTGTAAACTCAGCAATCGCCAGGGAAGAACAAAAATATAGTTGGCAAATGTAATCTTTACATCCTTCTCTTAAAAAATTGCAATACAAATAGGTGGTAAAATCGAGTTATGCTTATATCTTAATCTCTATATCCAATTGTGGTCCGTTTTTCACGTTAAATATCAATCTAATTTGAAATGCCTATAACTAGGAAATTATAAGAGATAAATAGCACACGCAAGCATGTTTTTTCAAGATCTAGCCGAGCGTTTTCCAAAAATATAAAATTCTTTGAAATTGGATGGGAAAAAAATGACACGTGTTTAAAAATTTTACGTGTCGAAGGTGCCTTACTTTGAGCCCCCATAGCCCTAGAGCATTTGAAGGGCCCATTTTAATAACTTAAACTCGAATACTCCTTGGCTACGCCCAATTCAAATTTTATCCCGCTCGGAAATTTTAGCCGTTTAGAAATGCCAGATTTATTTCCAAATAAATCAGACAAGATAAAGTTGTCTGAGCAAAAGTACTAACAATTTTGTCATAACGAAGCAATAATACTAATAAATGGAGACTATACCTGATAATTTTTTATCTTCACAACCATTTTGACGTTTATCATGATTAAAATTTATCAGGTATAGACAGGGGGTAATGTATATACGCATGTAATCAATTTAGTGGCTTCGCTATCTACAACGATCCAGAATATATACTTTATGGGGTTGCAAATGAAAAATGTGGAAATTGCAAATGGAATGACAAACATATAGCTTCATGTATATCGTGTGTAAAAGTACTAAGTCGCGAAAAATCTTATGGTAGTAATAGCTTTGGGTCGTTCGTTAAAAGAGTAAAGAATGATTTTAGTTCCTCAATTCCGATTCTTTTAAAGAATGACCAAACATTCACTGATCCGGTTGATAAAGCTAACCTTTTAGTAACTCTCACTTGCCGGATAGTGATCAACCACTGCCCGAACCAAAAATAGAGCTCGTGCTGTTAAATGGGTTTTTATCGGATCTCAAAGTAAATATATCTCCTGAGGCAGATGTCATACCAGCGCTGGTCTTGAAGCAGTGCTGTTCGACATTAGTTCGTCCATTAGCTACCGTTCCGCCGTATTTCCTGTATGTTGGAACTTCCAACTTGGAAGGTTCCTAATGTAACTCCAAATCCTACAAAGAAAGAGGCTAATAACCCATCTAATAGTAATTTGTTCTGCTTTTTACAAAGTTATAGATCTTGTTAAATATTTGGAGTCCAAAAATTTACTAAACAACCGGCAGTATGGCTTTCGTAGAGGACGCTCTACGGGAGGCTTGCTAGCCTTTCTATAGGGGAAATGGTGTCATTCCATTCACCATTTTAGCGAAAGTAAAGTAGTGACTCCAGATGTTTCCAAGGTGTTCGAAAGAGTGTGATGCTCTTCTATCAAAACTTATTGCTTCTCTCGATTTATATCGAGTTTTCTCAAAGATCGCAATATACGAGTTGTTATATATAAGGAGTGAGATCGAAAAAATCTTAACATATATACATAAATGTTAATAAAAAAGAAACCACAAAGCCTACAGTTTTTATTTTTAGATTTCATTTAAATTATTATTAAAACTTACAAAAAATATTATTTTTATAGTTCTAAGCAATAGTAATGAATTTATGAACCTTTTCTGTCACAATGTTCGAAGAGGTAGTCCATTTCCGTTTCAAATCTAATACACTTTTGGACACTTTTTTGTGCTCAATATCTCTCCACTGGCTTTAGCTCCCGGCAGTTTGGAGGATTTGCCTCTCTTGCTACAAATACCACATTATTGTTCTTGTACCACTCAAGACCTTGCTAGTGACAGGATGCCAAATCAGGCATTCCGAAGTCTTATGAATGGAAGCATCCTCTTTTGTAAACATTCCTTGATATAAATTTCGGTTTTTATACAGCACTTTGTAACAAATGTATGTCTTCTTTTGCCGCAACTGCACATTGCTTGCCAGCCAAGAACTTTTTGTGAAAATTGCCTCGAGCATCAGCAACATAAAAATATTGAACTGGAAGCATTCATTATGCACCAGGTATATTTTTGTATTAAATTTTACTTCAATTTCCGTATTCTATCTTTGGCCTCTTAATTTTTAGCAGTGTACAGGAACTTTTTGAGCCTTGTATGTGTTTAAATCAGCATTGGCTTTAGTTAGTATGGTTAGTACTGAGCTAAACGGATTGCTTTCCTACCGGATGTGTTGGGAGCTTTCTATTTATTGGCTTTAGAACCTGAAACAGGTTTTCTATCAACGGATAAGTTCTCCCGATATTGTTTAATAATATTGAAATCAGTTTGATGACAGACCTTTGATTGACCAACTTTTTGTACGACCAAGTTGGGTTTTGTTGAAAATATTTAATAATTCTAGTATGCACTTTTTCAGATTAACAACAAATGAATGAAATTGGCATTAAACATAATAACTGACATGATTTAGAAAGGTAACTTGATGAAGAACAAAATATCAAATAATACTTGGGTTAAAAGTTTTAAGGAAAAACGTGTGTTAAGGTTTTTTTCGATTTCAGTCCTAATAATATTAAACGTGTTTAAAATAAATTCAGGTACCACAAAGGGAACGATCATTGGACCCAAATGAGCTGTACGAGACAAAGGTTTTGGACGGCTGCCTGATTACCTAACCTAAGCTAAGATAAAACAAGTAAGAAAGTATGTTCGGTCAAGCCCGACCATATTAAACCCTACACTAAGTAAATGAGCAAAAACATTTTTCTTTTAAAATATCAATAATTTATATTCGTGAGTGATTTTGGGAAGTGGGCCTTATATGGGAGCTATGACCAATTATGGACCGATCACCATGAAATTAGATCGTGTGATTTATGTCTCTATGAAAGTTATTTATGTTGAATTTTGTGTGTATACCAACATTTTTAAGAGATTTATGCACGTTAAAGTGATTTTCGGAAGCGAGTCTATATATGGGAGCTATGACAAATTATGGACCGATCGTAACAAAATTTGGTGACATGAATTTTGTATATATAAAATCTATTTGTGGCGAAATTTGTGGAGATACATATATAAATTAAATATTTATAACCGATAAAGTCCAATTTCGGGAGGACATTTGTATGGGGGCTAGGTGAAATAATGAACCGATTTCAGCTAATTTCAATAGGCTTGGTCCTTGGGTCGAAAAAATAATATGTACCAAATTTTATCGGAATATCTTCAAAATTGCGACCTGTACTTTGCGCACAAGGTTTACATGGACAGACAACAAGCCAGACGGACGGACCGACATCTTTTAATCGACTCCGAAAGTTATTCTAAGTCGATCGGTATACTTTAAGGTGGGTGTTCGACTAATATTTTTGGGCGTTATAAAAATCTGCACAAACGCATAATAACCTCCCCACTATGGTGGTGTGGGTATTATTTTTCTTAACGACCTTCTACGTTAAATTTCCAACCCTATCTATTCTTTTGAGGATGACAGCAACATTTGCCATTCATATTCATTCAGTTATAGACTAAGCCTGTCGGAGATTGGGAAAATGAAACAAAACATTAATGATTCCCTTAATCGGTACATTGTGGAAATCTCTAATGGGGTGGTGAGAATGTTCTGGGCATGGTTTAAATACATTTTCATGGTGTCGAAAGAAGCATTCAAGAGTTTCGGTTTTCTGAAGCGATGTAGCAATTACTTCACTCCATCTGATATCATCACTATTTACACCATCTATATCCGACTGAAAATGGAATACAACCTCCATGAATGGGCCGGTGCTTAAAAGTCAATTATTCAGCTTTTCCCTCGCGTATAGGAGAGGACGACAGTAGGCTATCCAACTCCATTGATATGCTGGAGCACCAATGCAATACGTGCTGCATTTAACTGTTCTATCGCTACTACAATCGATAACATTAAGGAAATTGTCCCTGATACCCGCAGATTTTTATGAGAAACACAATTTTCATCAATCCCACACGCCTTTGTGGCCTATTGGCCAGTGGGCCGCATAACACCGTACAGGGAAAATTTGTTATCTAGCCTTACTTCTCGTATGTGGAAAAAATTTCCCGGTGAAGTCTTTCCTGTTACTTTCAATGTAGAAAAGTTCAAATCGAATGTCCATAAATTCTACTCCCGCTTTCCTCCCTCCCATAACGCATTTTCATAGTTCCAACTCAGTGCTTTGCATGGGTAGGAGTCATCCCCTGAGTACTGGTCTAAAGTACCGCCTATTGTATTTGACATTTTACATCTCTACACACGATATTTATAAAGCTTAACTGCTGCTCTATAAATATTTCAATATTTTAAACAATTCTAAGAAGAATTTATAATAATTTCATGTTGTTACCCAATAGTGTATTATTTGTTACGTAATTATGAACGTATCTATTGTATTTATGTTAATTTTTTTATAAATTTAAAATTATGTGGGCCATGTGTTTTTTTATTATTCTTTTTATTTTCCGCAGTTGAATGTATTCTTTTGTATTTAATATCATTTTTGCCTTTTTTAAATGTTGGCATTTAAAATCGCATTAATTTGTATTTTTTATGTTTTTTTTTCTACATTTTTCTGGGTTTTTTGTTTTTAACCAAAATAGCGTAATTTGTTGTCCGGTTTTATTATGGTTTGTTGATTTTGAATTTTCAATTAATTTCCGTCTGTTTTTTATGTTTCAGTTTGTAGTTGCTGTTGTTGTCGTTTTATTTTTAATTTTCCTGGTTGCTTTTTTGTCATGCTGCATTAAAAAATATACAATATTTGTAAGTTTGGATGTATATGAGTGTGCAGGACGAATGTATTTGTCAGTTGGTGTAACAGGAAACAAAATTATGGGCATTAAAATCGTTTATACTACATTCGAAATATGTTCACATTTACTCTTAACTATAGGCGAATAAGCAAAAATTTGCCATTGTTTAAAAAACAGTGGAAAAGAAATGAATAACACTTTTTTAGAGGCAGTTGTTAAGTGGCAACGGATTAAGTATTTACACTTGAGAGAAAACATTAAACAAAAACAACCAATTCTAATGGGTTCAGTTGTAAGTTATATTAAGTTAATTAATTAATTGAATTTGAAAGAAAAAATATTTTTACTTTGAAATGGAAAAATCTAAATTTAAAATTTACTCTTAATTAAGTAGTATTTTTGTGGTAGAAATACCTTGTTGATCCAGATCAACAACCATAGCACTGGCGCTTCTATTTAAAACCGCGAAAATACTCACGAAAATTATATAGATAGTCTTGAAGTTTCTCAATTCAGGAACCCACCCAAGGAGGTTTCAAAAGAGGATTAACTATTTTGAATCAATGGAGCTGTCTAGATATGTTGTGCAAGCTCTTCTAAAGTTTCGAGTCGATCTTCCTTTACTTCTACAAAGATGTAGGCAAGCAGGTTCCAGAACCGGTTGACCTTGTTCCGACTTCACTTTATCGAATATCATGCAACGATATCCAATCCATTTTTAAACTGGTGGATAATTTCTGTGATCTACTTGAGATAGATTCCTCCTGTACTGTAATATGATGACGTCAACATTTTTATTATTACATTTATTTTTCGTTTATATTAAAATTCAACTGATTTGAAGGCCTATTGCGGCGAATTAGAATTAAGGAAAAGCTTCTGAAAAACAGTAAAACAAGATTCCTTTAATTCTCACTACCCCGACTAAGTGGTGTTGAACTAACACTATCGGATAGCGCAAAATACTTGGGTGTTATTCTGGATAGTAAACTATCCTGGCAAGCCAATACCCTAGCAAGGACATCCAATATTCCAGATAATATTGATTATTTCTCTTCCAGGGCCTTCCTATCGAGAAACTTCGGATTCTCAATTTCGTAAAACATGAAATTAATGGATGGACTTTCATATGATACAACGAGTCTCTCTATCTATACTAGGAAGGGAGATCGAATTGGCGGAGGTGTCTACATTCAGGAATATGGAATTAGTTATAACAGGATATCAAGCAGGGATATTCGTATATATACTGATACAATGGGCTATGATACATGGGAATGATGATCAACCACATGAGAATAAACTAAAGTGTCATTAAAGACCTTCTTCAATCCGATTAAAACTCCATTTCTTGCTGGTATTATTAACAGAGGACCTGAAACATAACGCAATCCACATTATGTCCGGAATTTTCGGATCGATACGGCATACCTTAAGTAATTTTATATTCCGGAACCATGAAACAAACATTCCCCAGACAGCCGGTTCTACGCAACGGAATAACCCGAATGTTTTTGGGCAAAGGTTCAAAAATGTAGGGTCAACTCAGCAACAAGAATCACACAAATTTTAATTTCGTGAACAAAATCCAGGACTACGGTTCCGCACGGTTTTGAAGAACCGACAGCACCACATGTTAACCCAATTGTTTGATATCTTTCCCTGGATCTGAACACTAGAGACCAATATCACGAGGTTTAAGGTATATCTAAATTTCACCAGGACACAGCATTTCCATAGACTATCATTCCGACACACAGTGGGATTAATCGAAAAAATTGTTAATAAATCTGGGTCTGGTTTCAAAATGAACGAATCGTAGAGGAGGTAAATTCATGACCATTCTATTAGAATACAAGGAGTCAAAAACGTTAGGAAATGCTTTCTGCATGATACTTGCACAAACATGGACTGATATCAATGACTGAAACCTTATTATAAAGCAAGTGGGAAAGTAAAGCAACTCCTGGTAAATTCACTAAGCTAAGTTTAAAAGATATTTAAGTATAATTTTGGAAATTTTATTTTTGGATATTATAGCTAAAAACTAAAAATTCCATTTTTAGGATTTTTAAAAACTTTTTTGGGTACTGCGAGATTCCTGATAACAAATTTTAAAATATGTTTTTACTTTTGCATTTTAAATAGAAAAATCTATATAATTGTAAAATTTCATTAAAATATATTCATAAATGAAAATTTAATTGCAATTTGAAAAATTTGTATTTTCACAAAAACTCAATAAGAACATTTTATGTACATATATCATATTTTTCAAAAAAGTATTCCATGAATGAATTTTGTAATTGTCAAATGTTATATATATATTTGAAACGTAGACAAAATCCTCTATCCATTTATATACATATAACATGTCTATCATATGTTTTTTACGTGGCAAACTTAAAATGATTTTCTTTTATGGCGTTCAAGCATCATTTCAAACATCAAAATCGTCTTTCAAGGTCTCTCGGCTTCAATTCCCTGCTTTTGTATGGATCCTGCTGCTGGCAAATATTTTGAAATTGCTGCTTGAGTAGCTCCCAATTATTTTGCAAGCTCTTTTTGAGTTTGACAACAATCCAATTCTTGGTCTTCAAACCGTTTTGGTAATATTTGTTTTCCGTGTCAAAATCACTCCCGCAAGTTGAAATCCATGAAACACATTCATCATAACCTTCGGTAAGAAATCGGTGTGCTTCAGCTTTTTTAAATTAAAGAAGTAAAGCAAAACTTCCCGCATATGACGCTTTGTTGATACAAAATTCGACATTTTCGAAGCAGAATCAAACTTTGTTGTTTTCACTATTAAGTTAATTAGCTAAGTGAGAATAAATAAAAATAAGTTATTAATAAAAACAAGTAAGAGAGCTATATTAGGCTGTGCCGAATTTTATATGCCCATCACCAAATTATACTTCAAAATAAAAATTTTAAATAAACAAAATTTATTTTTTTTTAGTTTTTTAATTTTTTGGGAAAAAATTTTTCGAATTTTTTTTTAAATTTTAAAAAATTGTTTTTTTTTAATTTTTTTTTTTAATATTTAGCGAAAAAAAATTTTGGTAAAAAAATAGGGTTAAAAAATATTTTCTTCCGATTTTGACCCATTGTAGGTTCAACTTACTATGGTTTTATATACGTCATTGCAAAGGTCTTTGAAATATCTATCATTAGTTATCCATATTGTCTATATTAATGACTTAGTAATCCAGATATAGGTCAAAAATACATAAGTCAAAAATCGAAGTAGTCCTGGTTTTTTCCTCATATCTCAGCCATTTGTGGACTGATTATGCTGATTTTAAATAGCAAACTTCTCGAAAGCATGTCTGATAGAATTATTGAAGATTTGGATCCCGAAGATATCTGGGGTTGTCAGAAAATTGAGTTCAACAGACAGGCAGACGGACATGGCTTAATCGACTCCGCTATCTATAAGGATCCAGATACAAGGTGGCGCAAAAGTAATCCTCCTATCAAAAAATGCTATAAATTTTGCGATTGGCCCCTAATGTCAGTTCTGTTTTGACATTTGTGTAGTAAACACATGCGAAATACACGTTAATAAACAATATTACGCTACACTGCTCCAGAACGCGAAATATTGCTGACTATTTATTTCACCAATAATCGGTCGGTTTTTTCATCAAAAATAATCATGAGTGGTGAGGCCCATTTCCAACTTAGCGGGTACGTAAATAAGCAAAATTTACGCATCTGGGGCACTGAAAATCCGCGCGTAACCCACGAAGAGCCATTACACCCACTCAAAGTCACTGTATGGTGTGCTGTTTTCGCTGGAGGAGTCATCGGACCTTTTTTCTTCGAAGACGTCGCGGGCCAAACGGTTACTGTGAATGGTGAGCGCTACAGAGCAATCATCAACGAGTTCCTTTTGTCGCAACTTGATGAATTTGGATTGGAAAACATGTGGTTCCAACAGGACGGTGCAACGGCACACACTGCACGTGCCACAACCGATATGCTGAAGTATGCATTTCCCGGGCGCCTAATCTCCCGTTTTGGCGATTTGCACTGGCTTGCAAGATCGCCTGATTTGACCGACTTCTTTTTGTGGGGCTTTTTGAAGTCGCGGGTTTATGTCAACAAGCCTCAGACTCTTGCAGCTCTTAAAGACAATATCCGTCAAGAATGTGAGGACCTACGCCGGAAGTTTTGGCCAAAGTGATGGAAAATGCCATAAAAAGGGCTCAAATGACAATCAACTGTGGCGGCGCCCATTTACATGACATCATATTCTCGACTTGATGTAAAAAAAATTAAAAGACCAAATAAAAATAATCCACAAGAAGAATCAAAGTTTTTATTTTTTTTTAATTACAGCCAAAAAAACATCGGAAGTTTACTTTTGCGCCACCTTGTACTTTATAGGGTCGGGAATGAAAAATGTAGAAATTACAAACGGAATGACAAACTTATATGTATATACCCTTCTCACGACGGTGAATGGTATTAAAAGTACGGCTTTCAAGAGACAAACAAATACCAAAAAGTGGTAAAAACTGGAAAATACATTTTATCCAAAATTATTAAGTAAAGTTTGATAAAATTTTAAACATTTGTTGCTCTAGTAATACAAAAATGAACTAACAGGTTGTTCTTTGGAACTCGAGTGCGAAGGGTTAGATTGGGCCAAATCAGGGAAAACAGTTTGGTAATACATTTGAGTTTGTTGATAAAAGGTGAAAGGGGAAAGAGGAATGGAAAAGGGCACATTTATTCGTTCTTATTCGTTATGTACAGAAATGTAAAAAAATGAAAAGCAAATACTTCACTGTGTGAACACGAATGCAGTTTCAAAAGAGAATTTAAAAATATTTTGCAGCAAATATTGAACAGTATGGACCGAGACATACGCTTCTGAATGAAGTAAGACATAAGGGTGCTTAAAGGTATTAAGAGACGATAAAGACAGAACATATAGTACTTTTTCGTTCATCTAATGGTACTTTTCAGGTACTTTACTTCTAGGATAACGCTAATATGGGTCCCTGGCCATGATGGAAATCAGGGTAATTTCATAGCAGACGAACTGGCCTAAAGGGGTGCCTTGATGAATGATGATGAGATCGACCCCTTTTCTGGTATCTCACTTGTTAAATGCAAGATGGCTGTTCAGCAGATACTTTATGAATCTGCACAAAGCAGGTGGACCAATGAGTCTACCTGTGTTATAACGAGGTCTACTTGGCCTGTATATGATGCCAGCAGGACGAATCTACTTATGGAATTTCGTCGTGCGCAAATAATGCTAATTGTCTCCTTCATTACGGGACACTGTATAATTGGGACACATGCTAGGAGATTGGGCCTACAGTATAATGACTACTGTAGAAGCTGTCACAATGAAGAAGAAGATGAGACGGTGTCACACCTATTCTGCCAATGTCCAGCTCTGATAAACCTGAGGGAACGCATCCTTGGATTACCCTTCCTTTCATGCTTAGATGAGCTATCAAGGATGAGTCTTAGACGAATCTACTCTTTCGTCAGAGAATCTGGTTGGTTTAGCCTAGAAACAACTGACGTATAATTAATACCAAGCTGTTTACCCCTTGGAGTAAACGGGATCAGTTTTGAATGGACCCAAGTGAGCTGCTTGAAGAGTGGCTACCCATGGAACCTAACCTAACCTAATGGTACTTTTTGAGTTCTCTATAATAATTGAACTAGAAACAAGAGAATCACTGTGCATTCCCAACTTATACCCTACATGTGAACAGGGTCCTCAGGACACCCTACCTTCCAGTAGATTTATGGTTACATCCTGTTGAAGTAGCATATATTCTTGTTCTCCATCTCTATGCAGAACCCCCATATTAAATTATTGTATGAATCGGCATGCCGTTGCAACAACTAAAACAAAAGCTTTTAGAAATTGTAGCTTAAATCACATTAAAATTTAATTTTATTTTATAGGTTTCATAAAAAAAACTGACCACCCTAATACGTATTTGTTAGTTAATGTGTATATTTATGTATATGTGTATGCCATCGTTCGTGTGAGTAAATATTTATGTCTGTTGTGGTTTTAGTTTAAAAATGTAATAAAAAAAATTAAATACTTTTATGTTGTGCATTTGTTTGCTTTATTTTTTAATATTTATGCATTTTTTTATAATCAATAGCTTTTTATTTGAAAATATGCAATATTTTTTTCTCTGAAAAATTTAATGCATTTCAAAAAGATTTTTCCAAATGAAAACACCAATTGTTTGTCCATGCAGCGTATTAACGGAGATAACAACAAATAATTGCAACACTGCGTCAGCAGCAGCACAACATTTATTCAAATGTGCAAAAAATAAAAATTAGTTTTTATCATTTTTTATTTATTTGCAAATGATATGGTTTTTTAAAACCATTTTTGGATAATCATTGGGAATCATTGTGTTGAATAAATTTTGAAAACTAAAGCAGAATTGAATTAGAAATTAAAGTGGAAAAAAAGATTTTTGGTGTAACAATATAAAAGTTATTTGATTATAACTTAGTTTGGCTATCGTTACCGCAAAAATACCATTATCGATATAATCCATAAATAATTTGAAATTATAAAAATACAAATTTTTGTTACATATCGAAATATTGGTACACGCAGAGAAAAACTATAATTGGGCATGGTTACTGTAACCATTTAAATAGTGTCACAAGATTTTTAACAATATTATAGTTACAGTAACCATTTACATGATTGTGGTAACCATAATATGGTTAATTTACGGTATATTTGTTTACTGTAACCATATATATGGTTGATACAATCATGTGAATCGTAAATTAACCATATTATGGTTACCACAATCATATAAAATGGTTACTGTCACTATAATATAGTTAAAAAACTTGTAACAATATTGAAATGGTTACAGTAACCATGTCCAATTATATTTTTTCTCTGCGTGTAGTAGAACCAAAAATATCCTGGGTCCTCATAAGATTCTAAGACGATCTTGCTATGTCCGTCCGTCTGCCTGTCTGTTGAAACCCCGATAGGAGTCAGCTTGCTAAAATCTACAGGATTTAAAATGTAATAAAATACCTTGTCCACTTATTTATAAATATTGTAAATTTTATTAATTATTCAGGATAAAATTACCATTATCATTAAAATACCGTTATCGCTTAAGCACCGTTACCGAAACATTCCAAATTAACGTTACAGTTACCTTTTAACCGTTTTGAATCGGCAGCCAAACTTGATTACAACACATGTAATCTTAGGGGCAGAATTTTTGTTGACTTTACATCTGATTATAAATTTCAGAGACGAATGAGTTTACCATAAATAAATGAGAGATTACATCTACTTACTGATTGCAGACATTGCAAAAATTTCAATGCATTCCATGTTAAATCTTTAAAATACAAGATAAATCTTATAATAAACAAAATAATTCAATCACTATACAAATAAACTTTACTCCTATTTACTCCTTCAATTTAATAAACATGTTATTTTTAAAACTTAAATTCCTTTAATACAAAATGTATAAAAAAAAAATACAAAATAAAAGAAAAATAATATAAACGTGTGTGAACTTGGGAATATGTTTCACCTAAAAACACATCAAAACATAATAAATTTCTACGATCCTTTTGTTTTCCTGCAGTCTCGTAGTTTTTCGCTAAATATTTAAAAAGCTGCACAAGAGCAGCAACATCAATGGTCAAACAACCAGACAAACAAATGAATGTCCAGTGGCGTTAATAACTCATGTATGCATGTACTATGTACTCCAGTATTCCAGCAGTATTTTGAAAACTGAAATGTAGTTAAAACAGAAAACAAACATTGAAAAATTCCAACACTAAAACAGACAAAAACAACTAATGTTCAAATACACCCGCAACCAAAAAAAAGAAAATAACACCTACCGCCCAGTTCGACATGTGTGAAAGCACCCAGTACATTTCCGAAGAGGTTGGTCACATGACTGACCGAAAATTCATCAATTGTGGGGTCATTTAGCACTTTAATGTGCCCATGTTATCAATTGTGGGTAGAAAGTGTACTTGATTGCTCCCACAAGTAAAGGTTTTTAAATGCAAATGGTTACTTTATTATCCCTTTGTATTGCAGATAGGAGTCAGTTAGTAAATTTGTGTGATAGAGTAAACTTTTGATTTTTATACCCTTCGCCATGAATTGCAAGGGAATATATTAGGTTGTCTTTCCACTTGAAATTTCTATATTTTTCATTTGCGACCCCACAAAGTATATATATTCTGGATCGTTATAGATATCGGAGTCGATATAGTCATGTCTGTCTGTCTTACTTACATAGATGATCAATATATACATGATTAATACATCAATATATCCTCTATAGACCCGGTTCGGTTGTTATTTAAAATCGAGAAAATCGGCTCACAAATGGCTGATATATAATACCAGGACAACCTAGATTTTTGGCCTATTTTTTATCTATATCTGGATTACTAAATCATTAATTAATTCCAATGACCTTTGCATCAAAATCGGGAAAAATATTTTTTAACCAAAAAAGATTTTCATCACTTTATAATTTAAGAAAAAACATTTTTTAAAACAATCCAAAAAAAAACAGAAAAATTAAAAAAGTTTTTTTACTAACTTCAGCCACTTGTTAAAGTGTTAGGTAATTCGCTAGCGAAGTAACCAATAGTGATCCGTATATACACGAAGAGAAAAAAACATGATTCGGCATGGTTACGGCACCATACTGTGATCTTTGTAGCAATATACTGTTGGCCTACATAAATAATTGTTATATTAATTTAATTTCATCGCAATTATAAAGTAGAGTACGATGGTTCACAGAAACATAATTATTTTTTAAACAACTAAAGAATGATTTACAACCATTTAAATCTACAAATAACCATTAAATATTCTACTTATCAACAATGTTGATAACACTTTGTTGTGGACATTGTTTGTAAACATGACTTTTAAAGCTACTAATATTAACATTAAAGTTGCTAAAAGCTCTAGGTGATCATTGTGGAAATAGAATATTCTAGTTTTGTCCATTAAAAAAATCACTATGTATATAAATAGTAACACCGAGTTGCATAGCAGTCAGTGTATCGTAGACGCTGTTAGATTTAACATCAACTGTATTTCCAGTGTATTCTTATAAATTATAAGGCGTGTGTTTTAAAAGAGAGTGACTATTTAAATTGTTTTTTTTTTTAATTTAAATAAATAAATAAAGAGTTGTTATAATTTTGTATTGCAATTAAAAGAATACGTTTTAAAAGGTATAAACGTAACAATATGTTTACTTTTAATAATATATTGTGGTCATCATTTGTAACATGCTTTTAATGATAATATGATTACTATGGATCAAAATATGATGTCGTTGGTGTTATGATAACATATATGTGGGATTGGAGTCTGATCACTCTACTAGATCTGGCAGACCTTATTAATTTTAATTGTTATTTGAATTAACTGACCAATATTGACGACTATGAGAGGGAAAGTGATTACGCTATGACATATTACACGGACGAACTTTCTAGAATGTTTTATAATCGGACGAGTGACGAGTATGGTTTGGATAGACAGACAATTTTAATATAGGGGAGAGTTGTCCAGCAGCATCCAAAGTGAAAAGTTGTATTTAAGTTGCAAAGTTGTATTAATGTGAAAAGTCGAATTAAAGTTGTTTTCCTATATTACTTTATACTATTTTAATTAATAATATTCCTAGATTTAAGTGTATTAAATGAATAATTTTATAATAAACTATTAAATAAAACAATTAGTGTTTTATTGAAGTCAACCAACTTCTGGGTAAATTAATCCCACATACATATATTTTACGATACTAATAATGATTATAATATGTTTGAGATGCAATCATAAATCTTATCATTCTCTTAGATTATGTTTATCACAACCATGTTTTTTCTTTGCGTGTATATATGCTTTATACAGAGACTATTGAATACGGTGACTACTTAGGATTTGTAAAACAGCCTGTTTTTATAAAATTGACGAATTTCTAAACGAACGATTCGTCGACAAAAATTATGTTTTCATTTGTTTTTTATATCAACATTTCAAATGTTCAAAGAAATTCGTTTGAAAATTATAAAATTCTTTTAATAAAGTTAAAAACAGAATTTCTTTCGTTATTGTGACGAAATTAATGAACAAAAAGTTTTATAAAAACTCCTGTGAAGTAACTAGTGTTGATTCCATTTCTCAAGTCTATTGTAGTTCAATATCCATCCCGGGTACTACAGGGTTAAATACTCAGAAATTCACATTTAAAACTAATATATTTCTTACACAAACATACATAACAATATGGACTAGGGAAACAGTGTGATTCCGAGAAAAATATTTTTCGAAAATATTTTTGAACACAAAAATCTTTCAAAATATACTGCATAAAAATCAAGGATCGGAAAACATTTTTTTTTTGGTTTGTAACAAAATTATTTATCATTTGAGTTACTTATATATTTAAAAAAAAAACTATGAGGTTTTTAAGTTGTATGTTTTAAAATACAGTTATTTCACTAAAACGGAGTGATCGAGATAAACTAAAAGTATTTCGATACTATGTGTACTCCAACAAAACAGAATTGCTTAATTTTTTTCGCGGAAATTTATAGTTGTGGGAATTTAGGGAATTTAATAATAACTGTAAACTGATTAAGACATTGAAATACCATAAAATAGGCTTGTAATAGAAAATGTTATAAAAGTTGCAAAACTAATTAATATATTAATAAAATTTAAACAAAAATCGATGAGTTTCTTTATCTTTTGACTGATGCTGACCTAACCAGGTACCAGGTCCCTTTCGGATCCTTACAGGTCCCTTTCGGTTCCTTGCAGGTCCTCCACAAAGTTAAAATTTTGTAAATACCTTCCTGAAGTCCTTATTTTCAATATTGAATAAAAAAAACGATTTAAAGCCTTGGTTCCCAAGGAGTTAACTACCTTTTGTTACAAAATAAAAGATTTTATATTATAAAATTACAAGCAAAAGTAAATTTTTTTTTTAATGTAAACAAAACCCAAAAAAAAAATTTCAATTTCTTGAAAACAATTGATGTAAAAGAAAGTATGGTCGGTCAAGCCCGGCCATGTAATACCCTACATTAAGTAAATGAGCAAAAATATTTTCTTTTAAAATTTATTTTCGTGAATGATTTTCGGAAGAAACATTTATTTTATTAATTTGTTTTAATTTTAATATAAAAATCAAATGAAAATAATGGAAATGTAAAACAATTGAATGCTTAATATTATAGTTTTTAACTTACAATTAATTTACATCACTAGCTGTTTTAGTTCCAATTTTATGTTGGTTTATTTAACTTGAACTCCAATTTATTATTAATCATACACAGGTGCTTTAAATTTAAATATATTAACATTTCTTGGTACTAATTAAAAAAATTTTGTTTTATAAATTAATTATTACTAGGTAAAGATTGTTAACATATAAAATAAAATTATGAAAATTAATTAATTTTATTAAATATTAAAAAAATAAAATTAAAAACAATATTATTTTTTTATTTTAATAAGACAAATTAGTTCTTCGATAAAGTTAAATACTGAAGATACTTGAAGCTACTTTTTAGTCCTTTGTAACTCAATATCTATAATATTTTGAAATAAATAACAAATTATTTATTATAACCTCCAAATTAATAATAATCATACGTCCTGTTATATCAAACTTAAACATTACCTTTATAAATTTATTATTCAGACAAATTATAGATGCATTTTGTCATATGTATGTTTAATTTATAATGTAGCATATTAAAATTCCCCTTTCAGCATAAGTTTTCCAAAATTTATTCACCACACTGTGCCAGCAATCCAAAAACAGAGCGTGTAAAACTGTTAAACTATAAAAAAAAGAATGGTGCAAAAACCCATAAGTTTTTTTTAACAAACAGGTAAAATACACACAAAACCAACTCTTAAATTTAAAGCCACTATGATGGAAGTAGAAAAACTCATACCTTCAGCTTCTAAATCAATGACAAATTGAGGGCATAGAAAACGATTTATGGTCCCCAGTAATAGTATTTAGTTTTAAATAAATGATACAAAAAAAAAACATAACAAACTCGTGAATAAACTATAAAAATCGATCATCATAAAATAGGTAAATATGTCTGTATGTATGAATAAATAAATGAAAATATTTATACAAAGTTCTAGTTTCTTTTTTTTCATTTTTGGATGCCAAGCAATTTAAAAGCAATTGAAGACTGTGAAAAATCTTTCAATATTTCTCTTCCTATTTTTCCTGTAAACACTATGCGTTTCAGGGAAATCTGTTTATTTCTTTTTTCTGTTCATCCTTTTATTGTATTACTTTTTCTTTTCTTAAAAGTAAATGCACCTTTATATTACTTTAGTACAAGTAGTAGCAGTAGTAATATGAGTACGAGTGTTGTAGTTCTCGTGCTGCTGCTGCTGCTATTGGAGTAAGTAGATGCTGGTGTAACCAGCTTGAAATTGTGTTCATGTTCATAACTCAAAGCTGTCAACAAAGCTGTTGCGAGGTATAGACAAGAGCAACAAAAAAAATGGCAACTTCTTTTGTTCGTACAAAACCGTACCTAGGTTTTGTACGAGGGTTTATGGGGTAAATGTGGCCTAAATTAATTGACCAATTAAATGTCATTTCTAATTTATTTATTTAATTGCTTAAAATTGTTCTTACTCTGTTAGTTATTATTGTTCAAACTTTGTACAATTTCCTAAAACATATGTACATGTACATTTGCTGCATTTTGTCGTTTTGTAATTTATTTTTTGTCACTGCATTGCCGACTCGGTATTACCAAATATGCAAGAAAACTACAAGGTTAAGTAGGAAAAAATCGTTTAAAAAAAATCTAAAAATAGTATTTTTATATTTTTGCTTCCAGAGAGAGCGTACTGCATCGATCGAAGCAAAAAACAGTCGGACGGGGCAAGGCCTGGACTATAATGCGGGTTAGGTAAAACTTCCCAACTTCTTCTTTGAAAGTAGTTTTTAACAGGTATTGCAACATATGGTCTCGCGTTATCATTATGGAATACTACGTTTTCATGCCTGGCCTCAGATTCTGTTCCCTGTGATGGTCTATCCTGATTTCAGCAGCTCATAATAATGATATTAATGTCAACGTTTTGTGGATATAGAAAAAATGGAGGGAAATAAATCTGTAACTTCTAAACGATTAGTCGAATTTCAATAAAATTTTACAGACGTAAAGAAAAAGTGTTGTCGAGTTTAAGTTTTGAGATTGGACCTCATGGGTCTACCAGGGGTGCGTCCAGGGGTCCCCAAAGTAATGTTATATTTTTAAAACGATTTTATTTCTTCGTTTGAGTTCCGATTTCAAAAAACTTACATATAAAGAATCTCCTTGTCGTAGCTATCAAGTATCTCTTATAGCTTAGGAGATATTCGTTTTTTAAAATTAAATTTTTACCCACCCTACTCCAGTTTTTTGATAATAGCGGGTCCAAATATTTCCCAATTTTCTCCATTTTTATTTTATTGGACTAACAACAAATGTATATGTTAAACAGAAAAATAATTTTTTAAAAATGATGACCGACTTCAAAGTTACATATATGCATTTTAATTTAAAAAATTTAAAAAAGGCGATTTTTCTATAGTTTTTTTTTGGAAAAAAGTACTTTTCTTCTTTTTAAGTTATCTAAAATTTCTAAGAAGATGTATAAGGAATTTATATTTCTGTAAAGCTAACTTTACATAAAATATTTTATCTGAAAAAAAAGTTGAACATTTTTGATACCGAG
Organism: Calliphora vicina; assembly: GCF_958450345.1. Classification (NCBI taxonomy): domain Eukaryota; kingdom Metazoa; phylum Arthropoda; class Insecta; order Diptera; family Calliphoridae; genus Calliphora; species Calliphora vicina. Next base: position 55,409,687 of record NC_088781.1, on the reverse strand, counting down.
AGAACCAGGTCCATCCAAATAATGCAAAATATGTAAATTTGGAAAATATTCAACTTTAGGCAAAAAAATCTCAAATCGCATAGTCGATATTAAAATATAGTAACCCATTTTAGATGGCCAAATATGTGCTTAATTATTTTGTAAAGGGTTCCGATGACTACACCCTTGGTGTAGATATTATAACCAAAAAACTTAAATATCCCATTTTTGGGAATTTTCAAAACTGTTTTGGAAATTGCAGGATTCTTGATTACAAATTTAAAAACTTGTTTTTATTTTTCCATTTTCAATAGAAAAATCTATATAACTTTAAATTTTCATTAAAAAATATTCATAAAAAAAAATTTTAATTTCAATATGAAAATTTTGTACTTTCGAAAAAAACTCAATAAAAAACATTTTTTATCATGTATTCCATGAATTTTTTAATTGTCAAAAGATATATACATATATATATATATATATATATATATATATATTTGAAAAATAGACAAAATCCCCTATACATTGATATATAATATGTCTACTAGGGTTCCTAATTTCCCGGACTTTTTTCTTTCCCGGGAGGAAATTAAGAAATCGTTTCATTTCCGGGAATTTTTTAAAAGAAATATAAAATAACTATATTTTGTTGTACAATGTTGATCCAGCCTTTATAAGGTGTTCTAATTTAATAATGGCATTTTATCGGTATTGTCACAGTCGTAGTTTTAATCAGTATAAAATCAATAAATTCTTTGTTTAATTAAAAAAATTAAGAATTTATGTTAAATCTATAAAACATACGTAGTTAGAGACTATTGTCTAGTCTATCAGGGTGCCCTGAAATTGAAACAATTCAATTACTGCGGGATACATTTCCCCGACGTATATTCTTTAGTTTCAATTTATTACATAATTTTGTGAAAATTAAATTAGAAAAATTCAATATCAAAATTTTGATTTCAATTATAAAATATACATATAAAGCTTTTCACGATTGCCTGGTTATCGGGTTATGTGCTTATTTAGTTACTTCACCAACAACAAAAATTCATTAAAAAATATAACAAACTTTGCCCAACCCATAGTGTTGGAAAATAATACAAATTTACTTCAAATTTATTTGAATTTATAATGATTTATTTAATTTAAAATGAATATTAATCATACGCCACGGTGAATAGTGGATAACACAGTACAACATTTTGCAGCTCATTGCTTTGGGACTCAATTCTGACAACTGCACGTGAAAGTAGCCCCAAAAATAAGAACTTCTGCATCATTAGTTTTGTCAAGTTGGCTGCCGTAATAATTTAATGGCCATACGAACTTTTTTTGCTCAAGGTGGATTTTTATCACTTTTTCTATATTTTAACACGGTTATATCTCGGTATACCGTACGGAATATCTCTTTTGTGTCTGAAGAAAAGTTGTAGATATTGAACAGGAGAAAAAAAAAGCGGAACATACCTACCCGAAAAAAGTGCATCCAGTGCCTTAAAAATCGCAAAAATGACCATTTTTTACAATTTTTTCCCCATTTTGCACCTTTTTTGCTCAATAACTGGATTACAAATCCACAAATATGCTGTTTTTTTCTTTATAAACTTTATATTGCATGAAAATAAAAATTCCGATTCATATTGCAGCTATTCTTACACAGAAAATATAAGATTTTTATTAGTTATCTATGCATGTAAACAAAATTTAAAATATTTTCAATTATTTTCAATATCCATCCTTGTTGAAGTGGACGCTTGTGGTTCTGATGATCTTGTTTTCTTCGTAGGTTGTTCATATTCATGTTCTGAGTTATCTGCATTATCATCCGAGTTAGACATGATGTTCAAGGGCATGTTTTCTTCAGTGTGTCCACCAATTTCAGTGTCATCTTCATCTTCTTTGCTTTCATCTTTAAACAGCATAACTTTAGAACTCCACCAACAAACCTCCGCAAGCAATGCATCTAATTTTTTGCCTTTGAATCGCTTTTCCATTGGCATGGTCACCTGGTGGAACCTCTCTCCTTGTTCGTCCGATTCCTGAGGTAATTGTGCCAAAAACGTATCAAGGTGGAAATGCATGAAATGTAATTTTAGCGTCATGGATGCATTGATTTTTTCAAAATAATACAGCAACTTGTCCACTCGTGTCTGTATGTCATCTCGCTGTACACGGTTCTTTCCTAAAACTCCTTCGATGACTTGTTTCAATGTCTCCCATGCACATAGGTAGTTATAATGGTTCGAAAGGATATTTGTAAAAGATTCGCTTTTCATTAATTTTCGTATATCCGGTCCATTCAAAATACCTGTTTGAAATAAAAAAATTTAGATATGACAATATTTAAATACAGACAACGATACGTACCTTTTCTAATTTTAGCTTCACTGAGTTTTGGAAAGATGGATTTCAAACAGCCATAGGCGTCCTCAATATTATTGACTACCACTTCAACGAATTTCCCAGCTATTCCTAATTTCATGTGGAGCGATGGCAACAAAATATCATCTACATCCTTTATCAAAGGTTCATTACGTAATTTTAATTGTTTCTCGAGCTCGGGAGTTCTTGCTTTCCAATCTTTACATTGATATTGATTCCCTGCGTATCGCGAATCCCAATTACAAAGGAAGCAGAAGTATTTTGGAAAACCGCCCTTTAATATAATACCTTGTATTATGTTGACAACCTTTAGATCACAACAAATCTTCCATTTGTGTACATTGTATTTGATTTTCTTCAAAATTTCGCCCAATGTTTCATACGTTTCCTTCATAGTTGTGCTGAATCCCAATGGAATGGATGGTTTTTTGTTTGTTTTGTGCAACAGCACAGCCTTCAAACTTGAAACTGAACCGTCGATGAATAAACGCCAGTCGCCAGCGATATAATCCATTCCCATTTTGTTCACTAAACCTGGGATATCATGGCAGTAAGTGAACGTATTTGCTTCGTCAACGGAATAAAATTTCTGAAATTCAGCTTGGCGTTTTCGGTATGATGTTGCGCTGACATTTTGCTCTGTGAGTTTTTTACGCTTCAAAAATGATGTCAAAAATTCTGAATTTGTTTGTGATAGTCCCATCTTAGCCACAATGTAATCCATTTCGATTTGTGTTAGCGGTTGTGGTGCATTATTTTCAATATCGGGTGTCCAATCTGCATCATTCACATTGGTCGGATTGGTGAAAACGGTTTCGGCTTGCACGGACACAGTATCCACAATCGGGGGTTTAGGTGGATCGGCAGCAGCAGCGCGATGTACTGGAAGTGTCGCAGTAAAAGCGGGAATGTATACTTTTGTTTTCAATTTTGTTCTGTTCAATCCATACCCGGAATTTATACATGCGTAGCACCTGGATTCATTATGTCCAGTTACGTCTTGCACCCAAATTACTGGCTTAATAAAAGAAAACTGTACACCTTTTCCATGTACCCAGGTTATAAGGGTATTATAACAACTTTTACACACTGTGTTCGGCGTAAAATTTGCACCACTCAAATCTGTTTCATCAAAATAATGACAATACGCTGTTTTGAATTCCTCAGTAAACAAGTTTTTTCGAACGTGTTTGGCTACTTTTGGAACGATATGACCACAAACGTAACAAAAATTATCCAATTTTGGGCACTTGTTATTTTCCATATTGAAATTTTCAATGTTCTACTGGTTTTAAAACGCAATTCACTCAGAAGAAAAGGTTTGTTTTTTCCACACACAAAATAGTCAAACCAATTGACTGATAAAGAATAGCGTACTTGAGGATTTGTAATCCAGTTATTGAGCAAAAAAGGTGAAAAATGGGGAAAAAATTGTAAAAAATGGTCATTTTTGCGATTTTTAAGGCACTGGATGCACTTTTTTCGGGTAGGTATGTTCCGCTTTTTTTTCTCCTATTCAATATCTACAACTTTGCTTCAGACACAAAAGAGATATTCCGTACAGTATACCGAGATATAACCGTGTTAAAATATAGAAAAATTGATAAAAATCCACCTTGAGCAAAAAAAGTTCGAATGGCCATTAAATTATTACGGCAGCCAACTTGACAAAACTAATGATGCAGAAGTTCATATTTTTGGGGCTACTTTCACATGCAATTGTCAGAATTGAGTCCCAAAATCATGTGTTGTACTGTGTAATATAAGGTGAATGCATATAATAATTGATTTTTGCAGATGTTTGAAATCAACCATAAAACAAGTTCTATCGTAAAGTTCAGATGTCAAGCAATAATTATTTGCAGAAATTATAGTTATTATGCCAACAGTAAGAAGTATTCGAAAATGGCGACAGAACTTTCGACTTTAAAGATTTTGGGGAGTTAAAATTATACCATATTCAAAGGCGTATTTTTAATATTTATAATTATTTTTTAGGATTGTTATACCTTGTTGGAAAGGGTATCTTCTCCAGATTCTATCTTGGTAATGAGTTTTTTATATATTGTTAGCAGATTTGAAATTTATTCATTTAAAATATATAATGTTTTTTGGCTTACCTACGGAACTTTGACTAGGATTTTAACTATTGGCGCCGTTTGCGTCATAGAATTAAAGCAGAATTAAAGTTTAACTTATTATCTAAAAGATATATCAAAACTAGATGCCTTTTAGAGCCTATAAACAAATGGCATGCAAAAATGTTGAGCAACTCAGAAATTTAAAAAAAAAAATTATCAACTTTTTTTGATTTTAGTTGCTTTTCATTGCTTATTTTGCTATGATAGCTTATAAAAATTGATCACTATATATAAATTTAGTTCATAATAAAACATTGTTTTAATTTTTTAAATCGGTTGAAAATTGTATAAGTTATTCAACTTTTCAATAACACCTTTTATAGTATTTCCTCCCCCAGCGCATATGAATAAAAAAAAACAAAAATAATATTTGTATCATCATAATATTAATAGGCAAGTCGATTTCTTTAGACCCCTTTTACGCTCACATTATACATTCGATTTGGGCAAGAAATATACCATTTTAAAGGGATTTATTCACAGAAGTGCAGAATATATATTTTATTGAAATCGGTTCAGTTTTTTAGGAGCTATAAGCGTTTAAATATGTTACTAACACTTATGCAAAAACGTGTACATGTGAACCTTAAGCTAAAAAGTAAACAAAGCAAATCGTGTTTGCCCAATTTGTTGTTGTAAATAAATAAGAGAAACAATTAAACAGTATTGATTTCGCTCTGTTTTAAGTGAGAGTTGTTATTGAAAACAAAGAAGAAGACTTTAGTAATTCAAAGTCAATTAAAAAACTATATTTTGAAGGTGTTTTTTTGTTTTGTTTTCTAATTCCCATATGCATAAAGAATTTTTAAATTTATCAAAGGTTTATAAAACAAAATTTCCATTCAAAATATGTTTTATAAACTTTTGACAAATTTAAAAACTTTTTATGCACATGGGGGTAAATACTTCATACGAATCAATTTCTTATCACGGCATGAAGTTTAATAAAAAATGGGACGTGTTGGAACAAATGGTGAATCACCTCCCATTCAAATTAAATAGTTATTTATAAATATTTTGTGAACTATAATTGAAGATTCTCCAAACTTAGTCTAAATGCCTCATTTATAATTTTGCATAGTTTCGCTGAAATTGTTCGGGATTGGAATAGTGGGCGTGGCCCTATACAAAGTAAATAATTAATTTCGAATATCTGTAGAACTATAATTGTAAAAGTGTTTAAACTTTTTACAAATTAATTCCTTATTACTGAGCGGAGGTTATCTGAATATAGACGGAATTGGATTAGAGGGCGTAGCACCTCCCATACAGAGTAAATACTGATTTCGAATATCTGGGGAACCAAAATGGGAGGGGTCGGAAAAGGAGGTGAGTCACCTTTCATATAAATTAATAATTGCAAGGTTATTCAAACTTTGTCCGCATAGCTCTCTTACCATTTTACAGAGATTGTCTGAAAATGGTCGGGATTGCAGTAGTGGTCATGGCACAATGTAAATAATTAATTTTGAATATCTCGAGAACTATAATTCTAAAAATATTTAAACACCGTATCAATAAATTTATTACCATTCTACGGAGGTTAGCTAAAAACGAATGTATTCCTGATCCCTGTACGAAGTTTAGCTAAGAGTGATCGGCGTAGTAGAAATGACACCTCCCTTATAAAGGAAAGTTAAAGTAAAGCTTGATATGAGTTATTTTTTTACACATAATATTTAAAAATGGGTGGGATCAGAACAGTGGAGTGGTATCTCCCATACCAAATTAGTTAGTTATATTTTGCATGTGTTAATGTCGTACCATTGCACGTAGTTAGGTTGTATCAGAAATCATTCATATGTTTTAATTTTACTAGGGTAGGGGTAGCGAAGTGCACCGGGTTATGCTAGTAATTTTTAATTTACAAGGTAAATTTGTTCGAAATTTTTTCGAAAAAGTTTAATAACTTTTGCAATTGTAAACCGATTTTAACAAGTAATGCCTCATTGTCTATATAAAATTATCTTTAAATTATCAAAGTGCAAAAAATATGTTTTCATAGAAAAACAAGTAAGAAAGTATGGTCGGTCAAGCCCGACCATATAATACCCTACACTAAGTAAAAGAGCAAAAACATTTTTCATTTAAAATTTCAATAATTTATATTTTTGAGTGAGTTTTGGAAGTGGGCCTTATATGGGGGCTATGACCAATTATGGACCGATCACCATGAAATTAGTTCGTTTGATTTGTGTCTATATGAAAGTCTACTATGTTGAATTTTGTGAGTATACCAACATTTTTAAGCGATTTTTGCACGTTAAAGTGATTTTCGGAAGCAGGTCTATATGGGAGCTATGACTAATTATGGACCGATCGTGATAAAATTTGGTAATATGAATTTTGTATATACCCTCCCCACTATGGTGGTGTAAGGTATAAAAATTAAAATAACTATTGTAGAATTTGAAAAATTATGAAAAAAGAAATATAAAAATGCGAAACTTTTTATAAAGACTTACATAATTTCATGAATTATGCAGACATTTTTAAAAGATTAATTCATTGCCTCACCATAATTGTTTAAAATCGGTCGGTGATTAAAAATACATATTAAAGCTTAAAGTCTCCCAGCTATTCAATAAAAAAATCTTACAAAAATCCTTATCCATTCAAAAGTCACAGATTTTTGATCCGAAAATTACCAAAATTTTAATTAAAATTATAATTTTACCAAATTTATGTATTTTTATTGGGACGAAATAACTGTTAGCAAGTTGTTTTTATTTTATTACAGAATATAGCTGATATTCCAAAAAAATTCGACCTTCCGTAGGCAAACACGAAAAAAAAAATCGAGCAAAATAAAAAAAAAAAAATAATAAACCTAAATATCTGTTGAACTAAAAGAGTTAACTTACATATGTTTTTTGGAATATTTTTATTTTAAATTTCAGATCATTCGGAACATAAAATGATTTTTTTTTTGTGTAATTTGTGTAATTTTTCTAATTAACCGTAAAGAGCTTTATTTGCAACTTTGGTATCTTTGGTGACCCCCACTGAAATTTTCTGTCAAAAATTTCCGTAGAATATTTTAATCCTAAAATGTCCTGTTTTAAAGGACTTTTTTTATTTTTTCGAAAGCTATAGGGTTAGGATATTCCACAAAAATTAACCCCATAAAATTCCACGATATAACTCTGTCAATAAGAATTCTCTCAGACATTAACATACAACTTTTTTTCCCTTCAATCAAAAAATAAAAACTTTGACCCACTGTAAAAAAAATTCAGACCAGCTGGACTATAAGTTTATTCTACAAAAATTATATACTCAACATGCTCTTTCAGAATTATAGGGTCGCTATTCTTTTCCAATCAAAAAGTCTCAATTTGTAAACAAAACACCAATTTTCTCAAAAAGGAATTATATTTTTTTTTTTTAAATTTAAATTATGCTCTTAACAAGTGAGACATAATTTTAGCACGTGAAATGTTGAGTGTCATTTTTATATATATTTTTTTTTTTAAATCAAAGTTTTACTAACTTTTAGTCGCCCGAACTATTCGAAATATTTTTTATTAGTTCTTTTTCATAAGTTTTTCAATAAAATCGTATCATAACTATTGTTTTTTACACCTAAACCGGCAACAATCGCCTAAGGCACTCTTCACCTCTTTGCACCTGGTTCCTAAACTTAATTTGCAAATTAGTTTCTGATGGATGTTCTGAGTTTATTGGCTCATGATTACCCTAAAAATCTAGATAAAACTGCAATGAATTCTTAATTTCCTGGCCGTTTACTTTCACGTTTCGGTGAACACAATTAGCAACTTAGATCGTGTAAGTTGTATTGTATTTCATTGGAGTCAAATTTATATGACCACAACCAGACATGCATTGAAGTAGGAAATGCAGCAATGCACCCATTCGAAATCAGAACTGGAAGTTTTACCTTAGTCCTGGTACGACTATCGTATTTAAATCAACTAACTCCGGTTCTGTAATCCTCACACACACACGAGAGACAGACAGGCAGGCAGCCAAAAGAAATCATAGCAAAACGATGGAATAGAATTGAAAGAGAAGTTGGCGTAAAAAGAATATAAATATATTGCAATAAATACGATTAACATCAATTTCACTCAATTGCTTGTAAGTGGAGAATGTTCTGGCTGCTCCAGCTGATGTTGTCGTTGTTGTTATATTCTTATTACTAAACGTTGCTGCTGCTGTAGCACGAAAGACCTTCTCACGTCTGGTAATTGAATGGCTGTCATATTAGAAGACGATAACGTTTAGCTAGAGAAAAAAAAATTAAAATACAAAAAATAAAATAAAATATAATTTAAAAAATATCCTTACTAAACATTTGAAGCGAAAAAGTAACGAGAAATAAATTACCTACGGTGTTTCATAATAATAAAATCATGGAAATATGTTTAACACGAAATGTTAAGGAGTTTCTTTAGTAACTGGCAATGAGTAATAAATAAAACTAAATAAATGGATTGAAACATAAACTAGTTTGTGATTTATGACAGTTTATGCTGTAAAAGTATGATTAATATTTAATTAATTTAATAAATAAATATTAATCATACGCACAGTTTTCAGCAAACTTTAGACAATCTCAATTTCTTTCGTAAATGTTGTATAAGATGGGGGTATATTAATTTGGTCATTCCGTTTGTAACACATCAAACTATTTGTCGCAGACCAACATTTGTTTATATATTCAGGGTCCTCATAATATTTTAAGACGCTATCTATGTCCGTCCGGCTGTCCGTCTGTCTGTCAGTTGAAAATACGATATGACCCAAATGAAAGGAGCTAGTTTACTGAAATTTTTCAGTTCAGTTCATAACTGTTTCAAGTGCCCATCGAAGTCCAAAACTACATATTGAGGGTGGGTATACAAGATTCGGCTTAGACGAATATTACACTCTTACTTGTTTTATTGTGTTATTTTTTGGCAATTAGTTGTTTATTTATTTAAATATAAAAACCCATTAAATTTTCAAATTTTAATGGCATTTTATTTAGCCACACTTAGCAATACAAACTATGTTTATTTATTTACTTATACAATTTGACCCTTTTTTATTTGTATTTTAAATATAAATATGTACTACATATTTAGAAATAAAATAAATAATGCAAATAGCAAAAAAAAAATATACAAAAATATGTGTATAAATAGAACATAAGTGGTTGTAAGTATTCAGTAGGCATATAATAGTAGTATGTACATATAAATATGAATAATACATATTTTATGGCTACACAATAATAGTCATACATATGAATATTCATAGCCACACATTCATTTATGCTCGTACATCAAAATGTATGTTTTCGCCGCTAATCCAATATTATTTTTATGAGACTTTTTAATGGAATTTAGATTTTTTTTGGTCAATTTTAGCTTAATTTTTCATTCTTCTAAATGGACTGCCAACATAAAACAAATATTATGCATATACTATTTGGTTGTGAATGAGTAAGTTTTCATTATGCTTTAACATTTGTTTAATTAAAGTATTTTATGCCATGTAAATAACTAATTTGAAGACCACAATTGAATTAAAGCTGTAAATAAAATTGTCTAGATTAATTACATAAACATGCCAGAATCAGTGTCAAATATTTAACATGTTACTTCGTTTACGTAAATTTTGTGGTTTGAAAAAATATTTAAAAATGGAAATACAAAACAGTTTTTAAATTTTTCGGATTAAAAGTTACCATCACTGCCAAAGAACACTTACTAACTCCACACGCTGGTGCCTAAATAGACCAGAGAATAAATGCTTAATCGCGGTTCTCATGGCTTAAAATCAAACCCGAATGCGAAAATTCTTTCTCAGTTTTTTTCTTTTAGAACTTATTGCAACAGATAAATTCAAAAGGGAACCTTCTAATCCATATATAAAAACATTACAATAAACAATATTGCCAATTCTTAACTGAAAGAGCAATACTGCTCCTGTCAACAGGTATCGTCAGTTGACTCCTGTCAAAATTTGAACAAGATTCGTCATTTAGTTTGTATTTGACAGCCATTGACTGACTTGAGGAGAAATTTGAAAAAGTGAATTACGTCTGCTCATTAAGCATTATTTTTTGCGGAAAAAATTCATCACTCAAATATTGGCAAAGCTTGATAAATACTATGGAAACTCTACACAATAAATTTCAATGATAAAAAAGTGGTTTTCTATATTTTGTTGTGGCCATAGAAGCACGGAAGATGTCGTACGTCGTACCTAGTTGAAACAATTGAAGCTATAGGTATCTCACATGGCTCTTGTTGAAACTATATGGTGTATCATCTATTAATGAGGCGGCTAGACATTCCACAATTGGACTCATCTCGATACCTGGTCACAGAGATTTATCTGAAATTACATCATGCATACTCTCGCAAAGAACGAAGTGCCCCTTTCTTAGAAGCGGACTCTGCATTAACTAGAAGTTCCTTTTTGGACTTGTATGACCTGTAGACTCCATAACAGTTTCGTCTCTATATCACCCACTGCACAGTGGTTTCCCCCATAGGCCAAAAATCAAAAACAATAATGTTTTTTTTCTAAGCTTTATTTCACCAAATTTATTGACAATACTCTAAATTTTATGAATCTATTTTTCAAATTTTGTTGTTTTTTCTGCGAGATTTAATATTTGTGTCCATTGAAAGTGCAGTTATGTTTATATTTCATATATTGTGTTTACATAGTCAGAAAAGAAAACTTAAATTTATCTAAAAAGTTTTTCGCGATATTGTAGCAGAAGTATCCAAAAGCCCTACAAACATTAAATTTTAACTTATTTTCTACCAAATTAAAAATCCCTGAAGAATACTTTTTTGACCTTTTCAAAACACACATTTTTAAAAAACTACTTTTTCACTTAGACCTTTAGTTATTTGGCCCGCATCTGCCCACAACATCTTATACATCAAATTGTAGATTTTATACCCCTCTTTAAATTAAAAAATATTGTGGCCGTGGGTTTTTGCATATTTTCGCATATGAATGTGATTTACATAGACATCCGACGAAAAATAACGAAAAATCGCATTTTGCCAACATACCATTTTTTGAGTACTTTATTCACTTATCGTACAAATTAGAACTAAAAAAAATAGAACAACAGTAAGAACGAAAAGTCAAGTGTTTTGAAGAGAAAACAATATATTCAGCAACGATTTCGGGCGTAAATGGTACTTTTGGTAGATATATATACCAAAAGCTGAAAATTCGAACTATGAGATTTTTCCAAAATGTCGATCTTTCATAAAAAATAACAGGAATAAGGACATTTTGCAAAGATTTGTGGCACATGTTCACCAAGCTATAAATTCTGGATTTGAAACTGATGCCGTAAAGTTTGAGGAATATGCTGTATAGGCAGTCACTACCACCCTCCATCGGTACACAATATTCTGATCCACGGAGTTGAGGTGAATAAGCATGTATTATTGTCAATAGGTGAATTAGCGGATGAAGCAGCTGAAGCGATAAATAAGGATATAATACAGTTTAGATTGCAACATACACGAAAAATATCGTGCATTGCTACAAATATAGATATTTTAAATAGGATCTTTTTAACATCAAGGAGTTTTAAATTAGCTTAATACTTAATATATATTAGTATGATATTTTACATAATTTATTATTTTAATAAAATTAAAAATTATATAATACCTCATATTGCATTATATAACTTTGCATTACTTTTTTAATTTAGTTTTTTTTTCAGTGTATATTTCAAATGAACTAAAATGGAATAAAAATTTACAAACATTTTTTAAAACGAACGAATTTTCTTACTTTATTTCAAAAATTCTTAAAATAAATCTATAAGCCAATTAACCCTTAAAAGATCAAATGGCTACAGTGACTACAGTTGTTAATATTTTTTCATAAAAATTTGCAAACTTTAAGTTCCTCGGACATGGTATGAGCTGACAAATTTGTAAGACCCTAGCTTTTATAGTTTTGGAGATATTGATTTTTGACCGCTTCTCCATATAAGGGAAACCACTGTGCACTGCCAGGAAATATTTTATGCAGTAATAGAATTGTTTCACGGGAACCGTCTTGTTGAAACCACATGTCGTTTACATCAATATCATCCAAATTAGTCAGAATGAACTCTATGATCATGTAAAAATTTCAAGCAACAGAAACAATCACTACTTGACCAGTATCGTTTTCGAAGAAAATTTGGTCCACTGATTAATCTAGCCTAAAATTCCCACCAAATATACATAGATACGTTGTGGAAGTATTTAATTTCCGAAAATCACATGTGTGTTTTCAACCTTTTAATCTTGTAGCAGGGTTCAATGCGTGTTTTGAAATAAATCTGTAACTTCTAAACCGATAATACGATTTTAATAAAATTCTACATGGCTATTGAGGAGGTGTAGTTGAGTTTTTTACAAACCACGAGGCCCGGAGACTCAGGGCAACAAAATGGGATATGTAAAATTATAAATGATGCTAAATTTTTGTTCTCGATCTGATTTGATTTATATATATGGAATCTTATAGTTTTCGAGATATACATATGATATTGAAATTAAAACTTAGTAATTTTACCTACCTTAGTCTGTTTTTTGCTAATAGCTGATAAAAATCATTCGCGATTTATCAAATACCCCAAAATGGGATTTATTAGATTTTAGGCTCAATTTCCGAAATTTTGGAAATAAATCTGACCGGGATGAAATTTTACGTGGGTGTTGCTAAAGAGTATTCGAGTTTAAGTAATTAAAATGGGCCCTACATATGCTCCAGGGGGCTCAAATTAGGGTACTTTAACATTTTTAAACACGTGCAATTTTTTTTGTTTCCCATCCGTTTTCAAAGACTTTTATGTCTGCTATTTTTCACTTATAATTTCCGAATTATAGGCATATCAAAATTTTGCATACCTGGTCCGCTTTTTTAAAAATATAGGTCGTACTTTTGGACCGAATGGACTCGAATATTTTTTGTTAGTTAGACAAGTCCATGTTAGCAGACCCTATATTTATAAAGCAGTTAGGTTTTATAAATAAAGGGTCTGCTAACATGGACTTTCGAACTTTGACAGTTGATAGCAACCATATAGTTGAAGCTACATCTTTCGAATTGGCTGTCATTTGTTTTGCCAAATCACCATGCAAAAGAAAATTGTTTTATAAAAATGAGTGTTCTGTTCTTGCAATGTTCCGAGCGCTTCGACCCATTTCAACAACCAAAATTGTAAAATTTGGGACAATAGATCCAAGAGCATCCAGCATCACAGCTTGATGTTGAATTTTGATTGGCGGCATCTTTGGTCCATATTTCTTTGAGAATGATATTGGCCAGCATCATCAACGACTAAACACCAACGAGATGTGATTTTAAGAGGACAAAACCTTATATGACGCCATAATGAGAATGAAATAACAAAAGAATTGAAGTAAATCGGATTGAGAACAAAAAATTGGCATCGAGGTACCCCACTTTTGGCGCCTTAAGGCTCCACCTCCCCTTGATGATTAAAGCCCAAATTCAAGGATTTAACTCAGCTACGACTACTCTTTGTTAAATTTAGTCTTCTTCATCATTCATTTAATTACCAATATATTTGGAGGTAGTACAACAATATGCCAACTCTATTTTCAACTTGTTCACAAAAGGAATCTACTTAATCACCTGTAAAGATTTAAAGCACTGCAGGTTGTTGTAATTAAATACCCCCGCACTATTGTCTTTGCTTGCCGGCTTGCAGTATTTCCTTTTAAAATAATTAAAAAACAAAGTAAATTATTTGGAAACCCTTTAGTATTTATTATCCTTAAATTACACGTTGACACTAATTTAGTTAATTAATGTTTATAACATTTGTAATAAAATAACAGGCGAATGAAAGCAAAGCACTAAAAAAAAAGAAAACACAAAAATAATTTTCACCAAATTACCACATTTCTCTGTGTTTTATTAGTTGTTTTTTTCAAAATTATTCTTGTTTTTTTTTTTGTTTTAATTTGTCTACGAACCATAAATTAGTTCATTTTACGTAATTGTATTTAAAATACTCTGGTATTTATTGGTAGGTTTTTTAAAATAATTAAATATTTGTTTATTTGTTTGTTTGTTTTTTCTGTGTCCCATAAAACTGCGGCTAAAATGTTAATTTGCTGAATGGTTATTGCTAAAACACTATGGAAATGTCTACCTACATTCAAATAATAAATTGCAATGTTTTCACATAATTATTTGAAAATTATTTAAATTAGTTTAGAATTTAATTGGGATTTGTGCGTAATTTTCTATGGACGAGGGGTGGGTTTAAAAGGAAATTTAGTAGAACTGATCATCTTTTGAGGCCAAGAACGAATCAACCCATGAAGCGTATCCAAGAATGATCGTTCTGCATCGATCGAAATAAATAGTCAGACGGGGCACGGTCTGGCAGGATATACATATAATAAATTTTATGTCATTTTGAAGGGTGCATATCTGTCATTTACTCTCACTTAGCTATTGGACATTATGACGTAAACATCAAGATTTTTTTTTTTATTTGTTTCGAAAATGTCGTATTTTGTACCAACAAAGCATCATATGCGAGAAGTTTAGCTTTACTTCTTTAACATAAAGCGAGTGAAGCTAAACTTCCCAACTACTTCTTTATAAATAATTTTTGCAACATGTGACAGAGCATTGTTTTGGTGGAATATATGAAAAATCGTACACACTTTTCAAAGGGGGCAAGGTTTGTGGAACTGCTGAGGTGTAAATAAATGCATTTTATATAAGTATTTGATATTGGTGAAAACCAAAGGACTTGAGGATTGATATTTTAGTAAAATTAAATAATTTTATAAATTTTTGGGCCGAAATTAAAAAAATTGTAATATGGTGATTTTCCATGAAGAAAAATATAATATTTAAATTAATGTAAAATTTGAATAGTTAAAGATATCACAACAAAAGTTGGAACTTATATAGACTCAAATGTTCTTAAATTAATGGCATTATAACATTTGACATTTTATATTTTCAAATATGAAAATTCCTTAACCAGGGAAAATGTGTTCCAAAAACTGAGTTTTTGTATAAAAGTGCCTACTGTGGCGTTATTTACCATGTGCTAGTAAAAAAACTTTGTAAGTATTTAAGAAACATACAGAGTTATACAAATATGGAGCTTTTTCGAGAATTGGTGCTTTTTCTTTTTAGAATTTATTACTCAAACCTTAAATACTTTTTTTAATTTGGCCAAGTTTGGTTTTGTCTGAGGGTTGTTATGTCCGCTAATATGAACCAAATTTTATTTTCCTCGCTTTGTCATTAAGTTCCCTTTCTGGATCATATAAAAATTGTATATAGTCCTGAACAAAATTTTGTTCTACAAATGAAAACATATATGGGCTTTTTTGGGAAAAAACTTAAACAAAATTTTAACTGCTCCAACTTTGAAGATAACTATTATTAGGTTTCATTTATTTCATTTAGAATATTATTGCCAATATAGGTGATATTTTAAAAATAAATTTCGATCCTCCGTAGGCCCACCATATCTAAAAAACCATAAAAAGATCGAGCAAAATTAAAAAAAAAATAAATAAACCTAAATAATCTCTCAACTAATAAAAATAAGAACTATTTATATTTTAAATGTCAGCTCATTCATAAAGGGATTTTAGGCAATTTTTTAAAAATTTGAGACCCGAAGTAACCAATATTGATGGACCACTGCTCATTCGGATCATTCCACAGCTCATTCGGATCATAAATGGATTTCTGACAATGTTTAAAAAAAATTTGAGACCCGAGGTGACCAACATTGAGGGATCTAGGATGCTGAACAAATTCAAATCAACTCGAAAACACCTCAGCTGTAACCATTTTACAACAATATCTGCAATAGTTCCCGAGATACCAGATTATTTCCAAAAAAAATGTTTCTAAACCACTGTGCGATGCAAAACGCTCTCCCTGATCAGAGTATCCGCAATAGGCTTGATTCGTTCTTCTCCTCAAAAGAATCCAAATGTTGCAGAAAGATGGGAAAAGATTATAGCTAACAATGATTTCAATACTTGGAGTAAATTTATATTTTAGAAATGCACTATGTGTCCAAAAGCCAAAATTGCAGCAAAAATTATTTCCAATGGATCTAGCATCATAAAACTTTGTGTAGAGACCCCTGTTGCTAAAATAAGCATTTTAAAAAAATGGAAATAACCCTCTCCCCACTTTTCTGATAACCCCAGAAAAGTGGGGTTATCAGAACATTTTGAAACTCGCCAAACATTTTGAAAAAAAATTTCAATCTATATTCTCCACAAATATCATTTTAAAAAGTTGCCATTAGCCCTCCCCCTCACTTTTCTTATAACCCCCCCACCAACTCATCAACAATTTTCAAAAAAAAAATTAAATTTATATTCTAATAGAACTGTCTACAAATAGCATTTCTTCGTTTGTTTGGCGTTTTCTTGGGGCTCCGCTATAAGTAAATTTTGGGTAAACAATTGTTTATGTCTTTGACATTCGCTATCATTATAAAACTTACCACATTAAGCACTCATTCTTCGGTAAAAGTAGTTACAACAATTTTTTAGTATGTTTCTAGAAAAATTAAAATTATTTGCTTCGGTGCAAGTAGTTGCAAAAAATGTTAGTATGGCATGAAGCCTGACCTTCCCGCAAATAACCACATATGTATAATTTTGGGCAAATGCAGGCAACGTAAGTTCTATACTACAGAAGACAAAAAACTTTTTCGTAACTTTACAAAAAACATTACTAATAAAAACACGAAATTTTACAAATAATATAAACATTCAGTAAAATATTTTGTTTTTTTTAAGTACACACATCCGGTATTGTAATCCATTTTGGTAAAATCTTAGTTATAACTAATTTAAAAAAAAACACTTTTTCTTTAATACAATTGTTTTAACTTTTTTCAGCTTGAAAACTTTATTTAAAAAATTTTAACTTTCACAGCTGTTTACATATGAACTGAGTGGACAATTGGCATAAGTTTTTGGCATTTATATCGTCGAAGTGTTAGGAATTGAACCGTAAATTTTGTTTTTCAAAAAGCGAATGTTGAACATTTGAATTTTTGCCGTATAAATTGGAAATGGGCACATAGTGAAATGTTTAAAAATAAAAGTTAAAAATTTGAAAACAATTCCGCATTTTCAAGTCATACCCCCAGTAAATTATTGAACATTTTTCTATACTTTGACATATAATTTGTATATCTTTTATTTTCCACTAGTCAAATTAATGAATTTCGAAATCAACAGGAATTTTGCTTAATCTTGCAGTTTTGTAATATATTTTCTTTTCACTGCATTTCCGACTACGGCATGATCAATTACTGGGAGTTGGGTATTTTGAAGCCATTAATTAGACTAGTGGAAAAGTTAAGGTAGACATATTATATATCAAAGTGTATACAATTATGTCTGCATTAGAAATTAAAGATTTATTTCCACTCTTTTGAAAATTTCTCACTGTTTATCCTTTCTTTCAAATAATGATTTCTTTGCACTCGTTTAATTAATTACACAGTGCAACAGTGAAAAAAACACACGATCATGACAGTATAGATTCGACTCTACTACCAAAGGGTAGTAAAACCCTATACTCAGTTTGCCCATTTTGGTGACCGATTTTTTTTTATGGGCCCCCAAAGTTTCTGAAAATCAGTGGGGCCTCTAAAAAAGGTGTCATCAGGTTTTGGTTAACAGCTAATTCAGACTTTGTGCTACGGCTTAACTTTATATGGCAATAATATAGCTAAGAGTCCGCCAAATAAATTTTGTTAAAATTTGTTTCCAAAAAATAGCTTTTTCGTGCACTTTTGTTGAAAAAATATAGGAAGAAAAATTTTTTTTTTTACTTTTTTTAGAATAACTTCCAGGGACTCCTAATTTTTCAATAACAATATCTCGCAAAGTTGTAGCTACGGTAAATTTGAATAACTCTCGTGAACATATCAATGCAATCCGAACATACCTAGGTATTCTAAATAGCTGTCAAAAATCACTTTGTAGCTTAAAATTTGTAGTTTTTTACTAATTTTTGACTCTAAAACAATAATTTTTTGTTAAAAATGTATGTTCGAGTGTATACTTCTCTATTGTGCTGGAATAACGAAGAATGGGCAAATCATTATCGGTATGATCCGGGCGCATAACTTTATCCAATCTTGATCATGCAAGACCGGCTTGATGCAAGATATGAAAAAACTTTAAAATTTTTGAAAGTGGGCAAGGTTTGTGGAACTTCTGAAGTGTAAATATAAGCTTTTTATATAAGTTTTTGATATCGGTGGAAACCTTATGACTTAAAGATTGACATTTTAGTGAAATGAATAATTTTGTGACGTCATTTACCTTAAAAACTAATAATATTTTAAAATGGTGATTTTCCATCAAGAAAAATAAAAACTTTGAATTAACGTAAAATTTGAACAGTTACAGACATCACAATAAAATTTGGAAGTAATATAGACCTAAATATTCGTAAGTCAATGGCATCACTAATGTTGCCATTCTTTGTTTTTAAACACCGAAATTCCTGAAACGGCGAAAATTTGTTCCAAAAACTAAGTTTTTTTTAGAAAATAGCCCACTTTGACGTTATTTACAGCATGATAGTAAAAACGTTCTGTATGTATATAAACAACATATGGGGCTATACAAATGTGATGAGCTTTTGAGGGTCGGTGTTATGCGTTTTTAGAATTTTTTACTCAAACATAATTTTTTTTTTTCAAAATTGCCCAAGTTTGGATAGGGCTGGGGGGTACAATGTCCGCTTAAGTTAGTCAAATTTTACCTTATATGTTTTTGCATTAAGTTCTCTTTCCAGATCATAAAAAAATTTATATAGTCCCGAAGAAAATTAGTTTTTTATAAAAGAAAAAATATGGGGACTTTTTTGGGAAAAAACTTAAAAAACACACGCATACAAAGTTGAAATATATGAAAAGATGCTTCAACTTTGGATGCGTGTATCTTTTTATAGGGACGAAATAATTGTTATCAGATTTGTTTTATTTTCTTTAGAATTTTATCGCAAATATACGTCATATATAAAAAAACAAATTTCGACCTTTCGTAGGCCCATCAAATTTAAAATACGAAAAAAAGATCGGGCAAAATTTAAAAAAATATTAAACCCAAATATCTCTTGAACTAAAAGAGATAACTACAGATAAAATCATATTTTTTGTAGACCTTCTCAAGGTCTATCTATATTTGAAATTGCAGCTCATTCGGATCATAAATGACTTTTTGGTAATTTTTTTATAAATGTGTGACATTGAAGGTCCACCCACTGATCCCCATTCCGAACACCTCAGCCGAGTAAATAATACAGCACAACATAGAAGTGTGGACTTGATAATACTATTTTTACAAAAAAATCTTTGTTTTAGCGTCAAAAAATAGGAAAAACGAAAATTGTTAAGGTACAAAGTGATCTTTATGTGCTATGTAGAGTGACTAGACACATTCAGAATGCATTGATATGTTCACAAGAGTTATTCAAATTTACCGTAGCTACAACTTTGCGAGATATTGTTATTGAAAAATTAGGAGTCCCTGGAAGTTATTCTAAAAAAAGTAAAAAAAAAAAATTTTCTTCCTATATTTTTTCAACAAAAGTGCACGAAAAAGCTATTTTTTGGAAACAAATTTTAACAAAATTTATTTGGCGGACTCTTAGCTATATTATTGCCATATAAAGTTAAGCCGTAGCACAAAGTCTGAATTAGCTGTTAACCAAAACCTGATGACACCTTTTTTAGAGGCCCCACTGATTTTCAGAAACTTTGGGGGCCCATAAAAAAAAATCGGTCACCAAAATGGGCAAACTGAGTATAGGGTTGTACTACCCTTTGGTAGTAGAGTCGAACCTATACTGTCATGATCTTGTGTTTTTCCAAAAGTCTCCATTTGTTGCATAGTGTTATCAATAATAAACCATCCTTCTTATATTTATAAATAAATAGCAAAACAATTTTCAAAACTTTTTATTTGCAGCATTTATAATCATGCTGCACTGCCAGAATGATGATGACGTATACGTTATTTTTATTTTTTATATGAATTAAATATTACTCATCCACCATGCTGGTCAATAAATATCAAAATAAATACATAATCAAAGCAAAATACCCTCTCAAGCGACTCTCTCACACAAAAAGGTTAAATAAAAAAAAAGTTTAAAAGTGTGAATAACAGAAAACGACAAACTTTTGCTTAAAGTTTTGTAAATATTTCTTTTTTTTTTGCTCATTCTCTGGCTGCTACAAACTCTTGGAAATAATTTTCCGTTTGTTTTTTTTGTTTGTGTAACCTTTATTCAAGTGTATTTGAAAGCCTGCTACTCATTAAGGACTTATCAAAATAACTGCATTTAATGGATATTACAACTTAATCTTTGGGATGAATTAAGGAAAAAAAACATGGCAAAAAAACTGCAGAATAACGACAGCGAAATTCATAAACAAAAACTTAAAGAAAAATAAGGGAAATGAGTTGAAATTTATAAACAAATGAGCAGATAAATACCTACAAATACCTAAAGAAAAAGCCGAGCATGAGATGAAGCAAAAAAAAAAACAAAATAAACAAAGTTTATTACAAACTACTTAAGGATAAATTTATACATTGTTTGTGAAAAGGATGCTTTTGATGGATCCGTGATAAACTTTTAAAGCGTCCATTTCACTGTTGGTATCTTTTTTAGGTTTTTGTGTTTTATTTGTTTTCTTTATTTATATTGAATGGCTGTTGTTGTTGCTGCTGTTTTTATTTAGTTTTCTTTGCCACTTAACATTTAAAACTCCTTATAGCCAGAACACTTTAAGTTTGTTGTTGTCTATATAAAGCTTTCATAGCCTTCACTCATTTTCACTGGTGTTGACAAGACATTAAGTATTGTTGCTAATGATTATACTGCTGCTGCTGTCGCTACTTACATACAACTACTACTGTTGCTATTGCTACTGACGTTCTTTATTTAGTTCCTAGTTTTTACTCACAGTGGAACTAATCATATGTATATCGTGGGAATTAATACAAATTTCATGCTATAAAAAAAATATATATTTTGTTTGAGTCGTTTATAGAATCATAAGAAACTTCAGTACTTTTTTTGTAATATTGCCCATACACAACACCATCATTATTGAGCAATCAAGTGATTGTGCAATTAAGCTTGAAGCACACATTACTCCAGCATGCTGGTACAAAATTAATTTTTTACCAAAAATTGTGTGGAAAAGTTTGTAATGAATAATGATAAACAAAAACGAAAAATTATCAAAAAACCGTGTTTGAATGAAGAAATGGCTAGAAAACAAAGAGAACTAGGACACACTAAACTTCTAAAAAAAGATGGTACATTTTTGATCTCTGGAACATTCCTGATCTTCCAAAAATGGAGTTTATCTTAATAACACAACGAAGACTCCAAAACATCATCTGTTCCTGCAGTATTCGAAAAATTTTTTGATGTTTATATCTTGACGATTTAAATTTTATGAGCTAATTTTGCAACACATTTTGTTGTTGTATCAAACATATGATTTGCTGTATTTTTGTTTGACAAATTGGAGTGTCTCCTCTCTATGTATAATTCTCTATGAATACTAGCTTAATCCGTTACGCTTCGCTACCGCTATCGTAGTAAAATTAAAAAATGTGAAAGGGTTTTATAGAAAATTAAATTAATACCGGAGTTTTTTTGTTAGTTTTTAAATGTATACCATGCTTTGCCATCGAATGTATAAAAATATACTTCATACTTTGCATAAGACATTCGTTCTTTTCTTAAGGCGTGGGCAAGTTTCGATCTAAGAATGTTGTTCTCCGAGTGGTCAATCATTTCTGGCTTATCAGCAAAGACTATCGACATCACATATCCCAACAGAAACGCAACCTGAAAATATGTGGCTAACAAACAATTCCTTCAATAAATCAATTGTGGCACGAGTAGTGTTACATTTTGCTCCGTCTTGTTGCAAACACAGCTCCTGCACATCATGGTCGTTCAACTGATGAACGAAAAAGTCAGTGATCATGACTCTTTAGCGGTCACCATTGACTGTAACGTTCTGACTAGCATCGTTTTTAAAGATGTACGGACCAATGATTCCCCCAGCCCACAAACAGTCAGTTTTTCTGGATGTAACGGTGTCTCAACATACACTTGAGGATTATCGTCACTCCAAATACGGAAGTTTTGTTTATTGACGTAGCCTTTCAAACAAAAGTGAGCTTCATCGTTAAAAAAAATTCTCTTATGAAAATGGGGATCAACGGCAATCTTGTTTTGGGCTCATTCACATGGTCCAGCCACACGATCACCTGGCAAGATATAGGTTTTACTCAAATTCATAATAGTAAGGAAATTAACTTCTCTCGAAAATTTCAAAATTTAAATCGCAGGTACGGAAAAACTAGATATATTTTCATATTTTTATTCCCAATTATATTCTCAATAAATCAAAAATGAGATAATCAAAAACTTCTGGAATTTGTTTAACAAAATTTTTAAAAATTTGGAAATGGAGTTTTGAAAAAAAAAAATATTTTTTTTATCATACCTGCGAATAGGTTAACGGTATCCTACGAAGACAGAAACTCATATACAAGTAAATATGGATATATTTTAAGTGAAAATTAGTTTTTATTTTAATATTTCTCAAAATATGTTAATTTTGTTCCAACATTTCTGATTCTAGTGGGCTGAGACACGTTAATGATCTGGGGAATTTTTAATAACTTTAACATTTGTTGACCAATTTCTGTTTTATGTGGCTCATCAGAACAACAATTACGTACACATTTCTATTTTCTTAAATTAAATTGCAATAGTACTTTTTTAATGGCAAATTTTTTACAAAAACTGAAAAAAATGCATTTATTCCCCTTGTAAATGCATCTCAAAACTTCAGAAGCCTTGCGGCACGGCACGTCTTAACTCCAACAGATTTACCTCAAATTTTTTCAGGATGATTTTTTTACCAATGTTTACCAAACTGGGGAGTGAGACTGGCAAAAATCCAACTTTTGTTTATTAAGGGCCACCCTAATGGACACATCTCCAATTCCTGTGCACGATGACGGATATACTAATTCGGGTCTTCCTCTATGCTACGCTCTACACCAGCATTGACTTCTTCTGTACGCACTGTACGAAGTCTCTGTGGATGAGTATTATTATGATTTAGAGTAAACGTGGTGCGAAAACGTTCCATAGTTAATCGAATTAATTACTCTGATCGACGATTATGTTGACCGTAAAATGGACGTAGTGCGCGATATAAATAATAAATTTGCACAATTTGGATGCATTGTTCAGGCGTCAGTCTATTCATGTTGAAACGACAAACCAAGCTAAATATAAATCACTTGACACATGACAAAATGGCCGCCACACAGTGGTTCATATGTTCAATCGTACCGACAAGAAACTTTGTACGTTTATAATTTCATCAATGTACTTAAACAATCAGAGAAAAAAATAAGTAAGAGAGCTATATTCGGCTATGCCGAATGTCACCAAATTATACTTAAAAACATTTTTTTTAAATATTTTTATTTAAACAAAATTAAAGTTTTTTTCCCAAATTGTTTTTTAATTTTTTTGGAAAAAAGTTTTTTCCAATATTTTTTTTTAAATTTTTTCAAAAAAGAATTTATGGCAAAATAAAATTTTTTGATGAAAAAAAATTCGGGTTAAAAAATATTTTTCCCGATTTTGACCCATTGTAGGTCCAACTTACTATAGCCCTATATACATCGTTGCAATGGACTTTGAAATATCTATCATTAGATATCCATATTGTCTATATTAATGACTTAGTTATCCAGATATAGATCAAAAATAGGCCAAAAATCAAGGTATTCCCGGTTTTTTCCTAATAGCTCAGCCATTTATGGGCCGATTTTGTGGATTTTAATTAGCAACCGAGCCGGAAGAATTCCCGATATATTGATGTATGAAAGTTATTTGGGGGCTTCGGAAAATTGATTTCAACATACAGATGGATAGACGGACATATATATCGACTGCGATATCTATAACGATCTAGAAAATATATACTTTGTGGGGTCGCAAATGAAAAAAGTAGGAATTGCAAACGGAATGACAAACTTATATATACCCTTGCCACTCATGGTGAAGGGTATAAAAATAGGCAAATAAATCTGTAACTTTAAACCGTTACACAGAGGGGCCAAACATACTAAGGGTACTCATTTAAACGCTTAAGTTTCCCATTTGTGCAAATGTGCAAAATTTGCGCGACGTGTTTCATGAACTCACCTTTTCAATTTTGTGCAAGTTTATACAGAAAATTTATATTTGATAAAAATGTCAAATAAAAATAAATTCAACAAAAGCTTTTAAAAAAATTTGTTCAAATTGCATACATTTTAATTTGAAAAATGTTGAATGAAAGTTAAATCTTTGGAACAAATGGTAGTTTGGAAGATTTTGTTTATATTCTATCTGTTGGTTAATGTTTTCAGACACAAGCCACTTAATCCAATCATTCTGTTCCAAAGTTACACAATTTTCACATGCACAAAATTTTTATATTTTTTGATTTTTATTTCTTATAAATAAAAATAAACAAAAGCAGCTGATTCATCAAATGCACAATAAATTCAAGTTTGCGAGTCTAAATTGACGCGCAAACTTATCGGAGTTGTGCAAACGAATTTCCATACATTTTTTGACAGTTCATTTGCGAGAGTGTAAAAATGCACAGATTGCACAGTTTGCGAGGCATATAAGCGTTTACATGAGGACCCTTACTAATTTTGCGGATTAATTGAAAAAACAAATTTCAAGTATCGTGAAAACTGAAAGTCCCAGCTTAAAGAGCACAAAATTCTACATCAGCAGGGAAAAAATTAATGTGAAATATTAAATGGTATTTTTATAGTCACGTGTTGAAATTACATATTGTGAGAAAAAATCAAGTTCAGGTATTTATTGATATGTTTTGGTCAAATTTAAAGTGGCTTTGATATTAGTTTTTATATTGGAAGTGCAAAAAAAATGGATTTTGTCAGTTCAAATGGACATAAAGTTATTAGCTGGGCTCAGCTGGGCAGAGAATTTAATATAATTTAAAAGCCTGGGCAGTTAGGCGTTGTTTCAGCAAAAATTATGTTGCGCATCGCTGCGCCTCATAAGTTATATGTAAATTAGTAAAAGCTTCACCCTTTAAGTCTACCAAAAAGCACTTTGCGATTCTGATAAACGGTTTATTGCTGTCGTTGTTGTTGTTGTTGTTATTGTCATTGTTTTTTTTTTTGTTTTATAAGAGATGTGCAAGTTTTGTAATTAATAATACGAGAGTCACGTGTGAGTCAGGCCTGGACGTGGCTATATTCTTGTATTATAATGAGATAAACAATAATACTTTTTACAATTTAACTCTCATGCACTCACGCTTGTATATGCTTGTTTAAAATTTTTTTTTTTTGTGATTAATTCGAAGTTTTTTCTTGTGGTTATTACGAAGTCATCCGATAGCAGGCAATTTAGCTTAATAAAAAAATCATGTTAGTGAGCGCGATCGCGAGAATTTTAAAGTTTTATATCGGGAGCCAGTTATCACTCACGTTCAGTTCTCTAGTTTTTATATTGTCTCATTTCTAATATAGTGTTGTATAAATTTCAAAGCAGTGCATTTAAACTTTGCAAGTCTTTTAGTGGCAGGAGTTGGGATCTCTATTATTCAACCCCCCATTACTAGTTAATATAATGATATCATCTTAAAACAATATGGTAGTTTTTTTATCAATAACATGCATAAATTTAGTGTGTCTCACTGATGTAGTTCACTAGATATAGGAGAATTAATAATTAATTTGTATGAGGGGATTCCGATTCCACCCACGTATACCCTTTCGATTTTGGCGGAACGTGTAGTTTGTTTTTAGAGTTACCCGCAGCAAATTTAGTGTGCATAACTATTATAGTTCTATAGATATACCACAGTTAATAATTATTTTATATGGTGGGTAATTGAGTTCCCCCTCCTATATCCCTAAAATTTTGTTACAATATGCGGATTGGTCTAAGGGCTACCCACGTAAAATTTTGCGAACGTCGCTATTATTGTTGTTGAGATATTAATAAATCCGTAAAAAGGGGCATTTGACCCCACTGTGCGTTAGTCCGATTTATTTGACATTTGCAAAGAAGAACTATTATCGAGTTTAAGTTTTGAATTTCGACCCCATGGGCCCACCGGGTATGTTTAATTTTTAAAATGATCCTATTTCTTCGTCTGTGTTCAGATTTCAAACAATCTACTTTGAAAATTTAATTATCAAAATTATTACCCACCCTACTCCAGTTTTTTGATAGCAGCGGAACTAAACATTTCCCGATATTCTCCATTTTTCTTTTGTTTTAAATGAAAACAAATTTGAAAATTGTTAATACCAAAGGGAACAGGTCCATAAAAAAGTCTATTTTTTATGTAAAATTCAAATTTAAGACAACAATTTTCAAATCGAATAATCGATATCAAAAAATAGTAATCCATTTCAAATGGAACAATATGATCCTTATTATTTTGTAAAGGGTTCCGATAAGCTAGCGCCTGGTATGGATATTATAGCCAAAAAACTAAAAAGTCCCATTTTTGGGATTTTCAACACTTTCTTTGGAATTGTAGAATTCTTGAATACAAAATTTTTATTTATTATTCCATTTTCAATAGAAAAAGCTATATAAGTGTAAAATTTCATTAAAAACTATTCATAAATAAAAATTTATTTGCTATAGGAAATCTTCAGAAGAACACAATTTTCTATTTAAATTATTCAGTATAATAGAAACTCTTCAGTATAAGAGTATTTTCTATAGACATTTTCTGGTGTATAGTTGTATATTATGTTAAAACAAGTAAGAAAATCTGGCCATATGATACCACACCGAGTATCCATGTTATTTCAGTAAAATGTACAATTGACTTAAATAACAACCTGCCCTACTGACATTTGAAAAAAAATCTATAAGAAATCCCAAAAGAGTCATCATTATTAATTTCGCTCGAATTATACCTTGTCACTCTGTCAGCAGGCAACAAGACAAACTTTTATTTATAACCCACAGAAAATCCTTTATGTGCGTTTATATATGTTGGACTGAGAATAATTTTAAATGTGCTGCTGTTTTCTGCATCTTTTTTTCTAGCATTATTCCCCGTATTTCTATTCCTTTGTTAGCCACGTCCTGTTTATACTGGTTGGTCTATCTATAAAACTCTGACTGTCTGTCTGTCGGTCCATCTGTTGGTTGCCTGGGTTGTTTGTAGCTTCTGTTTTCATTCTTGATTAATTACTCAATGGTTGCAATTTGAATATAACGGCTGTTTGTTGCATCCTTCATTGGCAGCAACAGTGGCAACTAGCAACAGCAGCAATTGCCCTGCTATAATTTCTATGTAGAGATATAAATATGACAACAGACAAGAAGCTGCAACAGCAAATTTGAGAGTCTATCTGTCCATCAGTGTGTGTGTATTTTTTTATGAGAAATTTCTTTGAAACATGTTTTCACTTGATAAAGGATTCATTTAAATGGTAACTTAAGGCTCAGTGAAGTTAAGTATGAATAAATAAATAAATAATTACAATTAAGAGAATTTTTGTTTTGCACTAAATAAGCGCCAGCGATAATTAAGCAAATAAATAAATATTTAAGTTATAATAAGGGTAAAATATATAGAAAATCGTTTTAAATCTTATTTAAGAGATAATTTATATAGGTACATATGTATTTGACTTTTCCATTATCTGTTACAAAATTTCTGGGCCTCTTGTTGTCCAATCGTCTTTGGTCTAATAACTGTTACTATTGCAGTTATTAGACCAAAGACGCTTGGACAACAAGAGGCCCAATGATGTAAATTACATAGTCTTAATAATTTGTGATCAATAATATGCGTCACATTCCGCGTACAGTACTGCAATTAAAATGCGATGCAGCTGAGATCCTCGATAACACAGTGCAACAGTGAAAAAAACACAAGATCATGACTATATAGGTTCGACTCTACTACCAAAGGGTAGTAAAACCCTATACTCAGTTTGTCCATTTTGGTGACCGATTTTTTTTTATGGGCCCCCAAAGTTTCTGAAAATCAGTTGGGCCTCTAAAAAAGGTGTCATAAGTTTTTGGTTAACAGCTAATTCAGACATTGTGATATGGCTTAACTTTATATGGCAATAATAAAGCTAAGATTCCGCCAAATAAATTTTGTTACAATTTTTTTTCAAAAAATAGTTTTTTCGTGCACTTTTGTTTAAAAAATATAGGAAGAAACATTTTTTTTTTAAATTTTTTAGAATAACTTCCAGGGTCTCCTAATTATTCACTAACAATATTTAGCAAAGTTGTAACTACGGTAAAGTTTAACAACTCTTGAGAACATATCAATGCATTCTGAACGTATTTAGTCACTCTAAATAGCACATAAAGATCACTTTGTACCTTAACAATTTTCGTTTTTACTATTTTTTGACTCTAAAACAAAGATTTTTTGTTAAAACAGTATGATCAAGTCCACACTTCTATGTTGTGCTCTATTATTTTACTCGGCTGAGGTGTTTGGAATGGGGATCAGTGAGTGGACCCTCAATGTCACATATTTAAAAAAAAAAACGCCAAAAAGCCATTTGTGATCCGAATGAGCTGAAATTCAAAATATAGATAGTCCTTGAGAAGGTCTACAAAAATATGCTTTTATCTCTAGCTATCTCTTTTAGTTCAAGAGATATTTAAGTTTAATTTTTTTTTAAATTTTGCTTCATCTTTTTTTGTATTTTATATATGATGGGCCTACGAAAGGTCGAAATTTGTTTTTTATATACGACGTATATTTGCGATAAAATTCTAAAGAAAATAAAATAAACCTGATAACAATTATTTCGTCCCTATAAAAAGTTACACGCATCCAAATTTGAAGCATCTTTTTATATATTTCAACTTTGTATGCGTGTGTTTTTTTTAGTTTTTTCCCAAAAAAATCCCCATATTTTTTCTTTTATAAAAAACTAATTTTCTTCTTGGCTATATACATTTTTTTATGATCTGGAAAGAGAATTAATGCAAAAACGTATAAAGTAAAACTTGACTAACTTAAGCGGACATTTTACCCCCCAGCCCTATCCAAACTTGGCCAATTTTGAAACAAAATTTTAGGTTTGAGTAAAAAATTCTACAAACGCAAAGCACCGATCCTCAGAAACTCGACATATTTGTATAGCCCTATATGTTGTTTATATACATACAAAACATTTATACTATCATACCGTGAATAACGTCAAAGTGGGCTATTTTCTAAAAAAACTCAGTTTTTGGAACACATTTTCCCCGTTTTAGGAATTTCGATGTTTGAAAACAAAGAATGGCAACATTAGTGATGCCATTAATTTAAGAACATTTAGATCTATATTACTTCCAAATTTTATTGTGATATCTGTAAGTGTTAAAATTTTTCATTAATTCAAAGTTTTTATTTTAAAGGTAAAATACGTCCGAAAAAACACAAAATTAATTCATTTCACTAAAATGTCAATCTATAAGTCATAAGTTTTCCACTGATATCAAAAACTTATTTAAAAAGCTTATATTTACTCTTCAGAAGCTCCACATACCATGCCCACTTTCAAAAATTTTTATGTTTTTTCATATCTTGCATCAAGCCGGTCTTGCGTGATCAAGATTGGATAAAGTGATGCGCCCGGATCATACCGATAATGATTTGCCCATTCTTCGTTATTCCAGCACAATAGAGAAGTATACACTCGAACATACATTTTTAACAAAACATTTTTGTTTTAGAGTCAAAAAATAGTAAAAAACTAAAATTTTTATGCTAAAAAGTGATTTTTGACAGCTATTTAGAATGCCTAGATAAGTTCTGTTTGCAATGATATGTTCACAAGAGTTATTCAGATTTTCCGTAGCTACAACTTTGGAAAATATTGTTATTGAAAAATTAGGAGTCCCTGGAAGTTATTCTAAAAAAAGTAAAAAAAAAATTTTCTTCCTATATTTTTTCAACAAAAGTTCACGAAAAAGCTATTTTTTTGTAAAAAGTTTTAACAAAATTTATTTGGCGGACTCTTAGCTATATTATTGCCATATAAAGTTAAGCCGTATCACAAAGTCTGAATTAGCTGTTAACCAAAAACTGATGACACCTTTTTTAGAGGCCCCACTGATTTTCAGAAACTTTGGGGGCCCATAAAAAAAATCGGTCACCAAAAGGGAGAAACTGAGTATAGGGTTTTACTACCCTTTGGTAGTAGAGTCGAACTTATATAGTCATGATCTTGTGTTTTTCCAAAAGTCTTCATTTGTTGCATAGTGTAATTTATGATAAACTATATTAAACGTACATGATCCTCCAGAAACCTATCGAGAACTCCACTGCCCTGAAGAATCCATCTCCTGTACAGAGAATACCTCGTATACGTTCCATTAATCCATGTTCCCCTCATTGAGAGCTGTGGCTTCATGGAACTGCTCCGCTTGGTCCGTAAGGACTATTTTCGTCCGAAATCCACCATCATCTGTTTCCCATATTGGATGACTGGTGGTCTGTATCAGATTCTTCCCCAGTGGTGCGGCAGTTATTCCACGTACTTATTTCGGGGCTTCATAATCTACGGGGACCCTATTCATACAGCGATGGTAACGGTCTGTGGTGACTCGAATGTTACTGGAACCTAGACTAATCATATGACTACACCTCTTGCTACTGGTTTCGCAGGAGGTCAATCTGGTACACCCAGATTGGCTGAATGTAAAAAAATAAAAAGCAATAGGTGGTAGTGAAGCAAGCTACTAGGTGCCTCTGGACATCTCCCCAAGTACTTCCAAAGCTACTAAAGCCCAAACCGTCAAGGCTGTTAAAACCTCTGCTTCGGATGCTTCTGAAGGGAACGCGACTAAGTCGTTTCAGGCAGTAGTCTCCCACATGCCCATTGTGCGATTAGGACCAAAAAAGTTTCCCTCTCCGAAAGACCACATAGATGGTCTCAAGACCGCACCTCAGAGCAGGGTGCGACATCCAAGACCCAGCAAAGGTTTCAAAATGTCCCAAAGCGGCACAAAAGTCTTTGGCTAAGTCTTTTAGCGAGATTGTCAAAGACAACCTCGTTAGGGCAGTTATCGATAGGAGTGTTAGTGACGGAACCATACCCAATCAAATTGGGATTTAGTGTTGCAAAAACTGATAGAGGTGTTCTGGAAAGATGTCAAAGCGAATCCAGGCACTTCTCAGCAATGAAATGATGCTTTTTGGGACCAGGGACACGTAAAGTTGATGTATTGTGTAGATCAGCGTTGCTAAAGACGGAACTGGTTCACTTCACAAAAAGGCACAAAATCGATAACCTTAGACCAGCTAGACTAAATGAAATCAGTCTTGAGATCAAGGATAATGCAAAGTACCTTGGCATCATTCTACATTAAATACTATCCTGGAACCTAAACTTTTCACTATTTTAAATTGGCTACCAGTTGATTTGATGGTGATACAAATGGCTGAATGGAATCTTTGCAACTCTAATATACTGGAATACTATGGGAACATAAATAGCAATGTGGATCACTGCACCGCATGCAATTTAATATAGTAATTCCGAATAGGGATATATGTATGGCTGAGTGGAATCTACCCCCTTATCGCGTCATAAGGGTATATATTGACTGCTCCAAAAGGGATAATATGGTCGGTGAAGGATAAAATCATACTTCAGGCTACCGAACTTTTGCACTGTTCTTCAGGCGGAAATTACTGCCATAAAACGTACATTCAACTGGCTAAGGTATTATCTAATATCTGGAGATATCTGTATATTTACTGACAGCAAGGCTGCCGTTAACGGAATAGCGGATGCCTTCACGACATCTAGATTAACCGTTGAATGCCGAGTATCCCTAACTGAGATAGCAAGACATTCTAGTATAACGCTTATATGGATCCCTAGACACGATAGAAATCAGGGTAATTGTATAGAAGACGAATAGGCCAGAAGGGGAACGATGATGGCTGACAAGGCGATTAATCCCTTTTCTGGTATTTCCCTTGGAAAATGTTTGGTGGTTGTACAGCAGAAATCATATTCGGTGGACTAATGAATGCACCTGTGCTATAGCGAGGTCGTCCTGGCCCGTATACGATGCCGACAGGACGAATCTACTTATAGAATTCCCACGTTTATTTTATTATAGGACATTGCATAATTGAAACACATGCTAGAATAAAGGGCCTACGGATTAACGACTACTATAGAAGTTGTCGTAACGAAGTAGAGGAGGAGACTGTGTCCCATCTACTTCGTCATTACCCTTCTATAACAAACATGAGGAATCGTATTCTTGGAACCCCCTTTCTCTCGTGGTTCACCTTGGAAACAACGGATGTCGAATAAGTATCCTGCTGTTTACTTCTAGGGTATTACAATGGATCAGTTTTGAAAGAACCCAAGTGAGCTGCTTGATTGGTGGCTGGAACCTAACTTACGGCCGATGTGCATTTAAGCTACAATTGTTTTTGCTTCAAAATTATAAAAAAGATTATGTTAACGGTCCTAAGTTATCGATTTGCAATAAAAAATTAAAATCGTAATATTGTTGGTTCAGATATTTTTGCGGTTCGATATATTTTTTATAATTAGCATTGATTACCAATAAAAAGCAAAATATCAACCAACTATAGTTCGAAGTATCACTTTTTTCCGTGCGAAATTAATAACTATTAAAGTATTTCAGAAAAAATTAACCCTTTGTCGACCATTAACCCATCAGGAGTAAAATAAAGTAAATTCATTGCTTTTGATTAGAAAAAAATTATTTCATATTAGTTTTCAGTCAAATTAGTTCAGTCAGTAATTCATTTTGTAACACATTTGATTTAAATATTAATTGAAGTATCAGATAAAACTTCGCACAGTGGTATAGAAAAAAAAGAGGGAAATAAATCTGTAATTTCTAAATCGTTAGCCGCTAAGTGCGGCCAGCGGTCCACATAGTGGGGCACCTCGTATATGTTCAATTTTTAAAACGATCCTATTTCTTCGTCTGTGTTTTCTATCATCTGCTTCAAATGTATTAATACCTTGTGTACTGTGGATGTCATTGGTAACCAAAGATACAAATCTTAAAGCTATATCACCATTAAGCCATATAGTGTTTTCATTTCGAAAATTATCTTCCTTTCTTCCGCATTTTTGACATTTTACTTTTAAGTAATTGTAGACAAAAACGCGGACTTTTTCATCCAATAATTTCTTACAACAGAGAATAACAGAGGCACTAATTTTCTTCACAATGTATTTAATAATAGCATCATACTTTGTGTCTTTTGGGCGTTATTTAGCCAAATTTCAAAAATTTATTTTTTTTTTATAGCACAGGAACCTAGAAAAAATTCAATTAATTAGAAATAAAGTGAAATGAATTCACAACATTTAACAATCGTTAACATTTTTTTAAAAC
Source organism: Calliphora vicina (assembly GCF_958450345.1). NCBI lineage: Eukaryota > Metazoa > Arthropoda > Insecta > Diptera > Calliphoridae > Calliphora > Calliphora vicina. The sequence continues at coordinate 55,375,665 of NC_088781.1, read as the reverse complement.
CTTCTATAAAGTTAAAGTTTTGTAATCAAAAGAAATTACTTTAAAATTGTAATTTTTAATATAAAGGGAAATAGTTTCCAAATATTTAGGAAAGAAAAATTAAGTACTTAAACGTCTCGTTGTTTTCCATTTTAAACATTATTTGAATTATTGACACATTTTCCACAATTAACGGTTAAAAGTTACAATATTATATTGATACTATTCACAAATTTTTAAAAATGTATCGAAACTTTGACTTTGAAGGCGTGCTGTCAAGCCGTATTTTGTATTTTACAAAAACCAATTGCGAATTTGATTGCATTGGAGTCTTAGTAACAGGTTGACAACAAAAAATAATGAATAATGACAACTTCGAAATTTGAATTTCGCACGGAAAAAGTGATACTTTGAACTATAGTGCAATGCTGAATTTCTAAAATTTAACTTTGCTAATAAACATTCTCCAATAATCTTTAACATATCCTATTTAAAATTTGATTTTAACAAACTCTTATTGTGACCTGACATCATATAGGTAAAAGATACTGTCTACAGAGATTTATTTGCATAAAAATGGTTACTTCATATTGTTTACTCCTGCCAGCCTGCCTGCCTGTTTGCCAGCCTGCCTGTATTGTAAAATGCATCGGTTTATTGACAAACAGGACCAAAAATGACAAAATAATAGACCATCTGTCTGTAGTAATTTAAAAGAATTATTCAAATGACATTTTGTATGCATTAAATATCAAATAGAATTATTTACGTGACAGTGACCATTTATTTATTTATATTTTGTAAAAGAAAACCACAAATATTTATTTATATTTACTTAAAATGTGTAGAGGTAGGACATTTAATTTAATATTTATTCATTTATGTATTACTTAATCTTTTTATGCATTTATTTCTTTTTCACATTTATTCTAAAATGTTTAATTGGGTCATAGTCATACTAGTTTGGGTTTCATTTACGCACACAATTAAAACATTTATTTAATAAAAATATTTATATTTGAGGGGTATAGAAGCAAAGGCTGCAATGTCCAATTTTTAGTGAACTTATCTTTACTTATTATTATACATATCAAAGCTTAAACACCACTGATCAGAGTTGGCAATTCTTGATGACAAAATGCCTAAATTCTTGGCAAAATATGGTAAACAAATGGCTAATATTTTTTTAATTAAACAAGTAAGAAAGTATAGTCGTTCAAGCCCAATCTTATGATACCATACACCGAGAAGATGATTATAAATAGGGGGCGGAATTCCATGCATTTATTATGGGAAAATATTTATTCTTTAAATTATACCCGGAATTAAATAGTTAAAGTTTTAATTGTTCTTCTGAGAAAACGGTGGATATATTAATATTTAGAGCTACTATCTTACGTCTTGCCATTTAAAATCGTCAAAATGTTGATCGTGACGTAAAGTAGCATCCAACTTTAATTTTTATCTCGTAATAACACAGCAGTTCAGCATGTAATCATGTATCCCTTGTCACTTGGCTGACTCCAATTTATATATTTTGGGTCATTTAATACGTATGTGCTATTTGTAGTGCAGAGAGAAGACAATTGGTTACTTTATACATCCCATGTAATCTAGCGTCACTTAAGTGTCTCTAAGTAATATATATTGTAGTCACTTTAAACTTTAATTGTTTAGTGCATTTGTCTCTGAGTTATTTAAGTGTTGATTTTAATTTTTGTGCTGTTATTATAAATACTAGACTTCATGTTATATTTTTCTAGAGTCTCATCAAAATCGGACCAAAAATATATAACATTTCGCTATTTTTCCATGAGAAATTCCAAATATTGAAAAATATGACATTTGACCTTCTCGATTTAAGGGTTGACGTTTTCCGATTTTAGTAAAACTTTCAGACTATATTTAAAATTACATGGACTATAATATTCTGAATAGCTTTTATTTAAAAATCATAACAGTAAGGAAATTCGGCTCATTCGCCAAAATATGGCCAAAAAATTAGTTTTTCTCGAAAATCGCAAAATTTAAATCGAAGGTACGGAAAAACTATAGGAGGTATTGACATAATTTTTTCACATTTTTATTCCCTATTATGTTGACAATAAATTCCCAAGTGATGATCAAAAAATTCTAAAATTTGTTTAACAAAATTTTTAAAAATTTGAAATTGGAGTTATGAAACTGCCGTTAAAAAAATATTTTGTTTTGGTCATACCTGCGAATAGGTTAACGGTATCCTACGAAGACAAAAACTCAAATACAAGTAAATATGTATATATTTTAAGTAAAAATAAGCTCTTATTTTAATATTTCTCAAAATATGTTAATTTTGTGCCTACGTTTCTTGTTCTAGTGGCCTGAGACACGTTAATGGCCTGGCGATTTTTCAATAACTTTAACATTTTTTAACCAATTTTTGTGTTTTCTATCTTATTAGACCGACAATTACGTACACATTTCGATTCTTTTAAATTAAATTGCAAAAGTAATTATTTAATGGCAAAATTTTTACAAAAACTGAAAAAATTGCATTTTTTCCCCTTGTAAATGCACCACAAAACTAAATCGCAAGTCGGCACGGGTTACAATCATGATAGAAAGACAAAATTTCATATTTAACTATAGTTTTATATATATATAAAAATTAGAGGGTACGTTCCGAAATTGCAAAAAAAAAAAATTTTGGGACACTCTAATGCACGTGTTAGAATAACTAGTCAAGTAGCTAGGTATGTAACTCGCTGTCACCCTAAAAAAATCATTAGTTCATGATAATCTCCTACAACAGCTGGGAAATGGCTGTCAGGAGCGGTAACTTTGTGTGTGAAGTTACAAAATCTTTCGATGACCAAATCTCTTATAAATCGAAATTGCAATGAAAACAAATATGAATGTTTTCGATACATTTATGTGCTGTTTTTATAATACAAGTGAGAACTTGAGTGAAAATTTTACATATATTTTGTTTTTGTTAAACTTTCACTCAAAGTACTCGCTTGTATTATAAAAACAGGTCATTAATGAATTTTTGATACTTAAAAACAACTCGAAACTTTTTTGAAGCTAAATGTTTAGAATCGATAGTTTTCAATTGCTGATAGAGAAATTAAGAACTTAATGCTAGTTTCTCAGTGTTTAAAGAAGTTAGTTGATAATATTTAATGATATTTCTATAACAAATTCGACAAAAAACTTTTTTCAAGGCAATATGTTCCCATTGACGACAAAAAATTATATTTTTATTAAAACCTTGGATAATATGCATTTTGAAGTAAAATATAACAAAATATGCATTATCAATAAAATATGCACTAACAAATCGATGCCATTTTGTAGCAAAATGTGCGATTCTGATAGATAATTATTATACATTGTATTTGAACGTTCAAGAAAAAACATGCATTTGCATATAAATCCGCCCCCTAATTATAAATTATCGAGCAATCGCCATAAATTAGGTGGCATGTCTTCTGTATATATGAAACTTATTTGTGTTGAATTTTATTTGAATACCATAATTTTTAAGGAAACTACACATGGGAGCTATGACTAATTATAATTATGGACCGATCGTCACACGATTTGGAAGTGCGAGTTTGTGCTGAATTGGGTTTGGATATCTTTATAACTAAGATATTTATGAAAGCTTAACTATTTTCATATAGGCCAATCGCATGGGGGCTAGGAGAAATAATGGACCGATTCTAACCAAATTCAATAGTTTTCTTGGGGCAATAAAAAAGCTTGTACCAAATATTGTCGCATTATCTTTGAAATTACGACCTGTAGTTTGATTACAAAGTGTAAACCTGGTGGGACGGTTGGACGAACATCGCTTAATCGAAAGTGGTCCTGAGCAGATTGGTTGATTTTGTCATTCTGTTTGTAACACATCGAAATATTCATCGCAGACCCACAAACGTATATATATTCTGGGAACTCATAAAATTCTAAGACGGCGTCTGTCTATCTGATTAAACGAATAGAACTAGCTCTCTGTTTGTTTGGTATTGAACATCGTCAACATCGGTCCATGATTTCACCTAATCCCCATACAAATGTCCCCCCGGAATACTGTTTGAGCTGTCACAAATATGTTTATTATGCGGCAATCCTGATCAAATTTTGCACAAATTAGTTCTAAGTACCCTGAAATTATATTTTGAATTATGGCGAAAATCGGGCAATATTTGTTCCTTGTCTCCATACAAGGCCCCCCTCAGAAAATGAACAATCATAATTGAATTAGAATCTGTACTGATACGGGTTTTTCTAATTTATTAAAGAAACTAAAAAAGTGGACATTGCTGTCGTTGCTTCTATACCACTTATTTCTTATTTTTAATTGTAGTGTGTTATTAACCCAAAAGAGAGATACCTGCAATATGTATTTGAAATCGGTATTAAAAATGGAACAAAACGAAATGTTTAGTGCCCTACTGAGGCTTAGCAGTATACATATTGCTTTATTTATAAATCTCTATTTTTATTTTAGAGCAAGTTTTATTAAATTTTGCATTAAAACAATTGAACCCAAAAGTAAAATGAATTCAACAAAACACCTTCATTTCAATAAAACTAAAAAATAATTCAAATTATAAACCACCCTCTTCCCCCCTTGATTTTACACAATCTATTTAGTGATTTAGTTTTTGGTTTATTTTTCATTTTAACAAAAACTATTTTAGCAAATATTTTATCTGTCTTGTTAAACTTTGTGTAGCGCCCACATTTGCTCAAATCCAATACACACTCCAAACAAAGGCCAACAACATCAAATGAAAACGCCCCAAGGAATGCAACGCAATAGCACTCTGCATCATTTGAACAAGGTGACAACCTCGGGGGGAATTCATAAATGAGGGCACAACAAGAACGTGTTCACATGTACGATGAAGGTCACATTGCAATGTGATCAAATGTTAAGATGTACTAACGTCAATCCTTTGAGAGTTAGGTGTTAATTATACAAACATTTATTTTATTTAGAATAAAATAAAAATATTATTAAATAAATATGTACATTAGGGTAGATCTTATTTTACATTTTATGGATATTTGTTGCTCCCAAGGTCTAAATTTTTTTTCTGATATTGCTGAGAATATTAGTTTACAAAATAGTTTTGGAATTTTAATCACCCATAATCTTCTATATAAATAAAAATTAAATATCGTTGGTTGGTAATTGCATCCGTTGAGAACGGCAGGACCGTTTTAGTCCAACATAGGTTATTATGAAAAGAAAATTTGACCACCCCACTTTTTTCAATTTATCTAAAATTGGAAAACGGCTGCACCGATATGGCTAATTTTGTTTTTTAAATGTTCGTAGTAATCCAATTGAAGTTTTTACTGAAAGAAAATTGTACCACGCCCACTTATCAAATATATCTGCAAATATATAAACAAACGTAGTGACATTGCTGTGATTGGAGTTAGTGCGGAGAATTCCAACGATGAAGTCACTCAATTTCAAATGATCCGCTTTGTTAGCAGTAAGGAAGCAATTTGGCGCATTTTTTCATTTGCCATTCATGAAACACATCCAACTGTTGTTCATTTAGCTGTACATCTGGAAAACGGTCAAAGAGTGTACTTAACTTAGGAAAATGTATTACAACGAGTTGATCAACCGCTATCTACAACATTGACCAGATTTTTGAAATGTGTCGGAATAATGAATTTGAAATTTAGTTCCTGATTTTTATTTTTTTTTATATTCATTTATTCAAATATGTAATTATTACAAAGAATGTATTGCCTCAGCGTCCATAGGACATTATTGAGGACAGTTGGCAAATAATTATAAACTTAAGAATTTATATAATAATAATAAAAAAAAAATATTTACATATTTCACGTCAAGTGAACCAACTTTTGAAATCGATGTCTTCCGATCGCGATGAAATTTGCACCAATGTTAGTTCTATTGGATAGTAATTCGGACACCATTTTTCAACAAGATCGGTCAAGAACTCTCTGAGTTATAGGAGGTCAAAATTTGACATTTTGGCCAAACAGGTGTTTTTTTTATCCATATAACTTATTCCCTATTGTTCTTAGCAAAATGTGTCCCAAATAGTTTAGATAGCTATTTATGCAATCTTTCGAAAAAAAAAATTAAAAAAATTTAATAAAATATTTTTGATTTTTTTTTTTTTATTAAAAAATATTTTTGACTTTTTTTTTCAAAATGGGCCCTTTTTATTTTTTTTTTTTATTTTTTTTAAGAAAGCTTAGGTCTTTTCCTAAGCGACCTATATGGTCGCTTAGTGGGATGCGAGTGGGATATCTATCAAAAAAAATATTTTGTAACTCAAGATTTAAAATTTTTGAATTTTTTTGCAAAATCAAAAACTTTGTTGACTTTTTTTAAAAAAATGGACCCATTTTTTAATTTTTTTTTTTGCTCAGAAGAAAGCTTATGTGTTTTCCTTTAACACGCTTTTTGTTGCTTAGTTGGATGCGAGTGGGATATCTATAAAAAAAATGTTTTGTAACTCAAGACATACAATTTTTTACTTTTTTTTGAAAAATCAAAAACCTTTTTGACTTTTTTTTCCAAAATGGACTCTTTTTTTATTAATTTTTTTTTTCTCAAAAGAAAGCTTAGGTCTTTTCCTTTAAAACCTTTTTGGTCGCTTAGTGGGATGCGAGTGGGATATCTATCAAAATAAATGTTTTGTAACTCAAGACAAAGGTTTTTAAATTTGAACTATTTTAATTTTTTTCATATTTGTGTGTAAACCTTAAAAATTAAACTTACGCAGAGAAACTAGACACATTAGCCTTTCCGATGGTATGTAACATACCCAACTAAAATTTCATAGCATAGATACTGTAATACCCATAATATGTTAACCTCAGGAATAAAAATCACTTTTTTTCTATGGAAATGTTGAATAATTTAATTTTGTTATTTATTTGTAATAATAATTAATTTAATATATAATAATAATAATAATAATAATAATAATAATAAAAAGATGAATAATTTAGTAAAATTTAATCTAAATCACAATAGATCAATTTATATAAAACTATTTTTACACTTAATTTATGAAGTTTTTAAATTTTCAAATATCCATAATTTTATCCTCATTATTTGTCACCTTTATTAGCTGCTTTTTTTTTGTCAATCCTTTCTTGGCGTTATTAGATTCAGCTACTGATTTCGCTGCTGGCTTCTTTTTTGGCTTTGGAAAGAAATCGCATTGAGTAGATGCAGAAAACTTTTTTAATTTGAGTCTTCCATCGACAAGCGGTATGAAAGCATGGTATTGAGCAGTGCCATCGATTGTTACCGCAGCATCGAATCTGCTCTTTAGTGTTTTCAATGTTTCCTCATGATCCTCTTTGCTACTTACTAAAAACTATTTTAGTTTCTTTACAATAATTCTTTGCCCAATGGAATAAAGCAGTCGCATCTGAGATACGATCTTGATGAGAGCACTGGAGGCTATACTTCGCTGCATTTCTTTTGAGTTTTGCTCCAATACCATCACATGCTCCTTTACCATGAGCAGTAGGATGAAAATGCCACTCAGCTGGCATTCCAAAATCTTTTTCATGAGCTGTAAGATTTGCGAAGCTACTTTTGTTTTTAAAATGTTGACGAGCTCCGTCCGAAACGTAGTATACCTTTTCTACTGTAAATTTTGATTTTAGATAATTTAGTATTATCTTCTGGTACTCATAAACTGCAACGGTGTCATGTTTTAAATCGTCGGATATGATTGCCATACTTTTGTGTTCCAGGTTTTCTTCTTTCATGTAGTAAATAACTACTGTGAATATAGTTGCTTGGTCGTTATTGAAGTGAAATGCTTGTATGGAATCCTGAAGAACATATTTATAGTTCTCTGCGAAATCAAATGAAATAATGAATTCACCAGACTTCAAATGTGTTTTCAAGTCCTTGAAGAATGACCACTGCTCTTTGACTAAAAAGTCATGGGATCTCAAATTTAGCAATCCTCTACACAGTTCTTCCACAAAATCATCCACATTTAAAATTATGGTTTTCAGTGTGCATCTTTCAGTCTGAAGCCAAGATTAAAATTTTAACTCCTCAATACATTCTCGATCAAAAGAGTTGATTAAATTTTCTTTGATGGATGTGGTTTCCGGGCAATTCGAACATTCACCTAAGTGGCAAGAAGTTGTAGCATTAGGGCACATAGTCAATTTAAGGCAATCGCGGTAATGGTGTAAATCTTCTGATGAATCATCTTTTAAGTAATTTAAGTTGATTTCCTTCAACATCAATTTAACATTTTCATGGTAAATACAAACACATATTATCGGTCAGTTGTTGTGGTTTTTATTTTTAAGATTTTAGAAACACTTACACACAAATATGAAAAAAATCAATTTAAAACATTTGTCTTGAGTTACAAAACATTTATTTTGATAGATATCCCACTCTCATCCCACTAAGCGACCAAAAAGGTTTTAAAGGAAAAGACCTAAGCTTTCTTTTGAGAAAAAAAAATTAATAAAAAAAGAGTCAAAAAGGTTTTTGATTTTTCAAAAAAAAAGTAAAAAATTGTATGTCTTGAGTTACAAAACATTTTTTTTATAGATATCCCACTCGCATCCCACTAAGCGACAAAAAGGGTGTTAAAGGAAAACACATAATCTTTCTTCTGAGCAAAAAAAAAAAATTAAAAAATGGGTCCATTTTTTTAAAAAAAGTCTGAATTAGGGCTTGGTAAATTATTAGTTTTGTTTTAACGTTAAATTTGTTCTTAAATTTATAAATCAAACCAGTGGCGGATGCAATTTTTGACTTCAAATGTTTTATATGTATGTATATCCCAAGATAGGTTACTTTGTAGGTGTACACCAAGATATTTTGTTGATAAGACCTCATGCGCAAGATTTCCATCCACAAAAATACTGAAATTTTGATCATGAACCATATAGGGTTTAAATCTTAAAAGTTTTGTTTTTTCAGCATTTAAACATAACCTATTTATCCTCACATACTCAATTATCATTGCTGCATCATATTCCATATGAGCTTTTAGAGAAGTTTCATGTTTATATGGGTAAAAAAGACATATGTCAACTGCAAACATGATCAGTTTTCCAAAAAGTTGTAGATTTTTTAAATCATTTAGGTAAATACTAAATACTAAATAGTAATGCACCACTCCAACCGAACTTCTGTGATTTTTTACTTCAACATACTGTTTTCTGTTTGTCAGGTAACTTTTTAACAAAGCTAAAGCTCGTCTATTGAATCCATAATACGTAAGTTTTTCAATGACAATTTTATGATCAACTAGATCAAACGCTTTCGAAAAGTCGTAAAAGATACCAGCAACGCAACTAAATCCTTCATCTAGTACTTTACATATCGCACTCATTCAACAATACTGTATTAACTCAAAATTTTTAAATATTCACTTTTTGCAAGAAATCAACTAACAACATCAATATCTATCTACTAAAAAAAATGTCAACGTATTCCGATTACTCTTTCATCTCGAAAACCACATTTGAGATCATTTTGGTGATAATTAGTATCTACCTTGTATCAACAAAAAGGTATTATTTTGAGTTAATACAAAAATTTAAATAGAAATACATGGTATATTTTCATAAAAAATGTATTATTTTGAATTGAGCCTTTATTCAAGTTAAAAATAATCAAATTGTTTTTATACCCTTCAGCTTCGTGAGAAGGGTATATATAAGTTTGTCATTCCGTTTGTAATTTCTACATTTTTCATTTCCGACCCTATAAAGTATATATATTCTGGATCCTTATAGATAGCGGAGTCGATTGAGCCATGTCCGTCTGTCTGTCTGTCTGTCTGTCTGTCTGTCTGTCCGTCTGTCTGTCTGTTGAAATCAATTTTCTGAAGGCCCCAAATATCTCCGGGATCCTTATCTTCAACAATTCTGTCAGACATACTTTCGAGAATTTTGCTATTTAAAATCAGCAAAATCCGTCCATAAATAACGAAGATATGAGCAAAAATCCGAGACAACCTCTGAAAATTTCATCAAAAAACACAATGTATTGCATGCTTTGACAAAAAAACAACAAAACGTATGTTTTGTTATGGATGTGCATGCTTTGCGTATTTTGTTTTTTTTTGTGTTTTGTTTCTTTTGGCGTTGTTGTTGTTTTTTATACAACTAAACGGTTGTTTGGTTGTGTGTTGGTTTTTTTGACAAAAAATCAACAAATCGTATGTTTGAATGTGCATGCTTTGCGTATTTTGTTTTCTTTTGTGTTTTGTTTCTTTTGGCGTTGTTTTTTATACAATTAAACGTATGTTTGGATGTGTGTTGGTTTCATTGGCTTGTGTATTCTGTTTTTTCTTTTGGTGTTTTGTTTCGTTTGACGTTGTTGTTGTTTTTTGTGTTCTTGATAAATTTAGGATGCTGTACGCTGAAAGTGGGCAATGTACATACATATATACTAATTATAAAAAATAATAATGCATCCACAACAAAGGTGAAGGGTATATAAGATTCGGCATAGCCGAATATAGCACTTTTACTTGTTTTAAATTTGGTTGTATTTTGAGTTGATACTGTTTTGTTGATAAAATAATACAAAAAAATATCGAGAAGTTTAAGAAAAATGGTATTAACTCAAAAAATTTATTTATTTTGCAATAATTGAAAAAATTGTAAAAAAAAGCCATGTAAATATATTTTCAAATGGAATTTTGCTTAATATGATGTATTCAGATTTTCAAATTCTCTTAAAATGTAATCACAAACAGGTTTGCCCTCTACTGAACATTTTAAAATTTTGAGTTAATACAGTATTGTTGAACGAGTGCGATATGTTATTTACTACATTTACAACAGCTTCTTCAGTACCACATCCTTTTCTGAAACCATATTGGAACTCGTATAATAGTTTGTTTTCATTTAAATATGACAATAATTGTTTATGTAGTATTTTTTCAAACATTTTGTCAATAATTGGCAGTAAAGCTATAGGCCTAAAGTCCTCTACTCTCGTAGCATTAATTGTCTTAGGTACCGGCACAATTTTAGCAGTTTTTAAATCTTCAGGGTATGTAGCAATAGTAACCATATTGTTAAATATTCTTGTGAGATGATCTTTGCATTCATATAACATTTTCGGTGAAATACCATCATATCCAGAGCTTTTTATTAAATCAATTTCTGAAATAGTATCAATAACTTCAACCTCAGTTACATTAACAAAGTTAAATATGCTTTGACAATACTCTAGTGTTCTTAGACTAGTACATGAATCTCCAGGAAGACATACAATTTCTTGTTTTAAAGTTTCCGGTATTTGAAGAAAAAAATTTTTGAAAATACCACTTATTTGGTAATCTGCAATAGTTGAACCACTGACATCAGTAATATTTATTTCTCCTTTGGATTTTCGTTTAAAAACTTCCAACATTGTTTTGGATCCTGTTGAATTTGATTTAAGTTATCATAATAATAGTTGTTCATGCAGATTCTACAAACTTTCCTTATAACACCACTAACACGTTTTAGTATGCCTTCAACATAACATTTACCTTGTCTTCTCATTTTAAGCAAATTTTTCTTATACTTTATTAGAACCAATAACTTTTTATTCATCCAAGGAGTCAATTAATTTTTAATGAACTTTCGTTCTAGCTTTTCAATAGTAGCATTTGTAGCTGCGAATGAAATAATCTGTATTATTTTAGAAATATCTTCAGATTATTTTCCACCGACGCATTAGGTCGCATTTACACAGTCCATCCGAGAAACAATGTGTGGCACGTATAGAGAAGCGTATCAAAGCTTGCGATTGTTAGAGAATGACACTCATTGGGGATACACCCTCGGATATGCTGTGCTTTCGTCAACAAATACGAACATTGTTTTCAATAATTATCTCAACATGCTTCCCATCCAAAACGTCTGATTTGTGAAGCAAATACAAAGATGCCATATATGATGATATTTTCCATCAGATGCGTATTAGAATATCAAATTCAAATTTGCAACTGAGCGAGGAAATTTACAACGAGGCTTTGATATTTATTGAGGACTATATGATTGCAATGCCTTGAGGGAATCACTTCGAACAAACGTTCCACTGTTGAATGATATTTGCAGATATATTTGATAAGTGGGCGTATTAGTGGGCGTGAACAATTTTTCTTTCAGTAAAAACTCAAATTGGATTACTACGAACATTGAACAAAATTGCCATATCGGTGCAGCCGTTTTCCAAGTGGGTGTGATCAATTCTTCTTTCCATAAAAACCTAAGTTGGACTGAAACGAACATTTCCAAAAAAAAAAAAATTCCCAATCGGTTCAGCCGTTCTCAACTGATGCAATTACCAATGAACGACATTTGATTTGTATGTATATAGAGCGAGATATTGAACATTGTGGCAACATATGGCTTCCGAGCCAAAATAACTGCTCATCTTTTGAGGCCAAGAACGAACCAAGTCAATATCGGATACTCTGTTCCAAAGTGAAGCGTATCCCAGAGAGGGCGTTCTGTATCGATCGAAACAAATAGTAGTAGGGGGGAGGCGCACATTCTGGACTATAAAACATGTGAGGCAAAACATTCCAACTACTTCATTCTAAATACTTTTTAACAGGTATTGCAACATGTGGCCGATCGTTGTCTTGATGGAACATTATGGTTTCATGTCTGGCCGCATATTATTGGCATTTTTCGGCCAATTCTCGCTTCTTACGAATCAGCTGAATTCGTTAAAAGTTCCCTGTGACGGTCTGGTCAAATTTCAGCAGCTCATAATAGATATCACCCTTTTGCTGCCACCAAAAAAAGAGAATTTCCTTAGCGCCATATTTGGCTTTGGTGCAGATTCGGCTAGTTGGTCGGGCCATACATACGATTTCATAGGATTCGGGTTATCGTAATGGATCCATTTTTCATCGCAAGTTATGATTCGGTGCAAAAATGATTTTCTTTTATAGCGTTCAAGCTCCTTTTTGGACATCGTCTTTCAAAGTCTCTATATTTCCCTGCTTTTGAAGTAATCCAGCTGCTCACAAAGTAGGTAGAAAAACTGAAATTTTAATTTTCAAATGGGAATATCTCATAAACCCTAAGATATTAATTATAGCTATAACTATGCCATTTTCAAATCGGATCGAAAACAAACATTTTGCATTATTTTTAATTTTTCATACACCCGAGATACCCCTCTTTGGGACCTTGAGGCTTCGCCCCCTTTAGTGTTTAAAATCCAAATTTAAAAAATTAAACTCAGCTACACCTATTTTAAGGCAATTAGATAAATCTACAATTTGGCTACCTATTATTTACTATATTTATTATACCTCAATATTTAAATAATAAAAAAACAAGTTGTCTTACATTTTTAATGCTAAATTTTATTAAAACAAAATCAAAGAATAAACAAAGAGGAAAGAAAGAATAAACTTAATAACAAAACTAAAATTCATATGCCAGCGTGCATATTAATCATAATCTCCATGGGCGTGCTAGATTAGATGGTCAATTCCCGTAATCCATAGTAGTGTGTGAAAAAAACAATTGTCTGACAAATTCCCAAATATTTTAATATTTTACACTACTACTTCGCTGCCAATAATGCTACAGAGTGAGGCTTCAAATATTTAACCGTAGTAGGCATAAGGAGAAGCGTAGTAACCACCATTGTAAGCATAAGGAGTGTAGAATTGAGGAGCTGGTTCAGGACTGGCTACTGGTCGTGGAGCTGGGACTGGAGCAGGCAAAGGTGAGGGAGAGGCCATGCTGACAGCGAACAAGGCAGCGAGGAGAACAAAGACCTAAAAGGGTTAAAAAAATATAACAAATGATTTATTTAATAGGAAATATATTTAAAAACTTACGAATTTGAACATTTTGTAGAATAGTTGAGTTGTTTAAGCTTTTGCGAATGAATTGCTTTTGATGCTTTACTCCCAAATTTACCGCTGTATTTATACTTTTGAAAAATACATTTAAATAAGTAGTTGATCTCATTATTAACTATTTTGGTTTATTTGTTTGTTTGTTTTAATTATATTCTTTTTTTAACTCTAGACTCAGTAGAATTTATCCAAATCAAAACTGATTAGAATTTAATTTATTGGTGTTTTTTCTACGATTTCTTTTTTGTGTTTTGAAGTTGTGCTTTGAATTTTTAATGTTATTTTGATGTGTTTAGTACTTGCAATTGCGCAATCATTTCAGAAAATTTAAAAATACTTTTATTTTTATTTATATTAATAATAGACTGGGAATCTTAAATTTTTGTTGTCGTTCAATTTTTAGACTTCAGAAAACTAGGGTTATAAGGGTTTGTGGTTAGTATATGATATACATATTTATCAAGAATTTTGTAGCGGAGTGTTTTTGTAAGGGTTTTGTAAGAATCAAAGCAATACTTCTTTTTATGTAAACATTGTACACTAAAATCGGGCTTAAATTACGAAATTCCTTTACACGAAAAAAGAACATTCACAGCGCTCCACATAGGGGCAGCTATATGGTGACTTGTGGCGATAAATGAAAAATGAAAAATGCGTTTTACAAAACAAATGATATGTCATTGGAAAGTGGACACTTTTCTACATATAGTTTATTCAGAACATTTTTTTTCAAAGCTTTGGTTTAAGAGTAGCAGCAGTCCAAACGTAAGAAAAAAATACTACATTTAATATCTATTAAAAATAGAATATTAAGGTGTATATTTGATTATTAAAATATCCTATTCATTATTGAATAAAACAGTTTTTTGTATTAATAATATTGATATATGTTGTTGGGAACTGATTTGTGTTCTTTTTTTAAAGAAATTATGAATGCACGTACTTAAATTTTGGTAAATTCCGAACAAACGATTATTAAAATTTTTTTTACATGAAAAAGTTTTTTGGAAGTAAAAAAGTAGCATAAATGCGCAAAAATGCCCATAACTGTTTTATGTTGATTAAAGAAGGGAATGTATAGAATTATATTCTATTTTAACATTTTGCGGATTTTTGCGGTTTTCGAATTTATAAAATTTTCAAAATTTTAGGCCTTTATTCAAAAACGTTTATCAAAAACCGCTGTTTTCATAACAAATCAAAATGTCAGCTAAGTCAAATTAAAGTTCAGTCCAAGTGACTAAAATAGACATTCACAATATGATAAAAAATATTCCGATTTCAAGACTAAATAAAAATTTTAAATATTAAAGAACAAGCTAGAAAAAAACTTTAAAGTGGAAGTGAAAAGTGTTCAATTTTTAAGAAAATTTAATAATTTTAAAGTTCATTACATAAAAACATGGAAAGATGCGAATAGGAAAGGAGACACGTTCGTTAAAAATAATAAAATGTGGTTAAATTCCATTTTTTTTTTTTGATTTTATTATTTTTCACTTTATTTTGTTCGGTGGGTTATAATATTTTTACATATTTGAAATCTAGAGAAAATTACCTTTTCAATGATACCAATAACTTACATCAAAACCCAGTGGTTGATTTATCGCCCATTTTAACATATCTTTGCCCCTATGTGCGCTCCAGACTAGGGTTCCGGACTTTCTCCATTCTTAGCAAATAATAAAAAATCTGTTCGTTTACGATAATTTCCTGAAAATTTTTAAATTTATTTGGTTGTGATAACCGAATTTATTGCTAATCGAATGATTCAGTCTTAATGAAATTTCTTTTCTATTGTGCCTGACAAATTTTAGTTGGGTTGGCATAAATTCGGTTATTTCAATCATAATTCTTCTTCGTCAATTGACTTTCTATAGCTAGAATCGAAAGAATCTAAAGATTTAATCAAATCACTTAAATAGCTATAAATCACAACAAATATGGGAGGATCCATATCAAAACGGACAGAAAACTGCTATTTTCAGATTTGACATCTTCGATTTTAATGAAATTTACCACACATATTACGGTCCCAAAGAGTTCCTCAAATCGATGACTTTTTCATCGGAAACCCTTTCCATTTCAAAAATATCGCGATTTGAAAATTAAAAATTTTGTTAAAATTCTTAAAAATTGTATACACATAATTGCCCATAACATTGAAACTACTCAAAGTCCAACATAATTTTTGATTACATTTTAAAGGCAAAAATATTGTCCTTATAATGTAGTGAATAAAATTGTTTACTTCTAAAAGGTTAAAGGTCAATTCTCGGAGTATATATTTCAATGTGAAAAATATCAAAGATCGCGGTGTTAAAAATTCAAAGAAAACATGGTATGGGGACACCTAAACTCTCTACTATGAAAAAACGTACTTTTTATAACGTTTTTCTTAATAACTCCTGAACTAATCGAGTCTCCACTCCACTTTTTATTGAGTTTTTGCGAATAAACAAATATTTCAAATTAAAATAAAATTTTTATTTATGAATATTTTTTAATTAAATTTTACAGTTATATACATATAAAGAAAAACGTTATTAAAAGTGCGTTTTTTATAAAATTGATATACAAATTTAAGCAAATAGAAAATAGAACACAGTTCAATTAATTTCAATTGTTATGCTAAAACACAGGTGCTTAAATTTTTATACCCTACACCACCATAGTGGGGAGGGTATTATGCGTTTGTGCAGATGTGTGTAACGCCCAAAAATATTAGTCTAACACCCACCTTAAAGTATACCGATCGACTTAGAATCACTTTGAGTCGATTAAACGATGTCCGTCCGTCCGTCCGTCCATCTGGCTGGCTGGTTGGCTGGCTGTCCATGTAAAGCTTGTGCGCAGAGTACAGGTAGCAATTTTGAAGATATTTATATAAAATTTGGTACATATAATTTTTTCGGCCCAAGGACGAAGCCTATTGAAACTGGCTGAAATCGGTCCATTATTTCACCTAGCCCCCATACAAATGTCCTCTCGAAATAGGACTTTATCGGTCATAAATCTTTAATTTATATATGTATCTAGACAAATTTCGCTCCAAATAAGTTTTATATATACAAAATTCATGTCACCAAATTTTGTTACGATCGGTCCATAATTAGTCATAGCTCCCATATAAGGCCCACTTCCGAAAATCATTCACGAATATAAATTATTGATATTTTAAAAGAAAAATATTTTTACTCATTTACTTGGTGTAGGGTATTATATGGTCGGGCTTGACCGACCATACTTTTTTACTTGTTATATGAATTAATATGAAAAAACGTACTTTTAATAACGGTTTTCTTTATAACTCCTGAACTAATCGAGTCTCCATCGAAATTCTTTTGCACGAATATAGTAGAGAGTTTAGGTGTTCTCATACAATGTTCTTTTTTGAATTTTTAATACCGCGATCTTCAATATTTTTACATTGAAATATATACTCCGACTATTGACCTTTAACCTTTTGGAAGTATACAATTTTATTCACACCATTTTAAGGACAATATCTTTGGCTTTAAAATGGAGTCAAAAATTATGCTGGTCTTTGAATAGATTCAAAAAATGGTAGAAACAAATTTTTCAATTTTCAAATCGAGATATTTTTACATCGGAATGAGTTTCCATTGAATGAGAAATATATTGGATATATTATGTGTGTTCATTAAAATCGGAGATGGTAAATCCGACAGCTGTCCGCTTTCACATGGATCTTCCCATATGTTTTATCTTTGATGAAATAATATTGTAAGTTTAAAAAGTAGACTTATAAAGAAATTTCGAAAATTTCCTGACAAAAATTTATTGGGAACTTTTAAAAAAATATTCGCCGGAAATCCAATAAATATTTGCCCGAGTATGAACCCTATTACGAACCTGCTCTGACTCTAAAAATATCCAAGAATCACGGATCTTGGTAGAAATTTGTTTTTTTTTTTTGGCAGGTACATACATACTTTTCCATGATTATTTTGCATAAATGTAGTAGTTGTGGACTTCTTGGCATAGACCTTTGACTTCAAATAACGCCATAAAATTAAATCCAATGGTGTTAATTAACACGATCTAAATGATCACCGGAATGAAAGAGAACTCCATCAGGAAATGCCTTGTGCAAAAATTGGTTGACTAGCCTAATGTGAAAATGTACTTCATCGCTTAACTGCACAAATTGCTGACAACTCCCTTTTATTTTTATCCATTACTTATAATGAACCGATTCGAAATATATTTATATTGAATTGGATATAATCGTGGTTGTCATAGAATCCAAACATTGTCGGAATCGGTTGGGAAAACAAGATGTATGTTAAAGTGATTTTCGGAAGAGGACCTTATATGGGAGCTATTGCCAAATATAAACTTACCGTTTATACTTTTTCACAAGTTTACATTCCAGCTAGACGGACGAACATTGTTAAATCGACACATAAAGTGATTCGGTATACTTCAAGGTGTTAGACTTATATTTTGGATGGTACAAACCTAAGCACAAACGCATAATACTCTCCCCATTACTATACACTATACTATCTCCATTATTTTGATTGTGGAGCTTATTGAGCTTTCAATATTCAGTGCTAATAACCGGATAACGTTATCTGAAATTGTTGAAAATAACACCAAACAGTTAATTTTAATCAAAACGTGTTTTTTCGTCGAAAGATCAATGATATTAAAATTTTAAAATGATTTCGGACATATGAACACCGCAGCAGTTCTTGACAAATCTAATTACGAACAATGTTGGCCTGCAAGGCGTCAATCGTTCCTGGTTTATCAGCATAAACTAGTGACTTCACGTCGCCCTACAGGAAATAATCTAGATGTGTCAAAACGCAAGACCTTGGAGGCCAATTAAGTTATCGACAAATTTTGATTTTAATCTATATCTGTATCTGTATATCTATATAATATACTAGGGGATACCCAGCGTGTGCTACTACGATAAAAATTCAATTCAAAAACAGGGACCACCTCGATTTTTTACCTATTTTTGATCTATATCTGGATTACTAAGTCATTAATATAGACAATATGGATATCTAATGATAGATATTTCAAAGTCCATTGCAACGATGTAGATAGGCTATAGTAAGTTGGACCTACAATGGGTCAAAATCGGGAAAAATATTTTTTAACCCGAATTTTTTTTTATCAAAAAAATTTTTTTGTCGTAAATTTTTTTCCCAAAAAAATTAAAAACTAAAAAAAAAATTTGAAAAAAATTAGAAAAAAAAAAAAAAATTTAAAAAATTAAAAAACAATTTCGAAAAAAAAAAAAATTTGAAAAACAATAAAAATATTAAATTTTGTTTACCTAAAAATATTTTAAAGTATAATTTGGTGAAGGGTATATAAGATTCGGCACAGCCGAATATAGCTCTCTTACTTGTTTTTAGAAGAATTGTAGTCCTACCTCAAACGATGTGTAGATGAACTAAGAAGGGATTTTTGAAAATTCGAATTTTAAGGCGGTAAAAATTGGTAAAACCGGGTAAAATCGGCATCTCTATATCTCCGGAACTAATAAAGCTAGCACTAAAAATCGAACTTAATCTAAATTTATGCAAAAAATAAGTGGACAGGTGTGTGGTACTTTTTTTAGCTCTTGTACTTTTAAGGGGATAAAACTGGCAAAATCCAAGTTTTAGTACTTTTTTGTATCCCATATAAAAAGAATTTAATTTAAATGGAATTGTATCCTACTAAAAAAATTCAAATGGATTTTGTAATTTTTTGGAAATTTGAACGTTTTTCTTTTTGGTACTTTTTCTACATTAATCTATCTTCTATATAAATAAAAATCAAATGTTGTTCGTTGGTAATTGCATCAGTAGAAAACGGCCATAGCCCAACTTAGGTTTTTACGGAATGAAAAATTCACCACGCCCACATTTACGCCCACTTTTTTCGATTTATTTAAAAACGGCTACACCGATTTGGATAATTTTTTGTTTAAATGTTCATAGTAATCCAATTTAAGTTTTTACTGAAAGAAAAATTGACCACGCCAATTTTTTTTTCGATATATCTAAAATCGCAGGACGTCTGGACCGATTTAACTAATTTTTTTTAATGTTCGCAATACATAGTCCGCAAAAGTTTTTACATAAATAAAAATTGTCCACGTCCACTAATACGCCCACTTATTAAATACATATGCAAAATACATCGGTCTGTGATCAATCATATTTCAGACCAAAATTCGATTACTTATATAAAAACTCAAAATATCTAAAATCGCTAATAACTTGGCCAATAAGCGTTTAATCAAGAAAAGGAGCTCGATCTGTGATCACTCATGTTTCTAGCCAAAAATCGATTTTTTATATAAAAACTCACAATATCTGAAATAGCTAATAACTTGGCCAATAAGCGTTTAATCAAGAAAATGAGCTCGATCTGTGATCACTCGTATTTCTGACCAAACATCGTTTTTTTTATATACAAACTCAAAATATCTAAATTCGCTAATAACTTGGCCAATAAGCGTTTAATCAAGAAAAGGAGCTCGATCTGTGATCACTCATATTTCTGACCAAAATTCGATTATTTATATAAAAACTCAAAATATGCACATTGATTTACATGTATGCTGTTGTTGCTTGGACATTACAACGTCTGTCGGGTGGGTTAGTATGGTATAAAAATGTTTATTATAAAACCCCTCTATTAATAATGAATTTTTAGCGATCGCCATATGGCACGTATCGCCATTTTGTTGAAACCATATCTCGCCTGGATCAATGTCATCCATATTTTCAAACAAAAAATCATTGATCGTGATGTGGTAACGATATCCATTGACCATAACATGAGCTCCGTCATTATTCGAGCTTAAAAAACACCCTTTATACGAATTTTTACAGTAAAAGAATAATTAATTGTAGAGGAACTTACGGACAAAATTCTTGTATTCATATTTTTGGGAGCTGTCTAGTGTATTTGCATTAAATACAGCCACTATGATAAAAAGTACCTAGAACTACTATTTCTATTAGCACTAGCAGTATTTACTACAACCACTAACTTGATAACTTGTAATAGAGACAACTTTGTTAATTCCAAACAGTCTAAATACAAAATATAAACATATTATGTACATAAGAACATATGTACATATGTACATTAGAGTGACAATCAGTTGTATGGAAAAAAATTTTGGTTAAAATTTTGAAGAGTGCCGGGTGGAATATTGTGACACTAGGCCTAAATGTTAAGTGCTAAAAATTTGAGCCAAATCGGGCAACGATTTCTGGACGCGCATCGAGGTCAAAGTTCAGATATATGCAAAATTTTACTGTTAATATGGAATAAATAGGTGAAACTCGTTAACTTTCTGCATTGTTTTCTAGAAATGTGTAGATTTATTTATATTAATGAATATTACATTAAAAATTTTTTTTTGGAAATTAACCCTGTATCTCCTTTGGTTCAAAATGACCCAAAAACTGTATTATCGCCAAAATTAGAGAAAAATGCAAATTTTTCAGTTTTTGAAAAAATTTTGCTACTAAATAAATACTTTTGCAATTGAATTCAAAAGAATCGAAATATGTACGTAATTATCGTTGTAATGAGATATAAATGACAAAATTTGATTAAAAAATTTTAAAGTTATTACAAATTCGCCAGCCCATTAACGTGTTTCAGGCCACTTGAACAAAAAATTTAGGAAAAAAATTAAGATATTTCGAGAAAAATTAAAATAAAAGCTCATTTTTACTTAAAATATGTCCATATTTACTTGTATATGAGTTTTTGTCTTCGTAGGATACCGTTAACCTATTCGAAGGTATGGCCAAAAAAAATAATTTTGTTTAACGGCTGTTTCAAAACTCCATTTTCAAATTTTTAAAAATTTTGTTAAACAAATTTCAGATTTTTTCGATCATCACATTGGGGTTTATTGAGATCAAAATAGGGAATAAAAATATGAAAAAATTGTGTCAATACCTCTTACAGTTTTTCCGTACCTGCGATTTAAATTTTGCGTTTTTCAAGAAAAACTAATTTTTTGTCCATATTTAGGCGAATGAGTCCAATTTCCTTAATGTTATAAATTTTAAGTAAAACCTATTCACAATATTATAGTCCTTGTAATTTTAAATATGTTCTGAAAGTTTTACTAAAATCGGAAAACGATAACCTTTGAATCGTGAAGGTCAAAAGTCAAATTTTTCAATATTTGGAATTTCTAATGAAAATATACTGAAATGTTATATATTTTTGGGCCGATTTTCATGAAACTTGAGGAAAATATAACATAAAGTCCAGAATTTAAAATAACAGCACAAAAATGGAAATTAACCCTTAGCAGCACTTGGGGTCCAAATTACCCTCAACTTTTAAAATCACGAAAAACACAACGATTTTGACCCCAAGTCCTCTTAAAGGTTAAAATCCATTTTTGCACTGTTGTTGTAAATGCTAGACACCAGTATATATTTTCCTCAAGTTTCATGAAAATCGGCCCAAAAATATATAACATTTCAGTATATTTTCATTAGAAATTCCAAATATTGAAAAATTTGACTTTTGACCTTCACGATTCAAAGGTTATCGTTTCCGATTTTAAATTTTTTTTTTTTGCCATACCTGCGAATAGGTTAACGGTATCCTACGAAGACAAAAACTCATATACAAGTAAATATGGACATATTTTAAGTAAAAATGAGCTTTTATTTTAATTTTTCTCGAAATATCTTAATTTTTTTCCTAAATTTTTTGTTCAAGTGGCCTGAAACACGTTAATGGGCTGGCGAATTTGTAATAACTTTAAAATTTTTTAATCAAATTTTGTCATTTATATCTCATTACAACGATAATTGCGTACATATTTCGATTCTTTTGCATTCAATTGCAAAAGTATTTATCTAGTAGCAAAATTTTTTCAAAAACTGAAAAATTTGCATTTTTCTCTAATTTTGGCGATAATACAGTTTTTGGGTCATTTTGAACCAAAGGAGATACAGGGTTAATTTCCAAAAAAATTTTTTTAATGTAATATTCATTAATATAAATAAATCTACACATTTCTAAAAACAATGCAGAAAGTTAACGAGTTTCACCTATTTATTCCATATTAACAGTAAAATTTTGCATATATCTGAACTTTGACCTCGATGCGCGTCCAGAAATCGTTGCCCGATTTGGCTCAAATTTTCAGCACTTAACATTTAGGCCTAGTGTCACAATATTCCACCCGGCACTCTTTGAAATCTAAAAAAAAAAAATCGGCTGTCACTCTAATGTACATATGTAGAGAAAAGAAACCAAACATGTATCGCAAATTCTGAAAACATTTTATGTAATTTCAACCGCAAAAACAATACAGAGGAAACTGACTACTGACATTACAAGACACATACACGGATCAGCAGACTTTTGTACTCCTTCGCAACGAGAATGTGTCAACACATGAAATTATATTTTCCTACATTTTTTGCTTTTAAGTTTTTCATTATTATTTCTTCTATTTTTGGAAAAAGGAACTACAACAGATAAAAGAAAACGAAATATAGAAACAACAGAGAAAACATAACGATGAGAATGCAAAGAAACTTTAACATCACTGCAACAGTTGTGGGGCCAAAATTAGGAAACTAGCAAGGCAACAAAGCCAATGATAGACAGACAGACTGACTTGCCAGCCTGACGATAACAAGCAAAACTGCATTCAACATTGTAGGTCCTCATCTTGAGAGCTGAGCAAAATTTAGACACGACAAACAAAAATGAATGCAAAACACAAAATTGTGTTGCCTGCTCTACAATTGAGTTGATTTGCATACAATTTTAAAGATTTAAAAGAAAAAGCTAAAACGTTAAAGGTCCTTTCTGGGGGGGAGGAAAATACTCAAATCTACTTTTACTCGTATGGTGACTAGTTGAGGGTGTTAAATCTTGTGACAACCATAGAAATATTTTAATGCACACACTTCTTCTACACACTCATGCATTCATAGAGATTACGGAAAATACAGTGAGCATTAAAATTGTGAGGGTAATATAAACCTGTGCTCAAAAAAAAATAGTTTTGAAGAGGTCCAAAGTTGTTTTATTTGTCTGTTTTATTTATTTGTATATTCTGGATCATTATAAATAGCGGAGTCG
Source organism: Calliphora vicina (assembly GCF_958450345.1). Lineage (NCBI taxonomy): Eukaryota > Metazoa > Arthropoda > Insecta > Diptera > Calliphoridae > Calliphora > Calliphora vicina. The sequence continues at coordinate 55,351,696 of NC_088781.1, read as the reverse complement.
ATTAAGCCACGTCTCACAGTTGGGGATTTTAAAAAAAGTGGAATTAATTCTGTAACATCTAAACGAATAGCCCGATTTTAATAAAATCCCATGGCTATAGAGGAAGTATTGGTAAGTTCTAATTTTGAATTTGGGCTTATAACACCAAGGGGCGCCCGAGCCACAATGCCCCAAATTTTGTATTCCCATATTTTTGAAAAAATTCTTTTATAATTTTTTTAATTCTTAAAAATTTTGTACATTTTTGAAAAGAGGACATAATTTCCTACACGTTGATATATAATATGTATATCTCTTCTTTTCCGCTAGTAAAATTAATGGCTTCCAAATACATAACTCACAGTACTTAGCTTCATAGCTGTTAAATAATGATTACTAATCATAATAATTACTAATTAGATTATTTTTTTTCAAAAGGTGAAGTAATGATTAAATTACGATTATATTGAGATTCGCACGATTACTAATTGATTACGATTACAAATAATCAAAAAATAATCAAGATTACTTGCGATTACGAGAAAATAATCAAAAATAATCTAAAGTAATCAAAAAATAATTCGACTATTTTCAAAGATTACTTTTGATTATTTTAGATTATTTTCCAAAAATTTTGCATTTACATCATTTTATTTTGAAAAATTTGCATTTAAAACGTGAAAAAATAAAAAAAGTAATAGGCCGCCAACATTCGGACTCGAACCTGGATTTCTAAAGCGATAGAGCAAGACACATACATTTCACCTATCGAAATAATTCGTATTGTCAGAGTTATATTCTGGAATTTTATGGGGATAATTTTTGTGGAAGATCTTAATCCTCTATCTCTTCCGTTAGCAAGTTGTTTTGATTTTATTCAGAATTTTATAGCAAAACTAGCTTATATTTTTAAAAAAATTCAGCACTCCATAGGCTCACCATTCTTACCATTGCAACAGAGTTTGTCATTTATATATAGATGTTGAGCGAAACGTGTAATGTTAACCAATTAAATCACACAGAAAACAGTTCGGTTGGAAATCGTTTACAATTATTAATATTTAATTAAAAGGACTAAAAGTTTATTATAACTATGGAAAATGTATTAATTCAACAGATTTTCCATATTTACAGCTAAAAATATACATTTGTAATTGTATTACGATTCCAACAATTGTTAAATTGGTTTATGTAATCAATTTGTGTGAGATTAAAATAAATTGAAGTTATTCGGTAACTTCAACCGATGTGAATTCGGGTTTTAATAGTAAATATGGTGGTTACAATCAAATTCTCGGTTGTATTAAAATATTTTCTCCTAAAAGTATGCTTCTAGTTAAAGTAACCAAAACTTATTCAAACTAATTTAGAAAATTCGGTGTTTACAACCGAAAAAATAAGTATATAATCCAATCGAACATTTGTTGACTTATTTGACAATGAAAAATATTTTATTAAAACAAACCAGAAAATAAAATATGCAAAAAATATTAAATTCAAAAACATAGCCAAAAATATTAAATAGACTGCATTTGCGGTTATAAATCTCTAGAATGGTAAGTTCATATGAAATTTTATTAGAAACATGGTTTAATAAGTATAAGGACGAGATCAAATTTTTGGTGAAATATTTTGAATCTCCTTGCTTTTCCATTCGATGCCTATTGAACTGTTACGTATTTGGTAATATTAATTCTACCGTTCCTGGTCTAACCGCCTATTTTAAAGATCAATCTTTGTATTTTGTATTACTTGTTTTTGGAAAATAAAATAAATTCGGTACTTGCAATCGATTTATGCATTGGTATAGTAACCGATTGAATTTGAAAAAAATCGGCTGTCATAACAAATTTATATTCTCTGTATACTAAAGTGTCATTAGGACCTCAAAAATTCGGTAATTGCAACTTATTTATTTGATAGTAGATGTAACCGACTAAATTCGATTGGCGACAAATTCGGTTGCCATAACGAATCTGTTTTCTCTGTGATATTGCTAACATCACACGTTTGGCTCAAAATATTTCCTTATTAACCTCAAGTGAAGAAACAGTGTATTAAAAAGGGTATACAAATATATTTAGACAAAGTTCAAAATTTTGCATATTAAAATGAGATATATGACAAGATTTTAATATATATTTGCGATTAATACATTTTCCTGATATGAGCAATAGTCAGAAAATCAAGTAGTATGATTTCTGTCTACTTGAAACTAATTTCTGTGGAATTTGTTAATGTTTATATGCGTTAATGTATTTCTGGATTGTGGGACTTGAGCTATGACCTATTGTGATTCGATTGTCATTAAAAATATTTTTAAGTGATGTCTATGTAATCGAATTTCATCTTTACAATAAAATATGAGTATTCTAGTTATTATCGCAAGTGGAACGTGATTTCTAAGTATTTGAGGGCTAATTTTGTAGAATTTCATTTAAATAACTCTATTATCAAGAGTGGACCATATATGGGAGTTATGGCATTATAGACCGATATTTAAAAAGCTTGAAGTATGATTCTTGAATACAAATTAATGATCGGTGTAAAATTTTGGTTCAGTACATATTTTTTTTGATATTTGTGTAGGTTAATGTGTATTCCGGAAGTTATTCTTTTATGGAGGCTATGGTCAATTATGGGCCGATCATCATAAAATTTGGTATAGCGATTTTTATATATGTATATTGAAATTTTTTGTTTCGAATTTCAACTTGATAACCATATTTTTAAGAAATTTATGCATGTTTAGGTGATTTTCTGAAATGAACTTTATATGGGGGCTATGGCCATATTATAAATTTTAAACAAAAATCTATGATTATTTTTTATCTTTTGGCTGATGCTGACTTAACGGTTCATGGTCTCTTTCGGTTCCTTGCAGGTCCTCCACAATATTAAAATTTTGTAAATAACTTCCTGAAGTCCTTATTTTCAATATTTCATAAAAAATATAAATCTTTTTTTAACGATTTAAAGCCTTGGTCAACAAGGGGTTAAGTTATACATTGGTGAAATATATATAAGATTCGGCACTGCCGAATATAGCTCTCCTACTTGTTATGAAAAAATATATAATTTTGTTTTATTTGTTTAGAATGCAAATTTTTGAAAATAAAATGATGTAAATGCAAAATTTTTGGAAAGTAATCTATAATAATCAAAAGTAATCTTTGAAAATAGTCGGATTATTTTTAGATTACTTTTGATTATTTTTAATTATTTTCTCGTAATCGCGAGTAATCTTGATTATTTGTAATCGTAATCAATTAGTAATCAGAAATTGTTCTAAAGAGAATTATATAATCAATTAAATTATTTTTGAAAAATAATCTAATTGATTACTAATCGTAATCCAAAATTAACAGCTATGCTTAGCTTCATCTTGTAGTTGTCTCGCATTTTTGTATACATATTTTATATCAATGTGTAGGAAATTATGTCCTCTTTTCAAAAATGTACAAAATATTTAAGAATTAGAAAAATTATAAAACACTTTTTTCAAAAATATGGGAATAAAATATTATAGCTGATTTTTTTGCAAAATTTTAATTTTTAAAATGCAATAACAGTTTTTTTATGAATCGTTTTTAATGAAATTTTGAAAAAGATATTTGTGAATTGTTAATGACAATCCCACTCCCAATTCCCAAAAAACTTTCCAAAAATCCCAAAATTGGGATTTTTTTGATTTATTGAAGGGACCAAGCTCAGGGCTATGAAAACCCCTTTGCACAATATTGAAGAACATATTGGGACATACAAAACAGGTCTTAATTTTATGAAATCAGCTATGCGATTTGAGAAAATGTTGTCTAAAGTTTAAATTTATGTAAAAAATAGGTCTACTTCGGAAGGCTCTGGACCACGTAATAATACGAATTTTGATATTATTTTGCTTTTATAATATTTCCCGAAGTTTTGTCTTTCAGAAAAATATAAATACACTATTTACCTTTTTCTTATTTTCTGTATAATTTAAAATTAATGTAAGTACTTTTTTCGAAAAAAAATGGCTAAACTTTTTTATTTTTTTTAAGTTTGAATACATAACTTTTGACTCAGGAGATGTTTTTAAACAATTCTTTCTTACTATTATTAATAGAGAAAGTTCGGGTAATGTGGTATACCTATTTTTTATTTGACCATAATTTTTAGAATCTTAACTCGATTGGTACAGTTCTCAGTTGCTGTTCTACTACAAGTGTTAGGTTTACATCCTTGAAAGTAAAAAAGTCTTTTAAGTTCAAGTTGCAGAGAAATTTGGGAAAAAGAGAAAAAACCCATAAACAAACCATTGAAAAAATTGGCGGATAATGTGGTATACCATGTTCTGTTCTTTTAATATTGTATAATAAACCACATACCCGATGAATAGTATTTTAATCATAAAACTGTTATGCTTGGTACCGTTACTCCTAGGCTCTTAGTTTTAGAGATAAGTAGCTATACCGCATTACCCGCCTATACCATATTACCCGAACTTACTCTACATGTCTTTTTAATTCAAAAAATTTCGGTTGCTATTTAAAATCGAAAAAATCGGTCCTGGAAAAAAACCAGGACAACCTCGATTTTTAACCTATAGACAATATGGATATCTAATGATAGATATTTCAAAGACCTTAGCAACGACGTATATAAGACGTAAGTTGGACCTACAATGGGTCAAAATCGGAAAAAATTTAACCTGAATTTTTTTTCATCAAAAATTTTTTCTTCCTAAATATTGAAAAACAAAAAAAAATATAATTTAAAAAAAATAAATTTTTAAATTTAAAAAAACAATTCGAAAAAATTTGTTTTACAAAAAATTTAAAAAAAAAAAAAAATACTTTGGAAAAAAAATTAATTTTGTTTACCTAAAAATATTAAAAACTTTTATAATTTGGTGAAAGGTATATAAGATTCGGCACAGCCGAATATAGCTCTCTTACTTGTTTTCAATTGCTTCGGCTGTAGAGACCTCAACTGGGGATCCAAAACGTTAGGCATCTTACGTGCTTGTACGGCCACAACGAAATTCAGTAAACCACTTCTTTACCATTGAAATTGATGGGGCGTCCAAAACGTTCGGCATCTTCCGTGCCGAAATTCCGAAATTCAGTAAACCACTTTTTTACCATTGAAATTGATGGTGCAGAGTTCCCATAGAATTTATCATGATTAGCCTTTATTAGAGTGCTAAATGGGCGATATCCTCAAGTCAGGAGGTAGTCTGCTATCAATGGCTGGCAAACACAAACTCAATGATGCAGCTTGTTCAAATTTTGACAGGAGTCAATTGACAGATGCCTGTTGAAAGAAGCAATGTTGCCCTTTCAGTTAAGAGCCGGGACTTATTGACCCACCTTAGTTATTTGACAGTGTGTAGTTGCTATATTGGAATTATTTTTCGATACAAAAGCTGAATCGATCACAACTGTGGTAATTAGGCCCAGTTCTTAATGTCCGTTTCCTTTTACAGTTCACTGTTCAAATGCTCGAGTACTCTCATTGTGGTGTATTGTAAGAGTACTTAGAACCATTATAAATGTCAACATATGTGTCACTGCAGGCAGGAAGACAAACATACACATTTGTTTCTATTTTTTTTTCTTTTTCGAAAAAGTTTTGTTTCTTTTTGTTTATAATTTTTTTTGTCTATTTTTAACTTGCCTCACCAACATATGGCAGTGGAAGGATATTTTTTTTTTTGAAACATTGTGTATTTTTGAATTCTGCACTACTGCATGTTTTTTTCAAAGTTTGTCCTTGTTTGTTTTTGTAATATTTGTAAAGCAGAAGACTGATTAGGTTTTCGCAAAAATATCTTTTGAATTCAATTAAATTTATGTTTTATATGGACATTATTGTGTAAATGGTAAATGTCGCAATGTCAATGATTTTATGGAATGCTTACAAGTTGCGGGGGAAATCTGATTAATTGCATTGATGCAGTCTTTCAATTCTCAAATATTTGAAGTTGAAATAATCTATCGCTTTAAAAAGATATAATGGGAAAAATAGTTTTGAATTCAATAGTTTTGTTCATAGAGAAATATACAAAGAGCGTAAACTCTGCTGTCATAGAAAAAAAGTGAAAATATCTTGAGAACTGCACTTGTCTCACGAATTTTTTTTAAATTTTTGAAACTGCTGATTTCTTCAATCCCGAATACTATAAGTATTTTCGTACTCTATGGACTCCAACTAAACAGAATTGATATATTAGAACATAGAGAAAAGACATAGAGCGGAAACTCTGCTATCATAGACCTAACTCAGTTGTCAAAAACCTAAGTGGTGCATTGTAGATGTAAGATAAAGGCCAATTGTTTCACTTTTAAGCTACGATTTTTGTACTTCGCAGATAAATAAAAGGTCTTTCATTAAGAGATTCCTATCTTTAAACTTAAATAAATATCATCAACATTTTGTATTCATTTGAAAGGCATTATTAGCATTATGTATGTAATATAATATCGTGCAAATGTCTACCACGGCATCGCTAGGTAGCGCGCATCCTAAATAACAAATTTTCCATTACTCAGGCTGAATTTGAACGATGGCATGGGTTATGTTGGCGTTGAGGGCCGTTGTGGTTTGTGGCTTATTTGCATAGACTTAAGTTCTCATAACCTCCACGTGAGATAACCATCCTCTCAAGTTGCTCGTAGAGAATGTCCAATGTGGCGTGAGCTGTATGGGACGTAGAGCCATACAGCTCAGCCATGTTGAAACCACATGTCATTGGTGTTCATATTATCCAATTTAGGCCAAAAGAAGTTGGTAATCATCGACCTATAGCTCTAGCCAGGGCACACTAAAAATGGTGATGAAACAGCTGATTATTTTTTTTATTCAGTTTGAACTGTCAATTCACTTGTGGTTGTTGTGGCGAAAAATACAACAAACCCAAAAGCAAAAACAACAACATGCAACTTTGACAGTTCACCTACTTTTTAACAAAAACAAAGTACCTGTTGTTTTTGCATTGTTGTATTTTTTATTTTTTTGCATTGTTGTATTTGTTGTAGTGATGCAGTCACCTTTCTAAGTGTACCCTGGCTCTAACCGCTAACGATGTTATCCACACTAAACAGTGACTTACTTTGGACTCTCTTGGATCTCATGTGGATTGTATCGTCCCAAATTCGACAATTTTGTTTGTTGATGTTCCCATTTATTCATAAATGTGACTTATCGCGTAAATTCGGCGTAGCGCGCGTTTTGTTGCCCAACCGAACATCAATTTTGATAAATCAATTTTATCATTTGCACATGTTGTTCAACGCTATATCAGTCCATTGTTATTTGGTAAAACAAACTGAATAAATGACAGCCAATACGACGTAGCTTCAATAGTATGACTGCTATCGAATGTCAAAATTTGGAAGACAATTTATAATTTCCCTATAAGAATATCACTCGTATTATCCTATCAGGTTACTCTTGTTCGTACATTTTTTCCTAATCCGTTTAATTTAATTAGGATCACACCAGCTTAAGGATTCTGTAGTCTTTTCTTCTCATTTCATATTTTCTTTTTCGTTTGAGAAGAGCTCCAAGTTTTTTCGATGACCTACTTACGTTCTATCATCATTTTGATATGTATCCAGGACTCAAAGACCAACAATTTGAACATTTTGTTTACGTTGACACTGCTCGTCTTCTGTGACTTTCAGATTTCTAACATCTGATAAGGCTCATTACCGATAAATGAAGTTTAATGAAGAACTGCAACTTTACCTAATGTTTATCAGTCCCAGAAGCAGCAGCTTTGGAGACATTTAAGAGCCTTGTTGGAAATTGTCGTATAGTTTACTTGTTGTAGATATTTTAAAGTTAAATTCCTCATCACATTTACATTATTCACTTATGAGTATCTAAAATGTTGTCTAAGGGATTCTACTTCAATATTCTTTACGTAATGATTTATAACATTTATCAAAATCAATAAAGACGAACGTGTAAAATTTTAATGTCTCCAGCAAAATTGAGAGCCGCATCTAATCAATATTTTTAAAAATATTGAGTGTGTGATTTAAAAAAGCGGGATTTTTTCAAATTCTTAGCTTTTCTTTTGAAACATGAGCTATGACCTTTTCCCACCTTTCTGGAAACATTTGGATACCCAGTCAAAAGAACTTCTCATCATTTGAGGCCAAGAACGAATAAAACCAATTTCGGATACCCCGTAACCCAGAGAGAGCGTTCTGCATCGATCGAAATAAATAGTAGTCCAACGGGACTATAAGGCGGGTGAGGCAAAACTTCACAACCTTACTTCTTTCTAAATAGTTTTTAACTGGTATTGCAACATGTCGCCGTGCGTTGTCATGATGAAATATAACGGTTTCATGTCTGGCCGCATATTCTCGGCGTTTTTCGGCTAATGATCGCTTCAAACGAATCAGTTGCGTTCGGTACAGGTTCCTTGTGATGGTCTGGCCAGAGTTGAGCAGCTCATAATAGATAGGACCCTTTTGATCTCATCAAATACAGATCATTACCTTAGCGCCATTGATATTTCACTTTGGTGTCAATTCGGCTGGTTTCCCGGGTTTTATTTTTCATTGCAAGTATTGATTCGATGCAAAAATTAGTTTCTTTTATAGCGTTCGAACTTCATTTCTGACATGCAAAATCATCTTTCAAGGTCTCTCGGCTTCAATTCGTATAGTACCCAATTTCCCTGCTTTTCGACGAATCCAGCTAACAAATGTTTTGAAATTGGTGCTTGAGTAGCTCCCAATAATTTTGCAAGCTCTTTGTTGAGTTTGACAACAATCTTCATGGAGTAATGCATCTAATTCTTGGTCTTCAAATCTTTTTGACTCGCCTGGGTGATCTTTGTCTTCCGTTTTAAAATCACCACTTCTGAACACATTCACCATAAGATTCGGTGAGCAATTGGTGTGCTTCTGCGCACTTTTTTTGTTCAAATTAAAGAAGTAAAGCAAAACTTCCCGCACATGGCGCTTTGTTGGTACAAAATTAATCATTTTGAAAGCAAAGAAAAACTTTGTTGTTTAAACTATAATGTTCGATAACTAAATGGAATAAATGACAGATATGTATCCTTCAAAATGATATATAAGTTATTAAAAACAAAAACCGTGTTCAAAAGATAAGCCATCTATTGTAAATCTCATATATCCAATATTTTTTAAAAAATTATCCTCTTTAGCCCTATTTGTATCCCTATAACATCAAGGAAATAAATACACTTTTTAACTGGATTTACTGAAAATTTTACATAATTTTACTCCGCATTAGAATTCAAGTACTTATGAACTAGAACTTTGACTGCGTACCGGATATGACTAATGTATTTTTTTACTTTGAAAATTGGGAAACTTGTTCATTCTTCAGCTCTATTATTCATATGTGAAACAAAAAGTACCCTTACTTATATGTATAATAGTAAGTTTACGAATCAATATCATGCCCGTTCCCATTTTTCAGAATGCATAATTAAACATCTTTCTTATTTGTGAGAATCGCAAAATAGCAACCGCGGAAAAGTTTTAGGAAGAAAAGTCGAGTACTGTGTAATACAAGGATAGTGTCACACCACTTAGAAGGTCTAAGCATTTAAATTAATGTACATATATACATGTTTACCTAATATGGAGGTCAATTCAAATAGCTCTATGTGAGCTGATAAATATAATACAGAAATCTCACTTAAGGTATTTATAGACGGCAATACTGAGTATTAACACTTTTCAAATTTAAAATATTATTGAAATCAGTCGGTATTTCAAAAAATTGTTTCGAAAAAACATTTATTGTTTACACGATAGTATTACAAATATTTTATTTCTTTGTTGATTGATATTTTTCTGAAAATTTTATTTTTATTTTATATTTTCTTGACATTTTTATTTGCCTTATTTATTTTTATAAATACATACCCGATACATATGAAAATAAAAAAGTTTTTGAATTGTTTTAAACAAATTTTCAATACCGACCGTAAGTCAAAAAAATCATTTGTATTTTTTGAAAATCTAATACAAATTTTGTTTAGACGATGAAATTTTATTATGATACTTGAGTTTTTGACAAATATTAATACTCAGTATTGCCGTCTATAAATACCTTTAGATGGGCTACAATGGTGAAATCGTGGCTTTCCTGAATGTTATGGGAGTTATTTTATAATATCATAGCTATTCGATGTGCGTGTTTCTAATATTGAAATTATAGGGTAGAAGGGGGACCATACGCCACATGGGCAGATTTGTCATTTTTAAAATAAGACAAAAAAAATATTAACGTATTTTACTGTTTTATTATACTAGATATTTATTGTTTATTTCACATAACTTAGCAACAAAAAAATTAAACATATTTTGACTGATTTTTTCTATATTTTATCAACATTTTGCTCTACATCACAGTGATTCCTTGTATCTGGCGTATGTGCCCCAGGGGGAGTTTTGAGGTTTAATATAATTTTTTTTCATACTTCAAATTAAATGACCGAAAAAATGATTGTCACTTATTGTTTAATACTATTGACATTCTATCACCAACCAATATCTTTTTTGTATCACAAAAACTTAATAAGTTAGCACAAAAAATTCGCACTCTGAAATATTTTCACAGCTTGTTGAAAAACCATTAATCGCGTCTGGCTCATATCATATGTAAAATTAAACTTTCCAACTTTCAGGGATGATAAATAATCGATAAAGGAATACATAACTTGATAATGTAACAAAATCGATTACTCGGTTTTTAAGTTATTGGGTGTTGCCAGATGTGCCCCTATGGCGAATGATCCACTTTTGCTGCTTCGATCTCTAAATTAGGTCTTGAATATCCAGTTTCAAAGAGATAAAAATTATTTGATTCTTCTTTCATCAGTCCTTGTATTTTTGCTCGGTGCACGGTGCTTTGTCTCATAGACAAAAATCAAAAAAAAGTTTTGTTCTCAAAATATAATAAAATATATGTTGATCGATAGCTAACAACACAGCTCAAATAAATTTGTAAGAATTGGTTTTATTTCACTCTCTTAGACTTCACCAGAGGTCGCTAAAGTCAGTCAAATTTAAGAAAAAATTAATGAATAAAAAATGAATTGAATAGCTTCAAGAAAATATTTCTCAAAAATTTATTTTTGTAAAAATTAGTTTAAATTTTTGTTTTTTAAGTTCTTTAGTGTTTTTCAAAATCGTCAGTAATAAAATTTTTATTAAAAATTTCGACTATAATTTTTTTTATCGCTCAAAAAAATACATTTTTAAAAAAAAATTCAAAAATTACAAAAGTTTGTTGGAATTTTTAAAAAAACGTATAAAATCGTACATTTTTTTATTTCGTTTTTTCTTAGTATATAGTTTTGTTAAAAAGGCTGTAAAAAGATTAGTACCAACTTTTTGCCACAACTTAAAAAAAAATGCATTTTAAAATAGGTCTAAATTCTCAATTTTTACTTACATTTTGTGTATTATAGAGTAATATTGTTAAAGTTATGTTTCAAGATATATGAAATAATATTAATATCTTAAATTTAATTAAAGAAATAGTCAAAATGTATTATATGAAAATCAAATTGTGCATCAAATGTTTCAAATCAAATCGAGAACAAAAATTTGGCATCAGATACCCCTTGAGGATCCGCCCTACCTTCAAATCTTAAACTCAGCTATACCTCCTCTATAGCCGTGGAATTTTATTAACTTCGGACTGTTGGTTTAGAAGTTACACTGTTGGTTCGAGAGGACTTTTGTATGAGGGCTAGGTGAAATCATAAACCGATTATGACCAAAATTAGCAAAGTTGTTCCTTGGCTCGAAAAAGTGATGTGGACCAAATATTATGGTAACATGTTTAAAATTGCGACATATATGTACATACCTTGATTAACAAATTTACTTGGACAGATGGACAGACAGATGAAGACGAACAGACTGGCGGATGGACAAAGCTTATTCAACCTAAAAGTTATTCGGTAAATACAAATAAACATACCAAGTTTCATTACAATCAGATCATTTTTGCAAAAGTTATAGAATTTTTACAATTAAGGATATATGGAAGGACCAATAGTCCTTGCTGCAATCACAATAAAAATTAACAGAAAGATTGGAAGCTTAGTGCGTATAACAAATGCAGATTTTCATGATTTTTAGATCAATTATGTAGCCAAAATTAAAAATTATATTTTTAGTGTATATGGGAGGTAGGCGTGTCCTTGGTCCGATTTTTTCCAAAAATTTAATTTTTCTTAACTAAGGTATTTTATATTGGCGTACCAAATTTCAAAACTCTACGACAACTCCTTCTATTTTTGTCCCATCGTTATATGGGGACAAAGCACTGTGGGTCGTCCACTTTTCCAGCTTCCTTGTAGATTCAATTTATTGAGCTTTGATCCTTTGAAAACAATTCCCTATGTTGGCCATAGGAAAGTTTAACTTTTTTGGTATTGGTTGTCACATCCTCTATTGAATCTACAATCGATGAAATTATACTGATGAAAGTTTGAAATAAACCAAAAGTATCGAAATTTTCGAGCTGTGAGATTTGTTACAGTGAGAAATATCTTTATATATATAATTCTTCTGTACGTGTGTTAGTAACTAAACTCCTCCTTAACGGCTGGGCCGATTTCGATGAAATTTGTTGTGTGTGTTTGAGTAGGTCCCTGGATGGTTTAGATCAGTGATGTTCAAAAATATAAATGAAGATGTATTGGTGAGAGAGCTACCCAGCAAACATAATGTCAAACACTTAAAATAAGAACAAAATAAAGAATGTTTAGATTTAGAATTTTTGCCAGATATAACCGATTTATTAAATGAATGTAATTTAAATTTTAAGGAAATAAAAGAATACACATTATACGACCGAAATTCTCTAAAATTTTTTATTTATTTCTGACTTTGTTGTTTTGTGTTCATTTGTAATTGAAACGCGTGTGTTTGCTTTGCTTCGTCCAAAAACCAACCAACAACAATGCTTAATGAATTTCTGAAAAAATGAGACATTTGTTACGCTCTTTTAAAGAGAACAAGAATATGTGTGTTGTTACTCAGCGCGAAAGCACAATGAAATGAACATCATTGGTTTAGATTCACAATTGACCTATATAGGAACAATGGGCATGGCACCTCCCATACAAAGTAAAAATTTATTATTGCATATGTGGAGTACTATTATAGTGGGAGTTTTCAAACTTTGTGTGAGCTATGGCAGAACAACGTTTGCCGGGACAGCTAGTAGGAATATAAAAATATATCTACATTTTGCTGCTTCGATTTCTATACCTTTAACTCTATTCAGTACGGAATCGACGATCAGGTAAAATATAAGTGGAGATAATGGACAACCTTGCGAATACATGGCTACGAATACTTTGTGGTATTCACGTAAACAGCATGTAAAGAGTTGTGAGTTTTTCAGGAATTACCTTATATCAAAATACTTTTCATTTAATAGAATCTTAGAGATAAAGTGGAGAACGCAATTTCATCAGTTATTTAACTATTACTCACGGTTGTTCGAGCAAGACTTCGTAACCAAGAACCCCGCTTATTCGTTGTGGATATCCTGGAGCAGATCGTCGAGTATTTTTTCAATTAGTTTATTTACCACAGTTAATACAGTGAAATCTCTACATTCCGCCATCTATCAATAGTGGCCTGAAAGAAAGACCACATAGTCCTATCCACATAACAACTGGACCACATAGTCCTATCCACATAGTCCTATCCACATAACAAACGGTTCGTCTTGCAAGTTTGTCGGATTTGAGAAGGGTATTTATAAGTTTTTCATTCCGTTTGTAATTTCCACAATATAATTTTCCGACCCTATCTTCTTCTTTATATATATAATTCTTCTGTGCGTGTATTAGTAACTGAACTCCTCCTTAACGGTTGGGCCGATTTCGATGAAATTTGTTGTGTGTGTTTGAGTGGGACCCTGGATGGTTTAGATTCACAATTGACATATATAGGAACAATGGGCATGGCACCTCCCATACAAAGTAAAAATTTATTATTGCATATCTAGAGTACTATTATAGCGGGAGTCTTCAAACTTTGTGTGAGCTATGGCAGAACAACGTTTGCCGGGACAGGTAGTAAATTATATATATTCTGGATCCTTATAGATATCGGAGTCGATTAAGCCATGTCTGTATGTCTGTTGAAATCAATTTTCTGAAGACCCCAGATATCTTCGGGATGCAAATCTTCAATAATTCTGTCATACAAGCTTTCGAGAAATTTCCTATTTAAAATCAGCAAAATCGGTCCACAAATGGCTGAAATATGAGGAAAAACCCCGGACAACCTAGATTTTTGACCTATATCTTGATTATTAAGACAATATCTAATAATGATGATCTAAAAAATGAAAAAACCTACTTTGGAAAAAAAATAAATTTCGTTTACCTAAAAATATTTCAAATTTGTATTTTAAAGTATAATTTGGTGAATGGTATATAAGATTCCGCACCGCCGAATATAGCTCTCTTACGTGTTGTAAGTATTTTTGTTTGTTTTTCAAATAATGAAAACCAGAAAAAATTAGCCACTTAAGACCGCTTTCAACTTGTCCCACTAATCATTTTAAGCAGGTCATTAAATATTCTTTATTGTTTCTTAATAGAAACATTGTATGTGCTTGTAACAGCGTCATGTCGTTAGCTAATCGCTAAATTCTATTTAAAATCCCTCAAAATTATGACATGTACTATGACAAAATGAATTGTTTTCAACTTTACCCAAGAGTAACTTCTTCCTAAATGAAATCTTACATAGTCGTGCTACATCCTTGTTATGACATTTATACACACGTTGTCACTTCACTTGTCATTTCTGATTTAACCTTAAAAATATCACAGAAAGTTTTTATAGATTTTACTTTCGCTGTTGTTGTTTTGTTGTTTCTTGTTTCAGACATCCTATTGCGTTTACGTTGGTGTCACTCATGTGGCAGGATATTGGCAATCCGCAATTTAACTTTGTTGATGTTCTGTTGCTGCTGCTGCTCCTGTAATTCAGTGCTGGTGTAATTCTGCACTTTTCTATTTTCTTTCTTTCTTAACATGACTTCCTATTCACAAAAGTACACCATCTATAGATGGTGTTTGTGAATAGAGTTGTTGTCATCTTAGCTGAAAAGGATGTTTACATAAAAGTTAACAAAAAGTTAAAACAGTATTTGGTCAAATTGGATTATACGAGATATATAGATATGTATTGGGTAGTTCTTCTTAATTTTGGTAGAAGACTAGATCATCAGGAAAAAACTAGAGCGATCAAGTAATCTTAAAAACATAATTTTGCCTAAAGCAGAGCGAACTTGTGGTGAAAAAGTCCCATGTTAATATCCAGCATATCTACAGATTTTGGAATTCACATCTGAACTTAAAATATTTAGAAGAACACGTCCTTAAGCTACCTTTGCATTGTCTAAGTATTCACATGATTTGAAAAACTGAAATGCGTTCAGAGATTTAATATATTCTTCATCTGATTCAGAAAAGCTTCTCAAATGCAAAGATAAAGTCTGCTATTCTTCATTGGACATATAAATTTTTCTAAACTAACTTTTTTAACATTGAACTTAAGTGGATCTCATGATGTCTACAACAATATTTTAGAAATATTTGCATCATTCCTTTTCCAATGACCAGCTTCTGTAACGTTGATGTGTTCATGTCATTCAACACTTTTTTTGTATTTATTTTCAGAGACTAAATGTTTTGTAAACATGCAGTTAATAGTTTATATTTCGTGTTTAGCTTTTTCACTGCGAGATACCGACTTACATATCTACGCATCTACACTGGGGGATTCCACTGAATTAAGCAACCAGCCACCAACCACTCCAGTTCTTAATCTACTCCTGTTGGTTTTGCAGAACTTCAAACATTTTAAAGGGTGATTCATTAAGAGCTTTTTTTAATTTTATATTAAACATCAGAATCTTTGTTATGGGCCAAAAGAACAATATGTAGCAGACAATTACTTCTTAAAATGAATGTTAGATATTTGGAAGGTCCAATTTTCGATCATTTCTACCGCTCTCTCACGAATAATGCGAGTAATGTTGGCTTACAAGTCTCGCCTCGTAGCTGAATTATAGACTAAGACTTTCAAGTTCTCATAACCCAAAAGAAAAAGGACAGATATATGATATCACACGATCTAGGTCCGGAACGCAAAATTAGATGTAGCTTGAAGTGCACGAAAAACATTTGGAGACGTTTTGTATGTCTTTACGTGATGAATTGTCAAATAATATCGAGAAAACCTCTAAATGAATCACCCTTTATTTACTACTATAATGTACATTTGCAACAATTGTATGTTTTTAAGCGTTCAACTTGGGAATTGAGACTAAATTTTTAATAATCTGTAGTCATAACATATTTGTTAGGAAAAAACGAAAAAAATAGGTTGAGTAGTGGAATATTGCCTCAATCACATTTTAACACATTCAGTTATGATCTAAGTTAATGTTTTATTTTGCAGTTAGAAGTTGGGTGTGAAACTGTAAAGTTTTATAACTACATATGTATGTATTCCAACAAACAGTAACGCAACTTATCGAATGGTGTAGATCCATATAATATTCAATGATCCAATTCAATGGATCTGTACTGAAGATTGAGATCGTAGAAAATAATCCAAAATTAAAAGAACCAGTATTTCTGTCAATAGAAATATATCAATCAGAGCTCTTTCAGGCGTGTTACGTCTATAAATTTCTGTCCGGAATGATACAGATGTTAGGTAGTTTAAGAGAGGTCAAAATTATTAGATAATCTCTGAAGTTCGTGATCGCATAGAACCGAAGACATTAAAATGTCTCTAAAATATTTAGATAGTAATCCAAAATTTCAAAATCACAAGCGAAAGACGGAATAAATCTTTTAGATGGATCAGCCCAGGGCACACTACAACAATACAAAAACAACAGGCACTTTGTTTTTGTTAAAAAGTAGGTGAACTGTCAAAGTTGCCTGTTGTTGTTTTTGCTTTTGGGTTTGTTGTATTTTTCGCCACAACAACCACAAACGAATTGACAATTCAAACTGAATAAAAAAAATAATCAGCTGTTTCATCGCAGTCACCTTTCTAAGTGTGCCCTGGATCAGCCTTAAAAAAGCGGGATATTCACAACAAATGCGAAATGCAAGTTCACAATTATTATCCCCTGGTATTGTCGTAAAACATGTGTTTCTCCCATGGCAGAACAAGCAAGGTACAATTACTAGAAAGTATGTTCTCTATTATACATTCCCTATAACGTCAAACAAAAGAAAATGAAAAATATCAAAAGGAAATGTCTAAAAATAATAATTGAATTTAAATTTTTGTTACGAAACAATTAAATTTCAATCATTAATTTACTAACAATTGCAGAAAACTAATAAAATATTAAATAAGTGTGTAAGTTTTAGTTAAATCGTTACAAATTTATATTAGTTGTGTTCGCGTACTTGATAATTTGTAATAATTTGTACAAATTATCAGTGGAAGTTACGGGATTCCGTTCGTTTGCTTTTATAAACTTGTAACGAGAGAGCAAGAGAGTGTTAAAAGTGACAGTTCGTAGATAGAGAACATGATATTTTTTACTGGACATTTTTTGTCCAGTAAAAAATATCAACATAAAAAATATGTTTAAACATATTAGGTCCGTTCATTTACTTTCCCAGTAAATACTTGCAACGAGGGAATAAAATCAAAATTTACAAAATTACTCTCTTAAATTCTCAAAAATAGTAAAAAGTAAATGAACGCTTTTCCAGTAACAGTTGTTTTATACACATAATTTTCTTATTTTATTCCTTTTAAAATGTATAAATACTCACATTTTCTTCAATTTTATTGATAATTCTTTTTTTTACATTTTTTCACCACAAAAATAAAATTGTAAATAAACAATAATACAAAACATTTGAAATATAAGCTGCTAACTATTACGAGTTCCAAATAGAACTTGTAATAGTTTGCAACGAGAGAACACTCTCTAAAATTTATACGCTCTTGATTTTTTCTCTACTTGCAAGTTTTTTGAGTTAATGAACGCTTTTCCAGTAACAATTGTTACTAGTAACAACTTTTAGTTATTGAACAGAGCTATTGTTGCAAATGTAAACAAAACAAAAAAGTTGAAAATTATGACAATTTATAAGTCTTGCAAAGAAATGAAGTAAAATAACACAAAACAAACGTTTTAAATTGATTTATAATAAAATACAAATTATTTTTACAAATTGTTGTTCGCGTAATTTTTTGGATATTTTTTTAGATTGAGAGTAAATGTATTTTTACGCTCTAAATTAAAGTTACTGGATATTTTTTATTAAACAATTTTAGACAATTGTATATCGGAATTAGATGGACTAGAGTGATGAACCGTGAGGATTATATTTTTGTTTTGTGGACTATGCTATTGTTTTGATACGTCCGTTGTTTCCAAGGTTTCCAAGATTCTCTGATGAAGAAGTAGATGCGTCTTAGATTCATCCTTAATAGCTATAAAAACGATGGGAATAGGGTTCTGAGAATACGTTCCCTCAAGTTTGTCAGAGCCGGGCATTGACAGAATACGGAGCAAGTCGACCTCGCGATAACACAGGTGGGTTAATCATCTGTTCTGTGCAGTCTCATATAATTAGTAACTGCTGTACAGCCATCTTACATTTAGCAAAGGAGACACCAGAAAAGGGATCGATCGCCTCCTCATTCATCATCGCACCCCTATTGGCCACTTCTAATACCCTTATTTCCATTGTGCCCAGAGACCCATATAAAAGTTTATTTTGTTTGAGGATACAATTTCTCATAATTTTTGTCCTGAGTTGAGTACTTACTAAGCTGGATAATAGGATAAAAGGGTCCTTTTTGAAGGTTGTTATAATTTTTTCATATTTCACGCAAAGGAAACATATAAAATATTGGTATCATATGAATGATCTTTGAGAAGCACACTATGTGAACTGGAACTATGTATTTCATATATATTTACCGATATGGTATTTTCAGTTTTTCAAAATTAAATTTAGTTCTAACTTTATATTGAATTTTTTGAATCCTATTTTCTTCCCCGATCTGAAGTTAACTATTGTTCCACACAATCACAATATGGATATCAAAATAGGCGTAATTTCATAAGATTTCTATTCCCAGTAAAAAATTATACAACAATGAAGTAGTTTAGGCAGGAGTTCAAGTGACAATTTCAAACAAAATTCATTGATTAGAGAATTGGTTCCAGAACCGTTCCAAGTAACAGGTACTGGCTTCGTTGTGTGCCGAAGGTGACAAAAACGAAAATCATTAGTCGCAACGCGAAACTAGAATGAGTACTTGCTATATGAATGTTAGAACGCACTAGTTGTGAAACTAATACAGATTTTCCTGGGAATATCCATAAAAAACCTGTTTATCATTGGATTCAGGTCATCAAATATTGACGCCAGGACAAACATGATTTTGTGCATGATTTTGACATGTAAGAAAAGAGGTCCATACTGGGGGGCAACGTAGTTGAGTAGTGAGCGAAAAATTGCCTTATATAATTGTCTGCTCATGCCCCAGGAGGTGCCATCAAGATCTTTTTGCACTTTATTTTGGAATTTCACTTTCTTCCTTAATCCATGAAATGAAAATTGACATTTCTTTGTCACGATTATCAGTCCAGCATTTGACATCGTTGAGCAGAGTGAAGTTCGAGATGTCTATAAGCAATCTGTTTAGCAATTGAGATCTAAGCCGTAGATATGCCATGCGTTTTCCAGATGTCATATTGGGATGTCAACAGCTGGGGTTCTACAGACTTTGCTACAGGACCAAGAGCTTTAGAGGGGTTAAATATGAAGATAATCTTGGTTCTCCCATAGCGACGAGGTTTTTGTTACCATTGAATCCAGATAGACTTGCAGTGGTTGAGGTGGTTTACCATTTATTGCAGATATGCTCATTCACAGTCCTCAATTGCACAATTCCCTTATTAGTGGGCTGCAGGCACGCAAGTGATCGGGTTTTTCTACCAGGCTTTCTGCTTGAGATGGTGGAATTCTGAACAAAAAGCCTGCCGCTTGAGAACAGTATGTCTAAAAACATGCTCATTCTTTCTGCAGCAATATTGTTTTAAAAGCTATTTCAGTTAGATTCGTTATAGTTTACAAACGAGCTCTACGAATTTGCTTGGTTTCTCTACAGTGATCAAGACGGGAATGTGTGCAGTTTGTGTTTGGCATCTGGTGCAACGGTCATACAATAGAAATGTCTGGAGATCTTAAAAATCTTCAAGTTACTCTAGTACATAAGTCATTATTGATCGCACTGATGTCAGAATCGTATATCTGGTCCGCAATGAAAATACCTCGGAGATCGTTTGGCAATTGAGAATACCAACTATCTTGATGTGCATTTAAATCGCCAAGTACATTTTGTTCAGCTTGTATATGCTTGGGTGATAACTACCCCGATGCAGACAACAGTTAAAAATGTGAAGATTTTAATTTTTACATGGAATACTGGAGTGGCCAGAGAGGTTTCAAGAAAATAAGCAGCAGTTTTATTTTATCACACAGCCAAAGAACAAGAAACAAATATATGTATTGGCAAAATAAAAGCAAATTATTTATTTAATAGGAGTAATATAAATTTTATTTAATAAAACCATTGCAATAATATGTTTTAGTATATAGTTTTTTTATAGCATTTTCCTTGTTTAATAATATAATAATTGTAATTGTAATAGTTTTAAAGAACAAATAAAATAATAATACAGAAATATCTCAAATACAAAATGTATTATCCTTAATTTCGATTCGTTTATTTAAAAAAAGGAATGATAAATATACGCGATAATAAAAAAAAAAATATAAAAGAAAACAAAAACCAAACTGAATTTAATAATAAAAATAAAACAGTGTGTGTAAATTAGTAAAACTTCAAAAGTTTAAGCATTTAATCGAAACTTATTAATTCAGCGGTAGCAGGTTCTTCGACTGCAGGTGGAGCTGCTGGTTCGGGATCATTTTGTGGGGGAGCTGGAGCTGATTGAACAGCTTGTATTTGAGATGAGGCCTGTGGTGTGGGTAAGGGAGCAGCTGGTTGAGCTTGTGGTATTTGTTGCGGTGCTGGAGGAGCGGCCTGTTGTTGTTGTTGTGGTGGCGGTTGTGGTGGTGCAGCTGTGGGACTAACAATGTTGGGTATGGGTGATTGTCCGTGCATAATGGTTTGTTGTTGTTGCAACATTACATGGGCTAATTGTGGTTGCTGTTGTGGTGGCATGTGTTGGTGTTGTTGTTGTTGCTGCTGCTGCTGTTGTTGTGTAGTAGGAGGTTGTTGGTGCTGAGTAACAGTTGTCTGCTGTTGATCTGTCATTTGTGGAGCTCTTGCCATCATATTATTCATTGGATTTCCCATTTGCTGCTGATTTATTGGTGGTTGTTGCAGCATCATTTGCGGTGGTTGTTGTGGCTGCCCAGGCATAGTAGCATGAGAGTACATGCCAGGCAATACACCCGTCATGCCCGCCTGTGTGGTATAGGGCGGCATACCAACAACACCGGCCCCTGCTGTAGTGGGATTAGGCGAGTATGGATTATAGACACCAGGCATTTGAGGTAAAGGTGAACCTTGAGGTGGCATACCCGCCATATTGGGCATGAAAGGAAATGCTGTCTGATTCATGCGATATTGGGCCATTTGCTGTTCCTGGCGCATTTGCATTTCACGCTCCTGCTCTTGAATGCGATGCAAAGCCAATTGTCGTTGATATTGTAAATATTCCTGTTTCTTTTTGCGCATTATCTCCAGTTTTTGGGCCATCTGGATTTGACGCTGGCGTTCCTGTTCCTCGGCCATGCGTCGTAATTTATCAGCATGCTCGTTGCGTAAATCATCTAATGCGGCACGAGAATCTTTGATCTGCACCAATTTGTCTTGCAATTGTTCATACCACATGCGCTTGTCATCCAATTCCTTGATGTAGGACAGCTGCTGGGAGTGCAGGCCGGTTAGGGTCATGAATAGCGTTTGCACTGAACTGTCATTGGAGATGCTGCGACCACGACTCGAATTCGATTTCATGCGATTCACAAATATCTCCACCTGAGTCCTCATATTGGCAGCAAATTCATCAATCTTTTGTTCATCCGTTGACTTGGGTCGAAAATCATTGGCGTTCAATGACATCTGCTGCTGTAGACCCTGCTGGGGTTGTGGTGTTGGCGGCATGGGACTGGGTGCCGAGGGACTAGCCATGGGTGATTCACTAACTTTGCGCTGCTCCCAATAAGAACGATTTAAATATTTGGCCAAATCGGGATTCGTTTCTTCGGGTTGTGGTTCCTTGGGTGCTGGTGGTGCTTCAGGACTGGGTGTACGTTGTGGCAAGCGATAAGACGAGGCCGTTAAAGACTAAATGTTTGTTGAAATAAAGAAAAATCCCAATGAAATACATTAAATTGATTTCAATAAGAAGCAAAACAAAATAAATCATAATTTGCTTTGTTTTCATTGCATTTACTAGAGAGAGAGATAAGATAAAATTGTGTAAGTAAATGTGTTTCGGAAGTGTGATAAGGTAATAACGAATTTAAATTCGCCTACACAGGTCAATATTTGTTGGAAAATCCTCAAATTTACAGACAACAAATTATATTCAAATTGTATGTATCCACCAAAGCTGGCGAGTACTGGAACAATTTGTTTTTGGTGAAAAAAATTTGAAATATAACATTAGAATTAAAAACAAGAGAGAGTATTCAGCTGTACCGAATCTTATACACCCTTCACCAAAGAAGTTAAGATAAAGATTGAACAACATTTTGGTGAAAAAACATTTTTCCCAATTTTGACAAATTATTAGTCCGAATTTCTATACGTCGTTGTAAATGTCTATCATTAAATATCCATACCATCTATGTTTATGACTGAGTAATCCAGGTATAGATAAAAAAAATAAGTCAAAAATCTAAGTTTTTCCTTATATCTGAGCCAATTGTGGGCCGATTTTCCCAAAACTGAATAACAACTGAACCAGCACTATTTGGAAACATTAAAATATCTTAGTTCTCCTAAAAGTAGATTTCATCTTACAAACACAACAACAAAACATAGAACGCCATCACTTCTGATGGTAGCGTACTCGTATAGTTAATAAAGATTATATGTATACATACATGTTGTTGTTGTTGCTGCTGTTGTTTTTTACTTTCTGCTTCGGACTGACTCAATGCCAAAGCCAATTGTAGTTCTTCTTCCTCTTTCAATTCTTGCTCCGTTTTACGGGGAGGCGTCTTTAAAAAACAAATCAAAACAAAAATAAATTTTTAACACAATCTCCAAACAAAACACAACAAAGAAATGTTAAAAAAAAAGAAACAAACTTAAATAAACAAGCTAAATTAAATAAATAAATAAACATATCTTACCTGCACTTGCTGAGCCAACGAACTGTTTAAATACTCCACCGGCAATTCACTGTCAGCTGTGCGTGCAGTGGCCGCTTTAACAGTAGTGGGACGTTGCAATTGCACAAAACAACCATCACAAACACGTACCTTAAACAAACACAGCCAGAACGAAATCAGTTAGTTTTTTTTCTACACCCACCCAGAAAACCAGTACATACCTCTTTTTCAATACCAAATTTAGGTAAAGGACACTGTTTACTGGTGCATTGACCGCAAAACACCTGACCACAATTGCGGCAGTGATGTTTGCGATTAGTGAATGAAAAATCATCACGACAACGATGACATTTTTTACCATCCGACCAGTTGGGTGCGGTGTCCATGGTGAACATGGCATCGGCTTCTTTTAGTTCGGGAAAGGGGTGACCTTTGGTTTTTAATATGGTCATAGTATCCTAAAATAAAATACAAATAAATGTTATTTGCAAAATTAAATGAAATAAAACAAAACAATAATATGCCACCTCATCGGACGACACATCATCTACAATAAAATCTTCTTCTTCAGAACTCATTGGAAAGTTTTTTTCATTAATTTAAATTTATTTAATCAAATAAATCACACACAATTTATGTTGCTTTTAGTTAAAGGTTAAATTAAATACTAATGTTTGTTTTTTTTTCTTTGCATTTGCCATAAGGTTCTTAATTAAATTAACTAATATTTAACAACCCTCAATGACTGACTGACCAGTGAGTGTCTTGTTATTATCGCTTCACCATGAGTGGCAATGGAATATATAAGTTTGTCATTCCGTTTGTAATTTACACATTTTTTCATTTGCGACCCGATAAAGTATGTATTCTGGATCATTATAGATGGCTATGTCCGCCGATCCGCCTGTCTGTTGAAATCAACTTTCCAAAGTCCCCAAATAACTTACAAACATAATTGATACATAAATGTGTCGTGTATATTCCTAGTTCAATTGTTATATAAAATCGTGAAAATCGGTTCACAAATGGCTGTGATATAAGCAAAAAACTACGATAATCTCAATTTTGTCTACTTATTTTTATAACCTTCAATATAAATGGTAAGGGTATATTCGTTTGCTATTTAAAATCTTGAAAAATGGCCCACAAATTGCCGTAAACTGTTTCGAATACCTCGATTTTTTAAATCTCTTTTTTACCAACAATTATTTTAACCAAACTTTCAGCTAAATTTTGTTTAATATTTATCTTAAAGTTTAGTTTGGTGTCGGGTATATAAGATTCGGTACAGCCGCTCTTGTTTTTTTTTTTTTTTTTGCTCTTTTGTATGTTACAAAGTATTGTAGAAATAGTTATACTGAAATGTTGTCTCTTCAATTGTCTATCGCGGAAAAAACACTAATTCTGCGTTAAAATATTAAAAACAATTTTTTGAATTCATAAGAGCCGTCATAGCGTCATTTCAATTGGGCAAACGACAGTCGAAAGGATATATTTAAACATATATTCGCGTAAATCAAAAACGGTTTAGTTTATTGAATAAATTGAAAGAACCGAAAATAAAATTACATTTTGAAAGATTTCTCGATCCGAGTTGAAAGATTTTTGTATACATATGTATCTAGTAGAGTTGGGCATAATCGTTCTTTTTACTGATTGGTCGTTTTTGTTCAGAACAAATAAATGAACAAGTTCGTTCTTTTTGTTCAGTTGTTCACTTCTATTCTGTGGTGTTTGACTGAACTAAGTGAATGAACAATTGCTGTCTTAATGTTTTAGCAGTGAACAAAACGAACAGGGCACTTTTGCTTTTGGAAAATGAATTTGATTTTAATAATAAAGAAAGGAAGAAGGAATTATATAAAATTCAAACAACATCAATCCCATTTAAATGCGTTTTCAAAATATAAGATTCATATAATGACAGATGACCAAAAGGAATAACGTGAATAAAAAGAACAATAAAGAACAATAAAGAACAAGATGATTGAACAACTTCACATTGTTCATTTGACTAAATTGTTCAATTGAACTTGTTCGTTCATGAACAAGCCAACTCTACTATCTACTAGAAGAGATCAACAAAAAACATCGCTATCGCATTTGAAAATTAAAATTGCAGTTGTAGTTCTTTACTTGTAGTTAAGCGTAGCTTAACTTGCTGTTAAGTTAAACATGAGAAAAATTTAACCGGGCTTTAACCAATGATTGTGTTTCTCACTAATGGATTTAATACTTTTAAATCAAATCATATATGCATTTCTCAAAATTTTTAATATAAATAGTGAAATACTTTAAATTTAAAAAAAATAAAAGTATCCACAACTTTTTGTTTGTAAATTTTAACTTTGTAAAAATTAAAAGTGAAAGTAAAGCGTGAAGATAAATTCGTATTTAACTAGCACAGACAAAAACCACATTTTTTAACATTGCTCATTTTCAACAGAGCACTCACTCACCGTAAATAAAAAAATACCTGAAATATTTTTTATATTTCTGAAATTATTTCTGATACATATTTCAGACGTATTTTTTATATTAAAATTCAAGTATCAAGACTGTTAAGTGATTAACAGTGCTCTATTGGGCATTTCGCGCCATGGCGATTTTGGTGTCAAAAAGTCAATTTTTCAAACAGTTAATTAATTAAAAATCAAATGATGCAGTTTTGTAGAGAAATGTTTAAAGATGAAATGTACACTTATAGTTTTAAGAAAAATTTAATTTTATTTTTATATTTTCACGCAATCCAGTGGTTTATAACATATTTGAAAAATATAACATTTCTACATCAATAAAAAAATTATACCATGAACCGTTAAGAAGATATGCCCAAATCTATAAGCCTCTAAAAATTATTTTATTTTTGATTTTCCATGGAGAAAAAAAATTTTGCCCCACTTTCCCCCAAGCTGTTTTTTTTAATAAAATTAAAGGTGGGAGTGTCTTTTTTGGATTAAAAAAAAAATATAGTTTTTGGAAGTTTTCGGAACATTTTTAACATTTTTGTCGAATAATAAACGAAATATCAAAAAAATTCTTATCTATGTATGGGTTTCGTGGGCGATGGGCGTGACCGATTTTATTGAAACTCGGTATGCGTTCCAAATTTCTAGAGTTTTGCTTAGATATAAACAATTTAATGCAAAAAAATCAATTTGGCGTTGGGCGTGGTCGATTTTGATAAAATTTTATTTTTTTCTTAGTTTGGTGCCAAATTTCAGCGCTCTACGACCACTCCTTATAATTTTTGCAAAAAAATGTATGAAGCCATCCCTCTGTGTGGCGTGACGTGACAATTGTGCGACGAAATGTTAAAAAAAAATAATGAAAAAGTTAAATTTGTAAAAAGTTTTTTTTTGTATTTGCGAAGTATGTAATTAAGTAACACTTTATTCAGACAAAATATTGCAACTAAGCAATATAATTTTTAGGTTAAGAAATAAGAAAAATAAAACAAGTAAGAAAGTATGGTCGGTCAAGCATGACCATATAATACCCTACTTAGTAACAATTTTTTTTAATTTCAATAATTTATTTTCGTAAATGATTTTCGGAAGTTGGTGTTATATGTCATATGAAACATATTTTTGTTGAATTTTATGTGGGTACCAACATTTTTAAGAGATTTATGCTCGTTAAAATGATTTTCGGAAGCGGGACTTATATTGGAGCTGTGACAAATTATGTACCGATCATCATAAAAGTACGGGAAATGACTTCCGTATATATAAATTTTATTCGTAGCGATATTTTATTTCAATTGATTAACTTTTAATTTTTTAGTCTGGGTGGAATTTTCAGTGGAAATGTCCATATATAGCCATGCTATGTTTTTTATACATCTCTTCTGGTCGATTCCGTATATCTTACAAAAATGTGAACAAAAATGTTGCCAAATTCAGGCCAAAAAATGTTGGTAATCATTGACAAACTTCATTCTCAAAGAAATATGGACCGATGCCGCCGCCTATATTTTTCGGGATGCATTGGACGCTCTTGGATCTCATGTGGATTGGTATCGTCCCAAATTCGGCAGCATTCAGCAAACATACGTCGTTGTTGTTGCACGCTATAAATATTTATGGTGATTTGACAAAAAGAAAAACTTTGACATGCAATTCGACAGCTTCAACAACATGGCCACTACCAAAGTTCGAAAGTCCCTATTGAATGTCCTTTTACTTTCAAAAATACAAATATGTATTCCCAAACACTTCATTATAGTTTTTAACTGGTATTGCAACATTTGGCCGAGTATTGTCATGATGGAATATTACAGTTTCATGTCTGGCCCAATATATATTTTATATATATGGGGGATTTCATGTCAAGTGAACCAACTTTTGAAATCGATGTCTTCCGATCGGGATGAAATTTGCACCAAGGTTAGCTCTATTGGATAGTAACTCAGACACAATTTTTCAACAACATCGGTCGAGAACTCTCTGAGTTATAGGGGTAAAATTTTGACAATTTGGTCAAACAGGGGTTTTTTCTTATCCATGTAACTTATTACCTATTGTTCTTAGCAAAATGTGTTCCAAATAGTATAGATAGCTATTTCTTCGATCTTTCGAAAAAAAATATTTAAAAAAAAAAATAAAAAATTTTTAATATTTTTTTTCCGAAATCAAAAACTTTTTTGACTTTTTTTTAAAATACGCTATTTTTTTTTTTTTTTTTTTTTTCTTAAAATAAAGTTTAGATATTTTCCTTGAACACCTACTTGGTCGCTTAGTGGGATGCGAGTGGGATATCTATCAAAATAAATATTTTGTAACTCAAAACATAAAATTTTTGACTTTTTTTGCAAAATCAAAAACTTTGTTGACTTTTTTTTTTCAAAATGGACCCTTTTTTAATCTTTTTTTTAGGTCAAACAAAAGCTTAGATATTATCCTTGAAGACCCTTTTAGTCGCTTAGTGGGATGCGAGTGGGATATCTATCAAAATAAATATTTTTTAACTCAAGACTTACAATTTTTGACTTTTTTTTTTGCAAATACGATTTTTTTTCCAAATGGGCCCTTTTTTTAAAATTTTTTTTGTAGTCAAAAGAAAGCTTAGGTCCATTCCTTTAAGATATTTTTAGTCCCTTAGTGGGATGCGAGTAGGATATCTATCAAAATAAATATTTTGTAACGCAAGACATACATTTTTTTAATTTTTTTTTGCAAAATCAAAATTTTTTTCCAATATGGGCCCTTTTTTAATTTTTTTTTTTGCTCAAAAGAAAGCCTAGGTCCATTCCTTTAAGATATTTTTAGTCCCTTAGTGGGATGCGAGTGGGATATCTATCAAAATAAATGTTTTAACACAAAAATTGTATGTCTTGAGTTACAAAACATTTATTTTGATATATATCCCACTCGCATCCCACTAAGCGATCAAAACCATCTTAAAGGAATAGGCCTAAGCTTTCTTTATAGCAAAAAAAAAATTACAAAAAGGGCCCATTTTAAAAAAAAGTCAAAAAAGTTTTTGATTTTGCCAAAAAATCAAAAATTGTATATCTTGAGTTACAAAATATTTATTTTGATAGATATCCCACTCGTATCCCACTAAGGGACCTAAAATATCTTAAAGGAATGGACCTAAGCTTTCTTTTGACTAAAAAAAAATTTTTAAAAAAGGGCCCATTTTGAAAAAAAATTCGAATTTGCAAAAAAAAAGTCAATAATTGAATGTCTTGAGTTACAACATTTTTATTTTAATAGATATCCTACTCGCATCCCACTAAGGGACTAAAAATATCTTAAAGGAATGGACCTAAGCTTTCTTTTGACTACAAAAAAAATTTGGAAAAAAAATCGTATTTGCAAAAAAAAAAGTCAAAAATTGTAAGTCTTGAGTTAAAAAATATTTATTTTGATAGATATCCCACTCGCATCCCACTAAGCGACCAAAAGGGTCTTCAAGGATAATATCTAAGCTTTTGTTTGACCTAAAAAAAAAGATTAAAAAAGGGTCCATTTTGAAAAAAAAAAGTCAACAAAGTTTTTGATTTTGCAAAAAAAGTCAAAAATTTTATGTTTTGAGTTACAAAATATTTATTTTGATAGATATCCCACTCGCATCCCACTAAGCGACCAAGTAGGTGTTCAAGGAAAATATCTAAACTTTATTTTAAGAAAAAAAAAAAAAAAAAAATAGCGTATTTTACAAAAAAGTCAAAAAAGTTTTTGATTTCGGAAAAAAAATATTAAAAATTTTTTATTTTTTTTTTTAAATATTTTTTTTCGAAAGATCGAAGAAATAGCTATCTATACTATTTGGAACACATTTTGCTAAGAACAATAGGTAATAAGTTACATGGATAAGAAAAAACCCCTGTTTGACCAAATTGTCAAAATTTTACCCCCTATAACTCAGAGGGTTCTCGACCGATGTTGTTGAAAAATTGTGTCTGAGTTACTATCCAATAGAGCTAACCTTGGTGCAAATTTCATCCCGATCGGAAGACATCGATTTCAAAAGTTGGTTCACTTGACATGAAATCCCCCATATATTTAATTTAAACAGAAATATGCTGTTTACTTTTAAAAAATCAGATATTTTGTTAGTTGTCTCTCAGATAAGATAATTTATGTCTACCCAGCTAAAAAAATTTAAAAGTATGTAGTTCAAAGTGAATGTAAGTAAAATCGAACAAATTTAAGTGTTTTTAAATTTAATATAAAAAATATATGAAATTAAATATTGTACTTTTGTTTAATATTGTTGTGAAAATTCAATGTGATTTGACTTTTTTCGAAAATCTTTTAAAATATCTTCCGCAGTCATAAAACAATAAATGGTTTTCACAAATGAAAAAACGTAATCAATTCATTGAACTTGCATAGGTTCTATGCAATCATTCAAATGAAAAGTCATATATTTAAATACTTGTATAAAAACATGATCTCCAAAGACACGCTTACGTAAAAATCATTCATGTTTCACCTAAATCGAACCACTTCGTAATCACTAAACTACTTATTTGTAATGTAATTTAGCTTCAAAATGATATACAGTGAGTGACAATACAATGGAAACTTTTGTTAAAAACTATCAGCTCAACTATGAACAAAAATCCCTGGGAGTTTTTTCCCTTTTCTCATTTTTCCTATTCGAATTCTGAGGGTATTCATTTCAAAAAAATCGATACTCTATACAAGAAAAAAAATTCCAAAAAAAGTTATATTTTTTTTGTGGAATTTGTTTATGTTTTTGTTGTGTAAAAGTATAAAAAATCAGAGTGTAATTTTCCCTTTTTTTAAATGAATAACCTTTCTATGTTAAAAAAAATGAAAAGGTAGACTCCCTGGGAATTTTTTTCATTATTGGGCTATATATTCCGTAATTACAATTTTCAAAAACATTACCTTTTAACAAATATATGTCTATTTCTAGGATAAATTAAAACTTACAAGATTTTCTAATAAAATATAGTAAATTTCAAAATTTATAAATTTTAACAAAAATACATTAATATACTTTTTAGCAGTGGAAACTTTTAAATTTCAGCGAGAATGAAAAAGCATCATGTTTTACCGTTATTTCAATCAATACTTATTTTATTTTGATAATTTTTTTATTTGAAATTTTTTCGTACAATAAGTTAATTAATTAGCAGATTCAAAAACTATAAACATATTTTGTGAAAAAATACTTTAAGGCAAGGTAATTTATTTATTTTTTTCAATAACCTAGCTTATTGGCCATAATCGGTTATAAATTTCTACTTAATAATAAAATAATAAAAAATCTCTTAAATTTAAAATTAGTTCTCAAACTGTTAACGGGAAAATGAAGCTGAACTTTTCTAAAATAAAAAAACCTAGCAGATTGACCTAAGATTTGTCATTGATATCAAACGGAAGTTTTTTTAACTTAATAAAATATAAAATTCTGTCATCTCTAAATTTGCTCTCTTTTTGTCACATATACCTACATAGTGCGATAGGGTTATCAAATAAAATGACTCAACTTACAAAGAATTATAAAAGATAGCAAACTTTGCACGGACATTTTGCTAACTAAACTAAGAATTATCATTTCAGAATGTGCCGCACAGTTATTACTACATTCCTCTTTATTTACAACTCACCTTAATCGCTTGATATTTATCAGAATTACGGAATGCATAGGCCCATGTCTGTACCAATTCCAACATTTTGCCACGAACATTCTCGTGGGTGGTTGACTCCAAAAATTGACTAAACATGGTGCAATTTTCCTTGGTGAAAACCTCATCATGCATGGGAGCACCACAGTTCTTAACAACACTCTCCAAAACCAATAGAGCATAGTAAGCCGTATGGGGATTTGTAGAGTTCATTTTCTTTTTAATGGCCATAAAGGCTGCCTTTGGACTAAAAATAAAACATAATTTATCAATAGATTAATAAATAAAAATAGTAATGAATTATTAGTGGAAATTACGTGGTGTCCTTTTGATTGATGGCATCGCAAATCAAAATTATGGAGGGCCATTGAGGCTCCAGTTGCAAGTGGCTGGTGGCAGTGTCTAGAAATTTATCAAAAATGTTTTTAACAATTTAAATAAAATGCATAATATATTGGCTGATAGATAGATACTAAAGAACAAAGTTATTGTTATTGTTTATTTTTTTGGTATAATTTGACCAATTTATTTGTATATAATTGATGAGTCACTTTCATTTTGCTCGTACTATAGGACATTTGGAATTTTTTGCAACAAAAACATTAAATTTCTTTTGTTGTTTTTTCGATTGTAAAAATTTACCTAGATTTTTATCAAATGCTGTACGAAACATTTTTAGTTGTTTTTAATTAGTTTATTCGTTAATTGTTATTATTTAAGACACTTTTTAAGGTGTTTAACAAATTCTAGGCAATTTTTAATGTTTAATAACTTTTTTTTCCACTTTTTTCACTATTGCACTGCAACTTTTCTCGATTTTCTTTTTATTTGTATGCTACGGAAGAAAAAATATATGAACCAAAAAAAATGCAGCTGTCAAATTAGATATTTAATGTCAAATGGGATTTTACTCGATTGCGTTACAGCGGTTGATTTGGTTTTAGTTTTATTCGTAGCACCCTGTTGTGTTGTAGTAGTGTTGGGTAAATTTGTATATAAGTGACGTGTAAAGTAAATTATGTAAAATATTTATAATAAATGATTTGAAATTCACATTTAGATCTATATAAATAGACCACACATTAAATCTTTATAACTAGACCACACGTTTTTTGTGGTACACTTTTAAGTATGTTATTGTCTACCAATATTGATGAAACATATGTGTTTTAAAAGGTTCTTTTCTCTATATATATACAATATAAAAAATTGTTTCAAAATTCTTTCCATAAAAGTGGTAGTAAACGTTTTAAAAGTAGTCGAATTTGGACGACCGGGCGATACTAGTATTATTAAAATCTTGTAAAAAGTTTAGAACAATTCATGATAGCCAGAGCATTGAATTTGAATAATTATGTTACTTCTGCAGGACTAGGGGACTTTCAATTATACGATATGTCCAACGCCGGCTTTGATAGGTCTACACATCATGAGTTTAATTACACATTTGAGTTTAATTAATTAAATTTAATTCACTAAAATCTTAATCCGTTGTCAGCCTTTCATTCCATAAATCCATTCCTAATATTTATTTTTTTAGATTCAACCTTTGTTTAAACTGAATTAATTTTAAAGTTAATTAATACCAGAATTTATTCAAACTTTCAATGATTACATTTTTGTTAAATCAAATCATTTACAAAATTAATTGAAAAAATTGTCTTAAGCCTTTTTGTACTAGATTTGAATTGAAGAAAAATTTAATCAAATAATAAATTTATGAAGCTATTTTGTTATGGATTTGAAGAAGAAATTTAAAGAAATAAGTATGTTCAATAAGAAATAAATTCTATAAATAATGAATTCATTTTTTAAATTTTCATACGAAAAACCCCAAATAAATAATAATAATAAGCGGTCTATTATTGCCGAGATATAAGGAAAAAATGTTCACTGTTTTTGGGGGAAAAACTAGAGTTCTATTTACGACTTAGGCACATATAGTAGTTGACAATACAATGGAAACTTTTCCAAATGTTTAACTATTATTATGTTTATTATATTTATATTTTATAAATACACTAGCTGAACCCGGTCCGCATTGCTGACCCTTAGAAAACATCTGTTTTATATTACATCTCGATCTCGATTTTGATATACAGTGTCGGACAAAGTTGGTGATTCAACCTTTAATGTTAATATATGTATGTGGTGGCATTTCGGCTGGTTCCAATGAATTCAAAAATTCAGTAGGATAATTGAAGGCTTGTTCTTCGTTCATTACTGTGTCAATCGATTTGTATTTCATTGTTTCGCCATGCAGTTTCAATTGAATTTGGTCATTGAGCATTTTAACATCATAATTATTTGGCCTTCTAAAAGGCATACTTACTCATTCTAAAAGATCCGATACTCATTCCACTCTGCCTGCTCTTAGAAGGTATTCAGGAAGCCCTATGAATCCCCTTCTAATAACAAGTGAGTAAATGAAAATAATCTATATCAAAAAATAAAATACTCTGCATCTCTGTGATTAATTCTCTTTGCAAATTTTCAACAATAAATTGCTTGTGGGCTACCAGTAGCCCATCATAAATAGGTTTTCTCTCAGCCCTCTAACAGCAGCGAGTACCCAAGGCCTTGGCTCGCAATGACACGCCGTGTAAATTTGAAATGATTTTGCCATGCGGCTAGAAGTCCTTGTGTCTGCAATATGAGGCATTTAGGAAGGCCTCTTTACTGCATATTTTTCCCGCTGGGACGTGAAAACAAAAACAACACTCGTATGTGTAACTTTTTTGAATAATATTTTTGTTTGAGTTTTTTTCTCTATGTTTTGAACCACTTGTAAACAATTGAGCGATATTAAATTTATAGAATCGCAAATTAACATTGTAGAAATTTGTCATGATAAAGGTTTTAATAGTATTGATTTTGACATTGCGTTTGTAACACATCGAAATACATATGTATTTGTCGTAGAACCAAAAAGTATAAACACCCAGCGGGAAAAAGATGCAGTAAAGAGGCCTTCCTAAATGCCTCATTTTGCAGACACAAGGACTTGCAAAATCATTTTGCCGCATTGCAAAATCATTTCAATTTTACACGGCGTGTCATTGCGAGCCAAGGCCTTGCATACTCGCTGCTGTTAGAGGGCTGAGAGAAGGCCGATAACGAAAACTGAAACTGAAAAACCTTGGAGTTCGTCACCGTCTCGTTTCTGAATTGTGTTCGTTTCAGTTGGATGCGTTGCAACTTAAAACAGAAACGAAATTATTTTTTAATTTTGGATGTCGCATTCCATTGTTTTTGACAAAATCTATTATTTTTTCCTCTCCCAATAAAGAAAATTTATGTATTTTTTTATTCATTTTGATTTTATTTAAATTTGAAATAAAAAAAATAATTAAAATAATTTCGTTCCTACAGCACCAAAAACAACCTACTTGAAGTTGTTTTCGTTCCGGCCCCAAATGACAGGTTTTTCCAAGGTCTATTAATAGACCTTGGGTTTTTCGTTACTGATCGGTACCGTTTCGTTTCCAATTTTCGTTGCCGATTTCTGAAACGAACTTTTTTTCGGTGCAAATGTATGGAATTTCGTTTTCGGTGCCGATTACGGTGTATGCGGAAACGTAGCTTTAAATAGACATAAATCTTTTGTAAATATCGGTATCAGGTTAAAATTAGACATAAATAATCCTAATATATTGTATGTATATAGAAATGGCAGAACCGAATTTTATGAAAATCGGTTTTCATATAAGGACCACTTCCTAAAATCACTTAAATAGGCATAAATCTTTTATATCACTTTGAAATTCTTAATTTTAATTTTATAAAAACAATTTTAATTAGTTTCGAGTGGGCAGAAATCTTACTAGTGGATTTTGTGACTATCGGTCCATAATTATACATAGATCCTATATATAAGGTCCACAACATTCTCCGATGTTACTGACTCATCGCACTGTTGACATTTTGTTGTATTATCTCTTACCCTTACTTGTTTTTAAACTATTGTATAATGAGCTATTCAATAAAATAACCAAATTTACAACAACATTTTGTAAATATAATTTATTCGATTGGTTCAATATTTTTTGTTTTTACTTCATAAGTACAATAAAAGCTAATCAAAAATATGTAACTTAAAACATTATCACACCATTATTTCATATAAAGTAACTTAGAAATACTTAGTAAATAATTGGGATATTCACACGGTCTACTATTAGGTCGTATTGTCATAATGTCCTAATATATTATAATAGTTGTTGTTGTGTTTTAAACAAAAAAATAATATTATTTTATGACAAAACAATAAACGTATGTAGTTCAAATAGTCTTATTAGTTTAGAACTGTTTTGTTTGAAACACAACAAAAAATTATTAAATATATTAGGACATTATGACAATACGACCAAATAGTAGACCGTGTAAATACCCCAAATAATAAAAATTAAAAAATAAAAATAATTAAATAAACCTTGTACTAAAGAGTTGTAAAAAATTAGGTTTTAAACTCATATTAGATTTTGAAAATATTTACTAAACTCTCCGATAAAAAGAAGAAAAAAACACCTTGTAAATTAACAGCCATAATAAAGAGATATGGAGGAGAGGATGGTTTAGTAGTATTGTAGTTAACATGATCTTTTTAAGATCTTGGCTGAGAATCAAGCAAATAATTCAATTATTTGTTTAACATTTTGTAAATATTTTTTTGAACTTATTGACATTATTATTATTATATTTTGTTCTTTAATAGATAATAAGTATGTACATAATAATGTACATATTTTATGTTAATATCTAGGCTTAAATTAAGGCACTTAACATAAAGCACATTCTCTATAACACACTGCTCTCTAAAATAACTATAACACTAAGCTAAATAACAAATGAATAGAATTAATAATATTTATACATATACTATATATTTTTGTTTAAATAAGAAGCTTAAACTATTTAATACTAATTTGTAAAATTCATATTCCAAACAGCCGTTTTATTTGTGTGTTGTTTATAATAACTTAAACTTTGTGCTTTCCTAAACTCAAGCCAAGTTTTATTCACGTTTAATTTGACGTCGTAGTGTAAAGTAGGCACAGCATTTATAGATCACCAGCTGTACAACTAATATGGATAAATTCATAGTAAAATTGCCATTTTCCATGCCAAAACTTTTTAGAACAGTAGCAGCATTTCTGCAAGCAAAACAAATTGAAAATTTTACAATTAAAATAAATAAAATGAAATTGACTTTGTAAAACTTACTTAAAATGACAATATAACACATTATCGGGACATATAGTATCGGCACGATTATTAGAATACATGGCCAGTATCATGTTTTCCAAACCGTAACGTATGGGCGATGTATACGATATGAGTCTCATAAAGTCGGACATGTGAGTCAGCAGTATCAAGAAGCCAGAGTAGATTAATGTGAAACAAGTTAAAATTGCCCCCACAAATGTGCCATTCTGTAATTAAATTGTTTCATGAATAATTCTTCAAATGAATGCATTAGTTTTCAAACACTTACCACCGGATTCAATATTGTACCCAATAGTACACCTAAACCATCAGCACATATTGTTACCATCATGCCGGTTAATATCATTTTAACATAACGTTCAAACTCTAAAGGCTGATCGGTCATTAGATACGTTATGGTTATATAAATGCTGGAAAAGATTATCTGCAATCATACATAAAATATGAAATTAATATTCGAAACAAATTCTCTAAATAAATTCCAAAACTTACATGCACCGGTGTTGAGGTAATTAAAGTGGCCAGATAAAATGTTTTCAATTTATACCAGTTATTAAATGATTCCTTCTTTATAATGCTAATTTCTTGGGGAACTGAAATTGTTAAAAAAATGTTTTCAATTATATCAGTTTTTGGAAAAAAAAAATTGTTTTCACTTACATCTCAATATGCCGGGCATAATGGTGGTATACCATAGATACAAAGTGTGCACCAGAAACGAACCAAAATTGGAGAATTGTTTATTGGCATTAGAACCAGAATCGCCGAACAGTAGGCCAATTAAAATGGCGCACAAAATATGAGTCAAGAGTTTTAAGTGTGTGAGAGTCTGAAAAGGAAAAATAATTAGTAAATAAATAGATTAATAATTAATAATAATAACAATAATAGGAAATCCAAAGAAATTGTTAATAAAAAATTCAAAAGTTCTGTAATTTTTATACCCTTCACCTTCGTGAGAAAGGTAAGGAAAGGATATATAAGGTTGCCATTCCGTTTGTAATTTCCACAATATAATTTCCCGACCCTATAAAGTATATATATTCTGGATCCTTATAGATAACGGAGTCCATTCAGGCATGTCCGTCTGCCTATCTATTGAAATCAATTTTCTGAAGACCCCAGATATCTTCGGGATCCAAATCTTCAATAATTCTGCCAGACATGCTTTCGATCGAATTTACTCGATATCAAATGTGGTAATTCGGCCCCAGGACAACCTTGATTTTTGACCAATATCTGGATTTAAGTCATTAATATAGACAATATAGATATCTAATGATATATATTTTAAAGACCTTTGCAACGACGTATATAAGACCATAGTAAGTTGGACATACAATGGGTCAAAGATTTAAAATTTAAAAAAATTAAACAAAAATTTTCCAAAAAATGAAGAAACTACTTTGGAAAAAAAATAAATTTTGTTTACCTAAAAATATTTAAAATTTGTATTTTGAAGTGTAATTTGGTGAAGGGTATATAAGATTCGGCACAGTCGAATATAGATCTCTTACTTGTTAAGCTTAAATTCACACATTTTTGAACTAGAAATACATACATAAATATTTGGTTTATTTTGAGGGAAAACGGTGCAAACAAAAATTGTGAAATTGTAGAATCCATAAATATAATATTCAAAAAAAGGTTTGTTCGTTAAAAATTTGAATTAAATCGGTGTAAATGTGTACGATGTTGAAATTTTAGCCAAAACCAGAGCATTAATAACATAATCAAATATTTGGAATCGGATGAAACAACTGGGAAATAGGTTTTCGATAACAGAGGTTGTTGTATCAATATCAGTGATCGGTAATCATCAAGGAGGAGGCGATTGTATCGTCTCTGAACTTGCACGGCTTCAGAGATTTCACCGATCGCCCTTCAATGATGTTCCAAACCCCGCAAACATACACTAAGCAGAGAGGAAGTTCGGCGAAACAGTCACAGCCGCTAGCTTCTTTCCAGCTGGTCGATTATTCGTAGTGTGGCTTCTCAGCAGAAGCAGCGGGACTCTCAGATGAGTTCCGAGGTGCCAACCCTGACTATCTAAGGATTGCGCTGTTGAATCGTGATAACATGTGTTCGGTACATCTGTTTGTATATCTGAAAGAACTGCAACTCAAGTTCAGGAGTTGGTAAGTTGCTCTCTAACTCGACGAAGAGGGTCACGATTAACTCTGCGGAGTAGAGTTAAACAAGTAGTTCCTCATGGCGGGGTCCTGTTTAACTACTACATATATAAACTCCCCGCATATTGAGACGGGACATAATATTGATGGCCTATGCGATCGTGTGAATGGTTAACTCGGAGAAATAAACAATTTTTTCACTGCACGTAGCCTGCAGCTATTTCCATTGAAGTCTTCAGCAAAACTCTTAACCACCTGGACGAAAGATGTAAATCTAAACCTTGGCGTCGTAGTCGATGAAGCCAAAATTCCGACTTTGAAAAAAACATTTTGAGAATCACCTTTGACAGCCAATTTAACAAGGTTCTCAAAGCGCTAGCCGGCAGCACATGTGGTAGGGATAAACAACCCTTGTTAGCTAGCTACAAGATGATTGGTCGGTCAGTTGGCCGAGTGAACTCGGGTCATTCCGGTGCGTAGAACCGGCTGTCGTGGGAATGTGGTCCGTCATCGTGGTCACCTACTCAACTAATCCTACTTCACGTAGTCCAATGGATTTATGAACCAACCCCGTTGAAGTAGCACAATTTCTTGGTCTGAAACTCGATGCAGAAACCCGAGATTAGAACATTGTATAGTTTTGGCTGTTACAACTACAACAACTCACCAACATGACAGGTTATTTATCAATAAACAACACGAATGTCAACGAAGTTGAAATTCGTAGGCCGACTACTGATCTATATCAATGGCTTCGGATATTCGTTGAGAAATAAGGACCATACTGAGGCAGCATATTTGAAACAAATATTTGATCAAATGCATTATATGTTGCTACTATCGCCTTCTTTTTCATCAGTTCCTCACCTTTTGATTGATATAGGTGGCGTGCAAGGAAACGTGAAGGAGGTTGTAGAAGAATTATCCCCAAAAACTTTCGGATTTTGCATCATAAAGATAAGTCTGCCTTCGATGGAGATGTTACGAATTGTTCTTACTTCCTTGGTCAAAGCGTGGAAAAGATGTAATGGTGGCCAGATATTGGATTATTTTGGCCCTACAATCATCTACGTATGAAACTATTGAGATATCTTGGGGGATATTTGTATTTTGATAGTTCGGAATCTAGAGTTTGACATCGAAGGAAAGAGTAGAATTCGTGATTTCATGTACAGCATGGAGTACTCTGGATTGACTGTATTAAAGGCTTTGGATAAGTTCAAAGCTCAAATAGTGCAAAAGCAACTTAATGCATTCTGGGTTCGCTAAGAAGAGCCTTATGTTTAGACTGTGGTCAGGGTAGCCCATATTCGCTCTATATTCATTGACATTATCTCTTAAATGCATTTTCGACCTTCGACTCCATTTAATTTTTTTTCCCCTTGTGTAAGTAAAGCTTCCTGAGACGGTTCATGTTTTACGTCGTTTGCATTTACCACGTGTCATTTAATTACATTCTACTATGATGAAGTTTAGCGTATACTTAAAGTATTTACTGTCGATTTATAACTCATTTGCGACCTTCGACACTTTTACATCTCTTTCCGCCACGTGTAACAATTCGCACTTCTAAAGCACAGCAGTACTCCATTAACTGATTAATTATAATGACTAATTTACGGGTTTTTGACTTTAAGATTAACGATTAAATTAAGTTTAATATACATACTCGTATGATGTTAATGAGTCGTCGATTATTTTATATTAATTTCCTAGTTGTTGTAAACAAACAAAAACAATACATTATTCAATTGCTGGCGAAGGAGTTAAATATACCCATTAAATAGTTTATATAGACATAGAGCTGTTCTTTCAATCTTAAAACATTTCTTATTTTAAATGTTTCATAAAGCATATTTCTAATTAGAAACCCCTAAACATGTAAATTTATCACTTTTTTATCAATTTCACCAATAAATCCCATTATCATAGGATAATTTCTACATATACGGTGAGCAAATTTAAGGTTATGAAGTTAATTGGCGTAAAAACAAACTGTTTTTTTTTTTTTGACAAATCCAGCTTTAGTGCTACCAATGTAAAGTAGAAATATGGTAATTAATAATGGAATATGATGTCGGGCAAATGCCTACCTCTAGCTCCTCGACAGGCGTCAGCACCAACAGAATTGTTTGGCTGGCTGTGTGTCTGGTTAGTGCCGACTTGCTGGAACCAAAGATAACTGATGGCAACATTAGCCAATCGTGTGCAAAAAAATCGTTAGTAAATTTTCACAATTTAAATTCGTTGTTCACGAGCATAGAATTCCATGCTTAAAATTTCCCAATTTTTAGTACAAACTTGGAAAATGTCAAGGAATGACAGCTCAATTTTTGATATTTCATAATTTGAAAGCCAATTTCCTTCATAACCTCAAATTTGCCCCATCAGACTGCAGTCAAAAACTTAAGTAAGAGAGTAATTTTTAATATTTTTATTCTTTCAACTTCGCCTCTAGTTCTTCCAAATGTCCCATATCATTCTTTAAGTTTGACTACAAATGCCAATTGATTGTATTTCCTTTGATCCTAATTGTAATAATAAAGTCTTCTAAATCTCGTGCAATACATACCCAATCTCGAAATATTTGCACATGACAACGGCCTATCAGCAACCATAGCCGCATCCATTCTGGCGGCGGATACATGTGCTTGTTCACCGCATGCGACAGTGATAAACGTTTTTTGCCATCAAATTGTCTCGTCGTATCAGACATTTTTACAATTTGTATATTATTTAAAGAGGATGATACCGATGATTCAATATCGTAATAGTCATTACGCCATTCTGGTAATAAGGCTGCCTTGGCCAAAGAATCTGTATAGTCGCCATAGTCACCATTAACGCATTCCAATACTGGCAGAGAAATATAAAAGATATTTACTTTTTTATATTTTATATAATTTATTATACTTACAATAATCGGCTGGATTATGATAAGATGGACATTCAAGACCCACTGATTTCAAATAGTCCACAGTTCTGCCGGGACTTCCTTGATAGGTGCAGTGGCCACGGCTCATAACATAAATTTGATTGAAGAGATTATAGATATTGCTGGAGGGTTGATGGATGGTACAGACAATGGTACGACCTTCATTGGCCAACAATTGCAACAGTTGGATGGTGTCAAAAGAGCTGGAGCTGTCGAGGCCTCTGTAAAATGGGCGCAAATAAAAATAGAGTTAAAAAAGGATTTATTTTAATTTCTGCTAATATTCTAATAAATCCAACTGGATATTAAAGGTCTGTGTTGATCGTACCTAACACCTACAGATTCTCTCTCAATTTTATTGTAAAATTTCAGCGGTCGTCAAGTAAACTGAGCATGTCTTGAGTTTATAGAAGAGAGAGGGAGAGGAAAATGATTCCAATCTCCTCTGCAAGCTCATGACTTGCGCAAGTAAACTTACACACGTCAATTTTACTTGCACAAGTCGTTAGTTTGTAGATGAGAGAGTAGAGGAGATTGGATATATTTTCCACTTTTTCTTCCTCTCTTAATATATGTAACTGAAATTTTGTAGATTGAAAAAACTTCCTAAAACCTCTCTTAAGTTTTTGTCAAATTTCAGCAGGTTTTTAATAAAACTAAGGTTGAAAATTTTGAATTTTGCAGAATATGCCGATTTTGTCTTGCTGATATTTTACAAAAATTA
This sequence comes from Calliphora vicina, assembly GCF_958450345.1. Taxonomy (NCBI): domain Eukaryota; kingdom Metazoa; phylum Arthropoda; class Insecta; order Diptera; family Calliphoridae; genus Calliphora; species Calliphora vicina. The sequence goes on along the minus strand of NC_088781.1, from coordinate 55,309,195 downwards.
TGAGAAATTCAGAAGGTAATCACTGATTTTTATTAGACTTAAGCTCTGTCTGTTTATTACACTTACGTGGTGGGTTCATCTAAAAACAATATGGCAGGATTATCAATCAATTCTAAAGCTATAGATAAACGTTTCTTTTGACCACCCGACAAACGATTACAGCGCGTATGTTTGGTGTTCGACAATTTCAAAGTCTCCAAAATTTGTTCTATCTGAAATTAGAATTATGAATTAAAACAATTAAAACAATTAAATATATTTGATGTGTTCCAGAACAAAATAAATTTTAGATTTTCTGTAAAACCTGTTAAATATTGGAATTACTTCCAACTCACCAATAATTTCTTCTCCTTTAAACTCATACACTCATTGGAGATTTTTAAACTAGTGGCCAGCATCATAGTTTCTTCGACGGTAAACAAGTTATAAAAATGATCATCTTGCATAATGTAACAGCACAATTTGCGGGCTTTGGGAGCATTGCCAAAATTAATGGTGCCACTGACACCAGTTTTTCTGCAAATTTAAAAAAAAATCAAGATATATTATTTAATTTCTTTGAATGCCCAGTAAATATTGAAAAACTTACGTAAATCCTGTTAAAATATTCATTAAACTTGATTTACCCGCACCCGATGGTCCCATAATGGCCGTCAATTGACCCGATGAGAATTTGCCCGAAATTCCCTTAAGTACAATTTTCTTTTCTAGAATGTAATAAAAAAAAAACATACAATAATATTAAACTTTTAACATTCTAGCTGCATGTGCTGTACATATTCAAAAGGTTAGTTGTTTAGATAAAGTGTTAATTGTTTAAATAAATATACAAATAAATAATACTACAATGTATTTACATACATACATATATTTTTTTTTTATTTTATACCAGTTTATAACATAGTAGGGTTAAAGAATGTTATTTAGGTATTGCTTATTGGAAACTTAAATAATTAATCTAAATAGAGATTGCACATTGGCTCTGATGATGGGTTTTAGAGAAAAGAAAATTAAAGGATGAAATAAGAGCTTTTGCTGCTAATGTTGACATTTATGATCTTTGGTTTCAGCAAGATGGCACCAGGAGAAACACAGCGGGCCAAACAACTCAATTGTAGCATGAGAAAATACCCTGTCCCTTAATTTCTCGCCTCTTTCATGCGATTTAACGCCGCTGGGCTATTTTCTCGGGGCATTTGAAAGGCGACGCTTACGTGAACAAACAACAAGCTCTGAATGATAAAATTCGGCAGTTTTGCAAAAGCTGGTTCAAAATTTGTTGAAAAGAGAGTACGTCTGCCGACAATCTAGAGTTGGATATTTGCCTGACATCATATTCCATTATTAATTCACATATTTCTACTTTACATTGGTATAAATAAAACTCAATTTGTTTATGAACAGTGTTTTTTTAAGCCAATTTACTTCATAACCTCAAATTTGCACCTATTAACGATTATGCCCTAATTTGTTCGTTCCGGAACGATGATCCAATTGTCGTTTAAACTTTAATTTCTAACAAATATATAATTGTTTGAGCAACATAATTTTGAGAATAAAAGAAACATTTCCAGCAGGAGTCAAAATCTAAACTCAGAAATTACAGTGGTTGACAATACAAAGGAAACTTTTCTATTGGATGTACGACTTAAAAATGCGGCGTATCTTTTGAACGCGGTTTTTGTTTTTAATAACTTATATACAATATCTGTAATTTTTTCTAACTTAGTTACCCCTGTCTATACTTCATAAATGGAGACTATACTTGATAATTTTTAATCTTGACAACCATTTTGACGTTTATCATGATAAAAATTTAGACAGGGATTATTGAACATTATAGTGTAAACAGCAAAGTTGTTTTTTGCTTCGAAAAGTTTTGAATTTTGTACCAACGAATCGTCATATGCGGGAAGTTTTGCTTTACTTCTTTAATTTGAGAAAAAAGTGACGCTGAGCACACCAATTTCTCTCCAAAGCTTATGGTTGATTTGTTACATGGGTTTCAACATGCGAGATGGTTTCTGCAGTACAGAAGTGGTGATTTTGACACGGAAGACAATGATCGCACAGGCCATCCAAAAACGTTTGAAGACCAACAATTGGTCTTCAAAGATTGTTGTAAAACTCAACAAGAGCTTGTAAAATCATTGGGAGCAGAGACCTGCGCCAAACGGCTGTAAGACGGCTGAGCCGAGCCGCCGAATAATTTCACAAGCCGCCGCCGAAATTTTTTCGGCTTAAATCGGCTTGAAAATAGCCGCCGTTTTTGATAAAAGTTCCTTAGGTCCCTTTCACACTAGGCAATTTAGTTGCGCAAGTCTCTTGCCCAACAACAAAACAGCATGCAAAATTTTCTTCTCCTTAACCCGAGATTACCTCTGGCATCTACAAACACAAGAGACTTGCGCAACTAAATTGCCTAATGTGAAAATTTTTGGAATTTCATTTCTTAAATTCTTTTACAATTTGAGTAATTATTTTTTTTGTCGGCTGACAGCCGGCTTTGAGCTGCCGCCGAGAATTTTTGGAGTCAGCCGCCACCGCCGTGAAATTTAGTCGGTGCAGGTCTCTGATTGGGAGCTACTCAAGCAGTAAGCGGCGAGCTGTAAGATTCATCCAAAAGCAGGAAATTGGGTACCATATGAATTGAAGCTAAGACACCTCGAATGTCGATTTTGCATGTCCAAAATGATGCTTGAACGCTATAAAAGAAAATAATTTTTGCACCGAATCATTACTTGCGCTTAAAACTGGATCCATTACAATAACACGAAGCGTAAGAGATCATATGTGAAGCCCGGCCAACCAGCCGAAACCACACAAAAGCCAAATATGGCTCTAAAGTTATTCTCTGTATTTGGTGGGAGCAAAAGCTGCTGAAATCTGACCAGACCATCACAGGAAACCCATACCGAAAGCAACTGATTCGTTTGAAGCGACCATTGGCCGAAAAAATGCGGCCAGACATGAAACCGTAATATTCCATCATGTGTTTGATGTCATTGTCGTGCTGGAACTCCAGTCACAGTATATTGTCTTATTTGTGTACTTGGGGTCGAATCTATTTCACTTCGGCTGTCTTACAAATGTTCTTTCATCACTGCCTCGTAAATTTTATTTTGATTCATCCGAAAAGAGAGCAGTATTCCAGTAATGTTAAAAATAATAGGTTTTTTTTTTCGCGGGGCGATAGCAACCAAGAATAAGAAATTATCACATATTCACATAGATTTAGTCTTCTTTCTTGCTGAAGTTTAAATGGTTCCATCGTTTTTTCAATGTCAAAAAGTGTAAACATGAGGTCTCTACACCTGAAACAATTGAAAACAATCACGATGGCCGATCGAAGATTGAAAGTGCGAGAGATTTTGAAAGCCATGGCTCAGTGGTTTTAATTTTGAATGATCACTTGGGTATGAGAAAGCTTTCCGTAGGATGGCTGCATTTGCTCACAATCGGGTGCACACATGTGCAGTTTCTATGGCAAAAATCCATGAATTAGGTTACGAAATGCTATTTCTCGAACGATTAAATCATCTCACAAACAAGTAAGAGTGCTATATTCGGCTGTGCCGAATCTTATATACCCTTCACCAAATTATACTTAAAAATTTTAAATATTTTAAGGTAAACAAAATTAAATTTTTTTTCCAGTTGTTTTTTTCATTTTTTGTAAAAAAAAATTTTTTGATTGTTATTTTAAATTTTTTTTTTTAAATTTAATTTTTTTTTTTTAGATTTAATTTTTTTTTTTAAATTTAAAAAATTTTTTTTGTGAAAAAAAAATTCGGGTTAAACATATTTTTTCCGATTTTGACCCATTGTAGGTCCAACTTACTATGGTTTTATATACGTCGTTGCAAATGTCTTTGAAATATCTATCATTAGATATCCATATTGTCTATATTAATGTCTTAGTAATCCAGATATAGGTCAAAAATCGAGGTTGTCTTGGTTTTTTCCTCATATCTCAGCCATCTGATTTTAAATAGCAAAATTCTCGAAAGCATGTCTGATAGAATTATTGAAGATTTGGATCCAGAAGATATCTGGGGTCTTCAGAAAATTTATTTCAACAGACAGACGGACATGGGTTAATCGACTCCGCTAACTATAAGGATCCAGAATATATATACTTTATAGGGTCGGAAATGAAAAATGTAGAAATTACAAACGGAATGACAAACTTATATATACCCTTCTCACGAAGGTGAAGGGTATAAAAATACTTATTTTGATGACCTCGACAAATCTTATTTTTTCAAAGGGATACAAAAATTGCAGAAACGTTGGACAAAGTGTATAGAGCTCGTAGTAGTAGTTGAAAAATAAAATGAATTTTTATCCAAAAACCTGTGTTTCATTCAAAAAGTCATGGACTTATTGACCCGCCCTCCTATTGTCACTCAATGTATATATAATGTGTAAATAGGACCAACTGACCAACAAAATATTTCCATCCGATTTTCAACTTTTATTCTATTTAAAATCTATCAAGCAGAGGATATAATTTATGATGTTTTGAAGTACTAAACCGAAATGATCGATAAAAACTACAAATATTTCCGTACTCTATGGACTCCAACAAAACAGAATTGCTACTTGAGAACCTCTGCATATTTTGTTCTTTCACTTTTTGTATCACTGTGTTATTAAATTGGTTAAATACACAATTCACGTGATTGTTCCCTAGAAAATCTAACACTATATATAACAGTTTTAATACTATTTAAACAAATGAATGAATGTATTTAACACCACGATTTAATAAAAAAAAAATTATAATTTTTTACAAACTGGTTTAAAGTGCAATAAATATAAACAAATATTTATCTTCATACTAATTGAAATTTAACTTGCAGTTAGAAAATAGCATTACATGTGTGTAAAATGCAAATACTCGTATTTCAATTTAGTTAGAAAAAGATTATTCAAATAAATTTAACTGTCATTTTATTGAGATAGTCCTACAAGTACCAGTATTATAATTAACTGTATATATAAAAAGTACCCACCCATTATTGTTTGAATACAAAAACCATCGGTCTAGCGTTTCTATACATGAGTTGTAATCAGCAAACCAATGGCCCAATAAACCAGTTTCCTTAGAAAGCATCTATTCTATTTCTATTAATATTTAATTAGTTGCATAATCAATATGATTTGTACATACATAAATATTTATTTTAATGTGTCTGATTTAGAAATCAGTAAATATGATTATTGGCTGCGACGTGAATATGACGGAAATTATTAGTGGGAGAAACCAAAGTCGGCATAAACGAATAAAGTAAACCGTATATAATAAATAAATATATCTTTCTTTTTATCCTAAAATACGAAAATTTCAAAAATAAATACAATCTGAAAAGAGACTAACTACACTTTTTGTTTAGTCTGATTCAAATAACATAAGATAGGGGCAGAATGGATATAAATCTGGCATTTCGGAATAAAATTTGTGTATTCGAGTTTAAGTTATTAAAATGGGCCCTACAAATGCACCAGGTGCGGCGCTAGGGAGCCTAAAAATTTGGGTACCTTGGACATGTAAAATTTTGAAACACGTGAAATTTTCTTGTTTCACATCCGATTTCAAAGATTTTTTCGTGTGCTATTTGTCTCTTATTATTTCCAAGTTATAGGCATTTCAAAATTGAAATTTTAAAATTTTGCCATACCTTGGTCCGCTTTTTTAAAAATGTAGGTCGTACTTTTGGACCGAATGGACTCGATTTTTTTTTTGTTAGACAACTAAATTATAAATAACACATTAATGATTTCTGTGCAATATCAATTATGGATCCAAAAATAAACGATTTTCAATTTAAATATTCAAAAAATAGTTGATTTTTGCTGTTTTTTGGGCGAAAAGTTAACTTAACTCTTTTTTATTAAAGAAAAAAATTCTTTAGAAGTACATAACAATTTTATGTTGTTCTGTAAGGTATCTTTACGGAGAACATTTTGGTATAAAAAATATGTCCTATTTTTCGAATATGTCGGTCCTACGCTCTTCAGAATTTGACCTATTTTTATCAAAATTTCAACTTTGGGCCACGTGTTCTAAAATCACAAAGCCTTGATGTGTTTCCCATTTTTTCCCAAAGTATTTTCCCAGCCCCGATGAAAATGTGGGCAAAATTGTAAAAAATATAATTTTTGGGATTTTCGGTCAAAATTTTAGGAATTGCGGGATTTTCTATGGCTTTTTGACAAGTTTTTTTTACACTTTGTTATTTAGAATGACAAATTTAAAAAACGTTGAAAATTTCATTGAGTTTCTAAAACTAAAATTTGCATTAACATTTTAATAGGATTGCAAATATTAGGAACAATTTGATCCACATTTATGCCGAACTACTGTTTTCAGTATCTCAATTAGATTCAAAAATAAGCCACTCCGTTTTTCAAAAAATATTACACTTTTTCGTACTAAAAAATTTGTATAAATTTTCTTAATACTATTTCATTCAACAACAAGTCAATGGTTCTGACTTAGTCACATTTTATAATAAAAGAAAAAATATAAAAATCTTTGAAATGAGCCTCCTAAGCGCCGACCCTGGAGCATTTGTAGGGCCCATTTTAATAATTTCCAAAAAATTTTGATTCTGTCCCATTGTGGAGTGTTAAAGTGAAGGAATTTCTGATGAACAAAATTAATAGTGTAGAAGGATTATAAGGGTTAATGTTACATTTACCCTCACTTACGAAAATGTTTAAATCAGTGGTCGGCATAAAGAGAACATGGAATATGAATTATAATAACCTGATATGCACTTTATTCCTGTGTTGTAATCTGACCAGTAATTGATGTTTGATTCTTTTTTGAAAATTTGTATAAACTTTGTTGACATTTATGTTGTTTACAGGTATATAAACGATCATGTTCATCCACTGGTGGCTATGAGTGCCGACCATTGGTTTAATAGATCTTTTGTGGATGGCAACTGAAATGAGGATGCGTTGTCAGTTTCCATTATGATATTACAGATGTCAACTGGCAACTATCATTTTCTGTTGCCAAAATTGGCAACGCAACTAAATTTCGGTTGCCAGCTGAGTATCGTAAGAAGACACCGGCCAAAGCTCAAATATGTTCCTTATGACTGGAAGCATACCATAGGCTGCTATGCATATCATTATACTAATCAACTTCAGTAGGACACCCCCAATAGAGACCCGGATAGAGAACAAGGTTAAGCGGTATTTACTAACAGATCGAAGAAGGAAAAGGGCATGTCTCCAATATGACCACTAGGATGTCTCTTAGACTTCCGGATGAATGGTTGTCTGGTTGGTTCTGGTTGTCTTGCTAGCTTCAGACCTTGTGTTGGCAACTGCCTCCTGGATATTAAGGTAATTTTCTATGTTCAGGCGGCGTTAAAAGATCTAAATGGCCAAAAGGTAAAATCAAAACATATACATGACTGGCTTAATAGAAGACTGTGAAGTCAGACTAGTTTGGGTACTAGGACACTGGGGGAAATTAGACTGCGAATGAGCCAGCAAGGCCAGTGCAAATATATTCTAGAAAATATGGGACACATTGATCAGGCGGCTTTAAAGGCTGTGAAAGGCCAAATGGTAAGATCAAAACTTATAGATAACCGTCTTAATAGAACACAATATTGAGGTCAACGAAACTGCAGATAAGGCAGGCACGAAGGTATCCTTAAGACTATAGGAGAAATGTGTGAAAACAACTCTGCTATAGGGTTATGGAATCCAACCAATCCTAGTTAGGTAGGTTGGACTACACAGTTTTAAGGGTGGAATATGGGAGGACCAGACTGTTATTCCATATTTACAGAAGTAGTACAAGGGTAATCACAGCAATGACAAGCAGAAAGGACGATAGCACTCACGCGATATCACCAGGTTGGTAAATGAGGACAAGCGAATTAAATGGTTGGATCATTTGAAGAACTGCAAATGATCCAACCTTCTTTGTCTTTCCCGACAAAGAAGGATGATAGGGTCGCGATTAAGTTTGCAGACACCATATCCGACCCTAAACGGTGCTTTTAGTCGACAATTTATTGAGCACCCCGTGAGAGACAAGGCGAATAGAAGTATTGTCCGCAAACTACATGATCTTTCAGTCTCGAACACACCACAACTTTACACGCCAACTGAAGTTAAGAAGCATTCAACACAGCTAAGCCTTCAAAGGCAATATGACCTCTTTTAGCATCAACATGGATGTAATATCCAGGCGAGCGTGGAGTCGAGTACATGACAATGGTTTTTAACCAGTCAGCAAGGAGCTTAACAATACCCGATATCTGAAAAATGAGTCGAGTGATCCCATTGTTTAAACCTGGGAAAATCGCGAGTGAGGGACAATCGTACAAGCCGATTTCCTCCAGTCACCTGTAGCTAAAACTACCAGCATTACCAGCATTATCCGCCATAGTCACTCAGATCTCACAGGGCTTAAATCAGCAGAGGACCCGTAGAGTTAAACAAGGAGTCTTCTACTTCTACCTCTTTAAACTCTCAGTGCCCCAACAGGGTGTGCAGGTAATCACCTATGCGGACGACTAGCCGGCAGCACTTGGGGTATGGACAAAGAAACCTACATACAAGACGATTGGCCGGTCAGTGGTTAACTATGCTGCTCCAGTGTGGTCGCCTTCGTTAAGTGATACTCAGTGGAGAAATATTCAAAACTGTCAAAATGCAGCCGTTACATGCTGCCTCCAAATTACCTCCGAACACCACCTTCACGAGGAAACTAAGGTTCTACCGTTCAGAGAACATTACGTCATGCTGACGCAAAAGTTCCTTCTGGGATGTCACCGGAGAAGTCATTTAAACTTCAACATCACACATTTGGAGTCTCCCCCGAGGCATGTCAGATAGGACCTTACAAAATACAGAGGTATATGCAGGATCCATTTGATCCCAGCTCGTATATGACAGCTTTGAACGACATTCACAGAGACGCTATCAATTCCGCGGTAGCAGGATACCGTATGAATGTCGTACTTGAGACATCAAAAACATGAGTCATTCTGGCATAACTAAGATCAGGATGGAGCAACAGGCTTAATGCCTTCTGGTCCCGCATAGACCGTGCCGTCCTAAACTTATGCCCAGCATGTGGTCAGGGTCCCCATGACACCCTCCACATTTTCAACTGTCCAGCCAGCCCTACTTCACTACATCCAGTGGATTTATGGACCCACTCAGCAGAAGTAGCACAATTTCTTGGACTTGATATTGCAGAACCACCAGATTAAATATTGTAAATTGTTCACGCTGCTACAACAACAACAAAGCACTCACGAAGCTATAGAGCAGACAGAATTACATATGTGGCCGGGTTCGAAAATTATACGAAAAATTAGAGGATATCGGTGGTTGGAAGCCAGAGGATCATCAGGGAAAAAAAAGTAACTTTAGGGCAGATAATATGAAACTAATGGAAGGGTAATTCTTTGGCTATATTCCCCTTTTACATATTCCCAAATTTTTTTTCATCGTTGAAGAGTTTCACAATGAACTCATTAGAGGTCTCCTAGTAGAAGTGGACCAAGTACACTAAGCTTGTGAACTAACTAACTGGCATGGAGGATCCGATTTCTTGCTATGGACTAGGTTTTTCCAAAATGTTCACTTTTATTTCAAAGTAATATGATTTCTATATTTTTTGTTTAGATCTCCACATTTCAAATTCAACAGTGTTTTTATAATTTAAAAAACATAGTTTTTCAAACTGACCTGTAACATAATCACATTACCACAATTACTGCTGTGTGGATCAGCGACTATAAACACAACGTTCACCAGGGCAGAATAACATTATTTTTTTTTTTTTTTGCAAAATTTATTGATTTATATTTTTACGTCAAATATAAATTTACTAAAGCGTAATAAAAACAAGATGCTACTTTTTACAACACAGACACAAGATTAGCAAAAACACGTGATCGAAACACAGTCATGGTAAATACATGTATAACTGATTATTTATTTGGATTTTTTAAACTAATATACAATCCATTATTTGTAGCAATTTTGTAAGCAAATCGGTAAGTGAGTCAAATTTCAAATTTTAAGATATTGCGCACAAAATTAATGTGGAAAACGTGGAAATTACGAAGAGTTAAAATTAATTTTGTAATTAGTTACTCCATGAAGTGGCTACAATCAACTGATTACGTTATGATGATTAGCTTATGATATAATATTCGAAAATCTTTAAATTCTAAAGTTATCGGGTTGCAATTAAAAATTTTAATTTTGTTTGATATTGATTTATATTTTTGTTGTTGTTGTTGCTTTTTAATTAAAAGTACACATTGAACAATTGCAAATATTGGCTTACATTAACGATGCATTTTAAAATCAAAATATTGACATAATAAAAAAAATAAATAGCATGAGAAAAACACTCAAGTCATAGAAAACAAATTGCAAATTAATTTATTTATTTATTTAAAAATGTTCAATACGACCTGTGTTAGGTAATTGATAAGAAAACAGAAATATTGCTAATAATAAATTAAAACGGTATGTTAATACAGTGGAATGTGGATGTAACGAACGTTGTATAACGCATTCAGAACAATTTTGTAGTCGATCAATATATCTTTCAATATCTGAACTGTTCAGCTTAAGTGGTTTACTAAATTCAAGGGTTGTGGGTAATGAGAATAAGAACGAGAGGTTTATTCAGTTAGTACGAGACTACTTTATTGTGTCCGAGGAAAATAGGTCACACAAGAATTTTATACCTTGCCAAAAGGTCAAAGAGAATCCCGCAATTCCTAAAAATTGGAGCGAAAATCTCAAAAATTGTATTTTATACAATTTTGCCTATAGGGTCCACATTTCCTTCGGGGCTGGTAAATACTTTGGGGATAAATAGGGAACACATCAAGGTTTCCAAAGCTGCTTTTTGTTTTCTGGTCGCAGCTTTGGGATTTTAGAACATGTGGCCCAAAGTTGAATTTTTGATAAAAAATAGGTCAAATTCCGAAGAAAAATTTTACATGTTTTTGATACCAAAATGTTTTCCGTAAAGTACCTTACAGAAAAACATAAATAAAAAACAGCAAAAATCTACTATTTTTTAATATTTAATGAAAATCGTTTATTTTTGGATCCATAATTGATATTGACCTCAAATCTTTTGTATATTATTGCTAATTTAGTTGTCTAACTAACAAAAAAAAATCGAGTCGATTCGGTCCAAAATTACGCCCAAATGCCTATAACTCGAAAATTAGAAGAGATAAATAGCATACGTACGCATGTTTTTTGAAGACCTAGCCGTGCGCTTTTCAAAAATATTAAAATCTTTGAAATCGGATGGGAACAAAAAAAATGGCACGTGTTTAAAAATTTTACATGTCGAAGATACCCTATTTTGAGACCCCATATCGACGCCACGGGAGCATTTGTATGTCCCATTTTAATAACTACTTGGCTACGCGTAAAATTTTATCCCAATCGAACCAGCCGTTTAAAAAAATTTCGATTCTGTCCACTGTACACTGTGATATTGAAGATAATGTGATTGCGGAGGAGCGTACAATGCAGGTCTCGGAATTATTATTATAAAGAGTTACAATTTTTAAACTAGAGTTACAATTTTTAAACTACTAAACGGCTTTTATTTGCAATCAAAAGTATCCGGTTTTTTTAAAAGGAAATAAACAAACGTTTTGAAAAGGTTAAAACGTAACAATACTATTCTGTAGTTTTACCAATACTATTGGTATTTGTTTATTTCCTTTTAAATAAACCGGATACTTTTGATTGCAAATAAAAGCCGTTTAGTAGTTTAAAAATTGTAACAACTCTTTATTTATTTAAAATTTACAACAACCGCAGAATTAAATAGTCATTTAATGTTTCATTATACACGTTTATAAATTCGCAGAAATACAGGCACACTTTATAATGCCACTATTTATAACACTGCCATCAGCACTCTAGATTGCTCTTTAACTGTCAAAGTTCGAATATTCTAGATCTTACTAATACATACGCTATCTGTGGTGTACTTTCTACAATGTTCTTTAACTGAATATTCCGTTGCCAACTTACGATCAATGGTCAATGTTAATAATGCCCACAGATATGTTACAGTTTGCTATTACAGCACTGTTATTTGAAAGAATTATGATACTTTTAAATCAGCCCTTAAAATCGTTACATTTGAATTCAAGTACAATTTCGTAACACTTTAGCATCAAACATTGAGAAGCAGACTATAATTTGGGATAACCCGGGTCCTGTGTCCCAAAGTGAATACATAAGTTACCAGACTGCTATTTTACCTCGACAAGAGTAGTGTTAGAGTGATAATAGGTATGATTACTGACCACTGATTTGTAAAGGCTAGGAATACTAGATGGGATAACGGCACTCTGAACTATTGTAGAGTGTACAGGGATGAAGAGAAGCAGGAAACTGTGAAGCATATTATATGGACTTCAACACCACAAGTTTAAGTGGTTAAATAGACAATTCGATGACAAATTAGAAGATGTTGGATGCTGTAGGTTAAAGAACATTTTTGGTATGTTTGGTAAATTCGGAAACCTTATATCTTCAAAACTAATAAAGATACAAACAAACTTAAAATTGCATGTTACTCAATTTAAAAAATAAGCTGACAGGTGTTTCGTACTTTTTCGAAATTCGAACCTTTTAGGGGAGAAAATGGGTAAAAACTGTATTTTGGTACTTTTTTCGAACCCTATGTATCTTTTAAACCAATAAACAAAATTTAAATCGTATTCTTTACTTGTCAAAAAATAAAAAACATAAGTTTGGTACTTTTTGGAAATTCGAACCCTTAAGGGATAAAAATTGTGTTTATTTTTGGCACTTTTTCATAATATATGTTTTTCTATAATTTGACATAGACATACGAATATATACTATGAGCTCCCACCACGATACAGAAATTTATTTGAATAAAATTTTACCACCGGGGATAAAAAAGGTACCAAAAAGGGGATAAAATCGGGAAAATACATTTTATTTGAAAATATTAAGCCAATTTTGATGATTTTTTTAACATTGGTTCCTGGATTCATACAAAAATTAACTAACAGTGTGTTATTTGGAACTCAAGCCAAGTTGTATATTGGGCCAAATCCGGGTAAACAGTTTGGTACTTATATTTAAATATATTTTTTCTTGATCACATTAACATAGATTTTAATCTATGTCATGTAGCATAAACAATTTTGGCAAAATGGAATATTTTTAAATTTTAAACTTGAGGGGAGTTCAAGGAGGAAAGGGGAAATGGGTACTTTTTTAATATTTTAAGTTATTTCACTTATCGACATTAAAGTTAGCTGATATGTATCTGAGTGAAGTTAGTATTAGGAATAGGGTATAATATTTAGGTACCAAAATGTGAGAACTGAACTATAGGTACTTTTTTATTCATCTAATGGTACTATTTTTTAATTTTCTATAACAATGGACTTAGGACCATGAAATTAAACATATATGGTCCTAAGTGAGTGAGAATTCTAGGGGGAGACTTTCTGGTACCTTTTCTTTATTCGAATGGTACTTTTTGTAATTTCTTCACCAATGAACCTAGAAACATGAAATAAAGCTTACATGGGCCCGAGTGGTTGGGAATCCACAAGTGGCTGCTTTTTGGTACTTTTTCTATATTATAATGGTACTTTTTGAATTTTCTATAATAATGGAACTAGAAATATGAAATTAAGCGTATATGGTCCTATGTGAATGAAAATTTAAGCGGATACTTCATGGTACGTTTTCTTTATTATAATGGTACTTTTTTTAATTTTCTATAACAATGGACTTAGAAACATGAAATTAAGCATACACGGTCCTAAGTCAGTAAGAATTCTAGGGGGAGACTTTTTAGTACTTTTTCTTTATTCTAATGGTACATTTTTGAATTTTCTATAACAATGAATTTAGAAACATGAGTACTTTTTAAGTACTTTTTGAATATTTTATAATAATAAACCTAAAAATTTAAAATTAGGCACACATGATTCCGAATGAATTTGAATTCACAAAAGGTGCCTTTAGTGATAACTTTCTTTTGCATTTTCTGTAATAATGGACCCAGAAATATGAAATTAAACATTTACAATTAGATTCACAAAGGAAGACTTAATAGTACTAATAGTACCGGGTCAGCTAGTGGTAGATAATTATGTTCGATTTGAAAGGCCAGTTTTCTTTATTATTTTCCTGGTGTTCTATATATGAAATTTCCTGGGATTGTCAGTTCTATTCTTTATATATTTCGATTCATCTTTCTTATCTTTTCTCTCCATGCTTTATTCTTTCTTGTAGCGAATCACAATGGACTCATGGGTCTCAGAGTGGAAGTGTACCTTTTATACTCTACACCTTCGAGAGAAGGGTATATATAAGTTTGTCATTCCGTTTGTAATTTCCACAATACAACCCTATAAAGTATATATATTCTGGATCCTTATAGATAGCGGAATCGATTAAGCCATGTCCGTCTGTCTGTCCTATTTTTGACCTATATCTGGATTACTATGTCATTAATGGCTATCTAATGATAGATATTTCAAAGACTTTTGCAATGGCGTATATAAACCATAGTAAGTTGGATCTACAATGGGTTAAAATCGGAAAAAATATTTTTAACCCGAATTTTTTTTTTTCACCAAATATTTTATTTCGCTGAACATTAATAAAAAAAATTGAAAAAAAAAATTTAAAAGAAAAATTCGAAATTTTTTTTTCAAAAAAATAAAAAAAAACACAAAAAATAAATTTTGTTTACCTAAAAATATTTAAACTTTTTATTTTGAAGTATAATTTGGTGAAGGGTATATAAGATTCGGCACTGACGAATATAGCTCTCTTACTTGTTAATATTACACTTCTAAACTAACAAACTCAAAAGCATTGGGTAGAATTAGAGGTAAATATAATATCGATATCCTACTATACACAGTCCATATTCGAAATCAAAACTTTTTGCCATTAACCCTTCAGTCAAATCTGACGCGACAATAGAAATTAATTAAAATTCAAGCTCAAGTTGAATAAACTGGCACAATATTGAATATATATTTCGCCCATTGACTGATGACTGTTTGTTCGTTATATGTAGCTTTGAATTTAAATCAATGACTTTATAAGAAATTTGCATTCAACAGTGTATGTGAAATACATTTATAATAAGCTATAATTGTTGTACAATAATTTATGTACTTATTTGCGATGATTTCTAACAATGATTTTAATTGAGTTTTCAAAGAAAACAAAAAAAAATTATACTAATTATATGGAAAATAGATGTCACCATTAACAACTATTGATGCAAATATATGTATTTAAAAAAAAAAAAAATATTGTAATAGAAAATACTTGTCAACAACTACAATAGTTAAAATAATTATTGACTTTGTTAAAAATTAAGATAATAAATTTAGAAAAATTAACTTAAGGTACGTTGACATCAATTAAATATTTAAATAGTTTGATATTTGACAGTATTCCGTAAATGTTTATGTACATATTTGATCTAACATGACTTGTAAGAGCTAGCAATGGCTTTTCGAAAACGTTTCAACAAAGTAAATGTACCTTTACTTGTTGTTGTAACAGCAGTTACAACAGTGCTGTGCCGATTGAACTCGGGTCATTCAAGTTCATAGAACTGACTATCGTTCGAATGACGTACCTTTTTTTGAGTTATTTGCGCAATTAATCATTAATTAAATTAAAATATATTTTCCAACTACATAATAGCAAATATTTAATAATCTATTGAAATTCAATATTTTCTCTTCTTTTTTTCAATAAACAAATTTATAAACTGATAAAGCCTTTAATTTAATCTCATTTAAATATACATATGTAATTCTATTCTATTTCACTTTTGTTTTATTCTATTCTAACAAATAAAATATGTAGTTACAGTAACCTACTGGCACACATTTTTCTCATTCGCTCATTTGTTTATATGTCATTTAACATTTAAACAGAATCGTACTTTAGTAGAATTTTAAATAAGAAAACAATATTTACTTTTATTGTTTATAATAAAAATAATAATAACTACATAAATACAATAAAATGCACACACTTCAGTTTAGCAATTCAAGTCAACTCTAAGCATCAGCTGAGTTTTATTGTCTTTTAGCACTAGAGCAATAGAATGAATTGTTTGACAAGTGATAATTTATGCACAAATTAATTGAGTAACACTGATGTGTCAATTTGACATTGAAAACGAAAGTGAATTGGTTTAAAATAAAGATATTTTGTTTTCAAGACTGTTACATAGTTTTCAAAATATAAATGAGTGAAATACATATCATGTTTTGTTATGATCATATAACGACTCAATCATTCATATCGATTCCTTGTTTGGTAAAAATTTCAGCCACAGCTGTTTAATAGATTCAATTGAAAAATAAATTTTAAGAAACATGTATCTTCAAAGTTAGTGAATTAGTGAGTTAAATGATGATGTTTACAAAAGATCTTGGACAACTGAAGACTGCTGTGGACGCTCCAACCGGAACTGAAAATGCTTTCCTGTATGTTAAGTGTTTAAATTACTTTGTCAATATATTCTTTGAATTATTTGAATTTGAGCTGAAACAATACATTTTTAGGTTTGTCCTACCCTCAACTTTGATTGGTTTTCTGCAAATAACTCTTGTATTAATAAATCCCTTTCTCAATACAAACTTTGCAATTTAATTAAGTTACCATATTCTGCCCAACTTTATTTAGTTTTATGCAATTAACTTTTGTATTAACAAATTCATTTCTCAATACAAACTTTGCAATTTAATTAAGTTACCATAATCTGCCCAACTTTGATAAATTCTCCTATAGTTTCTATAGGGAGGATCCATTTGAAAGCGGACAGCAGTGGGATTTACTATTAATGAAATTTACCAGATACTTAATATCCAATATGTTCCCCATATCAGTGACTTTTTCAATGGAAACTCATTTCGATGTAAAAATATTGTGATTTGAAAATTGAAAAATGTTTAAAATTGTCTAAAATTATATACAAACACCAGCATAATTTTTGACACCATTTTAAAGCTTAAATTGGTGTGAATAAAATTCTTTACTTTCAAAAGGTTAAAGTTCAATATGCGGATTATATATTTCTATGTAAAAAATACCAAAGATCGCGGTGTTAAAAATAAATGAAGAACACTCTACTATATTCGTGCAAAAAAATTCGAGGGAGACTCGATTAGTTCAGGAGTTATAAAGAAATTTGTCACGAAACAGATCCAAATATTTTGGTATTTCATTCTGGATTATAAATTAAGCTTCAAACCGAATGAAACACATTTAATTTTGGATACAATTCGGTAGCTCCGAACCCTTGGAGATTATCGAATATAAATAAATTTTTGGTAGACCTAAAGTGACCAAGTTTGGAAGGCCGCCCACTAGCCTCAATTTCAACTACGGAACCTTGAAAATCAACTCCGAAGCACATCAGACCTGACTGAGTGAAATTACATTAAGATATCGAGAATGGTTTAAGAGTTTCCGAATTATTCCCAAAATAAAATGTTTCTAGTTAAACCACTATGGGACGGAGGTAGTAGCTTTATATTACATTGAAAAGAATTTGGGGACTGTCCCCAAATAATTGGATCTACGCTGCAATTATTCAAACAGCATGCTGCAGCATGACAATACAAAATAATACCAAAATCATTGGATCTATAACTGTTTGTTAAGTTCTTCAGTACGGAATTATCGTTTGGTCGCCAGCACTGTTAATACACAACACATCAAGAATTCAGCTAAAGGTACAGAGAGTGCTATCAATGTGTCGTTCCACCACTCTCGATGTGTTTAATATAATCCTAAACCTACTGCCTGAGAATGTGGTAGAGAATGGGATGACAATGAGTTCGACAATTATTCTACATTGTACTTCGTAATAAAGTGGGACCATTGCAAGATTCCAGGTACTGAATGTTCAAAGTAGATGGTATATACATACAGTAGAGATACACTATGCTGATACAGTGAATAGATGATTTTCTAAATGGATATCCTGATCAGCGTTGCCGCTTTGGTCCAATTGGACCAAAATTGGTAGTTTTAAGTTAACAAATTGACTTTTGGTAGTTTAATTGGTTTGTTCCGATTTTTGTCGCATTTTGGTAGGTTTTTTTAAATAGGTATTTTTAAGAACAAAATAATAAAAATCATAACAAAAACACTATGTTAATCCAAAATATTAAAATTGTTTATAACATATGAAGACAGAATTATCTTAAATTTTTAGTTTAGTCAGGTAAATTTGTACGTAGTTAGTAGAGTTCAGTTCAGAAAATGCCAAAGGACTCGCAATACTTTTATTTTCTAATAATATTTTGTTCTGCTGTTTCAAAATTTTAGTTTCATCTGAAGCTTTTAACGTATTATACATTTGATTTACATATTCTAAATCATTCAAAATTATAACACATATTATATAAATTGTGAAGTAATAAGTAATAGTCTGCCCTGAACAAAGTGGGCAGCTATGACCAGTTATGTACCGATCGCCATGAAATTAGAACGCGTAATTTATTTCTATATGAAACTTATTTATGTTGAGTTTTGTTAAAGTAATTTTTAGAAGTGGGCCCTATATGGGAGCTACGGTCAATTTAGAAACGATCCACACACAATTTTTTGGTGTGACATATTTATGATTGTAGTGTTATTAAATAATATTCCTAATTTTAATGTAACTATTAATTTTGAAACGAATCCAAATAGCATTTCTCAAATATTTAAAATTTGGTAGGTTTTGGTAGTTTTTAATCAGAAATCTGGTAGGAAAAATATTTTATGAGTGGCAACGCTGATCCTGATCTCAGATTGGTCCAGTATAATTTTAATGTGTTTTCAGTCAAAGATTCTTGCGATTAAGGAAGATGGGATTAGAAGTAGACGTGATGAATTGAAATCTACGTTGCCGTGGAGGAAAACAGCCTCTTTTATAACATGTCCTCTGAAATGGAAGCTATTTTACATAGCTTCCATATTTAAGTAAATTAAAAAGATTTTGAATGAGCGGTAACTTGATGGTGGATATGCGTATACTCAAAGTATTTGGGACCAACACCATAGTGGATGACTTTAGGCGGTCTGCTTTAATATTGCTCAAACTTGGTCGCATGAAGTGACTAATCAAGTACGGTTCGCAGACGGATCCAACAAGTGAAATTAAATCGGGCTTTGGTAATTCATATTTTCAAAGGCTAATTTCCATGGAAATTTAATCCAACTACACTTTGCTCTAGAGAGTGTATGAGGAGAGAGTTATGAAGGACAGTTTTAGATTGAAACCAACACCAGATTGACTCACTTTCGATATCTTTATAGCAAATAAGGACCTTCGGTCAAACTTGAAATGGCTAATCTAGTATGGTTAGCAGACGTACCCAACAATAAATTGAAGCGGGCTTTTTTGGTTCATATTTTCAAAGGCTAAATTGAAGGAGAGAGTTTAGGTGGATAGTATTATATTACCGATATTTCAGAAGGAAATGCATGACATCTTTATGACATCCTCGTATAAAATATAATTGAAAGTTGTTATAGAGTGTATTGCATAAAGGGTTTCGAGTTTATTTGTAGTTTGTTTGCCGTCGATGAATGCCAAAATATTAATCAATCTTTCAGATTTATGTCACCTTTATTTCAGCATGAAATAATTTAATGATAAAGTTGTGGACCTTATAATCATTCAATATTTCTTATGGATTATGTTACAAATCTTAGTGATCTAAGAAAGCACAGCAGGTGGAGAAAAAGCGAGATCTTGTGTAAAATCGGAGTTTGTTCACCTCTGGGCAGCCGTATATAGATTCAGGAAGTTAAACATGTTCTTATCACTAGATAAGAAAGACCTTAAGGTTACTTACTTGTTTCTATACATTGCAGCCTAAGAGTAAACAAGTACGTTCTGGATAATACTGAAGGTATGTACTTTACGATTCCCCTTCCAACTCTGGGAATTAACACTTCTGGGATTCTTGTGTAAACCATTTCTCATCATAGTGGGTAAACTAAAAGTCTGTAACAAGAAATATTTGGGTACCGGGAAATGTCAGGGAGGATAAGCTTGCCATACTAGACACTATTTTATGGGTTCGATCAGAAATGAAATGCGAGGATGTGCGCCTATTCTCTTGCAAACTTCGTCTACGTAATAGGACTGAAGAGTTGCTAAATAAAATATGCAACTATGATTACATCTGAGCAAACGGCATCTCTCTGTGCTAGCGCCTGTGATAACTGAAAACAATCTCATCGATCGTAATGAAATACGAGGAAATCTCGGGTATGATGACATTCAGATAGGGAATATGTGGATTTGCTCCTAATCCCTTGCTAATTTAGACTTCGTAGTAGGACTGAAGAGTTGTTGAATATAAGATGGGTCACCAGGAGTGGTATGCAACTGTGAAACACACACCTTAGTAAAGGGCACATCTATTGGGTGTGATAACTGTCTCATTATACAGCCAATAGATGTCGGCGTTAGGTAGCTAATAAAGGAGAGCGTTGTATACTGTCTTCAAGAACTACTTAATCTCTACCTCATTTAATTGGGGGTACTATGAGATGTTTTACACTTAAGGAAATAATATTTTCTAGATTTTTATAATCAAGAACCTAACAACATGCCAAGGTTTGTAACTGTACAACCAGTATTGTTCCCACTATGCGTGTTAAGTTTCAAAGTTGGGGTATATCAAGGTTTTAGAGCACAGAAAGTGGCTTTGATTAATAGCCTTCTTAGCACACATCTTAAACAATTTCTACTATTTATTGTACTCATTAACATAAATAAATTTACATAAAAATTATAAAATTATTTTTAATTGCCAAGCATTTAAATCAATCAAATGCAGTAATAAATTAAAATTCTTTTTTTTTGTAGAACTAGGAAATGTTTGCGGATTTAATTGCACATTTATAATTTGTGACTAGTATTAGTTTAACTAATTACAATAAATAATAAAAATGAATTGCAATTGTCAGCAATTAAAAAACAAGAAGCATTAACTAAACCACTGTGCATCATGACAAGAAAATTACATTCCAGTAATTGAAAAAAAAAAAAACACCGCCATTGGAATTAAATACAGCATCCAGTTAAACAATAATGATTAACAAATGAATGATTTCAATGCAAACTATAGAATTTCCCAAAAATGACTAATATTACAATTTAATTATTGCTTACAAACTAGCAAATAAACAAACAATTTTGTTATAAAATTTAGAAGTTATTTTTTCTAGAACTTACCTTTTTGCTTTGGCACTTTGACCCTATAGGTGAGATCCTTAAATTCTATATCAATGTTGCGTGCTATTGTGTTGTGTTTCAACATTTTCGAATTTTCCAATTCCAACTCCATTGTGATTCAAATTTGTTTTGCTTTCTAGCTTTTATTTCAAATTTTAAACAGTTGGAATTTTTGTTTGCACAATTATATATTTTAAAAACAAAATATTTTCAACACCAATGGCGGTTTTATTGTATTTTACTGACAAAAATATACAAACATATTTTTATGGATTTTAAACGGCCAAATAAAAACGTTGATTAACTGTAAAGAGATTAAAAGAAATAATAAAACTGAGTTAATAATTTCAATATTTAACTGTTTTTAAGGTTTTTTAATAAACAAATAATAATAATAATAATGTTAATTAAATAATTTTAAAAAATAATAAAAACTGTTCGTACATTGACAGTAAATAGGGCCTTGACTTTGAAAATTTCGAAAAAAATATATAAAAATGATTAATTAAATACTAAACATGCTCATAGTGCAATCAACGATTCTTTTGTTTGTTTTTTAATTTTAATATAATTTTATTTTATTACCGACAATTGTTGTTGGTTTTCTTAATACAATGTAATAAACAAAACAATTTGAATTACAACTTTTGTTTATCATTAAGTATTTGTTCAAGATCTGACTCACTCATTACTTAGATGACACACCATTTCAACAATATTTTTTAGGGTTTAATTATTGTTTAACAAAAAAAAATAAAACTAAGAAATTAACAAATACCCGTTAACTTGAATATTGGGTTACTTTTATGATTAATGCCAACATTTCTTAATAATTAAAACCGGTTGACATAATCAGCTGTTTAATTGGTTAAGCTTTAAGCAATTTTAACTAGACTGACAATTAAGTTGAAGGCTAAAAAATTGGGTATGTTTGCTAGAATTACTAAGAGAAATGTATTAAAAAATAGACAATATAACGAAAAGCTTATAATTAGTTTCAAGGTTTTCTTTGAGCAATAACTAGGACTAACTTTTTAGCTATCAAAACTGAAGATGTTTGTTAAGATGAGATCTGAGTCCTGTCCTGTTAGCTACACAATACCTTCCCGTCTTCGATCCAGATTTTATGTCGAATAGACAGATAAATGTGAGAGAATGTCAACCGAATATTTGAATGACATTCTCTCAATTTTATCTATGTATATATTCGTCATATAACCTGGATCACATGGAGAGATCTTAATCCGTGTAGTAAATATTCGGACCAGTTGAATCTGGGCTTGAATCTGTCCAATAGTCTACCAGATTGCGGTGGCGTAATATAAGACGAAATTATGGCTATAAAAGTAGGCACGGAACAGGGGATATCAAGATATCCACACTCATGAGATCCCTAGAGAGAGAGAGGCCGACAATTGTCCAAATATGCTGACTGTTTAGACCTGATATTTGAATTTCTCTCTTGTGGGAAAACAATCAAAGAATTGTCACAAATGTCTTATCACTTGGCTGACACCATCTTATATATTTTGGTCATTTGACACGTAAGTGCTCTTTGTAGTGCAGAGAGAAGACAATTGGTTACTTTATATATCCCAAGTAATCTAGCGTAAAGACAATTGCCACTAAAGTGCCTCTAAGTAATCTGGAGTGTAGTCACTTTAAACATTTCGTACAAATAGTTTTATACAAATTGTGTTAATATAATTCTCATACAGTTTATTTTTATTTTTGCTTAAGTATACTGATATCCCATGTAACATAGCATGAAGACAATAGTCACTTTAGTGTCTCTTAGTAACCTATAGTGAAGTCACTTTAAACGTTTATTTTGTACTGCACTTTTGAAAGCAATCCATTGGAGAGTTGTCGAAGGAAGCTTTGTTTACAAGCAATCCTTTATTGGACTGTCTATGATATGTCTTTTAAGCTGACTATTTGAGGGGTCAATTAGCACCCGTACATGTTAAAATAACTAGTTATAACTGACGCTATGCGACCAGTATGTGAATCCAATGCATTGACTACTTTGGGCCAGTTATCAGACAGTATCAATGTAATCGAAAAGGGTCAATTGACCCCCTGCTCTGCCTCGATTCCATACAAAACCTTATGGCGGTCCTTACTGGTCATTGGCCTCCAGGTGCACATGTTGCGAATCCCTTACAACGAAGCTTTAACGACTAGAAAGAACATCTTCTATGTCACTGTTCGGCTCAACCCTTTAGAGCATGTTTGTACATCTTGGTGAAGCTCCACACCTTGATATATGGGGAAATGAAAGGGAAATATGGGACGACACCGGGGTCCCTGAGGTGCACGGACCTCATACCTAGTAAGAATTTAATTATTTTAAATTAGCAGCTGACTAGAGTCTTTATCTAGTACAGCGATGATCCATTGGCCCCAGGAGTTGTTCTGTTGGATCGTTTGTGGTTAAAACCCAAAGCTGGTTTGTGCTAGTGGCAAATTTCGGGACACCAACTGTATCTTACTAGATGCTGTTTGCCGAAGAAATAGAGCCATTGAAAGAAGCAGGTAGCAATTTGCGTTGCGCTCAGGAAATGTATTGGGTGGTGGCATTCGTGATATATTGATGGGCTTGGATCTCGGTTGAGGTCAAATGTGTGTGGTGTCAGAATATACACTTGGAGTTTTATCGGCCGGATCTTTCGAAGTCAGAGATCATATATCGGACTGGTTTTCTAGGCCGGTTATTGCTGATTTGATAATTGTCCTGACCTTGCTAATTGACTAGCTAGCTATGGATGTCAGGGATTAGATAGCCCGAGCTCTCGAGCGAGAGTTTTGTTCATTGATCTGTGCAGTCACTGTACAAGAAGTTGCCAACTATGTGGTGCTTGCAAGCTCATTAACAACTTCATTACAACAACAGGATGTCTGGAGAATGCGATAGATAAAGGGTGTTACAATGGTATATCTACTTGGACCCAAGTGAGCTATGTTTCACGTGTTGAACCTAAACTAACATGAACTATGCATTTGGTAAAGCCGGCAAAGACCAAATTATTCCGGAATTCAGACAGCCACGCAAAAACAGTCTCGGACTCCAAACTTTCGTAGAAACGTAATGCTGAGAGTAAATCCAAACCTTACATTAGTCCTAGGAATGGGGAAATATAAGTTCATAGTTCATTATCTAATAAAAGCATCTGCGACCTTGGAAAATCTTTATTTGAAAAAAAAGGTTACTACAAAACATATTCTAGGTCACTGGTTGAAATTCTATGAGATATGATTGTGTTTTTTTAGTTTTCGCATGAAACATATTTCATTTTCAAAACTAAAGAGCAAACAGAGTTTAAAAAAGTTACGTTAATTATAACCAAAAGGCAACATTGTTGTGTAAAGTTTTGTTGTGATTACGCCTCCAATTATATTTTTGTGAAGACGATCGTCTTCACGATATTATATAAATTTGTTGAGGGTATCAAGAATATTAAAAAAAATTAAAAGACTGACGGGCTCCAGAGGAATATCGATTCACAGAAATATGTCCATATGCCTTTGCTGGAACTGTCAAATTTGATCGAGGAGTAGGCCTTTCAAGAGACAGTCTACCATTATCACTTCCAGGATATCTAAACTAACTATATCGGATATCGATTCACAGAAAAATGTCCATATGCCTTTGCTGGAACTGTCAAATGTGATCGAGGATTAGGCCCTTCAAGATACGGTCTACGATTACCACTTCCAGGATATCTAAACCAACTATATCGTCTATCACTTAAGACGACCTTGCGGAACTTTATTGGAATTCGGGACACTGTGATGATGTTCCTATATTACATGTCAAAATCCATCGCAAATTTCGGTAATTTTTTAATTATTTCATTAAGATATATACTACGAATGGAAAACCTTATTCGGGCTAAACACTATACACATACACATCCATGATTTATAAATATGTCCATAAACCATCATAGATCTTATTGGAAAATAACGATTGAAGTATTATATAAAAATTAAAACTTTTCCTTTAAAAAATAGTATTCATTAATTGTCATATGTATATTATGTTAAATGTTCCCTTACTTGAATATTTCTGGTATGAGTTACAAATAAATTTCTTAATAACATTTCTTTATTATTCAAACAAATTACTGTAAACCATTAATAAAACATATGAAAAACTGTTGAAACAATTACTTTTATTAACAATTTGTAATACTGTTATAAAAAAAATAAACAAACACACATAATAATTAACAAAATGACATTTTATTAAATCATTAAACTTAACCTTAACTTTGAAAACAATTGCTATTATTAAGTTGCAACAACTATTACATATGTTGGAATATATAGTGTTTTTCGCTGACATAAACAAATGACTTAACAGCAATTTTGTAAAAAAAATTTAGTGATTTCGAGACTATTTTCATAATACTCTAGGCTGGAAGTTTAACTAATTTTTTATTTATATAATTAAACACTTATGATAACATGTTTCTAAAAGAAATGAAAATTTTCTTCCCCAGTTGTAGAAAAACCGAAAAACTCTTCTGCTGTCATTAGCTGGGGAAAAAATGTCAGTTAAGTCAATTGCTCAAATAAGTCAAACACAATATGTGCAATTAAAATGTAGAGGTGATTTCTATAGTTTGTTGTAAATGTGAACATTGTTTTTGTTTTATTACAACCAAATTTAACAATTTAATTGTTGAAAAAACATAGACATTAAACTGTTAAATACAAAAACATGATAACCAAGATGATAGACTGGCAATTAAATGTTTTGTTATTTGAATTTTTAGAAAAGTTTTTGTTTTGTAACAAAATCTTAAAGTATGTGAACTATAGTTGTCTTTTTTGTACAGAACAATAAAGGAGAGTATTCTTTGTGTTATGGAGAAGTATATTTCGCCACCTAAAATACATCATCACATTTCAAAATTTTACAGGACTAAAAAAAAACTAATTAAAATTAAAAGTGTTTTGGTTACAAATATGATTTTCTTTCTTTAATAAAGTCGTTATTTTTAAAAATAGAAAAATAGAAATCATGCGCTTTACCAAAATCCATTAAAATTCAATTTTTAATTTTTTGATTGTTACGCACTTTTGCATTTCAGGTGACGATTTGTATAAGTATTTCACAAACTAATATTTATTTAATATTTTAGGAACTGAAGACGAAATTTGATCCTGTTTTAATGCAAAATTCGATCAGCCACAAATTTAGTTATCACAAAAATCCTGGTTTAATCAGAAGTGCAAAATTGCAATCAGACTCAGCATCTGGCGTGATAACAAAAATATCGAAACTGACTCGCACCTACGAGACAAAGTTCTTACTGCTCCCCGGGGCAGTAAATGATTTTGGCCATTCGTTAAAAGAATAAATGATAATGTTTGTTCATCAATTCCTACTCTTTTAAAGAATGACCAAAATCATTGACTGACCCCGTTGATACAGCTAACCTTTTACCGGAAAGCAATCAACCACTACACGAGCTCGAAAGAGTATCAGTTACTATGCCGAATAAATTATTTCGCGATTGCGCAGTAATAAAGGTTTTAGCGGATCTCAACATAAACAAGTCTCCTGGGCCTGATGGTATACCGTGCCGGCAAATTTCCTGTATAGTGGAAGGTTGCTAATGAAACGCCAATTCCTAAAAAAGGAGACCCTGAAAATTATCGACTAATAGAAATTTGTTCTGCACTTTCCAAAGCTATGGAGAGTATGTTTAATTATCAGCTTGTTAAATATTTAGAGTCCAACAATCAGCGACTCGGCTTTCATAAAGGGAGCTATATCGGAAAAATGGTGTCTTTTCATTCACCGTTTTGGAGAAAGTAAAGAGGTAGCTCTAGATATTTCTTAGACTCTCTCAGACTCTCTCTCAAGAGCTCTCTCAGAGAACGCACTATACGAGTTGTTATAGATGGGATCACATCAACGAGTTCAAGATAAATTCAGGGGTACCTCTAGCTCCGACCTTTCTGCTACTCTATTTCTTATTTTTCTAAACGACCTTTTACTTCAAACTCCCTATCTATTCTTTTGCGGATGGCAGAAACATTTGTCATTCACATTCATTCAGTTATAGACCAAGCCTATCGGAGATTGTGGCAATGAGGGAAAACATGATCCAAGGTCTTCTGACAATCTCCGACACAAGTGTCGGAAAAACCATTCAGGAGAGGGCAAAGTTGCTTATCGATGACAGTAAAATATCCAGCTCTATTGACACACTGGAACATCGTCGCAATATGGGTTGTGTTTCACTGTTCTACCGCTACTACAATGTAATGTGCTCTGCTGAAATTAGGCAACTTGTTCAGCAAGGGCTGATCAATTCGTTGTCACTGGATAGTGGATCGCACAACACATTATAGGGATAAGTCGTTCTTTAGCCTTACTGTCTGTATGTGGAATAAGCTTCCTGCAGAAGTCTTTCCTGTCACTTTCAATATTGGAAAATTCAAATCAAATGTCCACAAACAATACTCCCTCTATCCTCCTTCCTATAACGTATTTTCCTACTTCCAGGTCATCTCTAGAATGCTGGTCCAAGAAGAAAAAAATCAGTTTAGATTCAATCGAAGGTCTTTATTTAGTCCCAATTTAGAATCAATCGTAGGAATTCAGTTTGCACCATCAATCGTTGATCTTTATTGAGTCACAGTCCCAGTCCCAGTTTAGATTCAATCGAAGGTCTTTATATAAATAGCTCCAATTTAGCATCAATTGTAGGTCCCAGTATAGATGTGTAAGTCCCAGTATAGATTTAATCGATTAATCGAATCTGAGTCAAATGTCTTTATTTGGTCATAGTTTAAAATCAATCATATACTAAATTCAGTCACAGTTTAGCTTCCATCCTAGGTCTTTATTTATTCCCAAATTAGCTTCATCTTATAGTAGCTATTCAGCTTTAACTATAATGACCAGCATTTTAAGAAATATGAAATAAAAAACCTAATAATATCGTATTATTTAATTATAAATGAATGAATTCTTTATAATATCTACTTAAATATTTAGTTACATATTGAGATTTTCACATTTAAATTTTCCTATTAACAGAAACATACATTTTATACTATAAAAGCAGTTTAATTACTGATTATGTCAGTATTATTTTGCTTATTTTATTTTGATTACAATTTACTTGTGTTTTCCTCATTTCTAGTAAATTGTCGGCAGTTTACAGGGTTAAGGAAAAACATTGGAATGATTGATCATTAAAGTTCCCTTAACCTAGATATTGCAGAAAACATTTGTCATGCTGCTCTTAACCTAGATGTGGCATTAAACTTGTATATTACGAGGGTAAGTTTAAAAGTCTTTAGAAATTTAAAGGAAATTTAATTGAATACTAAATAACACTTTTTTTGTTTTACTGATTTTTCCCATTTTCAATAGCAAACATTTTTGGGAATATTTGGGAAAAATTTTGTCTCGGTCCTTCCCTCTAGAGCCTAACATGACTTAAGATAGCTAGACCGTCTTAGAATTATACATTTATATATATAGCATTATAATAATACAGACGCGGATCCAGGGGGGTTAAAAAGTAAATCCCCCCAAAAAACCGAAAAGATTTAATATAAAAATGGAAAAAATGGAAAATTAATTTTACTTTATTACAACACCGCAACTAACACCCTCCCACCCCTTGAAAGTGGACATGAATCCGAGCCTGTTATAATATATTTATAGCTTTATCTCCATTTTAAATATAATTCCATCAAAATTCTTAGAATGAAAGGCAAAACTAAACGAAATTAAAAGAATCATTGACGGATATACAAGTTAATGAATCATTTAGAAAAACAATATAAATATTTTAACAAAAAAACAATAATAATTTAATTCAAATTTATATAAATAAATAAAATAAGTTATCAATATTGAACTTTACACTTTGTCTAGACAACTACAATTGCATAAAGAAACAACATGATCAGATTATGTGATCAAACATAATAATCTCTATCGTTGGCATGTTTAGCAACTTGTTTCAAATTCTTATACATAAATTCCCATACATATTTGTTTATTTTTAATTTTTCACAAAATTGTCATTTAAACACGTGCCAATTTTAAAGATTCTCATTTTTTGAGGCAATTTATTATTATAATTTGATATTATTTTAGGCATTTATTATAACTAAACAGAAATACGTGTTTATTTATTTATTTGGCAGATTTCTATCGGATTCTGTCTGTCACATAAATATTTAATTAATGATATTGAATTTTTAATGTGCTGAGCTTCAAAATATTGTTTACAATTTTGCTACTAAAGTTACGAGTAGAAAGCAAGTGGTCAGATAAATAAGAATGAGGGTTATATTCGGTTGTGCCGAATTTTATATACCCACTACCCATGATACAATAATTGTAGAAGGTAGAATCACTAGGGAGAGTTTTCAATATTTAGCACTATAACGTCAAACATTAATTTTGATTTTTTTCATATTTTTTATATTTTCTTTTGTTTGACGTTACAAGAATTGTATAATTGAGAATTTATTTTCTACTGGGTGTAACTTATGTTGTTGTATCATGCCCACTACCAATATAATACGAGCACCGATTTTTGAACATTTTGTAGGAAAACCTTTAGCTGGTTCAACCGATTTGGTAAATTTCACCTTGCTAGAGTTATGAATTTAATTATGTTCTTAATTATTTTGGTTGGAATGATTTTGGACATTTTCAATACCAAGCATTTCGCACCAACAAAGAATATTTGGTGCCAATTTCATCGCCCTAGATCCTTTGCTCTAGGCACTATCGTGCCTTTAAGAGACACTCGGGCAGATATACCTTGATGGTCTTGGAATTTTATAAGGAACCACAATTGGGGTATTCACATGGTCTGCTATTAGTCATATTGTCATAATGTCCTAATATATTATAATAGTTGTTGTTGTGTTTTAAACAAAAAAAAAGTGTTATTTTATAACAAAACAATAAACATAGTTCAAATAGTGTTATTAGTTTAGAAATTTTTTATTTGAAACACAACAAAAATTTGTTTAAACTATCATAATATATTAGGATATTATGACAATATGACTTACTTTTGCACATATATATTTTGATGTGTTACCAACTGAATGACAAAATCAATATACCCTCCATCTTTTTGATGGCAGTATTTAAAAAAAGGTTCGAATGTTTACGTAAAATTATTTAGTTGACTTTGGGAAAGTAAACAAAGTCGTCATATTATTCCCAGAACCTACAGATTTGCATTGATGATTTGAAGGAGATAAAGTCCAATTTGTGATTACTTGTTTACGATTTAGTTTAAAAAATATGGAACTGATAGTTATTTCATGTACTTAATTGGACAGCGATAAGCTTAATCTATGTAAAGAAATCCCAATGTAGTCTCAGTTTAGCATCAAACATAGAACTTTTGTTTGTTATTGTTGTAGCAGGGGGTTCTGCAAGCTCAAGTCCAAGAAATTGTGCTACTTCTACTGGGTGGGTCCTTAAATCTACTGGACGTAGTGAAGTAGGCTTGGCTGAACAGTTGAATATGTGGTGGGTATCATGGGGACCCTGACCACATGCTGGGCATATGTTGAGGACGGCACGGTCTATGCGGGATCAGAAGGCAATAAGCCTGTTGCTCCATCCTGATCTTAGTTGTGCCAGAATGACTCTTTGTTTACGCTGCAGAATCTTCTCGACGTCTGCTATTGGTGGTGGGCGACCTCCAAGTACAATATTCATAAGGTATCCTGCTACCCCGGAAATGATGGCGTCTCTATGAATGACGTTCAAAGCTGTCATACATGAGCTGCGATCAAATGTATCCTGCACATACCTCTGTATGCTCTCCAGGTATTTTCTGACATGCCTCGGGGTAGACTCCAACTGTGTGATGTTGAAGTTTGGATGACTCCTCCGGTGTGATCCCAGAAGGAACTGTTGCGTCTGCATGACGTAATGTTCCCTTTTTCTTTTGTTTGTGCTTAGCATCAATGTAGGCCTTTCAGTAGTCCCAGTTAATTAAGTCCTACAATCAATCATAGGTCTAATTGTAGTCCTAATTTAACATCAAATTTAGTTCCAGACTGGTACCATTCATAGGTCTTTTTAAAGTCCCATTTTAGCATCAATAACAGGTCTCTATATAATCCCGGTATATCATTAATCGCAGATCTTTTTGAAGTTCCAGTTAAGCATTAATCGTTAATTCTTTCAATCACTGTTCATTATGTAATCCCACACAGAGAAAACAGATTCGTGATAGCAACCGAATTTGTTGCCAATCGAATGATTCTGTCTTAGTGACAGAATTTTACAGTTGTGTCTACAATATATTGGAAGGGGTAACTAAAGTTTGGTTGCCCCAACTGAAATTCTTCTTTATCAACTGACTTTGTGTTGTTATAACTGAAAAATTCTATGTGTGCAACCGAATCATTCGATTGGCAACAAATTCGGTTGCTATCACGAATCTGTTTTCTCTGTGCAGTTTATTATCAAGAGTAGGTATCTACGTAGTCCCAGCACCAATCGTGGGTCTTTTTAACTTCGCAGTTAGTTGCATTCGTAAGTATTTATGTCTTCAAGCAATTTAAATATGTAGTCCAAGTTAAGTATATCTTTATATACTCCTAGTTTAACATTAATCGTAGATCTTTATGTCGTCCCAATTTAGCATCAATCATAGGCCCTTGTTAAGTCTCAGTACAACATCAATCGTATGCTTTGGTTTATTCCCAGTTTGGCTTCAATGATAGGACCTTTTGTAGTCCCAGTCGCAATATAACTTTAATCATTGGTTGTCTTAAGCATATATTTTTATGTAGTCCCAGTTTAACATCAATCGAGGACCTTTGGTTAGTCCCAGATTGCCATCAATCATAGGTCTCCATGTAGTCCCAGTTTAGCTTCAATCGTAACTGTTTAAGTTGTCTTATTTTACCTTCAATCATAGGACTTTATTCAGTATCAGTTTAGCTTTCATTGTAGGTATTTGTTTAGTCCCAGCATAACTCAGTCCAAGTTTGGCTTCCCTCGTAAGTCTTTTTGGTTCCAGTTTAGCATCTATCGTAGGTCTTTATTTAGTCCCGGTTTAGCTTTAATCGAGGGACTTCATGTAATCCCAATTTAGCTTCAATATAGGACATTATCTAGTTCTAGATTATCTCAATCCTAGTTCCAAGATTGGTTAGTCCCAGATTGACATTAATCATAGGTCCCAGTTAAGATTCAATCATAGCTATTTATGTTGTCTTAGTTTACCATTAATCGTAGGTCTTTATTCAGTCCCAATTTAGCTTTCATTTTAGGTATATATTTAGACCCAGCATAACTCCATCGTAAGTTTATATTCATTCGAAGTTTGGCTTCCATCGCGATGGAAGCCAAACTTCGAATGATGCATCGTAGATCTTTATATAGTCCAGGTTTAGCTTATAGGACTTTATCTAGTTCCAGATTAATTCAATCGTAGGTCTTTATTCATAGTTTAGCTGCAATCGTAAGTATTTATGAAGTTCCAGTTTAGCATTAATTTATGAAGTCCCAGTATATTACTAATCTTAGTTATTTAATTAGTCCTAATTTAGCTCAATTGATTGCAATATTCACTCACAGTTTAGCTTCAATCGTAAGTACAATTTATGAAGTTCCATTTTAGCATCAATCGTTAGTCTCTATGTAATTTTAAACAAGTTAACCACTTAAAAACATTGCATAAAATTGATTATCGAATACCAATTTTATATTACAAACTTAATAACCAATTAAAAATACTTACAAAATCTCATTTATGTATAAAAATCTAATTTTATACTTACTTAAGAATAATATAGAAACAAACAGATGATAAACACCAATTAAATTCGAATATAATTATTAATGAAAACTCTTTATATGTGTTTACAAAGATGTATTTGAAAAATAGTCGTTCATTTAAAGTGTAATTGATAAATAAAAAGTTATTAAAACATAGTAATTGTAGGTTTTGTTACTATAATTATTGTGTTAATTGTTTTGATTAAATGTAGGAAAATTTTCTAAAGTTACGGTAAAAACAATATTTAAAATGAATTTATTAATGTCAAACCCTTGCAACATTGAAATGCAATAAATTACTAGCAATTACTTAATCATTTTAACTAATTAATAAACATGTATAACAAATAATTTGTTAAATATTTGAATGCCATTTCTAGAGCTATAATTTTTAACTATTTAACTTGTCTATCAATTAGTAATATTATGATTGATTTTTTTAATGCAAATAAAACACTCTCTCGTCAACTTCAAAATTTACAATATAAAAGTACGTCACTTGAAAATAACAATTTTAAATGAATTTGTATTTTGTACATCATTGAACTTAGTAGTAGAAATGTACTCAATATTTAAGAGTACTTAAAGTTTTACAATAAACACAAATACTCTTGATTTCAATCACTTGATTTTTTATTTATTTAATTTATTTTTGTTATTTATTAACAAACACTAACGTTTGAATTACAACTTGAATTTGCCAAAAGCAAGAAACTACCAAAAGACGTCTTAGCCGGTAATCGTCGTGTTAAAAACTGCGGAAACAACTGAAGACTGTGCGCGATGCAGTACATAATAAAACCGGACTAGACCCATAGTAGACAACAAATTATAGTTTACACATATTTCTACATATGGGAAGTATAACTAAAGCTTAACACTGAGTACCTACAAGTAGAAAAAAATACTAGAAATATTTAAAAACTTATGCATCATTCCATAAGTTTCAAAGTTAACATGATAAGATTTTTCCATATAAATTCAAGTAAAGTAACGCGCCAAAATATATTTTGATATGAACTGTTCTTATATAAAGCCACATTTTTAGTCAGCTAAACATGTTTGAAGACCCAGAATTGTAGGCATTATTCCATGAAGATTGTTGTAAAACTCAACAAGATCCTGTAAAATCATTGGGAGCTACTCAAGCAGCAATTTCAAAACGTTTACAAGCAGCAGGATTCATCCAAAAGCAGGGAAATTGGATACCATACGAATTGAAGCCGAGAGACCTAGAAAGACGATTTTGTATGTCTGAAATGCAGCTTGAACGCTATAAAAGAAAGAATCATTACTTGTTATAAAAAATGGATCCATTACAATAACCCGAAGCGTAAGAGATCGTATGTGAAGTCCGGCCAACCAGCCGAATCGACTCCAAAGCCAAATATCCATGGCTCTAGATTAATTCCCTGTATTTGGTGCGAGCAAAAGGGTCCTATCTATTATGAGCTGCTGAAATCTGGTCAGACCATCACAGGGAACCTGGACCGAACGCAACTGATTCGTTTGAAGCGAGCATTGAATGATAACCGCCCAGAATATGCCACCAGACATGAAACTGTAATATTCCATCACGACAACACTCGGCCACATGTTGCAATACCTTCTAAAAAGCATTTAGAATGAAGTGGTTGGGAAGTTTTGCCTCATCCGCTTTATAGTCCAGACCATGCCCCTTCCGACTACTATTTGTTTCGATCGATGCAAAATGCTCTCTCTGGGATACACTTCACTTTAGAACAGAGTATCTGATTTCTGCTTGATTCGTTTTTAGCCTCAAAAAATTGAGCAGTTCTTTTCGGCAACATGTTGCAATACCTTCTAAAAAGCATTTAGAATGAAGTGGTTGGGAAGTTTTGCCTCATTCGCTTAATAGTCCAGACCGTGCCCCGTCCGACTACTATTTGTTTCGATCGATGCATAACGCTCACTCTGGGATACACTTCACTTTAGAACAGAGTATCTGATTTCTGCTTGATTCGTTCTTAGCCTCAAAAAATTGAGCAGTTCTTTGGGCCCGGAATCCATATGTTGGCAGAAAGATGAGAAAAAGTCATAGCTAACATGGGCAAATCCTTTAAATATTGTACAAGTGTTTCAAAATAAACGCTAAACATTTGAAATAATTACGCATTTTTAAGTCATACACCCAATAGTTCCAGTTTAGCTTCTATAATAGGACTCTAAACTGTCTCAATTTTACTTTCATCGTAGGTTTTAGTCCCAGTTACACAGAGAAAACAGATTCGTAATGGCAACCGAATTTGTTGCCAATCGAATGATTCGGTTGCATACATAGAATTTTTCGGTTTTAGCAACTGAAAATCAACTGATAAAGAAGAATTTCAGTTGAAGCAACCAAATTTTTGTTACAAGTTCTAAAATTTTGTATCCACAACTGTACAATTCGGTAACCAAGGCAGAATCATTCGATTGGCAACAAATTCGGTTGCCATTACGAATCTGTTTTCTATGTGTAAGAATCGTTCATAGATCTAAATGTAGTCCAAGTTTATCATCGATCGTAGATATTTTTAGTCAACTATTTAACTATTATCGTAGGACTTTATTGAGACCCAGTTTAGTATCTATCGCGGGTCTCCATTTAGTCACAGTTTAGCTTTTATCGTATTGCTTTATGTATTCATTGTTTAGTTTCTGTTTCATGTTTTTAATTCGTTTCAGATAAGCATCAATCGTAGGTTATTATTTAGTCTCAGTTTAGCTGCAATCGAGGTCTTCATGTAGTCCAAATTTAGCTTCAGTCATAGGTCTGAATTTCTTACTAGTTTAACATCTATGGTAGGTCTTTATTTAGTCCCTGCTTAACATACATCGTAGAGTTCTAAACAGATATAGTTTAGCTTCCAGCAAAGGTCTTAATTTAGTCCCGGTTTAGCTTCAAACGAAGCTCTTTATTTAGTCTCTGTTTAGATCTTTATTTAGCCCTATTTCAGTCACAATTTTGCTTCAATCGTAGAGAGACTAGATAATAGTATGATGGACTATCATTGTGAAGGTTGCGGGTTCGATTCCCGCCAAAAACTCTGGATCTTTTCTGCAGACAAGTCAAAAAGCTTCGACGTAGTGTTTGTTTAAAATAAGGTTTTAGGGCCAGTTTAGCTGTAATCCCAGTTAAGTATAAATCTTTTGTCCCAGTTTAGCATCAATCGTATTTGATTTAGTTCTAGTTTAATTTGGATTATTTCTATAACGGTGTTTTAGAGGAATTCAATCATTTTATTTTGCCATAATTACAAAACTATTACACTGACCACCACAATGCGGATATACTTAAGTCTTCAACAATTTCTCATAATTCCCACAAGCCAACTGTGGACACCTTCCCCTACTCCCATCGCTCAATTGTAAAATGTAAACAAAATTGCAAACAAAAGTAATCACGCACTCAAAAGATTAGGTCTACAAACCAACTTTATTTTATTTAGTATTTAGTGGTTAATGGAAAAACGAAAAAAGACAAAACAACATAAAATTAAAACTAAAAATTGCCGATGCAAAACACGTTAGCACATATTTTATATTTTTTTTTAATTTTTAATTTTGTTTACTAAGCTGCCAATAGCACAACTATCAGCACATTTAATAATATTTGGAGGCCCAATTATAATATGACGAGTAGATAAAAAAAAACACAAAAACATACATAAAAACGCAGAAAAATATTTCAAAAAGAACGTAAAAAAATATAAACGTTACTACGCAGAATTTCAAGTTTAAGCATTACAATTTACCCCCTCTTCTTCATCTTTATCTGATTCAGTTCCATTGTGGTTTTGTTTACGTAGACACCAACGATACGCACAGAAATAACTACATACACCCTGACATAGAGAACAAAGCCTCAGAAAATCAAACTAAAACTATTTTATGTTTGGGATTCACTCATCAGTTCTGTTGGTTTACTAAAGTAAATACACTGAAGTCTGGCTACAGCGAAGTTTAAAGAACAAAGGGGAATTGCTATAGAGCTACTATTTTTGACATTTCATTATGGAAGACTTAACCCACCATAATGACTAATAGGAACGTGTTTTGAAATACGCTTAGATCATTTTATGATCCACATAATCTAAGTCTTGATGATATAATATTGAAGACCGTGAGACGAACGATACTTTATTCTAAGAGGCCGGCTTTCCTTTCTTTTTACCCCTTAACAATGCGTTAATGTGAGAACATTTCGGTAAACATTTCATAACGACTGCATCATCAAAAATTGGATGCTCAGAAAGGACCATAAAGAACAACATTTTAATGAAATTGATTATTTGGTATGACTTTGAAGATAGTTCAATTCGTTTACTCCGGATCGAAACTCATTAAATTCATGTTCTAGGACAAAGTCAATTAACTGTTAGCTGAACCAAAAGAGTGCCTCACCACTTGGTTACTTGACTAGGTATTGCACCGAATCATTACATGCGATGAAAACTGGATACATTACGATAACCCGAAGAGTAAGAGATCGTATGTGAATCCCGGCCAACCAGCCGAACATAATTGGCTCTAAGGTAATGCTCTGTATTTGGTGGGACCAAAAGGGTGCTATTATGAGCTGCTGAAATCTGGCTAGACCATCACAGGGAACCTGTACCACGAGCATTGGCCAAAAAACTCCCAGAATATGCCAGACATGAAACCGTAAGATTCCACCATGACAACGCTAGGCCACATGTTTCAGTGTTAAAAACTATTTAGAATGAAATGGTTGGGAGGTTTTGCCTCATCCGCCTTATAGTCCAGACCTTGTCCCGACCGACTAATATTTGTTTCGATTGATGCAGAACGCTCTCTCTGAAATACGCTTCACTTTGCAACAGAGTAGTTCTTTTGAGCAGTTCTTTTGGCTCGTAATCCATATGTTGCCAGAAAGATGGAAAAAGGTCATAGCTAGCAATGGCCAATACTTTAAATAAATTTATATTGTACAAATGTTTCAAAATAAAATCTAAAAAATCCCGCATTTCCATACATACACCCAGTATTTTAATAGTTATTTTAACATATCGTCGTCTTGTATTTGAAAACGTTTAGACTATTTTGTACCATTTGAGAGTCTCACTTAAGCTTAAATATTAGATCTTTATGTTATTTCATTATATCTTCAATAGTAAAATAGATCATATTTAGTCAAACTTTATTTTCAATCAAGGTCTTCATGTAGCCCCAAATTTAGCTTCAATTGTAGGTCTTTACGAAGTCTCAGTTTAGCATAACTCCTCAGTCTTTATATATGTCTAGTTTAGTTTCCACCATAGGTCTTTATTAGTTCCCAGTTTAAGCAATTGTAGGTATTTATTAAGTCTTAGGTTTATATACAGATCCAGTTTAGCTTTCACCTTTATTTTAGTCCCATTTTATCATAAATCTTTGGTATTTATAAAGTTCAGCATTCGAGGGTTTTTTAGCCCCAATCACAAGTCCCACAGTTTGTGCACATAAGCCTGAAACTAAATATCAGACAGTTAAGTAGTCCCTTGAAGATGATCCAACAAACTAGGTTGGATCCAACAAACTAGGTTGTCCTGATGTGTTACCAGGTGACTTTTATTTATTCTCTCACGTCAAAAATACATTTCAAAGACAATTTTTATGATTATCTGTAACAAAGGCTGAAACAATCTGCAGTATGGTTACAGGGTTGGAATGAACAATGATTCAACGTTTGATCAGTGTTTTCTGGAATTAGATATTGTTTTGATATACATAGAATGAAACAATACAATTCTATGTTTATTTGGACCTCGAAGAGTTTCCATTACATTTTGTAGATAATAATGGTCATGTGGATGCCACCAATATTTATGAATATTTTTACTCTTTTTGACGCTTGTTTACGTAGAGCCATCAAAAACTCCCAATGAAAGAAGTCTGGATGAGCCAAATCGGCGATGTTGCCGCCCATTGTAAAACGACAAGTCGTTCGAAATCTCCATTGTCGTGAGATCTAACCAGCTCACTGATGGAACTATAGTTCATCAATTTACGTCAATTTCTCATAGATCATGGTTTTATATCAGTCACGACAAAATAAAGCCAGATGACATTTCCTGCGAAACATGACTTTGAATGGATATAATAGTTCCTTGTGAATTTTATATAGATTCTCAGAGTCCCAAAAGTGATAATTTTGTTTGTTTATTTTGTTTATATATTCGTTTACATGAAGCCACAATGTATACAGAGGTGTCAAATTTGACAGTTCAAAAACACTAAAATCAGCTTTTTTTGAAATTATAGAAAGAGAAAACAAATTTGCGTTTTAATACAGACAGTGCGTTAAAACAAACAACTATATAAATAAGCACAAAACCAAACCAGTTGAAATTGTTTCGAGCGAAAGAGACAAATACATTTTTTTGCCGTGTCGCCTCTGTATAGTTTGTGATGAAGCTCCCAGCAGTTAAGCAAGTAGTAAATGTATCCCTTATAGGCAGTAATTGTCACTAATGTCCTCTCTCTTGGCTGACTCCAATTTATATATTTTGGTTCATTTGGCACGTATGTGCTCTTTGTAGTGCAGAAAGAAGACAGTTGATTACTTTATACATCCCAGGTAATCTAGAGTGTAGTCACTTTAAACGTTTTGTGAGTAATTCGTATAAACTGGTTTTATACAAATTGTGCTGATATAATTCTCATAGAGTTTATTTTTATTTTTGCTTAAGTATACTGATATCCCATGTGAAAAGCGTGAAATAGACACTTAAGTGTCTCCTAGTAACCTATAGTGACTTTTATTTTGTACTGCACTTTAAAAATTAGTTATTTTACCCACCAGAAGCAATCTATTGGAGAGTTGTCCCAGGAAGGTTTGTTTACAAGCAATCGTTTATTGGACTGTCTATGATGTCTTTTTAGCTGACTATTTGAGGTCAATT
The DNA here is from genome assembly GCF_958450345.1 of Calliphora vicina. NCBI lineage: Eukaryota > Metazoa > Arthropoda > Insecta > Diptera > Calliphoridae > Calliphora > Calliphora vicina. Next base: position 55,269,168 of record NC_088781.1, on the reverse strand, counting down.
AGCACCCGTATATGTTAAAATAACAAATTATGTAGCTGACCAAATTACCAGTTAGGTAGCTAATAAGGTAACTGATGTTATTTAACCAGTATGCGAATCTAATGCGTTGACTACTTTGGACCAGCTATTAGACGGTCTCATTGTAATCAAAATGGTTCAATTGACCCCAAGCTTAGGACATGTACGTTTTAAAATAACTAGTCATGTAGCTAGTTATGTAATTAGTTGTCACCCTAAATGATGGTTAAAATCACTAGTTCGGGACTGTCTCCTAGAACTGCTGGGATAAGCCTCATTGTTCAGAAAAATACTGATTGGAAATGGATGATTGCTTATAATACAGACAGTAACTAAATGGTAACGAGTTTTCCGAGTTTCTGATAATTTTCGGGGCATCTTGGCCACTTTGCCCTAATAGTAGAAAAAATATCAGTCGTGTGGGAAACCGAAGTCTATTTTGAAGAATTAAACAAATTGTAATACGTATTTCAAAGAAATGATTTCGTTATAGTACCTTTGAGAGAATTATACAATTTAACATGAAGATTATGTTTAAGACTAAAAATTATTTTTAAACCAAATCACAATGTCTGTCACCTGTCTTTCATTATAATCAAATTCCACTGTATTTCACCATACATTAACACTTATTGCAGCTCTTCTAGCTTTCAATCTTCTTATTCACGCTTAATAATATTTTCGTATTATTATTGGACATGCTAAGTCACCATACAATATTTATTTAAGTTCAACCTTCAACTGGTATATTTTGTTTTGTTTTTTTTATATTTTATATCGACAAGGTGATTTCCAAACTAATATTCTACATGGAAGTTTATTTAACTTGGTACGACTATTAAACACGTACTGTATACTTTACTGTAATGTATATTGTCATTTCAAAAAAAAATAAAAAAAATATATCAAAAAGAAAAGAAAATTAAATAGAAAAAAAAAATAATATTAAACAATCAGCAAAACTTTATGCCGAATCATGAGTATTTTACAAAAAAAAAAACGAATAAATAAGTTTTAAAATACCTTAAAAAGAACCTTTGAAATTAAACAGAAAAAAGTAAAATACGAGTACGTAAACATTAATTTTTTTGTTTAATTTAGTAATCAAATATTCAAAATCTAAAAGTTTTACAGCGAAAATATGTACATGAACCCATTAGGGGCTAAATGAGAATTTAATTTTTGAAATTAAAAAACAATCAAAATAAATTATAAAACAAGTAAGAAAGTATGATTGGTCAAGTCCGATCACTTAATACCCTATACTAAATATTTGAAAACAGCTTATTTCTTTTTAAATTTCAATAATTTTCATTTCGGCAATGGACCTTATATAGGAACGAATTATAAAAAAATAGTTGGTTTGATTTCTTGCTATATGAAAGTAGTTTTCGGAAGGGGGCCTTGTATGGGAGCTATGTTCAATTATGGGTTGATCCGCAAAAAATGTTTAAATGTGATTTCCTTTTGTATTAAACTATATATCAGATATTTATGTATAACAAAATGTTAATATTTCGGACTATGTGAAATAATAGCTGATTTCAATAGGGTTCGGCCCAAGGACTAAATATTGAAATATTTTAATACTTTCGACTTGTAATTTGCGCACAAGTTTTATTTTGACAGATAGACGGACGGACGGACATCGTTAAATCGGCTCAGAAAGTGAATACTTTTATTTTTGGGCGTTACAAACATCAGCAAAAACCCAATATCCCTACTTTGGTGGTTTAGGGTATAATAAATATAAGTGTCACGTATAAAAATGTGGAACATGTAAAACATAAGTAATTACATAGAGATTATTTGTAGATTATTTGTATGGTTCAGAAAGACTATTTAAAATTAAGCTAAAAAATGCTACAATAAATTTTTGAATATAAAAATCAAAACAAAAATGTTCTTAATGCTTTAAACACATAGAGTACAGCATGCTACACAGCTACACAACTTGTAGCTGTCAAAAATCGTCGCTTTGTAGTCAGTTACTTAGTTATAATGAAATCGACAGCAACGTCGCACAGTGGTATGAGAATAAAAAAAGAGTGAAATAAATCTGTAACTTCTAAACCCTTACGCCGATTTGAATGAAATTTCACATGCGTAAAGAGGAAGTGTAGTCGAGTTTAAGTTTTGAATTTCGACCTCATGAGCCCACCAGGAGCGGGACCAGGGGTTCCCAAAGTAGGGAACCTCGGGTATGTTCAATTTTTAAAATAATCCTATTTCTTCGTTTGTATTCCGATTTAAAAAAAATTACACATATAGAATCTCCTTGTCGAGCACTACATAAAACGTAGCTATCAATTATCTCTTATAGCTTAGGAGATATTCGCATTTGAAAATTTAATTTTCAACATTTTTACCCACCCTACTCCAGTTTTTTGGTGACCGCGGTTCCAAATATTCCCCGATTTTATCCATTTTTCTTTTATAGGATTAACAATAGATGTATATATCAAATAAAGAAAAAAGAGTTTAAAAATCATTGCTGAGTCCAAAGTTACATGCATTTGAATTTAAAAAAATTAAATTGTGATTTTTCGCAATTTTATTGGGAAAAAAGTACTTTTATTCTTTTTAAGTTATCTAAAAAATTTCTAAGAGGATGTATAATGAATTTGTACTTTTTGAAAAGGTAACTTTACGCCAAATATTTTCAATGAAAAAAACATTTATAATTTTTCATACCGACGGGATCAGGTCCATTCAAAAATTTTTTATGTAAAATTCAACTTTAGGGCAAAAATTCTCAAATCGCATATTCGATATCAAAATATAGTGACCTATTTTAGATGGCCCAATAAGTTCTTAATTATTTTGTAAAGGGTTCCGATAACCCCGCCCCTGGTATGGATATTATAGCCAAAAAACGAAAAAATCCCATTTTTGGGATTTTTTCAAGATTTGTTTGGGAATTGTGGGATATTTGATAACAAATTTCAAAATTTGTTTTTATTTTTCTATTTTAAATAGAAAAATCTACATAACTGTGAAATTTCATTAAAAACATTCATAAATAAAAATTTTATTTCAATTTAAAAAATGTGTATCTATGCAAAATTCAATAAAAAGCATTTTTTGTCATATTTTTCAAAAAAGTATTCCATGAATTTTTTAATTGTCAACAGGATTATACATTTCTGAAAAGTAGATAAAATCCTCTATCCATTGATATATAACATGTCTACCTTATATTTTTTACGTGTCAAATAAATTAGGGAAAACTTAACAACTTGCTGAGAATTTACGCGTCGTTGAAGTACATATTTCAGTGGTCCGACTTTCAAATATTTCAGTTTTATATACAATAATTTATTTCTTCAAACCTCCATTGATTGTTAATTCATTTAAAATATTAAACGTTTTTGGTGTTATTGTTTTGTTAAATAAAATATTTTTCAGCTCTCATTTATTTAATATTTATTATTATGTTGGCAGCACTAGATCTGTTCAGTGTAGCCTACGAAAATAGAAATTCACTTAAGTTGGCTACAGCGGCAACGGTAGCCGTGTAGCTGTGTTGGCGTCAAAATAATCGCTTTCGTATAAAAGTGTGTATTTTAATATTGACAGATTGTAGTCGTACCCTATTGTAGTTAATGTGTTTAATGCATAACGTGTCTTCTGTGAACTATATATGAGACAACTCTGCTTTTGTATTTTGTGTCTCAATATTGCCTCGTCTCAGCAAGGGTTAATGTTCAGAATTTATGTACTTAAATGTAAGTAATTACATATTTATTTACTTATTACAAAACCAAGCTAATAAATAAATATATTTAAATAAAAATACTGATTAATTATACGCTGGCCATCAAATGCTTTTAACAGTTTATTTACAATTTTTTACAAAAATTGTACGTGCCCTAAGTCATGTCACTAAATATAGCTGAACATGTAGGAAAACTCAAGAGTGTGGTGATTTTATCACATTTTGATCTACTTAGAATACCTACAACAGATTATTAAATGAAATTTCCAAAGAACTACTTTTGAAATATTGTATTACACTTGTAATATTTAATATTAATTTCAAATGACTTTTTATACAAAACTCAGCTCGGCTACTTTATATTGGTGGTCGGCACTCAAAGTCACTAGGGGCCGAATACGATCTGTCAATAGCTGGTCAGATTACAACAGAAAAAGAATGAGTTTATCATGTTATTTCGTGATCTCTTTATGCCGACCACTGCTATGACAAATCACGAACATAAATCGTTTCAAAGTTTATTATAGTTACATATATAGTGGCTCTTCGGAAATCTTGGTTGTATGACTTAAAAATGCGGGATTTACAATAGATGGTGTATTTTTTGAACGCTGCTTTTGTTTTTAATAACTTATATGTCAATTTAAAGGGTACATATCTGTCATTTATTCTCACTTATTTATTGAATCATATGGTGTAACAACAAAGTTTTTTTTAGCTACGAAAATTTCGAAGTTTTGATTTACTTAGAAGAAAAACAAAGATCGCCTAGGCCAGCCAACAAAGTTTTAAGCTCAACAAGCGCTTGAAAAATAATTGGAAGCTACTCAAGCAGCTTTTGGATGAGCAACAGGATTCATCCAAAAGCAGGGAATTTTGGTACCATGCGAATTGAAGCCCAGAGACCTTGAAAGACGATTTAGCATGTCCGAAATTATGTTTGAACGCAAGAAAATCATTTTTGCGCCGAGTCTTTACTTGCAATGAAAAATAGATCCATTACGATAACCCGAAGCGTAAGAAATCGTACGTGAATCCCGGCCAACCAGCTGAATCGACTCCAAAGCCAAATATCCATGGCGATATGGTAATACTCTGTATATTTTGGGGCAAACAGATAGGACTATTAAGAACTTCTGAAGTCAGTGTGTTTGGAACAGGTTCCATGTGATGGTCTGACATGGAACCTATTTCAAACGCAACTGATTCTTTTGAAGCAACCATTGGCCGAAAAACTGCTAGACATGAAACCGTTATATTCCATCATGACAACGCTCGGTCACATTATGCAATATCTGTTAAAAACTATTTAGAATAAAGTGGTCATCTTGACCTCAAAACATAAGCAGTTCTTTTGGCTCTGGATCCATATGTTGCCAGAAAGATGGGAAATGGTCATAGCTAACAATGGCAAATATTTTGATTAAATTTATATTGTACAAATGTTTCAAAATAAAAGCTAAAAGTTTATAAAAAAAATTTCGCATTTTAAGAGTTTGAGCCAAAAAAAAATGTAAAGTTATCCAATTCAAAGTCCAATGCTTTGATTTATTATTATAATTATTCATATTCTGCCAAATACCATTTTTATTCTTTACAGCTCATCAAAGGCATTAACTCCGTTGTCTAAGTATCTCGTTCTTTTCCTTTTGTACTCTACAAATCAGATTATCCGAGAGTATTATGAGTGCTGGGTGTTATCTTAATTCGTATGGCGTTAATCTTAGAACCGATATATTTTACTTCAAAACTGCGTTCCCAATACAACTGGATCTACGTTCCGGAACGAACCCAGCCTCATTCGGCCAAATATTGTCAACGCAGCGTTAGCTATATCAAATAAAAGTTTTTTCTCCAGGAAAGAATTCTAGACAAGAGTGGAACTGTTACAATTAAATCTTTGATATCATACCATTAATATTTAACTTCAGAACTGAGTTCCCACGACAATTTTTATCTACGCTCCGGAACTACCGCAATCTCATTCTGCCAAAGATTGTCAAACCAGCGACAGCAGTATCAACAAAACGCTTTCTCCCCAGGAAAGAACTATCCAATAAAATTACAAATAGTGTTCCGTTCTTGAAAATTTGAAATTTTGTTAAGGTATTGACTCTAAACTTGATCCACTTTCCGCCCAAATGTGATCCTTCTTAGATGATCTCCAGTTGATAATAATCAACAAACCAAAATATTCATATACATTTATAGCTTAAGATGGAATGTTCTTAGGAACTAACACTATCGGACAGCGCAAAATACTTGGGTGTAATTCAGGACAGTAAACTATCCTGGAAACCCAATAGCCTAGCAAGGACATCGCAAGCCTTGGCGGCAATGTATGTATGTCTGCAGCTATGCCATAGATACGCAATCGGGTATTGGAATCCGGTATGTGAACAGTCGTACTCATATGGGTACGTGGACACAGAAATATTTTAGGAAACTGTGTTGCTGATGAACTGATGCCGAATTACCGCATTCTATATCGAGTAAAATCGATCGTAATTTTCTTATTTGAGATCGATCATGAAATTTAGTACATTTTGTTATAATTACGATATCGAAATTATTTTTCGATGCGATAGTTCATTCGATCACGAGTGCGGTAATTCAGCCCCTGGCTGATGCCTGACGGAGACTTCCTATTCCGCTGTCCAACTGCAAGCAGCGAATTCGTTACTTTTACTTTGAGCTCGTTCAGACAAGATGGGGGTGTGAGCCTACCTGTATGATTTCCAAAAAGATATGGCATCGACTAAGCCAAGTGGTACAACATATCTTCTTGGCCTAACACGCTAACAACTAAGTAATGCAGTGGCGGTAATAACCGAACACCGCATGTTTGGCAACCAAGCAAGGAGACTTGATTATAATTACTTCTGTAGAAGATGTCAGAATGAAGAGGAGGATGAGACCATTTTTCATATTCTTTGTCACTGTCCAGAATTAGGAGATCTACGCATCAGATTTCTATATACATCGTTCCTTCAATAGTCTTTCTCGGACATGAAGTTACAATGTCAAATACGGAAATCTCCTAGGGAGTATCCGCCATATATCTACTAATCTCCATATTTCTCCTCATCTGAACTCTTCCTATATATTTCTTCTACACCTTTATTCTATCTCACTTTCATCTCCACTTTTCATCTCTATCTGGCCTTCCTTATTTCTCTATTTTCAGGTAACACAAAGGGACCTTCTGTATGGACACAAGTGAGCTATTCTTTCCTGCTTCTACTAGACGGCTGCCTGATAACCTGATAACTCAACTAAGGAAGTGTGGTTCCGTATGCACGCTACGGAATTTACTCCAAAAAAAAACAAACCATTAAGTACTTACTTTAGTTAGAAATTTCCTACAAGGCCATCAATACATTAATTTCTTTGGCATATGCCTACTAAGTAATTTGTTTTTGTAGCCTTATCTATCGATCTTGACCAATAATTACTTTTCTAAGTCACCCCAGAATACGTATATACATATGTATATACCGAAATAATCTAACCTACTACATATTATTTGAATAAAATATTTAAATTTCTTTTTTTTCACACAAAAATTCCGTGTGTTTAACAGCACGTTGGCTAAATTCAATTGTACAAATAAATAAACAAAAAATAAAATAAATAAATACATATTTATACATATGTATACAATCTATTTATTTTATTTAATTAAATTTGTGACAAAAACTAGAGCAAATAATTGAAAAAAATTAAAAGTAAACGTTACTAGCAAATAGATCCATTTATGTTTGTAGATAGGTAGGTTGAACGTTTTAAATAAAATAAAATACTACTGGCTGTTTAAAAATAGAGCTGATAATAATTGATGACACAAATTTAAATAAGAAAAAAAACCATCTAGTGAAATACATATACAAATTTAGTTCAATGTATAAAACAGGGATTAAAAAGGGATTTTATTTGGTACATTTTAAATCCAAGTTTTTTTCTGAAATGTAATATAATAAGAAAGCGAAATCTTAATTTCAATCAAATGTCAGTGTGAAAATTAGATGGCACATCCAGTGGTTGACAACACAATGGAAACTTTTCGAAACAATCTTAAGAAATTTGTACTTTTTTAGTATTTCATTAATATAATGGTAATTCGGTAATTCGGCAATAATTGGTAATTCGGCAATACAAACTGAATAAATTACAGCCAATTCGATAAATGTAGCTTCAATAATATGAACGCTTTAACCCTCCGTTAGTCGCAATCATTTTCAATCGAGACTAGTCGCAATGTATCAAATTGATATCAATAAAAAAAGGCGCGTTTGAAAATAATCTCTTCACTTTTTATTTCGAAAACATAAAAACAATATTAAATGCAATGTATTTAAAAGAGTAATACAAAAAAAATTTAGGGTGTTTAAAAAAATTTACAATAAAAAAATGTTTGCATGTATCAACCAGATCAGTTGCGAGTAACGAAGGGTTAAACTGTCAAAGTTCGGAAGTCCCTATTGGATCCTAAGAACATAATTATTAAAAATCTAAAAATAGAAAACAAGCTAAGCCATGTTTTTATAAAACTTTTAGCTCATTCAATTAGTCACAGTAACGAAATAAATTCCATCGGAAGACAAATATCGGCCAGGCCAGCTAAAAATGTTTGAAGACCACGACTTAGAGGCATTACATCATGAAGATTGTTGTAAAACTCAACAAGAGCTTGCAAAATCATTGGGAGCAACACAAGCTGAAAATTCAAAACATTTGCAAGCAACAGGATTCATCCAAAAGCAGGGAAATTGGGTACCATTTGAATTGAAGCCGATAGACCTCGAAAGACGATTTTGCATGTCTGAAATTATGCTTGAACGCAATAAACAAAAATCATTTTTGCACTGAATCATTACTTGCGATGACAAATGGATTCAATACGATCGAAACAAAAGAGATCGTTTGTAAAGCCCGGCCAACCAGCCGAATCGACACCAAAGTCAAATATTCATGGCACTAAGGTAATTTCTTGTATTTGAGCTGCTGAAATCTGACCAGACCATCACAGGCAACCTGTACCTAACGCAACTGATTTGTTTGAAGCGAGTATTTGGCCCAGAACATGAAACCGTAATATTCCATCATGACTACGCTAGGCCACATGTTGCTATACCAGTTAAAAACTATTTAGAAAGAAGTGATTGGGAAGTTTTGCTTCATCCGCTTTATAGTGCAGACCGTGATTATCTCTCTTCGATACGCTTCACTTTGGAACAGAGTATCCGATACTGGCTTGATTCGTGTTTGGCCTCAAAAGATGAGAAAAGGTCATAGCTAACAATGGCCAATACTTTTAATAAATTTATACAAATGTTTCAAAATATGTAAAAGCATTTCTAAATATAAGGCCTGTCACACATTTCGTTCGGAATAGTTTCAATTCCGTGGTTTTTATTCCGATCGATTTCGTTTTAGGTTCTTCAGATTCCGTGTAATTTGTTAATTCAAAAAATATTTAATAATTCTGTATTTCAGATTTTAATTTGACAGCCCTTTTTTTTATTTTAAAACTAAAGTGAAGTTTTTGGTACAGAAATTGATAAAAATTTTAAGAAAATCAAATAAATACAAACAAATATCAATTCCACTTTTAAAACTGAAAGTGATTTCATTCCGAAAGAAATTTTCGTTTTACTTTTTGTGAAGAAGCAAATTACGGAATTAATTCCACTTTCGATCGGAATGGAATTCTGTGACAGGCGTGATTATGCAAGTGGAATTTATAGCCTCGACCTTGGTACCGTCAAGACAACCAAAAAGTAGCCGGCAATGCAGTAATCAAAAATATATTAAACAAGTAAGAGAGCTATATTCGGCTGTGCCGAATCTTATATACCCCTCACCAAATTATACTTCAAAATTTTTAATATTTTTAGGTAAACAAATTTTTTTTTTTTTGCAAAGTAGTTTTTTTAATTTTTAAATATAAAAACAAAATTTTTTAAAGAAAAAAATAGTAATCCAGATATAGTTAAAAAATCGAGGTTGTCCTGGTTTTTTCCTTATATCTCAGCCATTAGTGGACCGATTTTGCTGATTTTAAATGTCTGTCTGATTTCAACAGACAGACGGACATGGCTTAATCGACTCCGCTATCTATAAGAATCCAGATTACATATACTTTATAGGGTCGAAAATGAAAAATATAGAAATTACAAACGGAATGACAAACTTATATATACCCTTCTCACGAAGGTGAAGGGTATAAAAATGGCAAGATTCTGTAAATTTTCTGTATGTTGTTGATTTTGAATCCATTTCCATACCCAACATATTGGTACAATTAAGCTAAATATAGTACTATTATAAAAGTAGACATTATCAACTTGTTATAATTCATATTCATACATCTCTGATGTATGTAAATTAACAGACCACGACAGCATGTAAAGTAAAATATGTATTATTTTGTAAATTTCCAACTACAATAATATTGTGTTGTGCACTATTTTTAAACTCAATTCACATTCCCATAATGTACATATTCATGTACATTGTACAAACAACAATATGCAATAATAATAAAAACACAAAAAATTCGCACGATAAAAAAAAATCACTTGACTTTTGTTTAACATCAAAAGATTACCAACGAGAATTGTACACTTGAGTGAACTTACTGTGTACCCGACCGACCAATCGACCGACCGACCAACAAACCAACAGACCGAATGCATGTAATTTCCTTGAACTTGTTGCGCCAAACAGCAACAATGTGAAACTATTACACAAGACAAGTGATAAAAACAAAAGGCAACCACTACCTACTTGTGTTTTTTGTTTTGTTTATTTATTTGTTGCTTTTATTTTTGATGTTTTGTTTTAAGCAACAAATTTTGAGCAACAGAGCAAATGAACAATGAGTAATAAATTATAATAGGGGTATTAATGGTGTGAAGTAAATTATAACAACGCTAAAGCTCCGCTAATTTCTTCTAGGATATAGAAATGCAAGAATACCTATTATTCCTATTGTTATTAATAATATTACCTATTAACTTATATAAATCTGTAGCATTCTTTGGAAAGGAAATATGCAGAGAAAACAGAAGTATAAATATACATACATAGAGAAAAGACCGAAGAATTTCAAAACCGCGGTTTCGGTTTTAAAAAATTGAAAACCGATCGGTTTCGGTCGGTCTTGTGATAATTTATTAAATATCAAATGTTATAGAAACAAAAAGGAACAAATTCAAAATTCAAACTTGAGGGTGTTCAAGATGATAAGGAAAATTGGTACATTTTCTTTTAATGGTACTTTTTTAATATATTAAATTACTTAGCTTATATACATTAAAGTTGAATAATATGCTTCTCAGTAAAGAAATAATCAAGAATAGGGGGCTAAATTGTATTATGATACCAAAAAAGGAGAACTAAACTAAACTAAGGAGTACTTTTTCGTTCTTCAAAATGGTACTTTTTGAATTTTCTATAATACTGAACCTATAATCATGTAATTACTTTGATTTCAAACTTGACGTGGGTTCAATTATGGAAAATTAGTACTTTATCTTCTAATTGTACGTTTTATTATATTAAATTATTTTACTTGTGTATATAATAGTTGGCAATAGTAAAATCTGGGTCTTTATGGTACTTTTTTAACCCGCCAATGGTGACCTATATGTCTATGAGACCGGGTGTGTTAAAAAATCGAATACATTTATTCTCCGTTATTGTTTTTGAAAAATTTTATGAATTTTAAAATTGAAGGAAAAGATCTTAAATTGATTAAACATCTGTGTTTTATTGTCAAAAAACATAAATTTAAAAAAAAAATTAACTATTAGTGCATTAGACCGGGGTCACCATTTATGAAAGTAAAATTAGCGTCACCACTGGCTGGTTAATTCTTATAATACGTTTCGAATGAGCTAGAATCCACATTACAATGAACCAATAAACTTGAAACTAGAGACATGTTATCCTGAAATATTATTAATTCACAAAGGGAGACTTAATAGTACTATTTTTGTTTTCTTCTAAATGGGGGTGGCGAAGCGTACCGGGTCAGCCAGTACTCCATACTTTTATTGCATATTTTAAAATTACTAAGTATTTTTTAAAAACACTTTGCATTCTTTTTTTAAATTAAATAAATGAAATGTCATTTAAATTTTAATTGTCAGGAAATACTTGGAATAATCTTTGGATAAGAAAGTTTCTTTCTAATTTCTAAATTTTTAATTTTTCTACTGAAAATAGATTAAAAGTAAAAACCTAAAAATAATTATCGGTTTCGGTTGTAGGCCTTGAAAAACCGCGGTTTCGATTAAAACCGTACAAGATACTCTAGATATACATACAATTTTGTACCACTGTAACAAAAATTTTGTAAATATAGGGCAATATTTAACCCTTTGTCGACCGACGGTACTTATAAGTACCATATCAATAATAAGCTTACAAAATGAAAACAAAACATATATTGACCCTTTTTGCCCAAAAGTACTTTGAAGTTCACTATCATCTTTGGAATATCTTTTTTTTGCCTATTGGCAAACACGCATACCCAGAATAACGGTGAATTATTTCATGTTCTCATTGAGAAGTTTATTTATGTAGTAATGGTAAAAAATACTTTTTCGTAAAATACCATAAAATCGACTTGTAATAAAAAATTTTATAAAAAAAATCAATATATTAATAAAATTTAAACAAAAATCCAGGAGTTTTTTTTATCTTTTGACTAATGCTCACCTAACGGTACCAGGTCCCTTTCGGATCCTTACAGGTCCCTTTCGGTTCCTTGCAGGTCCTCCACAAAGTTAAAATTTTGTAAATAACTTCCTGAAGTCCTTATTTTCAATATTTAATAAAAAAATAAAACTTTTTCAACGATTTAAAGCCTTAGTCCACAAGGGGTTAAGTTTTTCTTTATTATACACTTCACCTTCGTGAGAAGGGTATATATAAGTTTGTCATTCCGTTTGTAATTTCTACATTTTTCATTTCCGACCCTATAAAGATATATATTCTGGATCCTTATAGATAGCGGAGTCGATAAAGCCATGTCCGTCTGTCTGTCCGTCTGTCTGTTGAAATCAATTTTCTGAAGACCCCAGATATCTTCGGGATCCAAATCTTCATTAATTCTGTCAGACATGCTTTCGAGAAGTTTCCTATTTAAAATCAGCAAAATCAGGACAACCTCGATTTTTGACATATATCTGGATTTCTAAGTCATTAATTAATATAGACAATATGGATATCTTCTGATAGATATTTCAAAGACCTTTGCAATGACGTATATAAAACCATAGTAAGTTGGACATACAATGCGTCAAAATCGAAAAAAATATTTTTTAACCCGATTTTTTTTTCCACCAATAGTTTTTTTTTAAAATATTAAAAAAAAAATTAAAAACAAAAAAAAATTTTTTTTAAATTTTAAAAATTTTATAAAAATAAAACAATTTTTTTTCCAAAAAATTAAAAAACTGCAAAATTTAGTTTACCTAAAAATATTTAAAATTTTTATTTTAAAGTATAATTTGGTGAAGGGTATATAAGATTCGGCAAAGCGGAATATAGTTCTCTTACTTGTTAATGATCACTTGGGTATGAGAAAGCTTTCCACAGAAGGGTACACATAGTATGTGCAGTTTGCATGGTAAAACTCCATGAATTAGACTATGAGTTGGTCCCTCATCAGCCCTATTCTCCAGATTTAGATCCTACTACTACTTAGCTCCTATTACCTACTATTTATTGTTTCCAAACCTAAAGAAATGGTTCGGCGGAAAGAGATATGACTCCAACAATGAAATCATCTCACAAAAAATACCTATTTTGATGTCACGAACTTTCTGACCCGCCCTAGATCGTCTTAGAATCTTATGAGGACCCAGAATATATATACTAATGTCGGCAAATATACTATCGATGTGTTACAAACATATTGACAAAATCAATAAACCCCCTTCTTTTTTGATGGTTGGTATAAAAATAACCCAACTTTTATACTTTGCGCTAAAACTGTATTTAACTGCAGCTTTCAGACACAGATGATGCGAAAGTATTGTATGTGTTTGGGCCTTAAGACGGCCGTTATGTTTGTTGATTTTACTTTTGCACTTAACAATGAACGTCCATAATTGGAATAATAAAATTAAAAGAGCAATGTAAACAATCAACAAAAAACACTTTGTTTTTTTAACGAAAATAATATTATTGAAAAGAATAACAACCGTATGTATAATGATGGCTAAAACGTGTTTGAAATATAAATTTACATATTTTGTACTAGAAAAACAAATAAAATTATACCGGAATGGGTTAAAATTTATAAATTCACTCACCTGCAGCTTTAAAAGAATACAAACATAATTGTTTGTTTACCTTTTATCGCCAAAAAAAAAAACAGCCGAAAAGGAATTTGAACTATTATTGATTTGTTGGATGATTAATAATATTTCTTATTATGCATTTATTATGTAATTGTTATAAACATTCTTAACTGTGCACTGCACTTTCAAATAAAAAAAAATACAAAAATTTCCAATTGTTATCACGAAATGTTTAATATTTTAATTCTATTACGCGTTTAATTAATAAATAATGCACATACGGACATACAACATACATAATAATACAGATTAGAAAATGCAAGTGTGAGGAACAGGCTGGTTGGCTGTTTTTAACTATAAATAAATGAAAAATTACATATAAAAATAGTTTTAATGCAAATGATAGACGAAGTATCAAAGTACATGCGATGCGATTAATTTTTAAACTAAACACATTTTCATTTCATAATGAATCACTGTAATATACTTATTTATTTGTTGTTTCACTTAATAATAGTTTATTATCGTACATAATTAAAACACTTTGCAGCAATTGTTGCTATTTTTATTTTTATATTTATACAAAATTATTACGAGAAGTCAGCCGCTGTCAATTGCGGAAAATTCATGTTTTTTTTTATTAACTTGCTGTATGTATATTTTTTTTTTGTTGTTTTTTTTATTTACTACACACTATTATATGACAGTTGATATTTTTGTTGCTACTTTAGCTGTTGTGTTTCTATGTTGTTGTTTTTTTGTTTATATTATTCTGTTATTATTGTCGTTGTTGTTAGTTCATAGAGAGTCGTTAGTGAACTACTCTTATTTACAGCGAAATATCCGCAAAATAGTCAAACACTAAATGACACTCAAGAGTTGCCAACTAAATACTCGTACACATGCACTTATGTATTTAAGAGAAAACTTTCAGTTGTAGGTTAAACTAACTCTTATGTATAGGTACTTATCGAGTCAAATATTCGAGTGTTTATTTTAATCGATGGATTAATTTTTAAAATTTCCTCTATTAACAGTCATTTATACTAATAATTTGTTAACAATGTAAAACATTACAAAATTAATAATATATAGATGGAAATAATAATAATTTAATTACTATATAACGACTCATTAAATATTTTATGAATTAATTGTTGATTGAAAGACTATAGATTTCACAGTTTATTTAAATAAGGCTTTCAGTAAAAAAAGGATTGCAAATTATATATATATTGTTTATTATTAATTGGAAAATCATTCTAACTCCTCTGCAAATACTTTAACCTTTCCTAGGTCTTAAGTAGTTTTCGTTTTCAAGTTAGGTTTCATATTATACCAAAAATGAATGTAGAAAGTCGTTTCTAATATTTTCAATGTAACCAACTTGGAATAAATCAAGTATGAGAGCTATATTCGGATTTGCCGAATCTGATACCCTTCACCAATTTATACTTCAAAATAAACATTTTAAATATTTTTGGGCAAACAAAATTTTTTTTTTTTTCCAAAGTAGTTTTTTTTTAATTTTTTGGACAAAAAATTGTTTCGAGTTGTTTTTTTTAAATTTAAATTTTTTTTTTTTAAATTCGGGTTTAAAAATATTTTTTCCTATGTTGACCCATTGTAGGTCCAACTTACTATGGTCTTATATACGTCGATGCAAAGGTCTTGAAGTATCTATCATTAGATATCCATATTGTCTATATTAATGACTTAGTAATCCAGATATAGGTCAAAAATCGAGATTGTCCTGGTTTTTTCCTTATTTTTGGACCGATATTCTCGATTTTTAATAGCAACCGAGCCGGAAGAATTCCGGAGATATTGATGTATGAATCGTGTATGAAGGTGAATGGTATAATTATAAACTATTGGTCATAGAGAATTATACATAGAGTCGAGACACCCCAATTTGTCAAATAAAAATACAACAAATCATATGTATGATACAACAACAAAATACACTGACTAGCAAGAGTTAGGTTTTTGATAACAGACTTAGGATTTTGACAATTACGTCTCGTCTTTATGTTACCCTATGCTATTAGTCTTGTTTCTTTGCGATACTAGTTTTGTCAAAATGTTTGTTTAAATAAACTTTTTTTTATATTTTTACTTGAAAATAAATTTATTCGACTATTCAATTAATCGAATAAATTTATTTTCAAGTATAGATGGCGTATCTTTTGAACACGGTTTTTATTTTTAATAACTTATCTATCATTTATTCTTACTTAATTATTGAACATTATAGAGTAAACAACAAAGTTTTTTTTTTTTTTCTTCGAAAATGTCGAATTTTGTACCGACAAAGCGTCATATGCGGGAATTTTTGCTTCACTTCTTTAATTTGAAAAAAAAAGTGCTTACCAAAGCTTATGGTGAACGTGTTCCATCAATTTCAACGTGCGAGATATGTATTGTGCAGTTCAGAAGTGGTGATTTTGACACGGAAGACAAAGATCGCCCAGGCCAGCCCAAAATGTTTGAAGGCCAAGAATTGGAGGCATTACTCCATGAAGATTCGTGTCAAACTCAACAAGAGCTTGCAAAATCATTGAGAGCTACTGAAGCAGCAATTTCAAAACGTTTGCGAGAAGCTGGATTCATCCAAAACTAGGAAAATTTGGTACAATACGAATACAATAAGAAAGACAATTATCTATGTCCGAAATGATGCTTGAACGCTGTAAAAGAAAATAATTTTTGCACCGAATCTTTACATGAAAAATTTATCCATTATGATAACAAGAAGCGTAAGAAATCGTAAGTGAAGCTCGAAGCCAAATATCCACGGCAATATGGTAATTCTTTGTATTTGGTGGGAGCAAAAGGGTCCTATATATTATGAGCTGCTGAACTTGTACCGAACGAAACTGATTCATTTGAAGCGAGCATTGGCCGAAAAACGGCCAGAATTTGCGGCCAGACATGAAACCATAATATTTCATCATGACAACGTTTACGGCCCTATGCTCTTTATAGGAACAACAGGAATTAATATATGACAACGTTCGGCCAAATGTTGCAATACTTGTTAAAAATTATTTAGAATAAAATGTGGTTGGGAAGTTTTGCCTCACCCGCCTTATAGTCCAGACCTTGCCCCGTTTGAATACTATTTGTTTTTATCGATACAGAATGCTCTCTCTGGGATACGCTTCACTTTGGAACAGAGTATCCGATATTGGCTTGATTCGTTATTGGCCTCAAAAGATGAGCAGTTCTTTTGGCTCGGAATACGTATGTTGCGAGAAAGGTGGAAAGGTCATGGCTAACATAGGCCAATACTTTAAATAAATTTATATTGTACAAATATTTCAAAATAAAAGCTACACATTTTTAACAATCCCGCATTTTTAAATCATACACTCAATATTTTGTTACGAAGTTGTATTAACGATTTTAATTTAACGGTCTGTAACGACTGCTAGCAACATTCATCATCATGTTTATAAACATGTCCATCAGTAGAAACTTCTACTTATCAACAATGTTGATAACACGCAGTTATTAACAGTGTTTGTAAGTATGGTAACATTAACGTTGAAGCTGCTAAAAGCTTTAGAAATAGAACATTCTAGCTTTGTCCGTTAGATAGACAATTCATGAAACCACTAGAAGATAACACTGTATATAAATAGTGGCAGCGGTTGCAGTCAGGTGAGTTTATCGTAGGTACTGTTAACTCTAACATCATTTGTATTACCAGTGAATTTTTGTAAATTATAAAGTGTGTAATATTAGTGTGTGTATTAAAAGAAAGTGACTACATAAATTGTTGTGTAAATCGTTAATTGAATAAGGTGTTGTTACAAATTTTAAATTACTAAATTGCTTTTATTTGCAGTCAAAAGTATCTGGTTTATTTAAAGGAAATAAACCACCGTTTTTAAAAGGTAAAAACGCAACAATATTAATATTTATGATGGTTTTATATTAATTTAAAAGTCATAATAAATTTCAACTTTGAGCAGTGTTTACCAGATATCCTGTTTATTATTTTGTAATTTCATTCTAAATTAGGATCACTGTTCTGATATCCCCGCAATAGAGGAATTGTTTAGAGTAATTGTTTAGAGTCCCACTATTATAGTTCTCCAAATATTAAATAATAAATATTTTAGTAGCAACAAACACTGTTCCGATCCGTTTATTTTTTGACAAAACAGCGGGCTAGTATCAAAATAATTTACACAGTTTGAAGACTGCCACACTTAGAGTTTTTTAGATATTCGAAAATAACTCTTTCTTTGGTATGGGAGGTGTCACGTCAATCCTAAAGATCACAAACATTTGCATCCGAATTATGTACAATGGTTTCAAAATATCTCACACCAAATATTGAGTATTAAACCATTATAATTCTTCATATACTATATTCAATATAACATATTTACATTATAATTATCATTTGAATGTCCTAATAATAGCTCTCACATTTATTATTCCAAGAAAGTAGGGAATTTTGGCTGTTATTCTTGCTAAATGTGTAATCTGTTGAATTCGATTTTGGAAACTTTCTTTCGTAATTTTCTTTCTATTACTTATGCAGCAATCTTCTTTAAATAGTCTGGGAAATATACAGGTTTTTTTGCAATGAAAATAGAAATATAGTATGATGTCATAATGGAAATAAAATGTTTGTGCGGTTTTCTCAGTTTCATTTTCTCATTTCAAGGACTTTTTCTACAGTAATGTCAAATAAGTATTTCAAAATAAATCGCCTAACAGGTATTTTAAATTTAAAACGCATTTGAAATATGGCCGGAAATCAAACAACAGTTAAATCAATTAATTTTCTATATCAATAACTTGTAAATATTCAAATTAATTGCAATACATATAAATGTTAGTTAATTAATTTAAGTATATTTTTTTTTTGTATTAAAGTAACCCCTCATGACACACACTTCCTCATCGATGATGATGGGCACCAGCTGTTCAATGGCAGACAATTTAGTATAAATAATAAAATTGTTATTTATAATTAAATTTTAATGGACTGAGGTGAGGAGCAGAATAAGGTTTGTGCGGCAATAACTAAACCGTAATGATTGGGTATACAGTGAGTGATAATGCAATGGAAACTTTTTTTAAAACAATATTCCGTAACTAAGACTAAAACTAATCTAACGTGAATCCACTTTGATGTTTTTGGATTCTAGTTTAATCTTCATAGTATTGCCACAACGTCCGAACATTTTGATATCAAAACAATAAGTACTTTATTAATAAGAAGAAGAAAATAGTATCAGACTAGGGTTCTAAGCTGAAACAAAAAGTCGACTTTTCGACCTTTCGACTTTTTCCGTTTTTTAAAAAGTCGACTTTTCGAACTTTCGACTTTTGGTAGTTTATGAAAAATCGACTTTTCGAATTTTTAGTTAATCGACTTTTCGACTTTTTTCGACTATTTTCGACTTTCCGACTTTTTTTAACTTTTAACCATTTCTTGTAAAAAATACATGGTTTCTACATTTATTGATGCGCCTTTTGTAATGTTTAGCAATAAAAATTAAATTTATCTAGGCGATAATAGTTAGAATAATGTAAGAATTTTGTGTAGAAAAAAGCTTTATTTTATAAACATTTATTTATTATTTACATATATTAGCATACACTACAAAAAATGCAAGTGCAATATTTTTTTTAACAATCTAAAAAGTCGACTTTTATCGACTATTTTCGACTATTCGACTTTTGAGATAACATAATCGAGTGTTCGACTTTTTTCCAACCAAAAAGTCGATTTCGACTTTTCGACTTTTTTCAGGAAATAGACGATTGTTCGAACAATCGACTTATAGAACCCTATAGCAGACTGTGTGTATTGAGAAAATAAATTGGAAACATTTTGAAAAATCAAAGTTTCTTAAACGACTATCCAAAAACTAAATTCGTAGATTAAACTTAATTTAATCTCCAATCTTCAAGTCAAAAACTCGCCCTAAAAGGGTCAGACAATTTTTGAAAAAATTAAACCTAAGATTCTATTGTTTTCCCATCATCATAATAAACTTCTTAGTTTTTTTTTTATATTTTCAGAATTATTTTGTTGTGAAATAGACATAGTAAAAATATAATCAATTTCTTAAGAGCTTTTAGTTGAATATTGAAAATTGTTTCCATTGTATTGTCACTCACTGTATTATTTTATTTATTTAATCTGTTATACTTTTAAAATTTAACTTCTATTGACCCCCAAACAAAAGTTCTATCGGAATAAATGCTTATCGCTAATAAATCTCTTAAATAATTCGTTAACGATATGAAAACTTGAATCACCTAATTTTGATATTATACAAAGCGACACACTATTATTGTATAATGCATATTTTGATAACATTATCTAAAAATAGATTATAGTTTTTAAGTGTTTCATAATAGTCAACCAAAATACATATCGTGCAATATAATAACAGTGCAATTTAATGGCTTAAAGTTTCTAGTTTATCAAAAAACTATAAAACATTTTTAAAAATTCGTTTACCTATTTATTTGATTATTAACATCTTATTTAAACATTTCGAGGAAAATCTAAATTAGTTATACTCATAGCTTCGATTTAACTAATTCAATTTAAGTTTAATTCTCTAAAATAATAATTCAGAATTAAAAAAAAAAAAGTTGGAACTTGTTCTGATGAAACCCGTTCTAGAACTAGTGATATTGGCTAACTGACTCAGTTATAACAAGATATCAGGCAGGGATATTCGTATATATACTGATAGTCAATCCGCAATAAAATCTCTGACAGGTGTGTATACAACATTGAACTTAGTCCAGGAATTCCGGGCATTCTTAAATAGGATGGCGAGACATTCAACAGTCGTGCTCATGTGTGTACGTGGACATGGAGATATTTCGGGCAACTGTGTTGCTAATGTTTTGGCGAAAAAAGTCGCCTTCCTTTGTGGGATCCCACTATCTAATTGCAAGCTACAAATTAGTAACTTTTACAAGATGGGGATGTGAACCCACCTGTACGATAACCAGAATTATATGGCCCCGACTAAACCCAGGGATGGGTTATTAGACCCTGGAACATGAATTGGCTAGTTTACACGGTTACTAAACCTATATTATGGTAGAGGGCATAATATACTCTTTGAAAGGGTATTAAGAAGCATGGCAATCCTGATAACAGCAGCATTGCGAACTACAGCGACGTAGTCGTGGACACAGGGACAATGAGGGCAATTGTATTGCTGATTACTTGGCGGGAATAGGAGCCTTGATGTCGGAGACTGATACATAACGCATATTGCGAACTTTCCCAAGCAAGGTGGGGTAATGAATCCACTTGTGCCATTACGAGGATGATAAACACACGTCGTATCTACTTCGACTACAACGAATACGACTCAGCAACATGGTGGCGATGATCACCGGGCACTGCACTTTCAGTACTCATGCCGCAAGTCTTGGGTTACCTTATCACGACTTCTGCAGAAGTTGTCAGAATGAGGAAGAAACCATCCTCCACTTCTTTTGTGGTGAGAGCGATCCTTCCGGGTTATCTGTGAAGGAACTAAGGTACATAGACGCCTTTATCAGAGAAAGCAGATGGTTGATAAAACCGAACATGCAAATTGCACCTCTTAGGGACCTATCAACTATACCATGATGGTCTGCGTTAGTTGAATTCTTTGAATTCTCAACCTCTTCTCCTCCTATTTCAATCTAAACTCTACTCTTGCAAATTTTCTTTTTAACTCAATCTATAGACTTCCCTTTTCTCCAACTTCTTTCAGTTTTCATTTACTCTTCAGATATCACAAAGATTACGATTATTGGACCCAAGTGAGCTGTACGAGACGAAGGTTTTGGACGGCTGCCTGATTACTATATCATACCAAAAAGGAGAATGATCTTATTTGTCATTGCCCGGCATTTGGAAATCTACGCATCAAGTTTCTGGGACATCATTTCTCATCATTCTTTTTGAGATTTCGGATATTGAGTGCATTAATGCCTTTATTAGGAATAGCAATTGGCATACTATTCTGATACAAATGATTGATGCATACTATTCATCTCACCTCTCTTCTTCTCACCTCCTTCCTCTTTTCATCTTCTACTCCTTTATTCTATCTGTCTTTCCCTTTCTCTTTTCTTCACTATCCGGCCTTCTATTATTTATATTTTCAGGTAACACAAAGGGACCTACTGTTTGGACCCAAGTGAGCTGATCTCTCTACCATGCTCTCTCTGATATGCGGCTGCCTGTTAACCTAACCTAGACCAGTCTCATTTTCCCTGCAGCTAACAGTTAGAAAACTAATTTCCAATTTTAAACTATCTTGCTATTAATTGATCATGTCTTGGAATAGTTTTAAGAGATCTTTCTTTCAAATTTTTGAAGCAGCTGATTTATTAAATAAATATTTATCACAGATAGTTGTTGGCTTCAAATCAGCATTAAAATCGTTTATTGTTTTGATTGTTTGGAATCTAGCCATTTTTAATAACTATTAATATTGAATGAAGTCACGGTTAAAAATTATGATATTAGCTTATTGCTGAAGTTTAAAAGTTTCCATTATTTGTCCAATACTAGGAAGTATAACCACATTCTATAAATGTATTTTTGTTAAACTTGAATTATTAAAAATGCTGAAATTTACTATAATTATATTTTAATAGCAAATCTAATAAATTAAAATTTATCTTAGAAATATGAAAGTACGGAATAACACATCCAATATTTGGATATGTTATAAATCGAATTACAAAAAAATCCCCTATATTTTTGGTGGTGGGTATTAAACAGGTGTTGGATTTTTTATTAAAATTGTAATGTTTAAGTGAAAAAAAAACTGAGATGTATTAATTAAGTCAGTACTTAAACGGTTCTGAGTAATATCGAAAATTAAAAAAGATATCGCAATTTTAAATACTAAATGATTTGCAATTTCATTACATGGACTATTATAACATGCACACAGTCAAATCATTATTTTTATTTGTTGAATATATTTCATTTGTTATTTCCGTTTAGAAAGCTTTAATTATTTCACATTCTTTTAATTGTAGGTAATTTCCACTAACTTATTTATTATAAACACCAACGAAATCCATCAAGAGTCGTACAACATTACAGCATTTCTTATAAATTGGTCAAATAATTACAAATACATGTATTTTAAATGTTGTTCTATAGGTGATAATAAATATTTAATTGATGTAGGTCTTTAATTATTTAATTGTTTGTTTCTATTAAAATTGTTATTAGAAAAATCAATATTTAATAGCTATTTATTTATCTAAACTTAACATTGAAATCCCACTTAATTGCGAAGGCTAAAATATTTACACCAAACTAATTAATCAGGGTTATTGTAGAGAAATTTAAAAAATTTTAGCTACTGTATTGAAGAATTTTGCAATTATAACCTAACAAAATCGTTTAGATTTTGTACTCAGAATAATTTAACAAACAATATAAAACGAAAAGGAATGAATAAAATAAAAAGATTTGGAATTTTCCAATTATTTATTAAATTATTTGCAAGATGGATTCTTACCAATAAGGAGTAGTACACAGTTGTAAATTAGATTTGTATCTCTAGCCGAAAAGAAATATTTGCGACTCTTTACGTTTAATTTCGAAGTTAGTCCTTTAATACAAAGTTGTCATATTCTTACAAAATTGTCAGAAAATGTTTAATAAATGGTTAACAACCATATGTTTCAACATAAGTTCTTATGGTTGTGTTAACCATTTTCTGAGCATGTTTCTGACAATCTGACAACAGTGTATACGTAGCTTTAATGACAAGTGGATGTATACTGCAACACATAGCATTCTGCATTAATATATATTGAGAATAAATAGGAATTGCAGGGAAATTAGGAAAATCGCTAAGTGTTGTTTTTGGCGTAATGTCCTACCGAATTAGGACTTTTTCTCATAAATATTTGAAATAACAAATACAAATACCAAGAACCAATTTAAGAACTTAATTAAATGCATAAAAATACGGTCCATAATTCAAGATAGACTATATATAAGAATTAGAAAAACAAAAAGAAAATCCAGTGTTAAAAACGTAATTACAGTGTAACGAACAAATTTACGTATCTACATATGTATAATTACATGACGCGTGTTTAATTGACGGGCATTTACATGAATGTATGTATATGAACTGGCAAGTAAAAATGCAATATGTAAAGAAAATTACATGACATTGAAATATGCGAATACAAATGCTCAATTAAAAACAATTGATGTTTTATTTATAAAAATTAATATAATAAAATAGGTTAAAATCTTATTTCGCAATCTAATGTGATATTGCGTATTGTTGCCCTACATAGTGCAGTTTAGCACTGTCATCAAACATGCGATTTTGTTATGCTCTTCATCGTCATTTTTACAATTTTTCATTAGCAATCCTATATATTGGAGTGGATATTCTGGATAACTTATAGATGCTCCTACGAACGGACTTACTATATTTGAAGGTTATAATAAACATGAATTGTGGAAAAACTTAGAGATTTGGCACTTCATAGCTTTGGAAATGAGTAATTACTACGAATCGGAGATGTGAGCATCTTTTAACAATGTAAATAACATTGTTTAATAAAGAATTTTGCGTTGTAAAATTAAAATGAATTTCAGAGTAGAACATTTTTACTTACAAATGTCAAATTTTCCATGACTCTGGCGTATAAGGCAGGCGGAATTTAGCCGATGGCCTGGATTATATTGGCAATGAGGGCCGCTGTGGTTTGTGGATTTTTCGCATATACCTGCAACTTCAGAAAATCCCACAAAAAAATCTAAAAAGTCACCTCCACGTGAGATAACCATGCCCTTAAATTGATCGTGCAGAATGTTCAATGTGGTAGGAGCAGTTGAAACCACATGTTGTTTGGGTCCACATAATTTAACTTAGACCAAAAGAAGTTGGAAATCAACGAAGACATCGCACATAGTTGACGCGGATGACCTGACATATGGACCTATGACGCCGCCAGTCCAAAATCCACACCAAACAGTGACTTTTTCGGGATGTATTGATCGCTTTTGGATCTCATGTGGATTGGTATCCTGCCAAATTAAAAAAAATTTAGATTGTTAACGTTCTCATTCATACAAAAATGGTACTGATTATTTCAAATGGACGAAGAGCGCGGAACGTTACCCGAATACCCATTTTGATAAAACAATTTCATCATTTGCAAGAGTTTTTGATCGCTATATCCGTCTATGATGATTTTACAAAACAAACTGAATAAAATACAGCGAATTCGGCAGATGTAGCTTTAACAATATGGTCGCTATCAACTGTCAAAGTTCGGAAGTTCTTATGGGAAGACCCTGCTAATATTTAACAACCAAAATAATAAACGATTTAATGCAGTAGTTTTAAAAATTATAAGAAAAATATTCGTTAGAAAGTTACTGTAAAAACTCAACATTTGGATGGAAGACTCCCAAAAAAGATAATTTATAGCAATAGAGTTTAAGAATTTACCAAAAATTAAACCCCGGAAGGTTATTAATAATCTAAAATAAAATATTAGTTCTAGAACTGTAAGCCTCAGGGCAAATTAAGCGAAAAAACCTCTTATATTTAAACTGATCGAGACAGAAGTGGAATACTGTTCTCATTTCGAATGAATCCAGATATAATTTCAGAGGCAGTGATGGGAGAATACTTGAAAGACGACCCCAAGTGCACAAATAAAACAGTCAAGTAATATTATGGAGTGGGGCTGTTTTCCAAAGCAAGGTATGGGTCCAATTAATATAAAAAATATACGATTATTGGATACAGATCTATTTTAATAGATGTCATGTACTCTGAGGAAAATATGTCCCTAGTTTGAATATTCCAGCATGACACTTCTAAGGTTTTAACCAGTGGTACGTGGTTTGAAGTGGCCTATCACATCTCCAGATCTCAATCTCATAGAAAACCTATTGAAAATTATGGATAGCAAAATACGGACACAAAATTATACCACGAGGGAAGTTTTTCCAGGAAACGAATTAATATTTAATTGGTTCAATATATCCAACAAAATGCTAAGAACTAAAAGGGGTTTGGACAAATGAAACCCAAGTTTCCATTATTTTGTCAATGCTAGTGTTCCTACTAGGGTGATCGATTCTTCGACATTTTTAGAAACCGGTTTTCGGTTTCTTCGAAAACTGGTAATTTAATATAAACCGGTTTCGGTTTGGTTTTTTTTATAATAACCGTTTAACCGGTTTTTTGGAAAAATATTAAAACGCCTAGAAATAAGAAGAAAAAAAGTTTTATTTATTAAAATGATAGTGATTACTTCTTTTATCCTTCACAATGTTTTCGGTTCAAATTTGATGTGTGTGAAGTTAAATTCGAATTTAACTAGCACAGACAAAAACCACATTTTTAACATTGATCATTTTACAGTCAACATAGCACTGTTAAGCACTTAACAGTCATCATAAATAAATTGTAGTACATGAAATATATCTGAAATATGTATCTGAAATAATTTCAGAACTATAAAAAATAAAAAAAATAATAAAAAAATAAATTTCTGACGTGAAATAAAAGTAAGATAGTAAGAATTAATATTGGAATTTAAATAAAATTGAGTTTTTTGAAAACAAAAGCTGGAGAGGATTAGTGACCATTTTGGGAACTGGGTGAAAGGTTCGCATACTACACTATATAGAAATGTTGGTGCAATGAGCACTTGTTGGAACTGTTATAGTGGGATACCTGAAATAATCTTGGGATTTGAGAAAACTTAAGTTTTTTAAAAAAAAAGCTCGAGATGATTTGTGACCATTTTGGAAACTGGGTGAATGGTTCGCATACTATACTATATGGAAGTGTTGGTGCAAGGAGCACTTGTTGGAACTGTGGTAGTGGGATATCTGAAATAATCTTGGGATTTGAGAAAATTTGATTTGAAAAATAGTATTTTTTTGAAAAATTTTCTGGAGAGGATTTTTGTCCATTTTGGGAATTGTGTGGAAGGTTCGCATATTACACTATATAGATATGGTGGACCAAGAGGTACTTGTTGGAACTGTGGTAGTGGGATATCTGATATAATCTTGGGATTTGAGAAATTTCGACTTGAATAATTTTATTTTTTTTTTGAAAAATTTTCTGGAGAGGATTTTTGTCCATTTTGGGAATAGGTTCGCATATTACACTATATAGATATGGTGGTCCAAGATGTACTTGTTGGAACTGTGGTAGTGGGATATATGAAATAATCTTGGGATTTGAGAAATTTCGACTTTAAAAATTTAATTTTTTTAAAAATTTTCTGGAGAGGACTTTTGTCCATTTTGGGAATTGTGTGGAAGGTTCGCATATTACACTATATAGATATGGTGGAGCAAGAGGTACTTGTTGGAACTGTGGTAGTGGGATATCTGAAATAATCTTGGGATTTGAGAAATTTTGACTTGAAAAATGTAATATTGCTGGAGAGGATTAGTGTCCATTTTGGGAATTGTGTGGAAGGTTCGCATATTACACTATATAGATATGGTGGTCCAAGAGGTACTTGTTGGAACTGTGGTAGTGGGATATCTGAAATAATCTTGGGATTTGAGAAATTTCGACATGAATAATTTTATTTTTTTTTTTGAAAAATTTTCTGTAGAGGAGTTTTGTCCATTTTGGGAATTGTGGGGAAGGTTCGCATATTACACTATATAGATATGGTGGTCCAAGAGGTACTTGTTGGAACTGTATTAATGGGATATCTGAAATAATCTTGGGATTTGAGAAATTTTGACTTGAAAAATGTAATATTGCTGGAGAGGATTAGTGTCCATTTTGGGAATTGTGTGGAAAGTTCGCATATTACACTATATAGATATGGTGGACCAAGAGGTACTTATTGGAACTGTGGTAGTGGGATATCTGAAATAATCTTGGGATTTGAGAAATTTCGACTTGAATAATTTAATTTTTTTTTTGAAAAATTTTCTGGAGAAGATTAGTGTCCATTTTGGGAATTGTGTGGAAGGTTCGCATATTACACTATATAGATATGGTGGACCAAGAGGTACTTGTTGGAACTGTTTTAGTGGGATATCTGAAATAATCTTGGGATTTGAGAAATTTCGACTTGAAATTTTTTTTTTTTTTTTTGAAACATTTTCTGGAGATGACTTTTGTCCATTTTGGGAATTGTGAATAATATAGTGTAATATGCGAACCTTCCACACAATTCCCAAAATGGACAAAAGTCCTCTCCAGAAAATGTTTAAAAAAAAAAAAAAAATTTCAAGTCGAAATTTCTCAAATCCCAAGATTATTTCAGATATCCCATTAATACAGTTCCAACAAGTACCTCTTGGACCACCATATCTATATAGTGTAATATGCGAACCTTCCACACAATTCCCAAAATGGACAAAAATCCTCTCTATAAAATTTTTAAAAAAATTTTATTTTTCAAGTCGAAATTTCTCAAATCCCAAGATTATTTCAGATGTCCCACTAATACAGTTCCAACAGGTACCTCTTGGACCACCATATCTATATAGTGTAATATGCGAACCTTCCACACAATTCCCAAAATGGACAAAAATCCTCTCCAGAAAATTTTTCAAAAAATAACATTTTCAAGTCGAAATTTCTCAAATCCCAAGATTATTTCAGATATCCCACTATTAAAGTTCCAACAAGTACCTCTTGGACCACCATATCTATATAGTGTAATATGCGAACCTTCCACACAATTCCCAAAATGGACACTAATCCTCTCCAGCAATATTACATTTTTCAAGTCAAAATTTCTCAAATCCCAAGATTATTTCAGATATCCCACTACCACAGTTCCAACAAGTACCTCTTGGACCACCATATCTATATAGTGTAATATGCGAACCTTCCACACAATTCCCAAAATGGACAAAACTCCTCTACAGAAAATTTTTCAAAAAAAAAATAAAATTATTCATGTCGAAATTTCTCAAATCCCAAGATTATTTCAGGTATCCCACTATAACAGTTCCAACAAGTGCTCATTGCACCAACATTTCTATATAGTGTAGTATGCGAACCTTTCACCCAGTTCCCAAAATGGTCACTAATCCTCTCCAACTTTTGTTTTCAAAAAACTCAATTTTATTTAAATTCCAATATTAATTCTTACTATCTTACTTTTATTTCACGTCAGAAATTTATTTTTTATTATTTATAGTTCTGAAATTATTTCAGATACATATTTCAGATATATTTCATGTACTACAATTTATTTATGATGAATGTTAAGTGCTTAACAGTGCTATGTTGACTGTAAAATGATCAATGTTAAAAAATGTGGTTTTTGTCTGTGCTAGTTAAATTCGAATTTAACTTCACACACATTCAAATTTGACCCATTTTGAAATTAATATTTAATTTTTTCTAAAAGTGAGTGGTTGATATTTTATGAATTTTATTTAATTTCAAATCTCAACAACTACGTTAGGTTTTTAGAAAAACAAATTGGCAAAAAAAATATCTATGAACTTAAGGACTTTTGTTATAGACAATTAAGTTATAAGGCTTTGGTGGCACTACAATATATCTATACGATTTAATTTGAAACATTACAGCTTATAAGGATATTCACATTTAGAAAATATAATGAATGAATAATATTGGAAAAAGTACAAGAAATTAGAAACCCTAGTCAATACCATAACAATGAATAATTTTCAGTTTGTTTTCTACTTTCAGCATATAATTAATTATGTTCTTATTTGTTATGTAAATGTACATAAGTATATATCAAAGAAATACTAAAAAAATACAAATTACTTTTTAATTTGTCTGGATTGGGATCTATTAATTAAATATTTGGAAAAGTTTCCATTGTATCAACCACAGCAGTGGTACTAAGCAGTGCACTTTGAGGCAATTTAATTTTAGGCTTTGGGGCTTTTTTATTTTCCATTATATTGATATCAAATGTTTGACTTTTCAGAAAGTCACAGGACATCATATATATTTCATTAAATATTTATACATATTACTAAACCCCTGTCTATACTTGACAAATATTTATTATAACAATTAATGACGCTTGTTGACAAGACAAAGTTGTCTGAACAAAACAACTAGCAATTTTGTCATAACGATGCAAGAATACTAATAATAAATGGGGACCATACCTGAATTCTATCTTGATAACCATTTTAACGTTTATCATGATAAAAATGTATTAGGTATAGACAGGGGGTTATAAATTATAATCTATTATGTACATATGTATATATTTTAATTGTCTTTTATAATTTATGATTTTGTTAAAAATGTATTGATTCTTCAAAAGTCCACTACAGACCTCAAATGTTTATGATTTTGTGAATTCTTTGAAATAGCGGCCTTCAATTCAGCAAAGCACCACAACAAACTGAAATGACATCTTCAAACTTCATTTTCAAATCACTACAAAAACGCACAAACTTGTTTTTCAGCATAAGCTACTCCAAAAACCGGAAAACTAATTCTTCCGACTTCTACACGATCAGGCTAAACAAACGTTATAAGTACTCCCACAAAGTCGTTGGAAATTTACAATAATTTGCACAGATTTTACGAGTGAATGAATGTCAAACTGGAAAAATACTATAATACGTTGTAGTAGTTGTCAATTTTATTATGAAAAATGTCGATCAAATTAGATCTAGTAAACAAACTGACGTACATACGTTATTTGTTTATTGCGTTTGTGTAAAATAACAAACTCTAAATATTTGTTTAAAAACAAAAAACCAGTTTATATTTTTATATGTTTTTTTCTTCGAGTTAATACAAAACAAATCAAACTAATTTATATTAATTACACTGGATTTTTATATTTATGTATAATTAATTAAATATCATTTGATATTTACGAGGATTTTTAACAAAGAGATTTTGGGTTTTGAGGTGAAAGGGCATAATAAACTGGTATTGTATTAAGAATATTCTTTTAATAGCCTCAAATTATATATCTGCTTTAAGTGAATTATAATATTGAAAACAAATACAGCATTGCAATTAATAACATTTTATTATTTTATAATTTTTTTAACTTTTTGGGTTTTAACAAATAAATTTTTGCACAGTGTTGAGGGTAAATATTTTGTTGGAGAATTTTAATATGCATGGAAAAGGAACAAAATGGAATTATATATTTGGGGGATTCAAACGGTCTGCTATTAGGTTATACATAATGTTCTAATATTTCACAAATCGGCGGCTCGGCTTAACCGACTTTTAGGCGTTCGGCGCAGGTCTCTGCGGGTTGGTTACGATAACACAATAAACATACTTACATATAATAAAATGTACTACTTAATCTCGAATAAGAAAATTATAATCAGTTTTACTCAATATCGAATGCGGTAATTCGGCCTCAGGACATATTGCTTTTATAAGTTTGTATTGTTTATTGCTATTTTTAGATTATACATATTTTAAAGGAGAATTTTGAAATAAAAACAAAAAGAACAATAAAACAATAAATAAAAATTTTTAATATTTTTAGGTAAACAAAAAAAAAATTTTTTGCGAAGTTGTTTTTTTTAATTTTTTGGAAAAAAAAATTTTCCAATTGTTTGTTTTAAATTTTAAACAAATATTATAGCTTTTTTCAATATTTTTTTTTAATATTTAGCGAAAAAAAAACTTCGAGTTAAAAATATTTTTTCCGATTTTGACTTATTGTAGATCCAACTTACTTTGGTCTTATATACGTCGTTGCAAAGGTCTGTGAAATATCTATTATTAGATATCTATATTGTCTATATTAATGACTTAGTAATCCAGATATAGTAGGTCAAAAAACGATGTTGTCCTGGTTTTTTCCTTATATATCAGCCATTTGTGGACCGATTTTCTCGATTTTAAATAGCAACCCTTCTCTCGAAGGTGAATGGTATAAAAATAGGCATTTTGTTTGTGTAAAACTATAATGAGCTTGTCAAAAACAGCTGATTACAATACCAAGCCAAACGTACATTTCAAGGCGAATTCACAATAAAGTGGTGTCGAAAGCACAGCTGATCACTTGTTTAGAGGTTCAAGCTGTCAAATTCACTAAAGTTTGTTGTTGCGAATACCACAACAAACCCAAAAGAAACAATAACAAAAGGCAGACTTTGACAGCGCCAGCCAAGGCGAATTTATACAATTTTTTTTTGCTTTTTGGTTCTAACAACTGTCAAAGCTTATTTTTATATTTAAATATCTACATATTCTAAGCTTATTAACAAAATATTTATTGTTTACATAAATAAGTAAAGCCCTTAATATAGTGTAGATAATTGAATAGTGACAATTATCTACACTATATTAAGTTTAAATAATTATTTGTTTTTGGTTTTTTGACATTTGTTAAGACCAATCGTTGTTTTTGTAGAACTGACACCACCTTGTATAAACTCGCCTTGGCGCCAGCCAACATAAACAAAAATTTTGACAAGCTCACGCCAATTTTCTCAATATCTGGTTATCGTTTTTCATAAAGGTTTTTGCCTAATTTTGTACGGATGGAAAACATAAAATATAATTTAAAAAATAGCAATAGACAATACAAACTTAAAATTGCAATATATCCTGATATTGACCTGATCTTTTAAAACGGAGTATTTCACTGGATGTTACGACTCAATATTAACCCTTTATGTGCGATTATGTTTACGTGAATCGCCGTTTTGGGATGTCAATTTCACTTAATTACAATGTAGCTATCGAAATTACAAACGATATTTTACATGAGCCCTGAATGGTACATAATTATTTAAGGAAATTTCATGATTTTGAATTTGAATTTGTTGATAAATCTTAATACTCTTAACAAAATATGAGAAACGATAAATTTTTACAGCCTTAATTAAAAACTAACTTAGTTTACTTGATTCTTAGTTTAATAATAATTTAATAAAAAAACTAAACTCACCGTATATTGAAACTTTATTTAGCTTCAAGCGTTTCGAATAATGTTACACAAATATATTATACTTGTAATTTAAATTTCAACACTTTATTAAATTCTTTTAATTTTACCTTCACTTCAAAACACTTATGTATGTATTTTCTTTTATTTTTTAATAATATTTTTTCGAAATCTTTGTTTTAACAATAAATTTCTATGAATTTAAAATTTTTTCCCCAGCTATAAGTATTAATTAATTAATTACACTTTCAAACAGTTGCTTTAATTTCTCAATAAATTAATATATTTATTTTCTTATTATTTCTTTATCTATTAAGCTAGAATTTATTTAAAACAAATTATTTTTTCTCCCCACAATTTGAATTTATATTAATTTTTTATTATTTATCAGAAATTATTTCAGTTTACCGCTTTTCAATTTACGAAGTCACTCACTCACGACCGTTTAACTCGAAGCTTTTGCAAAGACTGTTTTAAAATATTGTTTTGAACAAATATTTTGAAGCCACTGGTTGCTGGTTTATAATTGTTGTTGCTTATTTTGTTTTTATACATACATATGTATTTATTTTTTATTGTATAAAAAAAAAATCCAAGCGGCAAAAACAGTTTTTTAATTTAGAATCATTTTAATCTAAATAAACGCAACAACAGCAATAACTAATTATGAAATATTATATATTAGTATATTAATTTATTTACAATAATATTCTTTTTTTAGTTTAAGTTTAACGTACGTTTAATTTCGTTAATAATTAGCAAATTGATTACGGAACATTTAACAGTACATTTGATTAGAGATGATAAAATAATCAGTAGAATTTATCGATTGTGAGTGAGGGTAATCGATACTAATGTTAATCACTAACAGGGAGGGATGATAGCATAATTATAAGGCTCTATTAGTTGATTGTTCGGATAATCAATTTTTTGCTGAAAAAAAAATTTTTTTTCGGAAAAAATCGAACAATCGATTTACTAAAAAAAATTTAATTTTTTAGATTGTTTAAAAAATATTTAATTGCAACAGTATTGCAAAAATATGTGCATATGCACTCAGGGGTATTGCTGGAGGGAACTTGTGTTATATTGTTAAGTTTTTACCTTTTAAAAACGGTTGTTTATTTCCTTTAAATAAACCGGATACTTTTGATTGCAAATAAAACCAGTTTAATATTTTAAAATTGTAACAACAACAGTAGAGTATTCAAAACCGAACCGAAAACCGGTCAACCGGTTTTTTCATTTTTGTAAACTCCACCGGTTTCGGTTTTTTTAAGTTTTCGGTTTTTTGTCAAACCGGTTTTTGTAAGACGGTAACCCGGTTTCAATGAAAAATATTTTCTAAAGCTCATTCAAACATATTCATAAAAAACTCTGATATTTTATAGAAAATTATAGCATTTGACAATATTTCTTAAAAGCTATAAAATAATTGCTTAAAGATAGAGCCTTAAGAATTCAAAAATGCGTCCACAATAAAAAGAAATTTAAGGATACCTTTTTCATATTAAATAAAAATTTAATATAAACCGGTTAACCGGTATTTTTGAAGACAAAAACCGAAACCGTTTAACCAGTTTTTTTTAGAAGACAATAATCCAAACCGGCTTTTTCAAAAACACACTTTTTCGGTTAAACAGGAAACAACAGTCACTATTTGTTTTTTTTATAATTTACACATTTATAATTTACAACTTATACAGCAGGCAGTTAACTTATCTTTACTTAACGATGCTTCCAATTAGACTGATTGGTTGATGTTTTCATGACCACCTTATATAGACTGCATTACCATCCAGAAGTTTTCAGCACCATCTGTCGATGATTCTTGAAAGTCTCCAGTAATAGAAATGTTGAGAAACATGATGCAACTTGAAACCAAGCCTTATAAATTTCGAAACACTGTCCCCGCTTAAGCCTGTTCGAACCGAATAGGGACAGATTCACTTCTCCCATAGGCAGCTAGTCGTTCTAAATGTACAACCTTCATTTTGTACCTCGAGTTCTTGTATTTCTGTATTCTATAGACCACGTCGTTTAATTTCTTAACCACATACGGTCCTTCCCAGTGTGCTTGTAGAAAAACCCGTTCTTGCATTGCGGGCTAGATAGTAGTACTAGCTGACCTTCATTAAACCCTTCAGAATTTACTGCACGATCATATCTGGCCTTTATTTTGTCACAGGTCATTTAAAACTAGGGTTTTTAATTTCCCGACCTTTTTTGATTCCCGGGAATCGGGAAATTTTTTTTTACATTCCCGGATACCAGGCTATTCCGAAATATATGTAAGCGTCTTTGTAATCCATTTAAATTGAAGAACAATTTAATCATTCAATATATTTTTAAAGCTATTTTGTTATGGATTTGAAGAAATTAATTTTATAAATAATGAATTCTCAAATGAATAAATTCACTAAGGAATGAATTCAATACATTTTACAGAATCGTTAAGAGACACAATTTATTTTGTTCTCGAAAATAATTCTTTCTATCCTTTGTTAAGTATATATGTACTATTTCCGTTTTTTGGATAAAACAAATTATCTCCAAACTTTACCGCGTTTTGTGGGTGAACTTTTTTGACAAAATCAAGACGATTATGAATTTTGATAACTAATAAAATGTCTGCAAAACACACTCATTATAAAGCTTTCATTGCTACCAACACATATTTATTGCGGGAGCAGTTTCTTCAGTTTTTAATTCCCGGTATTCCCGACTAAAAATCCCGGGAATCGGGTTGTGAAAAAGTGGCAAAATTCCCGGGAAATTTGTCCCGGGAATTCCCGGGATAAAAACCCTATTTAAAACTCATGAAGTTCGTTAAGGTCATCTTGCTCTTGAGAAATGTTTTCATTAGTTGATGTTGTTGGCTTAATACCGAATTCTTAATCACCCGGCAACTTGAGTTCTGTCTCAAAGACAATTTTTGCAGGTGTTTGAGAGGTTAAGTCGTGAACAGCTGATCTGTATGCCAATAGAAATTTTGATTTTGGCATTTTTAATGCAAAGACGGATGCATGTTTCCTCAGAAGGCTTTTACAGTCAATAAATGATTGCCTCTGCTGAAGCATATTCACCTAATACGGAATTTGGCCTGACGACTTTTGCATAGCTGGGCAAGTTAAGCACTCTTACGGGAACTATTCTGTCGTTGCAGGGTTTGACGAGGACTTATGCTATTATAAGGTCACTTTTTATTTCTACTAGTTAAATCACCCACAAACTGTTGTCCACACAATCTCCGTTCACACGGACCCACACCAAAACCTCTGACAGCGGTGGCAACTTTTGCTGTTTAACAGCAAATAACTTTCTTACTTGAGCTTTGCTTTCATATCCGACGACCAGGGGTATTTCGACATATCGCCAAATCATAACTTTTTGTCCTATATCCAAAGTAATGCCGTGACTAATCATGATTATTTCGTCCACAATATGGGCAACAATAAATACATGATTGACTCTAATGTTGGCAATGGTTACTTATTCATTTGCTTTACCATGGACAGTGGCAGACTCTTCAGTAGCGGTGTGTAGACTTACCCCGCAAGTCGTGTCGCCGTGAAGTTGTGCTGCCGTCAAAAGAATCGTCTTCATATAAACGTGTGTATTTTATTTTTGACAGATTGAAGTCGGTAGCCTGTGTTTAATGCATAAGTCAGGTCTGATGATAGACTGTGGCGCTCCTGTGTCTAGCCGTAAGATGGCTATTTTTCTGCTGCATTACTGATATCGAGATTGTAGGGCCCTCAGATGTGGGAACTAGTTCTTGCCCCGTATTACTAGCTCGTTTTAGCTTAAAGGTAACTCTTGTGATGATTGATGATTCGCCTGCTGCAGACCTGGTTCGTTTTCTCGGTGCTTTGCAGTTTCTCTGAATATGACCTTGGCTTTACATTTTTACTCATTTAAAGCCTCTGAAACTGCATCTTTTATTTCATTGACCATATTGCACTCATTTTCAGCTATAATCTCGATATTCGGCACCTTACATATTTGCGGCTTTGAAATTATTTTCGCCGTTTCTTGTGCCGCTGCGAATGAAACGGTTTCAGCAAATGTTTTATTTCCGGATCGCGAATGCCATTAACAAATGCCTCTATCTTGATATGGTCCAAAAACGGGTTGTTTTCCCCTGGATAAGTAAGCTGTTGCAAACGCTCGATTTCCAATATAGTAGTGTCTCATTGGCCTTCTGCACTCTACCACGCAATTCCATTCCTTTTTATGTTCGCCACCGTACTTACGTTGTAGCGCCTCCATTATGTCATCATAACAATTTCTGTTGCTCGCTGGCACGCTATCAACAACTACTGCCGCATTTCCTTTTCAGGCCAATATTAACTCTATAGCTTTTTCTTCGTTGTTCCACATGATTCTAATAGTAACTGCCATCAAAACTAGGAGCCTTTATTCTACTAGATGCTTCTGGAATAATTCGTACCGGTCCATCTTCGCATTGAAGATTATTAATTTTTATTTCCTGATCGAGTAATTTATTATCAACACCTTTGGCTATCTCATTCTCTAAATCGGACAGCTTGCATTTCTATGCCATTCTCTAGGTCGGAAAGCTTTTTGTCAAAGTTGCTGACTTGTGTTTCAATATTATAAACCTTGCTGTTTATAACTTCCGAAATTTCTCGTTTGTGGCTAGAGAAATTTCTTGAACTTCTATAGAATTTTCTTGAATTTCAGCTGACAGCTTCTCGTTGTTTACTCTAGAAGTTTCTTGAAGTTTCGTTTACATTCCTTCCAATTTTTCCATTGTGCTTAACTCCATGCTGCGGACTTCCATTTCTTTTTTATACTCAAATTTGTAGGTCAATATTACCCCACTTGAATTCATCAATCAGGCTCTTTTGCAATTCTGCTTTATTACCTGCTGTCGGCAACTCCAACTTACACAATTCTCTCTTGAGTTGTTCCACTTTAAGTTCTTCAAACTTCATGCTTATTATTTTGCATTCCCACTTCTGACACCAATTGTTACGTTTTTACTTTTTAAAAACGGTGGTTTAATTCCTTTAAATAAACCAGATACTTTTTATTGCAAATAAAAGCAGTTTAGTAGTTTAAAATTGTAACAACTCTTTATTATACCCTTCACCTACCTGAGAAGGGTATATATAAGGTTGCCATTCCGTTTGTAATTTCCACAATATAATTTTCCGACCCTATAAAGTATATATATTCTGGATCCTTATATATAGCGGAGTCGATTAAGCCATGTCCGTCTGTCTGTTGAAATCAATTTTCTGAAGACCCCAGGTATCTTCCGGATCCAAATCTTCAATAATTCTGTCAAACATGCTTTCGAGAAGTTTCCTACTTAAAATCAGCAAAATCGGTCCACATATGGCTGAGATATGAGAAAAAAAACCAGGACAACCTCGATTTTTGACATATTCTTGACCTATATCTAGATTACTAAGTCATGGATATCTAATGATAGATATTTCAAAGACCTTTGCAACGACGTATATAATACCATAGTAAGATGGACCTACAATGGGTCAAAATTGGAAAAAATATTTTTTAATGCGAATTTTTTTTCACAAAAAAAAAATTGAAAAACAAAAAAAATTTAAAATTAAAAAAAAAAATTTTGAATTAAAAAAAAATTTGAAATTTTAAATAACAATTTGAAATTTTTTTTCCAAAAAATGAAAAAAACTACATTGGAAAAAAAATAAATTTTGTTTACCTAAAAGTATTTAAAATTTGTATTTTGAAGTATAATTTGGTGAAGGGTAGCCGAATATAGCTCTCTTACTTGTTTATTTATTAAAATTTACCCAACAATTTCAATAGTCTTCGAATGTACACACTTTAAAAACACTCTTTATAATGTACAAGTATACACTGGCAATACAGTTGATGTGACTTCTAAAAGCGCTATCATAAACTAAACAACGACAGTCACCACTGCCACTGTTTATGCACAATGCCATCTTCCCTCCAGTAGCTTCATGAAAGTTCTATTTCTACAATGATCAACTCAAAGCTTTTTTTCAATGTTGTATGTTCCACAGCTTCGATTGTTGATTAGACGATTATAGGATGGACATTACTCTTTGTAGACTGAGAGATTAGGTAACTTAATGAAGATTGAATTAGTAGATTGCTTGTTTCCTACATATTCTTATTTCCTATTAAAATGTTAAATTATTATCCCTTGCTTTCCTTTTCTTTATCGATTTTGTCTTTCTGAAATATTTATTTATTTGAGGGTCTTTGAGTTGATGTGTACAGTTTTCCTTTCCACGATCGCAATTGGATGAGCACTAAATATTTGGAAAGGAAAAGTGGAACATGTCATAAAAAACATTGAGAAGCACTATTGTAGTGATTAAATGTATAGAGGATGGGGATGTACTTTGTACTGAAATTCATAGAGTTCTCACATGAACAATACACACTTTTGTACCCCTATACTGAATTGATGAAAAAACACGCGGTTATAGTCAAAGCCAGTTCCTCGAAATAATGAATATTAATACAGTTAATTACGAGTATAACACTCATCTTTTCTGGGAAATGTAAATTTAGAATATAAGATAAAAAAAAAGCTTACCCCATTTTCAATGAAGAGGCAAGTCTAATTTGTTAAATCTATTCTAGACAGGAAAACATGCCACAATATGTATTTTTAACAAGGTGGTAAAGTGGATTATATTAATAGTCTACAACATCCACTAATTAACTGTATATTTCATTTATACATATTAAATAGATTTAACTTTTTAATTGACGCATTAAATACGTGCAGTTTAACAGCTTGTAATAAGTTTGTTTCTAAGAAAGGGCATGTAAAAAAAAACTATTGTGATGAGCAAAATTAGTAGGTTATATACGCAGAGAAAACAGATTCGAAGTAGCAACCGAATTTGTTGCCAATCGAATGATTCTGCCGTAGTGACCAAATTTTTCGATTGTGGCTACAAAATTTTAGAAAAGTTTGGCAACAAATTCGGTTGCTACTATGAATCAGTGATCTCTGTGTACATATATTAGGGGTATAACTAAATATTGGTTCTAGCACCATGCGATTTAGGAAAACATTTATTTCGGATCCTCCACAAAACCATTTCTCACACTGTTCAAAAAATTATAAATTTGAAATATTTTTTCTATTAAAAAGGCGAATCAGGTAGTTTATGATAAAATACAGACAATTAGCGTTTTTATTCTTACGTAAAAATGGAACCAAAGTTCTGTTCGTCTTGTGGGTTAACTTTTTCAAAAATGTTTTCTTAACAATTGTTAAACCCCTCACAATGGTTTAAAAACTTTTTTTTTTGGAAATAATTAGGTATCTTGGGAACTATTGGAGATATTGTTACCAAATTTCACATAGTTTTAGCTGAGGTGTTTTCGAGTTGATTTACGTTTGTTCAGCTTCCTAGGGGGGCAAGTACGTAGCCCCTCAAAGATGGTCACCTCGGGTCTCAAATTTTTTTTAAAAAAATCGATACGTGGAACTTCTGAGGAGTAAATAAAGGCTTTTTGTATAAGTATTTGATATTGTTGAAAACATTATGACTTGTGGATTGATATTTTAGTAAAATTAAATAATTTTATAAAATTTTGAGACTTCATTTACCTTAAAAACTAAAAAAAAATCAAATGGTGATTTTCCACGAATAAAAATATAAAATTTGAATTAATGTAAAATTTTAACAATTAAAGATAACATAACAAAATTTGGAACCAATATAGACTAAAATGCCCTTAAATCAATGGCATTCGAATTTTTGAAATTTTTTATTTTCAAATATTGAAATTCCTAAAACGGGAAAATGTGTTCCAATAACTGAGTTTTTTTTAGAGAAGTGCCTACTGTGACGTTATTTACCGTGTTATAGTAAAATCACTTAGTAGGTATTTAAGAAACATATGGGGTTATACAAATATGGAGTTATTTCGTGGATCGGTGCTTTGCCTTTTTAGAATTTTTTACTCAAACTGAATTTTTTTTTTAAAATTGGCCAAGTTTGGATAGGACTGGGGGGTGACATGTCCGCTTAAGTGAGCCAATTTTTTCTTTACACGCTTTTGCATTAAGTTATCTTTCCGAATCATATAAAAATTCTATATAGTCCCGAAGAAATTTTTTTTCTACAAAAGAAAATATATATGGGCTTTTTTGAGAAAAAACGTAAAAAATAAAGCCCTTTTTACAAGTTCAAACTTTGGATGCGTATAACTTTTTATAGTGAAAAGATAACTGTTAGCAAGTTTCTTTTATTTTATTTAAAATTTTATAGTCAATATAGCTTATATTTTAAAAATAAATGTTGATCCTCCGTAGGCCAGCATTTTTTAAAAACCATAAAAGATCGAGCAAAATTAAAAAAATAAATCAATAAACCTGAATATCTCTTCAACTAATAGAGATAACCTACACTTGTAAGTATTTTTGTAGATCTTCTCAAGGACTATTTATATTCAAAATTTCAGCTCATTCGGATCATAAATGGATTTTTGGCGATTTTTTAAAAAAAAATTGAGACCCGATGTAAACAACTTTGAGGGGCTACGTACTGGCCCCCATTAGCGCTAGAAAGCTGAACAAACGTAAATCAACTCGAAAACACCTCAGCTCAAACCATGTGAAATTTCGTAACAATAATAGTTCCCAAGATACCGAATTATTTCCAAAAAAAAGTTTCTAAACCACTGTGCCCCTGGTCTATACCAGATAAATTTTTATCATGATGAACGTCAAAATGGTTGTCAAGATAAAAAATTATCAGGTATAGTCCCCATTTATTAGTATTATTGCTTCGTTATGACAAAATTGTTAGAGCTTTTGCTTAGACAACTTTGTCTTGACAACAAACGTCATTAATTGTTATGACAATTATTTGTCAAGTATAGACAGGTGGTAATTTCGAGGGTTAGATTTGTTTACCCTAAAACGCCCAAATTCCCTTAACTCCTTTCAAAATATTTCGTGCCAAAAGCGAACAATTACCATATTATTGGATATATGACTTAAAAATGCAGGATTATTTCTTTAAATTTTTAGCTTTTATTTTCAAAGATTTGTATAAAGTGAAGCGTACCACAGAGAGAGCATTCTGCATCGATCGAAACAAATAGTTATCGGACGGGACAGGGTCTGGACTATAGGTCGGGTTAGGCAAAACTTCCCAAGCACACTTCATTCTAAACACATTTTAACAGGTATTGCAATAGGTGGCCGAGCTTTGTCATAATGGAATATTATGGTTTCATGTCTGGCCGTTGCTTGGTCAATGCTCGCTTCAAACGAATCAGTTGCGTTCGGCTCAGGTGGTCTGGACAGATTTTAGGAGCTCATAATAAATATGACCCTCTAGCTCGC
This sequence comes from Calliphora vicina, assembly GCF_958450345.1. Lineage (NCBI taxonomy): Eukaryota > Metazoa > Arthropoda > Insecta > Diptera > Calliphoridae > Calliphora > Calliphora vicina. Next base: position 55,226,843 of record NC_088781.1, on the reverse strand, counting down.
ACCAAATACAGAGAATTACCCTAGGTTATGAAGGCAGCTAGTAAGTATTAACCAGCTCACTTGGGTCCATAAATTGGTACCTTTGTGATAAATAATTATATTATAGATTACCCTAGCTCCATGGATATTTGGCGTAGATTCGCAAGCAATGATTTGGTGCAAAAATGATTTTTTTTATAGTGTTCAAGTATCGTTTCGGACATGCAAAATCGTATTTTAAGATCTCTCGGCATCAATTCAATTTCCCTGCTTTTGGATGAATCCTGCTGCTTGGAAACGTTTTGAAATTGCTGCTTGAGTAGCTCCCAATGATTTTGCAAGCTCTTGCTGAGTTTTACAACAATCATCATGGAGTAATACCTACAATTCTTGGTCTTCAAACATTTTTGTCTGGCCTGGGCAATCTTTGTCTTCCGTGTCAACTTCTAAACCGCATGTTGAAAACGATGGAACACATTCACTATAAACTTTGGTTAGCAATCGGTGTACTGCAGTGGCACTTTTTTTTCTAATTGTAGAAGTAAAGCAAAACTTCCCGCTTATCGTCATAAGCGGGTACAATATTCGACATTTTAATTTTGTTGTTTACACTATAATGTTCAATAGCTAAGTGAGAATAAATGACAGATATGTACCCTTCAAAATGACATACATATAAATTATTAAAAACAATAACGGCTTTCAAAAGATACGTCATCTATGTAAATCCCGTATTTCGAAGTTATACCCAATAATTACCATTTAATTTCTATTATAATTAAAATTTATAATCTTGACATATTTTATATAGTTTTATTTTATTCTATTTATGTGTTAGAGTGCTTAACACTTATCACACAACCTTCCAACATGCAGTTTAACTTTTAAAATCATTTAATTTGGATTTGCAATTCTAATGAAGATATTAAAATTGTTTCAAGTTAAAATTTAAAAATTAAAATTAATAGCGTGTCTATAAAATGGACCTATGTCACTGCAGATAGAGTACTTTTTTATAGAGTTAACTATAAATCACTGCATTTTATTTTTCCACTTGGCCGACATTTAAAGTTTCAAAGTTAAGTTTTTGTAATGAAACAAGCAGTAATTTATTTACTGTTAAAATTTCTAAAATAACACAATAGTGCAATAATTTTTTTATTTTGAAGCTGGGAGATATTCAATATTGTTTCAAATTGATAAAAAAAAATGTTCATTAAATCCTTCTAAAGGTTTAAAATGTAAATATTAATAATAGATTTGAATAACAGATTGATGATGAAGTAAAATTTTGGAAATTTCTTACAAAAGTTATCTGTATGCCTAAAAGATTATAATTGCACACATTACACATTTTAAATTCAGCAGAGTCGGGCCAACGGGTTCGCTTAGTCCCATAAATAAAATAGAGTCCGTATAAGCCAGGGCAGGGTTATACCGCCCTGAACGCTGTATTAAACCATTAGTATTATATTTATACTAAGAACTCTAACAAAAAGTCCGTTACTCACATTTATATCAATTATTCATACTTCTATTATAAAACAATCGAACTTTTTGAAATTGTACTTTTAAAGTGCAAATGGAACAAAATTTGTCATCCATGTGCAGTTGTGAACAAATAACTGCCGTTCAAAATTGATACATTAAACTGCTGTAATTAAAACAATTAAAACATGAGAATTTATTTGCTCAATTAAAACTGTTTCTTATATTTATGACCAATTGTAGTTCTTGTCACAGTAAATGGATTTATAAACTTGTATAAAACTATATGTGGCCCAAAATCTATCACTCTAACAGAGTTGCTATAAATGTCGGAAACAACTTTGGGGTAAGAATAAAAAAACTTTGTTAGCTTCCTCAAGGACCGTAACGAAATTTCTCAAGGTTGGAGCTGATGTATTTTTAAGTTGATTTATATACATATGTTCAGCTTTGTAGGCGAAATGAGGGCCAGTGGAAGGGCCCCTCAAAGTAGGTCACCTCGGGTCTCACATTTAAAAAAAAAAATCGCCAAAAATCCATTTATAATCCGATATAATACGAATCATATGATGGAAAAAATGGAATTAAAATTCAATAAAGCCAACGAATCTTCTTGCTGAAGTTCAAGAAACTTCTAAAGTCAACAACGAGAAACTTCTTGCTGAAGTTCGAGAGAATTTCAAGAAACTTATAAAGCAAACAACGAGGAACTTCTTGCTAAAGTCAAGGAAGAATTTCAAGAAATTTCTAGAGCTACCAACGAGATACTTCAGGAAATTATAAACAGCAGGATTGATAATCTATAAACGCAAGTCAGCAACTAAGACAAAAAGCTTTCCCACCTAGAGAATACCATAGAAATACAAGCAAGAAATATAAGTGGATAAAAATCAGCCATATTTAGAGAATGAGATAGCCAAAGGTGGATTAATAATAAATTGCTCGATCTGCAAATGAAAATTAATAATCTTCAATGCCAATATGGACCGTTGCAAATTATTCCAGAAGCATTTAATAGAATAAAGGCTCCTACTTTGGATGGCAGCGCAACATTTAATGTTTTCAAGTTCTAGTTTGATACAGTTTCCAACTGAAACTTATGGAGCAATGAAAAAAAGGTTATAGAATTAATTTAGGCCTTGAAAGGAAAGGCAGCAATAGTTCTTGAAAACATACCAATTTTGAAGACATAATGGCTGCTCTTCAATGTAAGTATAGTACGGAACACATGATAGAAATATACCGAATGGGATTACGGAGTAGAGTGCAGAAAACCAATGAGACGCTGCAGGACTTCGCAATGGATATTGAACGTTTGGTACACCTGTCTTATCCAGGCGAAAACCATCCGTTGATGGATCAATTGAAGCATTTGTGATGGACATTCATGAACTTGACGTAAAACCAGCGGCATGGGACGAGTACACCTTATATGAATTCGCCTTGAGTCTGTATATTTGCTGGCTAGTTGTCCATGTAAACCTTTTTAATCACACTACAATTTTGAAGAACCAGTATGAAACCTAGCCATAGGTCATTATATCATCTACCCTATACAAATATTCGCCCGTGCTAGGGCTTTGACGTTTTCTAAATATGGCTTGACCGAATAATCTAGGTGTAAGAGAGTTACTTTTAAATTATCAAAGATATGTAATTAAACATATTGTTACGAATTTGCCACAGCAACATTCATCATGTTTATAAACATGTCCATCAGTAGAAGGTTCTACTTATCAACAATGTTGATAGCATGCGGTTGATTAGCATTGTTTAAGCAGTTTACATTAAAATCGAAAGCTCTAGAATTCGAATATACGAGTTTTGACCGTTTAGAACAATCTAAGCTACTCAGAAGCAGATGGCATTGTATATAAATAGTGGCAGAGGTTGCAGTCATGAGTGAGTTTATTATAAGCGCTGTTAGAGTTAACATCAAATGTAAAGTGTGTCTGCATTCCTGCGAATTTATAAACGTCTATAAAAACACTGAGTGACTATTTACACTTTTGTTGTTCTACATTTTAAATAAATAATGAGTCGTTACAATTTTAAACTACTAAATGGCTTTTATTTGCAATGAAAAGTATCCGGTTTATTTAAAGGAAATAAACCACGTTTTTAAAAGGTAAAAATGTAACAATATTTTTTTATTCAGAAAATTTCTTTCATAATACGAATTTATTACAAGATTGAGTTTTTATATTGCATAAATAGACTTACGGTACCGGGTAAGTTTTGAAGATCCCGCCATTTTTCAAATATTTTTAAAATTGTCCTTTTTGTTAAACTAAAACTACTGACACAGAATGTTACAATTTCATTTACGGATGTGATTAGTTTTTCTCTAGGTGTATACATAAAATGTTACCCCCTGTCTATACTTGATAAATTCTTATCATGATAAACGTCAAAATGGTTGTTAAGGTAAAAAATTATCAGGTAAATTCTCCATTTATTAGTATTATTGCTTCGTTATGACAAGATTGAACATCATTTATTATTATGATAAATATTTGTCAAGTATAGACAGGGGGTTAGAACATTAATAACCACACATTCGATATTGATAGGTTAGGTTAGGTTAGGTTAGGTTATAAAGGCAGCTAGTTATCAACCAGCTCACTTGGGTCCATGAAATTGGTCCCTTTGTGTTACCCTAAGGATCATGCTCAGGACCTCAAGAGATCCTTCACATGTCAGAACTGGGTTCAATGCCGAACCAACCTGACGCACGAATGAACGAATCCATCCTCCTGACATCCAGAGTAGATAGATCCGCTAGGCCGTGCAAAAATGGACTACCTATTGTCGCAGTCCGCACCCCTGCTAAGGCAGGGCAAAGACAGAGGAGATGTTCAATCGTCTCATTCTCGTCTTCATCATGGCAACTTCTACAGAAGTCATTATATGGAGTATTCATTCTCCTAGCATGCTCACCTATCAAGCAATGCCCCGTGAGCACTGACATCAGAGCTCGTAGCCTAGCCCGAGGTAGCCCCGTGAGGGACATTGACCTATGATATTCATAAACGGGCCAGGTGAGTCTCGATATCGTGCAGTTTGTCAAGTTAGACCATCTGAGTTGAGCAGACTCAAATAATTTACGCTGTATGATTGACTTACAGCAAGACAGCGGTGAACCGACCAAGTTATCGATCTCGTCAATTTGTAGACGTGAGCCTCTTTTGGCCAGTTCATCCGCAATAGCACTGCCAGATACACCAGAGTGACCAGGCACCCAGAATAGCTCCAGGTTAGAATGTCTCGCCGTCTCATTAAGAGATACCCGGCATTCATGTACCAATCTGGATGTCGAGTAGACGCCAGATAGGGATTTGATAGCAGGCTTACTGTCGGTACAGATTCGGATATTCACACCAAATAGCCTATAGTACTTCATCCAGTGTACCGCCCTTTTGATCGCTGAAATCTCAGCTTGAATTACACTACATTGATCATGTAGCCTGAAACACACCCTCTTCTGAAGATGGGGAATATAAAAGCCTCCACCCACCCCATCCGCAGACTTAGAGCCATCTGTGTATATGACAATCGTGTCCATGGAAGGAGACCCGTCCGTCAATGACACAGAGAAGCGTCTGTCAATAAAGGGTAAGAGAGTGCAGTAGTCAATATTAACAGGGAGATAAGATATACTGCCCAAAATAGACGCATGGCCAGTACAACTAGACCTCCATGCTCCAACAGTACTTAACCTAACCGCCGAATTTATGGCCAATTGTTTTGCCATCAGATCAGCCGGTAGCCAGTGCATCATTACAAACAAAGCACGAGACGGAGTACTGCGCAGCGCACCCGTGATCATTAGTGCAGATATTCGCAGGATTCTCTCAATTATCCCACAGTAGGTGGATTTACTTAGAGCCTTCCACCAAACTAGTGCTCCATACATTAGTATGGGCTTAACCACCATATCGAAAAGCCATTTCGCATTCCTAGGGCTTATTCCCCAGGTACTCCCAATGGCCCTTCTGCAGGCATAGACAGCGACAGCCGCCTTGGACGCTCTCGCATGAATATTAAGGCTCCTGGATAGCTTAGAGTCTAGTATAATTCCCAGATACTTAGCACTGTCCGAGAGTTTAAGTTCCACACCGTTAAGGCGCTGTAATGGGAACGGAGGGATTTTGTACCTTCTGGAGAACAGCACAAGCTCCGTTTTCCCAGGGTTCACACCTAGTCCACTTGCAGTGCTCCACTGGCTGAGTGTACTAAGTGAAGTTTGCAGGCATTGTGATAATGTGTCCAAGTGTTTCCCAGAAACAGTTTTGCACATCATGGAATCTAATTTCATGAGTAACATATTAATGGCAAGATTTCACAAGAGTGGAGATAAAACCCCTCCCTGTGGAGTGCCCCGGTTCGCTAATCTAAAAATAGTAGCAGTTCCCATAGAAGAGATAATGACTCTATTAGTCAGGAGTCTACCTATGAAGCAGATAATAGATTGATCTATATCCAGACCGCCTAGAGCCGAAAGGATCGTCTCTGGCGTCACATTGTTAAAGGCCCCCTCAATATCCAAGAAGGCCAATAATGCATATGCCTTATGCTCGAGTGATTTTTCTACGAACCCCACAAGCGAATGTAAAGCAGTCTCAACAGATCTACCCTTCATATAGGCATGTTGAGACAAGGATAGTCGGTTCGGGTTAATCGATAAACGAAGGTGTAGATCAATCAACCTTTCCATAGTTTTCAAGACGAAGGACGATAGGCTAATAGGCCTAAAGTCCTTGGGTCTAGTATGAGATGCCTTCCCTCCCTTGGGAATGAAGGCCACAGTACATCTGGTCCACGACTCCGGAATATATGACCAAGCCAAGCAGGCCGAGTATATACGAGTCAACCAGGGAATAATTAAATCCTCATTCCGTCGATATTGATAATTCCAACCTAAATATTGTAAAAGCGTAGGTCTAGATTTTTTTTCAAAGTACCTAACTAAATACATTGATTTCTAACTACAAAGTAAAACAAATTAAAACACATTTCGATTCATTATTTTAGTTAACTGACCTATGCTATTAGAAAATTTCATACATACCTATACAAAAACAAAATTTTTTTTTAAAATAGTTAAAAACCAGTTTATTTTGAGCTAGAAACTAACAAAATGTTGGTATTAGAATTAAAAACATTTATGTGTATTTCAAATTCAATGAATATTTCAGCTATTCAAAGTCAAGGTCAAAATTACATGCATGTTTCTTGGTGGCCGGCTGGCTGACGGGCAATAGCCATATACATAATATATTGTATACGTACGTACATATGTATATAAATTATCGAAACTTATAAATACAAGTAACTAAGTAATAAATTTATAATCTATACACAACACAACTGTTATAAATATTGGTATTAATCATATGCTAAAATTGGACATAAGCTAATATTATTAGCTGAAATGTTTGATACAAATTTATTTCTAACACGTGTGAACAATACGTGAGTAATCTGGAAAAACTTTTCAAAATCTTAAAAAAGCGTGAGCATATCAGTTTTTCCAGTGAATTGCTATTCAACTGAAAAGCAGCTTCTCAGAGAATGGATGAAGAAACGGGGAAAGTAAAATAAAATCAATTTTAATAATAGGTGATATGAATCAGAAGCTATAGAAATCGGTATGCTTTAAAAACTATAAAATTTTCTAATCTAGTGGATTTAAATCAATGTCTAGGCTAATAGGGAATTGTGCTGCCTCTACTGGGTTAATCTATAAATCCATTGACCGATACAACTGTGCAGCCAGTGAGGTTGGAGTGTCATGAGGAGCCAGATCACAAGCTTGTCATAATACTATTCGGAACCAGTCGAAATTAAGCCTCTTCCGCCATCCTTATCTCAGTAGTGCCAGAACTCTTCCAAGTTCTTCTTCGTGTTTGCTAAGGGCTCAGAGTGGGGGAATTTCTTAACGGATAGTCCGATTTTAATAAAATTCCCCATGACTATAGAAGAGGTGTAGTTGTGTTTAAGACTTTAAATACTGTTTGGAGGGTGATGTGTGTGAAGTCTCAAGTACCAATTGTGGGGAACCTCGGGTATAAGAAAACTGGAAAACGATGCCAATTTGTTGGTTCTCGATCCGATTTGAAAGTTTTTTATATATATTTGAAATCTACTAGAAAAGATCTTGTTTTCGAGATTTTCAGCATTTGAAAATTAAAATGTATGGTTTTTTGCTAATAGCTGATCCAAATATTTCCCAATTTTTATACCCTACACCACCATAGTAGGGAGGCTGTCATTTATTAATTCTATTTTGCCAAATTACCATGAACGGACATAGCTTTCAATAAGACCTGCATATGATAAAATTGTTCCATAAAAATGGGTGTTCTGTTCGGGCAACGTTCCGCGCACTTCGCCCATTTTTCGATGAGATCCATTTCTGGATGAATGGGTACGTCAACAAACAAAATTTTTGTATTCGGAATGATGCTAATCCACATGAGATCCAAGAGCGACTAATGCATCCCGAAGAAGTCACTGTTGGGTTTGGATTTTGGGCTGGTGTCACCATCACCGTAAATGGCGAGCGCTATTGGTCGGCGATTACCAAATTATTTTGGCCTTAATTGGATGAAATGGACACCAATGACATGTGGTTTCAACAGGACGGTTCTACGTGTTACATTGGACGTTCTGCACGACCGTTTTGAGTGTATGGTAATCTCACGTGGAGATGATGTGAACTATGACATTTTCTTGTCGGCTTTTCTTAACCCTTTGCCTGTCCCCATACAAAAACAAAGTTTATGCCGTACGTCCAAAGTTTTTTTGTTAATTAAAAAATAATATAATTTGTGAATCATATGTGATCCACGGCCGTGTGAAAAAAACTTGCTGGGAAAGGGTTAAGTCGCATGTCTATGCATGTCTATGCGACATTTAGGATGAGCGCCAACTAGCAAAGACACATCATGTTATATTTTATACTGTTACGAAATTGTATTTGAATGCAAATTATCGGCTGGTTTAAAGTTGCATCATGTTCTCCACCTTTCTATTTCTGGAGACTTCTAACAGAAATTAACATAAATGTGAAAATTATTAACATACCTCTGGATAATATTAACATAATTGTGGAACATACAACATTGAATAAAAGCTTTGAGTTGATCATTGCATAAATAGAACTTTCAAGAAGCATCGATAGTTGGAGCTGGAAAGTTCTAGAATCTAGATGGTAATGCAGTGTACATAAGTTGGCCGTGAGAACAGCGAGTCAGGCTAATTTGAAGCATCGTTAAGTAAAAACATGTAAGAGAGCTATATTTGGCTGTGCCGAATCTTATATATCCTTCAACAAATTATACTTCAAAATACAAATTTTAAATATTTTTAGGTAAACAAAATTTATTTATTTTTTTCCAAAGTAGTTTTTTCTTTTTTTGTAAAAAAAAAATTTCGAATTGTTATTTTAAAATTTAAAAAACTTTTTTTTTTGTTTTTTTATTTATTTTTTTTTTTGGTAAAAAAAAATTCTGGTTAAAAAATATTTTTTCCGATTTTGACCCATTGTAGGTCCAACATACTATGGTCTTATATACGTCGTTGCAAAGGTTTTTTGAAATATCGATCATTAGATATCTATATTGTCTATATTAATGATTAAGTAATCCAGATATAGGTCAAAAATCGAGGTTGTCCTGGTTTTGTCCTGGTTATTTCCTCCATTTGTGGACCGATTTTGCTGATTTTAAATAGGAAACTTCTAGACTCCGCTATCTATAATGATCCAGATAATTGGATAACATTGAATTTGAATTATTCGAAAAAGTTCTAAAGCGTGATGTTGCATACTTCAGCCGTTTGCATCAAATTTTAAGGGATGAAATGGTTTTGGACTTGTCTTTATTTGCTGAAAAAGATGAAAAAAATTCAACATAGAATTTTGTATTATTAAATTATTGACATTTTATGGTAAATTGATAAAAAAAATATCCTTAATGAGCACAGACAAAACTATTTCCTAAACAGTTTAAATTCAAATATTTATCACATAGTGAACTGCTTTCAATTATTTTATAATTGAATCAAGTATTCATCTACTCTAAAACAAAATTTTCTAATATTTTGTACTGAATTTTGAGTTTTGAATTTGATAATTGAATATACAATTTTGGTAAGGATAACTGGCGCTATGGAATGAACCAAACGTAATATTCGGTGCAGAAAATAAATTCAAGTGATATTAAAGTAATATTACTTGAATTTGTTGTCTCGTATTCCCAAGTTTTTTAGATTTCTTACATTATTACATAAAATTAAAGTCAAAAATAATTCTTTTTTGTAAGCGCGAAAAAAATACAAAAAAAAAACATTATCAAAATAAAATAAATATTGAAATATCAATAAAACATGATTCTTTTAGGTAACAATAATATTAAAACACATGATTTATTTTTAAACTCTGTCAAATATTTATAAAATATTTTTATTATTTGCTTTACACGTGTACATTTTCTTATCACTATATGCAGTAATTCAATCTTTATTTGTTTACATATTATTTTAATTATAATGAAATTAAAGTTCAATTAGGGTTAGCTTGGCAGCTTGTAATTATTATTTTGTTAAGATAGATGTAATAAGTTAATAAATTAAAACTACATGTGGTCATCATAGATGCATCTTTAGTGTGTTTATGATCATAATTAACACTTCATTTATATATCGTAATACAATAAAATATACTAAAAGTGCTATTGGCTGCATTTTAAATAACAATTAATTGTTATTTGTGAATAGACATTATTTTGTTAAGTAAAAATATTATCAATTATTTTAAATTACATACCTTATTATAGTAATATTAAATAATAAAACTTTGTGTAAACCCAAAAAAAAACAATAAATTAAATTATCATTGTAACTACATATTTACTGTTATTTTATTTATGTTTACTTGAGACACCCTGTTTTAGTTATGGCAATTAAACACAACTCCAAAACATATACAACTAAATTTACTGTTACATATGTATGTAAGTATATATGAAAATCATGTTTTTAGCTACAGCAATAGCGAAATAATAATGAAAAGTTCTATAAATTCGATTTCTTTCTAGTTAAGTTCGACTTTAATTTATTAAGATGTGAAAGATATGGTATCCTACAAATTAATTGTTGGAAGTACAGTATCATCCGTTTGTTTTTAATTATCTTTAAAATTTTCTAAAAATTCCATTAAATTAGATTTACACCTATTAATAAATTGACACTTTGGCGTATTTTGTGGATTCATATTAAGAAAACTTTTTTTTAATTTATTATTTAAATTACATGTTGCTGCAGAGACGAAAGGAAAAATATCGGTCAAAAAAATTGATTTTCAAAAATTCAATTGCCATATAAAATGTAAAGTTATCCAGAATTTTGCAATTCCCATTAGGTTGGTTTTATTCAGGTTAAATTGTATATTAGTCACTAGATGTTACTAGATATCTGAAATAAAACTGTTAAAACATTATAACTGTTAGGCCGGGTAACTTATCAAAATTTTAAACATAGTTAAGCTTAATCAATGTTTAAATATTTTTTTTGTATGAAAAAAATATATTTAAAAAATTCAATTGCCATATCAAATGTAAAGTTATCCAGAATTTTGCAATTCCCATTAGGTTGGTTTTATTCAGGTTAAATTGTATATTAGTCACTAGATGTTACTAGATATCTGAAATAAAACTGTTAAAACATTATAACTGTTAGGCCGGGTAACTTATCAAAATTTTAAACATAGTTAAGCTTAATCAATGTTTAAATATTTTTTTTTGTATGAAAAAAATATATTTAAACATTGTTTATGCCTTAACTATGTTTAAAATATTGATAAGTTTCCCCCGGCGTTAGTCAGATTTTAAATTTTTGTATCTCATATTAAAACCAATAAATACAAGTTTTAAAAGTTTAATCCGTTTCTCATCAAAACAAGACCTTGAACAAAGCATATCTCAAACTAGATATCTTCCATTTTCCAAAGATTTCATTTCAATTCGAAATGTTTCTAGTATAACATTTCGAATTGAAATGAAATAAGTTTAGAGATTTGTGATTGCAAATTCTAGAAATCCCAAAAAACATATAAAAAATTCCAAAAATGCGGTTTTTAATATTTGCCTTTTCAAAACAATTCAGAACATATTGCAGGCATACAAATCAATATTTTTTGTTTGATCCTAGCTATGTGATTAGATAAAATTTTGTTTTAATTTTAAATTTACCTCAAAACTAAAAATCCGCTATTAGTAAAAAACCAGAAGTGGATAGGTCCAAAAAATTTAATTTTAGTTTATGAATGCGAAAATTTTTCTTAAAATACCAGTTGCTATTTTTGTGTTTTTTTCATTCTACTCTCCTAACTATTACACAAATTAATGGTTTCTAACTGATATTGCAAATGTTTTGTTATTTGAGAAAATCTGAAAGTTAGGTTTGATTCAGATAATGGTCACATTGGATAAGTCAATTGCTTGACTTTATGGCAAAAACTTAGTTAATATATCATCTACTATTTTTTGTGTTTTTAAAATAACGTATTTTTTAAATTTCTAAACATATTTTAAAAGCTTTATTTATTTACATTTGAATCAGCCTGTTTTAATTATGTTAAATAAACACAGCTGCAAAGGTAATATTAATAATTGTTAGTCTATGTGTAACAATTAAACAAATTTATTTAAAAATATAAATCTAATATTTTTTATTATTTATAACATGTTTTTATCTTAATTTATATTCAAATTTTTAAAAATAAACATTTCTTTCTTATTAGAACAAGTAGTACTTTTAATACCCAATTTTACAACTCTGCTTGTTAGGACCCAAAATTCCAACAGTGTGATGAGAATTTGCAAAAGAGCAGTCAACGAAAAATCAAATTCTTTAGCTTGGTGATTAATAAAATATTTCTTGAAAAATTGCAAATTAATTAAATAAAAAACAGAAATTTTTCTTTCAAAATAAAGACAAGTGCTTTTATTAGTTATAGCACTTCGTTTTAAACAAATTGTGATAAAATCGCTAAAGAAAGTTCTCGTTTTCATAATCCATTAAACAAGGGGTGCAGTAAAGTGCGTGAAAAAATTAAGTTTGCAAAATCTGAGTTTTGCAATTTTTTATACGTCAAAATCGTAAATGATATTTTAAACAAGTGCTAAAGAAAAACCCAAGAAATTTAATTAAAAAATAAAGAAAAATGGAGGCATTAATACCGGTGATTAATAAGCTGCAAGATGTATTCAATACAGTTGGCTCGGATTCCATACAATTGCCGCAAATTGTGGTTTTGGGCAGTCAGGTAAGCAGAAATCGGCCAAAATGAAAATTATCATGGCAAAACACACGCATACATAACTAATGGGGTTTTGTTTAAAAGATTCTCTTGTAAATTAGATAATTATATAATTTTTATGATACCGGCACACATGTCGTTTGCAGTTATTGTTTAATCAAAGATTTCTTATTAACTTTTCTGGTATTAAATATCAATTTTTAAAAAATCATGTTTTGTCATGTTTATGTAACAAATGTTTAGATTCTTGTCTTTTAAGGAAAAAATGTAGAGCACGAAAGTAGAAAAAAAATCAATATTTGGTAAAAAAAAAGTAGGATGAAAAATACATTTGTGTGTTTGTTGGATACACATATACAAAACACTTTTCTTCTGAGGGGGGCAACAACAACATTGTTTCTTTTTTTTATTATATTTTGTTATTGTTTTTGTGTTTTTTTAAGTGTCTAGTATGCACTAAATATTTGTTGTTGTTATATTTTTGGTTTCGGGAGGCCTCATCAGCCGGTATTGTTTGTGTTTATTTTAAATACAAATACTGTCATAATGCTTAAATATGGTGAAAACTTTATTAGCTCATTATATGTAAATTTTTTGGGAAAAATTCAGTCTATAACAATTGTAGTCTCATTTAGGTATTTTTTTTAATATTTTGAAAAATCAAAAACCTTGGGAATAGCCTTGGAAAAGAAGTTTATATATGAGTGGTAATTAGGGTTCCTAATTTCCCGGACTTTTTTCTTTCCCGAGAGGAAATTAAAAAATCGTTTCATTTGCGGGAATTTTTTAACAGTAAATGAAACCAATAACCATAAAATGTTTTCGAATAAATTGACTTAAAATTGTACCAGAGTTTTAAAAGAAGTATAAAATAACTATATTTGGTTGTACAATGTTAATCCAGCCTTTATAAGGGTTTCTAATTTAATAGCGGCATTTTATAGGTATTGCCCAGTCGTAGTTTTAATCAGTATAAAATCAATAAATTCTTTGTTTAATTAAAAAACTTATGAATTTCGACTATGTTAAATCTATAAAACGTGTAGTTTATAGATTTTTAATATCTGATTGTAAATAACAAATTTGAACCACTATTATTGTTATTATTTTCACTAAATATGAATAGTATGCATTGAATACCCCTAAAAGTTGTAATGTTATGCATCTTAATAATTCCTTTAAGAGCATAAACTTTAAATTAGATTCATTCTTAATAACCAAATTTTTCTGCTGTGGCTTGAGTTAAGTAAAAAAAATTTAGTTATTTCAACTGTAATACTTTGCCAACTGACTATCGGTGGCTAGAACCGAAAAAATCTATGGATATAATAGAATGATTAAATTAGCAACAAATCCAAACGAATCTGAAAATAGTAACTTTTAGAAGAAAACTTATGAAGAAATTCCCGACAAACATTTCCAGAAAATTAACAAAAACAATTTGTAGGATCCCTAGTGGTATATACACATCTGCTCAAAATAATAGATACACCTAATTGGAAAAAATTTAAATGGCGGTAACATTGAAAATTTCCTCGCAAGCGTTAAGAATACATCATATTATTAAAATTTCTATCTGGCAATGTCATGTCAGTCAAAAATCTGGCAACTATTTGCTTTCATGTTGATTTTTAAAAACGAATTTATTTGAATTACAAAAAATTATTTGCTCATAAAAATAGATACACATCAGTAATTTGTAATTTGTTTATATACAATTTTTTTTTTGTGCAATTTTTTGTTCCTATTTACGTGAAACAGTAAGTATAATTTAAATTTTAGCAACAATTTTATAAAAAATAGGACTCTTTTGAAGAAAATGGGACGAAATCATCATTGTACCGAAGATGAGAAAAAAATTGTTCAAACGATGAGAAATCAAGGAAAATCATTACGGGAAATAGCAAAGAGCATAGGAAGATCTTTACATTTTGTCCAAAATGCTTTATCTAAAAAACAAAAAAGAGAAACTCGCGGTAGACCAAAGAAAACCAGTCAAGAAACAGATAGGCGGATCGTCCTTATGGTTAAAAAAGACCCTTTCATATCATCGAAAGCTATTTCTGCGGAGCTATGTAACGAAATCAGTCCACAAACAGTTCGTCGTCGTCTTTTACAAGCTAAATTGCCGGGAAGAATTGCCAGAAAAGTGCCACTAATGCGCCAAAAAAATATCAAGACAAGATTAGAATTTGCTAAAGAGCACTTACAATGGTCCGGGTGTGAAGGCGAAAAAAAATGGAGAAATATTTTATGGAGCGACGAAACAA
This sequence comes from Calliphora vicina, assembly GCF_958450345.1. Classification (NCBI taxonomy): domain Eukaryota; kingdom Metazoa; phylum Arthropoda; class Insecta; order Diptera; family Calliphoridae; genus Calliphora; species Calliphora vicina. Next base: position 55,211,783 of record NC_088781.1, on the reverse strand, counting down.
AAATAAATTTGTTTGGAAACGACTGCCAAAGAAATGTACGCCGACCAAAAGGAAAAGAATTCCACGTTAAATTTACAAAAAAGACGGTAAAACATGGCGGGGGAAACATAATGGTTTGGGGTTGCTTTTCATGGAATGGTGTTGGTCCGATATTCCGAATAGAAGATACCATGAATGCTAGTGGGTATAGAGACATATTGGAAAACGTAATGCTTCCATATGCATCGGAAAATATGCCATTAATATGGACATTCCAGCAGGACAACGACCCAAAACATAGTTCAAGATTAGTTAAAAACTGGTTCTTGGAGAATAACGTACCTGTTTTAAGCTGGCCCAGCCAATCCCCTGATTTAAACCCAATAGAAAACTTGTGGAGTGAATTAAAGATAAGGCTTTCGAAGGAAGTTTTCAAAAATAAAGACGATTTATGGGAGAAAACGCAAAAAATATGGTACGAGATTCCATTGGAGAAGTGTCAGAACTTGATATCCAGTATGCCCAGAAGAGTGGAGAAAGTTTTACAAAACAAAGGTGGATATACTGGATACTAGCTTTACTTTAATAATAAACTAATTTTTTTAAGATAAAATTTATTAGCTTTTGTTTAATAAGAATTTTTAAAAATGTATCTATTATTATGAGCACCAAATTTTTCGAAATTTAAGAAATTTAATTTACTTTATAATATTTATTATTAATTATGAAATATTTTGTTTTTGTTTTTTACTCTCCTTTTAACTATAAATAAAAATCGACTGAATTTTTTTTATAATTTTACAATATACCATTATTTTTTTTCGTTTTTAAAAAAAAAATTTTGGTGTATCTATTATTTTGAGCAGATGTGTATGTACACTTGTTGACAATACAATGGAATCTTTTCCAAATATCTAACTATTCAATTAAAAAATTTTAATTTTTTTAATATTTCATTAATAGGTACATATTTTTGTTATACCACTGTGTGTCATCTATTGTAAATCACACATTTTTAAGTCATACACCCAATATGTTCTTATTTTTTGTAATATAATCAAATAACTATTATTTGATATAAATGTATATGGGGGATTTAATGTCAAGTGAACCAACTTTTAAAATAGATGACTTCCGATCGAGTTAAAATTTGCACCAGGGTTAGACCTATTGAATAGTACTTCAGACACAATTTTTTAACATGATCGGTCAAGAATTAAAAATGTATATCCTGAGTTACAAAACATTTATTTTTGTAACTCGCATCCCACTAAGCAACTAAAAACCTCTTAAAGAAATGGAGAGCTTTCTTTTGAGAAAAAAAATTAAAAAAATGACCAATTTTGGAAAAAAAAGTTAGAATTTGCAGAAAAAATTAAAAAATTGTATGTCTTCAGTTATTTATTTGATAGTTATCCCGCTCATATCCCACTAAGCTACTAAAAAGGTCTTCAAGGAAAAGACCTAAGCTTTCTTTTGAGCAAAAAATAGAAAAGGGCCCATTTTGGAAAAAAGTCAAAAATTGTATGTCTTGAGTTACAAAACATTTATGTGCTGTTTTTCTATAGCGAACAAGTACTTTGAGTGGAAATTTAACAAGTATTTTGTTATTGTAGCAAAAACAAAATACATGTAAAACGTCAGCACATTATTTTGATAGATATCGAACTCGCATCCCACTAAGCGACAAAATAGGTCTTGAAGAAAAATATCTAATCATTCTTTTAAGAAAGAAAGGGCCCATTTTGAAAAAATTATTAAACATTTTTTATTTTTTTTTAAATATTTTTTATTCGAAAGATTGAAAAAATAGCTATCTAAACTATTTAGGACGCATTTTGCTAAGAACAATAGGTAATAAGTTACATGGATGAGAAATAACACATGTTTGGCCAAAATGTAAAATTTTGACCCCCTCTAACTCAGAGAAAAATTGTGCCTGAATGTAGGTACATATCTGTCATTTATTCTCACTTAGTTATTGAAAATTATAGTGTAAATATCAAAGTTTTGCTTCGAAAATGTCGAATTTTGTGCCAACATCAACACCAATTACTCAACGCTTATGTTGAATGTGTTCCATCGGTTTCAATGAGCGAGAGATGGTTTGTGCGGTTCAGATGTGCTGATTTTGCCAGGGAAGGCAAAGATGGCCCAAGCCAAAAAAAAATTGAAGAAGAAGAATTGGAGGCATTCTCCATGAAGATTGTTGTCAAACTCAACAAGATCTTGCAAAAGCAATTTTAAAACGTTTGCAAGAAAATTGGGTACCATACGAATTAAATGCTGAGAGACGTTATAAAAGAAAAACATTTTTGCACCGAATCATTACTTGCAATTAAAAATGGATTCATTACGATAAACCGAAGCATAAGAAATCGTATGTGACCAAATGGGAAGTGTGTTAAGATAAATTTAATAAAAACCAACATTTGATCACAACCCATTTTTAGTAAACAGAGCACTGTTAATCACTTAACAATCATAACGAGGGCAAGTTTCAAACTTTAGCTTAAAAAGTAAGGTTTTGTATATTTCACAAGTTAAAAAACGAATTTTTTTGTAAACCTTGCATAAAAATGCACATTTTTCACATAGACTACAATTTCTTTAAAGGAAATATTACTTTTGAGTTTTTTATCTACAACTCAATTTTCCTAGGTTTAAATAACGGGATCACTCGACCTATCTTCCATACATAATTACACCACTTACTGGCAAGTTAAAAACCGTTGTCAAGTACTCGACTCCCCGCCTCGACAAGGTGTTTTGGCATCAGCATGGATACTATGGATTTTGAAGGCTTAGCTGCGTTGATGTCTTCTGCAACTTCAGTTGTTATCATTTAGTGTGCAGAAGGTGATTCGTCAATCTGTACCGGCTCCACTTCATTTGTTTTTCGGGTATCATCATCCTTAAACTATTTTTAAGGATTTAAAAACGTCAATTGTATAAATTTTTGATGCAGAATCGACTGGTGAAATCAGATTTGCAAAATATTCAACCGTTTTTGCTTTACAGAAAAATGTGCTCAAAATGCGCGTCTTTGGTTGTTTCAAAAAAAAACGCCATTATTTTTATTTACGCAAAAACCTTCAGAAAAATTGTACCCGCAAATCCAATTTTTGAAATTAACTCTAATGTTTGTATCTACAAGTTATTCATAATATGAAAAGTTTTATATTTTTAATCCTTAAACAATCTTTTAGCTGAATTAATAGCTAAACCACAAACAGACCACATAAAGACATCGTGTTTTGTGTCATTATTCTAAATATTCTATAAAACAAATATTTTCTATTTTATTTCTCTTTTATTTTTTTTCATTCTATTTTTATTAGCAAATACTTTGCATTACAACATGTATTTCCGTAGTTTATTTTAGAATTACCGCACCCTTTCTTTTAAATGACTATTCGTTTACATGTTTTATTTTTGGTTGTTTTCTCTTATTCTTTCAAAAATCTTCTGACCACTACTGTTGTCACCTGTTAATTGTTTATTTATTTATTTTTTTTTTAATTCACTAATTGTTTATGGGTCAATGTTTTATTGCTGTGATCAATTGATATCGTCATTTCGGTTTTGTTATTGCTATTTTGATAAAAACAATTTGCTCATGATTTTCGAAAGCGTAGACCAAGCTATTAAATACCTTTTTTTATTTATAAATCTTTTTTTTTGCTATAGATAAATTCCATACACTTGAGTGTATTAACATAGGAAAATGAGTTGCGGTATCAGACGTAGACGTTTATATTTGGAGTTTTATATTTAAAGTAGTTTTTTAAGTATTTATAGACTTAAATGTTCATGTAGTTTATTTGGTTTATATTGTTTCTAATTGTTTTTATACCCTTCACCATGGGTGGTAGTAGAATATATTAGTTTGTCATTCCGTTAGTAATCTTTCATTTGCGACTTCATAAAGTATATTATTATTATTATTATTATTATTATTATTATTATTATTATTATTATTATTATTATTATTATTATTATTATTATATTATGTATTGTTGTGAAATGCCTGTCTGTATGTTTAAATCAACTTTTCCAATATTTTTTCTTTCATCAGTGAGACAAACCGACGGACATATGTAGTTGTATAATTTTTAAGGAATATTACATCGTGTAAATGTCTGTCTCGGATTCGCTAGGTTGCGCACATCCGAAATTGTTTTCAATGTTTATCTTATATAAAGTCTACTTTGGTGAAGGGTGTATAAGATTCGGCGTGTAGAGCTTGTTACAAATATTATTTTTGTGTAATTTTATGAAACTACAGTTTTTTTTGAAAAATTTTCGTTAAAATGTGATTTCCAAATTATACTGAAATAAATTGTCTGAAACATAATAAAGAAAATTTACTAAATCTAATATTTCTTAATCTTTGCAGAGTTCTGGCAAAAGTTCCGTACTTGAAAGTTTGGTAGGACGTTCATTTTTGCCCAGAGGAACCGGTATTGTTACACGCAGACCCCTTATTTTACAACTTATAAACTGTCCCTTGGATGATCGCACCAATCGTTCAGCGGAAAATGGTATATACACATAATTTTAAAACAAAATTATTGTATTTTTTTTTTTTAATTTTTCCAATATTTCCACTTTAAGGCACGATGAATTTAGAAGAATGGGGTAAATTCTTACACACCAAAAAGACATTTACTGATTTTAATCAAATACGCACGGAAATCGAAGAAGAAACAGATCGTATTGCCGGCAGCAATAAGGGCATCTGTTCGGATGCGATCAATTTGAAAATATTCTCCACACGTGTGGTAAATCTAACTCTGGTCGATTTGCCGGGTATAACGAAAGTGCCGGTTGGCGACCAACCCGAAGATATTGAACAACAGATCAAAGAGTTGGTCTTGAAATACATTGAAAATCCCAATTCCATAATATTGGCGGTAACAGCGGCTAACACCGATATGGCAACTAGTGAAGCCTTAAAATTGGCCAAAGATGTAGATCCAGATGGTCGTCGTACTTTGGCCGTAGTCACCAAATTGGATCTTATGGATGCTGGCACAGATGCCATTGATATTTTGTGCGGTCGTGTTATACCTGTTAAACTTGGTATTATTGGTGTGATGAATCGTTCGCAACAGGACATCAAAGACAACAAAGATATAGAGGAACAATTAAAAGATGAAGCTGCTTTTCTACAACGCAAATACCCCACATTGGCCACACGCAATGGCACTCCCTATTTGGCTAAAACTCTTAATCGTCTTCTAATGCATCACATTAGGGATTGTCTGCCCGACCTCAAGACACGTGTCAATGTCATGTCCTCACAATTCCAATCGCTATTGCATTCATACGGCGAAGATGTTTTGGATACAAGTCAAACTCTTTTACAAATCATAACAAAATTTGCCAGCGCCTATTGTTCCACAATTGAGGGCACAGCACGTAATATTGAGACCACAGAGCTGTGTGGTGGTGCCCGCATATGTTATATTTTCCATGAAACCTTTGGACGCACACTTGATTCCATACATCCCCTATCGGGTCTTAGTAAAATGGACATACTAACGGCCATACGAAATGCCACGGGTCCCAGACCGGCCCTGTTTGTACCAGAAGTCTCATTTGAATTGCTAGTCAAAAGACAAATACGTAGATTAGAGGAACCCTCATTGCGCTGTGTTGAATTGATACACGAGGAAATGCAGCGCATTGTGCAACATTGTGGCAATGAAGTGCAACAGGAAATGTTGAGGTAAGTTTTAAACATTTTGAATTAAAATGTTGTCTTACTTTGTTTTCTATAGATTCCCCAAATTACATGAGAAAATTGTGGATGTTGTAACCACTCTGTTGCGTCGTCGCTTACCAGCCACAAATGTCATGGTGGAGAATTTAGTGGCCATTGAGTTGGCCTATATCAACACCAAACATCCAGATTTTCATAAAGATGCCGCCTTAGTGCCTAGTCTCTTAAAGGCCGATAACATCATGGATCCCTATGGACATCAGCAACAACAACAACAACACAGACGTTCGAATACGCCCAGAGCTGTAAACTCCTCACCCCAAGTGATGGCACAACAACAGTATATGCAACAACAACAACAGCAGCAACAAAGAGAACAACAACAACAGCAGCAGCAACAAAATGACTTGGAACAAGTAAGTTTTCGTTAAGAATATTTTATAACTTTTTCAATAATGTCGTTTCGATTGTTTTTCGTTAATTTCAGAATCATGTTAACGATAATTCCGCACCCTCACATCCCAATAACTGGCTCTCGAATATTTTACCACCAGCCCACACTAATAATCGTATTGAAAGTATTGAAAACTCAAATCAAAATACTCCCCTACACAATGCTATGGTCAGTCCGATTAAACCGGTTAATCTATTACCCGATTTGCCGGCCCATCAAAACTCAAGACGTTTAACTGATAAGGAACAAAAGGATTGTGATGTTATTGGTAAGTTAGTTGTGTTATTTCGTGTATATTTCGGAAAAATAGGCCCATAAATGTCTGAAATATGAACCAAAAAATTTTAACAAAAATTCGTTACATTTCCTGATGAATGCATCGTCTTTAAGCCTAAAGGTTGTAGGGAGCTTAGTTAGAGAGCTATATGCGGGCTAATGAGTATGTACAATGTTGTGCTGGGTACCTAAGCACTGTAATATACAGGAACTGGAGTTGGAGATATGTGTAAAACCTCTATTAGTTTTTAACAGAGACTGAAAATAACTCCTCAACATAATCAAAATACCCAAATAGATTTATATTTTGTGATAAAACTTTAGTGAAGAAAGTATGAAACTTGTCCGGGACGCTTTACATTAACCTCCGGCCATATAAAATCTGCGACATTAGAAGTGAATTTAGTCAATTTACACCGAATATGTGTAGGCAAATACAAATTAATAGAGTAAATAAATATGAATACAAGGAAAAAGCATGGTATCTAAATAACACCTAAATATTTGAGATGGTCAGCAATATTAATACTAACATTCTCAAAAGCATGGTAGGTGCAAATAAAATGGCATTAGTCTTAGAGTGATTTACTGTTAGTAAATTACAAGAAGTCCACTCAAGAACACGCTCCAGACAAACGTTAATATTTTTGTGCAAGAGATCTGGAAAATCAATACTGATTCCAAAAAGCAAGAATATGTCATGGGCAAAGATGAATGATAAATGAATGATGAATAAAACCGAAACCTGAGAAACACCAAACGATAGAAGGCGTAATGGCGAGGACAGCTTTTGAAAGATATAGAGATATAAGCATAATCAATTCACTGTCATTAACATGCCTTTTGAAGTTATGAGTAATACTAAGAAGCATCGCATTGGTAAATACTAATTAAAGTAGATTCAACATGTTCAAAACTTAGATAATATCGGTCTGAGGACTGCGGCAGTCTTCCAAGGAAGAGGGAAAGTAGATGTTATCAAAATGTGGTTAAATATATCCTATATAGGATTAGAAACAAGCGGAAAAATCAACATAATAAAGCGTATCGGAATGTTAAAAATGTCAACAGAATGAGATTTCACTTTCTCCAATGCTTCACGCACCTCATGCTCAGTAATACAGCGAAATGAAAAAGAGTTATACAGACCAACCCCTCTCAAAATTTTCCTCACCCCTAATGTATCCAAATCCGAAATTAGTACGAAATTTCTACATTAGGCTTGCGTTCAATACTTTTAGCCTTATTTCAACACCTACAATACTTTCTCCAGTCCCTATGAGATCTTGCATACATAACTTCTCTAGAACTCATCCAACCATTATCAGTACAACAATATTTTTTCCTAAATACAAGAACAAACGTGGGAAATAACTCATCTTTTTAGTTTAGTGTAATGACTAAACTAAAATGTTCTGTTGTAAATCGCTCTATCAGTGATACTATCAGTGATAAAGCACAAATGGTTATTGCTGTGAATTTATAATTGATATGAAGTGGACCCGTTATTTTCGGTATCTGGTTTTATACATTTTACCATGAGTTGTAAGGTTATATACGTATAATTTGTCTTTCCGTCGAGATAGCCATGTCCGTCTATCTGTTGAAATCAAGATTCTGAAGCCCTCAAATAACTTACCTACATGATTATTATATGGGGGATTTCATGTCAAGTGAACATATTTTTAAAACCGGTGTCTTCCGATCGGTATGAAATTTGCACCAACGTTAGTTAGTCCTTTAAACACATTTTTTTGCAAAATCAAACACTTTCTGATTTTTTTATATATTTTTTTTTTACTCAAAAGAAAACTTAGGTCTTTTCCTTTAAAACCTTTTTGATCGATTAGTGCGATACGAGTTGGAAATCTATCAAAATAAATGTTTTGTAACCAGAAATTTTTTCACCAACTTTTTTATTGTTTTAAATCTTTATTTTATGAAAACAATTATTATTTAAAAAAAGATTTGGATGAACAAAATTTAGCTACAGAGCTAAACAAGCTCTAAAATGAAAATAATTATTTCGGAAATTAGATAGTTTTCGGTAACAGATTAGATTGTATATTTGATTCGGTTTCAAATTAAATAAGAAAACGCTGTTGTTGTTTAATTTCACAAAAATTTATACATTTTTAATTGATTCTTGTTTGAAATTCTCACGTTTGGAACTAGTTCCTTAAATTAACAAGACCTACAGAAAATTTGATAATTGGTTTTTGTATTCATCCAGTCATTAAAGAATCTGAAATTATTTTGATTACACTAGTTTAGAATAAATTCTAAAAATGTTGCTGGGTACTTTTATGCCCTTCACCTTCGTGAGAGGGTATTCCGTTTTAATTTCCACAATATAATTTTCCGACCCTATAAAGTATATATATTCTGGATCCTTATAGATAGCGGAGTCGATTAAGGCATGTCCGTCTGTCTGTTGAAATCAACTTTCCAAAGTCCCTAAATAACTTACATGGATTACTAAGTCATTAATATAGACAATATGGATATCTAATGATAGATATTTCAAAGACCTTTGCAACTACGTATGTATATAAGACCATAGTAAGTTGGACCTACAATGGGTCAAAATCGGAAAAAATATTTTTTAACCCGAATTTTTTTTTTTACCAAAAGTTTTTTTTTTGCTAAATATTAAAAAACAAAAAAAAATTATAATTTCAAAAAAAATTCAAAAAAAATATTTTCCAAAAAATTAAAAAAACAACTAAAAAAAAATAAATTTTGTTTACTTCAAAATATTTAAAATTTTTATTTTGAAGTATAATTTGGTAAAGGGTATATAAGATTCGGCAGAGCCGAATATAGTTCGCTTACTTGTTTAATATGTAATTTATTTTTAAAATCTACACTTCTCAATATAATAAAATTATAAATGTGCACTTTTATATAATTTCAGAACGTTTGATCAAATCGTATTTCTATATTGTACGAAAATCCATACAAGATTCTGTACCAAAGGCCATCATGCATTTTCTAGTTAATTATGTTAAGGATAATTTACAAAGTGAATTAGTAACACATTTGTATAAATCAGAAAGAGTCGATACTTTACTCAATGAATCGGATCACATAGCGATACGCAGAAGAGAAGCCGGTGATATGTTAAAGGTATGTAAACGAATATATTTTATATATTGTGTTAATTTCAAATTGGAAACAAACATTTATTATTATTTTGTTTTCTATTTACAGGCTTTAACTCGTGCTAATCACATTATTAGTGAAATACGTGAGACCCATATGTGGTAAAAAAAATTTGTACGCATTCACTCGTAGAATTTCATAATAAATATCATCAAATAAACTATACTACTTCTACCAACTGCAACTATTAATTGTTCGGGAGTTAAAATATATTGACCTGGAGTACAGAGGACTTATAATGTTGTCATTGTTGTTCTATTCTTATTTTAAACTTGTCTTTACATTTAAATAGAAACTTTGAAACGTTGACGTTTAGTTTCTTATACGTTTTATTTTTCTTGCTTTCTTGCTTTTCTTTTAATTTCTTTGTTCATTTCAATTATTTTTTTATTTATAAAAAAAAACACATAAACTTGTTTATTTCATTAAATTAAAACTTCATTTATACTCTTCAAACAATTTATGTTGAAAACAAAACAAAAAAATACTTGTTTCTTTAATTTTAGTCTTTTTTTGTATTGTTGCCTTATGTAGTTACTGGTCTGTCGATAAAATACTGTATTGAAATTAAACTATAAAAATTATTTAAAAAAACACACACAGAAAACACTGCATACTAGACAAGGTTTTGCTAAAATAAAAATATCATAAAACAGAATTAAAGTTAGACATGAATGATTACAACTTACTTTAATTAAAAACAGTTAAACATGGAAATTAACCCTAGTGAATGTAAAGTAAGTCAACATGTAAGTAACGAGTAATAGGCGAGATATGTATGTGGTTCCCGAGTAGAGTTGAGCCCTTTGACCTTCAATATCTTGAGTAGGAAAAAAGTGATAGTTGTCGATTTTAAGATTCTAGTTTAAAATATTAAGGCGTATTTTGTAGATTGATAAAAAGGTAATAATTCGAAAGAATTAGTTCTTAATTAAATTTTTCTTATTAGGGGAATTAATTTTTATTTTTTTAAGTTACAGAAATGGAATTTTTGTTACATCAAACACAAGAAAACAAATTCCACCAAAAAATGCATTTTAACAACAAAGTGTAAAAAAAATCTGAGTAATTTTTTATTTTTCCATTTTTCAAATCAAAAAATTTTGAAATGAATACCTGTATTAAGTTTTTTCTTTTAGCCATTCCATTGAAGAATTCATTATGAATAATAACATAGGCTTAATTCCTTAGTACTACAATTATCCTAAAACAAAGGTTCTAAGGAATTCTTTATACATTAAAATCTATTGCAAAAATGATTTTTTGTGATTTTAAATTACTGATAAAGAATTGGACTAAAACTAAATAAAATTATTAAAAAAAACGTTGGCGGAAAAAAGTGGTTATGCGAATGTGGTAATAGCATTAGTATCATTTCTTTGAAATTAATTTATTTTGAAACCATGATAAGCAAACTTTCATATGTATAAATAATGATAAAAAGGTGTGTTCAACCAACTCAGATATGAAAGCAAGAGCAACAATGAATCATATTATTAGTAGTTATACGGGTATATGATGAAAATCGATCAGTTACAAAACAACCGATTTGAAAATGTGTTAATGAATTCGAGCGATTTCAAGAATAACTTTCTGGTTGACAATTTGGCAACAGAAATGATAGCAGTGTCAATTATCTGTAATACCATTTAGGCAACTGGCATCGTAACTGATATTCGGTTGCCATCCATAATCGACCCATTAATGTATATTGTAGGCAGTGATGCCGCAAATTTATGGAATCATCATTTAGTTAACTGCGGCAAAACTTTGCAAGTGATGCACAAATTTTATTCATAAGTAACTGAGATATGAGCAAAATAGCACTACTTCAAATATAGTCATTTTGGTAATGAAAACAGGAAAATCGGCCCACAAATGATAGGATAGGATTAGCAAAAACTTATTCAGAAGTCTATGTTGAAAGATTCATCCAAGTCGATATATAAATGGTCGAGAGATATGCAAAAACCCGGTTTTCGGTTCTAGTGGAATATTTCATATCGAATTATACATTTTATATCTAACAAAGTAATTAGTATAAAAAATTTAGATAGACATAAGGCCAAATTCGGAAAAAAATATCAGAGACTGCAGAGATATAGATTTAAATGGCTAGATTACAGATTTCTAGATGAACTTGGGAGTGTTGCTGGCTGTAAATTGGATAACATACTAGGTTTTATCAGGAGAATAGGTTGGCTATTGTACGATGAGTTAAAATTTGTAACCACTTTCTCTTTACGCAGATTTTTCTTTTTGCTTCTCATGTTGCTATCTCTAAGACAGCGAGCTGCAGTGAGCTCTCAAATGAGCTCTCTTGTTTTTGTTTTCACATGTACGCAAGCACACACATTGTATAAAAACCAGTGTTGCCACCAAGACAATTATAAACTACACATGCCTCATGCCTAAATTACACATACGAGAAAAAATTACACATGTAAATAAATTTTCGTGATTTCAATAGGAGAAATTTTCTAAAATTGTCATGAATATAAAAGGTTTGTCACAGTGGACTCTGGGATGTTTGGACCAAATACGATTACTTTATTGTCAATGGACAATTTTCACTTGCTGTGATTTTAATTTATCCAGGAATTGGATATATGAGGGGTATTAAAGCAAGGTTAGCAATCTCTTTTTTTAGTGAACTTTTCTAATTTAATGAATTCTTGAGATCAGTCAAATATGTCAATCACAAATACGCTTTTAAGAAATATTAATCAATGTCCATTCGGAGATTGTTCCATTGGAAATTGTTACTTTTCTATGAAAAATTTAACAATATTTAAAAAATAGCACAATGTTTGCTTTCGAATTTTAATTTATTCCTAATTTATATTAAGTGCTTTGAAATCAGTTTTGTTTTCAGTTTCAAAGATAAATATTTTTTACTATTTGTTTAAAAATTACACTGTGACACAAAATCGAACTTTTCGAATCGGAATGGGATGAAACCAAAAGCAAATGAAAGCTTACGTTTTCCATAACAAAACCCTCAATGCTTTTTTCTAGTTCAGCGCTAGATTTTTTTTACACGCATTTGAAGTTAGTGATTTTGGAACGCTGGCTAACAAGAAAAAATCAATAAAAATTTGATAAAACAATGCCTATTTATTTTTATTATCCCGGAAAGTTGTGGTATCTTAAAATTTTTGGGATCGGGGAATCCATTTTTGATATATACAGTGGTGTAGAAAAATAAAGAGCGAAATAAGTCTGTAACTTCTAAACGGTTGGTCCGATTTTAATGAAATTTGACATGCGAAAATAGGAAGTATTGTCGAATTAAAGTTTTGAACTAGGACCTCATGAGCCCACCAAGGGCGCGGGCAGGGGTTCCCAAAGTAGGACACCTCGGTATGTTAAATATTTAATACAATACTATTTTTTCGTTTGCTCTCTGATTTAAAAGAAAAATACATGTCTAGAATCTCCTCGTCGAGCACTACAAAAAACCTTATCTTAGCTATCAATTAACACTTAAAGCTTAGGAGATATTCGCATTTAAAAATTAAATTTTCAACATTTTTACCACCCTACTCCAGTTTTTTGATAACAGCGGGTCCAAATATTTTCAGATTTTCTCCATTTTTCTTTTATTGGATTAACAAAAAATTTATATGGCAAACAGCAAAAGAATTGTTTAAAAATCATTACTGAGTCCAAAGTTATATGCATTTTAATTTGAAAAATAGAAAATAGGGAAAGTTTTTTGGGATAAAAGTACTTTTTATGTTTTTAATTTATCTAAAAAATTTCTTAGAAGATGTATAACAAATTTATACTTTTTGAAAAGCTTACTTTACATCAAATATCATAAATGAAAAAAAAAATTAAAATTTTCTATACCGAGGGACCAGGTCCATCCAAAATACGCCTATTTTTTATGTAAAATTAAAATTTATGGCAAAAATTCTCAAATCGCATAGTCGGTATTAAAATATAGTAATCCATTTTAGATGGCCCAATATGTTCTTAATTATTTTGTAAAAGCCTTTCGATCTCTCCACCCCTATTATGGATAATATAGACAAAAAACTAAAAAATCTCATTTTTGTGATTTTTCAAGACTTTTTTTGGGAATTGCGGGATTCCTGATTACAAATTTCAAAATTTCATTTGCTTTTCGTTTTATCCCATTCCGATTTTGGTTGTTGCACAGTGTTATATCTCTGATCATTTTCCTTCCCAGTAAATACTTTACCAGTAAAATATTGTAACGTTCATATTTTTAAAATTTGTAGTTATAAATTTGAAATAAAACTTCCAAAATAGTAAGTGAATTTTATTGTTTATTATTTAAAACACAAACCAATAGCATGAACTCAAAACAGTTCTTACGGGTATAAAATATAACTAGTAACAATTTGTAAATTAATTTTTCTCACACAAATTCCTACGTTCTTGTTTTTTTCTCTTAAGATTGGCTAACTGTAATTACCGTTACCGATATAATAGTTTATACCGTTATCTGTAAATACCGTTATCCTTATTCTATAAACAATTTAAAATTATAAAAATACAAATTTTCGATTTGGGGTTATCTTGAAAATTAACGTTTTTCCAATAACTTATATTGTATTATTTATACAATATAAGATGAAGATATGAATCAAGTTTGAACTAAATTAACATTAAGGTTTGCAGAAAAATACGATAAGTAATTTGGAGATTGCTATGTTTGGTTTTCCAGGTGGACATTTCGCCGTTTGTGATAGTTTTGTTTGCATAATATTGGTAATAGAAACTAAATTTTAGTTATATATAAGACTTTTAATTCCAACACGTTTTTTTGTGGTACACTTTTAAGTATGTTATTGTCCACCATTAATAAAACATATGTGGATATAATTGGAATTTAAAATTACACATGAATTACACATTCACTCAATTACACATAGTCTACACATCCAAGTTAAAATTACACACAATATGTGTAATTACACATGAAGTGGCAACACTGATAAAAACAGTCAGTCTTGCATGAGCATTGATAGAAGCAGGTTGTGTTACGCTTTTATGCTTGTTTATTTCATTATTTCAGCTATTTGTTTTTGTTTTTGCCGGAGAATAATACTCAACTCATACAACTACAATATATAAAAACTGTAGTGGTGTGAGTTTGCATTTCGCTGCTCTAAGATAAAGTATATTATACGGTGAGTTCAAATTTGTAACCACTTTTCTCTCTTTATGCAATTTTTTAAATTTGTTTCTCCTGTTGCCATCTCTAAGACACTACCACCTTTCTTCTTCTTTCTTTTCTTTATGTCCTCTTTTTTAGGAATGACATACTTTTTCATTGTAACTGACTCTTGAAGGGAATTTTAATGGACACCACTTTTTGAAGAAAATCTAAAAAGTTCTTGAAAAACCTATTTAGTCCGACCGAAATCTGTCAAAAAATTTACTTTTATTTGAAAAAAAACCGTTTATTTTATTACCTACTAAAAAACCTTAAAAATAAAAGTTGAGAAGTAATTTTTTTACTTGTTCGGAAATTCAGAAATGATTTTTTTTTAATTTTTGGCATTAAACAAGATCAACGAAACAGCTTGCATTTTTATAAATTTGTTAGGGTTGATAGCTCTCATAATTAGAAGTACAAAAACGTTAACATTTTTGCCAGCTCTCTCTTAGTTTAAGAGTTATATGAATTTAAAGTCAATACATATAATAGTAAATTTCTCATATATTTGGAAAACAATCTGATCATTATGGTTATCATTGAATAGTGCATCAAAATATCTTTAATATGATATATAATATGGTACTGTTTATTAATATTGTGAGCCAAAAATTCCTTTTTGAATTTATATGACAGCACTTCAGAAAATTTTTATATACAGAAAAAGTGATTTTAGCGAAGCCCGTGTTCGATACACCCCAGAGATTAAATACCCTTCGACCGGCCGAATGCCGGCAATAAAGAAGTTATGAATATTAGCAGAAACAAAAATATAAACTGTTACAGGGATCTTGATTTGTTCCAATTTTTTTAATTTCAATTCATTTTTAAAAAGTATATAAATATATAAAAAAAAAACCTTGAAAAATCGTATAAATTATGAAATATCTCGATAGGAATTAAGGGTTATTTTGTATTTGACAAATGAAACGTATGCGCCGGCATATAAATATCGCTCGGAATATAACAGTCGCTCTAATATAAATATCGCTCATTTGCTGCAACGTCCTCATAACTCAAAAAATTTAATTTTTCAAGACAAATTTTTAGTTTTTAAACCGATATATCTGAAAACCCGAAGAAAATCTGAAAAACCCATATAAGTAGCAACTCTTTAACATACCAAAATAATACATAAACATCCCCTTTTTTAAAAAAAAACTTTAATAATGCATTTTTTTATTTTTTAGAGAACAAAACACTTTTAATACTTTCTTAAATCCAAAAATTACATACAATTTACATTGTACCCACATTACCGCATATGAACAAATGCAGTAACATGGTACATATGTAGTGTTTATGTTGTATAGCGTAATTTCTGTTTACATACAAAATCATACAATTATGACAAGAAAAAATCTATAAAAATTATAAATTACAATTACATTAACAATTCCACATTAACTACCGCTCTTTGGCAAGTGATTTATGCGCGATTGGTATCCGATAGCACACGCACAATACAGCCAACACCGCCTTTGGCAAACGCTTTTTCATGCCACTGCAATAAATGCCCACTAGAGCCTTCGGAAGGAATCTCAAAGCCTCTATAGATGTATTTCATTAAAACATCTAGTAAATCATTTTCATTTAATGTCTCCACAGCTTGGTCCATTTGCGAGGATTTTATAGAGAGCAAAACCCGTAATGTTAAGTTAAGGGCGTGGTCCTATAAACGACATTGTGGGCGTTAGTTATATTATTGTAATGCTTAATAAAGTTTCAGTATTTGTTTACCTTGACATGCTGCTGTTTGCATCTTAAAGGAGCGTTTTGTAAAACTAAAAGCAAAGCCTCTATATACTTGCCCTGTGTTAGCAAAGTTGTAATTTCATTTTCATCGAGTTGTGCCACAGCTGAATCGGCTTCATCTTCTCTGAAATTGTCTTCATTGTATTGATCAACATCGATTTTACGGAATGCAGAACTGGAGGTATTTTTGGCCATTGTAACAAGCAGTCTTTATTGGTTTTCTATTTAATTTATGCAGATAATTATAAATAATCCTTTTATTTATTATTTTTTCTGTGTTTTTTTACAAAGATAAAAACAATTTTGTAAATGAATCACTTATAAAATCAAGAAGAAGAATTGCCGAATATGGAGCACAGACATCCAAGTGTCAAAGTGAAATTCACCTTGCAAAAAAATGCAGCTGTGTTTAGTAATCACTCCAAATACAACTATGTGGTACTGTGTGTATTATGTTGTTGTTGTTTTTCGAATATTGTCAAAACCAGCTGTTTGTTTGAACGTTTTTGCAGTCCCGTCTAGCAAACAGGTAAATTTTATTTTTTTTTACATTTTTTCTCATGAATTTTGGAAATTATTTACGAAATTTTGTTTTTTTACTTTAGGAAAATGTCAAAGTATCTGGGCCTTGACCGTTTGGGTAAACTCTTTCAGATTGTGCGCCAAAATGGTGGCCTGAAAAATACATACCTTAAATTGTATAGGCAAGTGTCTGCTCCAACTTCTTATATAATTTGTATTTGGGTTTGTTAAACTTATTGCGAATATTATTTGTTAATTTCAGAAATGATGATTTAAAATTGGGCACCCTGGTGGGCACTGACAAATATGGCAATAAATATTTCGAGAATCCTTATTATTTCTATGGCAGAAATCGTTGGGTAGAATTTTCCGACCGTGTTGGCATGGACTATGATGGTTCACAAATACCCGCTGATTGGTTCGGTTGGATGCATTATAAGGTGAGGTTTTTTTTTTGACCACTAGCTCATTTTACATAATATTTGGTTTTGTTATTTCCAGACTGATCTGCCACCAATTCGTGATGGTAATCGTCCCAAATACAAGTGGATGGCTGATCACAGTGAGAACCATTCCGGAACTCAGGGTAAGACATTATTTGCTAACTTATAGATAATCCTTAAATAATAATCTTAAACTAGTTCTATAATAAATATCCATTATTGAGGATATAGACATCATTTCAAACAGATATCACAAACATTTATTTATTTTATGTCTTCATTCTGGTAGAATTGTTTTTAACTCTGTAGTATGTTGAAAACAGGCTACTCATTACATGTTTAATGTAAGTTTCTTAGGACTATTATATTCTATTCAAAGCCCAATAAATTCTAAAATTATCTGTGTAAACACTTACAAATATATGATTTACAGTTCTATTTGATACGAAATTTTAATTAATCAATTATGCGTAACACGTTAATTTACACCGTTCTCTAAGCACGACGACGTTAAAAATGGTTCTACAAAAAACTGGGATGGTCTCCAAGATTTTGGTCCAAGGATATGTTAAAAAAACTAACGTAGTATGGGAGCATACCCATACGATTCCATAGACCAATAGTTAGACGACCAAAAGCCAAAATATTTTTACTTTATTTAAGAAATAGCTTTTATTGTGTCGATCATCTGTAATGTTAAGTAATGTTAATCTATTAATTTTCTTCGTTGCTACGTTTAACAGAATTAAGTTATTAAATTGAAAAAATATTAAATTATTTATTACTATTTTTTTTTTTAACTTTTCTCCTTCTTTTGCAGAACAATATATGCCATACACTACTACCCGGCCAAAAGTTGAAGCTTGGGATCCCAAAAAATCGGGCAACAAATAAACAACTAGCTATTGTTCCGAAAAAGAGAAATAAGCTTACTCTAGTTTAAATTAATAAAAAATCGTTGAAAATATATAATTAATTCTCCTTCATAAACAATAAAATACGAAGAGATATTATTTCCTTTAAACATCTTACATATAAAGTCTTTATTTCCAAAATCACACTTACAATTAGAAACTTAACATTAAAATTAAACGTATATTTACAAAAGTGCCTCATTACAAACAATTGTATTGCATTACTGTATTAATGAAACAAATGTTATTAATTCACAGCAGCATTCGAGGATTCCAATTGTTTTTGTTGACGTCTTTTGTATTTTTTAGAAGTATCGGAACATTTAGTGGTGATGGCGGCTCTTATTTCACGTTCGGTACATTTGAACTTGGATCGTACACAGTGGATGATATCGGCTGCCTTAACGGGATCCAATTGCATTTTAGCCGGTCTTTCGCGACCATAGAAGGCGGGTGATGGTTTGCCGGTCAAGGTATGTGTGGCCAAGACATCACCACTAAACACGAAACCCAAAAGTTGTCGTGTGGCTGCAGCAGCAGATGACCAAATAATGCTGTCGTAAGATCTCGCCTCAACTTCTGTGCCATTTGGTCCCAAAATATATACCTCACCCAATTGTTGGGGATATTCTTCTTGTTCTTTTTCCTCCGGCAATGCTGGCGTCGGTACAGTTTCAGCCGAAAATTCTTGATATTCCTGATCGTCATCAATTAGTTTGCGTTTGGCCGAGCTTTGCAAGCATCTATTAAATCTGTTAAGTTGGTCTTCGCATGAAGGGGATGATGATGATGGTGGTGGCGATGAGGATGATGATGACGAAGATGCCGAATATATTCCCGAAGATGTGTTGGAGACTGCATAATTATGATCCATTAAAAGTTCATTCACATGGGGTGCTAATTGTGGCATCTTCGTTGGGGGTTTGGAATTCGCAAAGATTTGATCCATAACCACTAATAGACG
This sequence comes from Calliphora vicina, assembly GCF_958450345.1. NCBI lineage: Eukaryota > Metazoa > Arthropoda > Insecta > Diptera > Calliphoridae > Calliphora > Calliphora vicina. The sequence continues at coordinate 55,192,389 of NC_088781.1, read as the reverse complement.
ATTAAACGCTGAAGTACTTACAGCTTGGCGTTTAAGTATGAGTTCGAAACGGTCTATCTTTTCTTGGTAATCAATCGAATTGACGAGTTGAGAAGATGCTGAGGTATTTAAGTTATCTTCCACAGACATTTTGTTAGACATTTAGTTTTAGTATGTGTTGTTTTAAGAAAAAAATATTTTTTAGTTTACTCTCGACGCTGTCCTAAATTGAACTGTGCTCTATTCATTCAATCTTCTGGGTTTATATACAAATCACAAAACTGTCCTCCTACATCTAGAACTAACAACCTGTCCTTTTTCTAAACGAACAGGTATTTTATACATTTATTGCTGTACCTGGTGAACAGATTTGCATTTTAACTAATCCTTTTTTGTACCTGAATTACCTTTTCTAGTTAGTTAAAGGTGCAATTTAACAACAGATGCTACTTGCAAACACACGTTTCGGATTGGATAGTGCGTAGTAAGTAATAGGTGACATAAAAGATAATAATAACATTTATGACATGAATGATCTTGCTTGCATAGCATGCTAAATTCTATGTATGCATAAACTTCAATGATCTTTATTATGACTTGCTGTTGCTGGGTAGGATGTGTGAGTGTGTGTGGCCGACCACCAACCGTTTTGTTATGTTCTGTGGGCGTGTATGAATGACAATATGTTTACCTTGAGCAGCATCACATTGTAAATTAAAGAAATACATTTTTAAAGAAACATTACTTTCTTTTGTACTTGTTTGAGATCAGTGTCTTAATCTTTTTCGTATATGTACTATTATTTTGCATCTGCTCAGGACTGCAGGCTTATTATAAAACAAAAACATACCTAGTTCATGTACAAACAAATAAAAACAACAGGATTTTTAAATGTATAAATTTTGCCTGAATATGAAATCTTTTATAAAGGACAAATATAGATTAAGAAAATTAGTTTGTTCATTGAATCGGATAAACAACATGCTTGAAATATGGTAAAAATAAATAATCGTTTAATATTGAACAAAAATTAAACAATTCATATCTGAACTCAAATAATGTTTTAAATATTTTAATTAATCTTTAAAATAATAAACATTTCGAAGCGTAATTAATACGCCATTGAAACATTTCCATAAAAAGATTCTTAAAAACTCATATTCAGCCCAATTATGAATAAAAATTCCCCGGGAGTTTTTTCCTTTTTCCTTTTCCCATTTTTTCTATTCAAATTCAATGTTATAAATAAGAAAAAGGAAAAAAACTCCCGGGGAATTTTTATTCATAATTGGGCTGAAAAATTGTGAAATATCAAAGTAACAAGGGCAGGGAGAAAACAGAAATGATCGACAAAGCATCGGAACTTATCCGTTCCAAATTTGTTGAAACTTGGTACACAGTTTCTTTATGGTTAATATTGTATTCTTGGTTACAAGAAGAATCTAAACTTGCAACATCCTTTTGTCTAATCTTAATGCATGTTTCAAATGCATAATTATGTTCAAAGTTTGGCGGACAACAGTAAAAAATGTTACTTTATGCAGACATGTAATCGATGCTGTAAATTTAAGAACTGTGAATATAAACTAAGGGCCTCATTTTATAAAACGAAATGACAAACGTTAAAATAAAATCCTATGGAAAATATTCATGTTTTAAACCATTTTCCCAGTATTATTCATACAAATTGCTTACGCTTCCAAACGTTTCGTTTTATAAAATGTGGCCCTAATTGTTGATCGGAGTAATTTTACATGCAAATATTATTAGTTATTAATGTAATTTAATTTTTGTCTTTTATGAAATAAGATCTTCTCAAGGACTATTTATATTTTAAATATTAGTATCATAAATGGATTTTTGATTTATTTAAAAAGCGTAAAGAGCTTTATATACACTGACCCCCACTAAAATTTTCCGGTAAACATTTTCGTTGAATATTTTAATCCTTAAATGTTCTTTTTGAAAGGACTTTTTTTGATTTTCTCAAAATAAGGGGTCAAATTGACCCCTAAAGAGAGGAGCTAGAGGGTTAAGATCTTCTACAAAAATGATCCCCATAAAATTCCACAATATAACTCTGACAATAATAATTCTCTCAGACATTTTTTTTCATATTTTATTTATTGTATCTTCACAAAATAATATGAACTATCAATAATTTGTTCAAATCTTAAATCTAAATATTAATTTTTATTTACGTCGCACCACAGTTGGACGAAAAATGATGTTTAATTTATAGATCCTATCATCAGTGCAGGTCTGTTGGATTCCTTCTTATTAGTCGGATGTAGCCATTACTTCTCATTAATGTTCGTGCAAGTGGGTTAGGGTGAACTCTGAACTCTCACTTCGATCAGATTAAATTAAAACTTTTACCCACAAAAATGATCTACTCAACATGCCCTTTAAGAATTATGGGGTCGTTATTCTGTTCCAATCAAAAAGTCGTAATTATAACGATGAAAAGCTTATTCTTTTTTCCTGTGAAACTCCCGTTTTTGGATGAATACTTCTGCTCGCAAATGTTTTAAAAATTGCTGCTTGACTAGCTCCCAATGAGTTTACAAGCTCTGTTGTATTTGACAACAATTTTCATGGAGTAATGCCTACAATTCTTGGTTTTCAACCTTTTTGGCTGACCTGGGAGATCTTTATCTTTCGTCACCACTTCTGAACCTCACAAACCATCTCTCGCACGTTGAAACCGATGGACACATTCACCATAAGCATTGGTGTGCTTCAGCCGCACTGTTTTTCAAATTCGATATTTTCGAAGCAAAAAAAAACTTTGTTGTTTAAACTATAATTTTTACTAACTAAGGCCGGGTAACTTATCAAAATTTTAAACATAGTTAAAGCTTAAACAATGTTTAAATACATTTTTTTCATATAAAAATTAAGCCTTAACTATGATTGAAATACCCGGCCTAAGTCAAAATAAATGTCAGATATGAACCCTTCAAAATGACATAGAAGTTATTAAAAACAAAATCCGCTTTAAAAAAGATAAGACGCCGTCTATTGTAAATCCAGCATTTTTAGTTCATACACCCAATATTTTCATAGACAATAAACATCATAATCATGAAGTCTAAAATATTCTTATCCTAGCCACTAGTGAATGGTATGAAAAGCTAATAATCGATTTTCGACTTTTCGATCAACCATTTTCATTTCGATTTCTACAGTCGATTAATCGAACCCAATAATCGATTTTTTAATGATCGACCTGCATTTTTGGGAACTATAGCAAATAACCCATATACGCTATAATTACGGATTAAAATCATATTTTGGAAGAGTATTATAATTCCTTTATGTTGAGGTGCTCATTTTAAAAACCGTAATGGCAAACATTTGACAACAATTTTATGGAAAAAATTTCGTAGCACTTTTTATAAAAATTTCTTAAGTTTGAAAAAATGTCGCATTCAAAAATGAGGTCCTCCGTGAATATTTTCAGATGTCAGCTGAATTTACGATTGCAAATTTTAATGAAAACAAAAAACGCAGACAATACTAAAAATTCCGTAATTTTATTTCTATTTCGATTAATCGTTATCAAAAATCGATTTCAGCATAAAAATCGGAGTATATAATCGATCACGAAATAATCGTTTTTAGACCCAGAAAATCGATTTTCGACCATAATCGTAATCGATTTACCATTCACTACTAGCCACACTGAACATCTCATAATATGAGGTACATAGTTGAAATTGTAATTAAATTTCGATGCATTTGAATATCCAGAATCGTTATTTTGCACATACAGTGAACTCGTGAAAACGAGAACTAATTTTTAACAAGGGTGTTCACATTTTCAAGTTTGTTCATGTTTTCGATTGTGAAAATTATAAAACAAAAGTAGAGCTACACAAATATGTACGTATGCATATGTTTGTTGAGAGCACTCTACATAATAAAACAATAAACATAAAATATGTATTCCTTATACTGGGATTTCCAAATTAAAAAAGAATGCAATAAATAAAAGGATTTGTTTGCAAATGGTCACACTTTGTTTTATACATATATTTATTCGACTTTTTAATTGTGACTAAAATTTATAATTTTTCTTTATTTTTACTAAATAAAAAGTGGTATCTTAACATTTTAAAATACACATAAATATTAAACAAATACAATAAAGGGGTATCTACAATAAATCCTCGAATAATTTTCTATTTTAATGATTAATTTTTACTTGCTAGATTTACGACAACTATTTAAAATATAATGAATGAAATAATTTTTTTTTGCTCTTAATCCTTTTTGAATATAAGCCCTTGATATTATATTAATTTTTGTTATAAATACTGCTACACATAGAGCTAGTTTCTGGAATAAAGATAATCTACATTCTTTGCTTAAACCTAGATTAAACTAATAATTGTGTTTCTCTCTTATTGTTTTGTTACTATATAATCTAGGTTTAACTGAGCATCATTGGTGAGTTAAACCTAAGTATAAACAATTCAGCACAGCAGCTCTTTGTTTTGATTTGCTTTATTAACATCAATATAATTTTTAATATACATTTTATATGCTTTAATGTCACTTTTTGGTTGCGGTTGCTTTTTCTTATAAAATTTAAAGTATTGCCATATTAATATGAAAAATTTTGAGGAATAAACATGTGATTTGGCAATGCTAACAAAATTAATCCATTAGTGAGAAACACAATCATTGGTTAAACCCCGGCAAAATATGTTTCAGGTTTAATATAACATCGTGTTAAGCTGAGTTTAACTGACAAGTAAGGAACTAGCTCTTAAATTGCTTTTACAATTGGCGTCTTAAGTTAACTATGTTTAGCATTTAATTAATACCAAAATGGTATCTCTTTTAATTATCTATTTGAAGATTATGACGTCTGGCTAAATTTTTTAAATACATTATTCGGCGCTGTGCTTTATTTATAGATGCATCCGTTACAAGAAAACCATTGTATAGAAATGCAGCTTCTGCTTTCATTCGATCTTCCGCTGGTTTCATATCAATCAGCAATTGGCTCATTTTCTTTTGTTTTTCAGTTATCACATTCTGAAATGAAGATGAATAATAGAAAATGATACATAGTTAATAAAAAGGAGTAATGAAATTTACAGTAGTTTATATTTAAAATAAAATATAAGATTTCAGTTTGAAATTCAGCCCAATTATGAATAAAAATTCAACAAACAAATGCTTTAGTTTCATTCATTGGCTTTCTTAATTTTTAAAAATTTTTTGTAAAAATTTATTAGTAAAAAAAATATTTTTCCCAATTTTGACCCATTGTAGATCAAATTTAATTTTTTTTTCATTTTTTTTTTAAATTTAAAAAAAAATTTTTTGAAACTTTTGGTGAAAAAAAAATCGGGTTAAAAAATATTTTTTCCGACTCACTATGGTTTTATATACGCCATTGCAAAGGTCTTTGAAATATCGATCATTAGATATCCATATTGTCTATATAATGACTTAGTAATCCAGATATAAGTCAAAAATAGGTAAAAAATCAAGGTTGTCCTGGTTTTTCCTCATATCTGAGCCATTTGTGGACCGATTTTGCTGATTTTAAATAGCAAACTTCTCGAAAGCATGTCTGACAGAATTATTGAAGATTTGGATCACGAAGATATCTGAGGTCTTCAGAAAATTGATTTCAACAAACAGACGGACATGGCTTAATCGACTCCGCTATCTATAAGGATCCAAAATATGTATACTTTATAGGGTCGGAAATGAAAAATGTAGAAATTACAAACGGAATGACAAACTTTATATACCCTTCTCACGAAGGTGAAGGTTATAAAAATATGCCACAAATCGAGGTTGTTCCGGGTTTTTCCTTATATCTCAGCCGATTTTCTCGATTTTAAATAGCAACCGGGCCGGGAGAATTCCCGTTACATTGATGTGCCAATCATGTTTGTAAGTTATTTACATAACGAGAAGGGAACCAATAGTCCAAATTTCATGTCTTTACCTTTTGACGTTTGGGCTGGGCGATGTTGAATCAGTCAGTAACTCACTAACGTTAGTCTTTTATATATTTCTATAGATAAATAGATAGATTATAGCCTTCACCATGAGTGGTAAGGTTATAAATATATAAGTTTATATATACTAAACTATACTTACTTTTCTTAAAGTATGTACAGCAGTATATCTAAGGTCATACATTGTTGACGTCAAATCAGATAACTCGTTGCCAACCTTAACCACAAAACCTTTCTGTGTTGTTTGCTGTTCCTGAATATAGACAATAATATTATAAGCATGATTCTCTGTTTTCAATATCACATCATTTTTATGAAAAATTCCAAACAGATATTGTTCACCATTCAAAGCCAGTGGCGTTGACATCTTATACATGGCCAAAACCCAAAAGCTGTGATTGAAATAAATTTTATTCACAATTTCGCTAAATCCTTGCGGTGTAAAAAACTACAAAATTATACAATTGTTTTGAAAAAGAAAAAAAATTAAGAAATTAATTTCTGTATGTACATATGTATTTAATATTCCCATCATCACTTACAATTTGCTTACAAATATCATACAATTCGTTTAGTTTGTTGATGGCATCTTGTTCAGTATCTGCTATATAGAGAACATAACCTAAAAATATTTGCTCTTCATCTCGTACCAAGACAGGTTCGGCCTCTTTATTTTGATGAGCTGGTAGCATTTTATCCCATACAAGGTCATGTGATCTAATAATTTTACGCACAAATTTATAGGTTTCTTTGTTATATTGCACTATATACAATTTAGAGTGTCTATTTTTTTGAAAGACTTCGGAAGGTTTTGGTATTAAAGTGGTGTCCATTTTATTTATTTCAAAATATGTCCGTATGCTAACTCTATATGTATATACCAATATTGTAAAAGCACTGTAAGAGTTTCAACTAACAAAATAATACTTTAGCTCAAATTATATTTTTAGTACTAATCATTTAACGGTACTTTATCATAATTATCTAGGGTTTCCGAATTTCTGATCATTTTGATTATTAAGTTATCGAAACTTTCGATGGGAAATACACATTCAGAAATTATGTACATTATATGACAAAAATATTAATAGATATACCATGAAATGTTCCTTAAAAATATCGTATTATTTTGAATTTTTATATCCACACATAAAAATATTTGTTGCAGACCCTCATAAGATTCTAAGACTCAGTTTTTGACAACTGAGTTAGGTTTATAACAGGAGAGTTTCCGATCTATGTGTATTTATCTATGACTCAAATTATGTAGACATTTGAAAATTACATAATTCAATTTAAGCTTAATTCATTAAAATCTCAATTCAAAATAAAACAAGTAAGAGGGCTATATTCGGCTGTGCCGAATCTTATATACCCTTCACCAAATTATACTTTAAAATACAAATCTTAAATATTTTTAGGTAAACAAAATTTATTTTTTTCCAAAGTTTTTTTAAATTTTTTTTTTCGAATTGCAATTAAATTTTTTTTAAATTTAAAATTTTAAATAAATTTTGTTAAAAAATATTTTTTCCGATTTTGACCCATTGTAGGTCCAACTTACTATGGTCTTATATACGTCGTTGGTCTTTGAAATATCTATCATTAGATATCCATATTGTCTATATTAATGACTTAGTAATCCAGATATAGGTCAAAAATAGGTAAAAAATCCAAGTTGTCCTGGGTTTTTCCTAATATCTCAGCCATTTGTGGACCGATTTTGCTGATTTTAAATAGAAAACTTCTCGAAAGCATGTCTGACAGAATTATTGAAGATTTGGATCCCGAAGATATCTGGGGTCTTCAGAAAATTGATTTCAACAGACAGATGGACATGGCTTAATCGACTCCGCTATCTATAAGGATGCAGAATATATACATATACTCTATGGAGTCGGAAAATTATATTGTGGAAATTACAAACGGAATGACAAACTTATAAAAATGTAGGCAATTCATTTCGTAAAACCATTCCCAATAAACAAATTCTTTGACTTCATTCAAAATCTTTTATTTGAACAGAATTTACTAATTGTTAAATTAATCTATATATATAAAAGAGTAACGTTACTGACTGACTGACTGACTGATTCATCATCGCACAGCCCAAACGGCTGAAGCTAGAATCACGAAATTTTAACTGTGGGTTCCTCCCTCCCCAAAACGATCCGATAAGAAGGGATTTTTGGAAATTCGAACGTTTAGGGGGTAAAAAAGGGTAAAAACGGGTAAATTCGGTAAACTTATATCTTCAAAACTAATAAAGATACAAAAAAACTTAAAATAGCATGTTACTCCATTTAAAAAATAAGCTGACAGGTGTTTCGTACTTTTTAGAAATTCGAAACTTTTAGGGGAGAAAACGGGTAAAAACTGTATTTTGGTACTTTTTTTGCACCCTATGTATCTTTTAAACCAATAAACATAGAAACAAATTTTAAATCGTATTCTTTAATTAACAAAAAATAAAAAATATAAGTTTGGTACTTTTTGGAAATTCGAACCTTTAAGGGATAAAAATTGTGTTAATTTTTGGTACTTTTTCATAAAATATGTTTTTCTATAATTTGACATAGACATACGAATATTTTATTATGAGCTCCCACCACGTTACAGAAATTTATTTGAATAAAATTGTACCACCTCAATGAGGATAAAAAAGGTACCAAAAAGGGGATAAAATCGGAAAAATACATTATATTTGAAATTATTAAGCCAATTTTGATAATTTTTTTTAACGTTGGTTCCTGGATTCATACAAAAATTAACTAACAGGGTGTTATTTGGAACTCGAGTACCAAGGTGTATATTGGGCCAAATCCGGGTAAACAGTTTGGTACTTTTTTAAAATATATTTATTCTTGGGCACATTAACACAGATTTTAATATTTTTATACATGCCTGTAGCATAAACAATTTTGGCAAAATGGAATATTTTTAAATTTCAAATTGTTCAAGTAAGAAAAGGGAAATTGGTACTTTTCTCCTAATGGTACTTTTTTAAAATTTTAAATTATTTCAGTTATCGACATTAAAGTTAGCTGATATGTATTTGAGTGAAGTTAGTGTTAGGAATAGGGGATAATATTTAGGTACCAAAATGTGTGAACTGTACTATAGGTACTTTTTTGTTCATCTAATGGTACTTTTTTGAAATTTCTATAATAATGGACTTAGAAACATGAAATTAAACATATATGGTCCTAAGTGAGTGAGAATTCTAGGGGGAGACTTTTTGGTATTTTTTCTTTATTGGAATGGTACTTTTTGTAATTTCTTCACCAATGAACCTAGAAACATGAAATAAAGCTTATATGGAACCGAGTGAGTGGGAAACCACAAGTGTGGATTTTTTGGTACTTTTTCTATATTCTAATGGTACTTTTTTGAATTTTCTATAACATAATGGATCTAGAAATTTGAAATTAAGCGTATATGGTCCTAAGTGATTGAAAATTCAAGCGGATACCTCATGGTACCTTTTGTTTATTCTAATGGTACTTTTTTTAATTTTCTATAGCAATGGACTTAAAAACATGAAATTAAGCATACATGGTTCTAAGTGAGTTAGAATTCTAGGGGAGACTTTTTGGTACTTTTTCTTTATTCGAATGGTACTTTTTGTAATTTCTACACCAATGAACCTAAAGCCATGAAATTAAGCTTATATGGACCCGAGTGAGTGGGAAACCACAAGTGGGGGATTTTTGGTACTTTTTATATATTCTAATGGTACTTTTTTTGAATTTCCTATAATAATGGACCTAGACTTTCCAAAAAATCGAAGAATTTCAAAACCGCGGTTTCGGTTTTAAAAAATTAAAAACCGGTCGGTTTCGGTTTTGTGATAATTTATTAAATCTTAAGTATTATAGAAACAAAATTAGTTGATAATATAGGAAATGATATACAAATCTAAAATTCAAACTTGACGGGTTATGGTTTAGTGAATGCGAATTTAAACGTGATAATCAATGGTACTATTTCCTTATTGCAATGGTACTTTTTGAATATTCTATAATAATGGACCCAGAAATATGAAATTAGACATTTACAATTAGATTCACAAAGTGAGACTTGATAGTACTATTTCTTTCTTCTAATTGGGGTGGCGAAGCGCACCGGGTCAGCTAGTTCATAATAAAATTCATTAAACCTTTGAATTAAGAATAATTGTTCTTAATACAAATCTAAACCAAATTGAATTTAATTTTTTTTCTTAATTCAATTGGTTTTTGTTTTGCTTTTTATCATTTACAAAATGAATTTAAAAAAAATGTCTAAAGCCTATTTGTAATAGTTTTGAATTGAAGAAAATTTTAGTCATTCAATAAATTTGTTAAAGCTATTTTACATGTTTTGTTTGATATTGTTACGAAATTGTACTTGAATTCAAATATAACGATTTTAAGGGCTGATTTAAAAGTAGCATAACGCTTTCAAATAACAGTGCTGTAATAGCAAACTGTAACATATCTGTGGGCATTATTAAAAAAAAGTGAGTGAGTTTATCAGAGACGCTTTTCGAATAAACATCAACTGAGTGCCTTAAAGTGTGCTGTATTTTCCAGTGAATTCGTGTACATTATAAAGTGTGTCTGTCTTTCTGCGAATTTATAAACGTGTATAAAAAACACTGAGCGACTATTTAATTCTTTACATTTTAAATAAATAAAGAGTTGTTACAATTTTTAAACTACTAAACGGCTTTTATTTGCAATCAAAAGTATCCGGTTTTTTAAAAAAGGTTAAAACGTAACAATCAGGCCTGTCACACATTTCGTACGGAATGGTTTCAATTCCGTAGTTTTTATTCCGATCGATTTCGTTTTAGGTTCTTAAGATTCCGTGTAATTTGTTAATTCAAAAAATATTTAATAGTTCTGTATTTCAGATTTTAATTTGACAGCCTTTTTTATATTTAAACAAAAGTGAAGTTTTTGGTACAGAAATTGATTAAAATTTTAAGAAAATCAAATAAATACAAACAAATATCAATTCCACTTTGAAAACTGAAAGTGGTTTCATTCCGAAAGAAATTTTCTTTTTACTTTTTGTGAAGAAGAAAATTAAGGAATTAATTCCACTTTCGATCGGAATGGAATTCGGTGACAGTCCTGAATATATATAAAAGAGTAACGTTACTGACTGACTGCTTCATCATCGCAAAGCCCAAACGGCTTAAGCTAGAATCACCAACGTTTAGGGGGCAAAAACGGGTAAATTCGGTAACCTTATATCTTCAAAACTAATAAAGATACAAAAAAACTGAAAATTGCATGTTACTCCAAAAAAAAAAAATAAAAATAAGCTGATGGTGTTTCGTACTTTCTCAATATTGGAACCTTTTAGGGGAGAAAACGGGTAAAAACTGTATTTTGGTACTTTTTTTGGCACCTTAGGTTTCTTGTTAACCAATAAACATAGAAACAAATTCTAAATCGTATTCTTTACTTATCAAAAAATAAAAAATATAAGTTTGGTACTTTTTGGAAATTCGAACCCTTAAGGGATACAAATTTTCTTTATTTTTGCTACTTTTTCATTAAATATGTTTTTCTATAATTTGACATAGACATACGAATATTTTATTATGAGCTCCCACCACGATAGAGAAATTTATTTGAATAAAATTTTACCACCGCACATGGGGCTTAAAAAAGGTACCAAAAAGGGTATAAAATCGCGAAAATACATTTTATTTGAAATTATTAAGCCAATTTTGATAATTTGTTTAACATTGGTTCCTGGATTCATACAAAAATTAACTAACTGGGTGTTATTTGGAACTCGAGTGCGAAGGTGTATATTGGGCCAAATCCGTGTAAACAGTTTGGTACTTTTTTTAAAGCATATTTTTTTTCTTGGGCCCATTAACACAGATTTTAATCTTTTGAGACATGTCTGTAGCATAAACAATTTTAGCAAGGGAAATTGGTACTTTTCTCCTAATACAGTAATTTTGACTTACCTGCACAACCAACTTTGCACTATATTTTGTGCAGGTAAGATAAAAATGCAGTTAACCTCAATGCACTTACCTGCTCATTGATGCTGGTAAGTGCATTTACAGTTTACTGCCCAAAAAAGCAGCTAACGGCAAATAATTTACATGAAGCTTTTTAATTTATCCGTCTAAAAATATCGTCAAATTGCTATTTTATCTAATTTTAAAATTATCATGAAGTTTACAACATATTTTTTTATTCAAAATCGTATTTTTCTTATTTGTTTTGATTTAATTAGGCAGCTAAATTAATTTTTTTTCATGAAAACCAGTTATAGCTTCCAAAAGTATTATGCACTTATCTTAAATGTGCAGGTATGAACAATGCACTTAAATTAACGAATTTATATGGAGTTTGGTAAATAAATATACAAAACACAAGTTTTGTGCACTTATATGTAAAATGCTCTTAAGTGAAAAGCAGGTAAGTCAAAACTACTGTAGTACTTTTTTAATATTTTAAATTAGGAATAGGGGATAATATTTAGGTACCAAAATGTGAGAACTGAACTATAGGTACTTTTTTATTCTTCTAATAGTACTTTTTGAATTTTCTATAACAATGGACTTAGAGACATGAAATTAAGCATATATGATCCTAATTGAGTAAGAATTCTAGGGTTAGTCTTTTTGGTACTTTTTCTTTATTCGAATGGTACTTTTTGTAATTTCTTCACCAATGAACCTAGAAACATGAAATGACGCTTATATGGACCCGAGTGAGTGGGAAACTACAAGCGTGGGATTTTTGGTACTTTTTCTTTATTCTAATGGTACTTTTTTTAATTTTCTATACAATGAAATTGAAATTAAGCATATTGTATATGGTCCTAAGTGAGTGAGAAATTTTTCTTTATTTGAATGGTACTTTTTGTAATTTCTTCACCAATGAAGCTAAAGACACAAGTGGGGGCTTTTTGGTACTTTTTATATATTCTAATGATACTTTTTGAATTTTCTGTAATAATGGACATAGAAATATGAAATTAGGCGTGTATGGTCTTAAGTGAGTGAAAATTCAAGGACATACTTCATGCTACTTTTTCTTTATTCTCCTGGGTACTTTTTTGAATTTTCTATAATAATGAAGAATCCAAAAAACCGAAGAATTTCAAAACCGGGGTGTCGGTTTTAAAAAATTGAAAACCGATCGGTTTCGGTTTTTTTTCGATTTTGTGATAATTTATTAAATACTAGCTTGACCCTGTGCACTTCGCTACCCCTGTCCAAGTATTAAAAAAAGACATAGCATATTGACGCTTCCAAGTAAGGATCTATCTACAGTAGCCCAATAAAGTCTACATACAGGAATTCAAATTAAATTTCTTTCGATGAAAACTGCATTTGTAAGTTAAAAGTAATGAAATATATTTGTTAACAAAATACATTCACACTAAAAAATTAAAACAACATCACTTAAGTCGGGTTTAGTAACATTTCCTATCACGCCAAAATTTTACCGTTATTAGAATTTTTGATTCTGAGTCAAATAACGGGGGTTTTTTGTGCTTTATGTTCAAAATATTATGAAACTAATAGCCCCGCCCACCCAAAAGTAGGTGTGACCGAGAATAAATTTTTCGTTACTTTACTCAGAATCAATAACTCTAATAACGGTGAACTTTTGGGCGTTATTTGAATTTTTTTCGCTAAAATCGACATAAGACATGTATTATTATATATCTCATAAAAAAACTAAAAAAACTGCTTTAAATTAAAGTAACATAATAATTTTTCCTGTATGTACACTTTCTTGGGCTACTGTATGTTCCAAATTTCAATAAAATCGGTTCAGCCGTTTAGGCGTGATGATCAAACAAACCAACAAACAAACTTACAAAGACATTTATATATTTATATGGATTAAGTGTTTTAGAAACCAAATTAGTTGATAATATAAGAAATGCTATACCAATTTAAAATTCAAACATTACGGGTTTTGGTTTAGAGAATGCGAATTCAAAAGTGATAATCAGTGGCACTATTTCTTTATTGCAATGGTACTCTTTGTATATTTTATACTAATAAAATGGTAATTAGTGGTAACTTTCTTTAGCATTTTGTATAATAATGGACCCAGAAATATGAAATTAGACATTTACAATTAGATTCACAAAGGGAGAATTAATAGTAATATTTCCTTCTTTAATTGAGGTGGCGAAGCGCACCGGTTCAGCTAGTAGTAAAATATTTTTAAAAACATTTAAGTTGTTAATACATATTTATGCACTTTATTTTAATTGTTGTAAACACTTTTTCAATGAGCATTTAAGGTTTAATAAAAACCATATGATTATATTTTCTGTTAGCTACTGAGATACTTTGAATGTACGATTATCTACAATTTAAAAGGTGTTGATAGAGCGCATTTTTTATTTATTGCAGATAGTAATTGAACTGCTTTTCCAATAAACAGACATAATTTTGTAAGTCCCTGGTATATATTCTATAATCTAAATATTTTAGTAAAATTTTATAAAAATTCTAATTCTTTAGGCATTTAGATCTTCATTTATATTCTTGGAAAAAATGTCGGACACCAAACTAGATGACTTTGAGCCAAAGTATATTCGAAATGCAACAACAATAACAAATAAGTCATTGAAAGATTTTCCAAATGTCGAGCACTTTTTCAAAATTCTAGTTCAAAATGCAAATATTGAAACTAAACATGTTGGGAGATCATTTCTATATAATCAAAATGTGGAGAGATATCGTTATTTTTCAGCCCATGGTCTTTTTATGGATTATTTTATACGGAAACATTTGTCCAATAAATATAACATTAAAATAACTGATTCACGCACAGAACACATTCTGGAAAATCCGGATGATTACATCATTGGCAAAAATAACAAATTACGAAATTCGATTGCAGAGCATTATGAAATTTTTAAAAATTCAAACACCAAGGCCATGGATATTATTAAAAGTATTAAAATTGTATCACTTTCACATCTAATATACTTCGATTATGGGATACCAAAACACGAGTACACTGTTAATGAGGATAATTTACGTGAAATTATAAGATATTTTGAAACACTTCCATATAAAACGGTAGAATTGAATCCCAAACTAGGCTGTGATTATTTCAATGCAGATGCCGATTTAATATTCGATAACGATGTGATATACGAAATAAAGACCTCAAAATTTAGATCCCTTACATATGACAAACCTAAGATACAATTAAGTAAGTTTTATCAAACGATTATCTATGGATTCGGTCTCTACAAAAATACGGGAATTAAAGTAAAAAAATTCAAAATTTACAACCCTTTATTAGGCGATGAGTTTTCTATTGAATTGGATAATATTGATTTTGAGTTGTTCGAAAAAGTCCTAAAGCGCGATGTGGCAGTATATAGTAGTTTGCACGAAATTTTAAACGATCAAATGGTTTTGAACTTGTCATTATTTTCTGGAGAAGAAGATCCAAAATAAAGTTATATACATATGTATGTATATATATTTAAGTAAATAAAAAATAAATATGTATAAAATAAAGTAGACTTTCATTTTAGTTGAAAATATTGAACACCACTCACCTAGTGATAAAAATACATATTTGTGTACATACACATATTATATTCAATGAATTAGGGGAATAACCCAATTGGTTAGTTTAGTTCTGGGCGAATTCATTATAGGTGAGAGCAAATGTTTTACAACAAGTAAAACATTTACAAAAACCACACGCCACTTGTTTATTTGTTTAGTAGGGTTCTATAAGTCGATTATTCGAACAATCGAGTTTTTGCTGGAAAAAGTCGAACAATAGATTAACTAATAAAGATTTAGATTGAAAAAAAATATTTAATTTTTATAAAATAATGCACTTTCTATACGAGAAAAGTGTTTGATAATAAGAATCTACATAACTGATTCTATATGTGGTCAAAATTTGGTTAAATTCTACTTCCACAAAGTAGGTCAAAAGATCAATTGAAATATTACTTTTGTTCCAGATGTCTCTACTATGTAACACAAAAATTTTAAACTCAATTATTTCGAAATGGCAAAAAAATTATACACTATTGTTTTATTAAGGGGACGATATTATTTAATACATTTAACTTTTATTGTTAAACAGTGCAAAAGACGCTATAGAACAAAGTCAACATTTTAAAAATCGAAAACTCGACTTTTTGTTTAAACTACAAACCCTATTGTCTAAAAAATCAGCTTTGCTATTGATACCACCTTATATTAAATACGTCTGGGTGGGAGTTTTGCGGTTTAAAAACTACATATGTACACACACACGAGTTTTGCTTATATTTTTATCAGCTTATCATTTCTTTGTGTCGATAAGTAACGATATTTTAGCGATTTTCCAAGAAAAAAAAAACATGTAATTCCTTCCCACCAAATGCCTGTATTACGTTTTCTTTTTTACTTTTCATTGAATTTCGAGGAGTGTAGGTAGGATTAGTATGACACTTCGTATAAAACAGCAAATTAATGTGCTGTTTTTCTATAGCGAACGAGTACTTTGAGTGGAAATTTAACATGTGTTTTGTTATTGTAACAAAAACAAAATACATGTAATACGTCCACTCAAAACGCTCATTCGCTTTAGAAAAACAGCACATAATGCTTTTCAGATTTTACGAAACAAATTTTATTAAATATTAAATTTTTCATTTATTTATAACAAAATAGCTGCTAATACTCCAACAATAAATTTCAGTGAATTTATAAATTTTTATCAATAATTAAATTGGGAATTTAGCACATAAAAAGCAAGTAAGAGAGCTATATTCGGCTGTGCCGAATCTTATATAACATTCACCAAATTATACTTCAAAATAAAAATTTTAAATATTTTTAGGTAAACAAAATTTTGACCCATTGTAGGTCCAACTTACTATGGACTTATATCGTCGTTGCAATGGTCTTTGAAATATTAGATATCCATATTGTCTATATTAATGACTTAGTAATCCAGATATGGGTCAAAAATAGGTCAAAAATCGAGATTGTCCTGGTTTTTTCCTTATACATATCTCAGCCATTTGTGGCCCGATTTTAAATAGCAACCGAGCCGGAAGAATTCCGGAGATATTGATGTATTATTTGGGGGTATCGGAAAGTTTATTTCAACAGACAGGCAGACGGACATTACTTAATCGACTCCGCTATCTATAAGGATCCAGAATATATGTATATACTTTATAGGGTCGGAAAATTATATTCTGGAAATTACAAAAAAATAAATATTGTATTCCCAAAAATAACTTTTAAAGAACAGTTTTATATCTTTCGAAAAAGATATAACATAAAATAATCGGTTAAAAGATTTTCGTGTTATTTTTAATTATCAGGTGGTGGATGTAGTAAATATGCGAAAATTAAAGATAAAAGTTGACATTAATTTTCCCTAGAAATACCTAATAAAAGGGCCCATATTGGAAAAAAATTTCGATTTTTCAAAAACAATTAAAAAATTGTATGTCTTGCGTTACAAAGTATTTATTTTGATAGATATCCCACTCGCATCCCACTATGCGGCCAAATAGGTCTTAAAGGAAAAGAATTTAGCTTTAAGCAAAAAAAAAATTTTAAAAAGGGCCCATATTGAAAAAAAAAATACGATTTTGCCAAAAAAATTTCAAAAATTGTATTTCTTGTGTTACAAAATATTTATTTTGATAGATGTCCCACTCACATCCCACTAAGGGACGAAAACTATCTTAAAGGAATGGATTTAAGCTTTCTTTTGAGCAAACATTTTTTTTTTAAAAAAGGGCCCATTAGGAAAAAAAATAAGATTTTGCAAAAAAAAAGTTGTATGTCTTGAGTTACAAAATATTTATTTTGATAGATATCCCTCTAAGCGACGAAAGGGGTCTTCAAGGAAAATGTCTAAGCTTTATTTTAAGAAAAAAAGGGCCCATTTAAAAAAAAGTCAAAAAAAGTTATTGATTTCGGAAAAAAAATATTAAAATTTTTTTTTAAAACATTTTTTTTCGAAAGATTGAAGAAAGAGCTATCTAAACTATTTGGTACACATTTTGCTAAGAACAATAGGTAATAAGTTACATGGATAAGAAGAAAAAAACACCTGCTAGACCAAAATGTCAAATTTTGACACCCTCAAACTCTACCGATCTTGTTGAAAATTTGTGTCTGAATTACTATCCAATAAAACTAACATTGCTGCAAATTTCATACCGATCGGAAGACAACGATTTCAAAAGTTGGTTCACTTGACATGAAATCCCCCATATACTAATGTGCGTTTTAGAATTTTATATAATTTTCGTTGTGTTACAAACGTAATGACAAAATCAATACCGTTTCGTTTTGGGTACAACAAAAATCACACTAGTGTACACACATTTTGTTTTCTTGATTACAGTCCAAAAATAAAACCTGTTATATTAAATGAATTGGGGGAATAACCGAACAGTTTTACTTTTTAGTATTTGACATTTGTATGTACATATGTATATGTACACAAAAGTAAAGAGTAAACAATGAAGTGTCATTGTGCTATAAACTTTATAGTATAAAGTGGCGTTAGTGAGAGGGACAAACATATAACTCATAATTGTTTAACACTACAATGTACAAATGTTCAGTTTTGGAACGTTGCATAGAGCTATTGCATAGAGTGCTACTTTCTGCCAAATCCTTTAACTTAATAGAAAAATAACAAAATTTGTAAAAAAACAAATTATATTTTCAAGGCGGACTGTTTTTTTTTGTCAAAAAATCGGCTAATATCTCCGGAGTTTGAGCACATGTAGGTAGACTCGTGTTATACATTAAGTTAAAGCATAATATATTGGCTATACACTACCATTATCTACATATTGTTACGTTTTAACCTTTTCAAAAGGTTAGTTTATTTCCTTTAAATAAACCGGATACTTTTGATTGCAAATAAAAGCCGTTTAGTAGTTTGAAAATGGTAACAACTCTTTATTTATTCAAATGTACAACAAGAACAGAAATAAATAGTCACTCAATGTTTTTTATACACGTTTGTAAATTCGCAGAAATACAGACACAATTTATAATGTACACGAATTTACTTGAAAAACACAACACACTTTAAGGCACTCAGTTGATGTTTATTCGAAAAGCGTCTCTGATAAACTGACTCACGACTGCAACCTCTGCCACTATTTATAACACTGCCATCTGCACTCTAGATTGCTCTTTAACTGTCAAAGTTCGAATATTCTAGATCTTACTAATACATAAGCCATCTGTGGTGTACTTTCTACAATGTTCTTTAACTGAATATTCGAAATCGAATACAGCGTTGCCAACTTACAGCTTTTATTTAATAATGCCCACAGATATGTTACAGTTCTACAGCACTGTTATTTGAAAGCATTATGCTACTTTTAAATCGGCCGTTAAAATCGTTATATTTGAATTCAAGTACAATTTCGTAACAATATTTACTTATGTATGTAGGTATTCTTCATATTTTGTCATCAAAAAATAATAAATACATATCGTCACCTAAAATGCAAAATAACGTAACATCACTTTTCATAAGTTTATAGGAGAAGCAAAAAACAATATAAAATGAAAACTACTTGAGATATTGAAACAAAATTTTCAAATCTGAATTACTCTAGAAATATATTTTACAAAAAAAAAATAATTTTTTCAAAGCACACTTTAAGATATGTGGCTTACGTTTTTTTGAATTGTTATTTTCTCAAACAAAAAAATGTTTATGAAAAAATAAAAACTTAAATAAAAATATTTTTTTTTTTATTTTAAATAAAAGTAGTTTATATATACATTTTTAATTTTACTATGTTTTTTTATATTTTAATTACTAAACTAAAAAAGGTTCTTCTTTAAATTTTCATTAAGACTGCAAAAAATATTCAATTTATTAATTGATTTATACTCAAAGCGTATACGTTATTTTGTTCAAGAAAATCATACACTTGATGATACTTTAGTTTAAATTTTGGTTATAACTTGGTTATTTTTGATAGGAAAAGTTTAAAATTTTGTTCACATCATCATCATAATATTAATAGGCAAGTCGATTTCTTCAGACCCCTTTTACGCCCACATTAAACATTCAATTTGGGAAAGAAATATACCATTTTAAAGGGATTTATTCACAGAAGTGCAGAATATATATTTTATTGAAATCGGTTCAGTTTTTTAGTAGATATAAGCGTTTAAAGATGTTACTAAAACATAGAGTAACTTCGGGTAATGTGGACTACCGTTTTGTTTTTTCTAAATTTTGGCCACAATATATATGGATATTAAAAGAGTTGTGAAGCAATAAATTAGCTAATGTATTCTCTAATTGTTTTTGCAGTTGAGAATTTTTTCCGTCTAACCCCCATTAACACGAAGCCTGGTTATGACCTAACTAATAGTTATACTGTCGGTTAAAAATATTTTTGTATGAAAACTGTCAATTTAACTATTAGTTAATACATAACCAGACTTCGTGTTACTGGGGGTAAGCATAAAAAATTTATGTGAAAATATTGTAAGGAACCCAAAAACCAGCATTAAAAAAATTGGAGGGTAATGTGGACTAGTATTTAATAAATAAAATTCATGAACCAGCTAATAATGAATGATTAAAAAATAAAATTTCAATATATTTTTATTAATACAAACTAAAAAGTCGCGTTCTTGGCTTAGATAAGTGGCTTACAAAGTATATAGTTATTGTAGGGTAATGTGGACCAGTAGTACATAATCAAGTAATTTAAGTGGTCCACATTACACGAACTTGGGTTACAGTGGTAAAAAATTATTTTTACTTAATAATCTAAATGTGCTTAAATTATTACCAAATATATGCAAAACTACGTGTCCACTTTAACTATATAAATCAACCAAACATTAAATTCTACCAAGTAAATGTACCAAATTTTGTTTCTTACTTGGGCCGAAAAAAATGTTGACCACGCTCATTAATTTCAATACAAGAATAAAAAGCCAACATATCAATTACTCATGAAAGCACATGTGCAATTGTTGTTTCAAACAACTTGTAAAATATACGATAAAACAGTTTTATCATACCTTCAGTAGTTTCTGAAAAAAGACACTGGTCCACATTAGACGCATAGTCCACAATACCCGAAGTTACTCATGAAAGCACATGTGCAATTGTTGTTTCAAACAACTTGTAAAATATACGATAAAACAGTTTTATCATACCTTCAGTAGTTTCTGAAAAAAGACACTGGTCCACATTAGACGCATAGTCCACAATACCCGAAGTTACTCTATATAAAAACGTGTACATGTGAACCTTATGCTAAAAAGTAAACAAAGCAATGCGTGTTTGTCCAATTTGTTGTTGTAAATAAATAAGCGAAACAATTAAACAATATTGTTTTCGCTGTGTTTTAAGTGAGAGTTGTTATAGAAAACAATGAAGAAGAAGATTTTAATAATTTAAAGTCGCTTGAAATAAATATTTTGAAGGTTTTTTTATTTTCTCAATATGTAAATAGTTATTTTATAATATCTGCAGAACTATAATTGTGACGGTCTTTAAACTTTATACGAATCAGTTTCTTATCACTGCATGAAGTTTAAGCAAAAATGGGACGGATCGGAACACGTGGCGAGTCTCCTCCCATACAAAGTAAATAGTTATTTTTAAATATTTTGTGAGCTATAATTCCAAGATTATTCAAACTTTGTATAAATGGCTCTATGCTATCATTTTGCATAGTTTCACTATGCACACCCTATACAAAGTAAATATTTAATTTTGAATATCTGGAGAATTATTACAATTATAAAAGTGTTAAAACTTTTTACGAATTAATTTCTTATTACTGTGCGGAGTTAGCTGAATATAGGCGAAGTTAGATTAGAGGGCGTAGCACCTCCCATACAAAGTAAATATTTATTTCGAAAGTCTGGGGAACCAAAATGGAGGGTCGGTAAAGGAGGTGAGTCACCTCCCATACAAAGTTATAATTACATGATTTTTCAAACTTTGTCCGCAAAGATCTATTACCATTTTACAGAGATTTGATGAAAATGGTCGGGATTTCATTAGTGGTCGTGGCAATTCCCATACAAAGTAAATAATTAATTTCGAATATCTGGAGAACTATAATTCTAAAAGTATTTAAAATGTGTATCAATCAATTTATTACCATTCTGCGGAGGTTAGCTAAAAACGAATTTATTCCTGATCCTTTTTACAAAGTTTAGCTAAACGTGATCGGATTAGTAGGAATGACCCCTCCCATAAAAAGGAAAGTTAAAGAAAGTTAAAAATGGGTGGGATCAGTGGTATCTCCCATATCAAATTAGTTATTGTTTGAATATCAAGTAAACTGTAATTGAGAGATTCTCAATATTTTGCATGTGTTATTTTCATATCATTGTACGTAGTTAGGTTGTATCAGAAATCCATTCATATTTCCCATTTTTACTAGAATAGGGGTAACGAAGTGCACCGGGATATGCTAGTATAAATTATTTTACAAACACATCATCATAATATTAATAGGCAAGTCGATTTCTTTAGACCCCTTTTACGCTCACATTATACATTCAATTTGGGAAAGAAATATACCATTTTAAAGGGATTTATTAAAGAAGTGCAGAATATATATTTTATTGAAATCGGTTCAGTTTTTTAGGAGCTATAAACGTTTAAAGATGTTACTAACACATATGCAAAAACGTGTACATGTGAACCTTAAGCTAAAAAGTAAACAAAGCAATGCATGTTGTTTGTCCAATTTGTTGTTGTAAATAAATAAGAGAAACAATTAAACAGTATTGATTTCGCTCTGTTTTAAGTGAGAGTTGTTATAGAAAACAATGAAGAAGAAGATTTTAATAATTTAAAGTCGCTTGAAAGAAATATTTTGAAGGTTTTTTTATTTTCTCAATATGTAAATAGTTATTTTATAATATCTGCAGAACTATAATTGTGACGGTCTTTAAACTTTATACGAATCAATTTCTTATCACTGCATGAAGTTTAAGCAAAAATGGGACGGATCGGAACAGGTGGCGAGTCACCTCCCATACAAAGTAAATAGTTATTTTTAAATATTTTGTGAGCTATAATTCCAAGATAATTCAAACTTTGTATAAATGGCTCTTTTATCATTTTGCATAGTTTCGCTGGAAATTTTCGGGATTGGAATAGTGGGCGTGGTGCACCCTATACAAAGTAAATATTTAATTTTGAATATCTGGAGAATTATTACAATTATAAAAGTGTTAAAACTTTTTACGAATTAATTTCTTATTACTGTGCGGAGTTAGCTCAATATAGGCGAAGTTGGATTAGAGGGCGTAGCACCTCCCATACAAAGTAAATATTTATTTCGAAAGTCTGGGGAACCAAAATGGAGGGTCGGTAAAGGAGGTGAGTCACCTCCCATACAAAGTAATAATTACAAGATTCTTCAAACTTTGTCCGCATAGATCTATTACCATTTTACAGAGATTGGATGAAAATGGTCAGGATTTCATTAGTGGTCGTGGCAATTCCCATACAAAGTAAATAATTAATTTCGAATATCTGGAGAACTATAATTCTAAAAGTATTTAAAATCTGTATCAATCAATTTATTACCATTCTACGGAGGTTAGCTAAAACCGAATTTTTTCCTGATCCTTTTTACAAAGTTTAGCTAAACGTGATCGGATTAATAGAATGACCCCTCCCATAAAAAGCAAAGTTAAAGTGAAGCTTGATATGAGTTATTTTTTACATAAAATACATAAAAATGGGTGGGATCAGTGATATATCCCATACCAAATTAGTTATTGTTTGAATATCAAGTAAACTGTAATTGAGAGATTCTCAATATTTTGCATGTGTTATTTTCATATCATTGTACATAGTTAGGTTGTATCAGATATTCATTCATATTTCTTAATTTTACTAGAATTGGGGTAGCGAAGTGCACCGGGATATGCTAGTATTTAGAATTAGGTACTGTTTTGTATAATTTGCTAAAAACACTATGAACAATATTTTGTCCCTAGTAGGCATTTGAGGTTTAAATAAACATGAGCTTTGGCAAGTTATATTTAATAAGGTGTACTCGTTAGCCCAGCTAAACATCAGCTGTTTACACTCCAACTGTAAAAATTTGTGTTTACGTTTGATAACATTGGAAAGTGACAAAATTAAAGAAGTGTAAAAGAGATATAAAAGTAAAAAATAATGCAAAATTTTAAACATGCGTGTAGAAATTTTACGAAATACACATTTTTTATGTGTATTCTAGCACAAGTATTTGTTATTTTTGAATTCTTCTTTCATCATTTTTTGACAGTTGGGATTTTTAACAAAAACAAAATGCATGTTGTTTTTGTATAGTGGTATTTGTTGTAGGGACGAGTACACATTACATGAATACGACTGGAGCTTTATTTATTTTCTGTTATCAGCTAAAATATATTTTGTTTCTATTCCACTCGTATGAATATCTAAAACGTATTTATAGGACTTATTCGAGATACTTAATTGTATATTCGAAGTGTATCTGCAGGGAAAAGATGCAGATAGAGCGAAATTGTATTTATAGCACATACTATTCAACTTGCTGACTATACACAAGAACCATTAATTTATACTATTTGGTAAATATTTATTAACAAATTATCATTATTAAAGTTCAGTATAATTGTAAACAAAATTCTACTTTTTAGGCATTCGTTATTATACAAAATGTCGGAAATTGACACAGATGACTTTAAGGCAAAGTATAAACCAAATGCAACAACAATAACAAATAAGGCATTGAAATATTTTCCTAATGTCAAGCACTTTTTCGAAATTCTACTTCAAAATACAAATATTACAACTAAACATGTTGGACGATCATTTCAATATAATCCGAACGTGGAGAGATATTTTTATTTTAAAGCCCATGGAGTTTTTATGGATTATTTTATAAGGAAACATTTGTCCAATAAATATAATATTAAAATAACTGTTTCACGCACAGAGTATATTCTGGAAAATCCTGATAATTACACTATGGCAAAAAATGAAACACTATGGGATTCTATTAAAGAACATTATGAAATTTTTAAAGATTCCAACACCCAGGCAATGGATATTATTGAAAGTATTAAATTTGTAGCATTTTCACATTTAATATATTTTGAAGAACCGATACCGGTGCATGAGTACACAGTAAATGAGGATAATTTACGTGAAATTATAAGATATTTTGAAAGACTGCCATATAAAACGGTAGAATTGCATCAAAACCTAGGCTGTGATTATTTTAGTGCACATGCCGATATAATATTCGACGACGATGTGATATACGAAATAAAGACCTCCAAATTTAAATCCCTTACATATGACAAACCTAAGATACAATTAAGTAAGTTTTATCAAACGATTATCTATGGATTCGGTCTCTACAAAAATACGGGAATTAAATTAAAAAAATTCAAAATTTACAACCCTTTATTAGGCGATGAGTTTTCTATTGAATTAGACAATATTGATTTTGAGTTGTTTGAAAAAGTCCTGAAGCGCGATGTGGCAGTATTTAGTCGTTGGCGCGAAATTTTAAACGATGAAATGATTTTGAACTTGTTATTATTTTCTGGAGAAGAAGATCAAAAATAAGGTTATGTATGTAAGTTATATATTTAAATAAATATACAATAAATATGTATAAAATAATGTAGACTTTCATTTTAGTTGATAATATTGAACACCACTCACCTAGTGATAAAAATACATATTTATGTACATACACAGTATATATTCAATGAATTGGGGGAATGACCGAATTGGTTAGTTTAGTTCTGGGCGAATTCATTATAGGGTGAGAGCAATTTTACAACAAGTAAAACATTTACAAAAACCACACGCCACTTGTTTATTTGTTTAGTAGGGTTCTATAAGTCGATTATTCGTACAATCGAGTTTTTGTTGGAAAATAATCGAACAATCGATTAACTAATAAAGAACAACCTTTTTAGATTGTTAAAAAAAATATTTAATTTTTATAAAATAATGCAATTTCTATACACGAAAAGTGTTTGATAATAAGCATTTATTGCATAATAAGAATCTACATAACTGATTCTATATGTGGTCAAAATTTGGTGAAATTCTACTTCCACAAAGTAGGTCAAAAGATCAATTGAAATATTACTTTTGTTCCAGATGTCTACTATGTAACACAAAAATTTTAAACTCAATTATTTCGAAATGGCAAAAAATTATACACTATTGTTTTATTAAGGGGACGATATTATTTAATATATTTAATTTTTATTGTTAAACAGTGCAAAAGGCGCTATAGAACGAATTCAACATTTTCAAAATCGAAAAGTCGACTTGTTGTGTAAACTACAAACCCCTATTGTCTAAAAAAAAATCAGCTTTGCTATTGATACCACCTTATTTTAAATACGTCTGGGTGGGAGTTTTGCGGTTTAAAAACTACATATGTACACTAGAGTGACAATCAGTTGTATGGAAAACATTTTTTGTTAAAATTTTGAAGAGTGCCGGGTGGAATATTGTGGCCTAAAAGTTAAGTGCTGAAAATTTGAGCCAAATCGGGCAACGATTTCTGGACGCGCATCGAGGTCAAAGTTCAGATATATGCAAAATTTTACTATTTATATGGAATAAATAAGTGAAACTCGTTAAATTTCTGCATTGTTTTCTAGAAATGTATAGATTTATTTATATTAACGAATATTACATTAAAATTTTTTTTCGAAGTTAACCTTGCATCTCCTTTGGGTCAAAATGACCCAAAAACTGTATTATCGCCAAAATTCGGAAAAAATGCAAATTTTTCAGATATTTTAAAAATGTTGCTACTAAATAAATAATTTTGCACTTGAGTGCAAAAGAATCGAAATGTATACGTAATTATCGCTCTAATGAGATATAAATGACAAAATTTGGTTAAAAAATGTTAAAGTTATTACAAATTCGCCAGACCATTAACGTGTTTCAGGCCACTTGAACAAAAAATTTAGGAAAAAAATTAACATATTTCTAGAAAAATTAAAATATT
Organism: Calliphora vicina; assembly: GCF_958450345.1. Taxonomy (NCBI): domain Eukaryota; kingdom Metazoa; phylum Arthropoda; class Insecta; order Diptera; family Calliphoridae; genus Calliphora; species Calliphora vicina. Next base: position 55,165,402 of record NC_088781.1, on the reverse strand, counting down.
AGCTAATTTTTATCTAAAATACATATATCCGTATTTACTTGTGTATATGTTTTTGTCTTCGTAGGATACCGTTAACCTATTCACAGGTATGGCCAAAAAAAATATTTTTTTTAACGGCTGTTTCAAATCTCCATTTTCAAATTTTTAAAAATTTTCTTAAACAAATTTCAGAATTTTTTGATCATCACATTGGGATTTATTAAGATCAAAATAGGGAATAAAAATATGAAAAAATTATGTCAATACCTCTTACAGTTTTTCCGTTCCTGCGATTTAAATTTTGCGATTTTCAAGAAAAACTAATTTTTTGTCCATATTTAGGCGAATGAGCCCAATTTCCTTACTGTTATAAATTTTAAGTAAAACTTATTCATAATATTATAATCCTGGTAATTTTAATTACGGTCTGAAAGTTTTACTAAAATCGGAAAACGATAACCTTAAAATCGTGAAGGTCAAAGGTCAAATTTTTCAATATGTGGAATTTCTAATGAAAAGATAGCGAAATGTTATATATTTTTGGGCTGATTTTAATGAAACTTGAGGAAAGTATAGCATAAAGTCCAGAATTTAAAATAACAGCACAAAAATGGAAATTAACCACTAGCAGCACTTGGGGTCCAAATTACCCTCAACTTTAAAAATCACGAAAAACACAGCCATTTTGACCCCAAGTGCTCTTAAAGGATTAAATCCATTTTTGCACTGTTGTAGTAAATGTTAGACCCCAATGTATATTTTGCTCAAGTTTCATTAAAATCGGCCCAAAAATATATAACATTTCGCTATCTTTTCTTTAGAAATTCCAAATATTGAAAAATTTGACTTTTGACCTTCACGATTTAAGGTTATCGTTTTCCGATTTTAGTAAAACTTTCAGACCATATTTAAAATTACAAGGACTATAATATTATGAATAGGTTTTACTTAAAATTTATAACAGTAAGGAAATTGGGCTCATTCGCCTAAATATGGACAAAAAATTAGTTTTTCTTGAAAATTGCAAAATTTAAATCGCAGGTACGGAAAAACTGTAAGAGGTATTGACATAACTTTTTCATATTTTTATTCCCTATTTTGATCTCAATAAATCCCAATGTGATGATCAAAAAATTCTGAAATTTCTTTAACAAAATTTTTAAAAATTTGAAAATGGAGATTCGAAACGGCCGTTAAAAAAATATTTTTTTTTGGCCATACCTGCGAATAGGTTAACGATATCCTACGAAGACAAAAACTCGTACACAAGTAAATACGGATATATTTTAAATAAAAATTAGCTTTTATTTTAATTTTTCTCGAAATATGTTAATTTTTTTCCTAAATTTTATGTTCAAGTGGCCTGAAACACGTTAATGGTCTGGCGAATTTGTAATAACTTTAACATTTTTTAACCAAATTTTGCCATTTATATCTCATTATAACGATAATTACGTACATATTTCGATTATATTGCACTCAATTACAAAAGTATTTATTTAGTAGCAAAATTTTTTCAAAAACTGAAAAATTTGCATTTTTCTCTAATTTTGGCTCTAGTTTTTGGGTAATTTTGAACCAAAGGAGATACAGGGTTAATTTCCAAAATTTTTTTTAATGTAATATTCATTAATATAAATAAATCTACATATTTCTAGAAAACAATGCAGAAAGTTAAGGAGTTTCACCTATTTATTCCATATAAATAGTATAATTTTGCATATATCTGAACTTTGACTTCGATGCGCGTCCAGAAATCGTTGCCCGATTTGGCTCAAATTTTCAGCACTTAACATATAGGCCTAGTGTCACAATATTCCACCCGGCACTCTTTGAAATCTAAGAAAAAAAATCGGCTGTCACTCTAATGTACACACAAACGAGTTTTGCTTATATTTTTTATCAGCTTATATTTCTTTGTGTCGATAAGTGACGATATTTTAGCGATTTTCTAAAAAAAAAACATGTAAATCCTTACCACCAAATGCCTGTATTAAGTTTTTTTTACTTTTCATTGAATTTCGAGGAGTGTAGGTAGGATTAGTATGACACTTCGTATAAAACAGCAAATTAATACTTTTCAGATTTTACGAAACAAATTTTATTAAATATTAAATATTTCATTTATTTATAACCAAATAGCTGCTAATACTCCAGCAATAAATTTCAGTGAATTTATCAATTTTTATAAATAATTAAATTTTAAATTTACCACATAAAAATCAAGTAAGAGAGCTATATTCGGCTGTGCCGAATCTTATATAACCTTCACCAAATTATACTTCAAAATAAAAATTTTAAATATTTTTAGGTAAACAAAATTTTGACCCATTGTAGGTCCAACTTACTATGGTCTTAAATCTTCGTTGCAAAGGTCTTTGAAATATTAGATATCCATATTGTCTATATTAATGACTTAGTAATCCAGATATGGGTCAAAAATAGGTCAAAAATCGAGATTGTCCTGGTTTTTTCCTTATACATATCTCAGCCATTTGTGGCCCGATTTTAAATAGCAACCGAGCCGGAAGAATTCCGGAGATATTGATGTATTATTTGGGGGTATCGGAAAGTTTATTTCAACAGACAGGCAGACGGACATTACTTAATCGACTCCGCTATCTATAAGGATCCAGAATATATGTATATACTTTATAGGGTCGGAAAATTATATTCTGGAAATTACAAACGGAATGACAAACTTATATATACCTTTCTCAAGAAGGTGATAAATATTGTATTCCCAAAAATAACTTTTAAAGAATAGTTTTATATCTTTCAAAAAAGATATAACATAAAATAATCGGTTAAAAGATTTTCGAGTTATTTTTAATTATCAGGTGGTGGACGTAGTAAATATGCGAAAATTAAAGATAAAAGTTGACATTAATTTTCCCTAGAAATACCTAATAAAAGGGCCCATATTGGAAAAAAATTTCGATTTTTCAAAAACAATTAAAAAATTGTATGTCTTGCGTTACAAAGTATTTATTTTGATAGATATCCCACTCGCATCCCACTATGCGGCCAAATAGGTCTTAAAGGAAAAGAATTTAGCTTTAAGCAAAAAAAAAATTTTAAAAATGGGCCAATATTGAAAAAAAAAATACGATTTTGCCAAAAAAATTTCAAAAATTGTATTTCTTGTGTTACAAAATATTTATTTTGATAGATGTCCCACTCACATCCCACTAAGGGACGAACTTAAAGGAATGGATTTAAGCTTTCTTTTGAGCAAACATTTTTTATTAAAAAGGGCCCATTTGGAAAAAAAATAAGATTTTGCAAAAAAAAAGTTGTATGTCTTGAGTTACAAAATATTTATTTTGATAGATATCTCACTAAAAAAAAGTCAAAAAAGTTATTGATTTCGGAAAAAAAATATTAAAATTCGAAAGATTGAAGAAAGAGCTATCTAAACTATTTGGGACACATTTTGCTAAGAACAATAGGTAATAAGTTACATGGATAAGAAGAAAAAAACACCTGCTTGGCCAAAATGTCAAATTTTGACACCCTCAAACTCTACCGATCTTGTTGAAAATTTGTGTCTGAATTACTATCCAATAAAACTACATTGCTGCAAATTTCATACCGATCGGAAGACAACGATTTCAAAAGTTGGTTCACTTGACATGAAATCCACCATATACTAATGTGCGTTTTATAATTTTATATAATTTTCGTTGTGTTACAAACGTAATGACGAAATCAATTCCGTTTCTTTGTGGGTACAACAAAAATCACCCTAGTGTACACACATTTTGTTTTCTTGATTACAGTCCAAAAATATTATTCCCCCAATTCATTTAATAAAATGAATTGGGGGAATAACCGAATAGTTTTACTTTTTAGTATTTGACATTTGTATGTATATGTAGACAAAAGTAAAGAGTAAACAATGAAGTGGCGTTGGTGAGAGGGACAAACATATAACCCATAATTGTTTAACACTACAATGTGCAAATGTTCAGTCTTGGAACATTGCATAGAGCTATTGCATAGAGTGCTACTTTCGGCCAAATTCTTTAACTTAATAGAAAAAAATAATATTTGTAAAAAACAAATTATGTATATTTTCAAGGCGGACTGGTTATTTTTCGGCTAATATGTATCTCCGGAATTTAAGCACATGTAGGTAGACTCGTGTTATACTACCATTATCTACATATCGAGGGCCTACACTGAGGGAAAAACGACGTTGCAAAATCGACAACGGTTGGTGTCATTTTGACACCATACGGTGTCACTTTTTTTCGACACCGTACGTTTACAATTTGTAAACAAACGGGTACGAATCGACAACACAATGTTATTAAATTATTCGCGACGCATTTCAACGTGAGTTGCTTTTTATAAGTGTGTTTTAATTTTATTTATATTTTAATAATAAATAGTGAATGGTAATAGTGATGCAAATAAATGGTTTAAAAACCAAAATATAAAAGAAAGTGTAATTGTGTTTGATTGCGAATTTGTGTTGATGCAGATGAAGATCCAGGCAGTGAAGTCAGTGAAGATCCAGGCAGAGAAGACCACCGAATCCAGTGACGACATACAACTCCAAATGGAAACTTAAGTTTTTATATTTAAGTATTTATGTATAAGTATTGTATAAAAAAATGTAAAAAATAAAGAAATTGTTATTTATATTAATTAACAAAAAAATAGAAAGGAAAAATTGTCAGGTGTCAAATCGTACACGAACGGTATCAAGTCGACAACTTATGGTGTCAAATAGACAACGGTTTGGTGTCAACTCGTACACAAACGGTGACAAATTGTCAACGGTCTGTTATAAAATCGTACACGAACGTTGTCAAATCGACAACGGATGGTGTCAATTCGGTAACGGAATGGTGTCATTTTTTCGTTGTCAAATTGACACCGTTCGTGTACAATTTGTACACATACGGGGTTGATACACTATTGACACCGAATGGTGTCAAATTGTACACGGATGTGTTCATTTTTTCGCTGGGTGTATATTCAAAACCCTCTATCTTGAAAAACACAACTATTCAGGAGAGCAAAAATACTGTTTTTTCGCGTATTACTTGAGTTATTAAATTTCCGTATTCTACAATATTTTTTAGAAGCACCTACTGAATTTCACTTATAATTGGATTTTAAAATTTTCCATTATTGTGGACTTTATGATAGCTAGAGGGTTTTGCTTTTCAAAAACATTTAATGTTTATGTATGAAATGATCAGATAGAGGGTTTTGCACTTTAATAAAAATTAATTATTATGATTTCATTCATGCCATCAATCAGTTTTTAACGTGATTTACTTAAGATAACTTGATTTATTTAAGATAGCGTCTAATAATACAATATTAAACAACAAATTATGGAACATTTTTTTTTGTCATCAAAAAGTCGGAATAATAAATATGTATGTATTTTAAATTAGTCCAGAGTCTGTTTTTAAGATATACCTCAAAGCGTTGGAATAAAAACAAAATTATTGCGAAATTGGTCCATTGTTTAGGAATTCCCAAAAGTAAATTTATGTGCATAAATTATCAGTTAAAATTCGGGTTTAAAAACCAAAATTTTAAGTTTTTTAAAAGCTACAATCGCGTATTCATACGTGAAACTAAAAGGCCAATTGGTGTGCAATTGCATAATTCGTTTCGAAATTCAATGCATATAGCATATAATTTGAAATGTTTTTTTTTTCGAATCGAATTACCATAGAATTTTAATATATCAGTTTGAAAATATTCCGTATAGGATGAATCAACATTTTATGAACATTTTCAGTTTCAAATTGTTTTTTAATCTATTATTTTTAAACTGTATGCTATTTTTTTTATATAAAAAACACATAAGTTGGCAGTTTTACGATGTCAAGAGAATAGTGAGTCGAAATAATTTATATTGAATACATTTGGGAATTTTGTTGTTCATACTCATATTTCTATCGGCATCGAAGAACAACTACTAATTTAATAAAATCAAGTAAGAGAGCTATATTTGGCTGTGCCGAATCTCATATACCCTTCACCAAATTATACTTTCAAATACAAATTTCAAATATTTTTAGGTAAACAAAATTAAAATTATTTTTTTTCCAAAATTGTTTTGAAAATTTAATTTTTTTTAAATTTTCTTATGGATACATAACATCGTTTAAATTGGATCTGTATCGGATTTCAGTAGTAGTATATTTTATGATATAAATAATATTTGGATTGAACCGAAACATTAACAGTATTCCATTTTTGTCACGACAAGTTTAAATGTTTTTAATTGTTCATTATGAACAGCATTTCGTCCCTAGTGAGCATTTGAGGTTTAAATAAACATATGAGCTTTTTTATTTGTACTCAAGGCGAATTTATAGAAGATGACCTCAGAAGAAAAGCTGATTATTTTTGCTTCACTTGTGTGGATAATTGAACTGTCAATTCACTTGGGTTTGTTGTGGCGAAAAATACAACAAACCCAAAAGCGAAAACAACAACAGACAACTTTAACCGTTCAATTATCTTTTAACGAAAACAAAGTACCTGTTGTTTTTGTACAAGTTGTATTTATTGTAGTTCTGTCGCCACCTTCTATATAAATTCTATAAAAATGTATTTATATTTTTAAAGAATCTTTAGTATAAATAAAAGTGGTTGAAAGAACGTATGTTTATTCTTTGTACCTATTTGAACTTGTTTCCAATAAGAAAAATTAATTTTTATACTATTTTGGTAAATATATTTGTGTGTATATTGTGATCTGTAACATTTATTTAAAAATGTTCTCAATTATACAGTGGTGGTCAAAATACACTGATGGACGAAAGTCACCGCCATTTCCCTTCAGAATGTTTAAAGGACTACCACGTTATAAATATAATTGAAACACAAAATTTTATTTTTTCAACAAAAACAATAATTCAATTTAATTATACTTCAGTTAAAACAAGTCTTTTTAACTTAACATAATTTACAAATACGTACCGTGGCGATCATCCTAAAGAGGAAATGGCGGTGAATTTTGTACATCAGTGTATATGTAACTAGCAACAGAATTTTACAAATGATGTTTAAACTAGTTTTAAAGGTAAAACAAAAATATTCATGTGCTTGTAATATTTTTTTATTAATGCTTTATAAATGAGAATATGAAATTTAATTCAGAATTTTTTGCATTGAAAAGAAAAAAATTGAAAAAAAACTACATATCGAGGGTTCATATTCAAATAGTGATATACGACATTTTCTCGAAAATGAGTTTTTTATAGCAACTAGTGTTCCTACGCGGAAAAATTTACCGGGAATTCCCGGAAATATTTTTTTTTATTAATTTTCGGGAAATGTTTGTCGGGAATTTTCGGGAATACCTTGATAAGTTTTCTTCTAAAAGTTACAACATTCAGATTCGTTTCGATGGTCAAATTTATTGCTAATTGAATTATTCTATTATATCCATAGATTTTTTCGGTTCCAGCAGCAGATAGTCAGTTGGCAAAGAAGTATTACGGTTGAAAAACCCTATTTTTTCACTCCATTTAAGCCACAGCAGAAAAATTCGGTTATTAAGAATGAATCAAACTTAAAGTTTATGCTCTTAAAGGAATTATTAAGATGACTAACATTATTAAGATGACTAACATTAGAATATTATTCATATTTAGAGAAAATAATAATTTTTTCTCTACTTGCAAGTTTTTTGAGTTAATGAACGCTTTTCCAGTAACAATTGTTACTAACTAGTAACAACTTTTAGTTATTGAACAATGCTAATAGCTCTGTTCAATAACTAAAAGTTGTTACTAAGTTAACTAACCTATTTGTCTAGCAATTATTGTGTATTAAAAAATTATAATTTACAAGAAACTTCTAAAAACCCATTTAAGTATCTAAAGGTAGAGAAAAAACATTTAAAATTTTTATAATTCTAAAAACTACTTAATATGTAGTGTAGATGCTAAAAAAGGTACAACAATAATATGAATTATCCACCTCTGCTAGTTGAAAAAACTGTCAATCGGGGCACCCAGCGGCTTAAACTAATTCGGGTACGCTGAATTCAGTGATGCTATTTTTAGGTTAGCTCGTATTTGCGAAACATATATTCGCGTAACTCAAAAACGGGTTTTTTTATTGAACAAACTGAAAAAACCGAAATTCCGCAACAAAATTACCTTTAAGCAAATCTTGACACGTTTTTAATCTTCGCAGTTATTTTACAAATATAAATTTTTTAGAAAATTTTCGAAATTTTTGGTTTTTAAAACGGCATTAAAAATTGGAAAATGCGTATACGCTCTTAATTTTTAAATTCAAATGCATATAACTTTGGAGTCAGTCACGATTTGTAAACAATTATTTTTTTGTTTGACATATACATTTGTAGTTAGTCCAATAAAAGAAAAAAGGAGCAAATCGGGAAATATTTGGACCCGCTGTTATCAAAAAATTGGAGTATGGTGGGTAAAAATGTTGATAATTTAGTTTTCAAATGCGAAGAGAGATAGTTGATATCCACGACGAGGTTTTTTGTAGTGCTCGATGAGGAGATACTATATGTGTAAGCTTTTTGAAATCGGAACACAAACAAAGAAATAGGATCGTTTTAAAAATTGATCATACCCGAGTCCTACTTTGGGGACCCCTGGCCGCACCTCTGGTGGACTCATGCGGTCTAAATTCAAACCTTAAACTCGACAACACTTCTTCTTTGCGCGTGTAAAATTTCTTTCAAATCGGACTAAGGGTTTATATTTATTTCCTCTTTTTTTCTCTACCACTGTGCACTGCACGATGTAGCTACTTACTACGAGTTATGTATTTTGATAAAATATTAGGGGATATTTGTATAATTTTTTGTAAATAAAATGAAAAGTTGTGGACAGATTTTTATTTAGAGCTTGTTTTATTTGGAACTTCGTTTTCTAAATGTGTAAAAAAAATTAAGAGCGTATATGCATTTTTCAATTTTTAATGCCGTTTTAAAAACCAAAAACTTCTAAATTTTTCTAAAAAATTATTTTTTTTTGCCAAAAAAAATTATATTTCTAAAACGACTGCGAATATTATAAACATGTTAAGATTAGCTTGAAGGTAATTTCGTTGGGGAATTTCGGTTTTTTCAGTTTATTCAATAAACTAAACCATTTTTGAGTTGTGGTGCAACCTGTCATCTGTCATTTAAATTTAAAAAAAAATATTTCCAATGGTTTTTTCATAAAATTTGTATTGTGCTATCTAACACACAATTTATTTTGTTAGTAAAAAAGTGCTATTTGCATATGAAATATTCGTGTATATTGTTACGTTTTAACCTTTTCAAAACGTTGGTTTATTTCCTTTAAATAAACCGGATACTTTTGATTGCAAATAAAAGCCGTTTAGTAGTTTAAAAATTGTAACAACTCTTTATTTATTTAAAATGTACAACAACATAATTAAATCGTCACTCAATGTTTTATTTTATACACGTTTATAAATTCTCAGAAATACAGACACTTTATAATGTACACGAATTCACTTGAAAAATAGAGCACACTTTAAGGCACTCAGTTGATGTTTATTCGGATAGCGTCTCTGATAAACTGACTCACGACTGCAACATCTGCCACTATTTATAACACTGCCATCTGCATTCTAGATTGCTCTTTAACTGTCTAGAGGTTTCTAATACATACGCCATCTGTGGTGTGCTTTCTACAATGTTCTTTAACTGAATATTCGAATTCGAATATACGGTCGCAGCAAACAGCTTTGCCAACTTACGATCAATGGTCAACTGAAAGCTTTTATTCAATGTTAATAAGTTTGGGCACTGCTATTTGAAAGCATTATGCAACTTTAAATCAGCCGTTAAAATCGTTATATTTGAATTCAAGTACAATTTCGTAACAATAAAGTAAAATATTAAAAGTGTTTTTTATAAAATATAATATATATTACACCGTACGACACTCAATATTAGACACGAACCGGATGATATACGTCTAAACTAGAAATTAACTGCGTTTTCAGTTTTGCATTTCGTGATGCTGTTTCCTTTTAAAAGGACTTCAAATTTTCAGAGTAGTAAATTTTTGAAAACATGTTTTAAAATACTTCTGATCATCCTATTATGTCAAATTTGATGTCACATGATCAAGAAGGGTTGTAAAATATTTTGCATTATTTTGATTTTATCCTGTGAGGATCAAAAGATGTCCTTTCAAATGTTTATCCTTGAATATTCTTTTAGATCTCCAATAATTTTTTTTCAAAAAAATAGTGAGTTAAATATCCAAATATTGAATACCAAATATTCATCCTTCTATCTTCACTACTTAAGTGTTAAATAATATTTTAAATTTGCATTATTTGATTTTTTATATTTTATTTTAACATTTCATTCGAAAAAATATAACAAAAACCCATGATACAACAACATAAGGTACACTCAGTAGAAAATAAATTCTCAATTATACAATTCTTGTAACGTCAAACAAAAGGAAATATAAAAAAATATGAAAAAAAACAAAATCAAAGTTTGACGTTATAGGGCAAAATATTGAAAACTCTTCCTAGTGATTGTACCTTCTACAATTATTGTATCATGACAAAAACCGTTAATAAACAAGTAAAATGGTAAAGTCGGGCAAGCCCGATCAACCAACAAAATGAATTCCCTACAGCCTACATTTGAAACGTTTTGGAGAAAGTAAGCAAATTTTTTTAAAGACCCACGTAGCACAGCTTCCTACAAAAAGAAATTCTGTGGAAAATTCTAGAAAGCTAATTAGCTTTATGTATAAACTATCTTACAACTACGAAGTTCTTCACGTATGAAAAACTATGACCTATTCAACTAACTTGGGGGTTACACGATCAAGTTTTGCCTTTCACTCACACTTTTTTACAAATACACTCACACTTTTAACAAAGTACCTATTGTTTTTGTATATGTTGTAGTTATGTCGTCACCTTCTATAAATTCGCGTTGAGCTCAGCTCACTGAAATGAACTAGGTCGCTCTTAGAGCTCATTAGCTCAGTATGTTGTACAAACAATCTTACAAAAATAAATCTGAAGATTTCGGGAACGGAATACTATTAATAGATAATATTTTTTAATCGGACGGCAGAGTAACAGTTTGGAGAAGGCCAAACACTGAATTGGAAAAGAACAATGTAGTAAACACTGTCAAACATGATGGAGGAGGTGTCATGTTGTGGGTTGTATGGCTGCATCTGGTGTAGGAAACGACGGTTCAATGGACAAAACAGTGTACCTTAATATTTTAAAAGAAAACCTACTACAATGCGCTCTAAAGTTAAAGCTTGGGAACATTTCTACTTTCAAAAGTACAATGACCCCAAACACACAGCCCATGAGGTCCGAATATGGATAGTGCATCATGTTACCCACATTCTCCCGACTCCTCCGCAATCACCTGACATGAATCCCATAGAACATCTGTGGGATAAATTGGGCGGGCGTCCATATTATTAGTAAGACTCAACTTAAAGAAGTCCTGTCACAAGAATGGCAAAATATTGGAGCTGACGTCACCAAAAATTGGTCAATTCAATGCCAAGACGATTAAAAGAAGTCATAAAAAAGACAGGCTACTCCACAAAATATTAAACAATTAAATAAACTATTTTCTTATTAAAAATAAGAAACTGTGTGAATATTTTTGTCCCCTTAAAATCGAACTTCGAAACATTAGTTAATTTTTTTTTCTGAAATGTGCCAACTTATGTTTAGTTTTTCCATATATTTCAATAACTTATATGTAAATAAATATTTTTTGAAACCCTTACGACAGTTGTGGCCTTCGTTTAAAAAATATGGAAGATTAAAGATAAATCTGTATGCTGTGTGAATATTTAAGTCCGGCACTGAGTTGATTCGCTTTTTTTCTATATGAATGAAATCACTGTGCTAATTATATTGCTTGCAGCGCACAGTGGGGGATCTGAAGAAAAAGTGGAAATAAATCTGTAACTTCTAAACGAATAGCACGATTTTAATAAAATTTCCCATGGCTATAGAGGAGGTGTTGATAAGTCCCGGTCCACACTGTGAAACATTTGCTGCAAAACATTTGAGTTTGTAGATGAAAGGGGAAAGAGGAATGAAAAAGGGAACTTTGTTTCATGTACATGAAGTTTTTGTTGAGTATGTCATCCACATTTATTCGTTCGTATTCGTACTGTACAGAAATGTCAAAAACTGAAAAGCAAAAACTTCACTGTGTGGACACGAATGCAGTTTCAAAAGAGAATTTAAAAATGTTTTGCAGCAAATGTTTCACAGTGTGGACCGGGACTAAGTTTAAGTTTTATATACCTCGGGTATATCAAAAATTAAAAATGAAATTTTTGTTTGCGATCCGATTTGAAAGATTTTTATATAGTATATGGAATCTACTAGACGAGATCTACAAAAATGTCAACAAAACAGCATGTAAAATTTTCTTCTCCTTAACCCGACATTACCTCTGGCATCTACAAATACAAGAGACTTGCGCAACTAAATTGCCTAGTGTGAAACGGGTCTTACTTGTTTTCAATTTTTTTCTCTTCAATGCAAAAAATTCTGAATTAAATTTCATATTCTCATTAAAAAAAATAAAAAAATATTAATTACAAGCACATGAATATTTATACCCTACACCACCATAGTGGGGAGGGTATAATGCGTTTGTGCAGATGTTTGTAACGCCCAAAAATATTAGCCTAACACCCACCTTAAAGTATACCGATCGACTTAGAATCACTTTCTGAGTCGATTAAGCGATGTCCGTCCGTCCGTCCGTCCGTCCGTCTGGTTGGCTGGCTGTCCATGTAAACCTTGTGCGCAGAGTACAGGTCGCAATTTTGAAGATATTTCGATCAAATTTGGTACATATTATTTCTTCGGGCCAAGGACCAAGCCTATTGAAACTGGCTGAAATCGGTCCATTATTTCACCTAGCCCCCATACAAATGTCCTCCCGAAATTTGACTTTATCGGTCATAAATGTTTAATTTATACATGTATCTCCACAAATTCCACTCCAAATAAGTTTTATATACACAAAATTCATGTCACCAAATTTTGTTACGATCGGTCCATAATTAGTCATAGCTCCCATATAGACTCGCTTCCGAAAATCACTTTAACGTGCATAAATCGCTTAAAAATGTTGGTAAACACACAAAATTCAACATAGTTAACTCTAATATAGACATAAATCACATGACCTAATTTCATGGTGATCGGTCCATAATTGGTCATAGCCCCCATATAACCCCACTTCCGAAAATCACTCAAAAATATAAATTATTGAAATTTTAAAAGAAAAATTTTTTTGCTCTTTTACTTAGTGTAGGGTATTATATGGTCGGGCTTGACCGACCATACTTTCTTACTTGTTTTTTTTTACCTTTAAAACTACAGTAGTTTAAACAACGTTTGTAAAATTCTGTTGCTAGTTGCATATGTTTTGACCACCGCGTATATTGTCATCTAAAATGCAAAACACCGTAACTGTCAAAGTTTATGGTTTATGGGAGAAGCAAAAAAGGGTATGAAATGAAAACTACTTGAGATATTGAAACAAAATTTTCAAATCTGAATTACATGTACATTAGAAATATAAATGTTTGTCAATAAATAGCTCTTCTGCTTTTTTACTAGGCCAAGTACTCTACATTTTAAATACTGCTAATGTAATTCAGATTTGAAAATTTTGTTTCAATATCATTGTCTAAAATTTAGACTCTAAATCAATTGTCTAAATCGGTCCGGCCGTTCTCAACTGATGCAATTACCAACGAACGACAATTGATTTTTATTTATATAGATAGATAGATAAATTAATATAGTGTAGATAATTGAATAGTGAGGGCTTTACTTATTTATTTATTCTAATAAGCTTAGAATATGTAGATATTTAAATATAAAAACAAGCTTTGACAATTATTAGAACCAAAAAGCGAAAAAAAAGTTATCAGCTGTTTGACTGATTTCACCTTGTTTTAATTCGCCTTGCATTTGACAATGCAAATATTCATACGCATCAACAACGAAAAAGAATGAAAAAAGGAAACGAAAAATTTCTGTCTGTATTTTAATTTCGCGGTTGTAAGTTCAAAAGAGAATGAGAAAAATGTCTGTCTTTCAATTTCCGCATTGTAAAAGGGGACATAGTATCAAAAAAGTAAGATCGTAATAATTTTGCCGTCCCTGTCGTCAAGGTTCAAATACTATTTTCTACTAAGTAGCAGCAAAATTGTTAAATTATGTAGGTAATTTTAACAATTTTTGCAAAATTTAATTATAATGCCGGAACGACACCGGTATTGATTTTCAATTGATATCGTTATGATAACGGTATTTGAATACCGGTATTTTACCGAAATAATTATTTCGGTATCGGTATCAATACCGGTACTCAATTTTAAACGGTATTTAATCGGTATCGGTATTTATAACGGTATCGGTTGCCAACCTTGATTTATTTGTACATATCTATAAATAAATACCGATACGTATGAAAATAAAAAGTTTTTGAATTGTTTTAAACAAATTTTGAATACCGACCGTAAATCAAAAAAATTATTCGTATTTTTTGAAAATCTAATACGAATTTTGTTTAGACGATGAAATTCTACTCAAGTACTTGAGTTTTTGACAAATATTAATACTCAGTATTGTCATCTATAAATACCTTTTTTATGTTTTTTTATTATTTACTAACAACTACTTATTTAACGACTTCATTAAATCTTATATATAAATAGGCCACAAGTTTTTTTGTGGTACACTTTTAATTATGTTATTGTCCACCAATATTGATGAAACATATATGGTTTAAAAAAGTTATTTTCTTGCATATCTACACAATATAAAAATTGTTTCAAAATTCTTTCCATAAAATTGGTAAAAAGCGTTTAAAAAGTGGTCGACTTTTCGACCACCAGGCGATTTGTTACAAATATTCAATAGTAACAAATTTATTAAAAAACAAGTAAGAGTGCTATATTCGGCTGTGCCGAATCTTATATACCCTTCACCAAATTATACTTCAAAATTTTAAATATTTTTAGGTAAACAAAATTTAATTTTTTTCCAGTTGTTTTTTTTAATTTTTTGGAAAAAAAAATTTCGATTGTTTTTTTAAATTTAAAATTTTTTTTTTTAAATTTAAAAAATTTTTTTTTTTTTTTAAATTTTAAAAATTTTTTTTTTGTTTTTTAAAATTTTTTTAAAAAAAAATTCGGGTTAAAATTTTTTTTCCCGATTTTGACCCATTGTAGGTCCAACTTAATATGGTCTTATATACGTCGTTGCAAATGTCTTTGAAATATCTATCATTAGATATCCATATTGTCTATATTAATGTCTCAGTAATCCAGATATAGGTAAAAAGTAGGTCAAAAATCGAGGTTGTCTTGGTTTTTTCCTCATATCTCAGCCATTTGTGGACCGATTTTGGTGATTTTAAATAGCAAAATTCTCGAAAGCATGCCTGACAGAATTATTGAAGATTTGGATCCCGAAGATATCTGGGGTCTTCAGAAAATTGATTTCAACAGACAGACGGACATGGCTTAATCGACTCCGCTATCTATAAGGATCCAGAATATGCATATATACTTTATAGGGTCGGAAATGAAAAATGTAGAAATTACAAACGGAATGACAAACTTATATATACCCTTCTCACGAAGGTGAAGGGTATAAAAATTAGGTAAAACAAGTAAGAGTGCTATATTCGGCTATGCCGAATCTTATATACCCTTCACCTTTGTTGTGGATGAATTATTATTTTTTATAATTGCCCACTTTCAGCGTACAGCATCCTAAATTTATCAAGAACACAAAAAACAACAACAACGCCAAACGAAACAAAACACCAAAAGAAAAACAAAATATGCAAGCCAATGAAACCAACACACATCCAAACATACGTTTAATTGTATAAAAAACAACAACGCCAAAAGAAACAAAACACCAAAAAAAACAAAATACGCAAAGCATGCACATCCAAAAACATACGTTTTGTTGCTTTTTTGTCAAAGCATGCAATACATTAAGGGTCCTCATGTAAACGCTTAAAAGCCTCGCAAACTGTGCAATCTGTGCATTTTTACACTCTCGCAAATGAAATGTCAAAAAATGTATGGAAATTCGTTTGCACAACTCCGATAAGTTTGCGCGACAATTTAGACTCGCAAACTTGAATTTATTGTGCATTTGATGAATCAGCTGCTTTTGTTTACTTTTATTTATAAGAAATAAAAATCAAATAAAATATAAAAATTTTGTGCATGTGAAAATTGTGTAACTTTGGAACAGAATGATTGTATTAAATTACATTGTGTATGAAAACATTAACCAACAGCTAGAACATAAACAAAGTCCTCCAAACTATGTATACCACCGTTTGTTCCAAAGATTTAACTTTCATTCAACATTTTAAAACTAAAATTTATACAATTTGAAAAAAAATTATTAAAGCTTTTGTTGAATTTATGTATTTTTGTTTGACAAATATAAATTTTCTGTATAAACTTGCTCAAAATTGAAAAGGTGGGTTCATGAAACATGTCGCGCAAATTTGCCCATTTGCACAAATGGGAAACTTAAGCGTTTAAATGAGTACCCTTATTGTGTTTTTTGATGAAATTTTCAGAGGTTGTCTCGGATTTTTGCTCATATCTCCGTTATTTATGGACGGATTTTGCTGATTTTAAATAGCAAAATTCTCGAAAGTATGTCTGACAGAATTGTTGAAGATTTGGATCCCGGAGATATCTGGGGCCTTCAGAAAATTGATTTCAACAGACAGACGGACAGACAGACAGACGGGCATGGCTTAATCGACTCCGCTATCTATAAGGATCCAGAATATATATACTTTATAGGGTCGGAAATGAAAAATGTAGAAATTACAAACGGAATGACAAACTTATATATACCCTTCTCACGAAGGTGAAGGGTATAAAAACGATTAATTAATTACTCAAAGCGTATACGTTATTTTGTTTAAGAAAATCTTGTACTTGATGATACTTTATTTTGAATTTTGGTTATAACTTGGTCATTTTTGATAGTAAAAGTTTAATGGGTGTAGTGGATCGAATTTTTTGATGACACGTTGTTTTGCATTTAAGATGACGATATGTATTATATTCCTGCCAAAGATTTCTAAAACAAATTTTGTATGGAAATTTCTATTTACATATGTATGTATAAAATAAAAATGTCATTATGAATAAGAGTCTAACCCCTATTTTCTCAATCTCTGGTTATTTTTTATCGTGGCGATAAACTGACAGTTCTCATACAAACAAAATATTAATTGGAGGTTTATCGTTACGAAAAACGATAACCAGATATTGAGAAAATGGGGGTAAATATTTTAATAAATAAATTAATAAATATTGAGAGTAATCAATGCTTCCTTGTTATCTATCTATAGCTCGGTATTCTCTGCCGAAATAATAGCTATTTATAAAGCAATTGAGTGTTGTAAGAAATTAGGCAAATATGCTATTTGTACCGATTCACTATCAGCAATACATTCTATTACTAATATTCACAATAATAACTACTATGCAGTAAATATCAGGAACACACTTATACAACAATTCCCTAAGTTTGTTATAATTTGGATACCTATTCATTCATTAATAAAGGGAAACGAACTCGCAGATTATACTGCCAAACATGCTATTGAATCACCGTTAGGTTAGGTTAGGTTCCATGGGTAGCCACTCTTCAAGCAGCTCACTTGGGTCCATTAAGAAAACTGATCCCATTGTGATACCCAAGGGGTAAACGTCTGTGTATTAATTATACGTCCATCGTTTCCAGGCTAAACCAAGCAGATTCTCTGTTGAAAGAGTAGATTCGTCTAAGACTCAATCCTGATAGCTCATCTAAGCATGATAGGAATGGTAATCCGAGGATGCGTTCCCTCAGGTTTATCAGAGCCGGGCATTGGCAGAATAGGTGGGACACGGTCTCCTCCTCTTCTTCATTGTGACAGCTCCTACAGTAGTCATTGTACCGTAGGCCCAATCTCCTAGCATGTGTCCCAATTATACAGTGTCCTGTAATGAATGAAACAATTAGCCTTATTTGCTCACGACGAAATTCTATAAGTAGATTCGTCCTGTTGGCATCATATACGGGCCAAGTAGACCTCTTTATAACACAGGAAGACTCATTGGTCCACCTGTTTTGTGCAGATTCATATAGTATCCGCTGAACAGCCATCTTACAATTAGCAAGGGAAATACCAGAAAAGGGATCGATCTCTTCATCATCCATCATCGCCCCAATTTTGGCCAGTTCGTCTGCTATACAATTACCCTGATTTCCATCGTGACCAGGGACCCATATAAGCGTTATCCTAGAATGTCTCGCTATCTCATTAAGGGATACCCGGCATTCCTCGGTTAACCTAGATGTCGTGAAGACACCCGCTATTCCGTTAACGGCAGCCTTGCTGTCAGTAAATATACATATATCACCAGATATACCTCAGCCAGTTGGATGCACATTTAATGGCCGTAACTTCCGCTTGAAGAGCCGTACAGAAGTTAGGTAGCCTGAAGTAGGATTTAATCCCATATTTATCAATGAAGAAACCACCACCGACCCTGCAGCCCCTTTTTGAGCCATCAGTGTATATCCTTATGTCATTGTCAGGGGGAAAGAGTCCGCGCTGCCATAAATCCCTATTCGGAATCAAAATATGGAACTGCCTATCGAAAAAAGGTTTTGCGATGCAGTAATCGACATTACTATGTAAGTGCCCATAATAATTCAGTATCTTAGAGTGCCCATAGTATTTTCCAGACCACGAACATCCAGCCTTCAGTATCACAGCAGGGTTGAGAGCCATTTGTATCACCATCAAATCAACTGGTAACCAGTTTAGGATAGTAAAGAGTGCCTTAGAGGGGGTAGTCCTTATAGCGCCTGTAATCAGTATCGCGATAGTCCTAAGAACTCGAATCACCGTTAATAGGAACAAATAATATAAACTTTTCGGATATTAGGAATTATGCCAAGGAACAGACAGCTGAGCTTAACTTAAATATTTGGAATTTAACAAATAGTTGGTACAAGGCAATTAATTATAATAAAAATAATGTTTTTACTTGGTCACTGGGCAACCATGACATAAGTCGCAAAGATTTTATAAAATTTATAAGACTTCGTTTGGGACATACCCAAATTACACATAATTACATAATAAACAAAACCAATCCCCCTGTATGCGACTGTAATTTTGATAGTCATCTCAGCATTCCACATCTTCTTTCGGATTGCTCCAAATATGAACACCACAGATTTAGAATTTTTTCACATAATAACCCTCTCACGACTAACTTATATGATAATATTTAATATATCTATATCTAATACCAATATATAATCCCATAAATTTTGAATAATTAAACTTATATAATCTAGTTATATATATTCTGTGATATGTTAAATACGCCTATAAACATTATAGCTTAAGGCCTTGCTGTTATAGCTACATATCGTTGGCTTAATATAAAAAAGGCGTAACTAATTTTTTTTTCAAAAATACCAATGAAAAAAGGGTTATATTAAATGACTTCATTCAAATAAAAAAAAAATTAATTTTAAATGAGAAATAAAATGCGATGTCTCTTCTTATTAAATATTGCATTAAAACTTTTTTTGTGTCTAAAATTTTATGGATTTTATTAAGTTTTTTCCTCCTCCTGTAAAATAACTACAAATCGAGTTACGCCTTTTTTATATTAAGCCATCGATATACACATGTATATATACATTTAGTACATACATTAATGTATTAGCTAAAATATTAATAAATAAATAAAATTTTAATAAAATTGCATACAAATTCTATTTTTCATTTAGCATTCACGTCTACTTTTTTCTATATAAAAATGTCGGAATTTGAAGAAGACGAAGTGGAACTGAAGTATATTCCATATGCAAGCGACATATCAAAAAAATCCTTGGAAGACTTTCCTAATGTCAAGCATTTTTTGGAAATTTCTGTTAAACAAGCAGATATTGTGGCTAAACAGGTTGGAAGATCATTTCAATATCACCAAGATATAGTGAAAAATCGTTATTTTTCACCTTATGCACTCTTTATAGAATATTTCATAATGAAATGTTTGTCCAATCAATATAACGTTGAACTAACTGACAAATTCACAGATAAGATTTTAGAGAATCCTGATGATTACATTATTGGAACAAACACTAGATTACGTGATGCTATAACGGAACATTATGTTATTTTTAAGGATTTGAACACCCAGGCCATGGATATCATTAAGAGTATTAAAGTTGTATCACTTTCACATGTAATATATTTTAGTGAACCGATACCCAATCAAGAGTACAGTGTAAATGAGGATAATTTACGCGAAATTATAAGATATTTGGAAAGTCTTCCATATAATTCGGTCGTCTTTAATCCCTGCCTGGACTGTAAATACTTCAATGGTCATGCCGATATAGTATTTGATAACGATGTAATATACGAAATGAAGTCATCCAAATATAAACCGGTACCTTTAAACAAATTTTACCAAACGATTATCTACGGATTCAGTATGTATATGAAAACTGGCGTTAAAGTTAAGAAATTCAAAATCTACAATCCGTTATTGGGTGTTGAGTCTTCACTTGAATCGGACAATATTGATTATAAACTATTCGAAAAAGTTCTAAAGCACGATGTTACAGTATACAGTCGTTTGCAAGAAGTTTTAAAGGATAAAATGGTATTGGATTTGTCGTTATTTGCTGGAGAAGAAATCGAAAATTGAAGTCATCAAAATATTGTAATATAATACTTCTTTCTATAATAAAATAAATTTTTTTGCATTTTCACAGGAGAGGAGATAAATAGTCAATGTTTAGAAGAAGTGCGTTGGCGATTTATAGGTCTTTTTTTGGGACTTAGCACGTTTACTATTATTTACTTATTTTGATTTGTTATTACAATTATAACAATCTTCTGTTAGAGGGCTGATAGAAGGCCCACTTATGAAGGCATATTAGAAGGTCTTCCGTGGGAGGCCTGTATGGAGTCCCGTCGCGTAATGCCTCTACATAGTAACTGGTACATAGTAAACATAGTAAACGGTTTGTCAAAAACCCCGAAACCGGGTTTCTATTTTGGATACTCTAGTTGTGATTGTACCAAACAAACCTTGTCAACAGAAAGTATTTTTGTAAAATTTCAGCCAGCTAGCTCCTTTCGTGTTTTCAACAGACAGACGGGCGGACATAGACAGATCGTCTTAGAATCTTATGAGGACCCACAAATATAGGTACTATATACTAATGTGAGTTTTAAAATTGTATATAATTTTCGTTGTGTTACAAACGTAATGACGAAATCAATTCCGTTTCATTGTGAGTACAATCACCCTGGTGTACACACATTTTGTTTTCTTGATTACAGTCCAAGGCGAATTTATACAAGGTGGAGTCAGTCAAACAGCTGATAATTTTTTTTTTCGCTTTTTGGTTCTAACAACTGTCAAAGCTTGTTTTTATATTTAAATATCTACATATTCTAAGCTTATTAACAAAACAATTATTTTTTACATAAATAATTAAAGCCCTCACTATTCAATTATCTACACTATATTAAGTTTAAATACTATTTGTTTAATTTTTCATTTTGGTTTTTTGACATTTGTTAAGAATAATCGTTGTTTTTGTAGAACTGACACCACCTTGTACGAATTCGCCTTGATTACAGTCCAAAAATAAAACCTGTTATATTAAATGAATTGGGGGAATAACCGAATAGCATTTGTATGTATAATATACATTGTATATGTAGACAAAAGTAAAGAGTAAACAATGAAGTATGATGTCATTGTGCTATAAAGTGGCGTTAGTGAGAGGGACAAACATATAACTCAAAGTAAATTAATAAAGTAGCGACAGTACTACAACAAATACAACATTTACAAAAACCACAAGCAATTTTGTTTTTGGTTTAAGGTCTGAGCTGTCAAAGTTGCCTGTTGTTGTTTTTGCTTTTGGGCTTGTTGTATTTTTCGCCACAACAACCACAAGTGAATTGACAGTTCAGACCAAAGTATAAAAAATAGTCAGCTGTTCTACTGAGTCTACTTTATTAATTTACTTTGATATAACTCATAATTGTTTAACACTACAATGTACAAATGTTCACTTTTGGAACGTTGCACAGAGGGATGGCTTCATACATTTTTTTTGCAAAAATTATAAGGAGTGGTTGTAGAGCGCTGAAATTTGGTACCGATAATTATATGGACCAAACTAAGAAAAAATTTAAATTTTATTAAAATCGACCACGCCCAATGCCGACTGCCCATACAATCCAAATAGATTTTTTCGCATAAAATTTTTTCTATCCAAGTAAAAGTCTAGAAATTTGGTACATATATTTTCTGAAACAAAAGAAGAACGTATAATAAGTTTTATTAAAATCGGCCATGCCCACCGCATACCGCCCATACAATCCAAATGCAATGCATTTTTGTGCAAAAATTATAAGGAGTGGTCGTAGAGCATTGAAATTTGGCACCGAGAATTATATGGACTAAATTAAGAAAAAATAAAATTTTATCAAAATCGACCACGCCCAACGCCCACTGCCCATACAATCCAAATTGATTTTTTCGCATAAAATTGTTTATATCCAAGCAAAAGTCTAGAAATTTAGTACATACATTTATTGATACAAAAAAGGAACGCATGCCGAGTTTCAATTAAATCGGTCACGCCCACCGACCACGAAACCCATACATAGATAAGAATTTTTTTGATATTTCGTTTGTTATTCGACAAAAAATATGAAGTTTTCACTATGTTCCGAAAACTATTTTATCTTTTAGTCGAAACAGGACCTTTCATTTTATTAAAAAAAACAGCTTGGGGGAAAGTGGGGCAATATTTTTTTTCTCCATGGAAAATCAAAAATAAAATAATTTTTAGTGGCTTATAAATATGGCCATATCTTCTTAATGGTTTATGATATCCCCATAATTTTTTTTGGTATTTATGGAGAAATGCTATATTATATATATGTTAAAGTTAAATGGTATTATTAGGAAAATTATACATAAATAAACCACTGAATTGCGTGAAAATATAAGTAAATTTTTGCTTAACACCCTTGCATGGACTTTACTTCAATTTTTTTAAAAAAAAAAAATTCTTAAAACTATCAGTGTACATTTCATCCTTAAACAAAACTGCATCATTTGATTTTTGAAATTAAGTGTTTGAAAAATTGGCACACTTAGAAAGGTGACTGCGATGAAACAGCTGATTAGTTTTTTTATTCAGTTTGAATTGTGAATTCACTTGTGGTTGTTGTGGCGAAAAATACAACAAAGAAAAAAGCAAAAACAACAACAGGCAACTTTGACAGTTCACCTACTTTTTAACAAAAACAAAGTAGCTGTTGTTTTTGTATTGTTGTAGTGATGCAGTCACCTTTCTAAGTGTGCCTTGGATCTCACTAAAATCCTAAAAAAACTCAAATGTGTATACAAAAAATAAGAGAGCTATATTCGGCTGTGCCGAATCTTATATACCCTTCACCCATGGTACAATCAGTTACCAGGTACAATTATTAGAGAGAGTTTCCAATGTTCACCCCTAAAACGTCAAACTATGTATTTAATCACTTAACTTTTTTTAATTTGTTACCGCGATATTTTTTAAATTTGTTACGTTTTAACTGAAATTATACACACTTATTAAAAAATATAGTTTTTCTTCAATTATTAGTAAATTTTTGTAATAAAAATTTAAATTCAATTATTTTTTTTGGCATTTCCTTTTTATATTTTTTAATTTTCTTTTGTTTGACGTTATAGGGAATGTATAATTGAGAACATACTATCTAATAATTGTACCTTGCTAATTCTACAATGCCCTTCACCAAATTATACTTCAAAATACAATTTTTAAATATTTTTAGGTAAACAAAATTTATTTTTGTTCCAAAGTTGTTTTTTTAATTTTTTTTAAATAAATTTTTATTCGAATTGTTAGTTTAACATTTTTTTAAATTTTTTAAAATTAAAATTTTTTTTATACCCTTCACCACGAGTGGCAAGGGTATATATAAGTTTGTCATTCCGTTTGTAATTTCTACATTTTTCATTTGCGACCCCACAAAGTATATATATTCTGAATCGTTATAGATAGCGGAGTCGATATAGCCATGTCCGTCTGTGTGTTGCAATCAACTTTCTGAAGCACCCAAATAACTTACATACACGAATGATCAATATCTCCGAAATTCTTCCGGCTCGGTTGCTATTTAAAATCGAGAAAATCGGTCCACAAATGGCTGAGATATAAGGAAAAAAACAGGACAACCTCGATTTTTGACCCATATCTGGATTACTAAATCATTAATATAGACAATATGGATATCTAATGATAGATATTTCAAAGACCTGTGCAACGACGTATATAAGACCATAGTAAGTTGGACCTACAATGGGTCAAAATCGGAAAAAATATTCTTTAACACGAAATATTAAAAAAAAAATTAAAAACTAAAAAATTTTTTTAAAAATTGTAAAATTTAAAAAAGAAATTAAAAACAATATTGAAAAAACAACTGGAACAAAATTTAATTTTGGTTTACCTAAAAATATTTAAAATTTTTATTTTAAAGTATAATTTGGTGAAGGGTATATAAGATTCGGCACAGCCCAATATAGCTCTCTTACTTGTTAAATATTAAATTTGTTTATGTAATTTTAAAATTTTTTTGGTTTTTTTCTATTTCTATCATTTTTAAAAAGTAGGTGAACTGTCAAAGTTGCCTGTTGTTGTTTTTGCTTTTTTCTTTGTTGTATTTTTCGCCACAACAACCACAAGTGAATTGACAATTCAAACTGAATAAAAACAAGTAAGAGTGCTATATTCGGCTGTGCCGAATCTTATATACCCTTCACCAAATTATACTTCAAAATTTTAAATATTTTTAGGTAAACAAAATTTAATTTTTTTTCCAGTTGTTTTTTGAATTTTTTGAAAAAAAAAATTTTTTCGATTGTTATTTTAAATTTAATTATTTTTTTTTTTAAATTTAAATTTTTTTTTTTTAAATTTTAAAAATTTTTTTTTTTTAAATTTAAAAATTTTTTTTTTTTTAAATTTTTAAAAATTTTTTTTTTGTTTTTTCAATTTTTTAAAAAAAAAAAAAAAAATTCGGGTTCAACATTTTTTTCCCGATTTTGACCCATTGTAGGTCCAACTTACTATGGTCTTATAGACGTCGTTGCAAATGTCTTTGAAATATCTATCATTAGATATCCATATTGTCTATATTAATGTCTTAGTAATCCAGATATAGGTAAAAAAATAGGTCAAAAATAGAGGTTGTCTTGGTTTTTTCCTCATATCTCAGCCATTTGTGGACCGATTTTGCTGATTTTAAATAGCAAAATTCTCGAAAGCATGTCTGACCGAATTATTGAAGATTTGGATCCCGAAGATATCTGGGGTCTTCAGAAAACTGATTTCAACAGACAGACAGACGGACAGACAGACAGACAGACAGACAGACAGACAGACAGACAGACAGACAGACAGACAGACAGACAGACAGACAGACAGACAGACAGACAGACAGACAGACAGACAGACAGACAGACAGACAGACATACAGACAGACAGACAGACAGACAGACAGACAGACAGACAGACAGACAGACAGACAGACAGACAGACAGACAGACAGACAGACAGACAGACAGACAGACAGACAGACAGACAGACAGACAGACAGACAGACAGACAGACAGACAGACAGACAGACAGACAGACAGACAGACAGACAGACAGACAGACAGACAGACAGACAGACAGACAGACAGACAGACAGACAGACAGACAGACAGACAGACAGACAGACAGACAGACAGACAGACAGACATACAGACAGACAGACAGACAGACAGACAGACAGACAGACAGACAGACAGACAGACAGACAGACAGACAGACAGACAGACAGACAGACAGACAGACAGACAGACAGACAGACAGACAGACAGACAGACAGACAGACAGACAGACAGACAGACAGACAGACAGACAGACAGACAGACAGACAGACAGACAGACAGACAGACAGACAGACAGACAGACAGACAGACAGACAGACAGACAGACAGACAGACAGACAGACAGACAGACAGACAGACAGACAGACAGACAGACAGACAGACAGACAGACAGACAGACAGACAGACAGACAGACAGACAGACAGACAGACAGACAGACAGACAGACAGACAGACAGACAGACAGACAGACAGACAGACAGACAGACAGACAGACAGACAGACAGACAGACAGACAGACAGACAGACAGACAGACAGACAGACAGACAGACAGACAGACAGACAGACAGACAGACAGACAGACAGACAGACAGACAGACAGACAGACAGACGGACATGGCTTAATCGACTCCGCTATCTATAAGGATCCAGAATATGTATACTTTATAGGGTCGGAAATGAAAAATGTAGAAATTACAAACGGAATGACAAACTTATATATACCCTTCTCACGAAGCTGAAGGGTATAAAAATAATCAGTTGTTTCATCGCAGTCACCTTTCTAAGTGTGTCCTGGTGAGATCTTTTAAAAAAAGAATATTATTTAATTTTTTTTTCGTTTTAAACGACTTTTATACCCTTCAGCTTCGTGAGAAGGGTATATATAAGTTTGTCATTCCGTTTGTAATTTCTACATTTTTCATTTCCGACCCTATAAAGTATATATATTCTGGATCCTTATAGATAGCGGAGTCGATTAAGCCATGTCCGTCTGTCTGTCTGTCTGTCTGTCTGTCCGTCTGTCTGTCTGTCTGTCTGTTGAAATCAGTTTTCTGAAGACCCCAGATATCTTCGGGATCCAAATCTTCAATAATTCGGTCAGACATGCTTTCGAGAATTTTGCTATTTAAAATCAGCAAAATCGGTCCACAAATGGCTGAGATATGAGGAAAAAACCAAGACAACCTCTATTTTTGACCTATTTTTTACCTATATCTGGATTACTAAGACATTAATATAGACAATATGGATATCTAATGATAGATATTTCAAAGACATTTGCAACGACGTATATAAGACCATAGTAAGCTGGACCTACAATGGGTCAAAATCGGGAAAAAAAATTTTGAACCCGAATTTTTTTTTAAAAAAAAAAAAATTGAAAAAACAAAAAAAAAAAATTTTTTAATTTAAAAAAAAAAAATTTTTTAAATTTAAAAAAAAAAATATTTTTTAAAATTTAAAAAAAAAAATTTTAAATTTAAAAAAAAAAATAATTAAATTTAAAATAACAATCGAAAAATTTTTTTTTTCAAAAAATTCAAAAAACAACTGGAAAAAAAATTAAATTTTGTTTACCTAAAAATATTTAAAATTTTGAAGTATAATTTGGTGAAGGGTATATAAGATTCGGCACAGCCGAATATAGCACTCTTACTTGTTTTCTTTAGATTTAATAAAACTTGACTTGGAAAAAACTCTCGATTGTAGATGTTGGAGAAATCGAAAGCATGATGAAGAATATCCAATATCTCAGTTTTTTTAGTATTTTCTAAGCATATCAAATCTTTCGTTATACCATTGGTGTCCTTTTTTGGATTATTTTATATATTGAATACTTTTGATAGTTTCATTAAGTTCTGTACATATAAATGCGAACAAAGTTGCAAATACATGTAAATTAAATATGTCAGTTGTTATTCTTACTAAATATTTTTCTAGGATGTTTGAAATAATTTTAATTTGAAATTTATATTTGAATTGTAATGGAAAAATATATACAAAAAAATATGTTAAAATGCAACAAAAGGAATTTCGGTTAATCGATTAATCGACACAAATTAATCGGTTTATTTGTTATTTGAAAATCTGCAATTTTAATTATTCGAACAGTTAACCGTCCAAAATTAATCGGTTAACCGATTAACGGTTAATCGATTGAATACCCTAGTGACAGCCCTGTATATTGAAATTAGTCCAGAGTCTGTTTTTTAAGATATACATGTTTTTTAAGATATACATGTATGTATCTCAAAAGCGTTGGAATAAAAACAAAATTATTCCGAAATTGGTCCATTGTTTAGGAACTCTTAAAAGTAAATTTGTGTGTATAAATTTTGTTTTTAAATAATGTAAAAAAATACGTTTTGTTAAAAATTAAATTAAAAAGTACGTTTTTATGCGTTTTTTATAAACTGTAATATTTTGAATGAATGTTTTTAATCCTGCACTATTATATAAACAAATTACACATTGATATTAAATATATTATTTTACTCGTTTTATACTAGTATTGTACGTTTTGTTAAGCATCAATTTTTTAAAAAACCATTTCCTTAGTAAACAAATTTTTGCTAACTTGATTGTTTCTAAAAGATTTCAATCCAAATATTACAAAAAATACGAAAAAAACAATATGCCAAAAAATGCGAAAAAGCACCATTCGTTCTGCAGATCCTCATATGTATTCATTCGACTAATGATCGTTCGATTAATCGAATCATTTCTTACGAATAATTATTCGAACAATTTAAAAATGGCCATTTTCGTATCACGAATAATTCGAACAATTTTATGTAGAGTAATCGAATAAAACGAATAAATATTCACATATATTTAAATTTATTAAATTGCTTAAAATTTTTCATAATTTCAAATTTAAATAAGTAATAATGACTCACAAAAATTGTATTGTTTCTGAAATTCGACAAATAACTAAAGACAAAGGGACTTTCGATCACTGTAGATGAGTGTTCCGATATCTCTTTCTATAAATATATAAATATTACTGCAAGAAGTTACAATTCTAAAAACAAATCTTTCAAAATGTTTAACTTAGGACTTGAACCAATGAAAATAAAAGGTACGGAAGAAAATATTTGTTATTTAGCTGGCGAAATCTTAGAAGAATCGCAATTAATAATCAAAATATTAACTTAGATTAAAGTGGAGTTGAATATGATGGAAAATGTGATTTTGAAATGGTCATCGAAAGTGATATTGAGGCCATGATCTTAAAATATATGTATATAAGTGATGTTATTAACCGCGTACGTAATATTTAATAAATCGAATGATAAACACAAATATTGCAAACTAACGTTTTGTTGAAAGAAAAGCATGGAGTTCGTCTTATACATGATTTTAAACACCTTTGTATAACATGGTAATAAACTTTTTGCGTATTTGTAAATGCGTCAATCATGCACTGCCTGACTACAAATTAGCCACGTTCACTGACAAAGATATCAAACTTTGGACAGATACCCTTTATTGTGTAATTCCCCAAGACCACTTTATTAAGCCGAGTTAATGAACGACATAGAAAAGTTCTAAATACATTTATATTGTATTCGAATTCAGGATCATGTCCAACTAGCTCAAATTTTTTAAAGCATAGCTCCAAAACGGAAACTAAAGGGTTTGCTAGTCAATTGTTTTGTAGATTGTTCGGGAGTTAATCTTCGAATGTTTTTTTAACATTATGAATACTTGAATTGTTAACTTTAACGTTATTTTTTGTTTTTCTTTACAATAAAATATTTAAAAATCGACATCAAACCTTCATTCTTTACTTTTTTAAAAAAAAATTTAATTATTCGAATAATTCGATTAATTTTAAACGTGTGATCGAATTACTCGTTTTATTCGAACAAGAGAACAATCGAATTATTCGATTACCCTAGTATATACAATAAAATGAATTATTAGATGACAATCCCTGCATAATTTGTTTGTTCACTTTTATACTCACTAACCTAACCTATTGTAATTTCTAATTTTATACTATGATAAATTCTCGATATTTTAATTTACAATTTTCCAATAAATAATGTCCGAAATATGTCCCTACACTATTACACAAAATTTTGCTTCCAATACAAGTTTATTTATTTTGACAATCTATGTATTATTATTATTATTTGTGGTTGAATTTATATTATACAACAGAGTTCCAATTTTTGGTAATCAAAATATGTATAAAACTCTGTGTTGAAAATTAAAAAACCATCAACTCTTATACATACATTTTTTTACTAACTCATATTTAGAGTTAGGTGTATAATTTGCTAAAAACATTATGAACAGCATTTTGACCCTAGTAGGCATTTGAGGTTTAAATAAACATATAAGCTCTGGCATGTTATATTTAATAAGGTGTACTCGTTAGTCCAGCTAAACATCAGCTGTTTATACTCCAACTGTCAATATTTGTGTTTACTTTTGATAACTTTGGAAAGTGACAAAATTAAAGAAGTGTAAAAGAGATTTAAAAGTAAAAAATAATGCAAAATTTTAAACATGCGTGTAGAAATTTTACGAAATACACATTTTTTATGTGTATTCTAGCACGAATATTTGTTATTTTTGAATTCTTTTTCATCATTTTTTGACATTTGGGGTTTTTAACAAAAACAAAATGTCTGTTGTTTTTGTATAGTGGTATTTGTTGTAGGGACGAGTACACATTATATGAATACAACTGGAGCTTTGTTTATTTTCTGTTATCAGCTAAAATATATTTTGTTTCTATTCCACTCGTATGAATATCTAAAACGTATTTATAGGACTTAATTGTATATTTGAAGTGTATCTGCAGGGCAAAAGATGCTGATAGAGCGAAATTTTATTTATTGCACATACTATTCAACTTGCTGACTATACACAAGAACCATTAATTTATACTATTTGGTAAATATTTATTAACAAATTATCATTATTAAAGTTCAGTATAATTGAAAACAAAATTCTACTTTTTAGCCACTCGTTATTATAATAAAATGTCGGAAATTGACACAGATGACTTTAAGGTAAAGTATAAACCAAATGCAACAACAATAACAAATAAATCATTGGGGAATTTTCCAAATGTCAAGCACTTTTTCGAAATTCTAGTTGAAAATACAAATATTGCAAGTAAACATGTTGGTCGATCATATCAATATAATCAAAATGTGGAGAGATATCGTTATTTTTCAGCCCATGGACTTTTTATGGATTATTTTATAAGGAAACATTTGTCCAATAAATATAATATTAAAATAACGGATTCACGCACAGAGCACATTCTGGAAAATCCGGATGATTACATTATTGGTAAAAATGTAAAACTACGGGATTCTATTAAAGAACATTATGAAATTTTTAAAGATTCCAACACCCAGGCAATGGATATTATTGAAAGTATTAAATTTGTATCACTTTCGCATATAATATTTTTTAGAGAACCGATACCAGCACACGCACGAGTACACAGTAAATGAGGATAATTTACATGAAATTATAAGATATTTTGAAAGACTGCCATATAAAACGGTAGAATTGAATCCTAAACTAGACTGTGATTATTTCTATGCAGATGGCGATTTAATATTTGACAACGATGTTATATACGAAATAAAGACCTCCAAATTTAAATCCCTTACATATGACAAGCATATGATACCTTTGAGTAAGTTCTATCAAACGATTATCTATGGATTTGGTCTCTACAAAAATGCTGGCATTAAAGTGAAAAAGTTCAAAATCTACAATCCCTTATTGGGAGATGAGTTTTCTATTGAATTGGATAATATTGATTTTGAGTTATTCGAAAATGTTCTAAAGCGCGATGTTGGAGTCTTCAGTCGTTTGCATGAAATTTTAATGGATGAAATGGTATTGGACATGTCGTTATTTTCTGGAAAAGAAGACGTAAAATAAAGTTATACAAATTTGCATTACTTTCATAAAATATAGTTTTGTATTGTATTCAAAAGATTTCAATTTAAATCAAACTATTTTTTTTATATTATACAATTTATATGAGCATTTAAATAAAACCTTTTTCTAAAAATGTTTTTTTATCATTTTATTTTCTTCTTTTTAGAGAATGTGTTAAAGACCTAACTCAGTTGTCAGAAACCTAAGTGGTGAGAATGTGTTAGTAGAAAAAACTATGTGAAAACAATAACAACACTAGTATGTGTGATTATTTTGAGTATTTTTTTGAGTTTTTTACTAGTTTTCACTCTATGTGTAATTCTCTATGGTTTGGAGCATAGAGAATAGACATAGAGCGGAAACTCTGCTGTCAAAGACCTAACTCAGTTGTCAGAAACCTAAGTGGTGAGAATGTATTAGTAGAAAAAACTATGTGAAAACAAAAACAACACTCGTATGTGTAACTTTTTTGAGTAATTTTTTTTTTGAGTTTTTTTCGAGTTTCCGCTCTATGTTCTCTATGGTTTGAAGCTCCTTGAATAAATTCGAACTTTCGAACATATCGCTCATTTGCTGCAACAACGTCATACTTAACTCGAAATCCGGGTGTTTTGTACTGAGTAATACGTATGCGCCGTTCTTTAGTCTTTCAGTTTTAAAAAAAAGTCAATTATTTTTTTGTATGAGAGTGTTTTTTTGTTGTAAACGTCAGAGTGAAAATTCATGTTTTCTCGTATATTTGACAAGTAAAAATTTGGGTTAAATACAGATTAGAAAGATATTAATATCTACAATTTAAATCAGGTTTTATTTCAGAAATCGCATGAGTTGTTGAAAATTTATTTAAGAAATAGTAAAATGTCATAAAACATTCAAAGTCGTTTTTCTCGAAACGACTTTTTTTGAATTGTGACGTTGTTGCAGCAAATGAGCGATATGTACATATTTTGAAAAGCTTATATTCTGGTACTATAATGAAAATTCTGTAAAATTCATGAATATTTTGTTTTTTTTTCATAATTTTTTAGTTCGAAAATTGAAAATGTAAGAAATTCGAATAAAACTAAAAACATTTTTGAAGAATTCTCATGATTTCGAGATTATTTTAACAGCTTTCAAACATTTTCGAACATAAGTTCGAATTTGCGAACATGATATTGCATTGTCATCAGTTTCATGCATGATCTAGAGAGTATTTTAACTGTTCTAAAAATTTGTCGAACATACATAGCTTAGAATTTTCGAATTTGGTTACGAATTTTCAAACATAATATTGCATTTACATCAGGTGTATGTATGTTATTCAGTTAAAATTTTTATTCGATTCGAGCAAATAATTAATCGGGGTTTAGATTTAATCGGTTAATTTTAAATTATTCGAATAACCGAATTGTTTCTATTTTAATTTTAAATTGAAAAGATAACCACGAATTTTGTGTACATATTTAAGTATTTTATTAATAAAACTAGCTGACCCGACAGACGTTGTCCTGTCCAAGTTAAAAAAAATGCTTTTGTTCGATTCGTGAATTTGTGAGAAGAAAAAAAAACGTATTATTGTATGATAACTTTTATTCATATAGGACATAGTTTGTTGTCAAAAACCTAAGTCTTGCAACAACAGAATACATGTAAATCAACGTACACATTTTGAGTTTTTATATAAGTAATCAAATTTTGGTCTGAAAAATTAGTGATCACAGATACAGTGTCAGAAATATAAGTGATCACAGATCGAGCTCCTTTTCTTGATTAATCGCTTATTGGCCAAGTTATAAGCGAATTTAGATATTGTGAGTTTTTATATAAAAAATCGAGTTTTTGTCAGAAATATGAGTGATCACAGATCGAGCTCCTTTTCTTGTTTAAACGCTTATTGGCCAAGTTATTAGCGAATTTAGATATTTTGAGTTATTATATAAAAAATCGAGTTTTTGTCAGAAATATGAGTGATCACAGATCGAGCTCTTTTTCTTGATTAAACGCTTATTGACAAAGTTATTAGCGTTTTTAGATATATCGAAAAAAATTGGCGTGGTAAATTTTTCTTTCATTGAAAACTTAAATTGGATTACTATGATCATTTAAACAAAAAATTAGCCAAGTCGATATAGCCGTTTTCCGATTTTAGATAAATCGAAAAAAATGGGCGTAAAAGTGGGCGTTTTCAATCTTTCATTCCGTAAAACATTTAAACAAATTTGTCTAAATCGGTCCGGCCGTTCTCTACTGATGCAATTACCAACGAACGATATTTGATTTTTATTTATATAGATGAACAAAAACCTAAAAAACAAACAAAACATAATAATTCAAACAAATTAGGTAATAGCAAAAAAATGTGGTATTTGAGATTATTTTTATATAAACATTTGAGTTTTTTTTTAGGAATTTATGTGCTGTTTTTCTATAGCGAACGAGTACTTTGAGTGGTAATTTAACATGTGTTTTGTTATTGTAACAAAAACAAAATACATGTAAAACGTCCACTCAAAACGCTCATTCGCTATAGAAAAACAGCACATTAATGAAATAATGATTAAAAATAAGATATAATTTAAATTGTTTTTTTCTTTAGTTTTAATAAAACTTGTTTTGAAAAAAACTCTTTCGTGGTTGTAGATGTTGGAGAAATCGAATGTAAGGTACGATAAAGAATATCGTATAAGTTTAAGTTTTGAATATGGGCTTATAACACCAAGGGCCAGCCGAGCCACAATGCCCCAAAGTGGAGCATCTCGGGTATATCAAAAATTAAAAATGATGCCAATGGTGTTTTCGATCCGATTTGAAAGATATATATATGGAATATTATCGCTTATAGCTTACGAGTTATTCGCATTTGAAAGGTAAAATTTTATTTTTTTTTACCTACATTGGTCCGCTTTTTTGCTAATAACGGATTCAATTCTTTCTCGATTTTCTTGAAAATTCGTATTACTTATTGCGTGGTCCAGAGCCTTCCGAAGTAGACATATTTTTATAGAAATTTCAACCAATAATACTGTTAGCATTTTAAAAATTAAAATTTTTCCAAAAAAAAACAGCTACCATTTTTTATTCCCATATTTTTGAAAAAAGTCTTCTATAGTTTTTTTAATTCTTAAAATTGTTTTACATTTTTGAAAAGAGGATATAATTTTCTACAAAAATAGCTAAAGCTATGTTGTAGATATCTTCTAGTAGATTATACATATAAAAATCTTTCAAATTGGATCGCAATCAAAAATTTGGCATAATTTTTAATTTTTGATATACCCGAGGTGCGCCATTTTGGGGCATTGTGGCTCGGCTTCCCCTATAGTATATATATTTTGGATCCTTATAAGATTTTATGATGATCTAGCTGTATGTTGGAAACACGATAGGGCCCAAACTGTGAATTTTTCCACAAATACTCTCTGTTCATAAGGTTTGTTTGGTATTGAAAATGGGCAATATCGGTCTATGATTTCACCTGGCCCCCATACAAATGTCTCCCCGGAATACTGTTTTAGCTATCATAAATATGTTGATTATGCGGCAAATTTTGATAAAATTTTGAAATTATACTGTAAAGTATGGCGATAATCGGACAACATTTAAGCCTAGTCCCCATAAAAGGTCCCCCTAGGAAAATTACTTAAACATTCATAAATTTTGTTTTTGTAAATTTTTTTTGACAAATATTAATACTAGGGTATTCGAATTATTCGATTTTTCTCTTGTTCGAATAAAACGAATAATTCGAATAAGAGATTTTAACTTGTTCGAATTATTCGATCACACGTTTAAAATTAATCGAATTATTCAAATAATTTAAATTTTTTTAAAAAAGTAAAGAATGAAGTTTTGATTTCGGTTTTTTAATATTTTATTGTTTAAGAAAAACCAAAAATAACGTTAAAGTTAACAATTCAAGTATTGATAATGTTAAAAAACATTCGAAAACAAAGTCCATTATTAAATTTTCAACAAAAATATTCTGATCAGATTAACTCCTGAACAATCTACAAAACAATTGACTAACAAACCCTTTAGTTTCCGTTTTGGAGCTATGCTTTAAAAAATTTGAGCTAGTTGGACATGATCCTGAATTCAAATGCAATATAAACTTATTAAGAACTTTTTTATGTCGTTCATTAATTCGGGTTTTAAATTGAGTAACTAATTCTTTAATAAATTAATTTTTCACTATTTCCAAATTATTTATAACAAATTGTATTATACATCAAGCTCTATCAACGTTGCCGAATCTTTGCTTAATAAAGTGTTCTTGGGGAATTACACAATAAAGGGAATCTGTCCAAAGTTTGATATCATTGTCAGTGGACGTGGCTAATTTGAAGTCAGGCATAGGGTTTTTATCCCGGGAATTCTCGGTACAAATTTCCCGGGAATTTTGCCAATTTTTCACTACCCGATTCCCGGGGTTTTTAGTCGGGAATCCCGGGAATTAAAAACTGACGAAAATACATAGAAAACGAGTTAGAACTCTAACTCGTTTTCTAGTGAAAAGTTTTTTACTGTTTTTTCTTATATCTCGGCGATAATGACCGCTTATTATTATTTATTTGGGGTTTTTCGTATGAAAATTTAAAAAGTGAATTCATTATTTATAGAAATTATTTCTTATTAAATCATTCTAATTTCTTTAAATTTCTTCTTCAAATCCATAGCTTCAAAAATTTATTAAATGATTAAATTTTTCTTCAATTCAAATCTAGTATAAAAAGTCTTAAGATTAAGACAATTTTTTCAATTAATTTTGTAAATGATTTGATTTGATTTAACAAAAATTTAATCATTAAAAGTTTGAACAAATTCTGTTATTAATTAACTTTAAAATTAATTCAGTTTAAACAAAGGCTTTGGAATGAATCTAAAAAATTAAATATTAGGAAAAATTTACGAATTAAGATTTTAGTGAATTAAGCTCAAATTTTATTAATTAATTCGAAGCTCTGATATTTAATAATTATAACACTAAGATTTTATATGAAATTTGGCTATAATATTCCTAATTTACAGTATAATTATATATTTCGGGAATAGCCGGGTACCCGGGAATGTAGAAAAAAATTTCCGATTCCCGGGAATCAAAAAAGGTCGGGAAATTAAAAACCCTAGTCAGGCAGTGCAACAAAACGTTAGTTTGCAATATTTGTGTTTATCATTCGATTTATTAAATATTTTGCAACACTTACGTACGCGGTTAAAACATCACTTATATACATATATTTTACGATCATGGCCTTCATCTATTTCAATGTAAGCATTATAAATGTCATCCTCAATATCACTTTCGATGACCGTTTCAAAATCACATTCTCCATCATATTCAACACCACTTTAATCTAATTTAATATTTTGATTATTAATTGCGATTCTTCTAATATTTCGCCAGCTAAATAACAAATATTTTCTTCCGTACCTTTTATTTTCATTGGTTCAAGTCCTAAGTTAAAAATTTTTAAAGATTTGTTTTTAGAATTGTAACTTCTTGCAGTAATATTTATATATTTATAGAAGGAGCTATCGGAACACTCATCTACAGTGATCGAAAGTCCCTTTGTCTTTAGCTATTTGTCGAATTTCAGAAACAATACAATTTTTGTGAGTCATTATTAGTTATTTAAATTTGAAATTATGAAAAATTTTAAGCAATTTAATAAATTTAAATATATATGAACATTTATTCGTTTTATTCGATTATTCTACATAAAATTGTTCGAATTATTCGTTATTCGAAAATGGCCATTTTTAAATTGTTCGAATAATTATTCGTAAGAAATTATTCGATTAATCAAACGATTATTAGTCGAATTAATACTCAGTATTGCCGTAAATACCTTTAAAAGGTAATTTTATTGCCGAATTTCGTTTTTTTAGTTTATTCAATAATCTAAACAATTTTTGAGTTACGTGAATATATGTATGTTGTGCAATCTCCTCCATTTTCGAAATAACGGTATATCGAATTTGATAGTTTTTTCAACTAGCACAGTGTAATTAATATCGTATAGAAATTTTATATTTCTTTTTATGAACTTAAATCTTTCTACCAACTTTCGTGTGGTTCGGTCATAATAGACTCTACTAAACCTATATATAACATAAATTTCGCCATAAGTCGTTTAAAGTTATATGAAATTAATCACTCTATCAAATTCTGTCAGTTTGGACAATAATTAATTCAAGTCATCATAGAACGACAAAACTACATATTTATGGTGGCTATACAAGATTCTGCACAGCCGAATATAACTTTTTTTATCACTGTGTTATTAGTTCTAACTTCACGGACCGCAATTTGTGAATCGTTGTATGTATGAACCAGTGGATTTCATCTAAACATCTGATGATTATTCTCAGAAAACTTTATGAGGCAGCATCAACTGGTCTTAAAATGGAAATAACTAACTACTACTATATTATAACGTAACAGGTATGACTTTTGTATAACATATTTTATAAAAACATTTACATTTAATACTATTGACAATTATGTCTATATATGTATGTATATGTACGAATATAATAAAACACATCAAATGTGTGGAAATTCTGACCTCTTGAACATAAAATTATCAACAATAAAATCGTTTAATCCTTACACAGAGACAATTGCAAACAAGAATCCTTAAATCTAAACGAAATTCTATTGAAACTGATTAAACAAAACTAAAATCCAATACGCTTAAAATAAATACTTATTCTCTTACGTAGCAGAAAATGTGCGGTGAACGGACAGACGGACGGTCGAACAGCCGGCCGTTTGGATGGATATTGTATGTCTGGCCAGACAAGACACATGTGACGCCATTACATTACACTAACACAAGTTAGTTTCAAACACTCAGCATGTTTTATCTGGTTTAGTTTAAATTGGGAAATTCCCAGTTGTAAAATTTTCAAAAAAAAAACACCACAAATACATACCTACTATAGACCTTCTTAAAAAGATATGAAGTTTCTTTGAAAGATTCTGCAAAGGGTACTTGGTAAAAATATTTAATGTTTCATTCCATAAAATAAAAAGGTATTAAGATATTTTACCTTTACAACTAACTACCTGAATTATCTTTAAATGAAAATTTTTTTTTAAAAAAGTATAGTGTGATTCTCGATTCTGATTTCAATGTTTTTCTTTATCCTAAAAAAATATGTAATCCTAACTGTATGTTGGATATATTTACAAAGAACTAGGAACTTTTATTACTTTCTAATTAGATACACATAACGGGTTGTAATTTTATCCTAATTACTTTATATTTACTTAAATATTGCAGAAAAATGTGGAAACTTTTCTAAATATTAATTTTATAGCTCTCAATTAGGGCTGTCATTCGAACAATAATTATCCGAATACTCGAGAAACAATTATATCTTTTATTCGAATGAAAAATATTTTTCAATTTAGAATAAAAAATTCGATTAATCAAATAAATTAATTTTCATGTTAAAATTAAAAAAAAAAATTGTTTATATAAACAAACAGTTGAACAAAACTTTCTCAATGCAACAAGACCAATAGTTTATAATTGTATTCCAAGTTGGTTAAATTGAAAATTTTATTAGAATGTTGAAAATAACATTCATTTTCCAAGCGACTTTGGATTAAGACACCAATATTATGTAAAGCATTATGAAACCTAACTTAAAAACGAAAATAATGTGACTACGAATAATGATCGTTCGATTAATCGAATAATTTTTTACGAACAATTATTCGAACAACTTAAAAATTACCATTTTCGAATAACGAATAATATATTATACATTTAAATTTATTAAATTGCTTAAAATTGTTCATAATTTCAAATTTAAATAAGTAATAATAATGACTTACAAAAATTTTATTTTTTCGGAAATGCACTAAGTAAGGTGAAATCAACAACACAGCTGATTTTTATTTATCTATATTGAAAGTGCTTGAGTTTTGTCAAACAGAATTTATTTTGAAAAATTAATAAATTTTATTTTCAAAGAAAAAAAAAATTTTAAATCAAAAAACATGAATGAAAATGTGAATAAAAAGATTTTATATAATGCAATTTGGATAAAGCACTTTTAAACAGTTATTCTTTTTCAAATATAATTTAAATTTAACGGCCGTTTTTTTAGTTAATATGCAAAAATAACAGAAGCTTGTGTTTACATTGGTAACGGTTTTGTCAAAGATTATTTACATTGTGTGTTGTCATAAAAAATAATAAATTTATAAATTCTAACAAAAATTAAAATCTCTTTGATTCTGAAAAGCAACATTTTTAAGCAAAATTTTGCTAAAATCAACGTCAATACAAATAATAAAAAAATAATCAGGTGAATATCAATAAAATTTAACTTAAAAAATAAACATCCCATTAAAAGATCTAAAAGATGCCAAAATAAAATTTGTTTATTTTTTATTTGACAAATTCAATTTTGACAAAACCTATGCACTTGTCGGCAAGAAATATTGTGTTTGTTGTCGAAACGCTCTCACCTTACTTATTACATCATGGCTCCGTCTATAAATATATACATATTACTACAAGAAGTTACAATTCTATAAACAATGTTTAATTTAGGACTTGAATCAATGAAAATAAAAGGTATGGAATAAAATATTTGTTATTTAGTAAAAAAAAAGGTGAATGATTTTGCAATTGATTTCAAAACATGATGGGGAAATATTAACAGAATCGCAAATAATTATCAAACTATTAACTTTTTGACTATTAAATCGTCGAAAGTGATATTGATATTTAGAATGATTACGTTGAAATCGCCGAAAATATATATAAGTGATATTATTAACGCGCACGTATGTACGAGTAAGTGTTGCAATATATTTAATAAATCTAATGATAAACACAAAATATTGGAAATTTAGGTTTGTTGCTAGAAAAACATGGATTTTTATAACTTTTCAAATTTTTTTATCTATAACTGTTCAAATTTTACATTAATTCAAAGTTTTTATTTTTCTTGATGGAAAATCACCATTTTATAATATTGTTAGTTTTTAAGGTAAAATACGTCCGAAAGAACACAAAAGCTTATATTTACTCTTCAGAAGCTTCACAAATCTTGCCCACTTTCAAAAAATTTAATGTTTTTTTTGCGTGATCAAGATTGGATAAAGTGATGCGCCCGGATCATTCCGATAACGATTTGGCCATTCTTCGTTATTCCAGCACAATAGAGAAGTATACACTCGAACATACTTTTTTAACAAAAAATTTTTGTTTTAGAGTCAAAAAATAGTAAAAAAACTAAAATTTTTAAGTTACAAAGTGATTTTTGACAGCTATTTATAATGCCTAAATATGTTCGGATTGCATTGATATGTTCACAAGAGTTATTCAGATTTACCGTGGCTACAACTTTGCAAAATATTGTTATTGAAAAATTAGGAGTCCC
This sequence comes from Calliphora vicina, assembly GCF_958450345.1. Lineage (NCBI taxonomy): Eukaryota > Metazoa > Arthropoda > Insecta > Diptera > Calliphoridae > Calliphora > Calliphora vicina. The sequence continues at coordinate 55,124,266 of NC_088781.1, read as the reverse complement.
TGGAAGTTATTTTAAAAAAAGTAAAAAAACAATTTTTCTTCCTATATTTTTTCAACAAAAGTGCAAGAAAAAGCAATTTTTTGGAAAAAAATTTTAACAAACATTTTTATTGCCATATAAAGTTAAGCCGTATCACAAAGTCTGAATTAGCTGTTAACCAAAAACTGATGACACCTTTTTCAGAGGCCCCACTGATTTTCAGAAACTTTGGGGGCCCATAAAAAAAATTGATCACCAAAATGGACAAACCGAGTATAAGGTTTACTACCCTTTGGTAGTAGAGTCGAACCTATACTGTCATGATCTTGTGTTTTTCCAAAAGTCTTCATTTGTTGCATAGTGTTATTGGCCAAGTTATTAACGAATTTAGATATTTTGAGTTTTTATATAAAAATCGAGTTTTGGCTAGAAATATGAGTGATCACAGATCGAACTCTATTTCTTGATTAAATGATTATTGGCCAAGTTATTAGCGAATTTAGATATTTTAGTTTTTATATAAAAATATCGATTTTTGTTCAGAAATATTAGTTAAATTATCTTGTCTTGGGGTAGTTTTACGGGGCTTTCTTCTCAAATATTGAGTTTTTCCAGTACATGTCTTATTTCATTTAATTTTTTTTTATAATTTTTGGGAACTGCTGATTTATTAATTGAATATACACTTCAATCCAGAATTAAAATCATTTATTATTTTGTTTTTTAAATAATTATAAAAGTACAAAAGGAAATTATAAAAATAATATAAATATTGAAACATGAGGCTTTTTTTTACATACATAGTTTTCTTATATATTATTTTTGTTTTAATCTTCTTTCTTGCAGAAGTTTAAAAGTTTCCATTGTTTAGCCAATGCTAAAAAGTATAACCACATTCTATAAATGTATTTTTGTTAAACTTGAATGCTTTAAAGCACTGAAATTTACAATATTTTAATAGAAAACACTAGTAAATTTGAGTTTATCTTTGACATATACTACATTTAAATTTGGTAAAGAGTGAGTTATAAAAAACTTATACACACTATTCCAGCCAAAGTTTAGTCCTTCTAAATCATTTATTTTCAACGGTTATTACGGTCAACAAATCCAGTATTGACTTTCAAAAAAATAATAAAAGTTCATTGTCACACTGTTTAAAAAGCCATTAAACAGTATAAGGAGGATTTGAACATTGAAAGGAAACCTGGATATGGAAGAAAAAAAGGTCTTCCGAACAATTCTATTAGAAAACCAGATCGTAAAGTTAAATGCTCTGATGATGAAGTTCAGAAAGTACCATATCGCAATGCGTTAAAGAACTTAGAAGTAAAAAAAGCGTAAAAAAATTAAGTTAAAATTTTATAAAAAAAAATACACCTGTTGTGTAATTGATGATGAAACTTATGTACGGCTGACTTCACAACTTCTGAGTCAAGATTTTTATGTGGCTGATGGACGATGTAATGTTCAAGAACAATATCGGACAACTTCCCCAAGAAGTTTCTTGTGTGGCAAGACATTTGCAGTTGTGGCAAAAGAAGCCAATCATTTGTCATCATCAGACACGATAAACACAGAAATATGTATATATTACGGAGGGTCTATTTCTGGCCTTATTATGGCATCATGCCACTATGGAAAAAATGGTCCTTGAGTGGTATTCAAATAATAATGTCAATTTTGTACCACGGAAGGCAAATCCAACCAACTCACAGTGCACAGTGGTTCCGCCCATAGGCCAAAAATAAATAAAACGATCACAAAATATTTAGACAAAATGCAAAACAATTGTCTCTTAAATATCCAATCTTTTTAATGACAAACCGGTTTTTACTGGAAATCTAACGGGACTTTTTAAAAATAAAATTGAAAGCATGAGCAAATATTCATTTGCAAAGCGCAGCTGAACGCTGGAAGAATAATTCAAAGCAGAAGTGCACTTCAAAACGGTCTTGCAATTGCTGTAGTCTACAAAATTAAATTATTTTCAATGGATTTTGAAGTTAAAGGTATTTATTTTATGTTTAGAAAATAATAAAAACTAACTTTGTTGTAATTCTTGTGAAATTAATGTTTTAGTTAACCTATATGTTTGTTACTTTTTTTGTAAAACTTCATTATGGTTACTTAATGTTTTAGTTGTGTTCCCCCAAGATTCCCCCATAGGTTTCTTTTTCATTGTATTAATCTGATTCTTAATATAATAAAAGTGCTGAAGTTAGTTGCGGAAATTTGCGGATGGGCGTGTAATCTGTAATATACTAACCCGCCCCACAGAGGGATGGCTTCATACATTTTTTTGCAAAAATTATAAGGAGTGGTTGTAGAGCTCTGAAATTTGGCACAGATAATTATATGGACCAAACTCAGAAACAAATAAAATGTTATCAAAATCGACCACGTCCAACGCCCACTGCCCATACAATCCAAATAGATTTGTTCGCATAAAATTTTTCCTATTCAAGCAAAAGTCTAGAAATTTGGTACATATATTTTCTGAAACAAAAGAAGAACGTATGCTAAGTTTTATTAAAATCGGCCATGCCCACCGCATACCGCCCATACAATCCAAATTGATTTTTTCGCATAAAATTGTTTATATCCAATCAAAAGTCTAGAAATTTGGTACATACATTTATTGAAACCAAAAAGGAACGCATGTCGAGTTTTAATAAAATCGGTCATGCTCACCGCCCACGAAACCCATACATAGATAAGAATTTTTTGGATATTTCGTTTATTATTCGACAAAAAATTTTAAGTTTTCATCCTGTTCCGAAAACTATTCTTTTTTTAATCGAAACAAGACACTCCCACCTTTCATTTTATTAAAAAAAGAGCTTGCGGGAAAGTGGGGCTACATTTTTTTTCTCCATGGAAAATCAAAAATTCAATAATAATTAGAGTCTTACAGATTTGGGCATATCTTCTTAACGGTTTATGGTTTCCCCATAATTTTTTTTTATTGATGTTGAAATGTTATATTTTTCATATATGTTAAAGGTAAATGGTATTATTAGGAAAATTATACCACTGAATTGCGTGAAAATATAAGTAAATTTTTGCTTAACACTCTTGCATGGACTTTAGTTCAATTTTCTAAAAATAAAATAAATTTTTTCTTAAAACTATAAGTGTACATTTCATATATAAACATTTCTCTACATAATTGCATCATTTGATTGTTGAAATTAAGTGTTTGAACAATTGTCTTTTTGATACCAAAATCCCTCTATGCACCGTCTTATCTTTGCATCGGTACATAAAAATGTGATCCATGGAGCTGAAGTAAGCAGCTGAAGCGAAAAATAAGCATATAAAACAGTTTAGATTGCAACACACCCGAAAAATTTCGTGCAATGCTACAAATACAGAACTTTTAAATATCCTGTTTTAAGTTCAGATCCATTTATTTCTGGAGGACAAACTTACCAACAAAGAAAACAAGTAGTTTATGTCAAGGAGTTTTAAATTTGATTAATATTTGATATACGTATATTAATGTCTTATTTTACCTTACTACCTTATATTACTTATATTGCATTATATTACTTTGTGTAACTTTTTAATTTAGTTTTTTTTTCAGTGTATAATTCAAATGAATTAAAATGGAATAAAAATTTACATAAATTGTTTAAAACAAACGAATTTTCATACTGAAATATTTTATTTCAAAAATTCATAAAACAAATCTAAAAGCCAATTAACCCTTGAAAGATCAAAGGGCTACTTTGGTTACAGTTGTTAATATTTTTTCTTAAAAATTTGCAAACTTAAAGTTCTTCGGCCATGCTATGAGGTGACAAACTTTGAAGACCCTATCTTTTTTAGTTTTGGAGATATTGATTATTGACCGCTTGTTCATATAAGGGAAACCACTGTGCAGTGGTCGGTGCTGTATGGATTCGGCGGCCAAAAATACTTCCAGTGTAGGTATCAACTTGTAATTTCGGTCACGGCTTTATAAATATGTCAGAACTGTTTAATGATAAAATGGGAGTGTTTGATGACTCATACCCACCCCCTACCATACCTTAGCATCCAAATTCACCACAACGCTCAGTGCGAGGTTATGACATTCTAGTTAATCAAAATTCCATATCTCGGTAATTAATAATAGAACATTTATAATTTTTGGTACAATATATAATAAGGATATTACACACATTTTTTCAAAAATGGGCGTAATTGTACAACTGCCACACCCACTGCCCATATAAGTGAAACTGTAAACTTTTTAAAATTGATAAAAAATTAAAAATCAATAAGAATTCTTACTACAAAAATTGCAAACTAAATCTGGGTGTGGTCCGCCCGCTCATGTGAGTTTAATAAAATCGACTGCTTTTAGGCAAGCCAATCAGAATATGCATTTTGAACTTTTGTTTTTATACGATTGCATTTTTGCGAAAATTTTGAATTTTTTTTGCAATTATAATTTGAGCGTGTTTCTAAATGACTTTCTTCAAATGTGTAGCCCTCATTTTTAATATAGTTTTTCACGACATCCTTCACTTTTCGAGCTTTATCAGCATTTTCAGCACCAAATATCAAAAATATGTGAGCGCGAAAGTTTGCAATTATAAGATGTGACTATTGCAAAAACAATTTATAATAAGGACCAAATTCATAAAGTAAAAATATTAAAAGTCCGTGGAAAAGAAAAAAACAAACACAATTCTTTACATGCATAACAATAACAAAGCAACGCGAACGTAAACTAACAAAACACCTCACAAAAATTCAAAGTTGGACATCGAAAACAACGAGGCCGCTTTGGTGTATGGGACATAAATCAAAGAGATGCAAAAGGATGCAGCTGAAATTTCCAATTTTAGAATCTTGGAATATTAACTAATAAACCTGAAAAAATTCCATTGGAGACATCAGGGGGAAACACAACTAAAACTCTAGTTGAAATTGAAATATATGGTCGAACGAACACTAAAAATGACACTGGGCAAATATTAATTTTATAAAAAATACACAAGAAGCTAAACCATTGTAATTATCTGAAAATTAAGTTAATACCTTCCAATTCAATATTCATTTTGATTTATTTCAAAAAAACATTTTTTTATATGGTTTTAATTAATTTAAAGTTGCGCTTAATTTTCCACTTTTTCACTCTGCAAAAACCAACTGTCAACATGCTCTCACTTTTGAAGCTATTCCTGAAGAGTGTAGTTGGAATAAGACAAAGACAACTATAAATTTTAAAACCTTGTTTTTATAAGAAATAGTGATGACACATTTGGTGACAAACTTTTCACTTTGTTTTTTATTTTTGGCCTATGGGATCGACCAGTGTGCAACTGTCCAGAACTTCGGCCTGTGGAAAGGAATTGTATTGGGCTCTTGTAAAAAAAAGAATTAAAGAACACAGGGAAGGAAGCAAATCTTTAATGGGAGGATTTCCGGAAAAAATGGATAAATTTATAAATACCCAGTAATATTCGAATATTTTAATGTTTAATGAACTTGAACAATATTTGAATAAATTTACGTATTTTGAGAATTTTTACATTGAACGGTTTAAGTTTTATTTAATTTAATAAGTTTTTTTTGGCATACTCTTTAAAAGTTCATGTTTTTGAAAATGGAAACTGCGGAATATAGTTTTCAAAAAAGTTTCCATTTCCAGAAATTCGTTTGAAATATACAAAATTATTTTAATAAAGTCGACAGCAAAATTGCTTTCGTTACTGTGGTGAATTGAATGAGCTAAAATAAATTCAAATCTATTAGAAATATGATTTAGACAGTGTTTTTGAATTCATTTTGTAAATCATTAAAGACAAATTGGATTATTTGGATTAGATTTTAATTAACAAAAATTTAACCAACCACTGACGGCCTCATATGTTGTAACATTTTTCTGTGAATAAAAACCTTTGAATGAAGCTGAAGAATTTGTTTTGCTAGGAATGGTAATTTTTAAAGAATTACTGACAAGTTTTTAATTCAGATTTAAGCCAGAGCTTTGAATTATGTAATTCGAATTTTAGCCCCAAATTAAGTGCGGTTCGATATCGGTTTAAGACTCTAATATCGATCGATATTAATGATTAGCATAACCCAATTTGTCAATAATTCCTATGGGGTTCTTATTCACAAGGACTGTTGGGTTTTTGTTGATCTGGCATTATTATTCAAAGCAGAATGAAATGGAAGCAACAACAAATAACGCAGATTTTACTTTGGGTTTTTCCTTTTGTATTGTTATTGTTGTTAGTCCAACTAACAATAAACCAACCAACAGACTTGAGGAAGGAAAATTTTCGTTGATATTTCAAAAATAAAAACCAACAACTATGTGTAACTACAATAAAAACAAAAAAATGGTAGATCGATGTCCTGCTGTTGGATTGTAAAAAGGAATTGCGCGCATTTTTTTCTCTTCTCATTGCAGGTAAACAAATGAAAGTACAAAATAAAACAGAAATACAAATAAAACGAACTGGAAAAATAGGAATTTATAGATCCAGGCAGTTGTGTATTGCAGCAAGAATTGCAAAGTAAGACAAGCTGAGGATCAATGTTTCCAACCCTTAAATTAATTGTTAAATGTTTTTGTTCTTGTTAATGTGTATATCAACATGCAAACATTTCAAGTAGGTAGAGGTAGCAAAGGATATCAGCAGGCAAAGTAGGACTAAGTGTCGGCTATAGCAGCAAATGTAATAATAGTGATAAGGCCAAAGGAATTTTAAAGCAGTTGTTATTAGAACGGCACAGCGTAAAGTTGTTTTAAAAAAGCGGTATTGAAAAAAATATATTCTTGTTTGAATTTTATAAGTGATTTGCATAGAAAAAAATTGTGAAATTTTAGCTTCCATAAAAGTGTTTATTGGATTTTCTTACAAAAAATTGTGAAATTTTAATTTTTATATCGGATTTTCATAAAAAAGAAAAGCGAAATTTTAATTTGTATAAAAGTTTTTATTGGATTTCCCTCATACAACAAAATTTGTGAAACTTTAAAAGAATTTATAATGGAAACCAAAGTGGTAAGTCTAATATAAAAGCTATTTTGAAATAAGACCGGTTTTATTAAAATAACATCTTAATCACATTAGATTAAATAAGGGATTTTAATAATGAACAAATATAATTCAAAATGACAATACAGCAAATATGGAATCAAACAATTAATACCAAAGTAAATTGATTTGTAAATTTTGTGAAGACACAGTTTGAGTCCAATTTCACAGTAAAAGTTAATAAATGGATTGAAAGTTAATAATTTGTGTCTTTTATATGTGAACCACCCCAAACATCCAAGAATATAAGTAAAACTAAGTTCTCCGGTCAGTGAACTATTTTTTTTCCTAGGGCGGTTAAGCAGTAAAAGGCAAAGCTATATAAAGGCCTGTCACAGACATCCATTACGATCGAAAGTGAAATTAATTCCGTATTTAGCTTTTTCATAAAAACTAAAACTATAAATTTCTTTTGGAATGAAACCACTTTCAGTTTTCAAATTGGAATTGCTATTTCTTTATAATTATTTGTTTTTATAAAATGTTTAATCAATTTCTGTATTAACATAAAAAAACGTTGTCAAATTAAAATCAGAAATAAAGAATTATTTAATATTTTTGGAGTTAATAAGAAACTAAAACAAAATCGATTGGAATAAAAACTACGGAATTGAAAAAAATTCCGAACAAAATGTGTGACAGGCCTGATAGAGTCAATATTCTATTTATACCCTACACCACCATAGTGGGGAGGGTATAATGCGTTTGTGCAGATGTTTGTAACGCCCAAAAATATTGGTCTAACACCCACCTTAAAGTATACCGATCGACTTAGAATTACTGAGTCGATTAAACGATGTCAGTCCGTCCGTCCGTCTGGTCGGCTGGCTGGCTGTCCATGTAAACCTTGTGCGCAGAGTACAGGTCGCAATTTTGAAGATATTTCGATGAAATTTGGTACATATCATTTTTTCAGCTCAAGGACCAAGCCTATTGAAACTGGCTGAAATCGGTCCATTATTTCACCTAGCCCCCATACAAATGTCCTCCCGAAATTGGACTTTATCGGTCATAAATGTTTAATTTATATATGTATCTCCACAAATTCCGCTCCAAATAAGTTTTATATACACAAAATTCATGTCACCAAATTTTGTTACGATCGGTCCATAATTAGTCATAGCTCCCATATAGACCCGCTTCCGAAAATCACTTTAACGTGCATAAATCGCTTAAAAATGTTGGTATACACACAAAATTCAACCTAGTTAACTTTAATATAGACATAAATCACACGACCTAATTTCATGGTGATCGGTCCATAATTGGTCATAGCCCCCATATAAGGCCCACTTCCGAAAATCACTCAAAAATATAAATTATTGAAATTTTAAAAGAAAAATGTTTTTGCTCTTTTACTTAGTGTAGGGTATTATATGGTCGGGCTTGACCTAGACAGCTAGTCTTCGTCTGCAGGTCTCTCTAATGCTTATTAAAATTATTGTTTATGTTCAGTTTCATCATGATATTATGAATGTTCAAGGGCGACCTTGTATGGGGACTATTTACAAATATTGCCCGATTTTTGCCATACATTACAGTTAGAGATGCCAATCGGGACTGATTTTTGAAAATCCCGGGGTTCGGGGTTTGATAAAAAATCCCGAAATCCCGGGGTATGAAATTAAGAAATCCCGGGCTTCGGGATTTAAGAAATCCCGGGATTTTCGGGAACGCTATTCCCCGTTTGGCATCTCTAATAACATTACATAATGAACTGCTCCTTTCGTTTGCGCCCTATCGTGTTTCCAACAGACATGCGGACGGATATAGCTACATAGATCGTCTTAGAATTTCCTAAGAACCCAGAATACATACATACATACATATATTTCTGTGTGTCTGCGATGAATATTTCGATGCGTTATAAACGGGATGACAAAATCAACAAACCCCAACATATGTCTTTCTAGTTGTTCAAAGAATTGTCTGTGCAAAACCAAAAGGGCATCATTGAGTTGTAGAAATAATTTTTGAATATTATTCTGTCAATATCATAAATGACACTTAAAATTTTGAAAAAAAACAATTCGTTATGAGTTACTTTTTCGAACAAATACTTAGATTTTTCTAAAATACATACATTGCACATGAAATGTTCTATCATATTGACATTTAAACAATTGGGGTATTCACACGGTCTGCTATTAGTCATATTGTCATAATGTCCTAATATATTAGAATAGCTGTTGTTCTGTTTTAAACAAAAAAAGTATTATTTATGACAAAACAATAAACATAATTCAAATAGTCTTATTAGTTTAGAACTTTTTTGTTTGAAACCCAACAAAATTTTGATTAAACTATCATAATATATTAGGACATTATGACAATATGACCAAATAGTAGACCGTGTGAATATCCCAAATATTTTTTAAAAAGCTATATTATAACATATTATATTCTAAAAATATAAATATGTTAATATCAAGTCTAATATTACCATTATACTTATTATTTTTATTTTTTCAATTACTTATAGATCCAATTACCAATCATGTCTGTAGTGGCCGGCTCAGCAGACAAATTCAGAGGCATCCCAGAGCCAGGACAGCGCATTAATCGTCCCTTGATGGTCAATGCGCCTGGTCACAGACGACAGGCAGTGACTTTTCATATCTCCATGAAATCGAAAATAGGGAGCAGCAATCTCAAAGGGAAAAAGAATTGGAGGAAAAAGTCAGAGTATTGGAGGAAAATCTTAAGGCCCACACAGAACTACTCTCCCAAATACATGCGACATCGGCAAGAACATCTGCGTTACTGTCACAGCAGCAGCAACCTCAAAGTCAACAATACATCAATAATATTGGTTACAGCAGTGCTAATATTAGCAGTCCTAGTGATATTAGGGCAGCTCAAATAAGCCCCAAAATTGTAAATGCCCTAAACCCTACCCAGCAAGTAAATTGTTCTCCGGCAGAAAGCGTAAAATATACAATTATAGCCGAGGGTACGGGTAATAATAACGATGAACCAATAGAAATCCATTTGGCCGAAGATGATGGGGCATTAAATTTAAATAGTTCTGCGGATTCAGGACGTTTAGAGATTTGTCTGGCTGCTGAAGATAACATTGAAATTAAGTCGGAATATAATAGTGCCAACAATTCCACGACAATTCATCATCAGGCAGCTGCATCAACACCTACAGTCACAACGCCAAGTGAACATCATTTCATAAAGAGGAGAAAACTTGCAGCAGAGCAAGCAATTGTAAAATATGAAAGCAATAATCAGTCAATTTCAACCTACTCTACTATACAGCAGCAACTACCAACCCAAAAACGTCGTAGCAGCGGTAATAGCTTAGTCAAGGCACAGAAAATTCAAATTACCAGCATACAAACCACACCAAGTCAAAATGGCAATCCCTCATCCTCAAACAATAGCACTCCAGGTAGTGATATGAGCAATATTAGCTATGATCCTGATAATGTTATGGTATCGATTGGACCTAACAACACCCGGATACCAGCAAAGTTGTATGAAAATATGAATTGGACCTCTGCCTCGATAGCGACGAGGAAGCTGCTTATGGCAATATTCGATCGGAAAGTTTTGGCAACACACTCTATGACTGGCAAACCTTCACCGGCCTTTAAGGATCATGGCAAACCAGTTAAACAAATGTTGGATCCTCTTGTAATAGCAGATATTATATTTGCGGTAACTCGCAAGTGTCAAGTTTCCGATAAAGAAGTGCGAAATGCCATCACCACCAAATGTGCCGACGAAAATAAGATGATGAAGCTACAAATGAATAAACGAACGCCAATGAGGGAAATAAATAAAGAAAATCTAACTGGTTAAGACAACACACGCTCTATTATGCATAAATATTTATATCTGTTTTCTATAAATAATTTTGTTACTTTTTGAAAAATCTTAGATTTTAAATTCCAAAGATAAAATGTTTGAATAAAAACTAACGTGCACTTATTCTATGAGTGTTAGACAAAAATGTATTTTTAAGTATTTAATTTATATTCTAGTAATAAAAATAAATGTGACATAATTTTATAAATAACTGCAAAATAAATACCAAAAATAAATTTATTTTATAACAACATGTACCTTTTATATAAATTAATATTTTTTAAAAACTTTTTCAATTAGAAAAATATATTTTTAAATACCATTTATTTAATATAAATACAAACATATTTCTTTAATAAACAATTTCCATATATTTTTTAATAGAAATTAATTAATAATTTGTTTTTTTTTAATATTTGACTTCAAAAGATAGAAGTTCACTAAAAAAATCATGTTTAATGGACATTTTAAGATTTATATTGTTTTTGTCTGAACTTGTAACAGCCAGAGCTCTACTGAATCTTAAATGAATTAATTTTGTTCAAATCAAATTCGTACGAAAGTGAAACTTATGCCATGTTCACACTTGGGCTTTTAAACGCGTTTAAACAAAATGTTGATTAAGTTAATCAAAGCCGTTCACATTACATTTGAGATGATTAACTTGACACTAATACTATGTTCACATTTGCAGAGTTAATCATCTCAAACGTGATTAAACTCTAATCACTTCAAAATCGAGATAATTATCCATACATTTAAATGATTTGTTAATCACTTCAAATGATTAAATCATAATCACTTCATTAATCACGTAGGATCAACTGAATATACCTCAAACTGATGATGATGTAGCATTGGCCACCTTTTAGTGTAGTACCGATAAATAAATTTTGACAGAAGTTTTTTTTTTCTTTAAAAAACCTTAAATAATTCATCAATGTTCACAATTTCATAATTAAAAAGTTTAAAATAATCTGCTGGTATCTTTAATAAAGTATTTATTTCCATATTTAATGCCTTAAAGAAATATAAATTTGTTTGTTGTTTTTTATTTGTCAACTTATACTATGTTCACATTTGCAGAGTTAATCATCTCAAACGTGATTAAGCTCTAATCACTTCAAAATCGAGATGATTATCCATACATTTAAATGATTTGTTAATCACTTCAAATTGACATGATTAAATCTTAATCACTTCATTAATCACGAAGGATCTACTGAACATACCTCAAACTGATGATGATGTAGCATCGGCCATAAATAAATTTTGACAGAAGTTTTGTTTTTCCTTAAAAAACCTTAAATAATTCATCAATGTTCACAATTTCATAATTAAAAAGTTTAAAATAATCTGCTGGTATCTTTAATAAAGTATTTATTTCCATATTTAATGCCTTAAAGAAATATAAATTTATTTGTCAACTTAATCATTTTAGTGTCAACTTAATCATTTTAGTGTCAACTTAATCATATCAAATGTAATGTGAACGGCTTTCATTAACTTAATCAAAATTTTGCTTAAACGCGTTTAAAAGCCCAAGTGTGAACATAGCATAACATGATTAAGTTGACAAATAAAAAACAAATTTATATTTCTTTAAAGCATTCAAAAAGGAAAGAAATACTTTAATAAAGTTATCAGCAGATTATTTATACTTATTATTGAAGGAATTGTGAGAATTGATGGATTATTTATAGTTGTTTATGGAAAATTTATTTATCGGTAGTACATCTGATAGGTATGTTACTTGTGGCCGATGCTACATCATCATCAGTTTGAGGTATGTTCAGTTGATTCTACGTGTTTAATGAAATGATTAAGATTTAATCATGTCAATTTGAAGTGATTAACAAATCATTTAAATGTATGGATAATCATCTCGATTTTGAAGTGATTAGAGTTTAATCACGTTTGAGATGATTAACTCTGCAAATGTGAACATAGTATTATTCAGGTTCTATGGAAATTCCACATTCAAATGAAAAAAGTTGAGATAAAAAATTAAAAATATTTAAATAAAAGAAACATTTTAATATAAGATTTCATATTTCCGAATTTTAATCAACTTCAAGTGATTTATTTTCCTTCGATTTCAAAGAAATACACTTAGATAAATACTAGGGTATTCATTCGAATAATGATCGTTCGATTAATCGAATAATTTCTTACGAATAATTATTCGAAGAGTTTAAAAATTACCATTTTCGAATAACGAATAATTTGAAACTTATTAAATGGCTTACAATTTTTCATAATTCCAAATTTAAAAAGTAATAATGACTTACAAAAATTGAATTGATTCAAAAATTCGACAAATAACTAAAGAAGGGAGTCTTTACAATTCTATAAACAATGTTTAATTTATTACTTAACCCAATGAAAATAATAGGTACGGAATAAAATATTTGTTATTTAGTAAAAAAAAAAGGCTGAATGATTTTGGAATTGATTTCGAAACAGAAATTTTAGGGTCTAAACATGACGTTGCGTCTGTGTGTGGACATATGGCGAAATATTAGCAGAATCGCAATTAATAATCAAAATATTAACTTAGATTAAAGAGGCGTTGAAAGTGATGGCGAATGTGATTTTGAATGACATTTATAATGATTACCTTGTAATAGACGAATGCCATGATCTTAAAATATATATAAGTGATGTTATTAAGAGCGGACGTGAGTATTGCAAATTTATATAAATAAAAATCAATTTTCGTTCGTAAGTAATTGCATCAGTTGAGAACGGCCGGACCGATTTAGACAATTTTGTTTTTTAAATGTTGGTCATAGTCCAACTTAGGTTTTTACGGTATGAAAAATTGACCACGCCCATTTTTTCGATTTATCTAAAATCGGAAAACGGCTACACCGATTTGGCTAATTTTTTATTTAAATGTTCGAAGTTCTCCAATTTAAGTTTTTACTGAAGGAAAAATTTACGCCCACTTTTTCGATTTATCTAAAATCGAAAAACGGCTGCACCTATTTGGCTGATTTGTTTTCAAAAGTTCGTAGTAAAATTCGTAATATATAAAATCGCAGAAACTCAAAATATCTAAATTCGCTAAAAACATGGCCAATAAGCGTTGAATCAAGAAAAGGAGCTTGATCTGTGATCACTCATATTTCTGAACAAACATTGATTTTTTATATAGAAACTCAAAATATCTAAATTCGCTAATAACTTGGCCAATAAGCGTTTAATAAAGAAAAGTAGCTCTATCTGTGATCACTCATTTTTCAGACGAAAATTCGATTACTTATATAAAAACTCAATATATGTACATTGATTACACGTAGTATTCTGTTGTTGCAAGACTTATGTGCTGTTTTTCTATAGCGAACGAGTACTTAAAGTGGAAATTTAACATGTGTTTTGTTATTGTAACAAAAACAAAATACATGTAAAACGTCCACTCAAAGCACTCGTTCGCTATAGAAAAACGGTTGCTACTACGAATCAGTTTTCTCTGTGTATATCGGAAACTCTCGACCTAACTCAGTTGTCAAAAACCTAAGTAATGAGAATGTATTAGTAAACAAAACTATGTAAAAATAAAATCAACATCGGTCAAGCCCTACCATATAATACCCTGCACCAATTAAATGAGCAAAAACATTTTTCTTTTAAAATATCAATAATTTATATTCGTGAGTGATTTTCGGAAGTGGGCCTTATATGGGAGCTATGACCAATTATGGACCGATCACCATGAAATTAGGTCGTGTGATTTATGTCTATATGAAAGTTATTTATGTGAGATTTTCGGAAGCGGGTCTAAAAAATGTATAAGTACCAAATTTGATCGAAATATCTTCAAAATTGCGACCTGTACTCTGCGCACAAAGTTTACATGGACAGCCAGCCAGACGGACGTCGTTTAATCGACTCAGAAAATGGTTCTAAGTCGATCGGTATACTTTAAGGTGTGTGTTTACAAACATTTGGGTGTTACAAACATATGTACAAACGCATTATACCCTCCCCACTATGGTGGTGTAGGGTATAAAAATAATAATACAGTGATACAGAAGTGAACGAAAAGTGCCGGGGTTCTAATAAATCAATTATGTTCGGAATTGAAGCAATTATTAAATCAGCAGTTTTAAAAATTATAAAAAAATTTCGTGATACAGTAAGTGCAGTTTTCAAGATATTTTCACTTTTATACCAACAAAATTGAAAAGGGCACCTCGGGCAAAACATAATTTTTTTAGCAGTTTTATCTCAAGAATGTGAAATTTAACTGAAAGTTTTAAAAACTATTTATGGATGAAAAATTCTAATTTTTCGTTTTACTTAATAGCCATACAGAATTATACATAGAGACGAGACTCTACTATTTGTCAAACAAAAATACAACAAATCATATGTCTGATACAACAACAAAATACATTGAATAGCATGTATTTTGTTGTTGCAAGAGTTAGGTTTTTGACAATTACGTCTCGTCTCTATGTAACCCTATGCATGTAGCTTTCTATATGAAACTTATTGAATTGTTTTTATTCAAAACTACGGATTTTTTTCGTGAAAGCGAATATTTTTAGTAAATATATAGTTAATTAGAAGATATTTTTTAAATTTGACTATTGTAAATTGTAAAAAATATCCAGTAACTTTATTTTACAGAGTAACAATAAATTACTCTCAATCTGAAAAATATCCAAAAATACTGAGCAAACACCAATTTGTAAAAATTTCCAAGTAAAAAAATCTGTGATTGCAAACAGCTGATTATATAAATGAAATGGAAATTATAAAATAAAAGACAGAAATATTGAACATGAACTATAATTTAACATTATTTTGCATCGATTAATATTTTCAATACCAAAAATTTAAACTCTGTTCTATAAATTAAACTCTACCACAAATAAAATTAAGTGTCAAAAATTAATAAAAAATATTTTTTTCATTTCAGCAAAATTAAAATTAGTAACCAAAAAATTACCAAATATTTTGTAGAAGTGTAATAAAGTGTTTCGGTCTATATTTAGTCGGAAAATCAAAGTTAATATTTCAAGTACTTTGATGTGTTTAATTCTCTCAAAATGGTGTTGAATTCATACCCAGGGCTGCTAGATGAATTTGAGAAAAAATCGTCAATATCTCGATAAAAAATAAAAAAATCGGAAAATTAAAAAGGTCAAGATTTCTAACAGGAATTTTAAAATTCTATTAAAAAAGTGAATGAAAACATCACATTTATCAAAAATCATTTCTTAAAATTTAAGTTTATAAATAAGGGATCACTAAAATAAAAAAGTAAAGCTCAACTTATTATAAGGTTTCATTCAGAAGTTTTTTTAATTTTAAATAAAACACATAAAATAGAAATTAATGTCTAAATCATTATTATGACCCGAAAGAACAATCTCTGACATTACTTATTAAAGATAATTTTATTAAAATATAGCACCACGCTGTAGGTGGTCCATTCGGAAGGTAATGATGTCTGAGATTAAAGCATAAATTGTCATTATATTCTGAATAAATTTTGTCAAAATAGAAAAAGTTGCTTTAGAATTTTTCCGTTTTATTTCAGTAATTTATTTACAAAAATAGATCTAAAATTTAAAAATTTTAATTGACAAAAATCAAAATCTAAATCATAGAGAAACATAGAGCGGAAACTAGAAAAAACTCAAACAAAAAATTTACTCAAAATAATCACACATACGAGTTTTGTTTTCACATAGTTTTTTCTATAAATACATTCTCTCCACTTAGGTTTCTGACAACTGAGTTAGGTCTTTGACAGCAGAGTTTCCGCTCTATGTCTATTCTCTATGATCTAAATATTCACCAACAAAATGAGAAAATTCCTTAACTATTTCATAAAATAGTACCATATTTTAATAATGCAGAAAATCGTCATTTTCAAGAAAGAAATCATCAAATCGTCAAATTGCTATTTTTGAAACCAAAAATCGTCAAAATGATGATAAATCGTCAAATATGGTGGCTATGTTCATACCAGTATATGTGAGAGAGAAATTTTAAAAAATAGAGAGTCGGACTACTTGGTATACTTTGCCCGTAGTCAGGCTTGCCAGTATTGGGGATTTGTCCCCAAATATGAGGATTTTGTAATGATTTTGGGGACAGAAAATTTCGTTTGGGGACTGGGGATTTTATTGGGGATATATTAAAATATTTCGGGGATTTTATAGGGATAAATTATTTAGGATAGGTTTGTTTTTAGTACCGGTAATAGCAATAAGTTATCAATAATTGAACTTTATTTCATGTTCTTTGAATTGAAAATGGAGATGTTTAATGCTATTAAATGTGCGTATAATAACACTTAATATGTTACAATCTTTAAATCCGAATCAGTATCTCCAAAAAGTTGTCTAATTGTCGAATTTTATGTGCAGATCACAACAAATTTAGATGGTAAAGTTAAATTGAATTTACAATCGGTTATTCTCAACTCGGTTTATGCTAAATCTTTGGATGAATATTATATCAAAAGTAACTTTGACTAATTTATAAGAATTTTGGTTTGAAGGAACTTTCTTAATATTTTAACAACTAATTTGATCGGATATTGGCCAATTAATTTAATATGAAGTTTAGTTTTTGTGAAAATTTCAAGAAAAACAATATTTGGGGATTTTTGGGGATATTTTTAATTTTGATTGGGGACAGGCATCAAAAGTACCTGGCATCTCTGCCCGTAGTACGCAAACACAACTAATATGACGAATTTTTAGTTAAATTAAATTAGAATTTGTATTCATAATAACTAATTTATGTACTTAATTTGAACATTTTTTAGTTGATCTGGAGAAATTTTATTCAAATTAAATTTAAATTTTTTATATAAATTAAAGAATTTTTACTGACCCATTTCGGTTAATTACTAAGCCCCAGTAGGAACAATTTCTTTCACTATCTACGACAATTTTTATATAAATTATAAACAGTAAAACCGTTTTCAAATCGTGATCTAAACTAATCTTTATACATACTTAGTTATATAAGTTATTTATGTACATTTAATTTAATTTGAAGAAAATTCGTTTATTTTAATATTTAACGAATTTTTTTGTTATTATTACCTGACATTCGGTTAATTTTTTTATGTTAAGCTGTTGATATCAAGAGTTTTATGTTCTTGGCATAACAGAATAGAAAACAGAGCAGGTAGGTGTTTCCATTTGTATTGCTATTAGTCCAACTGACACAGGGATACAAATTGTAGCTGATTTGTCAATAAATGTTCCATAAAATGTACCTTTATGAGTAGATGGAAAAACGAACTGTTGTTGGATTGTAAAAAAGAAATTGCGCGCCCATTCTCTCTTCTCATTCCAGGTAAATAAAAAGAACTGGAATAAATACGTAGGAATTTATAGAAACAGGCAGATTGTATTGCAGTAAGAATTACAAAGTAAGACCAGCTGAGTATCAAAGTTTCCTACCTAACCTTAAATTATTTGTAATAATTGTTGTGATTTTGTGCCTGTTACAAACAGGTAACAATTGACATATTTAGGTAGCAAAGGATATCAGCGGGACTAACTGGCGGCATTAGCAGCAATTGTATATAGGAATAAGACCAAAGGAATTTTAAAACATTTATTATTAAAAACTCACAGTGACAACTTCTTGCTAAAGTTATATTTAAAAAATAAAGTCTTGTTCGAATTCTTACTGGAATCTTAAAATATTAATTATCAAAAACTCACAGTGTCAACTTCTTGCTAAAGTGATATTTAAAAAATAAATTCTTATTCGAATTCTTATTGGATTTTTATTAAAAAAGTGTGAAACTTCATTCTAAACGGAATTATAATGGAAGCAAAAATGGTAAGTTTAATTAAAAAGCTATATTGAAGCAAAAATTCCTTTTTATTATCACAAAAATCGTTTAACAACTTTTCATATATGGGCAATTCCACGAGAATCGCTACCACGACTGAAAACATAAAAACCCTTGAAATTCTTTTTCAAGATGATTGAATAGAAGAAAATAATAAAAATAATATGATATTAAATTTTATTTATTATAAAATCATCCAAAGATTGTTTTTATTTAAATATGACGGATTGTAAAGGAAAAGTATTTCGTTTAGTGTAAGAAATTAAAAGAAAACGTTTTATGTCACGTACGATATACCCTTATTTCGCTCAATATTTTGGACAACAATATTTCGAAAGAACTTCTTATTATATTTAAAATATAGTACCCTCTGAATGGAACATAAAGACCAAATTATTAAATTTCTATAGGCGTACAAATGTCACGTACGATAATATGGAATTGCCCATATGATAAATCGTCAAAACGACAATATTCGAAACAATTAATTTTCAATTCCATTTTAATAATCAAATTATATTTTATATCTTAACCATTTCATTAGGGAATTAATTCAAAGGCTTAATTCCTTTGTACCAAAAATGTATTGAATTAATTCCATTGAGAATTTTATCTGTATAGAAATAATTCCATATTGAATCACTAAAATTTTCTTGAATTCAAATCCATTAGAAAATAGCTTTTAAAATGTATTGTATGATTAAATTTTTCATCAATTCAAATCTATTACAAAAACGTTTAAATCCCTATTTTCAATTCATTTTGTGTATGATTAAAAGGAATGAAGAAAAAATATATTAATTTAATTTACAAAACTTGAATCATTCAAAGGTTTAATTAATTCCATTATGAATCGATTCAACGATGGATGAAGTCTATTTAAATAAAAGGTTTGAATGAAGCTAAATGATTAAAAGTTGAGAATAGATTTATGGAATGAATTGCTGACATTTTTACTTCCGAATTAAGATGTTAGTGAATTAAGTTCAATTTTAATAATTTAATTTGAGGCTCTGTTATCAAATATTTTTTTAATTTCCTGATTAAATTTGTAATGTCTATTTTATTGGAATGAATTGCAAAATTCAAAATTGAACACTTTTATCAACTAAATTTTCATACATTGCACGATGGGGCCAATGACAGGTTTTGAGGCAAAAAGTCCTTTTTTCAAGTCAACCATTTAAAAAAAATAATTTATGAATTTTATATTTAAAACTTTGAAACACTCAAATATTAAAAAATTAAAGTCAGGTGGCAACTCATGGCGACATGCCGAGCTGCCAAAGTTGCCAAGTTTTGCTTTACTACATTTTCCGACATTCAATCACAATGAAACAACAAAGGAATTTTAGTCATCAAACAAAAACTTTTAAGATTATAAAAATTTTGTAAAATGGAAAACACTTGTAAAGGTGTGTAAATTAAAATGTTATTAAAAATTTAAAAA
Organism: Calliphora vicina; assembly: GCF_958450345.1. Taxonomy (NCBI): domain Eukaryota; kingdom Metazoa; phylum Arthropoda; class Insecta; order Diptera; family Calliphoridae; genus Calliphora; species Calliphora vicina. The sequence goes on along the minus strand of NC_088781.1, from coordinate 55,104,132 downwards.
TAAAGTTAGATGTAGTAAATAATTTTTTGTGTCAACTTGTGTTGTCTTTTTTGTGAAGTTTTTGCTGTCGACCATATATTCTTTGGAATAGAACTTTGTTTATCCGAGCGTATCCGTGAAAAAATATATGTGTGGGGAAAGGTAATAATGTGTACTATAATTTTTTGGAAAAACCATCTGCAGCCATTTGCCGCTGTTTATAAAAATTTATTTCTAGATAGCGTACAACTTAAAAATTTTGATATTTATACCCTAAACCTCCATAGTGGGGAGGGTATATTGGGTTAGTGCTGATGTTTATAACGAGCAAAAATATTATTCCAACGTCACCCTTATGGTGTACCAATCTGCTCAGGATCACTTTCTGAGTCGATTATGCGATGTCCGTCTGTCCTTCTGTCAATGTAAACCTTTTAATCAAAGGTTCCAATTTTAAAGAAAATTCGACAAAATTTGCTTTTCAACAAGCTTTTCTCTTGTCACAAAGCCTGTTGAATTTGGTTAGAATCGGTTCATTATTTCTCCTAGCCCCCATACGATTGCCCTATCTGAAAATAGTTAAGCTCTCATAAAAATCTTATTTATATAGATATCCAAACCAAATTCAGCACATATAAGTTTTATATAAGCCGAAATCGCACCACCAAATTTTGTGTCGATCGGACTTTAATTAGACATAGCCTGCCCACTGAAATTTTTAAATGGCCGCAGTATACTAACTGTGCAAAGGTAGCATAATCATTAGTCTTTTAATTGAAGGCCCACTTCCGAAAATCACTTTTATAACGATCCACGATGGGGCCAATGAATTAGAAGTGGATGAAACAGAAAATTTTCAAGTAAGAATTTATTACAAAAGACAATATTTTGTAAGTATTAATTAAATTTTTTCTTTTTAGTATGATTAAATATTGATGATACAATCCAAATTCCATGTATGTTGTGAACACTCACACAGCAAGAATTTTATTATTTTTTAAGTAATTTTCTTAAATGTATTAATATGAATTATTTTGTTTATTTAAAGTAAGTTTCTAAATAAATGTATCTTGAACAGACTGATGCAATTATCGCTTAATTTCAAGATCCGCCTATAGCCATGCATATATTTCCTGTCACTAGAGGTGGGTGTGGCAATAGGCGGATTGACTTGAAATGATTACTAAAGTCTTAGGTGAGCATTTATGTGACCTATTTGAAACTCAGAAACTTATTATTTCCCGGTGATCATCAACCGCAGTAGTACTTTAATCCACCTACTGGAAATTGGCGTGGCACTGCCCGATTGACTTAATTTTTTTACTGAAGACTTAAAAGCTCATTATTATCATCTGTACGAAATTTGAAAGGTCTAGCTATTTCCTGTGATTTATTGCCTCAAAAACTGGTCATTGGCCCCATCGTGCATTGGAAAGTCAAAGAATCGAAGGGTTTCAAACAATTAAACTTTTATCTAAAAATAATTATGTTAATATCTAGTGATACCTATAATTTGTTTTATTTAAATTATTTACAGATACAATCACCAATCATGTCTGTAGTCATCGGATCAGCAGACAAATTCAGGAATAATCGCCCCTTGATGGTTAATGCCTGGTCACAGACGACAGGCACTGACTTTTCATATCTCCATGAAATCGAAAATAGAGAGCAGCAATCTCAGAGGGAAAGGGAATTAGAAGAAAAAATAAGAGTACTGGAGGAAAATCTCAAGGCTCATACAGAACTACTATCTCAAATACATGCGACATCGGCAAGGACATCAGCATTACTGTCACAGCAGCAACCACAAAGTCAGCCAATAAATAATATTGATTACAAAAACAACAGCAACAGCAGCGCTAATATCAGCGGCAATAGTACTAGGGCAATAGAAGTAAGTCCCAAAATTGTTACTGCCCAAAACGACACACATCAAGTGAATTGTGCTCCTGCAGAATGCATCAAATATACAATTTTAGCTGAAGGTAAAGTGAATGACAATGATGAACCAATAGAAATCCATTTGGCCGAAGATTCAGTTTTAAACAGTTCTGCTGAATCAGGCCGGTTAGAAATTTGTCTGGATACCGAAGAAAATATTGAAGATAATAATACAACGACATTACATCATCAGATGGCTCCAACAACTTCAAACACAACGCAGCAAAATGATACAAAAAATGAAACAATTATATTTACTAATAATATACAACAAAAACTACCAACCCAAAAACGTCGTATCGTTTACGGCAATAGTTTACGTAAGACAGCTAAGGTCAGAATTACGAACGTAAACACCACAACAATCCAAAATGTCATTCCGTCACTCACAGACAGTAGCAACGCTGATACGAGCATCATTACCTTCGATCCAGAAAATGTAATGGTATCGATTGGGCCCAATGACACACGGATACCAGCAAAGTTGTATGATAATATGAATTGGACATTTGCCTCCATTGCCACTAGGAGGCTTCTAATGGCCATATTCGATCGGAAGGTCTTGGCTACACACTCGATGACTGGCAAGCCTTCGCCGGCCTTTAAGGACCAAGGCAAACCACTGAAACAAATGTTGGATCCGCTTGTAATAGCAGATATTATATTTGCGGTAACTCGCAAGTGTCAAGTTTCCGACAAAGAAGTGCGTAATGCCATCACAACGAAATGTGCCGATGAAAATAAGATGATGAAGCTACAAATGAATAAACGAACGCCAATGAGGGAAATTAATAAAGAAAATCTAACTGGTTAAGACAACACACGCTCTCTATTATGTTTCTAATCGTATTAATCTTTGTTTTCTATATATAAAATTGTTATTTTTTAAAAACCATAGATTTTAAATTCCAAAGATAAAATGTTTTAATAAAATATAACGTGCACTTATTCTATAAGTGTTAGACAAAAATGTATATACTATATTTAAGTATTTAATTTATATTCTAGTAATAAACCATAATTATATTGTAACAACATGTAACTTTTATATAAATATTTAATAACTTCTTTTAGTTAAAATTATACAATTCTCTAATTTATTTCTAAAACTTTTTGAATTAGAAATATATATTTTAAAATACATTACATATTTCATTAATAAACAATTTTTATATATAATTTCATAAAAATTAATAAATAATTTGTTTTTTTATTTTTAATATTTGACTTCAAAGGTTAGAATTTCGCTAAAAGAATCATATTTTACACAATACTAGCTAAAACCCGGTGTGCTTCGCTACCCGTACCGTAAAGATTTACAATATATTTAGCCCCATTTTCTCAATCTCTGGTTATTTTTTATCGTGACGAAAAATGTTAATTTGAGGTTTATCGTTACGAAAAACGATAACCAGATATTGAGAAAATGGGGGTTAGTCTATCTGAAATTAGTTTCTGTTCATGTGAAAAACATGGATTTTCTAGATTTAGTACGCAAATTTGCAAAGACTGACCTTGAGTTTTATCAATTGTCATTGCAAATACTAAGCAAATAGGAAACTGCAATCGAATAAAATCAAATGGCATTTCCGAAGTTATAATTCGGTCGCTCCGATTAGATTGTTCATTAATTGCCTTACTGTAAGTCGAGTGCCATTACAAATACGCAAACAATCATATAAAACAAACACACATTGACTTTTATATATACATATATATAAGGGTTTCAAATGTATACAAATTTTAACATTTACTTAATATTGTTGGTAGTCCGCGCACTTCTGCACTAAAAATTAATATTGATAGCTGCTATAGCTTTCCCTATATATAATTTGTCATTATATCTATGGAAGGTGCCACGCCCACTTTTGATAGTTTGCCCATTTTTGTCCTAAATATGTAATTCATGCAAAGTTTTATTGCTTTACATATCATATGATTTTTAGTATTTAGTTTGTATGGGATGTGCCACGCCCACTATTGATAGTCCGCCTCCATTTACGCGGTTTGTTGGGCCCAAAAAAGTAGCGTGTAAATCAAATTCGCGTAAAACGAGGTTCTAATTTAGAACGAAATGCTTTTGTGGGACCAGTAATTTTTTATTTCACGTAAAACAATACATCAGTCACATAACAAAAAAGAAATTGGGACTTAAAAATCGCGTTAAATAGAAAACACATATGTACATACATATTGTCACCTTAAATGAAAGCGGACATAACTACACAAAAAAAGAAACATTCCCACGACAGCCGGTTCTACGCACCGGAATGACCCGAGTTCACTCGGCCAAGGGCTGTCAACTCAGCAAACACTGCTGCTACAACAACAACACAAAAATTCAAAATCGAGTTATTGATTGATTGAACAATTGCCAAGAATACTCTATTATTATTGATTTTATAACGTATCCAGCTAAAACAATAAAAATGTAGTTACGTCCGTTTGCATTTAAGGCGACGATATATACTTTAAGTAAAGTTATTTTATTTGTACTTTTAAAAACATACTTAAAACAAAAGTAAAGTAAAAAAACACAACCATAGAGAATTATACATAGAGACGAGACACTCCGATTTGTCAAACAAAAATACAACAAATTATATGTCTGATACAACAACAAAATACATTGACTAGCAAACTCAACTAAAAAAAATATTTCTTATCGAAAATTAAGGAAAAAATGTCAATTACAAAAACAAAATATTCCAATACATAAAAATAACAAAAAATTTATAAAAATTAACGAAGTTTTCAAAAAAGAAATCTGTTATTCGCTTGTGTTTTTTTCGTTATATAAAATCGCGTTATATAAAAATCGCGTATTTGAAAAAATGGTTGCTAATTTGAGTTCGCGTAATATCGAATTCGCGTAAATAAAGTACCGCGTAAATGGAGGCTTGCCTGTACATATATACATATAAACACACATTCACTTTTATATATATAGATACAATAGAATTTTAAGAATTATATTATTTTTGTCGGAATTTGTATTGAATTTAACAAACAAAGCTCCTCTAATGAATCCTGAATGAATTAATTTTGTTCGCTTAACATATGCAGATATGTCACAGACATTAACCCTATAACCGGCAAGGCTGCATTTAGGCGGGTATGTTAAATATATGTAATGCTGCTCTATTTGGTTACTTTTCCCGTTATAATGGTAAATACACAGAAAAAATTATATTTCAATTCAAACATTTATCCCATATTGAACTGGTTTCAATTATTTTATAATTGAATCAAGTATTCATGTGCTCAAAAACAAAATTTTCTGATATTTTCTATTGAATATTGAGTTTTAATTTGATAACTTTTAACAATTGAATATACAATTTTCGTTATTGGTTGAACTTTAAATACAAAAATTATTGAATAGATAATTTTCGTAATTGAAAACACAAAAAATAACAAAAATGTGTTTTCAATTACGAAAATTATCTATTCAATAATTTTTGTATTTGAAATTCAACCAATAACGAAAATGTGTATTCAATTGTCAAAATTATCAAATTCAAAACTCAAAATTCAATAGAAAATATCAGAAAATTATGTTTTTGAGCACATGAATACTTGATTCAATTATAAAATAATTGAAAAAGTTCTATTTTAAAATAAAGTCGACTTTAACAAAAGTTAACTTTAAAATTTCTTTCATAGTTAGGGTGATTGTTTTTCAAAAATGTTAAAAAAAGGAATTTCGGTTAATCGACACAAATTAATCGGTTTATTGTTATTTGAAAATCGACAATTTTAAATCATTCTAACAATTAACCGTCCAAAATCAATCGGCTAACTGATTAACAGTTAAATAAAATGAAAATAGAAAAACCGAATTAAGAAAGAATTGGAGTTGGTGAAAATCAAATCAGATTTATTTCGCTTAGGTAACGAATGATAAAGAAATATTAAAACCATTTTGAAAACTTAAAGTAGCTTCATTTCAAAGAATTACAAAATACTATTTCGCAATTGAATTTTTCACAATAGTCGATGTTTCGATTAGTCAAAGCAGAATAGATAAACAATAACAAAAGGCGTATATTTAGGGTTTTCCGTATTGTATTGTTATTAGTGCAATTGTCGCTGATATTTCAAATAAAAAAACCAACTCGTAGGTATATCTAAAATATTAATTAAATGCACTTATATGAGTAGATGGAAAGACCTCTGCTGTTGGATTCTTCTCTTCTCATTACAGGTAAATAAAACGAACTGGAATAAATATGTAGGCATTTATAGAAACAGGCAGATTGCCTTGCAGTAAGAATTACAAAGTAAGGCCAGCTGAGGATTAAAGTATCCTACCTACCTTTAAACTATTTGTAATAATTGTTTGTTAATGTGTTCCTGGTACAAGCAGGCTACAATTGATATATATGGTAGGTAGCAAAGGATATCAACAGGCAAAGCTGGATAAAGTGGCGGCATTAGCAACAATTGTATATAGGAATAAAACTAAAGGAATTTTAAAGCATTAGCTATTAAAACCTCACAGTGTCAACTTCTTGCTCGAATTCTTACTGGAATTTTAAAACATTAATTATCAAAAACTCACAGTGTCAACTTCTGACTAAAGCAGTATTTAAAAAATAAATTCTTGTTCAAATTCTTACTGGATTTTTATTAAAAAAGTGTGAAATATTATTCTAAACGGAATTATAATGGAAGCAAAAATGGTAAGTTTATTTAAAAAGCAAAAATTCCTTTTTATTATCATTAACATCGTTTCATATAAGTTAAATCATCAAATTGACAATATTCGAAAGAATTCATTCATAATTCCATTTTAAAAATGAAATTAAATTTTATATCTTAAGCCATTCATCAGCGAATAAGTTCAATGGCTTAATTCCTTTGTACCTCAAATGTATTGAATTAATTCCTTTTGAGAATTTTATCTGCGAAGAATTAATTCAATATTGAATCATTAAAATTTTCTTAAATTCAAATCCATTATAAAATAGCTTTAAAAATGTATTGAACACAGAAAAAATTGTTTCTTAAACCGTTTCAATTCAAATATTTGTCACATATTGAACTGGTTTCAGTTATTTGATAATTAAATCAAGTATTCATTTTCTCAAAAACATAATTTCTTGATATTTTCTATTGAATTTTGAGTTTTGAATTTGATTATTTTGACAATTGAATATACAATTTTCGTTATTGGTTGAATTTCAAATACAAAAATTATTGAATAGATAATTTTCGTAATTGAAAACACATTTTTGTTATTTTTTGTGTTTCAATTACGAAAATTATCTATTCAATAATTTTTGTATTTGAAATTCAACCAATAACGAAAATTGTATATTCAATTGTCAAAATAATCAAATTCAAAACTCAAAATTCAATAGGAAATATCAAGACATTTTGTTTTTGAGCAAATGAATACTTGATTTAATTATGAAATAATTGAAACCAGTTCAATATGGGATAAATGTTTGAATTGAAATATAATTTTTTCTGTGAATGATTAAATCTTTCTTCAATTCCAATCAATTACAAAAACGCTTAAGTCACTTATTCCAATTCATTTTGAGAATGATTAATCGCAAAAGAAAACACATTTTAATTTAATTTGTATTAGAATTGAATTTACAAAACATGAATCATTCAAAGGTTGAATGTATTCTCTTTTGAATTAATTCCATTATGAATTGATTCAACGATGAATGAAGTCTATGAGAATAGATTTATGGAATGAATGGCTGACATTTTTACTTCCGAATTAAGATATTAGTGAATTAAGTTCAATTTTAATTAATTAATTTGAAGCTCTGATTCGAGTGTATATTTTCTGTTATAAAATATTGTTACGTTTTAACCTTTTCAAAACATTTGGTTTATTTCCTTTAAATAAACCGGATACTTTTGATTGCAAATAAAAGCCGTTTAGTAGTTTGAAAATTGTAACAACTCTTTATTTATTCAAATGTACAACAACAACAGAATTAAATAGTCACTCAATGTTTTTTTATACATGTTTGTAAATTCGCAGAAAAACAGACACAATTTATAATGTACACGAATTTACTTGAAAAACACAACACACTTTAAGGCACTCAGTTGATGTTTATTCGAAAAGCGTCTCTGATAAACTGACTCACGACTGCAACCTCTGCCACTATTTATAACAATGCATTACCATCTAGAAAGCTCTATTTCTACAATGTTCCTTAACTGAATATTCGAATTCAAACAGCGTTGCCAACTTACGATCAATGGTCAACTGAAAGCTTTTATTTAATAATGCCCACAGATATTTTACAGTTTGCTATTACAGCACTGTTATTTGAAAGCATTATGCTACTTTTAAATCAGCCCTTAAAATCGTTATATTTGAATTCAAGTACAATTTCGTAACAATATTTTTTAAATTTCCCGAACAAATTTGTAATGCCTATTTTATTGGGATGAATTGCTAAATTCAAAATTTAATAGTTTCAGCAATTAAATTAACATGCATTGGAAAATCAAAGAATCGAAGGCTTTTAAACATTTAAACTTACTTCTAACAATAATTATGTAAATATCTAGTGATACCAATAATTTGTTTTATTTCAATTACTTATTTACAGATTCAATTACCAATCATGTCTGTAGTGGTCGGATCAGCAGACAAATTCCGAGGCATACCAGAGCCAGGACAGCGGATTAATCGGCCCTTAATGGTTGATGCCTGGTCACAGACAACCGACAGTGAATTTTCTTACCTACATGAAATCGAAAATAGGGAGCAGCAATCTCAAAGGGAAAGAGAATTAAAGGAAAAAGTAAAGGCACTGGAGGAAAATCTAAAGGTCCACAGAGAATTACTCTCCCAAATACATGCGACATCGGCAAGAACGTCAGCATTACTGTCACAACAGAAACCACAAAGTCAGCCAATAAATAATATTGGTTACAAAAACCAAAGCAACAGCAGTGCTAATATAAGCAGCAATATTACTACAGCAGCACAAGTAAGTCCTAAAATTGTAAATGCCCTAAACCCTACCAAGCAAGTGAATTGTGCTGCTGCCGAAAGTGGGAAATATACAATTTTAGCTGAAGGTACGGATACGGATGAACCGATATTCATTCATTTGGCCGAAGATGATGTGTCTTTAAATTTAAACAGTTCAAGGGATTCAGGACGTTTGGAAATTTGTCTGGATACTGTAGAAAACATTGAAATTAAGACTGAACATAATAGTGTCAACAATTCCCCTACAATTCAACATCAGACGGCTCCAGCAACTTCAGTCACAACACATCATGAACATCATGTCATAAAGAGACAAAAACTGGCAGCACAGCAAATTGTTGGAAAAGATCAAAGAATTATTTATGGCAATAGTTTACGTAAGACGGCTAAAGTCCGAATTACCAACATAAACACCACAACAATGCCAAAAGACTTTCCCTCACTCGCAGATACGAGCATCATTACCTTCGATCCAGATAATGTAATGGTATCGATTGGGCCGAATGACACACGGATACCAGCTAAGGTTTATGATAATATGAATTGGACATCTGCCTCGATTGCGACGAGGAAACTTCTAATGGCCATATTCGATCGGAAAGTCTTGACTGGCAAGCCTTCGCCGGCCTTTAAGGACCAAGGCAAACAACTAAAAAAATGTTTGGATTCCAAAGTCATAGACGACATTATATTTGCGGTAACTCGCAAATGTCAAGTTTCCGACAAAGAAGTGCGTAATGCCATCGCCACGAAATGTGTCGACGAAAACAGAATGGTGAAGCTACAAATGAATAAACGGACCCGAATGAGAGAAATGAACAAAGAAAATCTGATTGGATAAGGCAATCCTCTAATAAATAATAGCTAACATGCACCTATTCTGTGACGAAAATATATTAAAACATTAGACTTAAATAATATATTCTTACTAGATCAATAAATATAAAATTTAATTTAAACAACATGTACCTTTTATAATATAAATAAAAAATATTTTAGTTTTAAGTTATAATCATTATGATTGTATTTATAATATGACTTTTTTAAGATAAACAAATTATACTTCAATTTTCATACTAATTTGAAGTTTTTTAAATTAGAAAAATATATTTTTAAATTTAATTAAATATCAATAAGTTAAGTTTTATTACATGCAAATACATATTTTTTAAAACTAAAATTAATAAATAATATGTCTTTTTTAAATTGGAAAAAATCGTTTTATAATGATTTTCAGATTTTGCTTAAAACACTCAAACATTTTTGCTTAAAACTCGCAAAAATAAAAAAAAATTTTAAAATTAAATGTATAAATTCAATTACAATGCAATAAAATATGATTAATGAATATTACATTAAAAATTTTTTTTGGAAATTAACCCTGTATCTCCTTTAGGTCAAAATTACCAAAAAACTGTGTTATCGCCAAAATTCGGAAAAAAATGCAAATTTTTCAGTTTTTGTAAAAATTTTGCTACTAAATAAATTCTTTTCGAATTTAATGCAAAATAATCGAAATATGTACGTAGTTATCGTTGTAATGAGATATAAATGACAAAATTTGGTTAAAAAATGTTAAAGTTATTAAAAATTCGCCAGACCATTAACGTGTATCAGGCCACTTGAACAAAAAATTTAGGAAAAAAAATTAACATATTTCGAGAAAAATTAAAATAAAAGCTAATTTTTATTTAAAATATATACGTATTTACTTGTGTATGATTTTGTCTTCGTCAAAAAAAAATTAAATTTTTTAACGGCTGTTTCGGATCTCAATTTTCAAATTTTAAAAAATTTTGTTAAACAAATTTCAGAATTTTTTGATCATCACATTGGGATTTATTGAGATCATAATAGGGAATAAAAATATGAAAAAATTATGTCAATACCTCTTACAGTTTTTCCACACCTGCGATTTAAATTTTGCGATTTTCAAGAAAAACTAATTTTTTGTCCATATTTTGGCGAATGAGCCCAATTTCCTTAATGTTATAAATTTTAAGCAAAACCTATTCATAGTATTATAGTCCTGGTAATTTTAAATGTGGTCTGAAAGCTTTACTAAAATTTAAATCGTGAAGGTCAAATTTTTCAATATTTGGAATTTCTAATGAAAAGATAGCGAAATGTTATATATTTTTGGCTGATTTTAATTTCTAGAACACAATGCAGAACGTTAACGAGTTTCACCTATTTATTCCATATAAATAGTAAAATTTTTGCATATATCTGAACTTTGACCTCGATGCGCGTCCAGAAATCGTTGTCCGATTTGGCTCAAATTTTCAGCACTTAACTTTTAGGCATAGTGTCACAGTATTCCACCCGACACTCTTCAAAATTTTAACAAAATGTTTTTTCCATACATCTGCTTGTCACTCTAATCTATATATAATGTATATATTCTAGATCCTTATAGATAGCGGAATCGATTAAGCCATGTCTGTCTTTCTGTTGAAATCAACTTTCCGAAGCCCCCAAATAACTTACATACACGATTCATACATCAATATCTCCGGAATTCTTTCGACACGGTTGCTATTTAAAATCGAGAAAATCAGTCCAAAAAATGGCTGAGATATAACATCGATTTTTGACCTATATCTGGCTTACTAAGTCAATAATATAGATAATATGGATATCTAATGATAGATATTTCAAAAACCTTTGCAACGACGTATATTATACTATATACTATGGTCTTGTAAATTGGACCTACAATGGGTCAAAATCGGAAAAAAATAATTTTTAACTCGACTTTTTTTTCACCAAAAGTTTTTTTCGCTGAATATTAAAAAAAAAAAATATTGAAAAAACAAAAATTTTAAATTTAAAAAAGTTAAAAAAAAAACAATTCCAAAAAAGTTTTTTCCAAAAAAGGAAAAAAAAACAACTTAGGAAAAAAAATTTTTGTTTACCTAAAAATATTTAAAATTTTTATTTTTAAGTATAATTTGGTGAAGGGTATATAAGATTCGGTACAGCCGAATATACAGGCCTGTCACAGAATTCCATTTCGATCGAAAGTGGAAATATTGAATTACTAAATATTTTTTGGAATTAATAAATTATACGGAATCTGAAGAACCTAAAACGAAATCGATCAGAATAAAAACCACGGAATTGAAACCATTCCGAAAAAAGTGTGTGACAGGCCTGATAGCTCTCTTACTTGTAGAATATAATATTAACAAACTGTTTTTTAAATCAAGTAAATATTTCAATTAGCTTTCAAATTAAAAGTCTTGTCTAAGCTTGGACAAGACAAATATAATATTGTATGCACTAGGGTATTCATTCGAGTAATGATCGTTCGATTAATCGAATAATTTAAAACTGAGCATTTTCGGATAACGAATAATTCGAAGAAAATTATATTATTATATTGAAATTTATTAAACGGCTTCAAACTTTTCATAATTCCAAATTTATATAAGTAATAATGACTTACAAAAATTGTATTGTTTCTGAAATTCGACAAATAACTAAAGATAAAGGAAGTTTTTCGATCATTGTAGATGAGTGGTCCGATAGCTCCTTCTATAAATATATAAATATTACTGCAAGAAGTTACAATTCTAAAAACAAGTCTTTCAAAATGTTTAATTTAAGACTTGAACCAATGAAAATAAAAGGTACGGATTAAAATATTTGTTATTTAAAAAAAGGCTGAATGATTTTAGAATTGATTTTGAAACAGACATTTTAGGGTCTAAACATGACGTGGCGGCCGTTGTATGAACATATTCTGGCGAAATATTAGCAGAATCGCTATTAATAATTAAAATATTAACTTAGATTAAAGAGGTGTTGAAAGTGATGGCGAATGTAATTTTGAAACGGTCTTCGAAAGTGATATTGAGGATGACATTTATAATGATTACGTTGAAATAGACGAAGGCCATGATCTTAAAATAAATATAAGTGACGTTATTTTTAAAATAAATAAAATAGCGTACGTAAGTGTTGCAAAATATTTAATAAATCGAATGATAAACACTAAATATTGCAAAATTAAGTTTTGTTGCAAGAAAAACATGAAGTTCGTCATAAATGTACATGATGTTAAACATCTTTGTCTAACATGGTAATAAACTTTTTGCTTATTTATAAATGTGTCAATCATGCACTGTCTGACTTCAAATTAGCCACGTTCACTGACAATGATATCAAACTTTGGACAGATTTGTGTAATTCCTTAAGACAAAGATTCGGCAAGGTTGATAGAGCTTGAGGGTATAATACAATCTATATATCTCTACTTTAATATAGAAAGGCCCTAACTAACATTTTCCTTTCTTTACAGGAGGAGGAAACAACTTAATAAAACTTAAAGTTCTGTAGTTGCGATTTGTTTTTAATACAGATTTAATGTTGTAACATTCCGATAGATAATTACGGAATTATCTATCGAAGTATGCAAAAACAAAATTTAAAAAAAAAAAAAATAGTTAGGGCGTTTCTATATTAAGGTAACGATATATATCCCAGTAAGCACCAAAGCCCCAAAAATTCAAGCACTTGAACATTTTGTTGGAATTTGACTTGAATGCAAATGTAATTATACTTTAGACATGAAAAATATTTGAAAATTTATTTATACATATGGCTTGAATTTATGTTTCCTTTTTACTGGAGAATGGTATTGAAATAAAGTGTAATACATCTGTAATTCAATTGCTTGACTATAATTCAAGGCTTGAATTACACTTGCTTTCAACTTGAATTCCAGTACAAAATGCTTATTGGGATAAGAGTAACGTTACTGACTGACTGATTCATCATCGCACAGCCCAAACGGCTGAAGCTAGAATCACGAAATTTTAACTGTGTGTTCCTTCCTACCCAAAACGATCCGATAAGAAGGGATTTTTGGAAACTTGAAAGTTTAGGGGGTAAAAAAGGTTAAATTCCGTAACCTTATATCTTCAAAACTAATAAAGATACAAAAAATTGCATGTTACTCCATTTAAAAAAAAAGCTGACAGGTGTTTCGTACTTTTTCGAAATTCGAACCTTTTAGGGGAGAAAACAAGTAAAAACTGTATTTTGGTACTTTTTTGGCACCCTATGTATCTTTTAAACCAATAAACATAGAAACAAATTTTAAATCGTATTCTTTACTTATCAAAAAATAAAAAAACATAAGTTTGGTACTTTTTGGAAATTCGAACCCTTAAGGGATAAAAATTGTGTTTATTTTTGGTACTTTTTCATAAAATATGTTTTTCTATAATTTGACATAGACATACGAATATTTTATTAAGAACTCCCACCACGATACAGAAATTTATTTGAATACAATTTTACCACCGCACATGGGGATAAAAAAAGGTACCAAAAAGGGAATAAAATCGGGAAAATACGTTTTATTTGAAATTATTAAGTCAATTTTGATAATTTTTTTAACATTGGTTCCTGTATTCATACAACAATTAACTAGCAGGGTTTTATTTGGAACTCGAGTGAAAAGGTGTATATTGGGCCAAATACGGGTAAACAGTTTGGTACTTTTTTAAAACATATTTCTTCTTGGACACATTAACACAGATTTTAATCGTTTGAGATATGTCTGTAGCATAAACAATTTTGGAAAAATGGAAAATTTTTAAAATTCATACTTGAAATTGGTACTTTTCTCCTTATGGTACCTTTTTAATATTTTAAATTATTTCACTTATCGACATTAAAGTTATCTGATATGTATCTGAGTGAAGTTAGTGTTAGGAATAGGGGATAATATTTAGGTACCAAAATGTGAGAACTGAACTATTGGTACTTTTTATTCTTCTAATAGTACTTTTTGAATTTTCTATAACAATGGACTTAGAAACATGAAATTAAGCGTATATGGTCCTAAGTGAGAGATAATTCTAGGGGTAGACTTTTTGGTACTATTTCTTTATTCTAATGGTACTTTTTGAATTTTCTGTAATAATGAACCTAGAGTTACCAAAAAACCAAAGAATTTCAAAACTGCTGTTTCGGTTTTAAAAAATTTAATACCGATCGGCTTCGGTTTTTATCGGTTATGTGATAACTTATTAAATATTAAGTGTTATAGAAACAAAATTAGTGGATAATATAGGAAATGCTATACAAATTTAAAATTCAAAAGTGATAATTTTTGACAATTACGTCTCGTCTCTATGTTACCCTATGCTTTTAGATTTGATTTGAAAACATAAAATATGAAAAAATCATACTATTAAAGAAATTATTTATAAATTATACACAGAAAAAAGTTTCAACATAAATATTATGATTCGAATTCATTGATTTCAATTCATAACATTTATAAATAATTTCTTAAATAGTATGATTTTTTAATATTTTATGTTTTGAAATAAAATCTAGAAGGCTTGAAAAATATAATTTCATTTTTATTTTTATGTTGTTCAAAAATGTTTGAAATTTTTCATGGAAAATTTTTAGTTTTTTTTATGATTTTCAGCTACAAAATGATATAAAAAGCGCGAAAATGATTAAATTGATTTAAGAGGATGAAATGCTTTTATATTTATGAATGTTTTATTATGTTTAATGATAATTTTTAAGTTTCAGATATTCTCCTTTTTATCTTAAAATATTGGCCAATATATGGCTATTATGCAAATATTCTTGCACTAATTCATTATATAATACAATTATAATGCAATTTATTAAAAAATTAAGTAAAAAAGCAAAAATTTTCGTCATGTAAAATTTTATAATATTTATGAACATGTTCTTATTTTGAATGAAATAAGTTTGGGAAAAAAAAGTCAAGTTCGATTAATAATATTTATTACAAAATTCATTCCAATTATGAATTTCTTTTTTCTGTGTATAAATTGAAATCAATGAAATCAAATCATAATATTTATGTTGAAACCTTTTTCTGTGTACTATTTATTTCTTAGAATTTTTTTAATAAGAGAAATATAGTTTTCAATTTAAATAAATATCAAAAAGTTATGGTTTGTTCATGCAAATACATAGTTTTTAAAATTAAAATTAATAAATAATTTGTCTTTTTTAATTTTGTTTAAAACACGCAAAAATAAAATCGAAAAAGAGAAAAATCAAACGTATAAGTTCTGATATAACGCAAGAAAATGCAGGGAGATTTTAAAATTTATGAGCCAAAAATAGTTAAATATGTGTTTATCAAATAAGGACAAAAAAACTTTGGCGAATAATGTTGTCCAAAACAAGAAAAATTAATCGGGTGAAACAAAAGATTTAAACACCAAACGTGTTGTACGTACATATGTATGTGAACAAAAATAAATTATTTTTAAACTTTTACGATTTTTGAAAATGAAATTTACAAAATGTTTTTTTAATCAAGTAAATTATAAAAAATAATTCTTGAAAAATCGTATAAATTATTGAATGTTTCTACACAAAGGTTAAGCTTGGACAAGACAAGTTTATTTCACTGCTGGAATCAATGAAACTTCAACTTGTAAAAACTGCTTAAACTTGTAAAAACTACTATCTAAAAAATTAACATATGTGGGATTTAGACGTCGTTTTTAAATAACATTGTTAAATAAATTTTAATTATTACTCTTAACAATATGTGTCCCAAATACTTTAGACCATAGTAGAAAAATAGAAGGTAGTTTCATTCTCTCCTTATTTTTTAAAATTCTACGTCTGACATGCTTAAGGATTTTGACGTTTTCGTTAAAATAGTAATACCATATTAATTAAAAATTTTCCCATATATTCTTTGAAGTTTGTGAAACAATTAATACATAATTTTCATTAATTTGAAAAATATTAAAAAAATATAACAAATATTTACTAGCAAATTGGGATCAAAGGTAAGATTTTCATTTTCAAATATTTCAAAGCTAATTTGTGAACATTATTTTAAGATTTAACAAACATGAGTTGCATTTTCCCCAACTGCGAAAATATCAAATATTTTTGCAAAAATTCAAATGTAAATTTTTTTAAAGTCCCTACATTACCTAACAAACGACAACAGTGGCTGTATACATTTTTATTTAAATACTAAATTATAAATTACACATTTTTTGTAAAAAAATTCTCTAAAATAAAAATCATTTTTAGGATTGTGGCAACGCTTTTTATAATGCTCACAAAATAAGGAAACTTCAAAAAACCTTATTTGAAAAAAAAATTTTGATTGAAACTACCATAGAATAAACACATAGAACGGAAGAAGAGAATAATATATATTGAAAAATTAATCTCTTTTCACACATACGGGTGATACAATAACAAAATACATGCAATACATTCTCATGAATTAGGTTTTTGACAACAGACTTAGGTTTTTGGCTCTCAGTTACCTATCTAGTTATTGTCTATGGACACTACCTTCTATATTTTTATCATGCTTTAGATAGCTATTTCTCCAATTTTTCAAAAAAAAATTAAAAAAAAAATAAAAAAAATTTAATATTTTTTTTCCGAAATCAAAAACATTTTTGACTTTTTTTTAAAATGGGCCCTTTTTTCTCTTAAAATAAAGCTTAGATATTTTCCTTTAAGACATATTTAGTCGCTTAGTGGGATGCGAGTTCGATATCTATCAAAATAAATGTTTTGTTACTCAAAACATGCAATTTTTGACTTTTATTGGAAAATCAAAAACTTTTTTTTCAAAATTGAACCTTTTTTAATTTTATTTTTCTGGATGCTAGTTCGATATCTATCTAAATAAATAAACATGCAATTTTTGACTTTTTTTTGGCAAAATCTAACTTTTCTCTAGCTCTAGCTTGGGTCTATTCCTATAAGACCTTTTTGGTCGCTTAGTGGGATGCGGGTGGGATATATAGCAAAATAAATGTTTTGTAACTCAAGATATACAATTTTTGATTTTTTTTTTGGAAAATCGAATTTTTTTTCCAAAAGGTGCCCTTTTAAAATTTGTTTGCTCAAAAGAAAGCTTAGGTCTATTCCTTTAAGAGATTTTTGGTTTCTTAGTGGGATTTTAAAAGTTAGTTCGCTTGACGTGAAATCCCCCATATGTTTATCATGAATTCCATAATACATCACAAACAAATCGACCTTGGGTCTTCCGGTGTAGATCCGATGGTAAACACATACTATTTAGAGGTCTTTGGTGTAGTATTATATCTTATTAAAATTAAAAAAATTGTAGTATTTATTGTGTATGATATCGGATTTTATTCATATAAAATGAATTTAAAAGATAATAATGTCCTCTAGACTACATAACTCAACAAAATATATGTTCGCAGAAAATGCATTCATGATGCAAATGCAATTTTCAGATGCATTTTTGGAAACATTCGCCATCTAAAATTTTCCAAATAATCTTTAATTGACTAAACAACCAAATAATTTATTTTATGTGACGTTCCCACCATTTTTAATATTGTTTTATATTTAACACCATTGTGTACAGATTTTAATCATTTAGGGCTTGTTTTGTTAGTAATTTGGTTTTCTATGTGCGTAGAAAAATTTAACAGCGTAGCTGTATTTTTTTAGAATAAAACGACTGCGCAAATTAATTTTATTTGCGGAATTTCGTTTTTTAGTATATTCAATAAGCTAAACCGTTTTTGAGTTACTCGAATATAGTACCCAGTAAGCACCAAACACCCAAAAATTCAAGCACTTGAACATTTTGTTGGAATTTGAATGCAAATGTAATTATGTTTTAAACTTGAAAAATATTTGAAAAATTAAATATTAATCAAACAAAAAACATATGACTTGGATTTATGTTTCCTTTTTACTGGAGAATGCTATTAAAATAAAGTATAATACAACTGTAATTCAATTGCTTAATTATAATTCAAGGCTTGATTTACACATGCTTTCAACTTGAGTTCTAGTAAAAAGGCTTATTGGGTATGTTGTAGGGTATTCGCTCGACTAATGATCGTTCGATTAATCGAATAATTTCTTACGAATAATTATTCGAACAATTTAAAAATGGCCATTTTCGAATAACGAATAATTCGAACAATTTTATGTAGAATAATCGAATAAAACGAATAAATGTTCAAATATATTTAAATTTATTAAATTGCTTAAAATTTTTCATAACTTCATATATGTATAAATATTACTGCAAGAAGTTAGAAATCTAAAAACAAATCTTTCAAAATTTTTAACTTAGGACTTTAACCAATGAAAATAAAAGTTACGGAATAAAATATTTATTATTTAGCTGGCAAAATATTAGAAGAATCGCAATTAATAATCACAATATTAACTTAGATTAAAGAGGAGTTGAATGTGATGGAGAATGTGATTTTGAAACGGTCGTCGAAAGTGATATTGAGGATGACATTTATAATGATTACATTGAAATAGATGAAGGCCATGATGTTAAAATATATGTATGTATATAAGTGATATTATTAACCGCGTACGTAAGTGTTGCAAAATATTTAATAAATCGGATGACAAACACAAATATTGCAAACTAACGTTTTGTTGCAAGAAAAGCATGGAGTTCGTCTTATACATGATTTTGAATATCATTGAACATCTTTGTCAAACATGGTAATAAAGTTTTTGCGTATTTGTAAATGAGTCAATCATGCGCTGCCTGACTTCAAATTATTCACTGACGATATCAAACTTTGATATCAAACTTTGGACAGATACCCTTTATTGTGTAATTCCCCAAGATCACTTTATTAAGCAAAGATTCGGCTACTTTGATAGAGCTGGATGTATAATACAATTTGTTATAAATAATTTAGAAATAGTGAATAATTAATTTACTAAAGAATTAGTTACTCAATTTAAAACCGGAATTAATGAACGACATAACGTTTATATTGTATTTGAATTCAGGATCATGTCCAACTATCTCAAATCTGAGTTAAACTGATCAGAATATTTCTGTTGAAAATTTAATGATGGACTTTGTTTTCGAATGCTTTTTAACATTATCAATACTTGAATTGTTAACTTTATTTAACGTTATTTTTTTTTTGTTTTTCATTAACAATAAAATATTAAAAAATCGACATTAAAACTTCATTCTTTACTTTTTAAAAAAAAAATTAAATTATTCGAATAATTCGATTAATTTTAAATGTGTGATCGAATTATTCGAACAAGTTAAAATCTCTTATTCCAGTTATTCGTTTTATTCGAACAAGAGAAAAATCGAATAATTCGAATACCCTAGTATGTTGTGAAACCTTCTCCATTTTCGAAATAACGGTATATCTCAAAAACAAGAGCTAACCTAAAACACGGTTTATTCTTGACAGTTTTTTCAACTAGCACAGTGTAATTATTGTAGTACTATAAATGAAAAAGTCGCTTACACCACGCGACTGTTCAATAAATAAGATTTCATTCCAAAATAAACTACTTCAAAGTAGTATACAAATCAACTATAAATACTTTCATGTGCATTCATGTAAAATTCATTGAATTACACAAACCCATTATTTTCATACTTCCTATCTCAAGCTTAAACCACTTTTGCACTGACTAACTCAAATGTTGAAACTTTTTTCTGTGAACAAAAGCCTTTGAATGAAGCTAAATTATTTGTTTAGCTAGGAATGGTATTATTGAATGAGTTGCTGACATGTTTTTAATACTAAATTAAGATTTTAGTGAATTAAGCCAGAGCTTTGAATTATGTAATTCGAAGCTGTGGTTTCGAATTAGCACCAATATTAAGTGCGGTTAGATATCGGCTTAAGACTCTAACATTTTGCCATTACATTTAATGCACAAGTTAAAACCGATAGTGAATCATTTTGATTGTATTCCAACACATCAATTCGGATTTCGAGAAAAACATAACACCATAGAACAAACTCACAGGTTGGTAGAAATCATATCCAAGACATTTGAAGAAAAAAAATATTGTTCTGCACTCTTCATCAACGTTTCGAAAGCCTTCGACAAAGTATGGCATGAAGGATTATCGATAAAAATAAAACAATATTTACCAGTGAACACTAGGGTGGCCCTTAATAAACGAAAGTTGGATTTTGGCCATTCTCACCCCCCAGTTTGGTGAACATTAGTAAAAAAATCATCCTGAAAAAATTTTAGGTAAATCGGTTGGGGTTAAGACGTGCCGCAAGCCCTCTGAAGTTTTGAGATGCATTTACAAGGGGAAAAAATGCATTTTTTTTCAGTTTTTGTAAAAATTTTGCCATTAAAAAATTACTTTTGTAATTTAATTTAAAAGAATCGAAATGTGTACGTAATTGTCGTTCTAATGAGACATAAAAAACAGAAATCGGTCAAAAAATGTTAAAGTTATTAAAAATTCGCCAGGCCATTAACGTGTCTCAGGCCACTAGAACATGAAATGTAGGAACAAAATTAACATATTTTGAGAAATATTAAAATAAAAGCTCATTTTTACTTAAAATATGTCCATATTTACTTGTATATGAGTTTTTGTCTTCGTAGGATACCGTTAACCTATTCTTAGGTATGAACAAAAAAATTTAATTTTTTTAACGGCAGTTTCAAAACTCCATTTTCAAATTTTTAATAATTTTGTTAAACAAATTTCAGAATTTTTTGATCATCTCATTGGGATTTATTAAGAGTATAATAGGGAATTAAATCGTGAAAAAATTATGAAAATAAATTTCATAAAAATCGGCCCAAAAATATACAACATTTCGAACATTTCAAAATCTTTCCAAGAGAAATTCCAAATATTGAAAAATTTGACCTTTGACCTTCACGATTTAAGGGTTAACGTTTTTTGATTTTAGTAAAAGTTTCAGAGTATATTTAGAATTATCTGGACTATAATATTCTAATTAAGTTTTGCTTAAAATTCATAAGAGTAAGAAAATAGAGCTCATTGGCCTAAAAATTGCCAAATAATTGGTTTTTCTCGAAAATTTCAAAATTTAAATCGCAGGTACGGAAAAACTATAAGAGATATTTTCATAATTTTTTCACGATTTAATTCCCTATTATACTCTTAATAAATCCCAATGAGATGATCAAAAAATTCTGAAATTTGTTTAACAAAATTATTAAAAATTTGAAAATGGAGTTTTGAAACTGCCGTTAAAAAAATTAAATTTTTTTGTTCATACCTAAGAATAGGTTAACGGTATCCTACGAAGACAAAAACTCATATACAAGTAAATATGGACATATTTTAAGTAAAAATGAGCTTTTATTTTAATATTTCTCAAAATATGTTAATTTTGTTCCTACATTTCATGTTCTAGTGGCCTGAGACACGTTAATGGCCTGGCGAATTTTTAATAACTTTAACATTTTTTGACCGATTTCTGTTTTTTATGTCTCATTAGAACGACAATTACGTACACATTTCGATTCTTTTAAATTAAATTACAAAAGTAAGTTTTTAATGGCAAAATTTTTACAAAAACTGAAAAAAATGCATTTTTTCCCCTTGTAAATGCATCTCAAAACTTCAGAGGGCTTGCGGCACGTCTTAACCCCAACCGATTTACCTAAAATTTTTTCAGTATGATTTTTTTGCTAATGTTCACCAAACTGGAGGGTGAGAATGGCCAAAATCCAACTTTCGTTTATTAAGGGCCACCCTAGTGAACACACACAAGCTTCTAGAAAGTTATTTAAGTCATCGAAAGTTCATTCTTAAAGAGGGAGACTTCATAAGTTCACCACAGCCTATTGAAGCAGGCGTACCCCAAGGAAGTATACTGGGTCCCTTCCTATATTTGATATATACTTGTGATATGCCTACAAACAGTCGAACCCACATATCAACTTTTGCTAATGACACAGCTATACTAGCCATTCATGAAAACCCCCAAGAAGCATCTGTACTTTTACAAGACCATATACTCGACATAGAAAGGTAGTTAAAACAATGGAGAATAAAAGTAAACGAGCAAAAATGTATACATCTTACATTCACATTGCGTAGAGAATCATGGCCTCCAATCCTAATAAATAATCATATAATACCTCAACAAACTGCAGTTAAATATCTAGGTCTGCATCTAGACCGACGTCTTACCTGGAAAAAGCATATAGATACGAAATTGACTCAAATGAAGTTAAAATTACTACAAATTTAATGCCTAATTGGTAAAAACTCGAGATTGAGTTTAGATTGCAAACTTTTGCTGTACAGCTAAATAATAAAACCCATATGGAGCTATGGAATTCAATTATGGGGCACGGCCTCAGCTTCTAATATTGAAAAAATTCAAAGATTCCAAAATAAAATATTACGAATGATAACAGCAACGCCTTGGTATGTGAGAAATATTAACATTCTCCCTGGTGAAAAATGAAATAAATAAACAAGCGGAGTCATATTTGAAAAAGTTAGAAGTTCACCCAAAACCCACTTGCACGAACATTAATGAGAAGTAATGGCTACATCCGACTAAGAAGAAGGAATCCAACAGACCTGCGCTGATGATAGGATCTATAAATTAAACATAATTTTTCGTCCAACTGTGGTGGGACGTAAATAAAAAATAATATTTAGATTTAAGATTTGAACAAATTATTGATAGTTCACATTATATTGTGAAGATAAATAAAATATGAAATAAAAAAAAAAACATACACTTAATAGGAAATCCATCGATATTAACGATTAACATAACCCAATTTGCCATTAATTCCTATGGGGTTCTTACCTACAAGGATTATTGGTTTTGTGTTGATCTGGCATTATTATTCAAAGCAGAATAGAATTTTCAAGCAACAACAAATAACGCAGATTTTGTTTTGGGTTTTTTCCTTTCCTTTTGTATTGTTATTGTTGTTAGACCAACTAATAAACCAACCAACAGACTCGAGCGAGGAAAATGTTCGTTGATATTTCAAATATTAAAACCAACAACTATGCGTAACAACAATAAAAATAAATGGTAGATGGATGTCCTGCTGTTGAATTGTAAAAACGAATTGCGCGCATTTTCTCTCTTTTTATTACAGGTAAACAAAAGAAAGTACAAAATAAAACAGAAATACAAATAAAACGAACTGGAAAAATAGGAATTTATAGATACAAACAGTTGAGTATTGCAGCAAGAATTGCAAAGTAAGACAAGCTGAGGATCAATGTTTTCTACCCTTAAACTAAATGTTATGTGTTGTTGTTGTTCTTGTTAATGTGTATATCTACATGCAAACATTTGAAGTAGGTAGAGGTAGCAAAGGATATCAGCAGGCAAAATGGGACTAAGTGTCGGCTTCAGCAGCAAATGTAATGATAGTGATAAGACCAAAAGAATTTTAAAGCAGTTGATATTAGAACGGCACAGCGTAAAGTTGTTTTAAAAAAGCGGTATTAAAAAAAGTATATTCTTGTTTGAATTTTATAAGTGATTTGCATAGAAAAAAATTGTATAATTTTAATTTCCATAAAAGTGTTTTTCGGATTTTCATACAAAAAATTGAGAAATTTTAATTTCCATAAAAGTGTTTATTAGTTTTTCATAAAAATTGTGAAATTTTAATTTCTATAAAAGTGTTTCTCAGATTTTCATACAAAAAAATTGCGAAAATTTAGTAAAAGTGTTCGGATTTTCATACAACAACAAAATTTGTGAAGTTTTAAAAGACTTAATAATGGAAACCAAAGTGGTAAGTCTAATATAAAAACTATTTTGAAATAAAACTTCGGTTTTTTATTAACATTTTAATCATATTAGATAAATTAAGGGATTTTACTAAATAATAAACAAAAATAATTCTGAAATTATTGGCTGAATTATGAAACCTATTTCAGTCATTACTTTGTTAGCAAAAGAGAACCAAACGAATACTAAATAACAATGTAACTCTTTTTTAATTGAATCCGGGAAAACCCTTAGAAAAACTATGGTTTATAATATTTTCAAATTAACACATTAATTTAACCGGATCACCCTGGCGACAAAGTTTTGTGAAAAAAAAACAACATAAATGATGACTTCAAAAAATTTAATTCTGTAGCAAAATGCCAATAGATGTCAATAATAATGTATTAAAGACTCTAGAAAAGGTGGTTAGAAAAGTGACCACTATACCCCAAAGAATTAAATCCTTATTTCTTGAATTTAATTCCATTACAAAATAGCTAAGGTATTGAATGATTAAATTTTACTTCAATTCAAATCTAGTTAAAAAAGAATTTAGTCAAATTTGTTCAATTCATTTTGTACAATAAATGATTAAAAGCAAAACTGAATGAAGAACAAATATTTTAAATCAATTTGTATGAGATTTGAAATAACAGACATTTAATCATTCAGATATGAATTAAATTCATTGTGAATTAATTCAACGATAAATGAATTCTAATTTAATAAAATTTATTGAGACTCAGACTAATGTGCTGTTTTTCTATAGCGAACGAATGCTTTGGGCGGATGTTTTACATGTACATACATATTTTGTTTCTGTTACAATAACAAATCTCATGTTAAATTTCCACTCAAAGTACTCGTTCGCTATAGACAAACAGCACATAATACAGTAAAATTAAATAACAATATTTTTTTTGGAAATACTTAAAATTGTAATGCATTTGGGGGATTCAAACTGTCTCCTATTAGGTCGTTTTGTCATAATGTCATAAAATATTTTTTTTAGTTTAAATAAATTTTTGTTGGATTTCAAACAAAAAAGTTATAAACTAATAAGACTTTTAGAACTATGTTTATTGGTTTGTCATAAAATAACACTTTTATATATATTTTACGACATTATGACATACGACCTAATAGCAGACCGTTTGAATCCCCCAATTATTTTAATTATAATAAAATGAACATATGAAACTTGCTTAACAAAATAAGTAAATGTTACAAATGCAGTACAGTGTTTGATCCCGACACTTAAAACAATTAATAGACTAACCCAAAACTAACTATCATAAGTTGTTATACAAATTTGAATTCAGTTTCACAAGATAACATATCCTTTATTATATTACCTGCAAAATAGTATATCAATAAATCATTTCATTATATTAAGAGGTATTAGTAAAGCCTTATCATAAACAATACTATTTGGAAATCATTTTTAACGCGTTTTATAATCATCATCATTATCTTAATATAGTATGTCTTTCAAACATTACCATTTTTTCATAACCTAGATAGCTAGTCTTTTTCCGCAGATCTCTCCAATTCTTATTAAAATATGTAAATATGCAGTGGAGTGATATCTCCCATACAAAATTAGTTAGTTATTTTCGACTATCAAGTGAACTGTAATTGAGAGATTCTCAAATTTTGTATGTGTTATTTTCGTATTTCCATTCATATTTTTTTTAATTTTACTAGGGTAGGGGTAGCGAAGTGCACCGGGTTATGTTAGTTAATTATTATAAGGCAATAATGAATGTTCAAGGGGGACCTATTTGAGATGTAAATATTTACATATATCTAAATATCTAAAGATATTAATATCTACTATTTAAATCAGGTTTTATTTCTGAAATCGCATGATTAGTTGATAATTTATTTAAGACCCCTTTCACACTAGGCAATTTAGTTCCGCAAGTCTCTTGTATAGATGCCAGAGGTAATGTCGGGTTAAGGAGAAGAAAATTTTGCATGCTGTTTTATTGTTGGGCAAGAGACTTGCGCAACTAAATTGCCTAGTGTGAAAGGGGTCTAAGAAATAGTAAAATGGCATAAAACATTCAAAGTAGTTTTTCTTGAAACGACTTTTTTTGAATTATGACGTTGTTGCAGCAAATGAGCGACATATATTTTTGTGAGCCTGCGATGAATATTTCGATGCGTTATAAACGGAATGACAAAATCAACATACCACAATCATTTTTGATGGTGGGAATAAATATAATGGAAAAGCATCAAGTATTTTCACGTACATATGTCTTTCCAGTTGTTCAAAGAACTGTCGGTGCAAAACCAAAAGGGCATCATTGAGTTGGAGAAATAATTTTTGAATATTATTCTGTCAATATCATAAATGACACTTAATTATACTTTAAAACTTGTGTTAAGTAGGCCAAATATTTAGATTTTTCTGTGATAAATTGCACATGAAATGTTGATCTCAAATCAAAAGCGAGAACGAAAAATAATATTTTTTTAAAAAAAGCTATATTATAACTCATTAGCGGAGTTCACTATTAAGTACGAATGGTCTAGCATCATTGCAAATGGAAAATTTTACCGTAATCCAATAAAAAAAATACTCACAAAAACCTTTACAATTTTGCATTTACACATTCGCAAGAACATGAGCATCAATCACTGAACTAACATCCCTTTTATAAATATTCTATAAAAAGTTTGAACAAGTTTGGATAAAACGAAAAATAAATATGTTAATATCAAGTTATGCTATTTTTAATACAACATTATACTTATTATTTTTATTCTTTCAATTACTTACAGATCCAATTACCAATCATGTCTGTAGTGGTCGGATCAGCAGACAAATTCAGAGGTATCCCAGAGCCAGGACAGCGCATTAATCGTCCCTTGATGGTCAATGCCTGGTCACAGACGACAGGCAGCGACTTTTCATATCTCCATGAAATCGAAAATAGGGAAAAGCAATCCCAAAGGGAAAGAGAATTGCAGGAAAAAGTAAGAGTATTGGAAGAAAATCTAAAGGCCCACACAGATTTACTGTCCCAAATACATGCCACCTCGGCAAGAACATCAGCTTTACTGTCACAGCAGCAACCTCAAAGTCAACAATACATCAATAATATTGGTTACAGCAGTGCTAATATTAGCAGCAACATCACTAGGGCAGCTCAAATAAGTCCCAAAATTGTAAATGCCCTAAACCCTACCCAGCAAGTGAATTGTTCTCCGGCAGAAAGCGTAAAATATACAATTATAGCCGAGGGTACGGGTAATAATAATGATGAACCAATAGAAATCCATTTGGCCGAAGACGATGGGGCATTAAATTTAAACAGTTCTGCAGATTCAGGACGTTTAGAGATTTGTCTGGCTGCCGAAGATAACATTGAAATTAAGTCGGAATATAATAGTGACAATAATTCCACGACAATTCATCATCAGGCAGCTGCACCAACACCTACAGACACAACGCCAAGTGAACATCATTTCATAAAGAGGAGAAAACTTGCAGCAGAGCAAGCAATTGTAAAATATGAAAGCAATAATCAGTCAATTACAACCTACTCTACCATACAACAGCAACTACCAACCCAAAAGCGTCGTAGCAGCGGTAATAGCTTACTTAAGGCACAGAAAATTCAAATTACCAGCATACAAACCACACCAAGTCAAAATGGCAATCCCTCATCCTCAAACAATAGCACTCCAGGTAGTGATATGAGCAATATTAGCTATGATCCTGAGAATGTTATGGTATCGATTGGACCTAACAACACCCGCATACCAGCAAAGTTGTATGAAAATATGAATTGGACCTCTGCCTCGATAGCGACTAGGAAGCTGCTAATGGCAATTTTCGATCGGAAAGTTTTGGCAACACACTCGATGACTGGCAAACCTTCACCGGCCTTTAAGGACCAATGTAAACCAGTAAAAGAAATGTTGGATCCTCTTGTAATAGCAGATATTATATTTGCGGTAACTCGCAAGTGTCAAGTTTCCGATAAAGAAGTGCGAAATGCCATCACCACCAAATGTGCCGACGAAAATAAGATGATGAAGCTGCAAATGAATAAACGAACGCCAATGAGGGAAATTAATTAAGAAAATCTAATTGGTTAAGACAACACACTCTCTTTGATTTCTATATATAAAATTAGTATTTTTTAAAAAATCATAGATTTTAAATTCCAAAGTTAAAATATTTTAATAAAAAATAACGTGCACTTATTCTATGAGTGTTAGACTGAGATGTATGTATGTACTATATTTAAGTATTTGATTTGTATTCTAGTAATTAAAATATATGTATAATGTGACATAATTTTATTATTAAATAAAAACCAAAAACTAATTTAATTTGTAACAACATGTACCTTTTATATAAATAAAAATATTTTAGTTTTAAATTATAAACTTGTTTAAGTTAAAATTATACAATACTTTAATTTATTTCTAAACTTATTGAATTAGAAATATACATATGTTTTTAAATACATTAGATAACTAAATTTTTAATAAACAATTTTAATATAAATATTTTTTCATAAAACTTAATAAATAATTTGTTTTTTTTTTTTTTTTTAATTCTTGACTACAAAGGTTGGAACTTCGCTAAAAGAATCATATTTAGTTGAAATTTTAAGAAACAGAGTTCTATTGAATCCTGATTTAATTAATTTTATTCGCTTATATTCAGGTATGCCGCTGACATCAAATTCGTATGAAAGTGAAAACATAAACTTATTCAGAAAATTCCACTTTCAAATGGAAAAGTGGAAGTAAAAAATTAAAAATGTGTAAATAAAAGCAAACATTTTAAAATATTTCATATTTTCCAATTTCAATCTCATTTTCATTAGCCAAGCCAAATATACATATGTTTTTCAAGTAATAATACATATAGATAGGAAAGTCTCCTGTCAAAGACCTAACTCAGTTGTGAAAAACCTAAGTAATGAGAATGCCATAGTAAACAAAGCTAAACAACACTCGTATGTGTGATTATTTTGAGTAATTTTTTTGTTTGAGTTTTTTTCTAAAAATTCTAAATAAAGAACAAGTAAGAGAGCTTATATACCCTTCACCAAATTATACTTTAACCCTTTCAGGGTCAAAAATAATTTAGGTCGAGCTAAAAGTATTAAAAAGAAATATTTATAATTTGAATACGCTGAATCCGGGAAAAATATTTTTTTTGTATTTGGTTGCTCTGGTTGTCAGTGTCTGTCTTTTATTTAAAACAAAAAATTAAAACTAACTGTATTTTATTATACAGTAAAAGCGCATAGAAACAGAGTATGTTATAATGTCGAATATATTCGACAAAACCACTGAAAGGGTTAAAATAAAAATTTTAAATATTTTTAGGTAAACAAAATTTAAATTTTTATTCCAGTTGTTTTTCTAAATAGTTTTTTTAATTTTTTTTTTAAATTTTAAAATTTTTTTAAATTTTATAATTTTTTTTAATTTAAAAAAATTTTTTTTTTTAGTTTTTAAATTTTTTTCGATTTTGACCCATTGTAGGTCCAACTTACTATGGTCTTATATACGTCGTTGCACAGGTCTTTGAAATATCTATCATTAGATATCCATATTGTCTATATTAACTATTTAGTAATCCAGATATGGGTCAAAAATCATGGTTGTCCTGGTTTTTTCATTATATCTCAGTTATTTGTGGACCGATTTTCTCGATTTTAAATAGCAACCGAGCCGGAAGAATTTCGGAGATATTGATGTATCATTTCAACACACAGACGGACAGACGGACATGGCTATATCGACTCCGCTATCTATAACGATTCAGAATATATATACTTTGTGGGGTCGCAAATGAAAAGTGTAGAAATTACAAACGGAATGACAAACTTATATATACCCTTGCCACTCATGGCGAAGGGTATAATAATCTATTGATCGTTTTAAATATATAGGAATATACGGAATATTTGAAGAGCATCGGAACATTGGTTTAGAACATTGTTAACCAAACTCTCACAACAAAAGATTTGCTTCGTATTCTAGTGTTACGATGTGTGTACACTAGGGTGGCCCTTAATAAACGAAAGTTGGATTTTGGCCATTCTCACCCTCCAGTTCGGTGAACATTAGTAAAAAAATCATCCTGAAAAAATTTTAGGTACATCGGTTGTGGATAAGACGTGCCGCAAGCCCTCTGAAGTTTTGAGATGCATTTAGGGAAAAAAAATGCATTTTTTCAGTTTTTGTAAAAATTTTGCCATTAAAAAATTACTTTTGCAATTTAATTTAAAAGAATCGAAATGTGTACGTAATTGTCGTTCTAATAAGACATAAAAAACAGAAATTGGTCAAAAAATGTTAAAGTTATTAAAAATTATTAAAAAGTCTCAGGCAAGTAGAATAAGAAAGGTAGGAACAAAATTAACATATTTTGATAAATATTAAAATTAATGCTCATTTTTACTTAAAATAAGTCCATATTTACTTGTATATGAGTTTTTGTCTTCGTAGGATACCGCTAACCTATTCTTAGGTATGAACAAAAAAAATAATTTTTTTTTAACGGCAGTTTCAAAACTCCATTTTCAAATTTTTAAAAATGTTGTTAAACAAATTTCATAATTTTTTGATCATCTTATTGGGATTTATTAAGAATATAATAGGTAATAAAAATGTGAAAAAATTATGAAAATATCTCTTATAGTTTTTCCGTACCTGCGATTTAAATTTTGAAATTTTCGAGAAAAATCAATTATTTGGCAATTTTTAGGCGAATGAGCTCTATTTCCTTACTCTTATGAATTTTAAGCAAAACTTATTCAGAATATTATAGTCCAGATAATTCTAAATATACTCTGGAACTTTTAATAAAATCGGAAAACGTTAACCCTTAAATCGTGAAGGTCAAAGGACAAATTTTTCAATATTTGGAATTTCTCTTGAATTTTTTTTCCTATTATATTCTTAATAAATCCCAATGAGATGATCAAAAAATTCTGAAATTTGTTTAACAAAATTTTTAAAAATTTGAAAATGTAGTTTTGAAACTGCCGTTAAAAAATTTTATTTTTTTGCTCATACCTAAGAATAGGTTAGCGGTATCCTACGAAGACAAAAACTCATATACAAGTAAATATGGACATAAAAATGAGCTTTAATTTTAATATTTATCAAAATATGTTAATTTTGTTCCTACCTTTCTTGTTCTAGTTGCCTGAGACACGTTAATGGCCTGGAGAATTTTTAATAACTTTAACATTTTTTGGCCAATTTCTGTTTTTTATGTCTCATTAGAACGACAATTACGTACACATTTCTATTCTTTTAAATTAAATTGCAAAAGTAATTTTTTAATGGCAAAATTTTTACAAAAACTGGAAAAAATGCATTTTTTTCCCCTTGTAAATGCATCTCAGAACTTCAGAGGGCTTGCGGCACGTCTTAACCCCAACCGATTAACCCAAAATTTTTTCACGATGATTTTTTTTACTAATGTTCACCAAACTGGGGGGTGAGAATGGCCAAAATCCAACTTTCGTTTATTAAGGGCCACCCTAGTGTACACTGAACCAAATTTCTTATGAAAATATCCTTCAATGGCAACACTTGTAAATAACTCATGTTCGTTTTTTAATTTCGGTTTCACATATATAAGAAACTCACACATAGACGGTGCCCGCGGGCGTACTGCTGGAGACCAATGGTTTAGAATACAACAATGTACAAAAAAGAATAATTCTTTTACAGCTCTGAAACAGTCATAAATATGGATAAACACAAAATCTTACCAGTTTTTACCCCCTTAAACGTAGACTTTTGAAAAAGTACTTTCTAAATACACATGTTTGTGACTATAGTGAGATAACTTAAAAATGTTTTCCTTTTAAACAAATATTCAGTGTTTAAAAACTAAAGCTACCTATTTGTCCCGTTTTTTTCCATTTTTATACCCTTATGAGTTCCAAATTTCAATAAAAATCGGTTCAGCCGTGATGCTCAAATAAAAAACAAACAAACTTACAAGGACATTTATATACATATTTATATGAATATGGATTAATGTACATTGAATTCAATTTGAAGAAAATTCGTTTATTTTAATAAATTGTCTGTAGATTTAAGTAAAAACTCAGTGGATTTAACGAATTTTTTCGTTATTATTACCTGCGACATTTGGTTGATTTTTTTATGTTAAACTATTGATATCAACAGTTTTATGTTCTTGGCATAACAGAATAGAAAACAAACTAAAGGCGCACATTTAGGTTTTTATTGTTATTAGTCCAACTGACATAGGCAAACAAATGGTCGCTGATATTTCAATAAATGTTCCATAAAATGTACCTTTATGAGTAAATGGAAAATCAAACTGATTTTGGATTGTAAAAGGAAATTACGCGCACACTCTCTATTCTCACTCCAGGTAAATAAAACGAACTGGAAAAAAGATGTAGGAATTTATAGACACAGGCAGATTGTATTGCAGTAATAATTACCAAGTAAGACCAGCTGAGGATCAAAGTTTTCTACCT
Source organism: Calliphora vicina (assembly GCF_958450345.1). Lineage (NCBI taxonomy): Eukaryota > Metazoa > Arthropoda > Insecta > Diptera > Calliphoridae > Calliphora > Calliphora vicina. The sequence goes on along the minus strand of NC_088781.1, from coordinate 55,071,190 downwards.
AACCTTAAATTATTATTATAATTGGTATGATTGTTTGCCTGTTACAAGCAGGCAACAATTGACATATTTAGGTAGCAAAGGATATCAGCGGGACTAAGTGGCGGCATTAGCAGCAATTGTATATAGGAATAAGACCAAAGGAATTTTAAAATATTTATTATCAAAAACTCACAGTGACAACTTCTTGCTAAAGTGACATTTAAAAATTAAAGTCTTGTTCTAATTCTTACTGGAATCTTAAAACATTAATTATCAAAAACTCACAGTGTCAACTTCTAGCGCTAAAGTGATATTTAAAAAATAAATTATTATTCGAATTCCTACTGTGAAATTTCATTCTAAAAGGAATTATAATGGAGGCAAAAATGGTAAGTTTAATTAAAAAGCTATATTGAAGCAAAAATTCCTTTTTATTATCACAAAAATCGTTTAACAACACGAGAATCGCTACCATGACTGAAAACACTTTAAACTTTTTTCAAAATGATTTGAATAGAAGAAAATAATAAAATGTTACTATGTGAAAGTATTTAGATTATATTACAACATTTTAAAGACAAAAATAATAGTTTAAACTGATTATATTTAATTTTTTAATGTTTTAGGCTAAAATTGCGGCGAAAACTAGGCTCCCAATTAGCTTGTAGTATGAATGAATTTGATTCTGATTGTTTTTTTGCTATTGTCAAATTGTTTATTGAAACCGAATGTATATTTTCTATTCACTTTTTTAGTTTTTGTATACATATATTTACAGAATATATATTGTTTTATTATAAGAGAAAAATCTGTCACGTACAAATCGTCCAAAGATTGTTTTTATTTAAATATGACGGATTGTAAAGGAAAAGTATTTCGTTTAGTGTAAGCAATTAAAAGAAAACATAACGCCTCTCACGATTCGAATATTTTTGCATATTTCTACATGTACCTCAAAATTAGTTCCGTTTTATGTCACGTACGATATATCGTTATTTCGTTCAATATTTTGGATAACATTATTTCGAAAGAACTTTTTCAATATTTTAAAATATAGTACCCTCTGAATGGAACATAAAGTCCAAATTATTTTTCAGATACTCTTACACTCAGGGAAAAAGTGCAACTTAAAAATAAGAACGCGTCATATTAATTCAATAATTCTCAATATAATATAAAACTTATAGTGAAATACATTAAATAAATAATTTTCAACTTTGAATTAATGTAGTTTCTATTTATTTCGTGAGATACATTGAATCAAGATTCATATCATTAATTTCATAATTAAGTTGAAATTTAAATTGCAAAATATTAAATTAATAAGAAATATTATTAAATCTATATGCCAACACTTTAAATCAATATGTAAACCATTGCAGCTGATTCCCTCTTGATTAAGTTGTAAAATTTTATTTGTTGTGGACGTTTAAAAATCGGTTTTGAAATAAAATAATTGCTTTTTTTTTATTTTTTAATTATTTTTAGTTTGGAATTGAAGATGTCGCAGATTCACTCAAGTCTGAAATAAGAAGATAGGTGCAAGGCAGCAGTCTAAATAGTACATCTTCAGCGACATCCCCTGTAGTCTCCATAAAGAAATTAAAACCATACATTTTTTTAAAAAAAATTAATCTATTCTCAATGTTATTTAGGATTTGCCAACTCTTGGCATAAACTTCTAAGGGAAGAGCGCTTTTAGACGTTTATACTAAGCAGCGCTTCCAGAACTGTAATCAGGTTGAACTCATAATTGTTGAAGAAACCAACTGTCAGAACATCCACCTAGGCTTCTGAATAAATACACGCATCAAATCCAAAATTTTTATCAATAGTGTGCATTTTAAATTAAATAACGTTTCAATATAAAATCAAAGCTAAATAACCTTAATATTAAATTGATTCATTCTTAATTCAATATTGTTTAAATTTTATTTCTAAAATAAAAAATATAATTTCAATAACTTTTCCACATGCAATGCATTGTTTCAATAAGACGAAAATATTATTCTATAAGAATTCAATATTAATTCAATGCCGAAAAATATTATTTCTACATTGTTTCCATATTAAAATTATTAATATAGGGCAACTTTAAATTAATATTGTTCCATATTGAAATAAAAATTTCAACATTACTAGACTTCCGTTACACAGAAAAAAGTTTCAACATAAATATTATGATTTGATTTCATTGATTTCAATTCATAACATTTATAAATAATTTCTTAAATATTAAGATTTTGTTAATAGTCAAATTAAATCTAGAAGGCTTGAAAAATATAACTTCAATTTCATTTATATTTTTATGTTGTTGAAAAATGTTTGAAATTTTCCTTGGAAATTTTTTTATTTATTTTTATGATTTCCAGCTACAAAATGAGCAAATATGCGCGAAATTGATTAAATCTTTTTAAGGGGATGATATGCTTAATGTTTATTTATATTTTATTATGTTTAATGATACATATTTTTAATTTTCAGATATTGTTGATTCATCTTAAAATATTGGCCAATATATGGCTATTATGCAAATAGTTTTGAATTAATTCATTAGATAATGCAATTATAATGCAATTTATTATAAAATATTATTAAATTTATGCAAAAAAAGCAAAAATTTCCGTCATGAACAATTTTATAATATTTATGAACATGTTCTTAATCTGAATGAAAAAAGTTTGGGAAAAAAAGTCAAGTTCGATTAATAATATTTATTACAAAATTCATTCCAATTATGAATTTTTTTTTCTGTGTAATGTTTCTTATTGATTCAATATGGTTTTTATTGATTTTAAGTTGATATTTCTCTGGGTGTATTTTTGAAAAATCTATTCCACTCTATATAGGCGTATAAATGTCACGTACGATGATATGGTGATAAATCGTCAAAACGACAATATTCGAAACAATTAATTTTCAATTCCATTTTAATAATCAAATTATATTTAATTCCTTTGAGAATTTTTATCTGTATAGAATTAATTCCATATTGAATCACTAAAATTTTCTTGAATTCAAATCCATTAGAAAATAGCTTTAAAAATGTATTGTATGATTAAATTTTTCATCAATTCAAATCTATTACAAAAACGTTTAAATTCCTATTTTCAATTCATTTTGTGAATGATTAAAAGCACAACAAAACGGAATGAAGAAAAAATATATTCACCCCTATTGTGTCGATATCGGGATTCGGGATTTTAGAAATGTAAATCCCGGGATCCCGGGATTTTTCGGGACCCCGGGATTTTTCGGTATCCCGAGATTTCGGGATTTTTCGGGACTTCGGGATTTTAGTTAAACGTCAAAAACATCAAATTCAACAATAAAAACTATTAATTTTATTAATATATTTAAGTAAAAATATAACAAATCAAAAACTAATGCATTAAATTAAAATAAATGGTCCATGATTTCCCCTAGCTCCATACAATTGTCCCCCGGAGTACTGTTTGAGCAGTCATAAATATCTTGATTATGCGGCAATCCTTATAAAATTTTGCACAAAATAAGTTGTAAGTACTCTGAAATTATACTGTAGAGTACTGCAGAAATCGGGCTACATTTGCCCCTAGTCCCCTTCAGAAAATAACTTGAACATAAATTTCGTAAAAGTGTAAAAGCCTGTCAATGCAAGGGAGACGTGCTGCTCCCTGATTCAAATGAAAAAATCTGGCAGCGTTTGGATTTGAAGCGAGATTAGTATTATAAATATGCTGAAATTTAGCTTTCTAAGTATTTTGGGTGCTTCAAAATCTTACTAAAATCTCATAATAATTCGGGATTTGTTAATTTCGAAAAAATCCCGGGATTCTTTTTCACAAATCCCGGGATTTCGGGATTGGCATCCCTAGTAAATACCGATTTAGCGTCGAGGTGATGTCGATGTCGACTCAAAGTGACAACGAATACAAAGTGATGCCGACATCGACATACATAATAGGGGTGATTAATTTAATTTGTATTAGAATTGAATTTACAAAACTTGAATCATTCAAAGTCTGAATTAATTCCATTATGAATTGATTCAACGATGAATGAAGCCTATTTAAATAAAGGCTTTTGAATGAAGCTAAATAAATAAAAGTTGAGAATAGTGTTACGAAATTGTACTTGAATTCAAATATAACGATTTTAAGGGCTGATTTAAAAGTAGCATAATGCTTTCAAATAACAGTGCTGTAATAGCAGACTGTAACATATCTGTGGGCATTATTAAATAAAACCTTTCAGTTGACCATTGATTCAGTTAAGGAACATTGTAGAAAGTACACCACAGATGGCGCATGTATTAGTAAGATCTAGAATATTCGAACTTTGACAGTTAAAGAGCAATCTAGAGTGCAGATGGCAGTGTTATAAATAGTGGCAGAGGTTGCAGTCGTGAGTGAGTTTATCAGAGACGCTTTTCGAATAAACATCAACTGAGTGCCTTAAAGTGTGTTGTGTTTTTCAAGTAAATTCGTGTACATTATAAATTGTGTCTGTATTTCTGAGAATTTATAAACGTGTATAAAAAACATTGAGTGGCTATTTAATTCTGTGGTTGTTGTACATTTTGAATAAATAAAGAGTTGTTACAATTTTCAAACTACTGAACGGCTTTTATTTGCTATCAAAAGTATCCGGTTTATTTAAAGGAAATAAACCAACGTTTTGAAAAGGTTAAAACGTAACAATAGATTTATGGAATGAATGGCTGACATTTTTACTTCCGAATTAAGATCTTAGTGAATTAAGTTCAATTTTAATTAATTAATATGAAGCTCTGTGTATATTTTCTGTGAATAAAATATATTTTTAATTTTCTGAATAAATTTATAATGTCTAATTTATTGCGATGAATTGCTAAATTCAAAATTGAATAGTTTTATTAATTAAATTTGTTTCAAACATTTAAACTTATATCTAAACAATATTATTATTTTGTTAATATCTAGTGATTCCTATAATATGTTTTATTTCAATTATTTACAGATACAATCACCAATCATGTCTGTAGTGGTCGCATCAGCAGACAAATTCAAAGGCATACCAGAGCCAGGACAGCGCATTAATCGCCCTTTGATGGTTAATACCTGGTCACAGACTACCGGTAGTGACTTTTCATATCTCCATGAAATCGAAAATAGGGAACAGAAATCTCAAAAGGAAAGAGAATTAGAAGACAAAATAAAAGTATTGGAAGAAAATCTAAAGGCCCACACTGAATTACTATCTCAAATTCATGTTGCCTCGGCAAGGACATCAGCATTACTATCACAGCAGCTACCACAAAGTCAGCAATGCCTTAATAATGTTGGTTACAATAACCACAGCAGTGCTAATATTAGCAGCATTAGTACTACAACAGCACAAGTAAGTCCCAAAATTGTTACTGCCCAAAACCCCACCAAGCAAGTGAATTGTGCTGCTGCCGAAAGTGGATCGGATGAATATCGGATGAACCGATATTCATTAATTTGGCCGAAGATGATGTTGCTTTAAATTTAAACAGTTCAAGGGATTTAGGACGTTTGGAAATTTGTCTGAATGCTGAAGAAAGTCTTGAAATTACAACTGAATATAATAGTGCCAACAATTCCACAAGAATTCAACATCAGACGGATTCAGCAACTTCACACACAAAACATCATGTCATAAATAGACAAAAACTGGCAACACAGCTAATCAAAGATCAAAAAATTCTATTTTCTAATGATCTACCAACCCAAAAACGACGTATAGTTTATGGCAATAGTTTAAGTAAGACAGCTAAAGTCAGAATTACGAACTTAAACACTGGAATAATCGAAAATGTCATTCCGTCACCCACAGACAGTAGCAGCGCTGATACGAGCATCATAAGCTACGATCCTGAGAATGTTATGGTATCTATTGGGCCCAACGGAACCTGTATACCGGCAGGGTTATATGATAGCACGAATTGGACATCTGCCTCTATTGCGACTAGGAAACTGCTAATGGCCATATTCGATCAGAAAGTCTTGGCTACACACTCTATAATTGGCAAGCCTTCGCCGGCCTTTATAGACCAAGGCAAACAACTGCAACAAATGTTGGATCCCAAAGTAATAGCAGATATTACATTTGCAGTAACACGCAAGTGTCGCGTTTCCAACAAGGAAGTACGTGATGTCATCACGACGAAATGTGCCGACGAAAGTAAAATGTTAAAGTTACAAATGAATAAACGCACGCCAATGAGGGAAATTAATAAATAAAATAGTATTGGATAAGACACTCCTCTAATAATGAAACGTGCAGCCATTCTGTGGGTGTTAGACAAAAATATTATTAAAATATTAGACTTACAACATACTTAATCTATTCTTACTAGATCAATAAATGTAAAATTATTGTAAAATAGTTTAGTTTTAAGTTATAATCATTATGATTGTATTTATAATATGACTTGTTTAAGTTAAAATTATACTTTAATTTACATATTAATTCTAAAAAGTTAATTACAATAGAAAAATATACATATTTTTAAATTTAAATAAACATCAATAAGTTTAGTTTTATTACGTGCAAATACATATTTTTTTTAAATTAAAATAATTAACTAATTTGTTTTTTTTTTTTTAAAAAATTGGGGAAAAATTGTTCTATAATGATTTTCAGATTGTGTTCAAAACAAAACACGCAATAAAATACGGCAAGTTTTCAAAAATTGATGAGCCAAAAATAGTGAAATACATAGTTATGTGTTTATCAAATAAGAACAAATGTGTATATAATTCGAATAGTTCCTTATGTCCAACAAAACAAACAAAATTTCGATTGGTTCTGCTATTCACCAAGAAACAAAATTTGGAAAATTATATTATTTTGTCCAAAACAAGAACAATTAATCGGGCGAAACAAAAGATTTAAACACTAAACCTGTTATACGTATGCACAATGGTTTAGAAACTGTTTTTTTTTTTAAATAATTCGGTATCTTGGAAATTATTGGATATATTGTTACTAGAGATGCCAAACGGGGAATCCCGTTCCCGAAAATCCCGGGGTTTTCGGTATTTATTAAACCCCGAAGCCCGGGATTTTTTAATTTTAAATCACGGGATTTTCTAAATCCCGTTTTTCATAAATAAATACGGGAAATTTTCATTTTTGTGTGCCTTTTTTTATCCATTTTGACATTCTACATGCCCGAATATCGCAAAGTGATGTTCAGCAAAGTAGTTAAGCGCAACTCCTGCTACAACATAGTTAATAACGGAAAACGGTATTTTTGGTTTTCCTAGAGTGGGGCTCGGGAAAATCAATTCTTCACATTTTTTTTAAGTTATCTAACAAACCTCAATTTAAATCCTCTTCCAACGAAATTGATTTTATCTCAGATGAGGAGCTCGAACAAAATGAAAATATTTCGATTGCTCAAAGGCTAAAAGATATTATTAATAAATGTAAAAAACCGAAATAACAATATCGATACGAAGTTATAATGTAGATTTGCAACTTAGAAAAGAAATAGATAACTTTATTTCAGAAGGGACAAGAGTAAAATACTTGCAGATTTGTTATAAGTATTTGCAAACGGTTTTTCCAATATGAAAGATGTTTTTCGGCAGCAGCATATGTCGGAAACAAAATTCGTTCCAGAATGGCAGACGAAACCATAGATGCAATAGTATGCTTTATAGTGTCTAATAAAAATTGATTGCTAAATAAAAAATTTACTTTCAATTGTAAAGACATAATTATGTACGTTTCTTTCTTATAATTTTCGGGATTTTAGATTTCCCGAAACCCTTTGACAAATTTGTACGTTTTTTCATATAATGCGTGCAAAAATCTGTTACACTAAAATTTCTTTTAAGTCAGTATGTGTTTGAATTCAAAATTTACATTTGATATGTTAATAACATTTTGTACGCATTATATGAAAAAACGTACAAATTTGTCAAAGGGGGCAAGGTTTGTGGAACTTCAGAGGAGTAAATAAAGGCTTTTTATATAAGTATTTAATATTGTTGAAAACCTTAGGACTTGAGGATTGATATTTTAGCAAAATTAAATAATTTTATAAAATTTTGAGACGTCATTTACCTTAAAAACTAAAAAAATACAATATGGTGATTTTGCACAAATAAAAATACAAAATTTGAATTAATGTAAAATTTTAACAGTTAAAGATATCATAACGAAATTTGGAACCAATATAGACCCAAATGTCCTTAAATCAATGGCATTAGAATTTTTGACATTTTTCAAATACCGAAATTCCTAAAACGGGGAAAATGTGTTCCAAAAACTGAGTTTTTTTAGAAAAGTGCCTACTGTGATGTTATTTACAGTGTGATAGTAAAAACACTTAGTAAATATTTAAGAAACATATGAGGTTATACAAATATGGAGCTTTTTCGTGGATCGGTGCTTTGCCTTTTTAGACTTTTTTACTCAAACCGAAATTTTTTTTTGAAATTGGGCAAGTTTGGATAGGACTGGGTATGTCCGTTTAAGTGAGCCAAATTTTTCTTTACACGCTTTTGCATTAAGTTGTCTTTCCGGATCATATAAAAATTCTATATAGTCCCGAAGAAAAATTTTTTCTACAAAAGAAAAAATATATGGATTTTTTTGGGAAAAACGTAAAAAAATACGGCCCTTTTTAGAAGTTCCAACTTTGGATGCATATAACTTTTTATATTATATATTGATTCCTATGGTTCCAAAGTGGAACAAATGGCCACAACAAAGTTTTCCATTGTGATCTATCCCGTGCTATCAGCTTCACTTCGGCCCAAGACTTTTCATTTAAGTTTGCTTCAGTCTCTATTTGTCTCCTCCAGGTGTTAGCGGGTCTGCCTCTTCTTCTACTGCCTTGGGGGTTCCAATCAATTGCCATCTTAGCTACGTTGTCGTTGGTGCGTCTGAGAACATGGTCAATCCAACTCCATTTACGAATGATTATCTGGTTACGTATTGGTGTTTCACCTGCTCTTTCCCACAGGTCTCTGTTTGAGATAACATTCGGCCAGAATATCTTGAGAAGTTTTCGTAACGAGCGATTAATGAATACCTGCATGTATTGCAAGTCTAACTTTTTATAGGGAAGAGATAATTGTTAGCAAGTTTTTTTTATTTTATGTAGAATTTTATCGCCAATATAGCTGATATTTTAAAAATAAATTTCGACCCAGCGTAGGCCCGCCATATCTAAAAAACCATAAAAAGATCGAGCAAAATTAAAAAAACTAGTAAGCGTATTTTTTGTAGATCTTCTCAAGGACTATTTATATTCAAAATGTCAGCTCATTCGGATCATAAATGGATTTTTGGCTATTTTTTTTTAAAAAATTTGCGACCCGAGGTGACCAACTTTGAGGGGCTACATACTGGCCCCCATTAGCGCTAGGAAGCTGAACAAAAGTAAATCAACGCGAAAATACCTCAGCTCAAACCATGTGAAATTTTGTAACAATAACCCCAATAGTTCCCAAGATACCGAATTATTTCCAAAAAAAACTAGTTTCTAAACCACTGTGCGATGAAACTAATGTACAAGTTCCAAGTCATGATTTATATGTGGACGAGGTAATGTTCAAGAACAATTCTGGACAAAAAAAAATAATCAAAATTCTCCAAGAAGATTCTTGTATGGCAAGCCATTGGCAGTTGTGGCAAAAGAAGTCAATTATCTGTGACATAAGACACGATACGGAGTGTCTATAAATACGGCTTTTACCTTTCTTAAAAAACACAGGGTGCCTTTATATTTCTAGCCTGATTTGGCATCATGTCACTATAGAAAAATAATAATATAAATTTTTTACTACTGGAGGCAAATCCACCAAACTGTCCAGAACTTCGGAATGTGGAAAGGTATTGGGCTCTTGTAAAAAAAAATTAAAGAACACAGAAAAGGTATCCCCGCAACTATAAAATCTTTAATGGTAGGATTTCCGGAAAAAGTAAATAAATAAATAAATTTATAAATACCAAGTAATATGCCAATATTTTAATATTTAATGAATTTGTACAATATCATCATAATATTAATAGGCAAGTCGATTTCTTTAGACCCCTTTTACGCTCACATTATACATTCAATTTGGGCAAAAAATATACCATTTTAAAGGGAATTATTCACAGATGTGCAGAATATATATTTTATTGAAATCGGTTCAGTTTTTTAGGAGTTATAAGCGTTTAAAGATGTTACTAACACATATGCAAAAACGTGTACATGTGAACCTTAAGCTAAAAAGTAAACAAAGCAATGCGTGTTTGTCAAATTTTTTGTTGTAAATAAATAAGAGAAACAATTAAACAGTATTGATATCTCTCTGCTTTAGGTGAGAGTTGTTATAGAAAACAAAGAAGAAGACTTTAGTAATTTAAAGGTCACTTAAAAAAATATATTTTGAAGGTGCTTTTTTATTTTTTAACTATATTTCCATTCAAAATTGTTTTTATAAACCTTTGACAAATTTAAAAACTGTTTATGCATATGGGGGGTAAATATATAATTGTACATAAGTAAATAGTTATTTTATAATATGTGCATAACTATAATTGAGACCATTTTCAAACTTCATACGAATCAATTTTTTATCACTGCATGAAGCTTAATCAAAAATGCGAGGGGTCGGAAAAAATGTGAGTCACGTCCCATACAAAGTTAATTGTTATTTCTAAATATTTTGTGAGCTATAATTGCAAGATTTTCCAAATTTTGTCTAAATAGCTATTTTATCATTTTGCATAGTTTCACTGAAAATTTTCGGGAGTGGAATAGTGGGCATGGCACACCCAATTCGAAATATTTAATTTCGAATATCTGGAGAACTATAATTTTAAACTTTTAACGAATTAATTTCTTATTACTGTGTGGAGTTTAGCTGACTATAGACGGAATTAGATTAGAAAGCGTAGCACCTCCCATACAGAGTAAATACTGATTTCGAATATCTGGGGAACCAACATGGTAGGGGTCGGAATATTATTAATTACAAATTTCTTCAAACTTTTTCCGCATAACTGAAAATGGTCGGTATTGCATTAGAGGTCGTGTCATAAAGTAAATAATTAATTTTGAATATCTGGAGAACTATAATTCTAAAAGTATTTAAACTCTGTATCAATCAATTTATTACCATTCTACGGAGGTTAGCTAAAAACGAATTTATTCCTGATCCCTGTTCGAAGTATAACTAAACATGATGAGCTTAGTACGAATTACCCTCCCTTATAAAGGAAAGCTAAAGTAAATTTTACTAGGGTAGGGGTAGCGAAGTGCACCGGGATATGCTAGTTTTAATAAATTTACGTATTTTTGAGAATTTTTATATTGAATGCTTTAAGTTTTATTCAACCTAATACAAGTACAAATAAGTTTTTTTGACACACTCTTTAAAAGATCGTATTTTTGAAAACTGAAACTGAGGAATGTTTTCAAAAGAGTTTTCATTCAATCATTCAAGTTTTCTTTAATTCAAATATGTTACAAAGTAGCTTGATAAAAGTTATTGAATGATTAACATTATAAAATTTGCGAATTTCTAAACGAACGAATTTGTTACAAATTTGGTTTTAAACAGCCTGTTTTTATAAAATTTATGAATTTGAAACCGAACGATTCCTCAGCAAATGATTTTTTTTTTAAATCACACAATTTTTTTTTATTTTTCATGTGATTTTTATGTTAAAATTATAAAATTCTTTTAATAAAGTCGAAAAGTAAATTGTTTTCGTTACTGTGGCGAATTGAAAGTTTTATAAAAACATGGGGTTTTATTCAATTCATACATATCTATTAGAAATATGCATTAGAAAATGTTTTTGAATTCATTTTGTAAATGATTAAAATCAAATTGAAAGATGAAAATTTATCATTTAATTTGGATTAGATTTCAATTAATTAACAAAATTTTAAACATTCAAAGGAATGAATTTACTTAATTATGTATAAATGAATTCAGCAATGGTCTGACATGAAACCGTAATATTCCATCATGAAAACGCTAGGCCATATATTGTAATACCTGTTAAAAAGTATTTAGAAAGAAGTGGTTGGGAAGTTTTGCCTCACCCGCCTTATAGTACAGACCTTGCACCGTCCGACTACTTACTATTTGTTTCGATCAATGCAGAACGCTCTCTGGGATACGCTTCACTTTGGAACAGAGTATCTGAAATTGGCTTGATTCGTTCTTGGCCTCAAAAGATGAGCTGTTTTTTGGCTCGGAAGCCATATGATGCCAGGAAGATGGGAAAAGGTCATAGTTAACAATGGCCAATACTTTGAATAAACTACTTTATACCAAAGAATGTATCACGTAATATGCTACATATGTATATCAAATCATTATATCAAACCCATTATTTTCATACTTCCTATCTCAAGCTTAGGCCAGTCGTAATTCAGCTCTGGTTGGAGAAAGAGCCATTATCGCTTAAGGGCAATCTGGTCAATCACTCTCGCATTGGATAATGTTTGACGTCGTCTAACTATATCGCGTTGCAGTTTCTCGAAGTTTGCATTGTCCACATGCAATCGATTTTTGGTTTTCATAACCTAAGTTTTTAACACATGATTTAACATTCCAGCTTCCTATATGCAGATATATAGGTCGACTGGGAACTAAAATCGATGTTGGACAATTTGAGAGTTTTTTAACTCCGGCCAATTTTGCGCTGACGTCCTCAAATGTTGCAACTTTGTTTGTGAATAAAAGCCTTTGAATTAAGCTAAAGATTTTGTTTTGCTATTAATTGTATTTTTGAATGAATTGGTGACGAGTTTTTAAGTAATTCGAATTGGTTTCTGATTAGCCCCAATATATGGTGCGGCGTCTTAAGACTCTAACAATTTGTCATTACATTTAATAGGAAATCCATCGATATTAACGATTTGCATAACCTAATTTGCCAATAATTCCTATGGAGTTCATATTTACAAGGATTATTGGTGTTCTGTTGATCTGGCATTATTATTCAAAGCAGAGTAGAATTTTCAATCAACAACAAATAGCTCAGATTTTACTTTGGGTTTTTCCTTTTGTATTGTTAGTGTAGTTAGTCCAACTAACAAACCAACCAACAGACTCGAGAAAGGAACATTTTCGTTGATATTTCAAATATAAAAACCAACAACTATGCGTAACAACAATAAAAAATAAATGGTAGATCGATGTCCTGCTGTTGGATTGTAAAAAGGAATTGCGCGCATTTTTTTCTTTTCTCATTGCAGGTAAACAAAAGAAAGTACAAAATAAAACAGAAATACAAATAAAACGAACTGGAAAAATAGGAATTTATAGATCCAGGCAGCAAGAATTGCAAAGTAAGACAAGCTGAGGATCAATGTTTCCCACCCTTAAATTAATTGTTAAATGTTGTTGTTCTTGTTAATGTGTATATCAACATGCAAACATTTGAAGTAGGTAGAGGTAGCAAAGGATATCAGCAGGCAAAGTGGGACTAAGTGCAGCAAATGTAATGATAGTAATAAGACGAAAGGAATTTAAAGCAGTTGTTATTAGAACGACAAAGCGTAAAGTTGTTTTATAAAGCGGTAAAAAATATATTCTTGTTTGAATTTTCATCAGTTTGCCTAAAATTGTTTAATAGATTTGTATACAAAAGAATTGTGAAATTTTATAATTTCCATAAAAGTGTTTATTGGATTTTCAAACAAAACTAATTGTGAAATTTTAGTTTGATACAACAAAATTTTAATTTACATAACAACAGTGTTTATCGGATTTTCATACAAAAAAAGTGAAATTTTTGTTTCGAATTTTCATAAAACAAAATTTTTATTGGATTTTCTTTATACAACAAAATTTTTTTAAATTTTAAAAGAATGGAAACCAAAGTGGTAAGTCTAATATAAAAGCTAATTTAAAACATAACTTCGGTTTTATTAACATCTTTATCATATTAAATAAATTAAGGGATTTTAGTAATAAATAAACCAAAATAATTCAAAATGTTTCAACAAAAAATATTGAAAAATTTAAAAACGCGATATAAAACAAACTTGTCGTCAACTAAAATGTAAAATAACATAATAAAAACAAGTAAGAAAGTATGATCGGTCAAGCCCGACCATATAATACCCTACACTAAGTAAAAGAGCAAAAACATTTTTCTTTTAAAATTTCAATAATTTATATTTTTGAGTGATTTTCGGAAGTGGGCCTTATATTGGGGCTATGACCAATTATGGACCGATCACCATGAAATTAGGTCATGTGATTTATGTCTATATTAAAGTTAACTATGTTGAATTATTTTTAAGCGATTTATGCACGTTAAAGTGATTTTCGGAAGCGGGGTTATATGGGAGCTATGACTGATTATGGACCGATTGTAACAAAATTTGGTGACATGAATTTTGTGTATATAAAACTTATTTGGAGCGGAATTTGTGGAGATACATAGATAAATTAAACATTTTTGACCGATAAAGTCCAATTTCGGGAGGACATTTGTATGGGGGCTAGGTGAAATAATGGACCGATTTCAGCCAGTTTCAATAGGCTTGGTTCTTGAGCCGAAAAAATAATATGTACCCAATTTGATCGAAATATCTTCAAAATTGCGACCTGTACTCTGCACACAAGGTTTACATGGACAGCCAGCCAGCCGACCAGACGGACGGACTTACATCGTTTAATCGACTCAGAAACTGATTCTAAGTCGATCGGTATACTTTAAGGTGGGTGTTAGACTAATATTTTTGGGCGTTACAAACATCTGCACAAACGCCTCCCCACTATGGTGGTGTAGGGTATAAAAATACCGAAATTTAATGTTTGTTAGATAACGATGAATAAATTAAGAAATAATAAATAAAAGCTAAATTTTAATTTGGAAATGTGTTTGTCAGTCTGTTTAATGATCAAATGGGAGAAATTAAATTGATATCATAGATACTTTTAATTCTTCAATGGGGTTTTGCCAATCACTTTAAACATTTTTGAAATGGTGTTACGTTATTTTGCATTTTAAGTGACGATATCAGGTTATTTATTACAACAAATTCTCAGGTTCCTTATTAATCAAGTTGCATTTAAAATATTACCTATAAAATTAGACCTACATAAATTGATTTGTAAAATTTGTGAAGATAAAATGTCCAAGACAAAGTTTGAGAGTCCAATGAAATGTTATAACTTCGAGTCTTCTAAATGTGAAACAGTTATAAAAATATAAGTAAAACTAAGTTTTCCTGATAGGTTCTATTGTGGTTGATGGTCAGTGAACTATTTTTTCTTACGATGGTTTAGCAGTACATAAATGCAAAATGAATATTGTATTCCAAACTAAAAAAACCATCAAAAAATATCATACAAATTGTAAAATAATCTATTGGCCAGTTTTAACGACGACTCACTTCCATAAAATAACAATTAACTATTTGAATTGCAGAAAAATCAAATTTATTCAAAGTTCCAGAAATTAGATCCAGATATATATTGGATTTATAGAAGCAAAATGTAGATTTCACAGTAAAACTAAAAATTTATTTCGGAATGAAAGCACTTTTAGTTTACAAAGTGAAATTGATATTTCTTGGTAATTATTGGTTTTTCTAAAATGTTTAATCAATTTCTGTACCAAAAACTTCACTTTTGTTTTAATATTGTTATGAAATTGTACTTGAATTCAAATATAACGATTTTAAGGGCTGATTTAAAAGTAGCATGATGCTTTCAAATAACAGTGCTGTAATAGCAAACTGTAACATATCTGTGGGCATTATTAAATAAAAGCTTTCAGTTGATTTGATCGTAAGTTGGCAACGCTGTATTCGAATTCGAATATTCAGTTAAAGAACATTGTAGAAAGTACACCATAGATGGCGTATGTATTAGTAAGATCTAGAATATTCGATTTTTGACAGTTAAAGAACAATCTAGAGTGCAGATGGCAGTGTCATAAATAGTGGCAGAGGTTGCTGTCGTGAGTCAGTTTATCAGAGACGCTATTTGAATAAACATCAACTGAGTGTGCTGTATTTTTCAAGTGAATTCGTATACATTATAAAGTGTCTGTATTTCTGAGAATTTATAAACGTGTATAAAAAAAACATTGAGGGCCTTATTTTATAAAACGAAACGACAAACGTTAAACAAATTTTGTATGGAAAATATTCAAGTTTCAAAACATTTTCCCAGTATTCTTCATACAAATTGCTTACGTTTCCGAACGCTTCGTTTTACAAATTGAGGCCCTGAGTGACTATTTAATTCTGTTGTTGTACATTTTACATAAATAAAGACTTGTACAATTTTCAAACTACTAAACGGCTTTTATTTGCAATCAAAAGTATCCGGTTTATTTAAAGGAAATAAACCAAACGTTTTGAAAAGGTTAAAACTTAACAATATATAAAAAGCGATGTCTAATTAAAATCAGAAATAAAGAATTTTTAAATATTTTTGGAGTGGAGCCTGATAGAGTCAATATTTATTTGTTAGTTTAGCATAATTCCATATACATATATGTAAAATAAATAAAAATTTAAACCAAAATTCTATGTTACCATATTTATACCCTACACCACCATAGTGGGGAGGGTATTATGCGTTGCTGCAGATGTTTGTAACGCCCAAAAATATTAGTCTAACACCCACCTTAAAGTATACCGATCGACTTAGACTCACTTTCTGAGTCGATTAAACGATGTCCATCCGTCCGTCTGGTTGGCTGGCTGGCTGTCCAAGTAAACTTTGTGCGCAGAGTACAGGACGCAATTTTGAAGATATTTCGATCAAATTTGGTACATATTATTTTTTCGGCCCAAGCCTATTGAAAATGGCTGAAATCGGTCCATTATTTCACCTAGTCCCCATACAAATGTCCTTCCGAAATTGGACTTTATCGGTCATAAATGTTTAATTTATAAATGTATGTATCTCCACAAATTAAGCTCCAAATAAGTTTTATATATACAAAATTCATGTCACCAAATTTTGTTACGATCGGTCCATAATTAGTCATAGCTCCCATATAGACCCGCTTCCGAAAATCACTTTAACGTGCATAAATCGCTTAACAATGTTGGTATACTCACATAATTCAACATAGTAAACTTTCATATAGACATAAATCACACGACCTAATTTCATGGTGATCGGTCCATAATTGGTCATAGCCCCCATATAAGGACCACTTCCGAAAATCTCTCAAAAATATAAATTATTGAAATTTTAAAAGATAAATGTTTTTGCTCTTTTACTTAGTGTAGGGTATTATATGGTCGGGCTTGACCGACCATACTTTCTTACTTGTTTTATTTTATATTCAACGTTTTTCCATATTTTAACGCGCAAAAATCACTTAAAAATGTTGGCATACACAAACTATTTAACACGAATAACTTTCATATAGACATAAATAATATGATCTAATTTAATGGAGATTGGTCCATAATTTGTCATAGCTCCCATATTAAATTATGTATTGAAATTTTAAAAGAAAATTTTTTGGTCTTTTGCTTAGTGTAGGGTATTATATGGTCGGGCTTGACCGACCATACTTTCTTACTTGTTAATATTACATTATACTTATTATTTTTATTACTTTAATTATTTACAGATCCAATTACCAATCATGTCTGTAGTGGTCGGATCAGCAGACAAATTCAGAGGAATACCAGAGCCAGGACAGCGTATAAATCGCCCTTTGATGGTCAATGCTTGGTCACAGACGACAGGCAGTGACTTTTCATATCTCCATGAAATCGAAAATAGGGAAAAGCAATCGCAAAGGGAAAGAGAATTGGAGGAAAAAGTAAGAGTATTGGAGGAAAATCTAAAGGCCCACACAGATTTACTATCTCAAATACATGCCACCTCGGCAAGGACATCAGCATTACTGTCACAGCAGCAACCTCAAAGTCAACAATACATCAATAACATTGGTTACAGCAGTGCTAATATTAGCAGCAATAGCACCAGGACAGCTCAAATAAGTCCCAAAATTGTAAATGCCCTAAACCCTACCCAACAAGTGAATTGTTCTCCAGCAGAAAGCGTAAAATATACAATTATAGCCGAGGGTACGGGTAATAATAATGACGAACCAATAGAAATCCATTTGGCCGAAGATGATGAGGCATTAAATTTAAACAGTTCAGCGGATTCAGGCCGTTTAGAGATTTGTCTGGCTGACGAAGATAACATTGAAATTAAGTCGGAATATAATAGTGTCAACAATTCCTCGACAATTCATCATCAGGCAGCTACGCCAACACCTACAGACACAACGTCAAGTGAACATCATTTCATAAAGAGGAGAAAACTGGCAGGAGAGCAAGTTGTTGCAAAATATGAAAACAATAATCAGTCAATTGCAACCTACTCTACCATACAACAGCAATTACCAACCCAAAAACGTCGTAGCAGCGGTAATAGCTTACTTAAGGCACAGAAAATTCAAATTACCAGCATACAAAGGTTACCAATTCAAAATGGCAATGCCTCACCCTCAAACAATAGCACTCCAGGTAGTGATATGAGCAACATTAGCTATGATCCTGAGAATGTTATGGTATCGATTGGACCTAACAACACCCGCATACCAGCAAAGCTGTATGAAAATATGAATTGGACCTCTGCCTCGATTGCGACTAGGAAACTGTTAATGGCAATATTCGATCGGAAAGTTTTGGCAACACACTCGATGACTGGCAAACCTTCACCGGCCTTTAAGGACCAATGCAAACCAGTAAAAGAAATGTTGGATCCTCTTGTAATAGCAGATATTATATTTGCGGTAACTCGCAAGTGTCTAGTTTCCGATAAAGAAGTGCGAAATGCCATCACCACCAAATGTGCCGACGAAAATAAGATGATGAAGCTACAAATGAATAAACGAACGCCAATGAGGGAAATTAATTAAGAAAATCTAACTGTATAAGACAACACACATTCTACAGTCTATGTATCTATTAATATTTGTTTTCTATAAATAAAATTTGTTTTTTTTTAAATTCTAGATTTAAAATTTCAAAAGTAAAATGATTTAATAAAAAATAACGTGCACTTATTCTATGAGTGTTAGTATTTGATTTATATTCTAGAAGATACATAAATAAATGTGATATAATTTTATAAATAAATACCAAAAACATAATTATTTTGTAACAACATGTACCTTTTTATATAAATAAAAATACTTTAGTTTTAAATTATAAATTTGTTTAAGTTAAAATTATACTATACTTTAATTTTTTAAAAACTTTACAATTAGAAAAATATATTTTTAAATACATTACATAATTAAATTTTTAATAAACAATTTTTATATATTTTTTCATAAAAATTAATAATTTTTTTTTTTATTTTTAATTTATTTGACTTCAAAGGTTGGAATTGCGAATCATATTTAATGGAAATATTGAAAATTATATTATTTTTGTCAGAACTTGTATTGAATTTAACAAACAAAGCTCCTCTACTGAATCCTGAATGAATTAATTTTGTTCGCTTATATGCAGATATGTCACAGACATCAAATTCGTACGAAAGTGAAAATTAAATGAAAAAGTGGAAGTAAAAAATTAAAAATGTGTAAATAAAAGAAACTTTAAAAAAATCTTCATATTTCCGAATTTCAATCTACGCCATGCCAAACATTTGTATAATACACGTACGCATAGAGAATTATACATAGAGACGAGACACTCCGACTTGTCAAACAAAAATACAACATATCATATGTCTGATGCAACAACAAAATACATTGACTAGCATGTATTTTGTTGTTGCCAGAGATAGGTTTTTGACAACAGACTCAGGTTTTTGACAATTACGTCTCGTCTCTATGTTACCCTATGCACGTACGTATATCGGAAACTCTTCTGTCAAAGACCTAACTCTGTTGTCAAAAACCTAAGAAATGAGAATGCATTAGTAAAGTTATTTTTTCTAGTTTCCGCTCTATCAGGCCTGTCACACATTTCGTTCGGAATGGTTTCAATTCCGTAGTTTTTATTCCGATGGATTTCGTTTTAAGTGCGCTGAAGACGATCAAAAAAAAACCCGTCATTCAGTGCATATGTGTGAGTGTCGTATACTTGAAGCTTTAAAGGAGACGTACAAATAAATACGTCAATCACCATTTGTATTTGGACGCACTTTTCTATTATTACCAAAAATCTCGAAGTAACGAGGTTTTTTTGTTAATCAGAGACGTAAAATACATGATATGAATATTTTTTTTCATCCGTGCACGGCAAACGCAAAGAAAATGAAATTTGATTGTCAATCACAACAGGAGACGATCAAATTATCAATCGTCAAATTAAAAAATCAAAACTTTTTGATTTTCATCAATCATTGCCGACAACGTGTACGTGTAGCCGAAAAGGAACGACTGCACGCACACAACTATGTGATTGATGTGTTTATTTGATCGTCTCCAGGGCACTTTAGGTTCTTCAGATTCCGTGTAATTTGTTAATTCAAAAAATATTTAATAATTATGTACATAGGGTAACATGGAGACGAGACGTGATTGTCAAAAACCTAAGTCTGTTGTCAAAAACCTATCTCTTGCAACAACAAAATACATGCTAGTCAGACATTAGTTTTGTTGTATTTTTGTTTGACAATTCGGAGTGTCTCGTCTCTATGTATAATTCTCTATGATTCTGTATATCAGATTTTAATTTGACAGGCTTTTCTTATATTAAAACAAAAGTGAAGTTTTTGTTACAGAAATTGATTAAAATTTTAAGAAAATCAAATAAATACAAACAAATATCAATTCCACTTTGAAAATTTAAAGTGGTTTCCATAGAGAAAACACATAGAGCGGAAACTCTACTGTCAAAGACCTAACTCAGTTGTCAAAAACCTAAGTGGTGAGAATGTATTAGTAAAAAAACTATGTGAAAACAAAAACAACACTCGTATGTGTAACTTTTTTGAGTAATTTTTTTGTTTCAGTTTTTTTCGAGTTTCCGCTCTATGTTCTCTATGGTGGTTTCATTCCGAAAGAAATTTTCGTTTTACTTTATGTGAAGAAGCAAATTACGGAATTAATTCCACTTTCGATCGGAATGGAATTCTGTTACAGGCCTGTATGTCTATTTCTCTATTTTACTAAAGCAATATTGCTTTAGTAAAATACAAACAATGACAGAATTTTATAAAAACATAATTTTATTTCAGGGACTGCAAAAAGTGATTATTTTTAAAATTGCAACTAACAAAATCATTCTGTAGAGAAATGCTACGTCCATAAGGAGAACATCAACATTATCCTTGTTGTACTGACCACCTTTAGCCGCATTGTTATACCCCAAAAATATTACTTAGTCTAACACCCACCTTAAAGTATACCGATCGACTTAGACTCACTTTCTGAGTCGATTAAACGATGTCCGTCTGGCAGGTTGGCTGGCTGGCTGTCCATGTAAACCTTATGCGCAGAGTACAGGTCGCAATTTTGAAGATATTTCGATCAAATTTGGTACAAGGCCCAAGGACCAAGCATATTGAAACTATGTGAAATCGGTCCATTATTTCACCTAGCCCCCATACAAATGTCCTCACGAAATTGGACTTTATTGGTCATAAATGTTTAATTTATATATGTATCTCCACAAATTGCTCTCCAAATAAGTTTTATATATACAAAATTCATGTCACCAAATTTTGTTACGATCGGTCCATAATTAGTCATAGCTCCTATATAGACCCGCTTCCGAAAATCACTTTAACGTGCATAAATCTCTTAAAAATGTCGGTATACACACAAAATTCAACATAGTAAACTCTCATACAGACAATAATCACACGACCTAATTTCATGGTGATCGGTTCATAATTGGTCATAGCCCCCATATAAAGCCCACTTCCAAAAATTACTCAAAAATATAAATTACTAGCTGACCCGGTGCGCTTCGCCACCCCAATTAGAAGAAAGAAATAGTACTATCAAGTCTCACTTTGTGAATCTAATTGTAAATGTCTAATTTTATATTTCTGGGTCCATTATTATAGAAAATGCAAAATGTGTTCCTAATTTTAAATTTTTAGGTTTATTATTATAAAATATTCAAAAAGTACCATTGCAATAAGGAAATAGTACCATTGATTATCACTTTTAAATTCGCATTCACTAAACCATAACCCGTCAAGTTTGAATTTTAGATTTTTTGGAAACTCTAGGTCCATTATTATAGAAAATTCAAAAAAGTACCCATGATAATAAAGAAAAAGTACCACGAAGTATGCCCTTGAATTTTCACTCACTTGGGACCATATACGGCTAATTTCATATTTATATGTCCATTATTACAAAAAATTAAAAAAGTACCATTAGAATATATAAAAAGTACCAAAAATCCCCCACTTGTGGTTTCCCACTCACTCGGGTCCATATAAGCTTAATTGCATGGCTTTAGGTTCATTGGTGAAGAAATTACAAAAAGTACCATTAGAATAAAGAAAAAGTACCAAAAAGTCTCCCCCTAGAATTCTCACTGACTTAGGACCTTGTATGCTTAATTTCATGTTTCTAAGTCCATTGTTATAGAAAATTAAAAAAGTACCATGAAGTATCCGCTTGAATTTTCACTCACATAGGACCATATACGTTTAATTTCATATTTCTAGGTCCATTATTATAGATAATTCAAAAAGTACCATTAGAATATAGAAAAAGTACCAAAACACAGCCACTTGTGGATTCCCACTCCCACTTCATTGGTGAAGAAATTTCAAAAAGTACCATTCGAATAAAGAAAAAGTCTCCCCTTACAATTCCCACTCACTTAGGACCATATATGCTTAATTTCATGTTTCTAAATCCATTGTCATATAAAATTGAAAAAGTACCATTAGATGAATAAAAAAGTACCTATAATTCAGTTCTCACATTTTGGTACCTAAATATTATACCCTACTAACTTCACTCAGATACATATCAGCTAACTTTAATGTCGATAACTGAAATAATTTAAAATGTTAAAAAAGTACCATAAGGAAAAAAGTACCAATTTCCCTTTTCTTCCTTGAACAGGGAAAATATACATATAAAGATACATTAAAAGATACATAGGGTGCCAAAAAAGTACCAAAATACAGTTTTTACCCGTTTTCTCCCCTAAACGGTTCGAATTTCGAAAAAGTAGGAAACACCTGTCAGCTTTTTTTTTTTAAATGGAGTAACATGCAATTTTAAGTTTTATTGTATCTTTATTAGTTTTTAAGATATAAGTTTACCGAATTTACCCGTTTTTACCCTTTTTTACCCCCTAAACGTTCGAATTTCCAAAAATCCCTTATTATCGGATCGTTTTGGGGAGGGTGGAACCCACAGTTAAAATTTCATGATTCTAGCTTCAGTCGTTTGGGCTGTGCGATGATGAATCAGTCGGTCAGTCAGTGAGCCAATAACGTTACTCTTTTATATATATAGATATCGGAAACTCTACTGTCAAAGACCTAACTCAGTTGTCAAAAACCTAAGAAATGAGAATGCATTAGTAAACAAAACTGTGTGATTATTATGAGTAATTCTTTTGTTTGAGTTCTTTTTTCTAGTTTCCGCTCTATTTCTCTATGGTAATACATTTTTAAAGATGCCTTAATAAAGCAATATTGCTTTAGTAAAACACAAACAATGACAGAATTTTATAAAAACATAATTTTATTTCAGGGACTGCAAATAATGATTATCAGGCCTGTCACAGAATTCCATTCCGAACGAAAGTGGAATTAATTCCGTATTACGCTTCTTCAGAAAAAGTAAAACGAAAATTTCTTTCGGAATGAAACCACTTTCAGTTTTCAAAGTGGAATTGATATTTCATTGAAATTATTTGTTTTTCTAAAATGTTTAATCAAATTCTGATTCTAAGTCGATCGGGTATAACAAAAGTGAAGTTTTTGGTACAGAAATTGATTAAATATTTTGCAAAAACAAATAATTACAATTGAATATCAATTTCACTTTGAAAGCTGTCGTTTCATTCCGAAGGATATTTTCGTTTTACTTTTTCTGGATAACCAAAAGTATCACTTTTGAAATGAAAATATAAAAACCGAATTAAGTGTGTAGATGTTTACGTTTTCGTTCAAGCCATCGTTCGCATAGAATTGAAGTTGATGAAACTCAAATCAGATTTATTTCGCTTATGTAACGAATGATAAAAAATATCAATTCCAAAACTTAAAGTGGTTACAATTCGATGAATTACAAAGTACTGTTTCGCAATCGATTTTTTTCACAATTGGATTAGTCAAAGCAGAACAGATAAAGGAGCAAAGGTTTTTCCGTTTGTATTGTTATTAGTCCTACTGACACGAGGGATACTAATTGTAGGAATTGTTGGATTAACTAAAATGCATACATATGAGTAGATGGAAAGACTTCTGCTGCTGGATTCTTCTCTTCTCATTTCAGGTAAATAAAACGAACTGGAATGAAGATGTAGGAATTTATAGACACAGGCAGATTGTATTGCAGTAAGAATTACAAAGTAAGAACAGCTGAGGATCAAAGTTTCCTACCTACCCTTAAACTATTTGTAGTAATTGTTTGTTAATGTGTGACTGCTAGGTAGCAAATGCAAAACTGGATAAAGTTGCGGAATAAAACTAAATGAATTTTAAAGCATTAGCTATTAAAAACTCAAAGTGTCAACTTCTTGCTAAAGTGGTATTTAAAAAAATAAATTCTTGTTTGAATTCTTACTGGATTTTTAAAACATTAGTTATCAAAAACTCACAGTGTCAACTTCTGGCTAAAGCGGTATTTAAAATATAAATTCTTGTTCAAATTCTTACTGGATTTTTATTAAATTTTTATCAAATTCTTACTGTATTTTTATTTTTATTAAATTGTGATATTTTATTCTGCAAGGATTTATAATGGAAGCAAAAAGGGTAAGTCTAATTTAAAAGCAGTATTCAAACTAAAAATTATTTTTTATTAAAATCGTTTCATAGGTATAAGATCAATAATCAAATAGTTCAAAACGACAATATTCCAATCAAAGATTCGAAAGAATAAATTCCATTTTAAAAATTAAATTCAATTGTATGTCTTAACAATTCCTTTGTACCTCAAATGTATTGAATTAATTTCTTTGGAAATAAAACTATACACAGAAAAAAGAAATTCATAATTGGAATGAATTTTGTAATAAATATTATTAATCGAACTTGACTTTTTTTCCCAAACTATTTTCATATAGACGGCAATACTGAGTATTAACACTTTTCAAATTCAAAATATTATTGAAATCAGTCGGTATTTCAAAAAATCATTTCGAAAAAACGATAGTATTACAAATATTTTATTTCTTTGTTGATTGATATTTTTCTGAAAATTTTATTTTTATTTTATATTTATATTTTCTTGACATTTTTATTTGCCTTATTTGTTTTTATAAATACATACCCGATACATATGAAAATAAAATGTTTTTGAATTGTTTTAAACAAATTTTCAATACCGACCGTTAATCAAAAAAATCATTTGTATTTTTTGAAAATCTAATACAAATACTTGAGTTTTTGACAAATATTAATACTCAGTATTGCCGTCTATAAATACCTTAAATATTATAAAATTATACATGACTGAAATTTTTGCTTTTTTTACGTAAATTTTTTGCTATTCTATAGTAAATTGTATTATCTAATGAATTATTTCAAAAATGTTTTCAAAATGTATTGAATGATTAAATTTTTCTTCAATTCAGTTTTTTCTTCAATTGGTTACAATAACCAATATTATAGTGCTGATATAAGCAACAATAGTACTACAGCAGAAAAGTATGTCACGAAATTGGAAATGCCCTAAACCCCACACAGCAAGTGCATTGTTCTCCTGCAGAAAGCATGAACTACTGAATTCTAGCTGAAGGTACGGATACGGATGAACCGATAGAAATTCATATGGCCGAAGATGATGGGTCTTTAAATTTAAATAGTTCAGCGGATTCAGGACGTTTGGAAATTTGTCTGGATACTGCAGAAAACATTGAAATTAAGACTGAATGTAATAGTGCCAACAATTCCCCTACAATTCAACATCAGACGGCTCCAGCCAATTTAGTCACAGCACATCACGAACATCATGTCATAAAGATACAAAAACTGGTAGCACAGCAAATTGTTACAAAAGATCAATGAATTATATACGGCAATAGTTTACGTAATACGGCTAAAGTCCGAATTACCAATGTAAACACCACTCCAATCCAAAATGTCGTTCCCTCACCCGCAGACGTTTATTGTGATACGAGCATCATTACCTTCGATCCAGATAATGTAATGGTATCGATTGGGCCCAATGACACACGAATACCAGCAAAGCTGTATGATAACATGAATTGGGCATCTGCCTCTATTGCGACTAGGAGGCTTCTAATGGCCATATTCGATCGGCCATTTGAAAGAGCTCTCTCAGTCGCATACAACTCTATATTTCATAATTTATACGATTTTTGCACGCTTTTGCATTAAGCTCTCTTTCCAGGTCGTATAAAAATTATATATAAATATAAATAAAAATAAATAAATATAGTCACTTTTTGAAAAAAAAAAAATACCGCCCTTTTTACATGTTCCAACTTTGGCTGGCTGTAACTTTTTATAGGGATGAGATAACTGTTATTCAGAATTTAATAGCAAATATAGCTGTTTTTTTAAATGTCGATCCTCCATAGGCCCATCATATCTAAAAAATCCAAAAAAAAAAATCGAGCAAAATTTAAAAAAATAAATTAACCTAAATATATCTTGAACTAAAAGAGATAACCTTTGGCGATTTTTTAAATAAATGTGAGACCCGAGGTATCCTGGCCTACATTCCGCCGAGGAAGATGAACAGCCATCGAGAAATCTTGGGGTGGTTCAAGAAGTGAGGCAAGATAAATGTTGAAGAGTGTGGGTGACAGTCCTCCTCATTGAGGCACGCCCATTTTTATCTTAACAGTAGCGATTCTAAAATATTTGGTACTGGTGATAATAAAGAAATCGGGCACTTTCACTGTTGATGTTAATACCACAAAATCAAAAACAGAATGCTTGATTAACGAGTCATCCAGCAAGTGTACATTAAACCACAGAGAATTATACATAGAGACGAGACACTCCGATTTGTCAAACAAAAATACAACAAATCATATGTTTGATACAATAACAAAATACATTGACTAGCATGTATTTTGTTGTTGCAAGAGTTAGGTTTTTGACAATTACGTCTCGTCTCTATGTTACCCTATGCATTAAACTATCAAAAACACGTACGAGAATTTAACATCAAGCATTTCGATAGTGTATGGTGCCCTTTAAGGATTTTATTTATAGTTAAAACAAAAAGTCGACTTTTAAATTTTTGAATAGTCGACTCTTGCTAATTATGAAAAGTCGAGTTTGCTACATTTATTGATGAACTTTTTTCTGTAAAAAAGTTGATTTCGACATTTATTTGTTAAATTAAAATGCTCTGCTGTACGCTGTACTCCGTAAAAGTATATTTCACGTCTTTATTTTCAGCCCCGTTTTGATTTTTGCAGTCAGCTGGTTTTTAGCTGCTTGACAGTTAGAAAATATTTTTACAAAAACAAAACCCACGTTGTTTTTTGTAGAGTTGTATTTGTTGTAGAATTAAGATTAGCTGTAAATATATTCGCCTTGTGCTTTTCGACATTTTCCAGCAAAAAGTCGATTCTTCAAATAATTTTTTGGTGGAGGGCATACAAATTACAAAAAAAAAATTCCAAATTTTTAACATTTTAGAAACACCCTGTCGTGTAAAAAATTCCTTTCATCTTTATCTGCTCACAACTATCAGCCCACAATTTTGCACTTTTTGACATTTTCTTTTGAAAAATATCCCAAAACAAATTCGGAAAATAATAAACAGTGGCAAAAACATATCATGCGCATAAAGTAAAATTGAGAAAAACAATATTTAAACCAAAGCAAATATACATTAAAGGGAGCACAAAAAGCAGATTAGTAGATGGAAATTGTCAAACGAAGTGAATAGAATTGATTGTCTGAAGAAGCAAATCACCAACAACATCAGAGCGACCAACAACAGCAATCGAGATACAGAGTGTCGGTGTGAATAGAACAGAATAGAAGTGAAAAAGTATTAGCGGCGGCCGTGTTACAAAAAAATATATAAAAGTGCAGACGAAATACAAAAAAAAACAATATTCGAGCAAATTCCGCAAAGAAAATTTTAACAAAAACACATAACAAACCGAATTAAAACTGATAAAAAAAAACAAAATTAACTTATATATAACAACAAATCAAAGAAACAAAATAATAAATAAACCAAACAAAATTCTTTAAGAATTTTAGTTTTTTCTTTTCTAAATTTTCCGTTTGTGTTTACGCTCAAATTTACATATTTTTCCAACTAAATTTTACATCCAGAAAAAAAAATTCTATCTACCCTCAAGTAAAGAAAAAAATCAATTGAAATAGTTATGGATATTTTAAAGAAAATGTTCCAACAAAACGAAGAGGAGGCCAAAAAGAATTTGGAGTAAGTAATAAGCAAGATTTTAAGGAAAATTCCCTATTTACACATTTTTTTCCTAGTTTACTTTCAAAATTAATTGCATAAAAATCGTTCATTTATGTCAGTGCAAATGTAATTTTTTATTTTATGGCAAAAACAACTAAAGGCACCAATCTAAGGTGGCCAGATAAATTGGTTAAATTTAATAAAAGATCAATAAATCACCTGCTTTTTATCCAAAAACTCCAAACACACATGCATACATACAAATGCATTTAGTACCTATTATGTATTTATTTAAACAAGCTTAAATCTCACGTGCAGAGCTGTAAAATGATTAATTCCTTCTTATACCGCTTCATGGCTAAACTCAAGATTATGAGTTCCACTCCAGATGTAAACCAAATTTTTAACAGACATTCAGCTTTTTATGCCGAAAATAGTGATATTTTGGCTAGGAATTAGTTTCCAAGATCTGGTCCTCCAAATTTCGATTATTGCGTATTACATTTTGTTGAAATTTTTACGTTTTTACCTATTAAAAATTGTGGTTTATTTCTTTTAAATAAACCGACTACTTTTGATTGCAAATATTCAAATTTTCACAACTATTTAAATCATTTAAGTCACTTTCTTTTAATGTAGACACTTTTAAAACACACTTTATAATGCACTAGTATACATCGATAACACAGTTGTTGTTACTTCTAAACGCCTCCATCATAAACTAAACTCCGAGTGCAACCGTTGTCATTATTCATACACAGCGCCATTTCATTCCAATAGTTTCATAGGAGTTCTATTTCTACAATGATCAACTCAAAGCTTTTAATCGGCTGGTAAACAACATTGCTCACAATAAGAAAGAAGTCTCCAGAAATAGAAATGTTGAGAAACATTATGCAACTTGAAACCCGTCGTTAGAAACCGTTATGTTTGATTTATAATACAATTTCGTAACAATATCTTAATTTTTATTTGATTTAGGGCGGGTTTTGTATTGAAGATTGGAGATTATATTAAGTTTAAAATACGAATATTGTTTTTGGGTCGTCGGTAGGGTTTTTATCCCGGGAATTCCCGGGAATTTTGCCAATTTTTTACTACCCGATTCCCGGTATTTTTAGTCGGGAATCCTGGGAATTAAAAACTGACGAAACTACAACGAAAACAAGTATTATTTTCTATTAGTTTTTACCAAAAAACGTGAAAAGTTTTTTGCTTATAGACCGCTTGTTATTATTTATTTGGGGGTTTTCGAATGAAAATTTAAAAAGACATACGAACATCGCTTTATCTACTTCGCTATCTATAAGACTTCATATTATATACATTAGGGCTATAAGTTTTACATGTTTTGCAGATATCAAAATGGCCCTAGCATAGTCGAATAGACCACTGAAAGTTATTGAAAAAATTGGTATTCATTTTTCGCGGTTGTCAAAAACGTTCACCCACAATACGCGGTAAAGTTTAGAAAATCTCTAATTGTTTTGTTTTTTTTATAAAGATATCAACCTGGATCTAATATATATATTTAAAATTTGTCTATAATATTACTAATTTACAGTATCATTATATATTTCGGGAATCGCCGGGCACCCGGGAGTGTAGAAAAAAATTTCCCGATTCCCGGGAATGAAAAAAGGCCGGGAAATTAAAAACCCTAGTCGTCGATTAATTTGTTTTATTTGCTAGTTTAAGCGTCCAATACTGGCGGATTGAATTCAGCAATAAATCCGAAATTACAAACTAATATTTGTGGAGGACAAGAAACTTGAAAACATATTATTTGAATAGATTTTTCCGAAATTTTTCCAATTTATTTTCTCAACACAAACTGCTAGATACTTTCATCCCTTCCTTCTCACCGGCTACTCAGGAGCAATTTCTTAACGCTGATTTTTGTTAATTCATACGTAGATGTAAAATTTAATGAAAAAAATCATGTATGGAAGTTTAGAGGGTCAAACCCGACATATAATACGCTACACTGTGTATGAGCGAATCTTTTAAACTTACAATAATTTATTTTCTTGAGTAATTTTTGGAAGTTTGCCTTATATGATCGCGTGATTTCTTTATACATATATTAAACCTATTTTTAAAGTGATTTTCTGAAGTGGACCTTATATGGGAGCATACATTTTGTTCATATTTATCTGATTTGGACA
Source organism: Calliphora vicina (assembly GCF_958450345.1). Lineage (NCBI taxonomy): Eukaryota > Metazoa > Arthropoda > Insecta > Diptera > Calliphoridae > Calliphora > Calliphora vicina. The sequence goes on along the minus strand of NC_088781.1, from coordinate 55,040,564 downwards.
ATATAATACATCTTCGGATAGTTATTTAACATATTCAAAATTAAAATAAAAATTCTAACAAAACGAATAATTCTTCAATCAGGCCAAAGATTCGCTACACAGAAAAAAAATTACAAAGCGAGTTAAATCCCTTTCCGCTAGACCCAAGGCCGGCTGCAAAGAAATATTTGCCGCGAAATCGATTTTAGAATCACCCCAGCTAGAGTTTAAAACCATACCATTAATGTGGGGTCACACATGGCAAATATTTACTCAAAAAAACGTAACCACTTGTTTTAGTACTAATTTGTTTGACGTGTTTACTCTTACAAGTGTTTTGTAAGATCAAACAGCATCAAATAAAATAAAACTAAATTTTTTGTTTTGATTCATTCTAAGTAAAATAAGTTTTAGAAATAAATAAAAGAATTCAAATATTTTTTATTTAGTGGTTTCGTCTTTTTCGTCAAATATTTGCCATGTGTGACCCTACATTTACAGTGTCCAAAAAACGGCAAATTTGAAAAACCGCGCCTTTGTACATTGCGCCTTTGTACATTTGTTTGAACCACCCTAATAAATATAAATATAGAGGTAGATAACAACATCAAGAGATTCCATAGGACAGATAACCTGAAGAATAATAAAACAATAACTGTCCTCACGAACTCCCAAAGTGATTATTTACCATAAAGCCATCCATTCCACAATGAAGCAGAAAATGTCGGAGCTTCTCCAATTTCCCTGAAGAATAATAAAAGAAGAACTGTCCTCACAAACTCTCAAAGTGATTATTTACCATAAAGCCATCCAAATCCCCTAATGAAGCAGAAAATGTCGGAATAGTCCGGAGTGCCGTTGTTCCACCTGTTCGTCCTAGCCCTTACTGGGCAATGACCCGTGATTTTATTTATTTATTCTTTTAACTGAGGTATTCAATCTGGAACATAAGACAAAACCTACAGACGAGTATACTCCTCCATGAACTGTCAGTCTGGAGTAAGATTTCCTACAGCATCGAATAAAATATAATTAAATATTTACTATGATTTGTTTTAAGAAAAAAATTTCCAAAAAAAATCGCAATTCAAATATATTTTCTTTAGTGGTTACGATTTTGCATCAAACATTTGCCATTCATACATTTTACCTTTACAAAACCAGCATACCTACTTTGTAACATAAATAAATTTCGATGTCTAAATAGTTTTAAAGCTCGTATATATTGTATGTATATACTGTATATACATTCCTTATTGCTGAGGATGATGTCTAATTTAGCAGGATACATGCATGACATCTTATTAGTGGAGGCTGCGCACTTTTACATCATATATTTTTATATTTTTTTGCTGTTTTTCTTTCCTCTCTTTTCTTGCCAGGAAACAAAACATAAAAAATGTATTTGTTTTATTGAACATTTGTTATTGATTTATATTGAACTTTTATTTATTGTGTTAAATCGTTGTCTTAATAAATGTTTTTGTTAGTTCGAATGCTTCGGCTAAGGATGAATTCCGTAAACCGCAATGGTTCGAAGAGGCCGAAACTGATGATGAACTATTTGATGATGATCGTAAATTTGCATTCCAAATTTTCACCAATCCCATGGAATTGCAAAAACACTTTGAAAGGCAAATGCAGCAAATATTGGAAGCGGTTAGCGAAATGGAAGGAGGTAAGAATACAAATTTATATGTCTACATATAAATATTAATACATCTTTTACAATTAAAATTTTTTTAGATAATGGCGTTGCTGTAGAAAAGAATCTTAAGGAGGAGTATTTAAAACCTGGCTTTGAAAGTGAAATCCTTAAGGAATTCGAAAAGCAAAAGAAACAATATTTCGATACCGATTTGGATGGAGAGTAAGTGCATTTCAAGAAATATTCATGTGCAGTACAATTTTAGAATTATTTGAGACATATCATTGCATATTTAATACCAAATATTCATAAATCGTTAGCTTATTATTTATGTATATGTATTAAAAATCAATTTAAATTTCTAGAATCTTTCCGGACCAACTGCATTCTCTGATACAACGATTTGCCAACGGTGAGGGTGAGGTTTTAAAGCATATTACCGAAAATGAAGCCCATGGTAATATTTTGCCACGCAACGATAATAAGTTTTCGCGCAATTGGAAATCTAAACCCAAACTGAGCGACGAAGAAATTATAATGGGTAAAATACATGGAACTTTGATAGACGAAGAAAAAGAGGTGCGTAAACGTCCCGCACCGCCGTCTATGATGCCGCGTGGTCGCCCCGATATTATGACACCCATGACCCCCATGATGCCAAGGGGTTCATTTGGTGGCGGAGCCTTTGATGGCAACTACCAAGTAATTGTTTTGAATTTATAATGAAATTTAACAGCTTTTTATTCAATCATATTCCTAATTAGGGTCCGAAAATGTTTAGTCAAAGTGTTATGACTAAAACTATACGTAAGCCAGATGGCACCTATGAAACCACTAAAATTACCCAGGATTCACAGGGTAACAAGACAACTACTGTTACGCGTACGGTAGATGGCAAGACCGAAACTGTAACCACTTATGATGGGGCCGCTGGCGGAGGGCCTGGCCATAATAATATGCTGCAAAAAAAACATGAGGACAAACCGGAGGGCCAAGTGTATTCGGATCGCAACGTATATGTCTCGAAAGAAGGTTATGCCTTACCACGGAACCTCTGGTGACCAGTGGTTGGCCAGTTGCAAATCGATAACAATTTGCAAAACAATATTAATATTATTAGTATATTTAAACAGCAACATCAACAATACCCAACAAAAATATTTATGGACACTTTATTCTTCGTAGAACAACTTTATGTAGTTATTATTATTATTATGATTATGACTGTAGTACTGCTACTACTACTACTTTTGGCTTTAGCTTCAACAATTGTTTATTTATTATTATCAACACCAACAACAACAACTATAACAACTTCGTCGTCAGTTTCCAGTGAGGCAAATTTTGCAAATTTAGTTTATAGATTCACTCGTATTTGGTGTTTTAGATGAAGAAAATCTTAATTGAGACTTGAGAAACAAAATGGACATTTTTAACTACTCTACTGTATGTAACGCTACAATTTAATGGCAAAAATAATAATAATAATGACTTTTTTTGTGAACAAAAGCAAAATCATCTTAATTTGATTGCAACAAAAGAGGTACAACAACAAATTAGTCATTATTTTTTGTTAAACCACAAAAAAATTGTATTAAGAAATTTGTTTGTCCTGTTGTTAACACAATCCAAAAACAAACAAACAAACACAGGATTATTCACAGCCTCCATAAGGCTGGTACGCCTCTAATCGACGAGGCCTTGTGAGAGATAAAACAAAACTGAGATATGAAAACAAACGTATTATATTGATATAAAAACAAACTTTTTGTTTTCCAATATTGATTTTAATACAGAAATACGTTAAAAGTTTTGTTTTAAACCCGCCCACAACCCACATTTCACTTGGAAATCAAACCAATTCAATTCAATCTAAAGCAAAAGTGTTATCAAAACATAATTGTAGTTTGGAGTTTATCGAAATTATATTGTAGTTTAATTCAAAACACTTTAAACATGTTTTAAAATGTGCAATAATTGTTTATCATTGTGGTTTGTTTTCCTTTTGATGAGTGTCTTTAGGACAAAATTGACAAATTTTAAACCAAAGTTTATGTATGAACTTGTTAATATTCCCTTAATTATTTAGTTTTTTTTTTTTCTTTAATTTTTATCGTAGTTTATTTCAATTCATCCTCATTTTAATCATCATTATTTAAAGGCATTTACAGGCGACAATACTGTGTTTTAATACTTTACAAATTTAAAGTATTATATTAAATCCATTCGACTTGTCAAGATTTCTTGTTTCTAAATATTTTATGATACTTTTCTGCAAAATTTACTTTTATTTTATATTTTCTTTACATTTTTTGTTTCATTTATTAGTATTTAGAAAAAAAATCATTTGTATTATTTGAAGATCTAATACAATTTTTGTTTAGACAATGAAATACATAAGTTTTTGGCAAATATTAATACTCAGTATTGCCGTCTGCAAATACCTTAAGCAATCATACATATAACACTTATTAAAAGCCAGACATTATTAATTTGATTTAGAAACTAAAAATAAAATAAAAAGTTAAGAGAACTTTGTGTGTCTGTCTCAATAAAGTAACAATTAAAAACTCATCTAAAATACTACACGATATCTTCTCATTGCTTGAAGTATATGAAAATGAAACTAAAATATATATATCTTAAACAAAAACAAAAACAACAACAACAAAACGTATCCTCCTATACTAACTCTTTAACTAATGTTGTTTAATTTTCATTTTTAATTTGTAAAACAAAAGAATTGAAATAAAAGTTGGTAAAATTCGACTACTTATCTACTTATTATTGGATATTATTGAACTTTGGTAACTAACCTGTCTTAATAATTACATTTTTAAAAATACCTTTAATGATTTTTCTTTTCGATTTAAATTTCTATATAATTTGGTTTATTTTTTTTTTAGTTCTATAAAGAGTTTTTATATTATTAAGCTAATAATAATTATTATTTTAAGTTTATATTGCAAATTGGTCGTGTTTAAATTCCAATTACATTATTATAAAGACATACTGGTATGTGATGGAAATCAGTTTCGATAACGAAACGTTTTGTAAACGAAAAGGTTTTTGATTTTTAAAATGTTCAATCTGTTATTTTGAATACATTTTTATTATCAGTTATGTTGAAAAATTACTCATCACATCTTTTCAAAACATTCGTTTTGATATCGTTCGATTTTCATCACATACCTGATTTTAATTTTAATTTTTTTTTAGTTTTTAGTATGCAAGGCAAATTATTTAAGTATGTACTTTTTTAAATACATATTAGCGTGGAAATAAACTAAATGCAATAATATAGAATTTTTGTTTTATTTTATAATTTTTTTTTTTTTTTTTGGTAATAATTTTTTTCTTTAAATTGAAAACTTGACGTCCATGTTATAAACGCAACGAATTCAGTTGGTCAGAAAATTAATAAGTGTAAGTAATAAGTGCGGAACGTGACAAGTTTCTTCTAGGTGATTTGTCATTCCATTCATAAGTAGTGCTGAAAATCTATAGATTTGAAGTGATTTTATATACTTCGATCGATTTCTTGAATAAATATTATTTTGTGCATGTATTTATTCAATTCTGTAATGCATTATGCGTTAAATGTATTTTGTTGTTGCAAGAGTTAGTGTTTTGACAAAAGACTTAGGTTTTTGACAATTACGTCTCGTTTCTATGTTAATCTATGGTTGAAACCAAAGTATAACAAGTAGTCCAACTCTTTGACAACAGTACCTAACTATAAGCATGTATTAGTGAAAAAGTACCTAACTCCATACATGTGTTAGTAACAAAATTACACATGTGTTGGTAACTTTTAAATTTTCTCCAGGCAACAGAGTTCTATAAAAATGTTTTAAATTTTAATTTGTATGAATTTTCAATACCAAAAATTGGAACTCTGTCCTATAATTTAAATTCTACAATAACAAAAAATTACATGTCAGAAATTCCAAAAATATTTTTTCTTGATTTGTGCAAAATAGAAACCTTTTAACAATGAAAGTGTGCAAAAAGTGTTTTAAAAAAATAAAGAGTAATATGTGTTAGTGTAATAATGTGTAAAAAACGTTATTTTTATCAAAATTTAAAAGTTTAAATTTCAAGACATTTCATTGGTAAACATTTCTCTGAACTCACACGGTACCCGTATATGTGAGAGAGTAATTTGAAAAAATTGAGAGTCGGACTACTTGGTATACTTTGGTTGAAACCTTAGAAAAGTATACATAGAGCGGAAACTCTCCTGTAAAAGACCTAACTCAGTTGACAAAAACGTAAGTGCTGAGAATGTATTAGTAAAAAAGCTATGTGAAAACAAAAACAACACTCGTTTATTTAAAGTTTTTCTATACATAAAGCAGAAAATAGAAAAAACACAAACAAAAATATTATTCAAAAAATCACAACTGAGTTATGTCTTTCACATGAGAGTTCTGTCAACTCTATAGAAACTGAAAAAAAAACTTACTCAAAATCGTAAAACATACGAGTGCTGTTTTTGATTTAACATTGTCACTTTATTTTCCCTGAGTAGCCTAGAGGAAGTAGTTTTTTACCCACTAGAATATATTGGAGAGTGCCTATGAGATGTTTTTTCAACGTGCACAGCCCACACAAATCACACTCACAAATCACCCGTGTGTGGGCAGCTTTAGTCAATGCATTTTGTTCTTGTATCAGACATATGATTTGTTGTATTTTTTGTCAAAAGGGAGTGTCTCGTCCCTATGTATATTTCGCTATGCCTCTGTTCAACAGAGTTGTATTTTTTTTTTGACAAATTGGACTTTATTTTGGAAGAAAATAAAAAAATTATACTTGATATCAAATCAATCGATTTCCATTACACATCAACAGTAAAACAAATTATGAACTTCTGATGGGGTCTTGATTTGTTCCAAAATAATTTAATTTGCACAAATGTTTAAGTTTCATAATACTTACTTGTTCGTCACAGTTGAAACGGAAGTATCGAATTGTTGTATCCATAGGAATTTGTCTCATGTAGACAACTCTTCTCCATGTTCAAATGACTGATAGCATCAAATGTATTTTTCATACATCATAATAGAGACACTACACTCAAATAAGATTAATCATTGCGAATATACTATACTGGATATATCACTATAACTTGTTTTGATAACAAAATTCACAACTACATTTTATGACCGCATTGGTATACATACTTTTCATTTTGCAAAAAATTTAAAATTCACTAATACGGCATTCACACGATGACTTTTCTCATAAAATCATGACTTATTAACAAAAAAATCATCGTGTGAATCCCGTATAAAACTTTGCCGCTCGATTGTTTAATGAATTTTAAACTTTAAAATTCATAAAACAATAGAGTGAACATTTTTAAGTAATTTTGATTATGGCAACGATATCAAAATCTATGCAATATGTTGTTTAATTAATCTACCACCAAAGAATAACTGTAGCATTGAAAAATAATATCATTGTTTAATGGATGTCTGTCTACTAGAGTTCCTACGCCGGAAAAATTTCCCGGGAATATTTTTTTGTTAATTTTCGGAAAATGTTTGTCGGGAATTTCTTCATAAGTTTTCTTCTAAAAGTTACAATATTCAGGTACGTTTCGATGGCCAAATTTGTTGCTAATTGAATTATTCTATTATATCCATAGATTTTTTTTGGTTCTAGCAACAGATAGTCAGTTGGCAAAGAAATAATAACTGTTGAAATAACCGAATTTTGAATTTTATTCAATAAACTAAACTGTTTTTGAGTTACGCAGAAATATGTTATGCAACTTCCGCCATTTTCGAAATAACGGTATATTTCGAAAATACGAGCTAACATAAAAAAAAAACGGTTGGCACCACTGAATTGATTGACAGAAAAAAGTGTCAATTTCATGCACAGTGTTATTATTCATATTTAGAGAAAATAATTACAATAATAGTGGTTAAAATTTGTTTATCTACAATCTAGATTTTAAAAATTTCTCTAACTACGTGTTTTATAGATTTAAGTTTTTTAATTAAACAACGAATTTATTGATTTCATACTGATTAAAACTACGACTGTGCTGTGACAATACCGATCAAATGCCACTATTAAATTAGAAACCCTTATAAAGGCTGGACCAACAACCAAATATAGTTATTTTATACTTCTTTTAAACCCCTGGTGAAATTATAAGTCAAGTTATTGGAAAAAATTTTCTGGTTTTTGGTTTTAAAAAATTCCCGGCAATGAAACGATTTTTTTAATTTCCTCCCGGGAAAGGAACCCTACTGTCTACCTTCATTTGGTGATTAACACAACAACTTGTTTAATTAGCTTCAACGGAAAAACAATTCCAAAGTCCTTTTTAACGTTTTTTGTATGGTAAGTAAAATAAGTTTGTATGTGGATTAAAAGTTAAATAAAATTAAAATGTTTAGCATTAAAATTTATACTCCTAAATAAAAACTTAATTTGAATTCAGTTCAAAAACACCTGCATTAATGCCTCTGGTGGCATAATAATAAAAGATAATTGAAAAATAATCATCTTCAAAACAGTAAGGATTTCTTTTTATTTAATTTTGTAATGACAATTTATATTAATTTTCATATTGTTTTCATATTATCTAAAATTTTAATGATGACCATCCTTCTTGACGAATCTCAAACCGCAATAGCCACAAATGTGAGAACCAGGTTTGTCCTAAAAATGTTTGAAAATAAAAGAAAAATATATTAAAATAGTTCCATTAATTAATTTAATATAAATTAATCATTTTGAGTTTTCGCGTATGAAAATTAGTAAAGATCAAGTTTAGTAAAAAAATATTGTGGTTGGATATCTCTATTTACATCTGAATATCTCTACGGCCACTTTATTTTCTATTTTAAGGAAATTTTAGTCAATAGAATTTGAAATTTCCATATTTTCCGAAATACCTTTAATCAAGGTGTATATAATATAATAGAGAAATCGGAATTAAAAAAATCTCAAACCAAAAATTGCACAAACATTAATATGTTGTGTTGTTTTTGCTTTCATACGGTTTTTTTTACTTAAGCATTCCTCATCCACTAAGATTTTTGATAACAGATGTAGTTCTCTAAGCCTGATAGAGATTAACTCACTAATTTTAATAATTAGTCAGAATTTGTAAAAAAAAAACTTACAATTTGTTTGGTACTACCACACTTTTCAGTGAATTGAGAATGAAACTTGCTTAATTGACTGGTTTCATAACAGAACTATTGAAAAAATACTGACTGGCCTGCTGGATTTCAGTAATTGCCTTTAGTTTGAATTGGTTAAATGGTGCCACCATACCATTCACAAAATTGTTACTTGGCAATTTTTTTAAATAACATTTAAATTTCTTGGGAATAACTCTAGTAAGAAGAGCGTATATCCGATTTGCTTTGTTAGTGATCGACAGCTCTTTGGGATCTTTATGAAGATGAAGCAAAATTTTCGGCCGTTTGTTATTGATGTGACAGCCATGATTTCGTAGAAAGTTTTTCCGTGGGGAAAACACTTCGCTTTGATACAGTTGTCGCTGAGTTGACAATCTTTGTTCGAGTAAGACCCGGGTCGTTCTGGAGCGAAGATACAATTGTCATGGTAACGACATAATTTGTTGTAAAATTTACCATTCATAAATAAATAACAACCACTCTAAAATATTATACACAAATCATCTAAGATCATGCCCATAAATAGGACTTTTAAGAATTCTAACATAAAATAGACATCCGCTTCTAATGAAGGGAATTAAATTAAAAGTTCTCATGTCTAAATCTTCCTAATATTTACCAAATTAATGTAGACTTTAGGATGTCCCAAGGGACCATCACCACCATCACAGAACACAACACGTTCGGTACACTCCTTGGGAGGAATTTCATCAATCAATTTAATGCCCCAGTTTTCATTCACATAACGTTTAGCATTTGTGAAACGAACATTGCGATAATCATCCTCAGCGAAAACCTGTAAACATAAATAATTCAATAAGATTTGCAGTAAACAATTGGCAAATCTCATGAAAACGTTTGCGTAACAGCCGCAGCAAGTACAAATCGTTTGCAATACAAATTCAACATACTTGTCCAGTGTGTGTGGTTTTTTCCAAATCCTTGCGTGAGGAATATAAACGCACGGGGCTGGTGGCAATTGGAGCTACAATTTGCTTACCATTACGGCTTAAAATTTGTAATTCACAAGCAATTTTACGGCAGGCCATTTTTTATGAATTCTAGCCAAAACGTTGAACAATTTCCACACAGTTCAGTATTATTTTTCGTTTTCTTTTGTGTTTGACTTTTCGCAGACTTTTGAAAAGAAAATGTCAAAATCAGCTGTTTTTTGTTGTTTTATAATTGATTTTATTAATTACAAACAGTGACATCTGGTGGCGAGTAGGATAATGTGATAATAGCACAGTGTTTTGGGTAGAGTAAATATTGAAATATTAAATAAGAACTACTTTGTTTTCAAGTAAGCTGAGGTTAAACTATTAGAATGTAATATTTTATAAAGATTTTATATATTATTTGATTTAATGTTAGAAAAAATATTGCGTTCTATGTTTTGTTGCAATTTTTTCCCGCATACAAATGTTTGAAACTACTGATTTTTTTTATATTTGAATATCTATGAGGGTTTTTAACTTAAATCCAACAAAAAATATTTTAAAACTTTCGCAAATCTTGACATTTTTACTATTTAAAAAACTTACAAAAAGGAATAATCTTTATATATATAATTCTTCTGTACGTGTGTTAGTAACTAAACTCCTCTTTAACGGCTGGGCCGATTTCGAAATTTGTTGTGTGTGTTTGATTAGGTCCATGGATGGTTTAGAATCACAATTGACCTATATAGGAACAATGGGCATGGCACCTCCCATACAAAGTAAAAAATTATTATTGCATATGCGGAATACCATTATAGTGGGAGTCTTCAAACTTTGTGTGAGCTATGGCAGACAGCCGGGACAGCTTGTTAAAATATAAAAAATATTGAAATAAAATTAAAACATGATGGTTTATATATCGTTTTTTACATATTATTACACCCTACACCACCATAGTGGGGAGGGTATAATGCGTTTGTGCAGATGTTTGTAACGCCTAAAAATATTAGTCTAACACCCACCTTAACCTTCGCTTTACCAATACCCACCCGGGTGACCACATCGATTTTATTGGTTTAATATTTTTTTTAATTTTGTTTCGATTTAAATGAAATTTGTACTTACTGAACAAATTCTAGAGTTCTATAGAATTTAATAGAACCATTTTAAACTTTTTATAAGGTTTTTTCAATTTTTTAAAATGTCGTTCGTCGCATATATTTATAGAAGTGTAGTGTCACCCGGGTGGGTATTGGTAAACCATGTAGATAAAAAACCTTTGGTAAAGCGAAGGTTAAAGTATACCGATCGACTTAGAATCACTTTCTGACAGTCCGTCCGTCTGGCTGGCTGTCCATGTAAACCTTGTGCGCAGAGTACAGAGTACGCAATTTTGAAGATATTTCGATCAAATTTGGTACATATTATTGAACCTGGCTGAAATCGGTCCATTATTTCACCTAACCCCATACAAATGTCCTTCCAAAATTGGACTTTATCGGTCATAAATGTTTAATTTATATATGTATCTCCACAAATTCCACTTCAAATAAGATTTATTTATACCAAATTTTGTTACGATCGGTCCATAATTAGTCCCATATAAACCCGCTACCGGAAATCACTTTAACTTTTCCATTATTTTGTCAATGCTAAGTATAACCAAATTTTATGTCTTTATTTAAAATTGAATGCTTTAAAACGCTGAAATTTACTATATTTTAATAGAAAACCTATTAAATTTTTATTTATCTTGGTTTTCAAAAAAGTTTCCATTGTATTGTTACTCTCTGTATGCATATTATGGGTCCTTATAAAATTCTAAGATCTAGCTATGTCCGTATGTCTGTTGTTGCCACGAAATTTTGCACGAATATTCTCTCTTGATCAGGAAAGTTTCAATGTTTTAAAACAATTTAGAACAAAATGTTCATCTTATCTATATCCGACCGTCTGTCGTCTATTGAATGCAAAAAGGACCAAGAAGTATGAAATTGGTGTTGAAAAAAATATTGTTCGTACTTTCCATTATACATACATATTTTGTTCCCGATAACATTTAAATGCTTAAGTCAATAGTAATAGAAAATATAAAATCTAATGAATCGGTTCTCGTATTATATTTCGCTCTAAAGTAAAGATTTGTCGTGCAAATTAAAATTCCGAATTTTCAAAAATATATTTATGTTCATATATTTATTCCATGATCTAGAAAATTATCTCTATGATCTTATCCATTAAACTCGAAGAAAATTATTATTGTGTTTAACATTATTTACATTTTATTTTGTATTTTATTTTATACAAAGTTCGTTTCTTTATTTCAAATACATAATTTATTATTTTTTATTTTGAAAATAATACAATATTTTAATTTTGTTTGTTTTACATAAATTAATAAAGCCAAATATATATGGATGTGTGTATGTAAAGATGAATTATTAAATATTCTTTACTTTCGATTTGTTTTTTGTTTTTTTTTTTAATTTTAAATTACTGATGTAAACGTAACTGTTATAAAATGTACGATGTGAAGGCAATTTTAATTTTAATATTTTGTTTGTTTTATTAATACCAATTTTAATTTTAACAATTACACACTTTGAAAGTATTTTGCTAAAAATAATAATATAAAAAACAATGCAGACTATAAAGCAAAAAAAAAACACTTTAAAAGTTAAATACATAGGTTTAAAAGAAAATAATATAATAATAATTTGTTTAAATACAAAAAAAGGAAATAAAATAATGGAACGTTGAATATATGTATACATATCATTTTTTTTAAGCAAAATAATTGAAAATAAACTTATTTTGAGGTAAACTTAACAGCGACAGTTGAAAAAATTACTTCGTTTTTTTTAAGAGAATCATGGACATAGTCAAATTTAAGAATATTTTATAGTAAACATTCCTTGCAGCTGCATTTTCGTAAGCAGGAGTAAACAAAGTCTCTTTTTAGGTTTATTGTTTTGTTGTTTTAAACGCATTTGGTCCCAGCTTTAAAATAAACAATTATTATAACAAGCTTTTTGTGTGAGTGAGATACAAATTTCAAAATAGCAATAAACATGAAATGCATGAAATTAAGGAAGGAAAATGCGCATTGTTTGACTTTGTTTGTTCTTAAACAATTTCACGAGCACTGGGCACAAAAGATTCCCAATAAGTAATTATCTAAAAATGAAGGAAATACGTTTAATTAGTACAAGCTTTTGTTATTATGCCAAACAAACTTACTTGCTGCTGATGTGCCATTTGATCTTCAATATATTTTATCATATTGGCCTTAAAGTCTTTTATTCGATGAATTTCGAAACGTTCCATTTCTTTTTTAATTTCTTCGGAAATCTCTTCAAACTGTTGTTGACAACGTTGCACTTTAACTTGCCACTGAAATGAAGATTTTAATTATTATACAATTTTTATGTCTCAGAAACTTTTCGTCTCTTATAGAAAAACGTTTGTCCCAAACCTCGTTCTATGTAGAAAAACGTTTGTCCCAAACCTCGTTCTATGTAGAAAAACGTTTGTCCCAAACCTCGTTCTATGTAGAAAAACGTTTGTCCCAAACCTCGTTCTATGTAGAAAAAAGTTTGTCCCAAACCTCGTTCTATATAGAAAAACGTTTGTCCCAAACCTCGTTCTATATAGAAAAACGTTTGTCCCAAACCTCGTTCTATATAGAAAAACGTTTGTCCCAAACCTCGTTCTATATAGAAAAACGTTTGTTCCAAATATGGTTTGTCTATATTGTCCCAATATGTTAACAAAAGCCAATAAATAATTAAGTAATTGAATGAATAAGTTCCCAACTCACCTCTTCCACTTCCACTTGAGCCTGTTCTAATTTATCTGTACGATTGTTTAACTCATAACGACCGCGATTTTCACGTCTCTTGGACAATTGCATTTGGGCATGTTGCCAGTTCTGAAAAACTTTAACACGTTCATGAAACACCGACTTAATGGCCGTAAATAATCCCAAGTAGTCTTTAATAAATTCCGATAATATATAATAATCGGAATTTGATTGTTCCGAACGTAAGATTTCAATTTTCTCCTCAACATCGGCCAAATTTGAAAGGGCTCTCGACAGGCCAGTATGTTCTTCACAAGTACTAAGCATGGCAGCAGATTTTGCTACAAGACCAGTAAGATTTGCCAATTCTTTGCGTGTAGTTACCAACGATTTTAAAGCGGAATGTAATTTTTGTAAATGACCATCAAGATTTTCAACTTCGGTTATTTTCTCATCAAACCACTTGAAATAAAATAATGTAAATATAAATAAACCATTAGAAATGGGTAAAAGCAGCGTTTAAACTAAAACACTTACGGGATCATTTTCATCCATTTTATAGGTAATTTTATTAACAGTCTCACCAACTTTATTAAACAAACGTACAACTGCTGCTCCGCTAAGAGCGGCTGTATTAACAGCGCGAGGTAATTCCTTGGCGAATCAAATCAATTATTTCAGTAATTATTTAAATGTTTAGAAAAGCTTTAAAAAAAGTCAACCTACTTGATCACTTTCTAAGAAATTAATAAAATCTAAATCAACTCTTAAAACTGGATGTTGTGCCGTACGATTGATGTAACGTTCTAAAGCCGCTCTACGTTGTTCCACCCATTCCAAGTTTGTGCCATTTCCCGGTTCACTTTGTTGGGGACTCATTTTGACTTTAGTTGAACCTTTAATAAATTAAATTTATAAATGATTATGTTGTTAAGCTTTTTAAAAATCTTAGAAAAACCTACCGAATATATTTTTAGAGGGTGCAGGAGGCACAATTTTTCCTAATTTTATATATTTACTGGCCAACAGCGAGTGAATGCCTAAGAAATCACTGAAACGTCTTAAGGTTGTAAACTCTGTACGTTTATATTTTGGAATGTTGGTTTTTGTTGTCACTCTAATGAAGATAATATTCCAAATTAGCTATTGATACCTTTGTTGTGGTAATGTGTACTTACTTGTAAGTCAAATAAGAACCCATGCCATCACCCACTTTTTGAGGTTCCGATATGGTTATTTCTATGTAATAATCTCCATTATCGGAGAGAACATCCTGCATATTACTGGATGATATGCGACGCTGAAAAAAATATTAAATAAAATATGCATTACATAGGGCTGCAAGTAAATTTCGTTTTAACACAAAACAAAACCTGCAAAGGTGTTTGGAATTGAATTTTTTGACCTTTTGAAGTTGGTGTGTATATTTAGCGGGTTTTTTTTAACAATTGTACAAATAAATTACTGGGATTAATGACTCATGTATTTACGTTGATATATTTTTGACAATGATGATAAGATACCATATAATTAATGCAATGAGTACAACCCAGTAAGCATAATTAAAACTTGGGAAATTTATAGAGCTATATGAAGTAAAATTCAGAATTCAGAATATTTAATATAATTCATTAAATTTTGATAGAAACTGTTTATTTTTAAACTCATATTATCTAAACTTTTAAAAAAGATGCAAGAGTTCTATATTCGGCTGTGTCCAATCTTATATTCCCAATCCCAATCTTATATTTTTTTTTTCTAAAATTTTAGTAAAAAAAAATTTTGGTGAAAAAAAAAAATTGTTGAAAATAAAAATATTTTGTAAAAAAGTTTTGACTAAAAAAAGTTTTTTTGCAAAACAATTTTAGTAAAAAAATTTTTGGTGAAAAAAAAAATTGTAAATAAAAATATTTTTTTAAAAAACTTTTTAAATTTTTTGTGTTTGAAAGTTTTCATTGCTAAACAATAGATCAAAACAAAATGTTCAACAAAAATTTTTTTGGTCCTTCACATCAAAATAACTGAAAAATAGTCGACGGTAAATTTTGTAAAAAAAATTGATCTAAAAGAGATTTTTGTAGACATTTGTCAACTATCTAAATATAAAATTTCTTGACATTCGGATAAGAACTGAATTTTTGGTAATTTTTTTAAAATGTTGTAGGCTCGATGTGGGCATCTTTGGGGACCTCCCACTAGCCCCAATTACGAGTCCATGTAAATACAAATCCACTCAAAAACACCTCAGCACTGACTGTTCATTAAGATATCTCCAATCGTGTTTACGAGCTTCCAAATTATTTTCAAAATAAAATGTTCCTAATCTTATGTGCTTTTGTTCCACTGTTGTTATAATAACCTTTATATCAATATTAATTTTGATAATTTTTATGGAAATCCTCAGGTTTTGTCGTTATTTCAATATTTATTTTATTTTGATAATTAGTGTTCTCACAATAAGTTTAAAATAGTTAGAAAATATAGTAAATGGATAGTCAAGATTTGCGATAATTTAAAAACCAAAATAATAAACAATTTTAAAGCTGAGTTGAAGCAATAAACCAACAATGATAAATATTAATACGATGAGGAAAATATGCTCTACTTTGAAGATTCCAGCAAGACAATGATCCCAAACACTTTTTTGAAGTGGCCTACCTAATCGCTAGATCTCAATCCCATAGAAAACTATCTAAATCATAAAAGGGACACTTGCAATTTTTGTAAAAAGAAATTTATGATTTTCCATTGTATTGTTAATCACTAATCCAACAAATTAAAACTTTTTGATTGGAACATAATAGCGACTCTATAATTCTGAAAGGTCATTTTGTGTAGAATAAACTTATAGTCCACTTTTTTTATAGTGGGTCAAAGTTTTAATTTTTTGATCGAAGGGAGAATTATACTAAATGAAAATAGATGTTTTAAATTAATGTCTGAGACAATTTTATTGTCAGAGTTATTTATATTGTGGAATTTTATGGGGATCATTTTTGTGGAAGATCTTAACCCTCTTGCTCCACTATTTAGGGGCCAATTTTTCGAAAAAATCAAAAAAGTATTTGCTGTTTTGTGAAAATGTGGCATGTAATTTTGCTAATTAAGCGTAAAGATCTTTATTTACAACTTTTGTATCTTTCGGCAAAAATTTTCGTAGAATATTTTAATCCTTAAATGTGCTTTTTGAAAGGATTTTTTGATTTTATTTAAAAAATGATCAAACTAAAGAGAGCAGCTAAAGGATTAAGATATTCCACAAAGATGATACCCATAAAATTCCAGACGTTAACTTACATTTTTTTCATTTAGTATAATGCTCCCTTCGATCAAAAAATTAAACATTTTACCCACTATAAAAAAACTCAGATCAGATCAGCTCAACTACAAGTTTATTCTACTAAAATGATACGACTCAACATGCCCTTTCAGACTTATACGTTCACTATTCTGTTCCAAAAATGCTGTTGGACAGTGTTATTAAATACTCAATGTTTGCTGGGTATGTTTTATGTATAGTAAAATGCGTATGAGTAACGGTTTTCATGATCAATTGATAATTTTTATTTTATTTTGATATGATATGACCTGCAAATATTGTAATCACAACAAAAACAACAATAGAAACATAAAAATATGTACAATAATACAAAGAAATAAAAATGTGAAATTCTGCACAAATTGCAAAATTTACTACGCTTATAGAAAAAGCTTATTCTAGTCAAGCTTGTCTCTGATAAGCAGCAACCAGTGGTACCCGTTATTTAAAACTCAAATCATTAAAACCTATACATTTAAAATAAGTATGTATTTTAACTAATCAGTAAA
Organism: Calliphora vicina; assembly: GCF_958450345.1. NCBI lineage: Eukaryota > Metazoa > Arthropoda > Insecta > Diptera > Calliphoridae > Calliphora > Calliphora vicina. The sequence goes on along the minus strand of NC_088781.1, from coordinate 55,023,194 downwards.
AAAAAAAGAATAATTACAATAAAAATAAGCAGTAAATATTACACAAAATTTATACCAGCATAATATAAACAAAAAATAAAGATAAACCTCAAACAAATGATTATTAGCTCACAAAAAAACCGCAAGCAGAAATATTAGTATATTTTTACATTTAAGACACCGCCCATTATTTAGTGAAACAATTAGAATATATTTTTCATGATGATAATAATGAGAAAAATAATAATGATTTTGGAAAGTGACACGCAAGCTGTAAACATAATAAATATTACTATTTTTAACCCGTAAATACATTTTTTTATTGATATTGTAGTTTAATCAACTTGTTACTTGTCCACTTACATGTATGACGTTTTGATTTAATCCATTGTTATTGCCCACCGCCGGCGATGGCACTTCCTCCTCCTCATCCTGTTCTTCGTCTTCATTGTTCGAGTCTCCGTTATTTATATCTACATCAGCAAATTCACGTTGCATATCATCGACAGCTTCCATAGACATGTTAAGATTTTGTTAAATTTTTGTTCTTACTGATGGAATATATTATAAGATTATTTTTTTCTTTACTATTTTTTCTTTTTTTAATAATTATTTATAGGCACACACAAAAAAAACACAAAAGTGCAATTTTTCCAATTCACATATAAGAAAAATGCTTCTTCTTTTAGTTATTAATTATTACCATTCAAAAGAAATGGTTAGCAACAGTCAGTTACTCAGCGATTTTTTTCATAGCATATATAGCGATTTTGAAGCGGGATAAAAATCAGGGTTTGAAATTCATTGTAAATAAATATTGTAACGAAATAGCACTATCAATTTTAAATTTAGCGGTCTGTAACGACTGCTTGCAACATTCATCATATTTATAAACATGTCCATTAGTAGAAGCTTATATTTATCAACAATGTTGATAGTAGGGTTCTATAGCTTAAACAAAAAGTCAACTTTTCGAATTTTCCGTTTTTTAAAAAGTCGACTTTTCGAACTTTCGACTTTTGGTAATTTATGAAAAGTCGACTTTTCGAACTTTCGACTTTTTAGTTAATCGACTTTTTTCAACTTTTTACCATTTCTTGTAAAAAATACATGGTTTTTACATTTATTGATGCGCCTTTTGTAATGTTTAGCAATAAAAATGAAATTTATCAAGGCGATAATAGTTGTAAGAATTTTGTGTAGAAAAAAGTTTTATTTTATAAACATATATTTATTATTTCATTTATTAGCAAACACTACAAAAAATGCAAGTGTACCAAATTGCAATAGTTTTAGTATAATGTTGCAATTAAATATTTTTTTTGTTCGAACAATCGACTTATTGAACCCTATTACTATTATCGACTATTCGACAGTTTTAGACTTTTATCGACTATTTTCGACTTTTATCGACTATTCGACTTTTGAGTTAACATAATCGATTGTTCGACTTTTTTCCGGCCAAAAAGTCGATTTCGACTTTTTTCAGGAAAAAGTCGATTGTGAGTATGGCAACACTAAATGTTTAAGCTGCTATATTCGAATATTCTAGTTTTGTCCGTTAAGATCGTTCATGAAGCTACTAGAAGTGTTAGAGTTAACATCAACTGTCTTGTACATTTTAAAATGTAATTTAAGTGTGTGTATTATTGTGAATTATAAACGTGTATTTGTATAAAAACAAATAGTGACAAATTAAAATGTTCTGTAAATTAAAATACATATCGTACTCGTTCAACAATACTGTATTAACTCAAAATTTTAAAATTTTCAGTAGAGGGCAAAAACTGTTTGTGATTATATTTTAAGAGAATTTGAAATCCGAATAGTAAGCAACTTCCATTTGAAAATATATTTACATAAATCTATTTTTTGAGTTACTACCATTTTTCTGGAACTTCTCGATATTTTTTTGTATTATTTTATCAACAAAACAGTATCAACTCAAAATACAACCAAATTTAAATAAAACAATTTGATTATAGTATTGTTGAACGAGTACGATATGTATATAAAGAGTTGTTACTTTTTTAAAATTACAAAACTGTTTTTATTTGCAATCAAAAGTATCCGGTTTATTTAAAGGAAATAAACCACAGTTTTTAAAAGGTAAAAATTTAATAAAATATCCCAAAATTAAAACAAAAGAATGAAGTGCTGATTGTTATGTCCAACTCAGGAAACATTTAGAATCAAAACATGTTCATTTTCCAAAGTGATACAATAATATTTGTATAGTTTTTCTTCATGGTTCTTCATTCTTATTTTTTATGTTATTTCACATTAGGCAATTAGTTGCGCAAGTCTTTTGTGTTTCTTGATGTCAGAGGTAAGGTCGGGTTAATGAGAAATTTTTTTGAGAACAGTGGAGGAATTTGAAAAAGTGTAACTAAATCTGTAACTTCTAAACGGATAGTCTGATTTTAATAAAATGTCAAGACTTGGGGATAATGACACTAGTGGAAAAAATAAGATATTAATTAGGCTGGGTCAAATTGTATGGACGATCAAAAAATAAAATATCGTATAGCAGAAACGAAATCTACGGAAAATTCTATTAAACTATAGTTCTAAAATCAAAACCTATTTGCGCATTTCGTCTTTTTCCAATGATTTTTCTGATGTTAATTAAAAAAATTATATTTCAAACAAAACAGGATAGATAGCAAAAAACCAGACTAAAAAACCTAAAATTTAAATTTTGAAATGCGAATATCTCGTAAACTATAAGAGATAATTCATAGATATAACAAAGTTTTTTATATATCTCTTCTAGTAGATACCATATACATATTCAAGAACAAAAATTTGAGACTGCAAATGAAGATTTTTTACATTGTTCCAGGTAATTGCACTGAAATTTCAATGCTAATTAAAAATTCCCATGTATTATAGCATTTTTGCTATAATTCAAGATCAAAGAATTGTTATATTTTATTCACAAGAAAATCCCCAAATGAAAATCCCCGGAATGCCGGAATTGAAACAACAAGTTTGTAGTAGGTGTGCTTCAATGTTTCCCAGATATGTGTACATTTTTAATACGTGATTAGTTGACATGCTTATCAGAAACTGAGAAGAGGGTATTAAAATGTAAGTTGTTGTCAAATGAAATTGAAATATATAGTATGTTATTATTCTTTCAGATATATTAAATGATATTTATTACTTTCTTCTTTATACTTATTATTATATTCTTATCAATTGATAAATTCAATTAATTTCTATTGTGTTCTAATAAAAAATACCCACTTAAATCTAAACTAATAAAAATATTTACGATATATTTACAAATTTAACAAAAACATAAACAGTTTCAAAGTTTTCGTCATGTCTATCGGACAGATATTCATATATTTAGTAGCTTGTATTTTGATATTAACGGACATTTCGTATGCGTCCACACAGGAGTTACGTGTAGTAGGTGGTACAAATGCTGCAGTTAATAGTGCACCATTTATAGTGTCTTTCCAACAAGCTGGTGTACACTATTGTGGTGGAAGTATTCTTAATGCTAATTGGATTGTTACAGCGGCACATTGCCTAAGTTCGAAAGCTCAGGTGTTGGCCACAACTCTTGTAGCTGGAAGTGTAAATTTGGCTGATACCGCTTCAACTGTACAAACACGTTCAATTGATAATTATGTTGTAAACGATTTATATTTGGGTGGAACTTCACCGTATGATATCGGTTTGGTCTACACATCCCAAGCATTCACATGGTCAAATGCAGTAGCGCCTATTACCCTACCAGCCAGTGGTACTACACCCACAGGCAATGCTTTACTTTATGGTTGGGGTAGTATTTCAACAACCAGTACCCCCGATTATCCTTCAACATTAAAAGTAGCAACGGTGTCAATTATATCACAAAGTTCTTGTGAATCAGCTTTGGGCAGTCAAGGAGCTAATGTGCATGACACAAATCTATGCACTGGGCCACTTACCGGTGGTATTGGCATTTGCACTTCAGATTCTGGTGGTCCCCTAGTACAAAGTGCAAATGGAGAGAATGTTTTAATAGGTATCGTATCTTGGGGAAAAATACCTTGTGGTCAGGACAATTCTCCGTCGGTATATGTTCAGGTTTCGTCGTTTATTTCATGGATAACTGCAAATCAAGTTGTAACATCCAGTTGAAAACATCCAGAAAAACATAATATTTGTATTTATCTTACAGATCTTAAATAAATATTAAACTTTTCAACAAACTGAATAGATAAAATCAATATTCGGTTCATATTTGTCCTAACAAAGATCGTTCCGGAAATACTATATTTCGGAAAAACATTTATGATTTCATTAGTCATTTGTTTAAAATTAAGGTAATGATTAATTTTTATTAACTTTAAGCTCAATTATTTATTATTTAACTAGCTGACCCGACAAATGTTGTCCTGTCCAAATTAAAAAAAATGCTTGTGTTTGATTTGTGAATTTGTGAGAAGCGGTTTGAAATGGGTAAAAATAGTTAAAAAGAAAAAAAAACCTATTGTTGACTGATAATTTTTATTCATATAGGTTTGGGTTATGTTTGAGAATTTAGATATTTTGAGTTTTTATATATAAAATCGATTTTTGGCCAGAAATATGAGTGATCACAGATCGAGCTCTTTTTCTTGATTAAACGATTATTGACCAAGTTATTAGCGAATTTAGATATTTTGAGTTTTTATATAAAAAATCGATTTTTGGCCAGAAATATGAGTGATAATAGATCGTGTTAATTTTCTTGATTAAACGCTTATTGGCCAAGTTATTAGCGAATTTCGATATTTTGAGTTTTTATATAAAAAATCGATTTTTGGCCAGAAATATGAGTGATCACAGATCGAGCTCCTTTTCTTGATTAAACGCTTATTGGCCAAGTTATTAGCGAATTTAGATATTGTGAGTTTTTATAAAAAATCGATTTTTGGCCAGAAATATGAGTGATCACAGATCGAGCTCCTTTTCTTGATTGAACGCTAATTGGCCAAGTTATTAGCGAATATTGTGAGTTTTTACATAAAAATCTATTTTTAGCCAGAAATATGGGTGATCACAGATATCGTCCAAATTTGTATATTTTTAGTAGTTTTTACTAATTGATCTTCTGGAGGATGGCTTTGTGTATTATCCACGATTAATAAAGCCTTCATTGTAAGGGATTTCGATTCTGAAAATGATTCACAACCTGTAGAAAATAAAGTCAGGGACAATTTGAAAAAACAGATTTTGAAGATTCCAGTTTCCACTTAATTTGTGTGATGAAAACAGGAAAGACTTAGTCACGATAAAATGTTTTTATTTTCTTCAAAATACATGTTGAAAATTTGGTTATTCCATATTTCATACATTCATCTAAATTTTAAAAATAAGCAAATTGTTTTATTTATATTTGGTTGTATTTTGAGTTGATACGGTTTTGAAATGGTATTAACTCAAAAAACAGATTTTTTTTGCAATAATTGGAAAATTGGATTTTCAAATTCTCTTAAAATGTAACAACAAACAGTTTTTTACTGTTTTTTACTAGTTAATACCCCCTTGTTGATCAAGTGCGACTTGCACAATTATAGCCTGTTTCACAATATCGAATGAAAGATTTCGTTCGCATTCTAAGCGAAGGAAAGCTGATTTTGGATTCCCTAACTTCATGTTTATATGAACGAATTAGTTTTCTTTCGCTTTGAATGCGAACGAAATCTTTCATTCGATATTGTGAAAACAAGCAATTAAAACCACTATATAAAAAATGACAGCAACTTTATTAATGAGAGTAACCATTGAAAACGGTACTGTAACGACTTATTTTCTTATTTTTACATTCTCTACTATATTGAGCGTACAATTTTATTTCAATGGATATTTTCTCGTGATCTCTTTTAGTTTTATATTTTAATAAAGCAGTCATAGCTCCCATATAACGCCCACTTCGGAAAATCATTCACAAAAACAAATTATTGAAATTTTAAATGTAAAAGGTTTTTGCTCATTTACTCATTTACATTAGTGTAGGGTATTAATACCCTACAGAAATAAGTTTCACATAGACATAAATCATTTAATCATTTAGAGCTTGCTTTACTTTGTTAGTAGCTGCATTTTCAAATTTGTATGCCGTTTTAAAAATTTTTCTAAATTTCAGCGTACTCGAATTAGCTTAACCCGCCGGGTGCCCCGCTTGACATAAAAAATGGCTAATTCGAGCACAGTGTTATGTATAAATCAAATCAAAAGTTTGAGAAAGTTAGCTTTCTTAATTGTTTCTTAATTTAAATGATTTGAAATTACATTTGATATTAAATGAAAAAGCCTGATTTGCGCCGCTGTTTTAAATTTGGTTACCCCCATTATCATTTATTAAATAAATAAATATCTTTATATGAATTTCTTGGAATAAATAAAACATATCCATATCGGCTTTTTATTAAAAAAAAATTTATTAAATATTATTATTCTTTATTATTATTCTTTTTATACAGTGCAAATATATGGGTCCCAATTATCGACGCAGATCAGGGGGTGTATATTGAGCCCAACAGCGACAATATCTTAACCAACAATATATTCGATTTTCGGTTTTTATTCCAAATCGATAATTTAGCATATTTTACATAATCTGTAGAATTTTAATAGGTGTACCAACTACCGTTACAATTTTGTAGCAAAAACTATTTTAGCTTAAATACACATCGTCCGTATATTTATTTTGAATTAAGATATGTAAAATCACAAAAGATGCTTCTCCTGTAAAGTTTGTTGTTAAGCACTTAAGATATTTTCGCGTTACGGCTGGATGTGTATTTCAAATGTTAGTGTTTGTATTTGCTGAAGACGGATACGTAATATTTATTTATTATACGCATTAGATCATAAAATTTTACCGTTATATCGTCATTGAAACCGCAAGAATTCCTACTAAGTATATGTTTTAAAGAACTTTTCATGTGAGCAAGAAAATAGTTTAGTTATTATGTGAAAGACATGTAAGAATACTCACTAATATCTTTAGAATCAATGGGTATATTTGAGAATAGTTAAGCAAGTATATGGACGATCAATATTTGAGACTTTTTGTAGACGCAAAAACAGTTTTAATAAAAAACAGAATTAAATTTAGATATTGTACATATATCAATATTATTTAAGTCGTTTCCTTTATCAACAGAAAGTAATATACTACATATGGGCAATTCCATATCATTGTACGTGACATTTGTACGCCTATAGAGTGGAATAGATTTTGCAAAAATAAGAGTATTTGAAAAATAATTTGGTCTTTATGTTCCATTCAGAGGGTACTATATTTGAAAATAATAAAAAGTTCTTTCGAAATATTGTTGTCCAAAATATCGAGCGAAATAAGGGTATATCGTATGTGACATAAAACGAAAGTAATTTTGAGGTACATGTAGAAATATGCGAAAATATTCGAATCGTGATGTTATGTTTTCTTTTAATTTTTTACATTAAACGAAATATTTTAGCCTAAAATATGTCAATTAAATTAAAAAAATAAACATAGTCAGCTTTTTGCCAATAAAATGTTGTAATAAGCACTAAATACTTACACATAGTAATATTTTAGTGTTTTCTCTTATTCAAATCATCTTGAAAAAAAATTTCATGGGTTTTTGGGGTTTCAGTCGTGGTAGTCATTCTCGTGGAATTGCCCATATATAGATATACATATTTACGTTTGCACTGTGCTGTCATTATTAAATAAAATTCAAAACGTTCAATTGATTAAACATAATTCAAAAGAAAAAACAAGATTGCAGAACTCCCAAGAGTTATTGAAATATGTTTACAAACATACATATTTTGTTTTACAGTGACTCACAGAAAAACACTCCCACCTATAAATTTAAATTAAAATTATTTATTTTTATTATTATTTCAAATATATATTTACATAAAGGTGTGTAATGTTAGTGTTAACCCAATGTAATTTTTTTATGATTGTATATCAACTTAAGAAATTATCACCAGAGCCGCGCCTTGCAAATCTTGGGTTTAAATCACGAAAATAAGTATGGAGAATTTACTCACCGCACTAATTTACTAGGATTTCTATTCATAGTTATTCAGTTAATACATCAGCACTTTCAAAAATTATACAAAAATTTCGTAAAACCACAAAATTTGGGAGCAATTTAGGAGGAAGTCTTGGGAGAACATTTGTAAGACGGCCGAAGACCACCCAATATCCTATGATACTGATTTTTTCTTTGATGGCCATTACATCGGCCTGAATTATGCTACAATTATCTGGTAGCCTGATTGACAGTTGTATATTCAACTCGTTTGAAAAGATTCCACAGCCGACTCTATCTTTCGATTTTGATCCGGCTTTCTGGATAACATTTTCCCTAAGGTGGAGAGTGTTGTCATAATAGATTCTTTCCGATATGTGTCTTAGAAAACTCGAATCGAAAACAGGTTTAGGTGTTGAGTAATCCGTTTGACATCTCACGTTGATTATATCTAAATTTTGGCATGACCGTCCTTTTTGGTATTTAAACTTTGATGGCGAAGTATAATGACTCACAAATTGCCAGGTTATACCATGTCGATTCAAGTATATTCCTAGTCCGTAGTATTCGTAGTATCTTCATATATGAAGCTGGTACGCTTAAACCTTGTTATAAAATTCAAGAGTTATAACGGTACTCCACCAGTTTATACGTAGAGTTATAAATAGTACTCCACCAATTTACGATTAGAGGAACCGTTATACGAAGCCCAGCATCACACACGTGCTAGAGCGAGACTCAAAGTTGTTTGCGTTTTCCAGTGCTGGCCAATAAACTGTCGATCCAAGAATCAAGTTTGGTTTGATATTGAAGTCGTACCAGTATACATTTCTATGGTGAATTCCCCCAAAAGGCCAATCGCCTTTTTGCTGCAATATAACGCCATAAGGATTTTTAAAATCACTAAAATTTGAAAATTAAAATTTGTATTATTCTTGGCATTTCGCAGTTTATATAACTTTATCTGGGAATAGCACTTAAATACATAGAAAGCTGTAATTCCGGGATCACGAAAAATACCTCAAGTGCAAAAAAAAGACAGTCAAGTTTGACGGTAGCAGTATTATAGTGTGAGTCTGTTTTTCTGGGCAAGGTAAATGACAATGACCCTAAAAACACCACAATCCAATAAGATACGCGTTTTGAAGCCCAATTACCTGATCCCGTGGATTTTTGCTTATATCTCAGCCATTTGTAGGACGATTTTGTGGATTTCGCATAACTTAAATCTCATAAATATTTCTGATATATTGATACCAACCAAATCTATATAAAAATCTTAATCAGCCTTATCATGTAAGGCGTAGTCGTTTTACGACAACGACAGTTTCGTACTAGATTAATGAAACAGGTTGAATAATTTCTTTAATCTAGTACGAAACTGTCGTTGTCGTAAAACGACTACGCCTTACATGATAAGGCTGAATGTTTGTTCTTAATCGAATGATTTTTTTATACCCTTCACCTAAGTGAGAAGGGTATATATAAGTTTGTCATTCCGTTTGTAATTTCCACAATATAATTTTCCGACCCTATAAAGTATATATATTCTGGATCCTAATAGATAGAGGAGTCGATTGAGCAATGTCCGTCTTTCTGTCTGTTAAAATAAATTTTCTGAAGACCCCAGATATCTTCGGGATCCAAATCTTCAATAATTCTGTCGAGAAATTTCCTATTTAAAACAGCAAAATCGGTCCACAAATGGCTGAGATATGGGAAAAAAAACAGGACAACCTTGATTTTTGGCCTATATCTGGATTACTAAGACATTAATATAGACAATATGGATATCTACCCAGCAGTTTGAAAAGTGCCAATTGGAAACCTTGCACTAGCTATATTACTACTTGTACAACTAACTAGTTCGATGTGGCTGCTAAAGTGGTAGTTAAATGGTTATCATTTGCACTACACTTCACCAGCATATTCAGTAATAAACAATAGTCAGATATTTGTCTTAAGTTTTTGAAAATAAATTCAAGAAAAATAAAATTGTCTAAAATATACCACTTCGATGGCCACATGTAATGCTGAATGTGGCTATTTGTGTTTTCGTTCTCACTGATGATGTAGAAAATGCAAAAAATTGAGAGTAGACTCCCATGTAATTCTTAATAACAATTAGAGAGCAGTACAAATAAGAGCTCTGTGGTTTAGTGGTTAGAGCAAAACGAGAGGTTATGTGTTTAATTTAAAAAAATTTAATTTTTTCTTTTTTTTTCTCCAATGCTGGAGAATTTGTACTATTGAATTTAATACTGAAGTGTTATGCAGAGTGTGCCAATCGGCCAACTGCAATGACACACCCGTGCTAAATTCACCAGTCAATAACGTTGCAAGTGGGTTGAAAATTCACTAGTGGTAGTTCTCATTGGCTAACTAATTCGACGTAGCGGAACTAGTGCAATGAACTGCAGATATTTCAAAGACCCTTGCAATGATGTATATAAGACCATAGTAAGTTGGACCTACAATGGGTCACGAAAAAAAAAAATTTTAAAATTAAAAAAAAATTTTTTAAATTAAAAAAAAATTTTGAATTTAAAAAAAAAAAAAAATTTAAATAACAATTCGAAAATTTTTTTTTCGAAAAAATTAAAAAAACAACTGGAAAAAAAATAAATTTTGTTTACCTAAAAATATTTAAATTTTTATTTTGAAGTATAATTTGGTGAAAGGTATTTCCAACTAGTTAAATATTTAATTATAAAAATATTGCCCATTTTCACTACAAGTAACTGTTACTTATTCTGTGATAAGTTTTATTTAAGTATTTTATTTTGTAATAAATGTTAAATAATATTATAAACGTATATTTAGTGCTTCAGCAAATAATCATTGATCAATTATGTTTTATTAGAAATCACTTGCTTTGCTACGATCCATGTTATAAATGATTGATCATCATTTGGGAATCACTTGATTTGTTGTAATCCATGTTATAAATGATGAAACTTTTACAAATACGGACGGCGAGTTGATTTGACCACAAGGCAATTTACCCCAAGATACGATACCAACTAAAACATATTTTCCTTTGTTAGGCTGAATCAAAGGTCCACCTGAATCCGAGGTGCATATACCGACGCCACCTGTAAGAGGACCAGTACAAATATTTGTATTATGCACATCAGAGCCCTTTGGACCCAAGGCTGATTCACATGTATTTAAGGGTATGATGGGAATGGTGGCCACTTGCAATGTGGATGGATATGCTGCATTATTCGTTTTTGATGTACTACCCCAACCATAGAGAACAGCATTGCCAGTGGGTGTACTACCGCTAGAAGGTAGAGTAATGGCACTGACAGCATTTGACCATGTAAATGGTGTCTTGGTATAAACTAAACCAATATCGTATGGAGATGTTCCTCCCAAATACAAATCATTAGCTACATAATGGTCAATAGTACGTTTTTGTGTTGTAGATGCTGTGCCAGCCACATAAATACTGCCAGCCACCAAAATGGTACTCTTCACCTGAGTCTTTGAACTCAAACAGTGGGCAGCAGTAAGTACCCAATTCTTGTTTAGTATACTACCAGCACAGTAGTGTATGCCGCTCTGCTGGAATGACACTATGAATGGTGCACTATTAACAGCAGCATTAGTTCCTCCAACTACTCGGCCCATTTTCATGGATGGCTCCAATGTGGTGGTTAGACCCCATGATAATTTGGCTAATGCGAAAATTAGCACGCAAACCGTTGGTACGTTTACCATAGCGAAAGTTTCTGAACTGAATTTGATTGTAAATTTTATCATTTTTTTCTCACCAGTAGTAGTATTTATTAAGAAAAAATAAACAAGAAAACAAATATTAAGTATTAAACAATTGATAAGAAATGTTAATACATATCTACACACATACGTACGTTATTAGTACATTATTAATACATACAACAATATAAAAATATGTACGAATATATTTATTTTCGAAATGTCTGTTTTAATAATTATTTAACAATATTTTTTTTAATTAAATAACTTGTTATAAACTATTGATTTCATACGAAAATTAAAAATAATTCCACCTAAGTAGTTGTAAGATCTTAGGGCTAATCTGAAGATTTAAAAAAACTGTCATTCAAAATGTTCTGCTATCACAATTAGACCGACTAGACAGTGGGTCAATCGCAAAAAATAAATAGTTTCGACAGCTTATTATTTTTGTTGGCACATATACAAATTTGATATTGAGAAAAACGACATAAAAGTTTTACATAGTTAAAGTTTTCTTAAAATGTACGTAATATTTTACTGCTTATACCATCAAAACCAACAAAACTTAAAATTAATCAAGATTTTGATGAAAAGTTTTGTGGTGCATATCATTTTTTTGCTGAACTTTAAGATATACATACAAATCCTAAATATTTCAATTTACCTGTGACCTCACGATTTAAGCGTTAACATTGTATTTAAAATTAGCTGGAATATAATATTCTGAATAGGTTTTATTTAAAATTAGCTGACCCGACAGACGTTGTCCTGATTTTTGATATTGTGAGTGTTTATATAAAAAATCGAGTTTTTGTCAGAAATATGAGTGATCACAGATCGAGCCCTTTTTCTTGATTAAACGCTTATTGGCCAAGTTATTAGCGAATTTAGATATTTTGAGTTTTTATATAAAAAATCGATTTTTGGCCAGAAATATGAGTGATCACAGATCGAGCTCCTTTTCTTGATTAAACGCTTATTGGCCAAGTTATTAGCGAATTTAGATTTTTTGAGTTTTTGTATAAAATATCGATTTTTGGTCAGAAATATGAGTGATCACAGATCGAGCTCCTTTTCTTGATTAAACGCTTATTGGCCAAGTTATTATCGAATTTAGATATTTTGAGTTTTTATATAAAAAATCGATTTTTGGCCAGAAATATTGATTAAACGCTTATTGGCCTAATTATTAGCGATTTCAGATATTGTGAGGTTTTATATAAAAAATCGAGTTTTTGGCCAGAAATATGAGTGATAACAGATCGAACTTGATTAAACGCTTATTGGCCAAGATATTAGCGAATTTAGATTTTTTGAGAAATATGAGTGATCACAGATCGAGCTCCTTTTCTCGATTACACGTTTATTGGCCAAGATATTAGCGATTTTAGATATTGTGAGATTTTATATAAAAAATCGAGTTTTTGGCCAGAAATATGAGTGATCACCGATCGAGCTCCTTTTCTTTATTAAACGCTTATTGGCCAAGTTATTAGCGAATTTAGATATTTTGAGTTTTTATATAAAAAATCGATTTTTGGTCAGAAATATGAGTGATCACAGATCGAACTTGATTAAACGATTATTGGCCAAGTTATTAGCGAATTTAGATATTGTGAGTTTTTATAAAAAAAATCGATTTTTGGTCAGAAATATGAGTGATCACAGATCGAGCTCCTTTGTTTCCTTGTTTCCGCCGTTGAAATTTCTTTGACGATTGATTCCAAATATAATATCTTGGCATTTCGGAATATAGCAGCGTTCGGCCAAATTTATCATTCCGACACATGTCAAAAAATCTGGTCAATGTTGTAGATGGCGGTCGATCAACCATTTTCCAGATGCCATGTCAAAACCTTTGGACACATATTTATAGCATTTGATAAGTGGACGTATTAGTGAGAGTATTATTGGGCGTAAAAAACTTTTGTGGACTATTGCAAACATTTAAAAAAAAACCAAATCGGTCCAGGCGTTCTGCGATTTTAGATATATCGAAAAAAAGTGGACGTGATAAATTTTTCTTACGAATTTTACTACGAACATTTAAAAACAAATTAGCCAAATAGCCGTTTTCCGATTTTAGATAAGTCGAAAAAAGTGGGCGTAAAAGTGTACCACATAAAATCAAGTTATAAACCTGATGTTCTTCGATTAAAATATGCTTTACGACTGTTAGATATGTGTACTAGAGTGACAGCCGATTTTTTTTTTTAGATTTCAAAGAGTGTCAGGTGGAATATTGTGACACTAGGCCTAAAAGTTAAGTGCTGAAAATTTGAGCCAAATTGGACAACGATTTCTGGACGCGCATCGAGGCCAAAGTTCAGATATATGCAAAATTTTACTATTTATATGGAATAAATCGGTGAAACTCGTTAACTTTCTGCATTGTTTTCTAGAAATATGTAGATTTATTTATATTAATGAATATTACATTAAATTTTTTTTTTTGGAAATTAACCCTATATCTCCTTTGGGTCAGAATGTATTATCGCCAAAATTCGAAAAAAAGCAAATTTTTCAGTTTTTCTAAAAATTTTGCTACTAAATAAAACTTTTGCAATTGAATGCAATAAAATCTAAATATATACGTAATTATCGTTGCAATGAGATATAAATTACAAAATTTGGTTAAAAAATGTTAAAGTTATAATAAAATTTCATTAAAATCGGCCCAAAAATATATAACATTTCGCTACCTTTTCATTAGAAATTCCAAATATTGAAAAATTTTACATTTGACCTTCACGATTTAAAGGTTAACGTTTTCCGATTTTAGTAAAAAAATTATGAAGAGGTTTTACTCAAAATTTATAACAGTAAGGAAATTGGGCTCATTCGCCAAAATATGGACAACAAATTAGTTTTTCTTGAAAATCGCAAAATTTAAATCGCAGGTACGGAAAAACTGTAAGAGGTATTGACATAATTTTTTCATATTTTTATTCCCTATTATGAGCTCAATAAATCCCAAAGTGATGATCAAAAAATTCTGAAATTTGTTTAACAAAATTTTTAAAAATTTGAAAATGGAGAATCGAAAAAAAAATTTAAATGTAATATTCATTAATATAAAAAATCTACATACATATTTCTAGAAAACAATGCAGAAAGTTAACGAGTTTCACCTATTTATTTCATATAAATAGTATAATTTTGCATATATCTGAACTTTGACCTCGATGCGCGTCCAGAAATCGTTGTCCGATTTGGCTCAAATTTTCAGCATTTAACTTTTGGGCCTAGTGTCACAATATTCCACTCGGCACTCTTCAAAATTTTAACAAACATTTTTTTCCATACAACTGATTGTCACTCTAATGTTGTTGCGATTTTTTTATTTTTAACCCATACATGCACACAAACTACAATTTCTCTTTTTGCGCTTCCCTGCTCTAATGTGTGCTTAAGAATTAACAAAAATTTTAAAATTTTATTTAAATCTTTTAAACGAACTTAAAGTTATTTTTTGTAAAAATAAACATAAATAGTATAATTAAGAGCTATTATTATTATTGTTTTGCAACTGTTGTTTAAGTAAGTCTAATTCTAGTTTAAGTTTTTCTTCCTTAAATCTATTTTCTATTCTTACGTTTTCAATTTCTAATTCTAATTTACTTTTTCTTAATTTCCATTCCTCCTCAATAACGTTCATTTCTAAATCAAGTTTTTTCAATTTTTTATAAGCAACTTGCTCCCACACATCTATGGTAGGTTTTTTCTTTTCTGCCTTTGGTTGAGGTTGAAGTTTGGGTGGTTCTTGAGGTGGCTTTGGAATAATGGGCTTTTGTACCATTGGCGAAGAAGTTGGAGCCTCTCCAAACAGAAGTGTTTCAAATACATACTCTTCAGCTGAAATTAAGCAATCATGTATGTCATGTATGTTTAGTGAATAGTTAATAAATATATTTATGTAGGTATGTATATAAATTCATACCTGCGGCGTCCAATTCTTGTTCATTAAGTGGCGGATGGGGTTTCATGTCAACATCGGAAGCATTACTAGTGTGCAAGGTGTTTTCATCTTCTGATATTTCTAAATATTTGTATGAATAATAATAAAAAATACACACACAAATCACATTTAGTATAGCTTACCATATTCATAATCTGATAATGGCTCATTCGTTACTGCATTCTCACTTGATTGCATTATTTTCAATATGCTCAAGTTAGATACATTTGGTGGCAATTTACGTTTGACATTTTTCTTAAGATTTTCATATTTCGTTTTTAAAACTTTAAAAGAACGATAGTCTTCGAAAACTGCATTAAACTCCTCCTCAATTTCCAACCATGCTTTAACCTTTTCCTCCGAAGTTGTGCGGTCCGTTTTTTTAGACTCAATGATCTCTTTTTTATTGTCCACTAGTTGTATCAAGTACTTGACTTCCTTGGTGGAGAAATTACTGCTACGTTTTGTTCTTTCCGCACTCACGTTTGCAAACAAGTTTGCATTCTGTGGCAGCATCTTGAGCGCGTATTTTTCAAATCTAATTAAAATAACTGAAAGTTTAAGTTTATTTAATACAAAAAAATTTGAGGAAATTTGAGATTAATCGTCGTTTAAACCCACAATATTTATTTGTTTTGTTTGGTTACAACACATGATTGCACTTAATTGTTATGCCAGATCGTTGTTAATATTTTTAGAGTTGCCGATTTTTTCATCTAGAGAAGTGTCGGTAAGACAGTACAACAAAGAGGTTTTCCATGGCGTATTTAACATGGTGACAGCAGTGGCGAATTGAAATAAATAAAAGCGATTTCACTATATTTTATATATCGTTATCTAAAATGCAAATTAACGTAACATCACTTTTCATAGGATTATAGGAGAAGCAAATAACGGTATAAAATGAAAACTACTTGAGATTTTGAAATCTGAATTACATTGAAACTAGAAGATTTTTCAAAGTACACTTTATGCTATGTGGCTTACGTTTTTTATGAATTGTTGTTTTCTGAAATATTTATGAAAAAATAAAAATATTTTTTTATTTTAAATTAAAGCAGTTATGTATACATTTTTAAATTTTTTAGGTTTTTTTATTTTAATTACTAACAACTACTTTTTTAAACTAAAAAAGGTTCTTCATTAAATTTTCATAAAGACAGCAAAAAATATTCAATTGCAACAAATGTATTAATAAAAAATTAGGATACTACCTAAAATAAGGTAAAAACGATTCATTAATTAATTACTAAAAGTGTATACGTTATTTTGTTTAAGAAAATCATGTACTTGAATATACTTTAGATTCAATTTTGGTTATAACTTGGTTATTTTTGATAGTAAAAGTTTACAATTTTGTACACATATGTAATATGATGTAGTGAATCGTAATCAATAATAAAATCGATTTCCAATTTTTTGATGATACGTTGTTTTGCATTTTAGGTGACGATATGGAGTTTGAAATAAACGCGTTCAGGCGAACATTTTGTATATGTGTATTTTGACATCTATGCTTGCTATTTCTATAATCATATGTATTCCCGATGATATCTTATTAAATGCACCTTGGGTTTTTCTAAATTAATTTTATAATAAGAGCATTCATGTGCTATTTTGTGTATGTTTAAATAATGGATTTTAAAAGCAACTCCATTATTTAAACATTTTATCAAAATTCGATTTCTCTAATTTCGACAATTCTAACAAAAATGTAAAAATAAGTCACTATTACTGTTGTGTTTTCGACTATGTAAACTCAGCACAAACAAAGTTATTTATATGTTTGGGCTTAAAAGTTTATAAATTTAACTCATAAATCCGAATACCAACCATATAACAAATAAATTCGTACCACCTAATAATATTTGCATTATTCGGTCAGATCAACCAAGTGGCAATATCACACGTAGCATATGACGTGAAATGTCGGTATTGCCGTGCACACTAACAAAAATCAGTTGCAAAACTTCATACACTCAACAACGGTGGTGACTCAGTTAGAAAGCAGTGCAAAAGAAAAGTGAAAAAGTTGTGAGAATCTGTAATTTGCCCTGTCAATTTTAATGCTAAAATAATTTAACAATAAATTAAATAGCAATCTAAAATAAACAAGAATTTACATAAAAACAATAAGTGCAATTTATTATAAAAATAAGAATTTATAGTGAAAGCAAAAGAAAAACCACAACAAAATTTTTTACTGCAAGAAGAAAAATAAAAGTAGAAAAAAAACAACCACAGTGAGACACCAAAAAGCATACGCAGGCGAAAAAAATATCGAACGAACTGTAATAACAGCCCAGCCCAGCTACAAAAACTTCAAGCAACGTCAAACTTTTTTTTGTAACAATTCCTCAGAGACAAGAAGAAATACATAGTAATAAAGCAACAACAATAAAATTACTAAAGAAGAGGTCAGCAAACTTTTCTATGTAATTACTCTGGAAAATTATAATTCAATTTTAAAAAACTTAATTGGTAATAGAAACGGCTGAAAAGAAGAAACTAAGAGAAGAGTGTCATCATCAGGCAGGAGCAGCAAAGAGGCATTTACATATATTTTTTATATACATAGTAGAACGTAAAATTTTAGTTTCAAATTTGTAAACATGTCATCCGGTGACTTTGGCAATCCCTTGCGTAAATTCAAATTGGTTTTCCTTGGAGAACAAAGTGTGGGCAAAACATCATTGATTACACGTTTCATGTATGACAGTTTCGATAATACGTATCAGGCCACAATCGGTATTGATTTCTTATCAAAAACCATGTACTTAGAAGATCGCACGGTACGTCTCCAATTGTGGGATACGGCTGGACAAGAACGCTTCCGTTCGTTAATACCCTCCTACATTAGGGATTCCACAGTGGCTGTTGTCGTATACGACATCACCAATACAAATTCATTCCATCAGACATCCAAATGGATCGATGACGTACGTACCGAACGAGGTAGTGATGTCATTATCATGTTAGTAGGTAACAAAACTGATCTCTCCGACAAACGGCAAGTGTCCACAGAAGAGGGCGAGCGCAAGGCAAAAGAATTGAATGTAATGTTCATTGAAACAAGTGCCAAGGCTGGTTATAACGTTAAGCAATTGTTTAGACGCGTAGCCGCTGCTCTGCCCGGCATGGATTCAACGACAGAGAACAAACCATCCGAGGACATGCAAGAAATAACATTAGATACACAAAAAGAAACAAAAGATCCTGAAGGAGGCTGTGCCTGCTGAATTTAAGTTCTCTTCTATGCCCGCTAAAACTAACGAAAAAAAACTTAATTTTTCTTTTTGTCCAATCATTTATCAACGATTTATATTTGTCTGTACCACTTAAAAACAAAATCCAAAATATGAAATACCATACAACCAAATGACAGCATAAATTTTGTATGTTGTATTTGTGTTAAACTGCAAATCAACCAAACCAACAGCAAACACCACTGTCCCAACAAAGTTTTTTCTTTTAAACTTTGTTAAAAATATGCTTAATTTCATTAGTAAAGTAGCTAAAACAAACCCCAACAACAACCAATCATAAACATAAAATACACACAAAAAAAAACAACAAAATTAAAAATTTAACTAAAAAAATAATAATTGGAATACATCTAAGAATGTATTTGTGTGTGAGCGTGGTTACTTTTTTAAAATAATTTTGAAACTGAGAAAAAAACAATTAACAAGGATTAGTTTTCATTAATTCTATATTTTCCTTTATTTTATACCACACACACACGCAATACAAAATGCCCTAAAACACGGATTCTTAACATTCATCTTCAAAAACACAACACTTTTTTTTATTAATGATTAAGTTTATTTATAAAGTAATAAATATAATTATAATAAAAAAAACAAAACCAATTTAATAAAAAGTAAAAATAACATTCTTAAAAAACCTTTTAATTTAATACTTGTTTAATTTTTGGAAATATTTGCCTTCTAATAAAAGACAATTTATAATTATTTAGGAATAAACTGAAGTCACTAACTACAGTTTTTCTAATTTTTTCAGTGATTGATGGTGATGTCATATTTTAGGAGCTAAAGGCCTATGAAAATCTGTTATATTTCTGAAGAATTTGTATACGTAGCCCGTTTTTGACATCCATAGAATTAAAAACCAATTTCATCCATATCTGCCTACATATCTTCTATATTAATAATGAGCAGAACTTCGAATTAATTAATTCAATTTGTGCTTAATTCCGAAAATCTTTTATTTAAATAGATTTCATTCATCGTTGAATTAATTCATTTAACCTTTGAATGATTCAATTTTTGTTAATTCAAATATAATTTAAATATTTTTTCTTTATTTAGCTTTTTTTTAGCTTTAAATCATTTACCAAATTAATTGAGCAAATTGAAGAAAAATTTAATCATTCAATACACTTTTAAAGTCCTATTGTAATGGATTTGAATTGAAGAAATCTGGAATTTTGTTGTTAAAAAAATGTCTGATTAAAAAATATTTTTTCCGATTTTGACACATTGTCGTTCCGAATTTGTATGACGTTATATACTACCTTGAAATGTCTTATTATTATGTTATTTTAATGACTTAGTTCCAGATATGCATACATATATCAAAAATCGAAGTATTTTTTGTTTTGAAGTGGTTTTTTGCTTATATGTCAGCCATTTGTGGGCTGATTTTCCCGACCCACAAAAGTATATACTCTGAAATTATACTGTAAAATATGCCGAAAATCGGGAAACATTATTCCCTAGTGCACCTCAACAAATGACTTCAACATTCATAATTGTCATAAACAATTTTCATATGAACCTAAATCTTTATACCAACTTTGTTAGGATCGACCCATAATTGATCCCACCTCCCATATAACCCCTATACCAGAAAAATATTTTATTGTCACATATTGATGGTAGGTATATAAAATTCGGTAGTACCGAATGTAACACTCTTACTTGTTATACCCTTCACCTTAATGAGAAGGGTATATATAAGTTTATGGATATCTAATGATAGATATTTCAAAGTCCTTTGCAACGACGTATATAGTAAGTTGGACCTACAATGGGTCAAAATCGGTAAAAATATTTTTTAACTCGAATTTTTTTTACCAAGTTTTTTTTTCGCTAATATTAAAAAAAAATTGAAAAAAAAAACAAAAAAAAAATTAAAATTTAAATAAAAAAATTTAATTTAAAATAATTTTAAAATTTTAAGTTTTAACCCCCATTAACACGAAGCCTGGTTATGCATTAACTAATAGTTATACTGTCGGTTAAAATTATTTTTGTATGAAAACTGTCAGTATAACTATTAGTTAACACATAACCAGACTTCGTGTTACTGGGGGTAAGTTTTTAAAACTTAATCTGAAATAAATGAAAGCAACAATTAATGTTCTTTAACTACTGCTCAAAACGAGTATCAAGTGCCAAATTTGTTGAAATAACTATAGGTATTTATAAACCGTTTTGAAGAAGGGGTGCTCGTTATTGAGTAGTAAGTAGTTCTGAGGGTGACAATTTCAAGCAAAAATCATTGAGTATAGAACTAGTGAAACGGAAGGGATACTGGCTCCATAACACTTCCGCGGAAGTTGTTCAGAAAACGATTTTTATCAAATATCTTTGACGCAACGTTCAACTAAAACGAGTAGTACCAACCGACAAAATGCATACATGCGTTCTAGATCAAATGGAAAATTAACAAAAAGATTCTTATAAGATCATGTGAGTTTTTTTATTTTGCAATATTCAAAAATAAACATTGTATGTATATAAAATCGTTGCTTGTTTTTAAACAGTAACAGACCGCAAATTAATTCCATTTTAAACATATGTCATCATATAATTATAATATGTCCCGTTAATATTGGTATTTTTTAATGTTTATTTTAAA
This sequence comes from Calliphora vicina, assembly GCF_958450345.1. NCBI lineage: Eukaryota > Metazoa > Arthropoda > Insecta > Diptera > Calliphoridae > Calliphora > Calliphora vicina. The sequence goes on along the minus strand of NC_088781.1, from coordinate 55,001,624 downwards.
AACTTGTTCTACTATGAATTATTTTATTAGATGTTTTATTTATGCACATGCCTCACATTTGCGTAAAACATCATAACTAAAAATACAATTATGAGTAAAATTTGTTAAGTCTTTCTATCATGGGGTAACATAAAAACGATATGTAGTTGTCAAAAACCTAACTCTTGTAAAACCAAATAGCAACCATTTACAAAAAAACATCTTTTGACAAAAACCTTCATATTACAAAAATTGCACCTAATTATAAAAATAAGCAATAATACCAACCAAATATTGAACATTATCATTTTATCATAGAACAATATGAAATGATTAAGTATTTTTTACTAATTAGAGATAAAAATCGAAAAATAACTTTTATTTCTGGTTGTAAAAATCGGTTTGCGTAGAAGGCTAATTGGGATGACATGATTGAGCGGTAACGGTGATTTGGTTTATTTCGGTAACGGTAATTTATTTTCAAAAATAAGATTTCTTAATGATAGAACGAAACTTAAATATAATTCTTCTAGCTAGTGATTAAATATTTTTTTTGCAAACTTTATGTATAAATCCAAACAAAAATACTTGTTATACTCTTCACCATGGGTGGTAAAGGTTATTTATAAGTTTGTAATTACTACATTTTTCATACAATTGTATATATTAATATATGTATCATTACGGTGTCTGTCTGTTGAAATCAATTTTCCGAAGCCCCTGAATAACTTACATGATTGATACATCAAATATATCCGCTATAGTCCTGGTTCGGCATTATATAAATTCGGGAAAATCGGCAAACAAATGGCTGAGATATAAGCAAAAAAACACGACTACTTCGATTTTTAATCTGTATCTGGATTACTAAGTCATTAACATAGACAATGTGGATATGGTGAAGGGTATATAAATCGAATATAGCTTTTTTACTTGTTTATAGCAATCTTTTAAATTCATAATTCATCCATCGAAATTTTATAAAAAAGAGACAGTATAGAAAAGTAATTTGGTTAAAAAATAATCGTTATAATGATACAGATTAAACACATGTACTATAAATTTATAATAAATATTAATAAAATGTAAGTATGTATTTCTAATCGATATTCTCAAGACAAACATTTGCGTGATTAATGGGACGTGAAAAGGGTTTCAGAGCTTTATCCACATTAAAAATGTTATTATTTAATCTAATAAAATTTGTATGACCCTACTAATGTCAATTGCAAGTGTTTCGGTTCGTCAATTATAATCTTATCTTATGATTTTGTTAAGAAATATTTGTTCTACTGAACTAAATAGTTTTCGTAATTTGTTTAAGAGATAAATGTGTAATTTAGGGAAGTGTTGCCGTGTATGTAAGTGGCACATAACCCAGGGTGACTGTCCCGAACTAGTGACTTTACTTATCATTTATGGTCAATACTAGTTACATAAATAACTACGCTTATGTTATAGCTAATGTTAATTCATTTCTACCCTTCACCTTCGTGAGAAAGGTATATATAATTTTGTCATTCCATTTGTAATTTCCACAATATAATATATGTATCCTGGATCCTTATAGATAGCGGAGTCGATTAACCCATGTCCGTCTGTCTGTCAGTTGAAATCAACTTTCAGAAGCCCCTAAATAACTTACATACACGATTCATACATCCATCGGTCCACAAATGGCTGAGATATAAGACCCATTGACCTACAATGGGTCAAAATCGGAAAAAATATTTTTTAACCCGAATTTTTTTTTTACCAAAAGTTTTTTTCGCTAAATATTAAAAAAAAAAATTAAAATTTAAAAAAAACAATTCGAAATTTTTTTTCCGAATAATGAAAAAAACAAATTTGGAAAAAAAAAGAAATTTTGTTTATCTAAAAATATTTAAAATTTTTATTTTGAAGTATAATTTGGTGAAGGGTATATAAGATGCGGCTCATCCGAATATAGCTCTCTTACTTGTTACTCTTTTGTTAACAATACTATTGATATGAACACAATATTACAAATTTTTTATATTAAATATAAAAATTTTATGTTATTTTTAGTGTTTATTGTATAAAATGCTCGCCCCCTTTTATATCATAAAATAATACCAAATTATAGTGAAATAATGCTATTCCATATTAGAGTTGAATAAGAGCATTTCTTTCATGCGTTCAATTATGATAAATTTATTAAAATTTAGGAAGAGTTTTTAAAATGAATTCAACAAATAAATAAGTGCTGAGAAATCATGAAAATATCCATTCTACCTAATTGTTACTTGATTATCTACATAACTAGTTATTTTAACATGACACGTACTAAGTGGATGCTAATTAACTTCAAATAGTCAGTCTAAAAGACATCTCCCAGACAGTCCAATGAGTTAATAAATATTATTATAATAATTTAATAATACATAGAGACCCCTTTCACACTAGGCAATTTAGTTGTGCAAGTCTCTTGCCCAACAACAAAATTTTCTTCTCCTTAACCCGACATTACCTCTGCCATCTACAAACACAAGAGACTTGCGCAACTAAATTGCCTAGTGTGAAAGGGGTCAAACTTTAAGTAATTTTAGTAATAATTGTGTCGTATGATTGACAGACTCTAGATTATTTGGTGATAGTAAAATAACTAGTTTCTAAATTAAAATATAAAATTATTTTCAAAGTAAATTTTAAGGGAAGAATATGTAAATTGAATTTGTCAGATAAAATTAGTGGTGAGTAAAGAAGCTAGTCCAATATAATTAGACTTTTGAAATGACTACAGATTAATCTAACAAGATACAGTAAAATGATAATACACTCAGCATTATGTACTTTATAGTGAGTAAAATGGATGAATAAACGAACCTATTGACTACCCTCAGCACTACAAAGAGCTCATATGTGTCAAATGACACAAAATATATAAATTGAAGGCAGTCAAGTGATCAGACATTAGTGAAAATTACTGTCTATAAGGGACTGACCACTTGTAGAACTGCTGGGAAATTACCCAACAAACACAAAGTCAAACGTTTGAAAAACGTTATTTTCATTCTCTTAACTATGGATTGAGTTTCACATTTGAATTAACACAGAAAAAAAAAATTCATAATTGGAATGAATTTTGTAATAAATATTATTAATCGAACTTGACTTTTTTTCCCAAACTTATTTCATTCAAAATAAGAACATGTTTATAAATATTATAAAATTTTACATGACGGAAATTTTTGCTTTTTTTACTTAATTTTTTTAATAAATTGCATTATAATTGTATTATATAATGAATTAGTGCAAGAATATTTGCATAATAGCCATATATTGGCCAATATTTTAAGATAAAAAGGAGAATATCTGAAACTTAAAAATTATCATTAAACATAATAAAACATTCATAAATATAAAAGCATTTCATCCTCTTAAATCAATTTAATCATTTTCGCGCTGAAAATCATAAAAAAACTAAAAATTTTCCATGAAAAATTTCAAACATTTTTGAACAACATAAAAATAAAAATGAAATTGAAATTATATTTTTCAAGCCTTCTAGATTTTATTTCAAAACATAAAATATTAAAAAAATCATACTATTTAAGAAATTATTTATAAATGTTATGAATTGAAATCAATGAATTCGAATCATAATATTTATGTTGAAACTTTTTTCTGTGAAATTAGACAAATAAAATTATGCTTTAAAAATGAAATTTTCTCAGTTGTATATCAAAAGAGAAAGAAACTTTTATGCTGACCACTGCTTTAGAAGCATTTTTTGATATACCTTAACCACCAAATGAGGTAAATGAGCTTATATCGTTGGTCTCATGTAGAAAGGCAGTAATCCGCATTTGTTTCGAAATATTGTCAAAAATAACGGTTTTACAATCAATTGTATAAAGAAAGTTACATTTTGATAAATTACAGTTTCTATTATGTTTTTACCAAATTATACCGGTCCAACGATATATAAGTTTGTCATTCCATGTAAATTTGTGTAAAAAGTAAAACAAATTTCAAACTTTTTATCTTTGCGTTGCCTGCTTTTTATACTATTTGGAAATATTTTAAATTTTTATGTGAAAATTTAGTGGTCCAAATAGAAAAAAGGCGATCATCTATGATCACCTATATTTTCATCCAAAAATCTAAAAAAAAAAATTTTGTAAAACTTAAAAGTGGCCAATAATATAAATAGTAGTCCAAAAAAGATGATCATCTGTGATCACTTATATTTTCAACGAAAAATCGATCTTTTATGTGAAAATCAAGTAAAACATGGAAGTAGTTACAAGTCGGTATATGGTAGTCCAAATGGAAAAAAACGGACAATCGTCTGTACCAATTATATTTTCAACTAAAAATCGATTTTTTATATGAAAAGCAAGTGAAATCCAAAGGAAAACGGACAATCATCTGTGATCAATTATATTTTCAACCAAAAATCGCCTGTGACCACTTATATTTTCGTTGAAAAGTTTGGTCGAATGATTTTTTGGTAGTATTATGTTTCGTTTGTGGCCTGAAAAAATGTTTTCGCTATGGTTTTATTCTGTTTCTACTTACACGTTTCATCAATGATATTCTAAGAAAATGACAACAGTATGAGCTTATCTCTTGTGTTTATTATTAATTAATTATTTTTTATTTTAAATAAATACCATCAATGTAAGTATACCATTAAACATACCAACAGGTATCAGGTTGATTTGTAATCGTTGTAGTGATAGCAAAAGTTGTAACTGACAAAATGCAAAATAAGAAAATTAAATTTTAAGTTAAACTTGTTATACAAATTGTGTGATTTTTTTCTTTTTCCAATGCCTAATTTAATGTAATAAATAAAATGTTTGCATAAACTTTGTTAGTTAGTAGGCCATTGTAAGTGCCCACGCATGTCTTTAGAAATTGTCTTCGTTGGTGATGTATTCATCGCGTATTTTTTGTAGTTTTGTAATTAAATCATCAACTGACACCTCACCATGTACTTTGTTATCACGTGTACGTACATTAACCGTATTCGAAGAACGTTCCTTTTCGCCCACAACGAGAATGAAATTGAATTGAGCCAATTGAGCATTGCGAATTTTCTTGTTCATTGTGTCGCCAGCGTCACAATCGGCTTCAGACATGAAACCAGCAGCATGTAATTTATCGCTAACAGACTTAGCATATTCATCGAATTGTGGTCCAACTGGGACGACCATGACTTGACGTGGTGAAATCCAGAAGGGCCATTTGCCAGCATAATTCTCAGTAAGAATAGCAATCATACGTTCGACCGAACCAAGAATAGCACGATGAATAATAACGGGACGTTTCTTTTCACCATCATCGGCAATATAGTTGAGATTGAAACGTATGGGCAGCTGGAAATCCAGTTGTATGGTGGCACATTGATGGGCACGCTTGAGGGCATCCATTATGGTAATATCAATCTTGGGACCATAGAAAGCACCATCACCAGGATTCTCTTGCCAGGGCAAACCGAATTCATCGAGAGATTCAGCCAAAGCCTTTTCAGCTGCATTCCATTGATCCAATTCACCCAAATACTTTTCAGGACGTGTAGAAAGTACCAAATTGAATGAGAAGCCGAAAATAGTATAAACATGACGCAAGAAATCCAAACATCCCTTCATTTCGCTCTTGATTTGTTCGGGGGCACAGAAAATATGAGCATCATCTTGTTGGAAACGACGTACGCGAGTGAGGCCAGTCAAAGCGCCCGACAACTCGTTACGATGTAAAACACCAAAATCAGCCATACGCAAAGGCAATTCGCGCCAAGAGCGATTACGTACATCGAACATGACACTTTAGAGAATAAAAAAGAAAACAAATCAGTAAATTACTTACATATTTGGCTAAACAATGTCAAACTCACCAGTGGCCTGGGCAATTCATGGGTTTTAAAGCATATGTCTCTTTTTCCACCTCAAACGAGAACATGTTCTCGGAATAATGTTGCCAATGTCCAGAGGTCATCCAAAGTTTGGAGTTGTAAATATTGGGTGAAATAACTTCTTGGAATCCTCTCTTTCTGTATTCAGACTTAATGAAATTCATTAGAGTATTATAGATGTGAGCTCCTTTGGGTTGGAAGAAGCATGATCCTGGCGAGAGTTCATGGAAAAAGAACAATTCTTGTTCTTTGCCGATCTTGCGATGATCTCTTTTAGCAGCCTCTTCTTGGATTCTCTCCCATTCCTTTAATTGTTTGGAGTCGGGGAAAGAAATACCATAGACTCTTTGCAAAGATTCGGCATCAGCTTTTCCCTCCCAATAGGTAGATGAGTTCTTGGTAATTTTCATGGCCTTAATCTTGCCTGTGTGACGAACATGAGGACCACGGCATAAATCAATAAGAGGTCCGCATTTGTAAACAGTGGTGGTGTCTGTTGTGACTTTTTCATTGAGAATCCTACATTTGAATTCATTGTACTTGAACATTTCCAATAAATCGGATTTTTTCATTTCCAAACGTTCGAAGGGCTGCTTTTCCTTAACGATTTGTTTAACCAAACCCTCCATAACGGGATAATCATTGGTGGAAATCTAATATACACAAAGAAAAAAATATAAACCATAGAAACGAGAATTTATGAATGTATAAGCATTTTTTAACTTACACCTTCTCCATCCAAATACATATCATAGTAGAAACCATCAGCTATGGGTGGACCATAACATAAATGACCACCATAAATGCGTTCCATGGCTTCTCCCATAATATGAGCGGAACTGTGCCAAAAGACCGCTTGAGCCTCGGGATCATCAAACTTGAGCAAATGCAAAGTACAGTCACCTTCTAATACACGATCCAAATCCCATACTTCTCCATTCACCTTCGATATGACGGTGTTATCTGCCAAACCTTGGCTAATACCTTTAGCAACGTCATATGGTGTTGTCTCCCATGAAGTGGCATCGACCACTTTGCCATCGGGCAGCGTAACCTTAATGGGTTGACGTGGCTTGGCCGCTAACTCAGCTTGATATTCAGCTTTGCATTTCTCCCACAGAGCATTACGTTCTTCAATGTATGCTGGCCAGGGATTAAGTTCTTTTACTGTAAAAAAATAATAGAATTATTGTATTTAACAGTTTATTATGAATTTGTGTTTAAAATTTAAAGCATTCCTAATAAATTTAAAGCATTTAAAGAAAAAAGGGCATAAAATGTTTAAATTGTTCGCAACAAATAACACTGTGATTCAAAGATGAATGAAGTAGAAATACTGTTTCTGAAATTTGCCAAACACCTCCAAAATTTCGAGTTACGGGTAAAAAACCAGTTGTTAAATATATCATAGTTGAATATAAACTGATTTTAAGTTTCACAGCAGATTTAGAAAGAAGAAACTGAGATATTTCGAATGGTATATATGATATGTAAGTAACTTTGGGAAAATGGTGTAAATTTTCGAACATAGTTTGTATTGGTATCAGGTTTATGCATGGTATTCAGGCAGCCGTCCAAAACTTTCGTCTCGTACAGCTCACTTGGATCCAATAATCGTTCCCTTTGTGATATTTATGCATACGGAGAAGGGGATCCTGCATCAAAATCTGCAGATTTGATTGATTATGCTGCTCAAGACCGAAATAATCCTTTACACGTACGGTTGCGATAGGGAGTGCATTGGGCCGTTTGTAAACCTCACCATTAAGTGTTGAGAAGAGAGCGACAGATTGTCTAGTTTACAATCTACGTTCCTACGTTTTTTCTCACACACCACCTACCTATGTATATTATAGAAGGCTTTAAGCAGCCATTTATTCGGATCCAAACTAGTTAGAGATTGTAGAGAAGTCCTGCGAGGTCTGATGAGTTAATGTTGGGTTGTTCTGGTATAATGAGATTACGGATGAACTCATATGACAGATATCTGTGTAGAGTTTATATGAGATGGTGGACGGCGTGAAACCGACGGTCTGCCTTGAGCAATAGAGTGGACTTTAGGGTGTAAATGGCATTATCGCGCAAGTAAACATAACAGGTATCAAGCTACTGTTAGGGTAAGACAGTGTTAGTCTGAGCGTACCGGTAACGGAAATTACGGGCCAATAAAATCTGGAAATAGTTTATGGGACAACAGCACACCCGTTTTTTGTTTGGTGTATATGGAGGTCAGGGATAGAAAGACAATGGAACATATATTTTGCCATATCTGGGCAGCCGCTTCTATGTTGGACTTGATGACATGACTATTGCATAATAGTCGGCATCATTAAGTTCATAAGGGGAATTAGATGGATGAATGACAGAAAAATGTGAAAACAACGGAGTTCTTTTCTTTAGGTAAAAAAAAATGTTTTACCTAAAAACATTAATGACTTAGTAATCCAGATATAGGTAAAAAAAGGTCTTAGCCATTTGTGGAACGATTTTCTCGATTTGTGGACCGATAAGTTATTTGGGGGCTTCGGAAAGTTGATTTCAACAGACAGACAGACAGACGGACATGCTTAATCGACTTCGCTATCAATAAGCCTCCAGAATATAAATACTTTATAGGGTCGGAAAATTATATTGTGGAAATTACAAACGGAATGACAAACATATATATACCCTTCTCACGAAGGTGAAGGGTATAAAAACAGAATTCGGGACACAAATTATTTATGAGTGAGACGAAATTTACATACGTTTGCAATGTGCCATCGATGTAGCGATGGCCATCGATTTTTTGGCATGAGCAAAAAAAATCTTCACTAAAAAATCATTTTCGAGGAGTCCAAATTACAGATAAAGTCCAAAAAATTTTCTCACCTACTTTTTATTACCTACTTAAAAACGTTTAAAATAAAGGTAATTTTTTTTATTTTTTCTGAAATAGGCGCCTTGAAAATGATTTTTTTTGATATGTCGTAGAGGAATTTTTTTCCTCATGCCAAAAGCTATCGAAAAATATATGGCAAACATTTTTGTCCTTACAAATCGGCACACCCTTGTGTGTATTCATCTTATTATAATTCTTTTGGTTATTTGTTATTTAAATATGTATTAAAAATAAAAAAAAAAATCGACACAATATCTCGGTAAGTTGTTTTTTGCATTATTTGTGCCAGCATGCCAAAATTATTTTAAAAAAAAAGGTATTTTGTTAGAGGAGCACTTTTTGTCTGCGCTAGTGTTATTGATTTTTCTACCCATTTTAATTTTTGTAAATATTAAATTAAAATGGTAGTATGATGTTTAGTAAATCAAATAAATGTTTACTTTTTACTCACTTTAGGAGAATTTTAACACTCAAACTAAAATAAGTATACACCTACCTTTTTTGCCGGCATCAGCAGGTGCGTTCTTTTGCTTTTCCTTCTTCATCTTACTGGCCTGAAAACAATAAAATAAAAAACAAAAATGTTAAAAAGTGGAAAAATCAATTATTTTAAAATTCAGACAAGTAAACATAATAAAAACACATTTTAATTCAAATAAGAATAACTTAATATAAACAAATTTTAATAAACAACAAATTTATTAACTTTTTGGTATACATCAAATGTTAAAAGCAACCAAACAAAGCATTTTTGAAGGTAATCAAAACAATACAAATAATTGTTATAAACGTGGCTTGTTCAATTTGTTAAAAGGTTTTATTTGTTAAAATAAACTTTACACAACGTACTTTTTTTAACAATTTTATTTAATTTCTTATAGGTATGTAGATAAAATTTGGAGAAATTTTCTTGTAATGAGTATTCTATTTCAGACAATATTGATGACTAAACAATGTGTTGATGTTCTTTTTACTTGTTTTCGGCGAAATATAATGAATGAGCAAATGCCAACAAATAAAAACTGATGCAATATAATGGGTTAATTGTGATAACAGATATGTATATATACAATTGTATGGAAAAGACAATGAGAGAGGAGTTGTAAACTTAGTCTATTGATTTTTTGTTTATGTGGAAACTTGTTTTTCTGAATAAACCAAAGCTACCGATTTGAAACGATAAAAGGCAGAAGGAAATAATATAAAAACTACACCTTCTCTGATATATGTATATCACCATAATATTGATACTGTTATCCTTGGCTTGCATACCTAGATTTAACGGTAAATTAGAGATGATGCAATTGACCTGTACAATCGCTGAACTACCATCTCTAAAGTAACACTACTAAAATAATATGAAATGCTGATGCATTTACAAACTATATAATTCATTACTTTGGTAATAAATTTGTATCTAAAATTGTATTTTTAATTGGCAATTGCAAACCACCTTAAAATACAAATAAACTTATTTTAGATTTGATACAAAAGTTATCGAAAATTAACCATCACTAAGTTGTCAAATTCAGAACTCCTTCACAAGCATATGTAATAAAAATTGCACAATGTGTGCAATTTTTATTTTATAAACGTGCAACGATTAATAAAAATTCTTAAAAATTAACACATTTTTATTAACATAAAAAACATTTTTTTGTTTATATTTTTTTAATTAACACCAACCAAAGTAGCGTATTGCCTTATAAATTGCCCTGGCTTTGAACTGTTATTTTTATTAAAATTCGGTAATAATTCCTGGTGGCCCAGTATTTGTTGTTGTGGTAGTCTCGAGTTTATAAAATCACTGCTGCGTTTATTGGTGATGATGGCGGTAGTAGACTCGTTCGATAAAAAGCCGTATTCGTTCAACAATAGAGCACGTAAACTATGACTATTACTTATTGAGCGTATTTTAAATGCGTTATTTTGTTTTATATTCAACACTTGCACAAATTTATTCATAACTTTATAATAGTTTATTAATTAAATTACAAATTTATTGATAAATTGTATTATTTAACATGCCTTTTCTTTATTTAAATCCAATTTTTTTAGATCGGTCACCACGTTGTCAGTCATTTTTTCGTAACAATACTAGACAAAAAGAGAGAATGAAATGAATTTGCAAAACATAAGAAACATGCAAAAAACAGAGATGTTTTTTTACTGCAATAAGCTGCCAGAGTTTTAATGTGTTGAACATTGTGGGATTTGGCAACGTTATGTTAATTAAAAAATAACAGATAATAGAAACAATAAGTAAAATAACATTTTAACAAATAAAGCAGTTATCTGATTTTATTTAATCATAAACAACATTGCATCCTAATTTATTTTAATTTAAAAATATAATATAACGGAAACATTTGGAAATATTCAATAAATATGTATGTTGTTCAAAATCCAAAATAATTTTTAAGAAATTTGTTTTTTTAGTAATTCATTAATATATAATTTTATGTATTTATATCTACAAACAAATAAGAACAAATTTAATAAAATTCTGAAAATAGATAGCAAACTTAAGTTTAATTAGAATGGAAATGGAAACTTAAGTTTAATTAGAATTTTAAAGATAATCGGCTCAAAAGTAGTTATGATAAAACCCCCAGAATCCCAAGAATTGCGAAATTGTCGAAGAAAATAATGAAAATTTTATATTTTGGTCCAAACCATTATATATTATATCCAGACCAAACCATGGTAGAAAAACATTTTTAACATGGACCAAACTATTTTATATAATATGTAAGAAAATAAAGATGATAATTTTATATTCTTATGACAAAACTCTACTTCAATATGTATATTTTGTTGTTTCTGTTATTTTAGTATTGATAATTTTGTTTTAAATCGTAAAATCGTAAAAACAAACATACTTTTCAAAGTGCAAATCCATCCAACACATCCTGTAACAATACCTTGGCATTGCCAACCTTTTCAAAACGATGTTTTTGTTATTTATTTACAAAAACACATGTTCCGTTTCCTTTTTTCAGAGAATGAGAGGATGTAAACAAACCGTTATTGAGTACAAGGAAGTTTAATACAACAGTAGTCACTCTCTTTGTAAAACCTTAATATTGATTTTTAAGAAAAAGTTGACATAATTTTTCACTTAAAACTTCTTTCTGTTGGAAAATCTTAAAGTTTAATTGGAGAAGAATTCTTTAATAAATCGTGTATATAATTGAGTAGAAATTAAAGTGTATTTAATTGAAACATCATAGAAAATTTCTAAAATTGACTGGTTTAGAAAATAACTAACAAAATTTCACACTTACTTGAAAATCCGTTGCTGCTACTCCACAGCCAACATCATAACACTGGAGGAGCAACATCACCAACACCATCAACAACTGCTGTATCGACACCATCGACGTTATTTACGTCCAACGTCGTTGTGGAGCGTAGCGAGTTTTTTAACGTGGCTTCTACCGACGGCATCAGGACGCAGCACAGCAAAGTTCACCCGAGTCCAGGGGCAGGAACGGCCCGTAGTGTTTGGGCCCTGCCCCTGAACTATGACAGCTGCAATATGGTGGCGGAAGAGGATAGTGCCGCTCATACAGACCATGAGGTAGATCCTCGAAGACCCCATTCCCCACATGTGGTAAATGTACGCGGCGGAGGTAATGGTTCTCTGGTGGTTTCAAATGGATCTTCAGGCATGGGTGGTAATGGAGGTGCGGTAGATGAAAATCTATTGATTTTTGAGGGAGCTGATGGTACTGTAGCTCATTTGGATGATATTTTTGATATTATCAAAAATGGTGATGTCAATGATGTGGAAAATTTAACAGAAAAATTTGGCATTGAGTGTTTAACAGCCCGTGACCGGCATGGTTATACACCAGCCCATTGGGCGGCGCTTAATGGGAATGTAGAAATGATGCGGTATCTCATAGAGAGATCGGCTCCCATCGACTTACCATGTTTGGGTACCCAAGGACCCCGTCCCATACACTGGGCTTGTCGCAAAGGTCACCCTGCTGTGGTACAAGTTATATTGCAGGCCGGCGTGAATGTTAATGCAGCCGACTTTAAAGGTCTAACACCGCTACATGTTGCCTGTATGTATGGGCGTACTGCCACGGCTGCCTATTTATTGGGTATGGGAGCCCTAAATCATTTGACCGATATTAATGGTGATACGGCATTACATTGGGCTGCTTACAAAGGCCATCCTGACCTAATGCGGTTGCTAATGTATTCTGGAGTAGAGCTGCAAAAAACTGATAATTTCGGTTCGACTCCATTGCATTTGGCCTCTTTGTCGGCAAATATAACTTGCGTGCGTTTGTTGTGTGAAAAATCAAATTTAGATTTAGAGCCCAGAGACAAAAATGGCAAAACTCCCTTAATGCTAGCTCAGTCTCATCAACATCAAGACATTGTACGAATATTGTACACGGAAGTGAAGAAAAAATCTCGCTGGATGCCTTCGGTGTCGGAAATTTGGGGTTGGTTGTTTGGTGGAGCAGGGGACTCAAAAGGTCCTCTACTCTTGTTCTTATTTTCGGTTCTGCTTTGGGGTTATCCCATGTACATGATAAGAGTAAGTGAATATATTCCCGCTTTTAATTTTCTAATTTTTTTATTAACTTATGTTCTTCTACTTACAGGCTATTCCCATAACATGGAATATCTTAAGACGTTCGCATTATTGTTTCATTTATTGGAATGCTGTTATGTGGATTAGTTGGATTATTGCCAATCGTCGCGATCCTGGCTACATACCATTAAGTTCGGACGCATATTATCGGGCTATTAAACAAATACCATATTTCGACAAGCTCAAGAAGCGTAATTTTATGCTGACTCGTCTATGTCATAGTTGTCGTTGCCTGAGGCCGCTTAGAGCCAAACATTGCCGAGTATGCAATCGTTGTGTGGCATATTTCGATCATCACTGTCCATTTATTTATAATTGCGTAGGTTTGCGCAATCGCATGTGGTTCTTTTTGTTTGTACTCTCAGTGGCTGTAAATTGTTCTTTTACTATATATTTCGCTTGCTATTGTGTTATGATTGAAGGTTTTACATTACTTTACGTTTTGGGACTGGTCGAGGCTGTGGTGTTCTGTGGTTTAGGCTGGATATTGACTTGCACCTCGGTATGCTGTTGAAAATTTCTTCAAAATTATAATTTAACTATAAAAATTACTGTTTTCTTTCAGATACTCCATGCTTGCATGAATCTCACTACAAACGAAATGTTCAACTACAAACGTTACCCATATTTACGCGACAAACGTGGCCGTTATCAAAATCCCTTCTCTCGCGGCCCTATTCTCAACCTTTTGGAGTTCTTTGTTTGCGTACCAGATCGCAGTGATGACAATGATCTTCTTTTGGAGGATAACATTTGATTAAGAACTTAGGATAGAGCCCATCAGGCACGACGCCGTAAATTACCGCCCGCTAGAGGATAATATTAGGCTTTTGATTAGAAACAATTCCGGTAAATTTATCGTTGGCAACAGTGGATTAATGGAGATTTTATTCTATATAACTTGGCTTTATAACGAACAATTTTTAAGCTTACAATTTGATCTTACTTCTTACAATGATATATTGCACAAAGATATCGAACAACTTGTTTATAAAGATTATAAAACATGAACAACAAACCAATTTATTTGTTCTTCCATAAGCAAGTGCAGCAGCGATATCATAAAATATGTACACATTAATATTTTTTGTAATAATATTTAATACTATAGCTTAGCAATGTCTTGTTAATTTATTTTTAAGAATTTAAATAAATTTATTATAAAATTAAAATTTTAATTAATATAACTCTTTAGGTAAAATGCGTATATTTCCTATGAGGAAAACTATCCTATGGCTAGCTCAATATTTCCTGTGAAGGAAAACTATCCTATGGCTAGCTGAATATTTCTTCTATGAGGAAATCTATCTGTAGCTAGCTCAATTTTAAATGAAACTAATAATGAATATTTTTATTTGTTTTATTACAAAACATTTCAATACATATAGTATAATTTTTTTTAAAATTAATTCGTTGGAAATGAAAATTGCACATATGAACATTATACATATTTGTGTCTTAATATTGTTAATATAATGAAGATTTTATATATAATATAAAATATATATAAATTTATTTATTGTATAAAATAACAGTAGAAAAAAGACATTGATTATAATGATTTATTTGCAGTATGTGCGTTTGTTTAAATACTTTTAGAATAACTTTGGCTTTTCAATTTTATTTTTTAACATACATATTTTAATGCGAGACTAATAAAAAATTGGAGATTAAAATGTACCTGTTGGAATATATATGTGTATATAATACTTAATTTTCAAAACAAAAATCATAATTTTCGGGATCTTCTGGTACGGGTGGTGGATCCTTGCTAATATCAACCCCCTCCGTATCTAACAATCTCAGTTTGATTTCCATGGAGAGTAGGGTATCAAAATCTTCCTTTTTCTGTTTACTAACCATTTCTTGACCCAAAAGTGCATTGATGCCATCGGTCCAGTAGTAGAATACAATTTCATCGGGCGCCACAAAATCCAATGTTGAATGATCCATGCTGTCAAATGTTATGGAGAATGCCAAATTAACCGCAGATTTGCGTGTGCGTATTTCTTTCATATGGGGACATTCTTTACCCTCCAATAATTGTTTGATATCAACAACTGATACTTTATTGGAAAGTTCTTCAAGGGTTGGTATTGTCTTTTCGTCACAGTCACCATAGTGTATGACTTTGTGATTTGGCGAGAGACGTGCGTACCAAAATTTATCTTTTGAACGTGCGCCACGTGAATATTTCGAGAATCGGGTACCTGTGAAATATTAATATAATGATTAACTAGTCATTTGGTTTTATTAGATTTTTGATTGAAAAATTACTCAAAAAATATTTTTGTATAAAAAAGTTGAGTTCAAACATTTTTTAATTAGAAAAATGTACTAAAAAACTTTTTTTCTAAATAATTTTTTTAATCAAAACTTGATGGTGATTAATGATGGACCCTCCTCAAGACTCACCTTCCACTAAAAATGCCAGTCTTTGTTGTTTTATCAAGTCCAAAATATGTGGCGATATTTTCTCCTTCAATTTAACTATAGCCGAGGCAGTCGAATCACATTCCTCTTTGGAGGTTCTCTCCTGCTGGCGTAAATTCGTAATTGTCTGATACGTAAAGTGAGCTATTTTACCCCGAAAATCTTCTAGATTATCCGGACGTTGCTTTAACGTACGTGTTATTTGTTCACGCACAACACTAAACACCTTTAGAAAATCTTCGCCCGTGGCGCGCATATCCTTCCAGGTACGATTTAGGGTCATAATACAAATGCAAAAGAATTCCTCAAATGGATGATCGTGTGTAAAGAACATGGGTTGAAAATCGACCGACTGATCGGATGGCGATTCGCCGATGCGTAGAATGTCACACAGCAACTTAACTAATTCAATGGATGTACGACCGAAAGGACATTCATGCTCATCACCACGACACGAATTATCGTGCACAATTTTCCTATACTGCTGCGCGAAGTTGCGTGCAAAATAAATCATACAATCCAGAGCCAAAATTCCCGGTGGTGTTTCAATAAAATCTTGGGCCGGATTAATGTCACATTTGAAACCCAACTTTTTGTAATATTGTGCAAAGTTGACATTACCCGTACCCGAACAATTACCTCCACCCCCTCCCATGCCACTCATAAGATCGGAATATTCATCAAATGCTATTTTACGCAACTCTTTGATTTTTTCGTGGGCATCCTGATCCTGGGCATTGATTTTCATGCGCATACGTTGCTCCAACAAACCCAAAGTTAAAGTTTGCAAAACATACAATTGGTGGGTCATCTCGGTGCTTGTTACATTACCAATCAAAGCCAAACGATATTGTTTAGCACTAATTGTGTGGGCAATTTGACGCTTTCTACCCTCATCCGCTTTCATAAATAGAGCATTTATTAAGGCTATAGCATTTTGTATGATAACCGACGAATTGGCATCTTGCAATAATCTCAATAGATCTTGCAAGGTCACCTCTTGCTCTACCAACGTATATTTTGTACTATTCTGTACAATATTTTCTAAATTAGATAGAGCACTTTCGGTACATTTGAGAAAATTTTGAAAATTTCTTACAATATAAATATTACGCTGTACAAAACTATTTTGTAAAATTTCCCACGATACCGTTCCATGTTCCATAAGTTCGACGAAACTTTTTAAACTGTGTATAAGTATTTTATCCTCCTTTTCCGAAGGCTCTTCAATCATGCTAATAATTATGCCCAGACCTTGTTCTTTTATAAATTCCAAAGCAAATGTTACGTCTACCGAAAGCGAAGATAATTTTTCCAAACAGTCACCTTTGACACATGGTGAACCGGCGCGCAATGTTTCCAGCGTATCATTGGCTGTTTTTGAGGGCGAATATTGGAGACGTAATACAGAGCCATTTTTGATTTCATTGCGATTTTTTTCCGTAACATATTTCAAATAGTTAGCTTCGCAAAATTGTAAAGCATAGTTCTCGGGATCAACAATACCCCAGCAACTGCAGATTTCTTGAATTTTTCCTGGAGACAAAAAAATATAAAGTAAAATCATTCATTTTATAAAGTTCTTTTTTAGCAAATAGTATTTTTTTCTAATTTGTATTTATTGGATACCAAATTTGGCTATCACGAATATAACGCCATAGTAAGTCGGAGCTACAAAGGGTCAAAATCGGAATAAATATTTTTTAAACTAGCTCTTAGAGCTAGTTTCTTTTGAATAGTAAGAAACTAGCTCTAAGAGTTTCTAGTTTCTTACTATTCACCTATTCAACTAGCTCTAAGAGCTAGTTTCTTACTATACAGTTAAACTCAGCTTAACACGCTGTTATATTAAACCTGAAACATATTTAGCCGGGTTTTAACCAATGATTCTGTTTCTCACTAATGGATTAATTTTATTAGTATTGTCATACTTTTCAGTCAAATCACATGTTTATTCCTCAAAATTTTTCAAAAAGCAATCGCGTACATAAATTTGTTTGTAAATTTTAACTTTGTAAAAGAAAAAGTGACATTAAAGTGTATAAAATGTATATTAAAAATTATATTGATGCTAATAAAGCAAATCAAAACAAAGAGCTGCTGTGCTGAATTGTTTATTTTATTTTTCATCTCTTTGTGCTTTGGCATTTCATACTTAGGTTTAACTCACCAATGATGCTCAGTTAAACCTAGATTATATAGTAACAAAATATTAAGTTGAGAAACACATTTTTAGTTTAATCTAGGTTAAAGCGAATAATGTAGATTTTCTTTATCCCAGAAACTAGCTCTAAGAGAGCAAATTTATTTTTTTTTTGTGAAAATCATTTTTTTGAAGTTTTTTGAAACTTATTTTTATGGTGAATTTTTAAAAATATATTTAAATTTTGACCCAATGTCGGTCCTAATATCTGTGACATTATATAGGTCGTTGCATGATACAACAACATAAGGTACACCCAGTAGAAAATAAATTCTCAATTATACAATTCTTGTAACGTCAAACAAAAGAAAATATAAAAAAATATGAAAAAAATCAAAATCAAAGTTTGACGTTATAGGGCTAAATATTGAAAACTCTCCCTAGTGATTCTACCTTCTCAAGTTATTGTATCATGGGTCGTTGGAAAAGTCTTGTTTCTCATTATATAACTACATATATTTTCTATGTTAATGACTTTGTAATGCAGATATAGATCAAACATATAGGTTGTGGTTTTTTTGCTTATATCTCAGCCATTTTTGTTTATATCTCAGCCAATTTTAAATAGCAACTGGACCTGGACTATACCCGATATATTGCTATAGCAATAATGTTTGTAAGCTTATAAGTTGTTTTCAACAGTCAGACGAACATCTATCTAGCTATCTATAATGATCCATGATCTCAAATTAAATGTGGATATTACAAACGGAATGACAAACTTATATACCACTTATGGTGAAGGGTATACAAAATTATAATAATAGACACATAAATTGTATATATTAAACACCAATTTCCTTCCTGTTGGCACTATTAGAATGTTTAATCATTTACAATCTTCATAAACTCTGATTGCACATTATTATTATTATTGTTGCCTGTGTGTGCGTGTGTTGTTGTGCATATATGACCGAGTTGAATTGATTGTTTAATGACAAAAGGGCGTTGGTTTAACAGTTTCAAAACAAATGATGAGCACTCCTTTAAAAATCCTTTATTTCCTATTAATTCATAGCAACTTTTGCAGGTAGCCATTAATGTGTTACCTTATATCAATGTAATCGTATACATATAGAAATAAATATGAAAAATTAATTTATTTACCAGTTAGAGGTTGACGCTGATCCAAATTTATCAATTGTGCTAAATGATTTTCATACTCCACGGCAATTTTCACTATGTGAGCATCCTTTACAGGCATCTTTTTTGGTATCATATTGTTGCTTATTTTATTTTAGACAAGTGAAATATAAATAACTTAACTGGATTTATGTATAATTTTGAGATTTTTATATTTTTCGCTGACTGTTAAAAAAAACACCAAATTGAATACAATAGAACTGCACTTGAATAACAGGGTTGTAAAAGATGTAAACATTAGAAGTTGACATTAACAGGGTGTTTCATATAAAACGTTTTATATGACAAATTTTTATAGCAATTTAGGGAAGTATGTCAACAAAGCCACTAAAGAGCAAAACATTTTTAGTAAATTACAAAAGTGAATAAATGTACTATATCAATTTGAGAATCATAAAGATGATAAATCTATGGAAACTTTTCTAAATATTCAATAAATAGGTCAAAATAAAAAAAATCTCAAGAAAGTTGTATTTTTTAATATTTTCGAGAATATGGCATTTTTTTTTAGGAACACGGACGATTTTCGCGGGCGATAGCAACCTAGACCAGCTTACTTTCCCTGCTGCTAACAATTCAGGGACTAATTTCCAATTTTAGATTATTGAATACATCCCGAGGAGTAATATTTTAAATTCTTTTGCCATTAAATTATCTTGTTTTGGAATAGTTTATGAGGTCTTCCTCCCAAATGTTTAGTTTTCACGAAATTTGTTTTATAATTATCGAAACTGGTGATTTATTAATTGAATATTTATCTCTATTTATATAAAAAACATATTGTACGAAAAAAATTACAAGAAGAAATTATCAAATTAAAATAAATATTTAAATAATGGTACAAATTACAATTTTACATCGTTTTCTCACATATTATTTATCTTACAGTCTTCATTATTTTTTATGTTTAAAAATTTCCATTGTTTTTCCAATGCTAAGAAGTATCTACATTTAATTTGCTGAAATAAATAAAGTTTCCATTGTATTGTCAAGCAATGTATATGAAATTTTATACATATGTATACGTAATAAATTTTTGAATACAACGGTTAATGAAACAAATCTAAACCAAATCTGTATTCTATTATTTTATTATTAAAAAATAAATTGCATTTTTTAAATTTATAATCTTATCTATGAAAAATAAAAACATGTTTGCCTATGTTTATGTCAAAATGCTTATTTCACGTTTTATATGTATTTGCATACGAGTGTGTATTATAAATAACAATTACTAATTTTTACGAAAACTAAGTAATATTGGATAAATTAATTCCAAACATTCTAGAATATCTTTACGGGCTTTGGCCCCAGTAAATACAATTTTACCATTGACAAATATTAACATAACCATACGTGGTTTAACCATACGATATATAAGACCAGGAAACAACTCTGGCTCATATGAACTAAACTGACCATGCACTTGATTTAGATTTTCCAAGCGTATGGGAAAACGTAAATCCACTGTTGCCACTATATTTTGTAAACGAAAATCGGTGAATTTAACAGGATAGCCAAGTTTTTGTATTATGCGTGCAAATTTGCGTGTACCCAGAGAAGCTTCGGCTTCATTGCGAGCTCCTGTACAAATAATTTTACCAGTTCGAAATATTAAAGCTGTACAACGGGGATCACGCATGCGCATAACAACACCATGAAATCGTGAAGGAGTATATTCGGAATTGCGGGTACGATTGTTAATATCTTGCAAATTTAATTCGCAAGCTAAAGACACAGTGGCAACAACATTTCTGGAAAATCAAGAAAATTTATTTTATTGATTAATCTGATACTACAATGCCGAATATGCATTCAATACTCACTGCAATTTAACATCATGTTGAGGTTCGTTTGCTTCTACGGATTGTGTGGCTGGTTGTTGTGGTTGTATACTCGAGTGTGGATTAATCTGTCATAAATTTCATTAATTTATATCCTTTCATTTGTTTTTCATTAATTTACCTTAGTTGTATTTTGTTGACTGTTTGTTGTTGCAGTTGATCCCGAGTCCATAACTGAAATGTGTTTATATATATTCAGACCAGTATTCTCTTGTATATAATTAATTTATTTAAAGCTTTGTGTCATAATTTTGTTAAATGTAAAAAAAATTTAATAGAGGAAGCTTGAATATTTTCTCTTAATTATTGTTTACGTCCAGCTGTTTAATAGATAAATGACATTCGAGAAAGCATGTGTTGGTCAAGTGTGGCAAATGTAGCGGGTTTTTTACTGATTTACCTATTGATATATATTAAATGTACATTTAATTCATTACTATTTTTCAAATCCAATTTTTGGCCATTAACAATTAAAAACATTTTAATTTATTCAAAATTTATTAGAAAACCAATAATATATTACTGTCACCGATGTTTATGAATTGAGAATATAAACATTTGTCTGGTTCACCCGATTTGGTTAATTTTATATTTTCTATTACTGGACAATATCAATGATAAATTTCACCTTGCTAGATTCAATGTAATTGTCATCGGGAACAAAATATGTATGGTGTTAAGTCCTAATATGTTTTGTTCATTTTTGGACACAAAAATTATATATTTGCAATAACATTTTGTGCTTATCGTGTTTTAATTTTTTTAAACGTCAGGCGGACATATTGTTTTTAATTTCATCTCCTAGCCTTATCTTCCCTTTAACGAGCATAGTTGTGAGTCTACTACCAATATTTCAATTTGTTAAAAACGGAATGACAAAACCAATAAATCCCATATTTTTTGAGGTATGTTTAAAAAATAATTTTGTAAAAATTTGTTTAGGGGAATATTCTAAATAATTTTTTTAAACTAAATTATAATTTTTGCTGTTTTATTTCCCAAAATTTGGTCGCAACAGGTGTGTTATACAAATGAATAAATATTCCGTTTTACCAGATTTGATCATACGTTTTTACTATTATTACTGCGAAAAAAACAAACATCGTAATTTAACTTTAATTTATTAGTAAAGTTAACAAATGATTAAATATTCCGTTTTACCAGATTTGATCATACGTTTTTTACTATTATTACTGCGAAAAAAACAAACATCGTAATTTAACTTTAATTTATTAGTAAAGTTAACTTAAATCATTTTACTTTAGTTTTCGTAAATAAAAAATGCCAAATACTCAACACTTATAAATGTCAGATAGAACAACTGTTGATGTTTTGTTTACAAATGGGGAAAAACAACAAAGAACTACAATAAACAACAATAAATGTTGATAGCAAAACAAATGATTACGATAAACCGGCGAATGAAAACAAAACCAAAAACAGCTGATACTAAAAGTTTATAAATACAGAGTTGCAAAAAGTAGTAATATAACGTTCAATGTTGCATTGCACAAGTAACATAAATCTTAAAAAAAATATGTTTTAAAATATATTATAATTTAATAAATTTTCATTTAATTACAAAATAAATGTATACAAATTACAATTTACTAATTAATTTCACATTCTGCTATAAAAATATATATATTTAATTCTTTTTAAACTTTTATAAACACTTTTTTCAAAAAAGTCGACATTATTTTTGACCAAAACATTATTTAAAATGATAATACTTATATTTTCAATTGTTTATTATAAATTTATAAATATAAACAATTATTTTATTGAAAAATTAAAGATTTTTAATTTGCATAGCTGAAACCCTGAAAAAATCAACTCTTGATACGGAATTTCACAACGCTGATTCATCAATTTTGTCAAAAGTGAAAAAATGTCGGCTCATAGTGGTGGTTCTACGGACTGGAGTTCCGTGGTTAAACCTCTTTTAAACAATCGTTATGGAGTTTTAAACAAAAATGAAATTCTCAATATCATTAAGGCAATCACCCGGTGGTAAGTAAAAAAAGTTTTTCAGAAAATTCAACGTAACTGCTGAGAAAATTGCAAGTGAAAATTTTGCAATTTGTCGTCTCACCTTAAAATCAAAGATGGCGACCGAACAAAGGAAAATTAATTTTTTCTTAACAAATATTGTAAAAATTACAATTTAATAATTTTCTTTTTGTTTTTTTTTGCAGTGAAAATGATCTTTTTGATGAGGAAAATAATTATTTGCAGTTTTATACGGCTTTTGCTGCATTAGCAGCCGAAAAATTAAGTCAATGCAAACTTGGTAAGTGGTGTCTGTCTCATTAATTTTTGCAAGAAAAATTTTATGTATAACAGGGTGTTTCGTGACATTGATTCTTTTTTCTTTCGTATTTTTGCAAGTGCATCATTTATAAACACTTCTATAAGTCGATTGTTCAAACAATCGACTTTTTCCTGAAAAAAGTCGAAATCGACTTTTTGGTCGTAAAAAAGTCGAACAATCGATTATGTTATCTCAAAAGACGAATAGTCGATAAAAGTCGACTTTTTAGATTAGCGGAGTTCAGTATTAAGTGCGAATGGTATTGCATCATTGCAAATGCAAAATTGTAAATGTTTTTGTGTGTATTTTGTTATTGTATTACGGTAAAATTTTGCATTTGCAATGATGCAAGACCATTCGCACTTAACAGTGAATACCGCTATAGTGAAAAAAAAAATTTAATTGCAACATTATACTAAAACTATTGCAATTTGGTACACTTGCATTTTTTGTAGTGTATGTTAATATATGTAAAAAATTATCGCCTTGATAAAGTTCGAAAAGTTGACTTTTCATAAATTACCAAAAGTCGCAAGTTCGAAAAGTCGACTTTTAGTTTCAGCTATAGATCTCTAATCAATATACATACATAGAATAAATACCCAATAGGAACAATTTGAACATTTCAGAAATTTGTCAGCCACTTATTTAAAGTACATACTAGGAAATTTACAATACAAAATTAAAACAGAACAATTGGATATTTAATAGTTATTATCAGGGCAAGGATTTCTATGCAAATGCATGTTTGTAGTCAGTAACTCAAAATCACTTTTGACAATTTATCTTTCCGAATCGAAGAATTTGCATCATAATGGCATATATTTATCATATTTTTTCATTTTATTGTATATTTAATTTTCTTTTGGATATATTTTTATATTAGTGTACACTGTACATTAGACCGTACCTCAAAAAAAAATTCACCGTACACCCCCTAATATAATGTATTTCTGCAAGACAGTTACGAATTTCTTTTTTTTTGCCGAACGTAGGAATCGACTTTTTACATTTTTCGTTATATCTTCGCCATTTAGAGTCGGATCTTTTTTTTTTTTTTTTAAAAACAAACACAAACTGCGAAGCTTTTTGCTTGTCTGCAGAAACACCCAGAGTCTCTTGCAGGAATCGAACGCGCAACCCTTGGATTCATAATCCAGTACACTATCGTCTAGTCTATCGGGGCACCCTAAAGTGCTCTAGGGCCATAGACCTCAAGTATCCCGTTATAGTATTTATCCACCAGATCTTTGTTCCTTCCACCATAATGTACCTCCCTAATATCAGAAAATTAATGCTTGGAAGAAATCATTAAACTTTTGCTAACGAAGTAATTCGATAATACCTATAGAACAGTCCGTATTTACCGTCGGATCTATACATATGATGTAACGAAATCTTGTCTTTTTGTCAAAGATAATTCGACAAAATTTGGTACAATATTTTCTATTGCTCCATGGACGAAGTCTATTGAATTTGGTTAGAATCGGTCCATTATTTCTCCTAGCCCCCATATAATTGCCCTATCTGAAAATAGTGAAATTTATATTTTTATTTTATTAATAAATATATTCAAATGAAAAGCTTGTTTTTATTGCATGTTTTTGCCATTTTTAGTGCATATTTTCTCTCTTTATAGTGCATATTATAAGCGCATATTTTTAATTTTTTAGTGCATGAAAATCCTTGCCTTGGTTATTATGTTTGAAACTAAAGGTCACAAAATGTTAAATGTATACCCAATATGATCTGTAATTATACCCTTCAGCTTCGTGAGAAGGGTATATATAAGTTTGTCATTCCGTTTGTAATTTCTACATTTTTCATTTCCGACCCTATAAAGTATATATATTCTGGATCCTTATAGATAGCGGAGTCGATTAAGCCATGTCCGTCTGTCTGTCTGTCTGTATGTCTGTCTGTCTGTCTGTCTGTCTGTCTGTTGAAATCAGTTTTCTGAAGACCGCAGATATCTTCGGGATCCAAATCTTCAATAATTCTGTCAGACATGCTTTCGAGAATTTTGCTATTTAAAATCAGCAAAATCGGTCCACAAATGGCTGAGATATGAGGAAAAAACCAAGACAACCTCGATTTTTGACCTATTTTTTTACCTATATCTGGATTACTAAGACATTAATATAGACAATATGGATATCTAATGATAGATATTTCAAAGACATTTGCAACGACGTATATAAGACCATAGTAAGTTGGACCTACAATGGGTCAAAATCGGGAAAAAAATTTTGAACCCGAATTTTTTTTTAAAAAAAAAAAATTGAAAAAACAAAAAAAAAATTTTAAATTTAAAATCCAAAAATTTTTTTTCCAAAAAATTCAAAAAACAACTGGAAAAAAAATTAAATTTTGTTTACCTAAAAATATTTAAAATTTTGAAGTATAATTTGGTGAAGGGTATATAAGATTCGGCACAGCCGAATATAGCACTCTTACTTGTTTTCAAATCAAATTGGACACAAGATTTCACGAGCAAATATTTATTTTTATTTTATTTATTTTCAACAACCTAGCCTTATTGGCTGGCCATAACCGGTTATATAAATCGCCATCGAATAATTCAACTGTATAGATTGTACGTCTTCTGCAATTTCTATTAATATATGTTACTTGCATTTTATATACTTTTATGTATTTTTTAAACCAATAAAAATATAAATAAATTTTAAATCATATTTTCTTATCAAAAATCACAATTGTATATTTGGTACTTTTGGAAATTTAAACCCTTTTGGGGTAAAAACGAAAACATATATGAGACTCGACTGCGAAGGTTTAGATTGTGAAAAATCTCGGTAAACAGTTTAGTACCTTTTTAAATTGAGTCGTTTGAGTCATATTGTCGCAAAAATGGAGTACATCTTTTGAAATTAAAAACTTGATTCAAAAGGGAAAAGGAAAATTAGTACTTTTTCTTCAAATATATTAAACTTATAAAAGTTGGCTGATTTCATTCTGAGTAAAGAAAGAATAAAGGATTGACTACATAATGGTACTAAGATATCAACAAAGGAGAACTAACGATATGAGTTTCACCTTATACACAGACAAAGATTTCTGTAAATCGGTTGGACAATGTCTGAGATAGTTTAAAGCCTGGAGGTTATCCAACTGAATCGAAATATTGTTAGCTATGTTAAAAAAAACAAGACGCCAGCATTTATATTATAAAAAAAACGGAAAAGCCTAAAAACATGTTATCACAAAAATTATTATAACTTATTAATTACGGTGTGTGTCTACTTACGCGTTTTAAAATAAGTTCAAATAAGGTTTTAACTTTTATGTTGTAACTATAATTAAGCGGTCTTTGTAATAAAATTGTGTAGATTGGCAACAGCATTTATCTTATATATTGATATAAAATGTGTGTGTCCCGTAGGTTAACTGGGGGTTTAGAAAAATGTGTTTCAACCAACGCACGAATATACGGACAAATGCATAATTTTCATTATCAAATAGAGTTATAGTTTCATTGCAATTGAAATACATATAATGATATCAGCGAAAATATTGTTATGTTGGCATTTTTAGTCCTTATATTACAATATTGCAAATCTATCAAATCAAATTAAACATTTACATTCTCTGGTCAGCAAAGGCCGACTCCTTTTTATATTTTTAAAACAAATTAATTATTTTGTTTGTTAAATATTTCACTCTCTACCTTTGTTTTAGTATCTCAAACACAAGTACCACAAATCCACGAAGCATGCGCCATACTCATACGTTTCATTATCTTGCGTCTGAGTAAGGTCAGTGTGTATGAAATCAAATGGTTATTGCCAGCATTAAAAAGTCTTTGCGAAGGCAAATCAAATACACAAGCATCCACAAATGGCAGCAATGCTGGATCAAATGCAGGCAGTGCAAATGCATCAACAGCTAGCATTATCGGTGGAGGGGGAAACATTTTACAATTCGATTATAATATTGTGGCATCCGTATTAAAATCTAGTAAATATCCTGAAAATACTAAAAGCATTGTATCAGCTAGTATCTCGGCGGGCACAGGAAGCAATGCCAGCGAAAAAGATTCACCAAAATCGGAAATAAAAAGATCTCGTTCAGATTTATCTTCAATAATAATACAACAATTGACAGCTCCCTTAGAAGCGGGCAAAATAACATGGGCACCGCTAAGCGAAGAGCAAACAGATTGTTCGGTAAGTGTTAGGATTAAGTATTAGTTTTAATTTATTATTAATTATGTGTATGAAAATTTTGTACAGGAACTTTTCTCAGCTTCAAATATATCATATTTACAATCCTTAAATGGCGCAGACTTAATATTAGACGTCTGCTCATCTTTACCCATATTGACACGTTATCGTCTCAAATACCAAGAGACTATTGCAAATTTGGCCGGAAAGCCTTTGTATCTGCCTTTAACACAAGTTGAAGCCACACAAATTAGAAATACTCTAACCCATATGGTCACAGACATATCGATTCTCTCACAGGCCTTGACTTTACCAATTCTACAGCCTCTGTCACCCAGCCGCATAGCTAAATTATCTAAATGCGCTATATCAGCTTTGTACTGTGCCGTGTTGACCTCTATAGCCAGCAGTGTTTTAAATATGTCTTCATCGACCGGTAGCACGAAAACACAGCAAACATCATCGGCAGCAGCTGGCTCTACTGCTTCAGCTTCTACACAAACGTCCGCTAAAGACACAGATGATAACGAAGAAAATGCTCGTTTTATAGTTGACAAAGCTTTGGAAATATACACCACTATTGGATTAATGTTTAAGAACTCGGCACGATCACATATTTATCAAAATCATTTATGCTTTGGTGCCTGGCTGCTGGTTAGTGGCATACAAGGAGCATTGGGCGCATCGGGCAGCTCTAGTGCCGGCATTAATAAAGAAGACATTAAACAATCGAAAACCAAACCTTCGGATTCTCTACAAGCTACACCGCCCACAGCATCAGCTAGAGTAAATCTTTTTAAGGTTCAACAGGGCTTTGGAGTTTTAAATGCGGCTATAGCTAATCATTGCATTAAACTTTTGACAGAACTTATAGAAGATTTAAAAATTGAAACTACTTCATCGGATATGCCGCAAACAACAGGAGGGCAGACTTCAGCTTTGCCGGAACCAGCGAATTTTGATGTTTTAGAGAACTACTCAACTCTGCAGAGAGTAATGCGTGTTTTAAACACAGCCACTTTACATCAACTCTTTACTTTCTTGGCTACTGTGACGTACCGCAAAGCCTGTAACTTGAAACGTTCCAATGCTAAAGATCGCACTGAATGTGAACCCATCAGCTATTCAGATTCCACAACCTACTTCAATGATACTCTATCTTGTTCGGACAATTCCGAAGAAGACGATAGTGAAAGCTATTTAGGACACTGGTTTAAAGAAACACTACAGCCCGAGTCAAATGATGATAACAATTCGACCGAAGCATCGGAGCGTAATAATGAGGCACAAAAATCAAATTTAGTGCCCGCTCTAGACGAACCCCATGAATATTTGGATTTGGCTGCACAAATTTTCTCATTCATGGACCAGTTTTTCTCACAAAAACATTCGTACTTGCAACGTTATGTAAAGGCCGGTTTATCCGATCAACAAATGCTCTTAATGGCAAATATACTAAAAGATTTAGATCGTGACTCGGCCAGAGGAGAAACAGAAGCTGCGCCTTGCAATAAATGGCAATCGGCTATGATTAGATTCTCAGGTGCAGTAGGACGTTATTTACATAATTTAATATCGGCCTCCTTGTTAAGTGAATCACTGCAATCGAATCTTTTGCAACATCTCGGAGTTTCACCCTGGTCTTCAGATACCAATACTTGGCCATTACAAGTTTATCCCAGTACCCTTTCAGTTTTGGTACAAATTTTACTGCTTAAACCCACTCAAGAAAAGGAGGCTGCTTGTCTGTCTGTTTGGCATCGTTTAATAAACACTCTGGTAGAAGGTGTTTGTGGCACTTCATCAACAAATCCTCCAACTAATGTGGACTATGAAGACTTAAATATGGAACATGCCCAATTGCTGTTATTCCTCTATCATTCGTTGAATCTAATGCAAAAGAAATCCATACTCTTGCTAACGGCCGGTGGTGTAATACGATGTGCGGAAGTTTGTCGTGATATATCGGCCGAGAAACCCATACGCAACAGTCAAATGATGTTATTGTCACGTATTCTATTGTTCTTGGAATATCTAATGAAACATTTGTACAATGCACCGCCCGAACTATTGGATCAAGTGCGTTGGAATCTTTTCAGCATAAGTACCATGCATGAAAATCAAAAAATATCTGATTTACTCAATAATAAAACAAAACTTACATCCTTTTGCCGTAAAGATATAGAAGATGAATTTCGCAAAAATTGCATGTCAAGTAAGTAATTTTTTTTAACTAATTAAATTTTTTTGTTTTCGAATAACACTTTTCTTTCAGATATACGACCCACTTTCTATTCTCTGACCCTTGTCAATGAAACTGCTTCATCTTCTGCTATTCAGGATTTTAAATTGGATGGTCTAGCATGGAATTTTATCTTGTGTACACCAGATAAACTCAAGTATCCCCTATTAGTTGATGCTCTTATCGATATACTAAGCATAACGGATATGACCTTATCGTGGCACTCTCGTGATAGTACGCACACACTTTGTGCCATACGCTATTGCTTTGGTATATGTTGGAAGTTATTACTGGGCTTGCCACCATCTACTACACATGTGGAACAACTACAACTGGATAAAGTACCCAATTTGCATTCACTTATTTGGTCTATACGTTGTCCAACATCGCACTATTTAATAGTGAACAGTTTGATAAAACAGGGCATGTATACACAATTTGCCGAAACTTTGTGGAATAATATATCGGATCGTGTTAGTGACATACGCTTCAGTTTGAAACAGACCATAATGGGCATAGAATACTGTAACGAGCAAATTAACAAAAGTAAGTAGCAATTGTAGCATGGATATATTCTGCCATTTGGGTATTAAACTCTGTGTAAAAATATTAAAACAATTTATTTTCATTATTTTAGCTAATCCTCCTTTATCGCATATTGTACTACTGGATGCATTACTATCGCATATGCATGCAATAGCTTGGTCAGAAAAGGAAGGTATTAAACCTCAAAGAGCTTCGGGCTCGAGTGGTGCTGCTGCCGCAAGTCCTACTACTTCAGCAAACTCTCCCATATCGGCTGGTAGTGCAGCTAATAATGATGAATCGTATGCCACCACAGCCTTTGATAGCAATGAACAAAAAGCCGATTATGCCAATAATTCTGTAGCCTTACATGAGAGGCAACAATCTAGCAAGGAATTGTTGCAAATGTTGGTAAGCACGTTCCATATTTTGAGCGATATTATAAGACATAAAATGGTGCAAATATTACCCTTGGCCAATACAACACCAGACAATATACTAGAGTGCATTTTGTGCATTGTGAATTCGAAAAATTCCTATTGCACGGAATTGAGTGAACAGTTTTTGAAATTGCTAGACAACAAAAATAAAGAGGTAATAACTGGAGATTGGACTGAATTCTTGCCAGTTTCAGAGACCTTAATCACCAATGCCAGCAACACACAACATTATCCGGTGGAGGAATACACTTTATCAGTTATAGAGGCTCACATCAAAGAGTTGACTCATGACAATTACTACTCCACTTTGAATTCCTTCAAGCATTGTCTAAAGAGTTTATTTAGTCTAATGAATCTTCTATTGACCTCTAGTCAACAAGATGCAGCCTGCATAACATTTGTGGAAAATCAATTGAAACCCATAATTATCGAAACTATAATGGATGCGCGCATGGAATATGTGTACGATATTAGTGAAAGTTGTTGGCAGACGCTAATGAAAGGAGTCGAACAGGCCCAAGATCAACAGCAATTGATGTCCTATAAATATATTTTGAAATATCACTATCGTTTCCTAATGGAATATGCTGAAGAAATGAAAAGTCCCTCGGCCTCTGCCAGCCAAAGTGTTATTTTCAATGAGTCATTATTGTTTGCAGTTTTAAAATCAATGACCCAAATGTTAGAAAAACCTATGGGCGTTAAGGCCATTCGACAATTCTTTACACAAAAAACCAACGAGGACAGCAATTGCACTAAGTCTCCGAGTTTGGTAGATTTATTGCTGTCATTTACCGGCACTAATTTGTCAATGTTGTATTCTCGTAAATTATTACAATTTATAGAGAAATTATTCCAAACAGCTCAACAAACCGATTCACTATTCCCATTGGAAGAGCTGATACAATGTTTTGCTGAATTGTCCAATATCGAACAGCAGCGTATAAAATCATGGTTGACTCATATAATTTATGGACCACAAAGTGCTCAAAGTTCATCACAGCAACTGGACACACAAATCGAAAAATTACCTACTACAATGGGTACGGGAGCGCCAGCTACAACCTCCAGCACACCCTCCAGTAATGCCCAGACTCCCACAAATATGGCTACCAATTCGGCCATACCCAGCTTATCGGAACAATTGGGAAATCAATCTTCGGCCTTGGATAATGCCGAGGCTATGGATATAGATGATGATAATGCAACTGGCAATGCAACACAACCAGTGGCCCAACAAAGCAGCCTTCAAACCGTACAATCCCTAAGTCTGTGGCCTCAACCACCCACTCCGGGCAATAGCTTCATGGCCACAAACCAATCTGAACCCATATCAACGCAAGACGACCAATTGGCCCAACAGCAGCAGTCAGAACGTAATGGTTGTTTGTTGTTGAATGTTATAAAATACATAGTACAGGATGGAAAAGGTGGTCCCAATGGAGTAGCCATGTTACTGTTTCAGTCGCTGCTGCAACTGGGTCAATCCCTTATCACACCCTCTCCCCAAGAAACAAACGATTTCTCAGACATTTTACAAATCATGATCTGCTTGGCCGACTGTGCCCAGGGTAAAGGACATTCAACGCTTTTCAATGCCACCATTATGTGGTTGGAAATTACAAAATTCCAGGTTTTGGAAAAAGCACAAACTCTATCCTGTTCCCCCGTAATGCCCGCAAATCTATTGGAAAATATAAATGCCCTCTTAAGGTATCTGCACGAGCTGTTACAAAGTTTAGGACATCGCGGAAGTAAATATCAACAGCAACCACCCTGGGATGATGATATACAAACGGACCTAGAAGACCTAATGGACGATTTGGCCAATGATCAGCAGGGCGATGATGATTCATTTGTAGAAGATTCCGACGAGGACAGCCTAAACAATAAATTATGCACCTTTTCGTTGACCCAGAAAGAGTTTATGAATCAACACTGGTATCACTGTCACACCTGCAACATGGTGAACACAGTCGGCGTTTGCTCCGTATGTGCCAGAGTCTGTCATAAAGGCCATGATGTTAGCTATGCTAAGTACGGTAATTTCTTTTGTGATTGCGGAGCTAAAGAGGATAACACCTGCCAGGCACTGCGTAGACGTCTGGCAACCGGACTTTCGGGCTTAGAAACTAGACAACAAAGTGAGTACAGCTCCTCTTCAGCAAACTACAACAATTATTCAAGTTTATCACAATCGAAACGTTCACAAACACCTCCTACACAAAGTTGTCTAGCATCACAACAACCAGGTCACAGCAGCAACGCCAGTTTTGGAGCTTCAAACACAGCCGCTGGAGGCACTAATTTCCTAGCATCTTCTTCCCTAACAAATGAGCGTATTACTTTACTGTCCAAACTTTTGGAATCCTCTAAAGAAACTCTACAAAATGCCGAACAATGGACGGTCATTGTGAAATGTATTCTCGATTTCTTTGATGTGCTAATGCCAGCCATTAAGGAAAATTGCGATTTGTTCTCTATAGTGGGTTGTCATAAGAGAGCAAAGGCTGCCTTGTTGCGCCTTCACGTGGGCGAACAAACTTTCCAACACACCGACCAGCTAATGCAACCGACACTGGGCTCCCAAGAAGGGGCCTTTGAGAATGTCCGCATGAGTTATTCGGGCGATCAGGGTCAAACTATTAAACAGTTGCTATCTTCGGGTCTAGTACGAAGAGTAGCGTTATGTTGTCTATCGTCACCTCACGGCAAGCGGCAACATTTAGCTGTATCACACGAAAAAGGCAAAGTAACCATTTTACAATTGTCAGCTCTACTTAAACAGGCCGATGCTGCTAAACGTAAACTAACTTTGACTCAACTGTCATCGGCTCCCATACCTTGTACCGTATTATCGCTTACCGCCAATCCGGCCAACGAGGACTACTTGGCCGTTTGTGGCCTCAAGGAATGTCATATCTTGACCTTCACCACCACCGCCGCTACAAGCGATCATATTGTATTGACGCCTCAATTGGAGAATGGTAATTTTATTAAAAAGGCGCTCTGGTTGCCCGGTTCTCAAACTATGTTGGCTTTGGTCACAGCGGACAATGTTAAAATCTATGAACTCTCCGAAGACACTTATAGTCCCAAATACTACTTCTTGGTAGCAGTGGGCAAAATACGCGACTGCTGTTTTGTATATCAGGATGGTGTCTATTACATGTTGATTATTGCCTCTTCGGGCTATATCTATTATCAGAAGTTGGATGATCAATCCTTGGCTAAACACGGTGATTTCTATGTTACCAATACGTTGGAATTAAATCACATACAAATAAGAGATGTCAATGGCCAAGTAGGAGGAGGAGGTGTTTCTATTTACTACTCACACATCCTACAAATGCTGTTCTTCAGTTACTCGGTGGGTAGAAGTTTCGTAGCGCCGTTAACAGACGTCAACAAGGGTGTTAAGTCAATCACCCATTTGCAAACATCGCCAGCTACAAAGAATTCCTCAAAGGGTCCCCCACAGCCCTTGTGTCAATGGACCGAAATTCCAGGACATCCCGGTTTAATATGTGCCATGATGCACACTTCAAATAATCCAGTAATATTCATGTTTACTCCCGATCGCATTATAATGCAAGAAATAAAGGCCCAATCGTCTAAATCTCGTATAATGGACATGGTTGCCATACGTCACACTGTGGCTGGCGTGGAGAAAACCACTCTAATACTGCTATGTGAAGATGGTAGTTTGAGAATTTTTACTGCTCATCAGGAATCAACCTCTTTTTGGTTGTCACCTCAAGTACAGCCACTCAGCAATCAATTGTACACTTCCAGCTTAAGCAACAGATCGCCTTGCTCCGGCGCTAATGCCAAGAAATCTAAACGCAAATCGAGTCATCAACAAAAAACAGTTGGTCCTAACGGCAGTCCCATATTCCCTATAGATTTCTTTGAACATTGCACCATGCTACCCGATGTGGACTTTGGTGGTAATGATCTGTTGCAGATCTACAACAAACAGAAACTTAAATCACGACTTTTCTCAAATAACGGAATGTTTGTGGCCTCGACCAAAAGCACAGGTTTTACTTTGGAGGTCTACAATAATGATCCCAACATGGTAATTGTGGGTATACGTGTCTTACTAGGCACACAAGATCCCCATCGTACACCACAAAGTGTTACAATTTTGGGCAGAACTATACCAACACCGGTGCGCAGGGCTCGCTGGTTTGACATACCGTTGACGCGCGAGGAAATTTTGCAATCGGATAAATGTTTGAAGGTGGTTTTTGGTAAATCGCGTGATCCTGAAAATGTCAGTATGCTTGATTCCATTGAGGTGTATGGCAAATCCAAAGATCTTGTTGGTTGGCCAGATGACACCGACGAAGTGGTTGGCGGGCAAATCTCAACAACTGCTGCTGCTAATGGCGCCACCACAACTGCTGCCTACGGTGCAATAGGCTCTTCAACGTCAAACTATGAGGGTTATAATTCTATAACACAACTTGATAAGATGGTGACTATTCTCTTAGAAGTTCTTGACTGCTCACTGAGTCTGTTGGGTCAGGGAAATAGTTCAGTTATCTCGGCCACAATTAAACAAAAGGCCACAAAGACTGCAACATCATTGCTTTTGTTGCCCACAGCTAATCAAGTTCAGGTACAATCCCGTTACGTGTTGGCGACACTATTTGGTAATCGCCAGGCATATCACAACTACAAGGATTATGAAATGTTGGTGTACGTCTACAATGAATTGCAGGTAAGTGTTTTAAAATGTAATTCTAATCATGTGTTAATTGTTGTTAAATTGCTTAATGATGGATGTTCACAATGTCTATTTATTTTTTTAACAGACGTATAACTTGTAAGTTAAGACGTCGGGAAAATGGGGCTAAATCATTTAAGATTAACTTTTTTGAGCCAGAACATCTTATAATAGCTTTTTACCACTTTCTGAAGCCCCCTAATATCTTACATACATGATTGATACATCAATACATCTGTAGTCCCGGTTAGGTTACTATTTAAATTCGGAAAATCTGCAGACAAAGGGCTGAGATATAAGCAAAAAACACTTCTTAAATGTTTGATCTATATATCGGTTACTAAGGCATTAACATAAGTTTTTTATCATAAAGTATACTTTGATTCGGCACAGTCGAATAAAGCTCAAATATGTTTCTTACTTTACATGTTTTTGTATCTCTCAGCAATTGTGTATCTCTACCATTCTCGCATTCCTTTCGTTCTTTCAATTTGTAATCTACGTTTTACAAATACAAACAAAACCTTAAATTGTTCAACATTTCGATCGGAAATATTGTTACATATAAAATCATAACGAAATGGGTAGCTAGATCTATGTTAATATGTCCTGGTTTTTATAAGCATTTGCAATAGACTTTACTTTCTTTAACATTTCCAACAGAAGACTCAACTCAAATCTGAGGAATTCATTGTATGCCAGTATCCAACTGTAAATATTCATTGAAACTTTGTTGCAATATGGGTTGTATTCACTATATAGTCCTATTGAAGATGTTCAAAATATTACATTGAAAATTCGTTCTTGTCAGTATATGGAATAAAGTCCCTGCATTGTCTTGCCTGTCACTTACAGCATAGACAACTTAAATCTGATGTTTACAGACACCACAAAATTATATATTATCTGCATGACTAGGGATCATCCCATGAGTGCTAGTACCACATAAACAAGAGGGATATTTATTAATACCTAAATAACTTAATTTAATTTTTCTAGACTCTAAAAACAAAACTTGACTGTCGCGAAAATTTAAGGGACATTGATCCCGAGGCATTTTATCGTTTGGTCCTTATTGTACGCGGTATTGCCACCGCCAGACCACAGAGTCTTACCAAAATATGTCTAGATAATAAATTCGAAATTATGTCCGATTTAATGGAATTTGTGGAAAAACTATTTGAAATTACACCCGAAATCGATGAGCCAACATCGATGGTAAGACAAGGTCTGTCGCATACCGAAACTATTGTCCATTGTTTAGTGGAAATAATGCACGCTTTTGCTTTGGCCGATGCTAGTCAAGTGGAACGTGTTACCTTAATGTTTATCGCTCTATTGAAGAACGAGTCCAGTGTTATATCACACAGTGCTAAGGAAGCAATCATTTTGCGTTTGAGTCCGAGAGCTAAACGACGTAAGGTTGCCATTATAACACCACCAGTGTGTTCCACACCAACACCACCAGCACTATCGACCGTCACCTCTGTGACTCGCGCAGCAGTTGGTTCTGTGCCCAGCAATGAAGATGATGCCTTAGACGAGGCAGCCGGTATTGTTAATCCTGTTGTGGCAGCTGTAGGTGGTGGTGGGTCATCATCGCCACACTCGTCTGTACAGCGCAGCAGTAGCTCAGAGTATGTAGCTGTTGCGGGCGCTGCTGCAAATGATCCCAATGTTATGGTGGATCCCTTGGAGGCATTTATGGGCAGTGGTTTTCCCCAATTACTAGGTTTACAACAGGATGCCGATGATGAGGCCATAATGGATATTGCTATAGCTTTAAGTCTACAGCAACACGATGCTCCCGGAGCTGAGCCTGGTTTACAACATTTGCAGCAGGGTCTTTCAAATCTGCAGGGCATGCGTAATGCTGCCGCTCAACTGCAACATGCCCAACAACAATTACAAGGTGTTTCTGTAGCTGGGGGTGGCGGTGCAGTTGTTGGTAGTGGTGGTGTTGGCGGAGGCGTTGCTGCTGCCTCCTCTGCAGCTGGCTCGGATGACGAAGGTTCTAATGTTGCTACCGATGGTTCAACTCTGCGCACCTCTCCCGCCGAACCGGTGGGTAGTGGTGGTTCGGAAAGCGGAGGTAGTGGCGTTGAATCAATTGGAGGAACTTCAGGACGTAGCAGTACATATGGTGACGGTGGCGCTACAGCCTCACCACCTCGTGCCAGCGGTGGTAGTTTAGCCAGCGGCAGTAGTGGCGGAAAAGGTGCCGTTGGTGGTGCTCTCTCTAGTGCTGTTATTGCAGAAATGCCTACAACAAGTCGTGCTGCCTTAGAAGCCAGTCATAGTAATGACACCGAAGAAAATGATGTTACTGAAGATGAAAAATTAGCCAAATTGCATGATTTAAGGTAAGTTATCGTAGTCTTAACAGCAAATCCAAATAAATTTTTATACATATCTATATTTCTTACGTATAATAGAATTGCTATATTGGAAAGCATCATCTCAAATATAACAACACTTGATGACTGTAATGGTCTGCAAGCCATACCATTGATACAAGTTATTCTCATGTTGACTACCGACTTGAATGGCAATAATGAGCGTGATCAAAAGATTCTTAACGATCTCTTAACAGCCTTAGTTGATTACGTGGAAATGGATTCCATTCCAACTGCCTCAAAGGTATGTATGGATCATAATATTATTTGCTAAAAATTCAATTAATTTCTTTGTGTATTTATTAAATTTTAGATGAAAGATAAGAGTCAGAAAAATGAGGTACGTCTGGCGTTACTTTCACTGTTTGGTGTTTTAATGGGTAAAACAAAATCCAAACAAGCTGGCACCACTTCACCGCCCCATCAATTTAAAGATAATGCCTCTTTTGTGGCCAGTACTACGGCTAGTATATTGAGCAACAATGGTGCCTTCACATTCTGTTTGGTGGTAATGGAATCATTGCAACAACACTGGAAACGTATTTCTAACGAAAATGCCAGCAATATTCCCAGCGGTGTTGTGAGTGCTATTGCCAGTGGCCCAGCCAATAGTGCCAGTACACCTGTTATTACCGGCTCTGCTGTAACACCCTCTCAAAATACTCTTTTAAAACCAGTACGATATGGTCCTAAACCGGATTTGTCCACCCTAATACCGCATAATTATCTCAAAAATTATCCCGACATATTTGAATCGTACGATGCTCTATTAACTGAAATATCAGTACGTTTACCTTATCAGATTTTACGACTATCTGCCACGCATCCTGGCACCTATGATTGGTATCATGATTATTGTGAAAACATGACCTACACCTTGTGCGAATACATGATGCTCAATTTAAATGCTCTGCTTAGAAGACAAGTACGCAAGCTACTAATGTATATTTGTGGCAATAAGGAGAAATTCCGTATGTTCCGAGATGGTCACTCGTTGGATGTCCACTTTAACTATGTGAAAAATTTGTGCAATCTTTATAATACGACGGTGAGTAATAAAACTAGTGTTTATGTTTATCTTTTACTATATTTAAGGCATCACATGGAATATCCCAAAAGTACCAAATACGTCTGATCTGTCCAATTACAAAATAATATTTATAATATGAATGCTTTAACAGTTTTTCCATTTTAACATGTTTCAATTTCAGAATATGGTTTTAACTAATCAATCTATACCCATCCTAAGCTATGACTCTCTCGTCGAACTAACAGAACATCTGAGAACATGCCAGGAAATAAGTCAAATACGCACTGGAAATTGGCAAAAATTCTGTCTCATTCACGAAGACGTCATACCCGTACTCATTGAAATTGCCTGCTACCAACTGGACGATGGCGTTTCACCAATAATACTGCAACTATTGCAAGCAGCCTTATGCAATAACATACAAGCGGTTAAGCAACAGCAACAATCCGAAACGGCAAATGGTTCGACAACGTCAACAGGTGCTAAAATGCGTTCAGATCGTGATAAATCGGAAGAAATTGAAATGTCGTTTGATTCGAAATTCGATGCTACACATTGTACAACATTTGTCCATCAGATATTCCGTTTTGTGTCCGATGCCTTGTTGAATAAATTTGTTCGTATCTTTTTGCTGGAAACCAATATTACATCCATAAGATGGCAGGCGCATTCATTGATTTATGCCATCTATGATTATGCCAATGACAGACAAAAGGATAAATTAATTACCATATTGTGGAATATGTGGCCGTTGGTGCCACAATTTGGTCGCAGGACCGCTCAATTTGTTGATATTTTGGGCTACTTAACGTTGAGCACGAAGGGCATAACAGAGAGACTGCCAGAGTTTACTGAGAAAGCCGTTGAGGTGCTGCGTCAGCAAAATGACTTGTTAAGCAAACATCCAAATGCTTCAATTTATACAGCCCTAGAACATATTTTACAAATGAACGGTTATTATTTGGAATCGGAACCATGCTTGGTTTGCAATAATCCCGAGGTGCCCATGTCCAATATAAAATTACCTACGATTAAGTCAGATTCGAAATTTACCACTTGCACCATGATTGTAAAACTGGTACAATGTCACACCATTTCAAAATTGATAGTACGCATTGCTGACTTAAAACGCACCAAAATGGTGAGAACTATTAATATATATTACAACAATCGCACCGTACAGGCTGTGGTCGAATTGAAGAACAAACCAGCCATGTGGCATAAAGCCAGAACAGTTACTTTGCAGTCGGGACAAACTGAGGTGAAAGTCGACTTTCCTTTGCCTATAACTGCCTGCAATTTAATGATTGAATATGCTGATTTTTATGAGACTGTGACCGGTTCATCGGAAAATCTACAGTGTCCCCGCTGCAGTGCCGCTGTACCTTCATATCCGGGTGTCTGTGGCAATTGCGGTGAAAATGTGTTCCAATG
The DNA here is from genome assembly GCF_958450345.1 of Calliphora vicina. Classification (NCBI taxonomy): domain Eukaryota; kingdom Metazoa; phylum Arthropoda; class Insecta; order Diptera; family Calliphoridae; genus Calliphora; species Calliphora vicina. The sequence goes on along the minus strand of NC_088781.1, from coordinate 54,961,339 downwards.
CCACAAGTGTCGTGCTATTAATTATGATGAAAAAGATCCCTTCCTGTGTCATTCATGTGGCTTTTGCAAATATGCTAAATTTGATTTTAGCATTTATGGACGCGTATGTTGCGCTGTAGATCCCATTGAATCTGCTGAAGATAGAGCTAAGACAGTGCAAATAATACATTCTTCTTTGGAGAGAGCAGATCGCATTTACCGCCAACTGCTGGCCAATAAACAAATGTTGGAATTGTTGCTACAGAAATATGCTGAACATGGTTCATCGGATCGTTTGATGGACGAAAGTTTGGGCACCATACATAGCACTTCCCAGGTAAATAAAATCATACAATTTTTGGCCCAAAAATACTGCGTAGAATCACGTTCTTCCTTTGAAGAATTGTCAAAGATTGTGCAAAAGGTAAAGGCTTGTCGCAGTGAATTGGTGGCCTATGACCGCAGCCAAATGGATCAGACAAACTTGCCTCATACACCAGATAAAAGAGATAATTTTAATATCAACAAATGCTACGGTTGTGCTTTGGCCTCCACCGAACAGTGTCTGACATTATTGAGAGCCATGGCTTCAAGTTATGATTGCCGTTTGGTATTGTATAGTCAAGGACTTGTGGAAGAATTGGCCCAGCATAATCTGCGCAGAGGAACTGCCCAAATACAAGATGAGGTACGCAATCTGTTGGTTTTGTTAACCAAAAGCAATAAAGATGCATGTTTGAATTTACTGGAACTAATAAATGAGAGAGTGAAATCTGCATTGCTAGGTTCTATACCCCTTTCCAACATTGATTCGGCCATTTATCATGAAATGGAGCTTTTAAGAGTATTGATATCGCAGGACGACTTCTGTTGGGAACAAAAACTAAAAATTGTATTTGAATTATTCTTGAACACCTGTCGTTGTCCACGTGGGCCAGCCTATTCTGTTATACAACCTTGTTTGCACATCATGTTGAAGCTGATATCGCCTACCATACCCTCGTCCAAACTCAACCGTGATTTAAGTCCATCGGTTTTGCCCTCCATCAATTGTATTGAAGGTTTGAGTGTTGATTTCCAAAAATGGCTGCAAAACGATCCACATCATTCATTTGAAGCCTGGAAATCCAGAATGCCCGCCAACACACTCAAAGATCAAACTAAGACTTACAAGGCCTTTGTAGCAGCGGCTGCACAAAATTCTCTACAAGATGAAAACATATTGGCAGCCGTACTACAATCGGTGCAATCTTCCGAACAACAAATGATGAACAATAAACCACCGGATAGACAATCTTCACAAGAACCCCCAAATACTCCACCGGCCTCTGCACAGACTGCCGAAAGTAGGGAAGCCCGCAAAAAACAGTCGAGGAAGAAGTATTTGCAAGAGAAATATGGTCAGAGGTGGCGTTTGAAGGTATTGAATGATGGCAAACTCCTAAAACCACTACACCTAACAGCAACATGGCTGCAACCTATACTTTTCAACAATAATTCAAGATTCCGCCGGACTTTAGTGTGTACCCTTATCACCGTTCTCAGCAGAACCCATGATAGAAAGAGAGAGATTTTGAATTTACTTACCTCCTTCTTGAAATATGTGGGTGATGCTGGAGAGGCTAGCACCGATTTCCTCTCGTTGTATCGTCTCTTGGCTATCGATACACCTTGGCGCCAATACTTAGCCATGAAGGGAGTGCTCATAGAAATTTCTCAATTGTTGACAGAGGAAATTAAAAAAATTCATCGCCTGGAAGAAACTACCCTCTCTTCTGATCTTTCGCAAGGTTATGCTTTGCGACAATTTGTGGAGCTTTTGGCTTTGTTCTTGGAAAATCCCCAAATAAGACAAGTTTACAAAACCCGCCTATTGGGTCCGGTTTTGGAGGGCTACTTGTCTTTGCGCAAATTGGTGGTGCAAAGAACTCGTCTAATAGATGATGCCCAAGAAAAACTTTTGGAAATGTTGGAAGAAATGACTAGCGGCACTGAGGAGGAAACACGAGCTTTTATGGAAATACTGATAGACACTGTGGAAAAGACGCCTATGAAAGATATAAAAACCCCGGTATTTATATTCGAACGTTTGTATTCCATTATACATCCGGAAGAAAATGATGAGTCTGAATTCTTTATGACCTTGGAAAAGGATCCACAACAAGAGGACTTTTTGCAAGGCCGTATGTTGGGTAACCCCTATCCCTCCACTGAACAGGGCTTGGGACCTCTGATGCGTGATATAAAGAATAAAATTTGCACTGACTGTGAACTAATTGCGCTGCTGGAAGATGACAATGGCATGGAGTTGTTGGTAAATAACAAGATTATAAGTTTGGATTTGCCCGTCAAAGATGTGTACAAGAAAATCTGGTTAGCAGAGGGTGGCGAACGAGATGCCATGCGTATTGTTTATCGTATGCGTGGTCTTTTGGGTGATGCTACCGAAGAATTTGTAGAGACTCTAAACAATAAGTCGCAGGAGGAGGTAGATACCGAACAACTTTATCGCCTGGCTAATGTGCTGGCTGATTGTAATGGCCTCAAAGTCATGCTGGACCGCATCGGGAGTCTACAAAACATAACCAGATCACGTGAATTGATACAAGTACTTTTGAAACTATTCCTAATATGCGTAAAGGTCCGACGATGCCAAGAAGTTTTGTGTCAACCAGAATTGGGTGCGATTAATACTCTGCTGAAAGTGTTGCAAATGTGCCTACAATCTGAGTCCGATTCTTTGCAGTCATCGGTCACTGAACAATTGCTGGAGATAATGGAAACCATATTATCGAAGGCAGCCAGTGACACTTTAGATTCTTTCCTGCAATTCTCGTTAACCTTTGGTGGTCCCGAATACGTAACTGCTCTTATTTCCTGTACTGAATGCTCAAATGTGCGCAATAATCCTTCGGTCCTAAGACATCTTATACGAGTTTTAGCTGCCCTGGTTTATGGCAATGAAGTTAAAATGGCTTTGTTGTGTTTCTATTTCAAAGACATATTAGATTTTGATAAATTCGATGCCGAACGCACGGCTGAGGAAGAATTCAAGCTGGAATTATTCTGCGTACTAACCAATCAAATCGAACATAATTGCATTGGTGGCACCCTGAAGGATTACATTGTTGGTCTGGGTATAGTGGAGAAGGCTATAGATTATATAACACGTTATGCACCCTGTGTAAAGCCCACTCTACTGCGTACCGACTCGGATGAGTTGAAGGAGTTCATATCACGACCTTCGTTGAAGTACATCTTAAGATTCCTTACCGGTCTAGCAACCAAACATGAAGCTACCCAGCTGGCTATCAGCAAGGACATTATACCCATAATACATCGTCTGGAACAAGTGTCTTCAGATGAACATGTCGGCAGTTTGGCGGAAAATCTATTGGAGGCTTTATGTACCGATGCGGCTACTGCTGCCCGCGTTCAAGAAGTACGAGACTTTACCCGCGCCGAAAAGAAACGTCTGGCCATGGCCACTAGAGAGAAACAGCTTGATGCTTTAGGCATGAGGACTAATGAAAAAGGCCAGGTTACGGCCAAAGGTTCTATATTGCAAAAAATTGAGAAGCTACGTGACGAAACTGGTTTAACCTGTTTCATTTGCCGCGAGGGTTATGCCTGCCAACCGGCTAAAGTCTTGGGTATTTATACCTTCACCAAGAGGTGCAATGTCGAAGAGTTTGAGCTAAAGTCTCGCAAGTCTATTGGCTACACCACGGTAACCCATTTCAACGTAGTTCATGTGGATTGTCATACGTCAGCAATAAGATCGGCTCGTGGTCGTGATGAATGGGAAAGGGCTAGTTTGCAAAATGCCAATACACGTTGCAATGGTTTACTGCCACTTTGGGGTCCTGATGTATCCGAGGCCGCCTTCTCCGGCTGCATGACACGTCATGCCAGTTACATGCAAGAGAGCACGCAACGCTGTGACATTTCATATACCAACAGCATCCATGATCTTAAATTGCTACTGATGCGTTTTGCCTGGGAGCGTAGCTTCCATGAAGATGCCGGTGGCGGCGGTCCCCAATCAAATATGCATTTTGTACCCTATCTACTCTTCTACGCTGTCTATCTGTTGCTCTCTTCACGCTCGGCGGCCCGCGATAGTAAAACTTTACTAACCTATCTCACAGCCGCTGCCTCTGAGAAATGGCTAGAGAGTGCTTACGAGGTAGAGGGACCTCTTTACATGCTGACGGTGTCGCTGGCCTTGCACTCTCACGAGACTTGGCAAAAACATCGTTTGGCCCATTTGAAACGTCTCATAGCGGTTGCTCAAGCGCGCCATATATCCCCCTCGGTGATATGCAAAGCTTTGTTGGCACCTGGCGATAGAAAAGAAAAGGAATATAGTGTTTATAAACCTTTCCTAATGAATTGGGCCCTCTTGGATCTCATTTACAACACCCTCTTCAAGAGCGTTGCCACCCCCAAAGAAGAGGACTGGTCAATTTCTCTATTCAACTACATCAGGAAAAACGATGAAACTATGTTGAAACATACCGATTCGATTTTGGAAACATTTACCGATGACTTTTTACCCTGTACATCATTTGAAGAATTTTGTGATGTAGCCGGTAAGTACTATAGGCGGCCAACCTATTTTTATTGTTCTCTAATGATTTATTTTGTTTTATTTCTTTAGGTCTATTTGGCGACATTGAAAATCCGCAATCATTTATTGAAGAAGTGTTACAAGCCTTACCAACATCGGTACCCGCATCGTCATCGTCTTCATCGGCAACAAATTAACATCGAGTGCAGAATGTTGAATACGATAGATATGAACGAATTCAAGAATACGAATACGATATATTAATTACACTCTATAACATTATTATATGAAAAAAATAAATGAATTTCAAAATAAACATACATACATATAATATTATTAATGCATTGCTACCACCACTAACACTCAAATATTATAACCAATCCCCCTCCCCAAAGCTTAATATTTCAAAAAATAAAATATTGTAGTTTATTCACTAACCAGCACCATTATTCAATAAATTATTTGTTCGCATATATAAAAATTAAATTGGATTTTTATTGTTAGCAATAGGGGCGGATTATATGCAAATGCATATTTTTCCTCTAACTTCCAATACAAATGTAGCTTCCAATACAACATGTAGCATTGGATCTACCATCAATATACAAGTTAAAAAAAATCGAACTAAGGAAACTACTTTGCGGTAAACCATTAAACAGGCGGACAGACTTATCCCCAAGACACAGCTAACGGATTACGTTTAGATTTGAGTACATTAAAAAAAGTGAAAAAGGTGTGACGTGATTGATAGTAAGGGGATTCATATGCTTTTGTACATTGTTAGGAACCTGGGGCCAAATTACCGCACTCGTGATCGAATGAGCTATCGTATCGAAATATGATTTCGATATCGGGCCTTTAGGGACGTATGGAAGGGCTCCGACAGGTTATACAATGATTATGCTGTATTCACTGATGGATCCAAAATGGAAATAGGCACAGTATCAGGTGTTCTTTCAGGCAGTAATACAGACTATTCTGAAAGCCACAAATCTCGCTTTGGAGAACGCCACCTGAGGAAATAAGGTGACTGACTTTCTACGTTGATAGTCCATCAACATTTATGGCTCTGAATGCTCACAGAGTCCAAGCTGGTACATGACTGTAAAAGAGCCTTAGGCAGATTATTTTAAAAAAAATTAAAATTTAGCAAAAAAAAAAAATACAAATGTTCGTATATTTTTATACCCTTCTTATAGATAGCGGAGTCGATTAAGCTATGTCCTTCTGTCTGTTGAAATGAACTTTCTGAAGCACCCAAATAACTTACATACACGATTCATACATCAATATCTCCGGAATACTTCCGGCTCCGTTGCTATTTAAAATCGAGAAAATCGATCCACAAATTGCTGAGATATAAGGAAAAAACCAGGACAACCTCGATTTTTGACCTATATCTGGATTACTAAGTCATTAATATAGACAATATGGATATCTAATGATAGATATTTTAAAGACCTTTGCAACGACGTATATAAGACCATAGTTGGACCTACAATGGGTCAAAATCGGAAAAAATATTTTTTAACCCCAATTTTTTTTTCACTAAAAGTTTTTTTTCGCTAAATATTACAAAAAAAATTTAAAAACCAAAATAAAATTTTAAAATTTCAAAAAAAGAAAAAAAAATTAATTTTGTTTACCTAAATATATTTAAAATTTTTATTTTGAAGTATAATTTGGTGAAGGGTATTTAAGATTCGGCCCAGCCGAATATAGCTCTCTACTGCAAACAAAGCACCTTTCAATTACATGATACCAATATTCCATACGTTTCCTTTGCGAGAGATACGAAAAAACCCATAAAAACCTTTTTATCACTTAATCTAGCTCACTAAATACTGAATCCAGGACAAAAGCTTTGAGAAACGGTGTCTTAGAAGGAATAAAACTTTTATTTTAATTGAGAATATCCACAACTACTTTTTTTGAGCCACCATAATTTATATGGATGGTCTTAGAAGGAATAAAACTTTTATTTTAATTGAGAATATCCACAACTACTTTTTTTGAGCCACCATAATGGAATATTGGTTCAATACACCCGAATATAAGACCTTTACTTATTTTTAATGTTCAACTGAAGACACTTTTTAGCAGCCTGACGTAGGCGCACTGTATTTAGTTTAGTTTACAATTTATTTTTCTAACAATTTTTTGATTAAAACATGTTTTATTAAAAGGTTTTTTAAAGTTTTGTTACATATTTTATTTATCATTTTATAAACATATAAAAATTTTCGTATGTATACATAAATATATATAAAAAAGGACGGATTACAATTCAGTTATATGCTGTAAACTAATAATATATATTTATGTGTATATAAAGAGAGATTACAAAACTAGAGTTATTTTTTCACTACAAGTAAACTCTTTTGGATGGATTTTGAACAAATAGTATACTATTTCTATATTTTTTAACTTAAAAACTAAATTACATACTTTTAAAAGAAGAAAATGTTAAATGTAAGAAGATATAAAAAAAAGTATTTCTTCTTGTAAAAACAAAAATATAGCTGATAATTAAAGATTAACAATTGGATTTCAAATTTATTTGATTCGATATGATTTCTAAAATCTAAGGCATTTTTTATATGTTTGATATTCAATATGCATAGTAAGACACATGCGGTTAATAATTATAATATTTTGAGACAATAAAGAATAGTAAAATTAAGTTTTTTTAAAAATAATAACAACACACTTGGTGTGGTATTATGGAAAAAGTGAAAATGTAAGCTTGTTTGTATTCAATTTGATATCATTTTCATTAATGTAAAGCTTATTTTTGTTTTTATTTTAAATGTTTTTTATTTATACATAAAACATTTGTTGTTGTTATTGTTGGTATTTTGTTTTGTACACTTCTGAGATTTTTTTAATTTTATAACTTAAAAAATAAATTACTAAAAATTATGAATTTCATATAAAAAAATGGGTTTTTTGTTTTTTTTTTCTAGTAAAAACACATGGACGGATTTCAATTGTTTATAAATATTTCGCATATTCGAGTTAAGTTTTTTTTTCTTTTCTTAAGGGCTTTCGTTTTATTACATTGCTGACTTTTACTTACTTAAAAAAATAATACACTTCATCTACTACTGGCTGATAGCTCTAGCTCTAAGTCAAGTACGTTATAGAGAGAGCTAAACTCCCATTAGATGCAGCATATTGAGAACTACATGGGTACGACTACGCATTAAGAATATGAACACACTAAAGACTAACAGCGATACGGACATGGAGGCACGCCAGCCCATATTGTAAATCGAACAGTATGGACACTGAGAACTGCCACATACTTCGCATATATTGAGCAGATATGTTGGCAAAGCATCAAATATTGTCTCATTAAAACGTTCTGCAATTAAAAATAAACAGAAATTTGTTATTATTATAAAGAAATTTTAAATGTAGCAACGATTTGTTTGTTTAAGGTTGTAATCATATTTTTCTGTTATTTTATAATTCTTGTAGTTTACTTTAATAAAAAACATACCTGGAGCATAATAATCATACACACGTATGGGTAAATATCTAGACATATTAGCCACGGGATACCAACGTTCTATAGTGAAATTAACACACACATCTTCTTGATCCAACTACAAAAAGAAATTGTAACAAAAAATTATAAATGTGAACACATGTAAGTAAAAAAAATCTGTGTTTACACAAAAAGTTTTTTTACACTTACATAATCAAAATAGAAAATAACTTTATTATTCATATATTTAGCTCTTCGCAAATTTCGCACACGATTACTTAAAACATATGAATCTAATTTCTGTTGTTGTATCCAGTAACCCGTTGGTATGGTTACATCTAATATGGCCATGCCCGAACGTTCAGACTCCTGTTGATTTATCCAACTGAAATAACATATTGTTGATTGATTTGTTAAGTAATTATTTTAATAAATGTTAACTTACTGTTGACATGCTAAGTATGAGATATGAGACTGATTTCTGCCATGGAAATTGCCTTTGGCAATCAAATTAAAAGCTGGTACTGGTGGTTTTGTCTGGAATTTCTCAATGTCGACGTTGTATTGTACATGCATTTGTAAAATTGCATAACCGGTACCCTTGGCTTGTACTTTTACAGTACCCCAGGCATCAGGAATCTAATTTGTTGTAAAATATAAAAGAAATTGATTAAAAAAACATACAATAGGTTTTTATGTCTATTTGAGGTCGGCATGCATAAAATAATATGAAATAAGAAAAATACAACAGATATGGGCATTTCCATAGAAAACAAGTAAGAGAACTATATTCGACTGTGCCGAATCTTATATACATTTCACCAAACTAAAGTTAAAAAAAAATTCAAAATTGTTTTGAAAATTTAAATTTTTTTTTTCAAAATTAAATTTTTTTTTCAAAATTGTTTTCTCAAATTTTTTTTCCAAATTTATTTAATTTAATTTTAATTTTTATTTCATTTATTTGTAATACAAAGCCTAAAAAGGCCAACAAATTTTTTTTTTGTAAAAAAAAAATTCGGGTTAAAAAATATTTTTTTTTGGATATGGAAAAAATATTTTTTTGGGATTTTGACCCATTTTAGGACCAAATTAATATAGCCTTATATACATCGTTGCAATGGAATTTGAAATATCTATCATTAGATATCCATATTGGCTATATTAATGACTTAGTAATCGAGATATAGATCAAAAATCGGCCAAAAATAGAGGTGGTCCGCAACCGAGCCGGAAGAATTCCCGATATATTGATGTATCAATCATGTTTGTAAGTTATTTGGGGGCTACGGAAAGTTGATTTCAACATACAGAGGGACAGGAGGACATGGCTATATCGACTTCGATATCTATAACGATCCAGAATATATACTTTGTGGGGTCGAAAATGAAAAATGTAGAAATTACAAACGGAATGACAAACTTATATATATCCTTAAAAAAATATAAAATATGTTCCATCATAAATTAATTCAACGATGAATACAACTTATAATTTATTTATAATGAATGAAGAATTAGATTTTGGGAATGAATTTCAACGAATTATGCTCAAATTGACGAAGCTCTGGTTGTAAGACAAACGGAAATGGCTATATCGACTCCAGTATATGGGGTCGGAAATTAAAATTACTTATCAGGGTTATAAAAACAATATATTTCTCTACTTACATCAATATATTGCAATTGCGCCAAATTGGTGTCATCTATATGCAGCGTTCGTGGTCTACCACCCTGTGACGATGCCTCAATTTCCACAGTCAACGAAGAGACTTCACGAATACGCGAGTGTACCGTGTATTCGACTAGAGCACGTAGCGCAGCACTGGTATCTTGTGTGGAGGCCCAACCACCATCATTCAAACGTTGAGCATTCAGCCAACGAGCTATGGGATCTACGGAAAATTCACGACGCGATACATACACCATTAGAGCATAAGCTGTCGTTTCAATATTCATCGAATCAAATTCGTAGGGCAGACGCGGCAGTGAAAACCATTTTTGATTTTCCAGTTTTTTCGGCGGTGGCGGTAGTTCAACGTTGCCCCAGTACATATAGTCGCCCACAATCCGTGCATGCGTGCGCAGTATGCTGAAAACATGTTCGGCCATGGGAGATTTACACAGCAGCAGAGCATAGGCGGTAATGGCCACATCGTAAGGTTCAGATGTGTCCTGCAGGAATTGCATATTACGTTCAATCCAAGTTATAGCCCTTTGTTGGGCTAAAGCTACTCGAGCCCCCAGCGAACCGGATAGATCTTTGACGGTGGCCAATGTTATGAGCACATGGGAAGTTAATGTTACATTACGATTTTGTAGTGTGTGATTGGCGAAATTGGTTCTGTTCATTTTACGATCGGGCAACCAGGTTACCTCATAGAAACCACCTTCTGGCGTTTGATGTTGCAGCAACCAGCGTATATTCTTCTCTATGATGGTGGAGTCAATGTAAATGAAATTTTCCCATTCATAGAAGGAGGCTTCTTGGAAGATACGTACACAGTAGGCTGTCAGCCAGACAGAAGAGGCCGAATTGTTCCAGTCTGAACGGAAGAGGGAAAACGAACCATCTTGTTTCATAAAACTAAGTTGACGCTGGTAGCCAATGTTCATGTGATAGAAGGCCTGCTTTTCCAAAGTCTTGTTACGCTGATTAATATGACGCATGTAGAGTAAAGTATACATGTTGGCAGCAAAGGAGAATGCATTTTGTTCAGCAGAATCCATGGGCAAATACAGCAATGAGGTGGCATTTACGGGCATGGTGGGGAATATGGGTCCGACAACGTCACCCACTACGGAAATTCGAGCCTTATTAGAACCATACACAAAGTAACGATCCACTTGATAGGGAATTTCAGGGGTTTGGGTAATATTAACGTGCATGTATTCAAAAACGTAGGCACGATTGGAGAGATCCAATAATATCGATTGATGGCGGTATTGAGGCAAACCATCCGATTCAACGTGTAAACGTCGGGTTATTTCATCGGTTCCCAAGAGAGTAGCCACATGTAAAGTAACATCAATGTCTCCTAAACGTTGGGGTACCACAGGCACGTATACGACCGTAGAACCTTGAGCGTCCAAATAAATAAAGAATTGCTGTTCTCCAAAGGAAGTATGTGGATTATACGATCTTACTATGCCGTTTTCTTCCACATGCACGAATTTGTAATCCGGGCTAGCATGTAAGACCACTGTTGCTTCGATGGGTGTAGTCATGTAATTGAAAACGGTTACCCTTATGCCCACTTGTTCTCCCTGTCTACAATCGGTGGGCATTTCCACATTAATAAAGAACGGCTGTACTCCCACATATTCGATGGCTTTGTTAAGCATGCCAAAACCTTTCGAAGGACTTACACTAAAGGCACTAACCATCCAGTAGGCTGGTCTATCGGGTACCTCAACATTAAACATATATCTACCATGGGGTCCTATATTAACATCACGCCACAACCAAACATGTTCGTAGTGACGTAGCACACGATTGAAGCGATATTTGCGATAATTCTCCAGTTCGGTATCATTGCGAACGCGACAACCAATTTCATCTGTGCCATCATCACAGTCAGGACTACCATTACATTTCGTTTCCAAACGATAGCATCTGCCCGACAAACACTCACCAAAGCCCATGGTAGCATTGCAGTTATCGGAACGTCTTGGAACATAACCATCGGTGAAGACCACTAGGCCACTGTATTCAAAGGTGCGATTAGCATCAATGCCAAATGAAGAGGCCGGGAAATAAACCAAGTCGTCGGGGTTGCCGGCATGAGAATACCAGATATGCTTGTAAGTGCCATTGGTTTGCTCATCGAATGAAGACATTTTCGTTATAATTTTGGCATAAGTCAATTCATTGCCAGCTTGCATGGTATAAAACGCCGAATCGATGCCCGACAGACCCACATATGAACCAGGTTCACCAAATATAGCCACCTCCACCTTTTCACCAGTTCTAGCTTTGCGATTGTTAATGTAAACGGTAAAATTGTTGCGTGAAATGCCATTCACGGGGAACGTTAATGAATCGGCTACAATTTGTCCTTGTTGGGTTATTTTCCATACCACGATTGTGGCCACCGGAGCCATTTCAGCACTTAGCACCACGGCAATAGTTTTAATGCCCTCGGTAATGGTTTCGCGATCGTTCATTAGTATAACTCCTTTCGACATGATCAAGTAGTGGAATTCTTCCAAGAAGAAATTTGTACGTATGTGGAAAATAATGTATTCTCCTACCACTGGTTTTTCCGTACTGGTGGTTACTTTAATGTGCTGATTTCTGGGTGAATAATGACCAACTAAAAGCAATTCTGTTTGTGCCCGTTGTCCTCTTGAGTCTATAAATTGAGCCTGTAAACGCATTTGTGACACACCATTAAGAAAATCTCTAGATTGAGCGCGATCGTCTAGTTGCAAATCGTGCCTCAAATCAATTTTAACTTCCCAGATACCCGGTGATTGAGGCAACATATTTAAACGTTTCAAAGGCCAATCGCGTCTGCCACCAGATTTACTTTCGACAAAACCATTTACCTCCATTAAACCCTGCTTCAGTAAATTTTCATCGATGGGAGAACCATCATGATACTCAACAGCCAGGTATGTGGTAAAAGGCATAGCGGGCTTAAACACCTGTGGAGAATCACCCAAGAAATTAACTTTTATACTAGAGTTGTATACTCTGGCAATGGCATAGCCCGATATCACTTCATCGTAGAATTTCTCACCCACCGTGGCCGTAATCAATACTTCCATATTGTCTAATTTATCTACCAATTGCTCCATTTCTCTGATGGGCCATTTGAAATCGAATGTACCATTAAAATATCTTAAATAGGGCAAGGTCTTTTTGTATTCTCTAGACCAAGGATCGTAGGTTTCCGATGCATCGGGTTTACTCACCCAGAATGGCCATTCTTCATCGAATTGATAGTGTCTCTCGACAACAAACTGATTTGTATTAAACAATTGATCCTGTTGCAATTGGGGCTGTTGTGATTGATCTGGATTTATTTGGTTGTTATAATTTGGATTATAGTTAGAACCATGACGTCTTTGTTGCTCGTAAATAGCGGCCAGTTCTGAAGGTGATCTGCCCAAACGGAATTTCTCATTAAGAGCTTGATTGCTAAAATAGCCGATTGGTCTTATGGTGGCTTTAAGTGTTAGATTACCCTTGACTGGGGCACCGCTTGTAAAGTTTGCCATTACGCGGCCGTATATGAAGGGATCCGAATTGAAAAAGTATGCTGGCATTGTGACATTGACCTCAAAACGTGTCTGATAATATTCTTCAACCGAGAAATGACTCTCTTCCTGTTGTCCCTGGGCAATAACACGTATGGTCCATTCGCCGAATGTGGGTTGATCGGAGAGTGTGTATTCAAGTGAGACGGAACCTAAATTCGATTGTCTGTAATAGGTAGAATTTAAAATTTATTAATGAAATGGAGTTTGTGTAAAAAAAATGTATTCGTAACAAATTAATGAAAAAAAAGTAAGAGTTAAATACCCTTTACCAAGGAATACTCAAGGATAAATATTGGAAAACAAATTTTGGTGAAAAATTTATATTTCTGAGCCGATTTTCACTATTTTAAATAACTACCGAACCAGGACTATACGCGATATGGGGGGCTTCGGAAAATTGATTTCAACAGCCAGACGGATCGACCCGAGCGAAGGGAAATACAATAACAATAAATACTTTTTAGTTTATTTTCTATTTTCGTTATTTAATAAATTATTTTCTTATTTTTTTTTACTAAAAAAAAGCTAAAAAAAATACAAATTTCATATACATTATTTTGATTTTGACCTATTTTCATTCATTTAAAAATTGGAAAAATTACACTATGATTTTTTTACACTTCTAGACAACAAACACACGAAAAAATGCAACAAAAAAATTAAATTTTTTGTGGAATTTTTTTTTTAAATTATTCAATTGCTTTTAAGAACTAGTTCAAAGCGTTGCCATTTCAAACAAAAACCACTGTCCAAAATTTCTATAGAAGTAGTTTCGGGGGTGACAATTTCAAACGAACGAGTAGCTATAAACATGCTTTCTAGAACTAGTTGTGCTGGAACTAAGTCATACATTATTTTCTGGTATGTGTAATTTTTCTTTTAATGTGTAATTTAGAAATCAGACAAATTAGTCAAATGTAATTTTCAAACTTACCTTGATAACCAACGTCTAACAATGTGACGATTTGGATCCAGCATATAAACATCGACAGCATTATCGAAACCCTTTAATTCCGTGGTAATTGGTATGGTACGAAAACGTACTGTTTCGCCCTGCATATACAGAGGTTTATCCGTTTGTATGAAAATGGTCATGGAACGTTGTGAGAAATCCAAACGGGTCTCGTTGAGAAAAGCCAAACCACCGAAAACATTTTGATAGAAACCTTCGACACGCAGTTTGTACTCACCACCAACACTAGTGGGCGGAATACGCATTAGTAGTGTCTCTGGTACACCCTCTTTAACATCCTTCGATTCGCCACTAATCTGCACACCATCACAAGATATACTGGCATGCACAGTGGTACGATACTGCGACTGCAAAATATTAACAGCTACTTGATATATAAGACCGGGACGTACCATACGTGAAGCTACTATAAAATATGTCGGCTCTTTCGAGTGATAGTATTCCAAAAATTGTGTCTTTACATTGTAGGAGGTTTTGCCGCGCGACAAAGAGGGCTCTTCATCGCCATACGTACCGGCGGCAGGACGTTTACCAAATTCTTGATTAAGATCATTGAAATTGTTGTTGTCGGTGCGGTAACGTGTACGATCATTGTTGTCCAGATTATTTAAGTTGACATTTTGATTGTAGGCATCATTGTTATTGTTGTTGTTCGCGTTAAAGGAGTCATAGTTCGAGGTGGGTGTTGAATATTGATTCTGTTGGTAGAAATCTTGTTGAGCTGCTATCAGGGGTAAAATACACAGCAGCACTTTAAATAACAGCATCAGTTTAAGGCACCGATGGCGTTGTTTAGACATAGTTTTTGATTTTAAAAATCTAAAAAAATAATAAACAAAAAAATAGAATATAATTATCAAAATTTAATTATCTTTTTTAGAAGAGAGAATTTATATTAAGTGATTTTTTTTGTTGGTCTTAATTACCCGCTAGAGAATCTGTAACACTCTAAAGTATTTGAACAAATGAATTCATTCACATAATCAACACTTTATTGTTTTTTTTTTTTATTTTATAAAGTTTATAGGGGGCTTTCCATTAGCAAGATCAGAGACAGTGTGTGCTGTGTTTTTGTTGTTAACCACTTGGTTACAACCTCAGCGTATATATGATATATAATATCGTTTAAAATGGATCTATATCTGATGTTATGAATTGGACCTATCTATATCTATACCTTGCCCTGAAAAACAGCCCCACATAAGATTGCCACCGCCAAACTTGAGTATTTAATTTGTTAAGCGGGGGTCCAGTATTTTTCCCTTTGGACGTCTTACAAATAATTTTTCATCCGAAAAGAACAGTATTACATTTATGTCTTTATATCAGTTTAAATTATCTTTGGCAAATTGTATACGAGAAGTATTGTTGTTTTAGGGCGATATCGACCAAGAGCATACTCTTTTGACCTGCAGCTAACAGTTCGAGAACTAATTTCCAATTGTAATTTTTGGACATTTCTTAAATTCTTTTGCTATTAAATTATCTTGTGTTACGAGGTCTGGCTCTCAAATGTTGAGTTTGTACATTATCTGTCACATAATATTTATAACTGCTGATTTATTAATTGATATTTTTTAGCCATTTTAACTATGCTAAGTTTTTTAACTGAAATTACAGAATATAATTTTCAAAAAATTTTCAATTGCTTGAAACTCACTGTATTTAAAATTCTAACTGTCGTATTTAAAATGAAAAACTAAGTATGTGCTAATTAAGAAGAGCCACTCCGCTGTTAATGTTTATGGAACATCCCATATGTTCTTGTTAGTCCAAAAAAAGCACGCACAAAAATATTTACCATGTCTCCTCCTCCCCATTGAATTTTTAGTTGGCATTTCAAATAAAGCACTAATTTTTTTCAGCCCATGTTATTTGTATTTTCAAATATACATACATACATACAACATGAACACGGAAATTTGTATGTTACTATGTATGTAATATGCTAACGCTAGAAAACATACTTTTTTCTTTACTAAATAGATCCCTAATGTTTTGTTTCCTTGTGCGAGTAAATTGTGTGTTGTAGAACAAAATCCATCATAGGCCTTTTGGCTAGCAAATCATTCGACATTTACATACATATAATCAGGGCACTAAGTTAGTATTCTGTGTTTATTTTTAAAAACGTTATACATGATTTGAAACAAACAAAAAAAAAAAGAAATACAGAAAAGTGTATTTTCATTTAAAATATTTATGATGCTGCTGTTTGTTTTTCTTTCGTTTCCAATTTTCGATTTCTTAACGCTCGCTCGCACGCACAATTCTTGCTTGTGCATCAAATTTTAGTATCAGTATAATTTTGTTGTTGTGGTTTTATACAGATTATATGTCGCCGGTAATGTGGATCAATGAGTTTTGTGTGTTATTGCGAAAGTGTTTAGCTGCTATTTAGTCAAGTGTGGGCTAGATGTTTCGAATTCATTTCGATTCTGTATTAATTATTATGTTTGTTTGTAATTGTATTTTCAGATTTGGTTTTCCAAACAAATGCATTTCGTGTTATAAATATGATTTATTGTTTGTTGTATTCATAAAATTGAACTTAATATAAGTGAGGAATTATGTAAATAAATAATAAAATCAATACTATTGCGAGTTATTTAAAATTTTTTCTTTAACATTTTGTAATATTTTTTAATAAATCGTAATAGTTTTTTGTTACTGAACAAAGATTATATTTTAATTTACTATAACGCACAATTATTGTTACTTATTTGTTAATTATTTTGGGAAAGAGTTTTGGAAAAAAATTTTAATGTCTATTATCAGCATTTATTTATTTAGTTTCTCTTGCCAAATAACCATGGACGGATATAGTGTTAACCACACGTGCAAATGATAAAATTGTTTTATAAAAATGTTTTTTCTGTTCGGGCAAAGTTCCGTGCGCTACGCCCATTTTACGGTGAATCGCATTTCTGGATGAATGGGTACGTCAGTCAACAAACAACATTGTAGAATTTACATCCAGAAAAAGTCACAGTTTGGTGTGGATTTTGGACTGGCGGCGTTGTCGATCAATATTTCTTTGAACGCATCACCATCAACAGCGAGCGCTATAAGTCGATGATTACTAACTTCTTTAGGCCTGAATTGGATGATTTGGAACACCAACGATATGTGGTTTCAACGTGCCAAACAGCTCATGCCACATTCAGCACAAGCGATTTGAGGACCGAGATCGTGCGATTAGACTTTTTCTTGTGGAGTTTTCTTAAGTCACGGGTTTATGTGAATAAACCACAAACATAGCAGTCCTCAAAACCAACATGTCGTGAAACCGCGGGGGTCCACAGGCCTTTCAAACTAATAAAAAAGGTTGATATCTCATACACACTTTGTTTTATTTAAATACTAGTTGACCGGGGCGTTTTCGCCCGGTAGCTATTTACTAATGTTAGTTCATCAAGTTTCTCCAACCCTGTTCTTATTTATTTGCAAATAAAATATATAAATTTATACTGCATGGAGTCAATAAAAATAAATTCCGAGTTTTACCCGGAATTTTTAATTTTTTTTTCTCTCGATTCGATTTAGATTTCGATTCGAATAAAAGCAAAATCAGCCAAATCGCTCCAGCCGTTCTCACGTGATGCCATTACATACATGGACCATTTCATTTTTATATATATACACATCTGCTCAAAATAATAGATACACCTAATTGGAAAAAATTTAAATGGCGGTAACATTGAAAATTTCCTCGCAAGCGTTAAGAATACATCATATTATTAAAATTTCTATCTGGCAATGTCATGTCAGTCAAAAATCTGGCAACTATTTGCTTTCATGTTGATTTTTAAAAACGAATTTATTTGAATTACAAAAAATTATTTGCTCATAAAAATAGATACACATCAGTAATTTGTAATTTGTTTATATACAATTTTTTTTTGTGCAATTTTTTGTTCCTATTTACGTGAAACAGTAAGTATAATTTAAATTTTAGCAACAATTTTATAAAAAATAGGACACATTTGAAGAAAATGGGACGAAATCATCATTGTACCGAAGATGAGAAAAAAATTGTTCAAACGATGAGAAATCAAGGAAAATCATTACGGGAAATAGCAAAGAGCATAGGAAGATCTTTACATTTTGTCCAAAATGCTTTATCTAAAAAACAAAAAAGAGAAACTCGCGGTAGACCAAAGAAAACCAGTCCAGAAACAGATAGGCGGATCGTCCTTATGGTTAAAAAAGACCCTTTCATATCATCGAAAGCTATTTCTGCGGAGCTATGTAACGAAATCAGTCCACAAACAGTTCGTCGTCGTCTTTTACAAGCTAAATTGCCGGGAAGAATTGCCAGGAAAGTGCCACTAATGCGCCAAAAAAATATCAAGACAAGATTAGAATTTGCTAAAGAGCACTTACAATGGTCCGGGTGTGAAGGCGAAAAAAATGGAGAAATATTTTATGGAGCGACGAAACAAAAATAAATTTGTTTGGAAACGACTGCCAAAGAAATGTACGCCGACCAAAAGGAAAAGAATTCCACGTTAAATTTACAAAAAAGACGGTAAAACATGGCGGGGGAAACATAATGGTTTGGGGTTGCTTTTCATGGAATGGTGTTGGTCCGATATTCTGAATAGAAGATACCATGAATGCTAGTGGGTATAGAGACATATTGGAAAACGTAATGCTTCCATATGCATCGGAAAATATGCCATTAATATGGACATTCCAGCAGGACAACGACCCAAAACATAGTTCAAGATTAGTTAAAAACTGGTTCTTGGAGAATAACGTACCTGTTTTAAGCTGGCCCAGCCAATCCCCTGATTTAAACCCAATAGAAAACTTGTGGAGTGAATTAAAGATAAGGCTTTCGAAGGAAGTTTTCAAAAATAAAGACGATTTATGGGAGAAAACGCAAAAAATATGGTACGAGATTCCATTGGAGAAGTGTCAGAACTTGATATCCAGTATGCCCAGAAGAGTGGAGAAAGTTTTACAAAACAAAGGTGGATATACTGGATACTAGCTTTACTTTAATAATAAACTAATTTTTTTAAGATAAAATTTATTAGCTTTTGTTTAATAAGAATTTTTAAAAATGTATCTATTATTATGAGCACCAAATTTTTCGAAATTTAAGAAATTTAATTTACTTTATAATATTTATTATTAATTATGAAATATTTTGTTTTTGTTTTTTACTCTCCTTTTAACTATAAATCAAAATCGACTGAATTTTTTTTATAATTTTACAATATACCATTATTTTTTTTCGTTTTTAAAAAATAAATTTTGGTGTATCTATTATTTTGAGCAGATGTGTACATCAAGCATGCTATTTGTTGTGAAAATTCTGCATCTTCTTCCTCACTTTTTTTGCTGGGTAACTATTTAACGGACTTTTTGTAAATTTGTTCGGTAAGTCTCCATTAATGTTTCGTTTCAGAATACAAATAACGCACATTTATAGTTCTGGGAATGAATGAATTAATTAAGCAAGCACTTATTCAACCATGTATTTCTAATACATAGTAGTATTTCATAATAGTTTTTAAAATGTGTGAATTAATAAAATCACGAGTAAATATAAAGAACATAGAGTATATTATATTTGCAGCTATTATTAAACATAATACATACAAAATATGTAATCTATTTTTATTAAAATATAACTTTTAAATAAGTAGTTTGCGATGAACTACAATGATAAAATAATTTTCTATAAACATACACATATTTTTCTATTTCCCATGCAAGACTTTACAAACCACTTAAGATTATCTCGAAAGGGTGACAAAAGTTAATTCTTTGGACAATTTTCGGTAGCTTATCATTTAAATTCAAAGGGTAAGAAGATTTAAAAAGGGGTCAAAAATTTAAATTAAATTTGATAGTGTATTTTAATGTGCATTATTAGAACGCTATATTTTTAGATAATTAGAAATTGTAAGAAAAATAAATATGTACATAGGTACATAATAAATAATTTGTTTTTGAAGTCTCCCATGGAAATTTCCATAAAATAATGTGACAACCAACAATGGTTATTTTGCAATAAGGGGTAATTGTTAGGGGCCATTATTTGTGTACTCCTGCACTGTAACTAAAAATAAATATTCAAATATGTACTAACTAATATTCTGTCAGTTACAAAAAGGGAGATTATGCCAGCGTATTAACTGCACTTGACCGCCAGCCGGCAGTGCATAATGAGTACAAAAGAAACCAAAAATAATAACAGCAACTACACACAACAAAAAAGACATTTATTAACATATCCATACATTAAAGTTCAGCGATGCAAATACAATTGAATGCACGAGTCTAAAGTCAAGCCAGAACACAGTGGAAAAGGTGGTGTGTAAAGAAATGACGACGGGTTTATTTAACTGCAAAACAGGCGAACTAAAAACACTTAAATGGTGGCATATGAAATAAAAAAGTGTAATATAAAACTAAATGTTAAAACCGAACTGATAAAAAGTATAGATATATAATAATTGTGTATGCAATTTTGTTTTGCAAAATGTACAAAGGAATAGGTAAAGAAAGTTCAAGCCTGCTGGATGAAAAAAAATATATGTAACTGTTAAGCACCCTAAAACAAATTAGAAACAAATGCTAGTGACCACCATTTGTTGCAACGTTGCCAGTTATTATTTTATTATTCCACTAGGGACAAATTGGATAATTTATTCTCTTGAATATGTATAATTTGACCACAAAAACTAAAAAGCCAAAAAGGACTCATGTCGACAGGATTGATCATTTGGTCGGTATACCGCTCTCCTGTTGTAAATCATACAGATCAAATTTTTTGAGTCTGCTCGGCTCAGATGGTCTATTTTGACAAATTGCTCGATATCGAGGCAATCGGGCTCGGCTACGAATTTTGTTAGCCGTGCTTACAGGGCACTGCTTAATTTGTACGCATGCTAGGAGACTGAACACTCCTTATAATGACTTCTGTAGAAGTTGTCATGACGAAGACGAGGAGGAAATGGTTGAAAATCTCCTCTGTCTTTGCCCTGCTCTATCGGGATCCCGGACTACGACAATGGTTAATCCACGGCCTAGCGGATGTAAAGCTTCAAAACTTAGAACAAACCATTAGTACCACAGTATTCTAATCTTGAAAATGTTATCATTTGTGTATTAAAATTGCTATAAAAATTCAGAATAGTGACATTAGAACCACAATAGCTAAAACAGTAAAACAAGCTATTTTAAAGGAATACATATATTTTAACAATTTTGTTTTACTTGTGGCAACGCAGTTTGAGTATGACTTTTTAAACAACAAGTAAAAACAGGGGAAGTGGGACAAACACTTGCACTGAAGCCAAATTGTGTGATTCATAGTAATTGATGTTAATTAGCGAAGAAAAAAAATTGTAATGAAAAAATATTAGGAATGCCACTTGCCAGCACAAACATAAATGAACGATGTCTGGGTTAAAAGGTTAATATTGATTACAACATGTAATTCGAAACCGTATAACATTATTCAAATTGGGAATACGTATAACACAAAATATATGAATGTTTATAACACTAAAGAGATCTTATACTTGGTAACCCTAAATTAAGAAAAACAAACAAATTTGTATTTGTTTCCACAGAAAAACACTTGTTTTTACAAGGAATTAATAATTTTATAAGTATTTCGTAGACTATATCTTTAAATTCACGTTAATTATTGTTTATTTTTAAATAATATTCACCAATTTTTATTAATTATTTAATTTTGGTCAACGCCCATGTGTGTGACACTAACAATTCTTTCACAAAATCAAAAAAACACTCACATCAAATAATAAAAACAACAAATATAAGTCGACTTTACAACAACACATCAATTTACTATGAAAACAATACAAGCAAAGGTATGTTTTTTTGTTCTGGTAGCTCCCCCAACACAACAACAACCACTTAGCGTGTCATTTTGTTTTTTCTTTCCTTTACAATTCCATGTAAAATTCATTCATGTTTTTAGTTTTCATCACGTCAAATTCTTACCTTTTTCGCACTTTTTCTGCATAAATTTATTCACATACACTTGGTACACATTATTTGGATAATTTAAATTAGAAAATAATAAGTTTTATTAATTAAAAACTAAAAAACTAACACAAAATTGATTTTCACTTAAAACAAAAGCAGCAGTAATAGAAAAGTCAACTGAACAACTGAAGAAAAATGCCAAGCCCACTGAATTAGTGGTGTGAAAGTATCGAGTATTTCGGTACTCAGTACTCAATACTGTCTATATTTCCCGGTACTCAATATCAAAAAGTAACTACTCGATATTTTTAGAGTTGTATTTTTCACTAGAATAAGGAAAAAAAACTTCAATGTTTGTCAGTGCAAATGTGCAACTATGCTTTTTAAATAAAAATTGTGTATGCTAAATTCAGTTTTTAGAAGTATTGAGTAGTATCGAGTACCCAAAAAAGTGTATTGAGTATTCATAAGTATCGACATTTTACAACACTAGAATGTTGCCACCATTTGGTACAACGTTGCCAGATATAATTTCTTTACTCTAGTAGGACAGTGTCGTCAACTCAAGTGTAATTATAATAGGTTGCTCTAAATCTGTAAAGTTAATGAAAAATTATATTTTTTTTATAAAAATATAACAAAAGAATAAACCTGCATGGTATATTCAACTACTAGTTGTATTTTCTTTTAATTTTTATTATTTTCTAACATTTTACATAACCTAGCGTTTAGCATGCAAGTGTAAATTAATTTACAAATTTGCTACTGCAAGCGTACTCACTATTTATACCGTTGGTGGCCAAACAATACCCCGAGGTAGGTATGTTATTCTCACTAATACATACGCAATACGAGTGCTCTGAGTAAAAACACAAAGTAAACTCAAAACCAAAAAATTTCATACAATTTTTTCAGTGCAAAGTACACGCATTTCCATTTGTGAACTCTTTAATTTTTTCACTACTACATATGCATTTTAAGCACTCTCTCGTTGGCCACCAGTGATTTATACATACTGCCACATGGTGTAATGATATACAAGGTGACATTAATCAAACAGCTGATTATTTTTTTGCTCGAGTTTGTTTACGACTTTAATGTTGTCAACATTTTTTTTGCTGTAGTTTGTATACATTATGTCAGTTGTTTTTGACACTATAAAAGTTATTTGTATTTGTTGCCGTAACGCATACACCTTATAATCATTACGCCATGCATTTGAGTAGCCTAGATTGTTCTTAACGCTCACAACTCGTATTTTCGAATTCTAGAGCTTTCGATATTAATGTTAGCAGCTTAAACATTTAGTGTTGCCATACTTACAAACAATGCTAATCAACCGCATACCATCAACATTGTTGATAAGTAGAAGCTATATTATTTCTGTTATTGTCTGCATATTTAGTTTTAGTATACTGTTGCAATTAAATATTTTTTTACCAATATTTTTATCTTTTATCTACTATTCCACTTTTTATAGATAATCTACTTTTTGTGTTAACGTAATCGATTGTTCGAATATTTTCGGCCAAAAAGTCGATTTTGACTCTTGAATTTGCGCCAAGAACCCTACTAAACATCGTGCATAGTGATGGTAATTTAGCGATTTTAGCTACAAGCTGGAATTCTAGCGATTTCTTTAGTATTGCCATTTCGAACAAAATGTCAATGTATTAGCTCTTTTCCAACTTATATCTTCATATTGGAATACAAATGACGTATAAAATAAAAAAACAGTTACGGGAAAAGTGAGATATAATTGAATCTGAAAAATAAAATGTAACCCTGGGTTTAGACCATGATTTTTACGACGTCGTTTTTTCCCTTTTGAAGTTGCTTCTGAAAACATGTTGCGTTTATACGATGAATTTTGGTTTCATGTCTTTTTTTGCAGCCAGGGATGATTTTTATTGTTTAATCGGTTAACAAAACTTAATTCAGATTAAAATCACAGAAATTGAGTCATTCAAAGGTTGAATGAATTTTGTTATGAATTAATTTAACAATGAATGAATTCGACTCAAATAAAAGCCTTTGAATGAAGCTTAGACCCTTTTCACACTAGGCAATTTAGTTGCGCAAGTCTCTTGCCCAACAACAAAACAGCATGTAAAATTTTCTTCTCCTTACCCGACATTACCTCTGGCATCTACAAACACAAGAGACTTGCGCAACTAAATTGCCTAGTGTGAAAGGGGTCTTAGGAATTTGTTATTTTTTATTTCTTCGAATTTTTAGTATTAATAAACATTAAATTATACACATTTGATGCTAAATAAGTTAAAAATACTAGACACATAAGCTTCAAACTAACATCAACTGCATTACCAGTTTATTCTTATTTATTATAAAGTATGTAATATACATAAGTGTGAATATTTAAACAGTTGTTGTGTAAATTTTAATAAGTAAAGAGTTGTTACAATTATAAACTACTAAACTGCTTTTATTTACAATCAAAAGAATACGTTTTATTTATAGAAAATAAACCAACGTTTTTAAAAGGTAGAAACGTAACAATATGTATAAGACAAATTCCATTCTTTATGAAGGTTTTTCGAGACTAAAACCTCAGAACGAAAACCTAACTTTTAACTTTTATATTTATACTGAGTATTAAATAATTTATACTATTTTTCCCATATTAGTTTATAAATTATTAACATATGTGTATTAATATTCGCGGTGTGTCTATTATTAAGATCATGAGTGTACATATATATAAGTATTGAAGAAAATACTACTACGCATTGCTACAACCCTATGAATGGGTTCCACAAAATGCAGTGTTACCTATATGGTAGTTTTCGAGTCAAATTTGGCGTTTTATGTACGCCAATTTTAATTTCGATTAATACATAAAAAAACGTTTTCTGAAAAGAGGAATAAAGAAGGACCAGATTTTGGAAACAAATTTAAAACTGGATACACTACAATCGAAATAAGAAATATTTACACGCTAATTTGTGTTATTTTGGTAACGCTGATTTAGCGGTAAATATATATTACTGGTATTTTGGAGTTCTTTCGATATTTAAATATGTAATGGCAATTTCAGTCTGTCATAAATTATTAATAAAACATTTTAAAAATAATTGACAAAGGTGTTAAGTTATAAAAATGGATATTTTCATAACTTAAAATTGTTTATAGAATAAAATTTTTTTTTAGAGGTAACGGTATTTTCGATTATTTCAGTAATAGCAATTTAGGGTTAATGGTTATTGCTGTTACATTTTAGCGGTAACGGTAGTCGAGATAACTATCTCCATGAAATTTTCAAAAAAAAAATTTTTCAATATGATTCGATTTTATTTTTTATACACTATAAAAGTGCTTCTACAATGTGATCATATTAAAAAAAATTATTATATTTCCCTTATACATTTGACAGAACCAAAAACCGAGTTATGATTCCAATATCACTTTTATATAAAATATAGTTACAGCAAAACTACTGTAAATAATTACATTTCAAAATTTATTATTAATTTACATTCAAAATGTAGATTTTTCCAATACATAATTTTTTTCGATATTTATAGTAATTTTATATTCAATTGTCCGGCAACCCTTAAATTGGCTACGTTTTAAATCACCACTAAATTATTGTACAAGTTTAGGTCATTTGATGGGTAACACTCGCAATGGAAGAATAGACGAAAAAGAATTTCTGTATTCGTGTGTGTGCTCTTAGGTAAAAAAGAAAATTTATTAAAATTTCAACGAATAAAATCAATTAAAATTAAGAAAATCTATTAAATAATATTAGCAGCAATAAATGTCGATAAAAAATAACCAAAAGATGTTAAGTAAAGTGTTAAATTTATGAAAATTAGCAGATGAACACCAATGATGAAAAAATTTTTTCCAAGAAGAAAAAAATTGCAAAAGTAGTGGTAGTAGTAATATAGTAAGAAAAGAAGAAAAAAAAAGGTGAATATAAGTATAAAGAAGAAAAACGAAAATAGTGATTTTTTAACAAATGAGAAAAGTATAAAGAAAACGTAAAATCAAAGAGAGTGGACGTTTTTTATGGTTAACAAAGTGTGTAAGAGAGAGAGCTAAAGTGCGGGTGTTTTTTGAGTGAGTGTGGCTGTGCAAAGGAAAGTGCAAAAATAAGGAAAAAATTCAATAATTTTTTAACAAGTTGATATATAAATACATAAAATTGAAAAATTAAAAATCATTATTATCTGTAACGCAAAATAGAGAGAGCGATAGAAAAAAAAGAATTTTTCATAATTCCAAAACATGATGTTATGAAAGTTTTTGTTTTAGTTGAAATAATATCTATCTATATGTATAATAACTAGCAGCAAAAAACTAATTTTATTGGTAAAACAAAAGCAAAGGCCAAAAGTTTCGTCATTGCCTTATAAAACGAGAAGAAGAAAGGAAAAAAGAATAAGAAAACAAATATACCAAAAAAGCTAGTGCTAGCCTGTCTGCCATTTCGACAACCAGTCAGCCAGCCAGGCCTGTGTCTGTTTTTGTTACAGAGTGTTGTAATTTTGTTTTGTGTGTTTTGTGCCTTCTTTTTTTTGCTGCTGCTAATATTTAATCAAATACAAATAATATATAGAAAGAAAAACGGCCGTGTGTTATATTGTGTGTGTGTGCTTTTCTTTAATCTTCTACAAAAAAATTTTCTATGTCATATGCTGCTTCTTGCTACTTCTACTAAACAGCTTTGGCTCTGCCATCAACAATAAAAACAACAATAATAAGAGAAAGAAGAAAAAAACATCATTATCATCAAAAGCAATTTTAATCAACTCAACTCAAACAACAACAAGAACAAAAGCAGTTTTAATAATGTACCAATAACATTGTAACATTTATTGGAGAACGTTAACGCCAACGTTGACGGTGGAGGAATAATAATAAAAAAAAAGAAAATTTTCCAATTTTCCGTTTTCCTATTAACAATTTTCGTGGTGATTGATTGTTGTTTGCCTTATACTTTTTTCCTTTTATTACGTTTTTATGCATTTTTTTATAACTTCTATTGTGCTGTTCGATTTTTAAAATATATAGAGAACATTTTTCAAGAAATTTTCTATTTTTTTTGTATAAATGTTAAATTCTTATAAGCAAAAATGTGTAATGTATGTAGAGGAATTTGTGTGTAATTTTCTAAAATGTGTACATACAATTGTTTTTTTTTTAGTTTTTTTTTACTTGTGCAATGTGTTAATAACAAATGTTATATTTTCTTTTTAATTTGCCACATAAATTCCTAAGTACAAATTTTTCTTATAAGATTTCATTTTTATTCTTTATTTTCTTTTGTTTTATCATTTCTTTTAATATACAAATTTTTCTAATGTGGTATAACGTCATACATTTTATTTTATAAAAACATAAAGGCTCTTTTTCGCCCTCTTTCTCAAATACACACTCTCTCTAGCTAGCTCGCTCACGCTCTTTATTGCTCTCAAATAGTTTTTGCTCTTTGTCTCACTCTTTTCTTTGTATTATGTTTTCTAATCATATTTTTTATGTGTCTTCTCTGTAATACAACAACCTCGTTCTTATTATACCGTTAACCTTTTTTGACAAATATTTGTCATTCAAGTTTTTTTTTCGTTTTTGTATTTTATATTTGTTAAATATAATTATAAAGCATACTTTTAGGCTTTTGTAGTAAAGTGTTTTAAATAATTTCAGTGTTTTTACTATTATTTTATTATTTTTTTTTTTTATAAATTAGCTAAATTATTAATTTTATTTAAATAAATTAATTTCTATATATTAGTATGACGTCATATTTGTGTCATTTTAGTCTTAATTAACTTGTATTATACATAGGTATATATATAAATTAATATTTTGTAATGATTTTTTTATTTAAAAATTATAGCTTCTTAACCAGAAAGAAAGAGTTTGTTATTTATATCTTTATACATGTTTATTAAATTTTATTTTTAAATGTGTTATTTAGCAAATTAATTATGCTTTTTGTTGTAATAATTATTACAATAAAACAAGGTCACTTTAATTGCTATTATAAAGTTTTTCTGTCTTACATGACTCTTTGTTAATGTATGAATCTATCTCATTGATTTTTTATGCTGAAAAATAATAAAGATCAATAATCATAAGCCAACTTTTTATTAAAGATAAGTGGACCAATAATGCAAAATTAAAGTAAGACAGACAGCACTAAAATCGTAAGGAAACTATAAAATTGTTTTACAATTTTTTAAACAATTTTTTTTTAATTTCAACAAGAAAAACTACTAAACCAAAAAGTATTTTTAAGAAAACGATATAGGTATAGCTATAAATAAGCATTTCTTTTTGTAATCTTTTCATATATTAAGGTTTTTAAAACAGTTACTCTAAATGGCTAGACACAAGATTTGCAAAAATTTTAAAATCAGAATTATAAACGATTTTATAGCTGGATTGAAGCAAAGAACTATCTGTTATAAATACTCAGTTAATAAACCAGCAATCTTAAAAATTAGAAATTTTTTTTTTTCAAAAAACCTCAACATACAAGAGAGTTTAAGAAATTCCCAAAAATGAGTCCCTGGGAGATTATCAGTAATCTAAAATTGGGAGATTATCAGTAATCTAAAATTGGTTAATGTTATTGAATTCTTAATCGAGTAAAGCTGATCGTAATTTTCTTATTTTAGATTATGGCATTCGATATTGTGTAAGAAATATCAAAATGAAAATTAAATAATTTTTCGATCACGAATGCGGCAATTTGGCCCTGTTCTCTTTTCGAATTTTAAAGACAACCAAGTACACAAAAAAGATTCGGCTGGTTGACGGGTTTCACTTACGATTCGGTGCAACCGTTTAAGCCTTATTTCGGACATGTCTTTCATGCCTCCAATTCATGGACTTCAAACTTTTTTGGCTAGCCTGGGCTATCTTTGTCTTCCGTGTCAAACTTCGGAACCGCTCAATCGTTGTAACCGATGATACACATTCACCATAATCTTCAGTGAGTAATCGGTGTGCTTCCGCAGTACTTTTTTCAAATTAAAGAAGTAAAGCAAAACATCGCTAATTTTACGATTCGTTGGTAGAGAATTCGACATTTTCGAAGACCGAGTTTAGCAAATTTGGGAGACCACCCATGCCAAATACTAACTCATGTAAAAACAATTCAATTTAAAAACATTAATTTAGATATCTCCAGTCGTTCACGAGGTACCGGATTATTTCCAAAATGAAGAGGTTCTTTCTTCAAATATGGTATTCTGGCAAATAAAACTTACCAAAAGAATCAACCACGTATTGATCATTCCCACGACAGCCGGTTCTACGCACCGGAATGACCCGAGTTCACTCGTCCAAGGGCTGGGCTGTCAACTCAGCAATCACTGCTGCTACAACAACAACCACGTATTGATACTTCTAATTATCATCAACATGAGATAATTAGCCCCCTGAGTTGGGTCTAAACTAACTAAATACGAGTTTAGACCCAACTCAGGGGGCTAATTATCTCATTCGTTTGCGACCGAATACTTATTCGAACATGCGAGTTTTCTTATTTTTTGGATTTCGTTAATCGATATAGAATCAATGGCGAATTTTTACTCGAAAGCTAAAATGCATTGAAATTAATTTGGGGGTCCTCATGCGAGAATTAGCCCCCAGGTTTAATTGTTTAATCGTTATTTGGATGTATTGATTAATATGTATTAATAAAATTGTCAAACTCTGCAGGTGTCCAAATCTAGATTGATAGGTAATTAAGAACTTCAAAATATATAAATTAATTTACCAAAAACATTTTACAAGGAAAATATATAAGTAGTCACTCGATAAACAGATTAAATTATTCATTATCATTCACCATAATTAAATTTAGTTAATTTTTCATGCACTCTATAAAAAGATCATTGAGAGATTGATTGAAATAGTAGGTATCTACATAAATCTTGAATACATCTTATACAATTTTATAATCGAAACAAATTTTAGAAATAAGTTATCAATCAATAGCAATTTAGATCAAAAATTCTAACAAATCATATACAAAAATTTACCACGCAGTGGAGATGCTTATAACAATATTTGCCAGCTTTAGAGTTC
Source organism: Calliphora vicina (assembly GCF_958450345.1). Classification (NCBI taxonomy): domain Eukaryota; kingdom Metazoa; phylum Arthropoda; class Insecta; order Diptera; family Calliphoridae; genus Calliphora; species Calliphora vicina. The sequence goes on along the minus strand of NC_088781.1, from coordinate 54,931,009 downwards.
TGGAACTCTAGATTTTTCTACAATAGATTACATTTTTTTTATTTAAAATTAACGTTCAATAGTAACTTTACTAATTTATTTTTTATTTATTTTGTTGCCGCTTGCATTTTGTGGTTAAGTCAAATCTGTAAATAGTTTAACACTTGCTCGTTAATTGTAGCAGCACATTTTAAATAAGTGTGTTGATTAGTAGCCATTTAACACTCTATTTAGCTTGGGTTTTCTCTAACAAAAACAATAATGAATCAAATGTAAATTAAAGAAAATCTTTCTCTAAACTATTTATATACTCGATACGGTTGAAAGCACTTAGCACGTTCTTTTCTTATGGTTAACCACAATCACATACATATGTACGAGGGTGGATCAATAAGTTCGTGACTTTTTGGATTTCCCGGATCTTAACTGAAAGGGCAACACTGCTCATATCAATTGGCATCTGTCAGTTGACTCCAGTCAAAATTTGAACAAGCTGCGTCATTTAGTGTGTGTTTGACAGCTATTGATAGCGGACTACCTTGTAACTTGAGGAGATATTGGAAAAAAGCTTTATTTTTTGCGAAAAAAAAAATTAAAAAAAGGCTACCATCAATTTCAATAGTAAAAAAGTGCTTTACTGAATATTGTTGCGGCTAAACGATCTGGACATCCGGTTGAGGTCTTCATACCCGGAAAAAAATTAAAAAAAAACCCGTATTAGGTCGAGATTGAAAGTGCAAGAGATTGTGGAAGCCATATACATCTCTCATGGCTCAGAGGTTTCAATGTTGAATAATCAGTTGGGTATGAGAAAGCTTTCCGCAACATGGCTGCCGCGTTTGCTTACAATCGAGTGCACAAATGTGTACACACGTGCGAAGTTTCCATGGCAAAAATCCATTAATTAGGCTACGAAATGCACCCTATCCCGCCCTATTCTCCGGATTTAAAATAATTTTTTTTTCCAAAAACCTATGTTTCATTCTAAAAGGCACGGATTTTTTTGACCCACCCACGTATACTTGGTGGAATAGAGGGAGGGGAATTATATATATATAATTGTACATATGTTTACATTAAAGGTGCTTTACGATTAAGTCATTTGATTAGATTCCAACCAGACACATATATTTTTGAAATTTCCTCTGAGATTACTGATTTTTTTCGATATATGTATGTATGTGCAAAATAATGTAATATAAAACTTAATTTCTCGCTTTTGATCAGTGGTGTGTACTGTAAGATTGTGATACACTTGAAGAATACAGTTAGAATGATGGAAAAATGGAATGAAAGGAAAAAATAATTTTTAAAGGCGAGAAATCTGAAGTAATGAAAATATGATATAGTTATAGCTTGCATGGAAGACGCTGTATTCGCTGGGTGTCTGTATGATAATTGAATGTCATTTTCTATCATATACACTCCGGCGCCTGAGCTAAATTCCATTTTGGATCCATCAGTAAAAACAGCACAACCTTTAAACAGTTGTTCAGATCTAATTCAATCGTCGCTACTTGGAAACTCTATTGGGGGTGTAACTTCGAAGTCTAAAGTCTCTACCATATGGTCCGAAATTCCCTATGGAATTCTATCCAGACCTATTCGACCTACCTCCTTTTTTTGTTGACCTAAAGAAGACTCATAGAGTCTAAGCCAGTTCCTGGTCGCCACACTCGCCATATAGTAATTCTCAATGGGTAAGGAATATATCCAATGACGCCTGTGGTGTGCTACCAATCGCAGCAGTTATGCCAAGGAAGCACGCCTTTGAAGGAAGCACCATCCTATAGCTGCGTTTCCTAGTTCCCTCCCACAATAACTATACTACCATAAGTAATAATGGGTAGGGTCACACATTACAAATATTTGACGAAAAAGACGTAACCACTAATAGGGGGGTCAGACGGCATGTATTGCTTGTGTATTGGGACATGTATTCGATACATATGAAATTCCATGTGTATGTCAAAATTCACGTTATACATACGATTCATAATTTCCACGTTCAAACGTACATATGTAATTGCATGTGACAAAACCTCTATTAGTTTATATGTTTGTTGTTTTTAACAATATATTTAATTAAAACATTTTTAAATCACAATAAATATATTTAATGCAATGAAATTTATTTTGTTAAATAGAACATGCTCTAATTGCCAAAAATGTCACGTGTAATACACATGTATTTTACATACACAAAGTTTCATATGGATCACACGGTATGTATATGTTTACATATGGAAAAATGTCCCAATACATGGCACAAAACGCAAGCAATACATCTGACCCCCCTTTAAATAAAATACATTTGAATTCATTTATTTATTTCAAAAACTTATTTTACTTACTAAAAAAATTATTTTTGTTTTATTTGATGCTGTTTGATCTTCCAAAACACTTGTAAGAGTATACACGTCAAACAAATTTGTGCTAAAAAAAGTGGCTATGCTTTTTTGAGCAAATATTTGCCATGTGTGACCCTACCTTTACAACCATAATGTAAATCCAATTTACCATATCTGGTAGTAATCCTCAATTATTAATAACAATGGAATTCCTGCATGTATAATTGTCATAAAACGGATCTTTATGACTTTCCTGAGTATTTTTCTTTCGTGATAATCTGTTATTAACGAAGATTCCAAAAAACTTGGCTTCTTCTGATAAAATCAGCTCAACGGCGTCTTCCTGTCGAAGAGTAACACAAAGTTTCAACTTGGAGTAAGAGTACCACAAAGTTCCAACTTAAGTATATAGTTTCCAGTAAATATGCCTATGATAAGTCTAATAAATAGAGTTCCTTCCAAATTCCAAGAGAGTCTTGGTTCTTACTCCTGACAAATGTTACTTGTAGACCACCCATGTTTCTTCTCCATAATGTAAACTTGAAAAGTAGAACCACATTGAAGGTGTAGTACTTAATGTTACTTCTCTCCGTTGTATTAGCTCCTACAAATGTATTTATGGGTAACACATACGTTCCAAATTACGTCGAATAGTACCAAAATCCAAGATAGTCCCCAGGGGTATAGTTCCTTGGGAGTGCGATTTTCCTTGTCACTTGGGCCATTTTTAAATCGACCCGCCCTACTACCCACTTATATATTTTGAGATCAAGTTCGCCGATTTCCTTTGATGGTAAAAAGTTACGATTGCAGCTGAACTGTAACTATAATAAAATCTACTATAAGTTCTAAATATTGAAGACGATGCAAGAAAGAGTTTGCAGATCTGGATATTCCGACCGTAAATCGAAATCCAGTGAGAGAGAGAATACATAAACCGTTCGTTCGGTGAACAATGATTAGCCTGTTTAAGATTTACCAAGTGAAGTGCATTTTTTTATTCCACCAAATACTTCTTGGAAATAAAATAGCCTTTCAGCAATGGTTTTTGACAGACGACCTTTTGCTTCAACTACATTTATTGACTTTGTCCAATTTTGGAAGAACCTGCTATTTAGCTTAAGGTTCATACTTAAATACATCTTTCGTAGAGGACTTCTGAAGCTATACAATTGAATTTTTCAATTTAACAATTTAAGGAGTCTTTTTTAATGGCATTCAACGCGAAGAAATCTAAATTTTCGACGTATAACTGTTCATGCGACAGGGCAACAAATGGTCCGCTCCTCTCAGCTAAATGGCCTGCTGATATCGGCTGGCTAAATTACTGGCTAGGAACACTTGAAGGGAGGATCACATAGTTAATGTATGTATTTTATGATTCATTGTGAATCCACAGATATTGATTGAGAAAAGTTTTGCTAGCTTAGTGTATTTTACTATACCCTTGCGTGATAGTTGAGGGCTTATACAGATGAAATGAAAGCTGATGTAATTTTCCTCAACACACCTGGGTGCCTCGATAGACTAGTCGATAGTGTGCTGGACTATTAATCTGAGGGTTGCGGGTTCGATTACTGGGTGTATCTGCAGACAAGTAAAATGCTTCGCAGTTTGTGCTTTTTTTTAAAACCGCCAGCGAATATCATTCTCGCACTTTTTGAATCTTCATCTGGAAATATCTAAGTTCAATTCAAGTTTACTCATGCCTAAAATATTCTTCAATTTCCTGTTGTCCATAGATTCCTATTAGAAATACATATGTCTGCATACATCTCGTTGAATTTGTCAACAAGGAGTTCAAATAGAAAATCACTGAGAAACTCCAGAAGCCCACTTGAATTTGTATAGGCTTCAAGATCTGTTCCGTTTCTCCAATATTATTGTGGCCTGATACAAAGCATGTGTTTGTAGAGTATTTGTAGCTGTCTGCTCTCAGCGAATAAATATGCTTCAAATTGGCTACACCCAGAGAAAAAATGAACACATCCGTGTACGATTTGACACCATTCGGTGTCAATAGTGTATCAACCCCGTATGTGCACAAATTGTACACGAACGGTGTCAATTTGACAACGAAAAAATTACACAATTCAGTTGTCGAATTCACACCATCCGTTGTCGATTTGACACCGTTCGTGTACGATTTGACACCAGACCGTTGTCAATTTGATACCGCACCGTTGTCAATTTGAAACCATATGTTGTGGATTTGACACCGTTCGTGTACGATTTGGTAATTGAAATAAATAATAATTCCTTTATGTTTTACATTTATTTTTAAATACAATACGAATAAATACTTAAATATAAAATACATATAAATTTCATGTTTAAATTTGGCAAAACATTGGTGGCAATTGTCGGAGATCCTGTATGTGAAATTTCAAATAGCACCCCTAATTGTGGCACTGCTTCCACAGGTCATCATTCTAAAAAATAAAACAAATACTTATTGTATTCTATATTGATGATAATTATATATATAGCTCTACTTTCCTTTTAAATGTACAAAAACTGTATGTTTATTGTTTCCAGGAATTTTTGGAGGTGTATGTCGTCAGTGGATTCGGTGATCTTCTCATTTCTTGTACTGCCTGGATCTTCATCTGCGTCAACACAAATTCACTATTAAACACAATTACACTTTCTTTTATACATATTTTCATTTTTAAATATTTTCACTTTTTTAATATAAATAAAATTTAAAACTCACTTATAAAAACAAAGCAGAGCAAAAAGTTTCGCCGCAACACTTTGACAATAACTTGTCAGCAACTCACGTTGAGATGCGTCGGCGTTTAATTTAACAACATGGCGTTGTCGATTCGTACCCATTTGTTTACAAATTGTAAACGTACGGTGTCGAAAAAAAAGTGACACCGTATGGTGCCAAAATGACACCAACCGTTGTCGATTTTGCAACGTCATTTTTCCCTCAGTGTAAGGTATTATTTTGTATATAATGTGAGTAGTCTATATCTCCAGGAATGTTGGGCTTCTTTGAACGCAATAGCGCAATTACCAATATTGTTGCGTTAGTTTGACAGGTAGCCGTCCAAAGCCTTTCGTCTTATGTACAGCTCACGTGGGTCCATTTAACGTTCCCTTTGTGTTGCGTTGGCACGGAGATATTGCTGGGAACTCATTGAAGATGTACTTGCGAAGGAGCGAGCTACATGAATTTGAGATGAATAATTTTGTCTCTGAATAGATAGATTTTATCTGCGTGCGTAATTTGGCTGATTTAATGGATCTCGAAGTCATTAAAAAGATCCTGACCAACCGTATAAAGACAGAAACCTCTAAACTTACAGTTTTGATTTTTTTATTTCATTGAAATTATTATTACAATTTATAAAAAAAAATATTTTTATATGTAGTTCTAATCACTAGTGATGAAATTTTAAACCTTTTTCGGAAACCTATCCATTATGGTTTTTATAGAACTTTCTGTCTCTTTGTTCGAACAGGCTGTCCATCTCCTATTAAAATCTGCAACACTTTTGGACACTTTTTTTGTGCTCTTCAATTCTCTTTTAAAAATAGCCCAATATCTCCCCAATGGCCTTAGCTCCAGGCAGTTTGGAGGATTTGCCTCTGTTGGTACAAATACCACATTATTTTTCTTTTATCACTCAATACAATTCTTACCATAGTGACAGGATGCCAAATCAGGCCAAAAATAAGTGGAGACATTATGAAGACTTATGAATGGAAGCAGCCTTTAGTTTTAATGAAAAACGTGTGTTAAGAATTTTTCGATCCCAGTCCTTAATTCATAATTTTCCTCATAATCCCAATTTGCAAAACTTCGTCTTATGAATGAATGAATACTTACGTCATTTTAAAAAATTATAAGTCTAAAGAAATTAACTGTGAAATAAAATGGAAACTTGTGGTATCCTCGAATCAATATTTAATTCCCAAACTGTAAATGAATCGAAACCATCATTCTACAGTCAAAGACTTTAGTCTTCCAACATTGTTGCTCGGAAAGTTTTGGGACTTGTTACACTTTCCAAAAAAGCTGTTTATTTCAAGATCCTTATTTATTTTAAGCCGCTTAATAGATTCAATCAATATTTGAATCAAGCGAAGGTCTTAATTACTGTTTCTTCTGCGTTTTCGGAGAAATCATTTGATTTCGCCTGTATTCGGTATTTCGAAGAATATTATAAGAAATTGTATCGTTGTTACTACCTAATCTTATCACTTAATATTAACCAAATAGTAAATGCGTGTTAACAACATTTGTATCGCATTGTTCGGTCGGAACTTGATTATTATGAAATATTTTCATCAATATCATACAAAGTTTTTTACGTGCGATCAAATAAATGACCACATCAGGTAGAAACTTAGCAGTACTCCTGCTTTGCACTATAATAATTTCGCCTATAAAACATAACAATCATAATTTAGGGCGGGGCGGGGAGTTTACATTTGCTTTTTTCTTCAATATAAACCGAAGCACTAATGTACAAATCTTAAATGATTTTAACTGCTCAGATAATATAAGAAAATTGTTTATACATTTTACTTGTCTGCCAAGTGAACTTTGTACCCCCACCCCCAAATGTAGGTACACAACACCTTCCTACTAGATAATCGACTACAAAATTTATATTTAAAATTTGACTCTTTGAAATATGACATGGAATGAATATGTTTTCTCTAACTTGTGTTTTCTTTCAAATTTTCAACAAGCTAATTTTTAGTAAAATATTTTAGTTTTCAATTAAACGATAGAACTAAAATATATGTATGAATGTAGTTTCCAACAACTAAAATGACATCATCAACCAACTATTGAACTAGTATTTAATTTTTCACCAAATTCAAAGTGGGTGGCTATAGAAAACACAGAATGTCTACTTTAGGTTTTTACAAATAAGTTGTATCTTATTTTATTACTGCTGGGATGCAGTGAGTTGGGGATAAATACATTTATTTATGTATGTAAGAGTATAAAACGAAAAAACTAAAACTTAAATGGGATGTTAATTTGTTGTAGTAACTATAAACTTTTAGCACAAAGTACCAACTAAAAACAGCATGTTGTCACCTTATTCTTTTGTGTCTTTTGTGGTGTGGCGCTTTTTTAACGAAACAAAACTAATATCAAATCGCATAACAGTGTAGTAGATTCTTGCACCGTAGTCTCTATTATCATTAGAGCACAATAATTGTTTTTAATTAATGTGTTAAATTGTAAACAACAAATAACTATTTAACGCACTATTTGTTAGGGATATTCAGGAATATTGAAAAAAAAAATGTTTTATAAAAAGCTTAACACTTTGAAATGATGATTGTCATTATTAAATAGATAAATATGTGAGTGAAGATAAATTTAACTAGCTCAGACATAAACCACATTTATTAGCAAAGTTCATTTTACTGTTAAGAGAGCACTGTTAATCACTTAACAGTCATAATTCTTGAATTATAATAAATAAAATTATATCTACAATATCTGAAATAATTTCAGAAAAAGAAAAAAATTTAAAACAAGTAAGAGAGCTATATTCGGCTGTGCCGAATCTTATATACCCTTCACCAAATTATACTTCAAAATAAAAATTTCAAATATTTTTATGTAAGCAAAAATTTTTTTTTTAATTTTTTGGAAAGTTTTTTTTTAAATTTAAATTTTTTTTTAATATTTTAAATTTGAAATTTTTTTTTGTTTTTTAATTTTTTGGAAAAAAAAATTCGGGTTAAAAATAATTTTTTCCGATTTTGACCCATTGTAGGTCCAACTTTCTATGGTCTTATATACGTCGTTGCAAAGATCTTTGAAATATCTATGATTAGATATCCATATTGTCCATATTAATGTCTTAGTAATCCAGATAGGTCAAAAATAGGTTAAAATCGAGGTTGTCCTGGTTTTTTCCTCATATCTCAGCTATTTCTGGAACGATTTTGCTGATTTTAAATATGAAACTTCTCGAAAGGATGTCTGACAGAATTATTGAAGATTTGGATCCCGAACAGACAGACGGGCATGGCTCAATCGACTCCGCTATCTATAAGGATCCAGAATATATATACTTTATAGGGTCGGAAAATTATATTGTGGAAATTACAAACGGAATGACAAACTTATATATACCCTTCTCACATTCCATTGTAGTACCGATAGAACAGTGAAACGCAAACCAAATTGAGTCGGTGATCCAGCGAATCAATAGAGTTGGATCCCTACTGGCATCAATAATCTCCTTCGCCCTCTCCTGTACGCGGTCGAGAAGCTCCAAAATAGACTTTGAAGCACCGGGCCATACATGGAAGTTGTGTTCCATTTTCGGTCGGATATAGGGGTTGTAAATAGTGAGGAGATCAGATGGAGTGAAGTAATTCCTACATCGTTTCAGAAAACCGAGACCCTTGAAAGATGTGTTTAGACCAGTGGAGATCACACTATATTCTCATGCCCAGCACATCAAGAGCGTATGATTCCACAATATTTACACCACCCATAAATACAAATGAAGCGACATGGTCTATCGTTCGTTTATGTTTCAACATGCAACACTATGTTTTGCGAGCGCTAAAAGCGACCATATTCGCACGACCCCATTCAGAGATTGTCAGAATGTTCCGATTAAGGGAATCATTCATATTTTGCCTCATTGCCCCAATCTCCAACAGGCTTGGTCTGTAACTGAATGAATATGAATGGCAAATGTTGCTGTCATCTGCAAAAGAATATATAGGATTGGAAGTTTGATGTAGATGGTCGTTTAGAAAAATATGAAATAGAGTAGTACAAAGAACGGAGACTTGGGGTACCCCTGAATTTAACTTGAACTCGTTTGATAAGATCCCATCTATATCAACTCTTATAGTGCGAGAAGAAGTTAATACCGACACCAAAAGCAATAAGTGCACCATGCCACACTCTATAGAATACCCTGGAAATATCTAGAGCCATCACTTTACTTTCGCCAAAACGGTGATTGAAACGACACCATTTTTCCGATGGCGATCGTTAAGCAAATTGTTGGACTCCAAATATTTCCATAACTTTGGAAAGTGCAGAACAAATTGATATTGGACGGGATTTTTTAGGGTTATTAGTAATTGGCGAGATATTAGCAACCTTCCAACATTCATTAAATACGCAGGCACGGTATGAAGTGAGGAAAAGGCTAGCTAATGGACGAGTGAACGTCGAAGAGCGCTGAGATACGATAAAACCCTTTTTACAGCACGAGCTCGAAGGAATATATTTGGTCAGTGGTTGATCACTTTCCGGCAAGTGAGAATTACTTGCGAATAATTCAGCTAAAAAGTTAGCTTTATGTTTGGTCATATTGGAATTGAGGAACTTGCATTATCCTTTAATCTTTTAACGAATGACCAAAAACTTTTACTACCCCGGGAAGCAGTAAGAACTTTAGTACGAAGTCGTTGCTTTTTGTATTTTGACACTTTGACTTTGACACACGAAGATCTCGTCTTTTTGCGTAGCTAATCAGTTTTGGTTATTGCGCCATGTTCTGAATGCTTCCTCTATGGTTCTGATTGCTGTTTTGCACTTCTGATTAAACCAAGATTTTTGTGTAGGTCCAATTGAAGATTTCATTTTATACCCTTCACCTTCGTGAGAAGGGTATATATAAGTTTGTCATTCCGTTTGTAAGTTCCACAATATAATTTTCCGACCCTATAAAGTATATATAGTCTGGATCCTCGCGGAGCCGATTAAGCCATGTCCGTCTATCTGTTGAAATCAACTTTTCGAAAATCGGTCCACAAATGGCTGAGATATAAGGAAAAAACGAGGACAACCTCGATTTTTGACCTATTTTTTACCTATATCTGGATTACTAAGTCATTAATATAGACAATATGGATATCTAATGATAGATATTTCAAAGTCCATTGCAACGATGTATATAAGGCTATAGTAATTTGGACCTACAATGGGTCAAATTCGGGAAAAATAATTTGAACACGAATCTTTTTTTCACCAAAAGTTTTTTCGCTAAATATTAAAAGAAATATTGAAAAAAAACAAAAAAAAATTTAAAAAAAATTTAAATTTTAAAAACAATTGGAAAAATTTTTTTTTCCAAAAAATGAAAAAAACATCTTTGGAAAAAAAATACCTAAAAATATTTAAAATTTTTATTTCGAAGTAAAATTTGTTGAAGGGTATATAAGATTCGGCACAGCCGAATATAGCTCTCTTACTTGTTTTACTATCTTACGGTAAATAACGTCACAGTGGGCACTTAAAAAATCTCATTTTTTGGAACATATTTTTCGATTTTGTCGATCTTCTGAAGGACTATTTATATTTGAAATTTCAATTCATTCGGATCATAAATAGATTTTGAAATATTATTTGCATGATACAGCTGTCGCTGGGTTTATAGTATTCGGTCCATTGAGACTTGGGTCGTTCTGGAACGGAGACATAGTTGTCGTGTGAACAAAAATTATAATACAATGACTGTTGCTGACATAACTGATCTGCATTGAAACTTCTTAAAGTTTAGATAAGATTTCAAAGAATATCAGGCTGGATAGTTACGAAATGAAAACCTTGAATATTATCTCCTTTTATTAAGCATTCGTACATAATTCATAGATATGAATTGTTGGTTTAGATTTTGAAACTGATAATTGTGATGATGGCAGTGTTGACTGTGTTGACTGTTGATGCTGTGTTATACCAGCAGATAACGAAACACATGCCCATATACCACGACGTTCTCTAGCACTTATCTTCTTTTGATTCTTTGCTTTTATTTAATAACCATATTTGTTTAATACTTATCTCGCATCACCAACTACTTGTACTTGATGTGTATCAGATTGCAATTAATTTTTTTTTTTTTTTTACATTTTTTGCCCGCATTAATATCAGTTTATTATATATGTAATCATACGTCTGACCACCCAAAACCCTCTTTAAAACGTTTGTTCGAACAAACTATAATATACTTGAAAAAAACGTTCTGTTTTATTTTTGTATGTACTCGTATTGATACATTTTATTGTATTTTATTTAATTTAGTAACAGAATTTCATATTTTCTTTATTTTTTTTTTGTGACTGCAGACTTCAGAGCGTTTCTTATCTTTATTGTTTTATATTTGATTTGTTTGAAAATCTTTGCTTTGTTGTCTATCTTGTATCTATTCTGTGCTAGTCGTCGTGTCGTATCTATCTATTTGTACGTTCCAATGACGATGTCGACGTAACGTATGTAAATACATTGGATTTTTTTTCTACATTTTTTTTTATAATTTTTTATTATTTATGTACAAATAGTGAATTTTTCAATGAGCAGATGAAAACAACTGCAAAATGTTAACGACCACTCTTACGTTCACGTTTCTATGAAATTTTTTTTCTTTTTTCTCTTGGTTTTTGTATTTTTTTGTTTTGCTTTTTTTACATTAAAACGTTGGGTATCTTGGCGTTTATTTTGTGTTGACGTTGATGGCCCCTGTATAAACATTAATGACGTAATAGAGAAAAATGTGATCAAAATCGATTTTGATTTGTTTTTTTTCTCTCGTTTTTTTGTTTTTTAAATTTCAAATAATTTGGCTGTTTTTAAAAATGATCAACATGTTATTGAACTCTACATACATACCTCGATGTTTAATTTAAAAGCTACATTATAAAGCTGTTGTTGTAATTGGCTCTCTGCCTATTTTACTCTCTTTGAATTTATTAAGTCAGACTCTTTCGTTATCGAATTGCAGTGACTCAAACAAATTTGTAATTAATTAATCGTGTTTTTTATTGTTGACACAACTATAAGGCCTCAATTTACAATTCATCATTAATTAGAAGTATTTTTTATTTTAATTACAAAAATATACAAAAACTAGCTAAACTTTTTGTCGAAATGTAATAGCAATGACCCAGTTTATATTCAATTTATTCACAGGGATGTTAATCTAGAGAGGAAGAACTTTATAAAGAAAATAATAAAAAATTTATTTTGTATTGTTCTTCAATTTTAAAAACCTTTCAAATCTGCTCACATTCTTTCACCAAAATTTCTAAAAACCCGAAATAAAGTTGCCACAGAAGTCATTGTCGCTGGGCATGCTTCTAAGACTATGTTGACTTATCACAGTCACTGAGTTCATTCGGATATGTGCAAGTCCGTTGATGCGTCTACCGTTGACTGGCTATTCTGCAACCGTTCTTCGTGAACCAACTCATTGTCATAAACTCTTCATGCTCACTTTGTTTAAATTTGAAGGATGGAAGGGGTACAACCTCATCTACATTGGCTTTTCCCTATGCTCGGCACTCAGCCATATCGTGAAGTATTCCTACCAAGGAACAAGGATTTCAAGATAATTTGCCTGTTTGAATAGATATTCACGGCAGTTTAGCAGACGATATTCAGGCAGTCCACAACATTCTTAATCACAGAACATCTTTCTCAAAAGCACTACTGTGATCCTTCTTGATATGTTTATTCGCCAGAATAACTGTCTGCTAATTTCATGATCTCTATTCAGATGTGTGAATCATAGTCGCTAACTCTTCGGTGCAATCATTTAATATACGAAGGCAAGATTATCTACATTGGTATTACACTATACTCCGACATGATCTCAATCTACACTGATGGTTCAAATACAAAAAAAGAGGCACGGGCTCGGGAATCTTCTCAGATGAGCTGGACATTTTGATGTCTCTTCGATTACCCGATACCTGCACGGTTTTCCAGGTTTATGCCATCGATACAGCCGCGAGAAGAATCCGGGAACTGAATTTCGAAAATTCGACTATACATATCAACTTGGACAGCCTTGCATCAATCAAGGCTCTTAACTCCAACGTTATTATGTCGAAATGTCTTCTCAATTGTATCAAATAACTGGCACAACTGACACAACATCACGTCGAGTTGATATGGGTTCCAGGACATGAGGGCATCCGGGGAATTGAAGTATTTGATGAATGCGCAACCAACGGATCGTCCCTGGACGTATCTCTCGCGCAAAGGGATATTCACACTCCCTTGGTAACAGCGAGACGGAACTCAGGTAGTCAAATATCATCACTTGTAGAATATCCAGAATGCTCTGGCCCAATCTGACAGAGGAATTCGATTAGGCTTCTTACGGCTAATACATCTTGGTAGAGCTCTTTTCCATGATCTGGACTGTCTCAGAGATGTGTCACTAGAAAATATGATCAGATTTATTAGAAGTACCGGCTGGTTCCCACGGGAACCACAGGAATCATATATGTAGTCAACGAAATTAGGGAGGGAAACTATTCTCACTTTATGTATGAATTTTCAGCATAAGTGAAAGGTACAATGATCTAAGACCGGCACATTTGATCTCAGCCAGTCCGCAACTAGCTTAAGACATTGAGAATCAAGCGATTTTGTTGAAATCCTTCCCCGAAGTCCAAGCTTTGATTTTATTAGAAATGAGTTTAAAAGTGGGTTATAAAGATTTCTGAGTTATCCACGATCTAGTCAGTTTCAGGATTTTTATAAATGTCTTACGTTTTTGTTCCGAATGACCAAAATGCTGCATACATCAAACAACATCAAGGTCGAATGTAGACATTTTCGAATGACGAGGTTCCGCAGATTCTCAAATAATGTTTCAAATTGGTCTGGGCATTTGCAACATTCAGATCTGACTATAAATTATCGAATTTGAGACAATAGTATAATGAAAATGCAAATTATATGTAATTCGAAAGTCTATGAATTCCTTATACTTGGAGGGCTTAGGTTTGTAGTATCTTAGGGATAATCCCGTGAGATCTAAACACCCGAACAGATCAATCCGCTACCAATTTTCGATATGTGTTCTAGGCATGATTGGGAAACCCATTGAATGTCAATGTGCATTGAGAAAGGTTCACATCATATGTGTGATGTATCATGTGGACTACTTGCCCACAATTGTCGGAGCAAGAGTATAGAATTAACTTTGAATCAGCGATTTATATTGTGACCAACCCCTGATTGGTCACATTACCAATTCATGCGACATTACCCCGAAACACCTGCGTGTTAATGAATCTATGCAGTCTAATGATGGAATGTTTTACTATCTTATTTAGAGATGTACAATATTCAGTATAGACAAACGCTATCTGACTGCAAAAGAATTGGGCAATTCATCCGATAATACTTGCGATTCCCTGATTCCAAGAAGTCAGTGTCAAGCACGAATGTTTTGCTATCTCTCAGAAACTCAGAATCAGTTGATATTCATTTATAGGGTGTTTCAAACTTAGACTTAACTTTATTGTTGGCATTCATTTGAAATATTCCTTACAGGCTTTGGCAAATTATGTAATGGTTCGATGCGCATAAAGGTATAGCCAAATCATCATAGTGATTGAGCATGACTGGGCTAGTATCCCAGCTTGAGGTTGACCAAGCAATAGGCCAATATGCCTAACATCTGATTGACTAATTCATCCTATTCATGCGATATATTTCCCTGGATTATCTGCGAGTTCCGGAATCCATATCAGAATCATGCTTCACTTTCTACATTAGAGATTTCGTATAGCAAATAAACTCAGAGTTCTTTCTCCATAGCGTCGCATCGTTAAAGATCTCTTTGAAAGGTGTTTCAAGATTAAACATAGTCGAAATTCTTAAGTTTTTTGCAATCGATTTTATTGATTTTATACCGATTAAAACTACAATTCCACTTTTATAGTATAAAACCTTAAAAGTATTGGACCAAAATTGTAACACCAAATAGAGTTATTTTATACTTCTTTTAAAATGCTGGAAAAATTCCAAGACTTAATCTTAATCGAAAAAAAATTTTACTGGATTTTGGTATTAAAAATTTCCCGGGAATTCTCGGGAATGGAAAAAGTCCGGGAAATTAGGAACCCTACAAGCAAGTGATAAATATCCACAACCTCTGATCTTATCTAATCTAATTGAATTTTAAGAAAAAATAAAAATCATTTTAATTACAAAAATAATAAAAGAACAATTAGTAAGATTATATATGAGTTGGTCAGCATTTTATTATAATTTATTTAACAACTAATTTTAATAGATTTAATGTGAGTCCCCCCATATTTAAGATCATTCAAGTGGTAGACAAAAACCATCATCAAGCTCTATAGAAAACACTGAGTTTGTGTGTAAATGATTTCTAATTGAAGTTGTCATTAAATATTGGAAGCACTTATACATCAGAATCTTTTATATTTTGTTGGGATAACAAATAAAACGACAAACTTAATATACCGTGTGTTATTTGAGCAGCATTTAAAAGAATCCGCAAAATGCTTCATCAGCCGTTTCTTTTTGTGTGTGTGTGGGGTTTTTTTTGTTGTTGTTCGCCCTCTCCCATTATTTGTTCTCTGTGTTTAAAATGTGATAAACAAAATATTTTTGTTACTACTAGTGTATATTTATTTTGTCTGTCCCTTCGTCTGTCTGTTAAGTTATTCTGACAGATTGTTTTTAGCTTATTCATATAGCTTCGTTCGCATCGTTGAAGCGATTGCTTGCTTCGCTCGTCGCTCGTTATCTTACATGTGTATTATGCGAACATGATGTTACTCTCTTTTCTCACCGTTAACGTTGACGTATGCGTAACGTTTATTTATATGCAGCTTGGCCAGATGTGGCGGATGAATGTTATTTTAGCGATTTTTTTTGTGTGTGTAATTTTATTAACACAGTGGTTTACAATGCAATGAAAATGTTTCTTAAGTATTTCATTTATAAGTCAAAATCCAAAAATATTCTTATGAAATTTGTATTCTTTTAGTATTTTATTACTTATATTAAGAAACAAAATAAGAAAATGTTTAATTAAATTCTGAAAATAGAAAACAAACTAAAAAGTGTTTATTATTAAGGTGTTGACAATACAATGACCTTAAGTATATTTTATAATTTATATGTAGTATATTTTATGCAATGAATTGGACCCATACTTTGCTGTGAACCATAAGCCCTATATCGTAAAGTTAACACCGCAAACTTGACTGTCTTATGTGGGTCCTGTCTCTTTCCCTTCCGCCGTCTTAAGTTGTGTTTGAATTCATCCGAAAAGATAACAGTATTCCATTTATCAGTTTAAACATTTTATGGCAAATTGTATACGAGCAGGACGGTTTTTTAGAAATAAATTTTCAATTTTAGATTACTGAGTAATTTTTGGGAATTTCTTAAACTCTCCTGCTATAATATTATCTTGTCTTGGATTAGTTTTACGAGGTCTTCCTCCTGGCTTACGATTTGTTTGTAATTTTAGAAACTGCTTATTATACCCTTCGCCATGAGTGACCGGGACAACCTCGATTTTTGGCCTATTTTTGATCTATATCTGGATTACTAAGTCATTAATATAGACAATATGAATATCTAATGATAGATATTTTAAAGTCCATTGCAACGATGTATAGTATGTTGGACATACAATGGGTCAAAATCGGGAAAAATATTTTTTAACCCGAATTTTTTTTTCATCAAAAATTAATTTTTGTCATAAATTATTTTTCCAAAGAAAAATTTAAAAAAAAATTAAAATTTTTTTTTAAAAATTTAAAAAAAAAAGAAATTTAGAAAAAACTTTTAAAAAAAAATTAAAAAACAATTTCAAAAGAAAAAAAAATTAAAAAAACTTTTATAAAAAATTTCGAAAAAAAAATTAATTTTGTTTACCTAAAAATATTTAAAAAAACTTATTTTTAAGTATAATTTGGTGAAGGTTATCTAAGATTCGGCACAGCCGAATACAGCTCTCTTACTTGTTTTTTAATTGAATATATATCACCTTCAATCCAGTACACAGTGGGGCAGAATCAAAATTGTTAAATGTGGATCAAATTGTTCCTAATATTTGCAATCCTATTAAAATTTTGATATAAATTTTAGTTTTAGAACCTCAATAAATATGTGATATTTATTAGTCACGGTCCATACTGTGAAACATTTGCTGCAAAACATTTTTAAATTCTCCTTTGAAACTCCATTCGTGTCCACACAGTGAAGTTTTTGCTTTTCAGTTTTTGACATTTCTGTACAGAACGAATATGAACGAATAAATGTGGATGACATACTCAACAAAAACTTCATGTACATGAAACAGAGTACCCTTTTCCATTCCTCTTTCCCCTTTCATCAATAAACTGAAATGTTTTGCAGCAAATGTTTCACAGTATGGATGGGGACTTAACAAAACTCAATGAAATTTCAAATAACAATGTGTAAAAAAACTTGTCAAAATTGGAGCGAAAATTCCAAATAGAGTCCAGATATCCTTCGGGGCTGAAAAAAATACTTTTAGAGTATGTGGCCCAAAGTTGAAATTTTGATCAAAAATAGGACAAATTCCGAAGGGCGTAGGAATTTTTTTTTATACCAAAATGGTCTCCGTAAAGATACCTTTTTTTTAATAAAAAAAAGAGTTAAGTTTTTGCCCAACAGCAAAAAACTAATATTTTTTGAATTTTTAAATTGAAAATGGTTTATTTTTCGATCCATAATTGATATTGCTCTGAAATCGTTTGAATTTGTTTAAATTTAAACAATTTAATTTCGTAACAAAATAATCTGGCAGCCCAAATTGTTGTTGTTGCTCTGTTTATTATTGTTTTGATGTGTTTGTGTGCGTTTGAAAGAGTATGTGTGTGTGTGTGTCAGTTACGTTATGTTTTGTTGCGATTCGTTTTTCTAATGTGATCAGTGTTGCCACCAAAAAAAATATAAACTACACATGCCTCATAACTAAATTACACATATGGCCAAAAATTACACATGTAAATAAATTTTCGTGATCGCAAATAGGAGAAATTGACTAAAGGCCCTATTGCGAATACAAGATTTTTAAAACGTACATGAATATAAATGGTAAGTAATGAATTCTTGAGATCAGTAAAAAATATAACATGAAGTCTAGTATTTATAATACCAGCACAAAAATTAAAATTAACCCTTAATAGCAATTGGGGTTAAAAGTACCCTCAACTTTTAAAATCACGAAAAATACAGTCAATATGAATGGTGATAATTTTAATGTTTAATTTTAATTGACAATATTGTCTCCTTAATAAAACAGTAGTATATAATTTGTATGCCATTTCGAAATAATTGAGTTTAAAATTTTTGTGTTAGTAGACATCTAGAACAAAAGTAATATTTCAATTGATATTTTGATCCACTTTGTGGAAGTAGAATTTCACATTTATTATGCAATAAAAAAATAATAGTGTATATTAGGCCGGGTCGAATTGTATGAACGATAAAAAGTAAAAATTCTAAGAAAGGTTCCTCAAGAAACCATAGGTCTAAAATGAAATCCTATTTTGCGCATTTCGACTTTTATCCAATGATATTTCAGTATATATATTTGTTTTAATAGTTTTTTTATTGGATAAAAGTCGAAATGCGCAAGATAGGATTTGATTTTAGACCTATGGTTTCTTGGGGAAAACTTCTTAGAATTTTCCGTAGAATGCGTTTCTGCTATAAGATTTTTTATGAAAAAAATCGACCCAGCCTAGTGTATATCCCAGCAAAAACTTCGCTTACAAAGCAACAAATAATGTATTTTTTAATAACTTACATTTTAAGTAGTAAAGTCTAAAAAAACAAAATAAACAAACAAAACAAATAATCAGTTACTTTTTTTCAATTTGCCAATTTTTGTTACTGCATGTTTATTTTTAGAAACACAGAAAATAATATTGTATTACTGTATGAACACCATTATTTGATGCACAATAAAATAACTAAGCAGTGGTGTAGTGACTACAACAGTAGACTAGCCAACGGATAGTTGCTGGTTCGACTGTTGGCTGCGACTTATTTTTTTATTTTTTGTTTGCAAATACAAAATTCTATAAATAACTCTACTAACAAAACAACTTATTTTCGGCCAAAAAATAAAGGATTACTTTTGGGACATCGGGAACAAAAATAATGACTTCTTTCAGTAGAAAAATAAGTAGTCGAATCGTCAAATTCCCCTTATTTTTCGGCTTATTTATAAGTAAAGTTTTTGCTGGGATGCTTATACACTATTGTTTTATTAAGGGGACAATACATTTTTTTATATATGTAATTCGAATTTAAAATTACACATGAATTACACATGCATTCAATTACACATGGGCTACACATCCAAGTTAAAATTACACACAATATGTGTAATTACACATGAAGTGGCAACACTGAATGTGATAAACACTACACTTTGGTATGTGCTCATTTCTGTTTCTACTTCCTTCGCGTATACACTTGTGTCGTGTCGTGGGTTTGTTTTCTTTTCTGTTTTTTTTTTTTAGTTGAAATTTGTTTGATTTTTCACGATTTCTTGAGTCGGGCCGATACTACTGACTTGGAAAAGCAAAAATACGCGAGCATTTTTAGTTGCAAATTTGTGGTCATTGGTGGTGGCGGCGAATATATAACGCGAATTTTGTGTGTGTTTCACTCCTTCTTATTTTGCTTTATATAGAGTGACGCGTTTTGTTCAATATTTCGTTGAGTTTATTTTTTTCGGTTAGTTTTCTCGCAGTTTAAACTAGACAAAGCAAAAAAAAAACGCAAATTTCAAAATTCTGTTTCAATTTTTTTTTTTTTTTGAAAAGTGAGAATTTTTATTTGTGTTTGAAAATATCACCAGAGTGTTGTGTTCAATAACGTTTAAGATTTTTTTTAAATATATTTTTTTTGGTTTTTGCCGAATAAGTGAAAAGAAAGAAAAAAACAAAACACAAGTATGAAAATTTTCATTTTTTTTTTGTATCATGTGAATTTTTTCTATTTTTTTAATTGCCAAATTAAAAATAAAAAAAAAACTGAAAAACTACGTCAATAGTGGTGTCTGGGTTGGACCAGACAAATTAAAATATTTCATTGCTCTTTCTTCTTATGCTCTTACGTTTTTTTTTTCTACAAAGTTTACGTTGTATTACGTCGTCCTCTACGTCCTTTGCATATTTCTTTACGTTACGTTTTTCACCAGTGTTTTATTTTGTTTAATTTTTCTTAATAAATTACCTACTACGTGAAATTAGTTTTTTATTAATTAAATTTTTAAAAATTTGTTATAAAATAATAATAAATAATATTTAAAAGAAAATACATATTTAAATATTATCAGTGTCGTGTTTTTGTGATTATTATTTTTAATTGTTACTTATTTTAACTTTTTATATAAGCAAAACCTTTAAACTTAAAATTTAATTAAAAAAAAAATTCAATAAATTAAATATTTTTTTGTTTTGTTTTTATTTTGTATGCAGCTCTCGTTAATTTAAGACGACGACGACGTTTACGCGTAGATGAAGACGACGACTATTTATAAATAAAATTTATTAAATTAAATTAAAAAAAAAATAAAAAAATATTAAAACCAAAAACCCAAAAATATTTCAATATAATAAAATAAATAACAAAAAAATAAAACAATAATTACAATCCTGTAATCTTAAAGATAATCAATCATAAATTTAAATCCCAGAGAGAGAGAAATTTATTCTGTTTCTTCAACCACAAACAACAACAACAACAACTTAAAAACTTAATAATTAAAAAAAAGAGAGAAAGAGATAGAAGAGAGAACAAAGAAAGAAAAAAATATAAAAAAACGTCATCGTTTAACAATTTAAGGCTTCATTCAAATTTCAATAGTCTACCTAACACCCTACGGAATCAACAAGAAAATCCTCCCAGGAAATTTCCTCATAATCAACAACATTCAAGCAAAAAAGTTTGAAACAAAACTATTTTCCATCATATAATTAAAATTAATATTTTAAACATAAGCTTAAAAGTACAAACCACGGATCAATACCAAAGATGGAGGCAAAATTCTTGGCAGGCATACTTTCATTCCTCTCGATATTTTTAGCGATTTATGCTCAATCAACCGGTAAGTGATTTTATTTAAGTTCCTTTTTAAATTATTACAATTTTAAATATTTATATTAATATTTTAAAAAGAAAAACAAATAAATAAATAGCAATTAATTTAGGGCTTAATTAATTATTTTCGTTTAATTTTATTTAATTTTTTATTTTAAGTATATTTCTTTAAAAAGATTTACTTACTTACGTCTTATTTCCTTATTTAAATTAGTATGAAAATGAAAGAAATAATAATAATAACATTATATATTGTATATTATTGTTTTTATATTGTATGATTTAAAACCCCACTGTACTTGTTTCAAATAATACTACTCTTACAACATTTGCACATTTGTTGTGTTTATTGTTGTTATTTTTTATTGGTTTTGTTTTACGCGGTTTCAAGGCACCCTTTATCAGACCATTAAATCAGCCATAATTTTTGTGCTGTCACAAAAATATGCCTACAAAAGGGCAGTTTTATAAATATATAAATTCATTTTAAAATAAATAAATTATTATTTTTAAATTGACCTTTTATTTGACCTCTTTTATTAAACTTTTGAATATTACTTATGATCTATTTTACTGAATTGAACATTCCCGAATATGATACACAGCGAAGTAGCGAAATATTTAAGTACAAATACATATCGCACTCATTCAACAATACTGTATTAACTCAAAACTATAAAGCCATGGTAGGCGTTCATATTGTTCAGGTTACGATGATTTTCGTCAAACAACCCGAATGTGAAAAGAGCGTAATAGAGCGTAAAAATACACACAATTCATTCAGTTTCTTGATGTTGTTGTGGATATTTTATTTTTTACCCAAAAGAGCACACAAATTAAATGCCTCTTTTTGCCTACCAATGTTTTAAAGTGTTCAGGAGCGACAAAAAACTGTTTTCTTAATACTTAAGAAAGTTTATTTAACGAAAATCCCGCAATATTAAGAAAATCCATCAATACTTTCTTGTATTCCGCTGCATATCCATTTTATTTGTTCATTGTCTGCAGATAGTGTTATGTATTGTTTTTTGCTTAGTTGACTCTACAATCTGTTGTTGATCTTGGCCTGCATTTCGATCTTCAGCCTACTCTCTCCAGTTCTTAATGCCAATAATATTCGTGACGTTTTCCAATTAGGCTTTCCAGCATTCTGGTTCATTCGACTGATATGTAATAACCACCGTAACCGCTGCATTTAATGCGTAGTTCGTTAATTAGACGCCTATACTTTTCGTTAAAGCAGATGAGGTCATCGATTTTACGGAGGATCTTTCTCTCGAATACATACAGTTTTCGTCATAACCCATGTTTCATACCCATGAAGAATCACAGATAAAATAAACGTGTTGTCTTTGTTTATCGGGAGGTGGCTTTGTTTATTGACTATCGATTTTATGGAGCTTTTCTTTCGGGCAATTACAAGCATAAATTTCGTCATGTACTCATTCACCACCAAACCTAGTTTCCCCAATTCCTTCTCAATTCTTTAAAAGGTTGCAGTTATATTTTGCGATATCCATCCGACGATGTCAATGTCGTTTGCATATTAGAGGAGGATGTAAACTTTAGTGTTAATTGTAACTGCTTTATTAACTTTCTTAGCTATTTCCAAAATTTTCTCCCTATATGAGGCCTGTTGTAGTAGTGAATGATTCGGAGAGGTCGCTTTCTATTTTAATCGATGATTTAGAACCTGGGAGTTCCTGTTATATGTTGAGCTATACTTCCGACGATGTAAGGAGAATGGCACCTTGGTGTTAACTGTACCAGTTTCATTAACTTCAACTACCTCCAAAATATTTTCCATTGAACGATAAGCTGTCACCCTAGAACCCTTCAGCAACAGTCTTATTTAGCTCTTTTCAAGCTTTTAAAAAACAAAAATTTACTCTGTTATAATATTGAAGAAACTTCACGATAACCTGTCACCCTATCAGAGGCCTATTTTACCGATTATGTGGAGAAGTTTAGTTCCAGTTATATGTCGACCTATCCTTCCAACGATGCCGATAACGTTCGCATATACGAGGAGGATTCCTGTATCGAAGAAATTACGCAATAAACTGTCACCCTGTCTAAGGTCTCTTGAAACTGTGAATGATTCGGAGAGGCAGGTCAATTGTTGATTTGATCGGCCTAAAACCAAACTGATAAGGTTGAATAATTTCATGGAGAGTATTGGCTTCAATCTTTCACACAGTACCCTGAGTGCGCCGATCGACTAGACGTTAGTGTGCTGTACTATCAATCTGAGGGTTGCGGGTTCGATACCTGTCAGAGACTCTGGGTGTATCAGCAGACACGCTAAATGCTTCGTAGTTTGTGTTTGGTTTTATAAAAAATTAAATAAGAAATATCGTATCGTATGGATAAGACAATAATTTCGCCGTAGTTGACAGAAACATGATTATCTCCTTTTTGGTGTACGTTGAGTTTACAATCGGCGTGATTTGTTCCTATAGATTGTGCTGACTAGCTGATGCATGCACTCTTTATCTGCAAATCTCCTCCGTTCAACTGGAATTCCATTTCCTTGTTATTTTTAAGCCTGGTTATTGCTACTTTGATCTTATCTTGTGCTTTCGTTCCTCTAGGTTGGGCCGACTAGCTGATACATGTACTTTAACGGCTCTGTCGGTATTCCGTGTGCACCTGCGGCATTTTAAGCCGGGTTATTGTTACTTTGACTCATGTTGGTTTTGGAGGGGGCATATAACATCATCGCCTATGATGTGTTGCTTTCTGTAGCTGTATCTTCGGCCGCTAATACTTTGAAGAAATGTTGTTTCCAAATACCCAACAGATTTCCAGATTAGTCTTTATACAAAATAATGCTAGCATGCGAGTTAGCTATTTAACTTTTTGGTAAAATTTGCTGGCTTTGTTTGTGTTTCCGTAGTTGCCTATATCCTCGCATTGTCATCAATTCTATCTTCGAAATTATTTCTTCATTAACTCTCGATATCATTGCAATATTTCTCCCCTAGCCATAGAGGCAAATGAGGCCTCAGTGGGCGACTTTATAATCCTTGTCATACCATTGACTTATTTCTTGCCCTGCTTCTTAACCAATTTCTTCTTTGGCTGCTGATGAAATGGGAATACTTGCAAGGAGCAGTTGAGATAGCGTCACTTAATGGACTGATTCAGATTCATGTCGTTTGGCTATTACTAAGTGATCGATCTGTTTTCGTGTTTCTCTTTCGCTTTTTGGATTTTGTCATGTATAAATCTGGTGATACTTATGACCATAAATGTGACATGCCTTTGAATGGGATTGGAACTAACACTCTGGTCTTGGCATCGCATTAGCTCCTTTGGATTGGGTTCCTTTCTTTCCACTCTGTCTGACATCATTTAAAAATTCTCGTTTCTTTTATTTAGAACAGTGAACAATTAACATCAGATAGGTATCAGAGTGACCGGACAGACATTTAACCGTAATAAGGACAGTAATCTAAGTAGGTGAATGATCCTTAGAATCATTGAAGGTAAAGTTAACATTACCTTCTCGGGTTGCCCACCTCTGGGGGGTTACTCTCTATTGCGATGCGAAAGCAATTTCGATGCGAAAGGTAAATGCGTTAAGAATACAATTTTGTACTCTGTATCGTCTACGCAAACGCTTTCGCAAAAAGAAGCAATACTGGCACCACAAAATAAACAATAGCGAAGAATGACAAAATTAAATGTCAAAACTTGTAAATAAAAACATTTTAAACTAATTTTTTGTGCGATGCTAAAACGCAATAAAGGGTACCATTGTACCATTTTTCTTTCGCATCGCAATAGAGAGTAACCCCCCTGGTAATGCACTATTGCAGCCATCCTTTGCTCCAGTTCACCCTCGATATAATAGAACAGCGCCGAAATATATCAGTCTCATTTCGTTATCGGTATTATCATGAAGCACAAACTAAACGACTGCCGGAACAAAGATGTTCTACCTGTTCATTGGCATTAAAAACACCAAAAACATTTTAATGTCGTACGTCTGCTCTAGCATTCCATAACAGGTATCCTAAGTATCATTGTCCTTCTCATGCGTCGGCGCGTGATCACATATTAGGTTAAATAAATCTAATTTGGCCTTGATATCGGATTGTGGGCAATCTTTCTTCAACTGGTGCGAAACTGGCGATTGTTCGCAACAAATCCACATCCGAACTGCTGTATAATATTTCGGCAACATGACATTGCCATTCATACTAAATGATAACATTGTTGTCAGTTGTAAAACCATAAACAGCTGATTTTATATTTAAAGTTATGCTTTAACTTCCCAAATGTTTTAATTCTTTAAAAATTCTGTTTCAACATCATTTATCCTGATAATTGTATTGTATTTTTTTAAGTTCTGTTTTGTTTTTCTACCACTGTCAAATGCTGTAACGTAATTGACACATACATACTCGTAAAGTTGTATTGTTGTTGTTGTCGTTATTATTTTAAGTGTAATGTTAACAAAACTATTAGTGTCAGGCATTTTGGCGATAACATTTTTTTCGAGTACTTAGGGAAGTGTGTTTATTTTATTAGCCAACAAAATATATGTACATTTATTAGATAGTTTTTTTATATTTATATTAATACAAAAAGTATCTATAAAGATAAAATAGAAAGAAAAAAAAACAACATATAAACAAATTGATTTTTTCTTTCTATGTTTATTTTTGTTATTTTTATAAATGTACTCTTTTTGTTTTCTTAACAAATTCAAAAAAGAACAAATATTATTATTAAAAAGGGATACATTTTGGTTTATCTTATATTTTTTTTAATTTATAGGAATGGGTATAATCTATTATAATTATGTTCACACTTGTTTAAAATAACATAAATAAATAGAAATAAAAAATCTTATATATAAATAGGCCACACGTTTTTTTGTGGTACTCTTTTAAGTATATTATTGTTCACCAATATTGATGAAACATATATGGTTTAAAAGGTTATTTTTTCTAGATATGCACAATATAAAAAAAATTGTTTAAAAGTGGTCGAATTTCGGCCACCAGGCGATCCTAGTATACCAATAAACAATATGTTTTATAAAGTGGAACATTTTTTTATTTTTATATTTTCCTTTAATTTTTTTCTAAAATAATTAAATTTAATAATATGACACAAATTCTGGAGAATGTAATTAATGATGCCACTTTATTGAAATGAACTCGAATAAAGTACAAAATTTTATTTATTAAAGATTTCTTAAGTCAATATTGTCAAAGGAATGATAGAAATTGGTTAATTTTTTGTTAGATTTTTTAAACACTAAATATGTGTCTCTCATTGTATTTCTTTTGATGACCATAATCACGTGATGTCATCTGCTCAATGTCATATGCATGATTTTGAAAATTATGAGGCGCCTTAAACTTTGGCATAATGCCCATATCATTCTTATTTAAATAGTACTTTTTAAATGAGAAGATATTTGTAAAGCCTTAAAAAAAGAAAAGAACGATTTTTAATAAAAATTTTTTTTATTTATATAAAACTAAAACTGAAATAAAAAAAATATTGGAAACTTCCGGAACATCTTATAGCCATGCATGAAAGTCAGGTGTAAACACTAATGGCATGAATTCGAAACTACTTTTGCTTAACGTTTTTTGTAATACGAAAATTATCTGAAGACATTTCTCAAATAAGGAAAAAGATGTTTTGTTTTAGCATAATTTTAGCATCTGGCAGCTCTCAACTAACACGATGTCTTCTTCTTAATATAAATTATTATTCAAACTAAATGACAACATAAAGGCAAACTGAAACGGGCTGATTCATTATTCAAAATAAATAACATTTAAACTATGTCTTACACAAACATTCTATATAGTAATTGGCAACACTTTATTGAATTTAATATAGCAACAACAAATTTAATTCATTGTTTTAATTATTTCACTCAAATACCAATGAATTTGCCTTTAACTTCCAAATAAAACTAAATGTTTATTTAAAATTGTTTAAGTTATCTATAGGAATTTCATTATCAGTTGTTGTTGAATTGAATTTGTTGTTACTAAACAAAATTTTCAATGTTTTTTCTCTACCAGAGATGGAAAATTGTATGCAATTTGAACTGTTTTAAAAACTATTTCATATTCAAATGCACATATTCAAACAATTTTCTATAGTTTGACATAAAATACAAAATTAATACTTTTATATGGAATCGGAATGATTGACTATCCGCGATATAAGCAGGTCCCGTCATGTCGCGTTAATAGTATTCTATTAATATCGCCATATTGAAAAGAAGAAATTCAGTAAAGTAGCTGAACGCAATTTTTTATGGAAACATTTGGGTATAACAGTATTTTCAATAGAAAAGTTTGTGTATAATAGTATTTTCTATATAATGTTTTTTGTATAACAGTTTATTCTATAGAAAATTTTCTTTATAACAGTATTTTCTATACAAAATTTTTTGTATAACTATATTTTCTATAGAAAATTTTGTGTATAGCCGTTTATTCTTTAGAAAATGTTGTGTATAACACTTTAATTTTGTGTATCACAGTAATTTCTGTACAAAATTTGCTGTATACCAGTATTTTCTGTAGAAAATTTTGTGTATAACAGTTTTTTCTTTGTAATTTTTATTGTATAATAGATTTTTCTATAGAAAAGTTTTTTTGTATAACAGTTTATTCGTTAGAAAATGTTGTGTATAACAGTTTATTCTATAGAAAATTGTGTATATAACAGAATTTTCTAAAGAGAATTTTCTTTATAACAGTATTTTCTAAAGAAAATTTTGTGAATATGACAATTTTTTATGAAAAATTTTGTGTATAACTGTATTTTCTATAGAAAATTGTGTGTATAACAGTAATTTGTGTACAAAATTTGTTGTATACCAGTTTTTTCTTTGTAATTTTTATTGTATAATAGATTTTTCTATAGAAATATTTTTGCATAACAGTTTATTCTTTAGAAAATGTTGTGTATAACAGTTTATTCTATAGAAAATGTTATGTATAACAGTTTATTCTATAGAAAATGTTGTGTATAACAGTTTTTTCTATAGAAAATGATGTGTATAACAGCATTTTCTAAAGAGAATTTTCTTTATAACACCATTTTCCAAAGAAAACTTTGTGTATAACAGTATTTTCTATAGAGAATTTTCTTTATAACAGTATTTTCTAATGAAAATTTTGTGAATGTCACAATTTTCTATGTACAATTTTGTGTATAACTGTATTTTCTATAGAAAATTTTGTTTATAACAGTAATTTGTGTACAAAATTTAGTGTATACCAGTTTTTTCTACATAAAAATTTTTTATAACTGTTTTTCCTATAGAAAGTTTTTTGTATAACAGTTTATTCTTTAGAAAATGGTGTGTATAACAGTTTATTCTTTAGACAATTTTGTGTATAAAAATTTTTACTATAGGAAATATGCTGTATAACAGTTTTTTTCTTTATAATTTTTTTTTGTATAACAGTTTATTCTATTAAAAATTGTGTGTATAACAGTTTATTCTATTAAAAATTGTGTGTATAACAATTTATTCTAATGAAAATTGTTTGCATAACAATTTGTTATTTAGAACAGTTTTTTCTATAGACAATTTAATTTTCCATCCCTGCTCTCTACTTTGATTCTTCATCAATTATATCTCTCACACTCTGCTGAATGTGTGGCTCTCTGTCTCTGTACTTTGCTTAGGTTCCCTCAATGTTGTTTATCTTAAATTTTTATTTGTCTATATGTATTTCAAAAATCAATTATATGTATGTTTGTATGTCTGTATATAAAAAAAAACTTGTATTTAAATTATTTATATTTATGTTTGTACATGTTATGCATATACATTTCTTCATACATTCATGCATACAGACAGACGAATATAAGGAGTGAGATCGAAAAATTCTTAACACACGTTTTTCATTACATTTTTTAACCCAAGTATTATTTGAATTTTTTTTTGATCAAGTTACCTTTGAAAAACATGTCAGTTATTATGTGTAATGTCAATTATATTAATTTTTTTGTTAATCTGATTAAAATGAGTGACCAGAAAAAAGTGCGTACTGAAATTATTAAATATTTTCAACAAAACCCAACTTGGTCTTACAAAAAGTTGGCCAAGCATACAAAGGTCTGCCGTCAAACTGTTTCCAATGTTATTAAACAGTACCGGGAGAACTTGTCAGTTGATAGAAAACCTGGTTCAGGTAGAAGGAATGGTCCACATGATGTTTCTAAAGCCAAAAAAATAGAACGCATTTTCAAAAGAGCTCCCAACACATCCGGTAGGAAAGCAGCCCGGTTAGCTCAGTGCTCGGACTATTTGGTACGAAAAGTTAAAGCTAATGCAGGTTTAAAAACATACAAGGCTCAAAAAGTTCCTGACAGGAACGCTACTAAAAATTTAGAGGCCAAAAACAGAGCACGGAAATTGAAGTCAAGTTTTATAAAAAAATATTCTTGCTGCATAATGGATGACGAAACGTATGTTCTGGCAGATTTTTCGCAACTTCCAGGTCAAAAATTTTATGTTGCTGATGCTCGAGGGAATGTTGAAGAAAAGTTTAGGACCCAAAAGCAGACAAAATTTCCCAGAAAGTTCTTGGTATGGCAAGCAATATGCAGTTGCGGCAAAAGAAGCCACTCATTTGTTACAACGGGCTCTATAAATACCGAAATTTACATCAAGGAATGTTTACAAAAAAGGCTGCTTCCATTCATAAGACTTCATAATGTGTCCACTTATTTTTGGCCTGACTTGGCATCCTGTCACTATGGCAAACAAGCCCTTGAGTGGTACAAGAACAATAATGTGGTATTTGTACCAAGAGAGGCAAATCCTCCAAACTGCCCGGAGCTAAGGCCAGTGGAGAGATATTGGGCTCTTGTTAAAAGAGAATTGAAGAGTACAAAAAAGGTGTCCAAAAGTGTGGTAGATTTTAAACGGAGATGGACTACATGTTCGAGCAAAGTGACAGAAAGCACTATAAAAACGTTAATGGAAGGGTTTCCGAAAAAGGTTCAAAATTTCATCACTAGTGATTAAAACTATAAAAATAATTTTTTTTGTAAATTGTAATAATAATTTCAATCAAATAAAAAAAAATTAAAGCTGTAAGTTTAGTGGTTTCTTTTTTATAAACATATATGTATGTTAAGAATTTTTCGATCTCACTCCTTATACATATGTATGTTTGGCTTTTCTAATTCATTTGTTAATTGTAGTTTTTATTTTTTGTTGTTTTTATTATTTTATTTGTATACAATTTATTGATTACTCTTTTCAATACTGCCGCCTTCTCAGTGCTGATACCCCGAGCCAATATTTACCCCACCAATAAATACACTTTACTTCAATCCGCCTTACATTTCTCTGTCACACCACAGTCTCCCCCCAATTCACCCCTTTTTACATAGAATTTTTATTTCAACATATGGTTAGTTGTCGATTACACTTTAGTGTTTTGTATTGGAAGATTTGCTTTACAGTTTTTGTAGTTGTTGATTTTTTTGTGAATTTTTTCAGTTTTAATTGAAAATCAAAAAGTATAGTCGGTCAAGTCCGATCATATAATACCCTACATTGAGTAAATGAAGAGAAGCATTTTTATTTTGAAATTGCAATAATATTTTTTTGCTAGTGATTTTCGGAAGTGGGCCTTATCTGGGAGATATGGTAAATTTTGAATTGATCGCCATGAAATTAGGTCTTCTTTCTGTTAAATTTTATTTGCATAATATTTCTAAAGTGAGCGTTGTATGGGAGCTATGACCAATTCTTAACCGATCGCCATGAAATTGAATTTTTCTGTTAAATTGTATGTATACCAGCATTTATGAGACTAATGCTCGTTAAAGTGATTAGGAAGAGGGCCCTATCTGTGAATAGAAATAAATCCTATTTGAAACATAAATAATTATGTTGGAATGTTGTGTGAATACCAACATGTTTAAAAGTTTTATGCTCGTTAAAGTAATTTTCGGAAGTGGGCCTTATATGGTCAATTATGAATAGATCCGCGCAACATTTTTATATGTGATTTATTTGTATTTGTGTTATTTGTGCAATTATGTGTATGGATATCTATATAAATCAAGCATTTTTTACCTATAAGTCCTATTTCATGAGGACATTTGTATGGGGGCTAATGCACCGATTTTTACCAGATTCAATAATCCTTGGGCCGAAAATAATTCACGTGCAAAGTTTTCAAAATTGCAATCTGTACCAAACGGTAGGACGGACATCATTAAATTAATTAAGAAAGTGATTCTGAGTTAAGGAGGGTTTTAGACTAATATTTTTGGGAGTTACAAACATCAGAACAAACGCATAATACCGGCCCCATTGAGCAAAAACTAGACGTTTGCTTTAAACCAAATCCCCTTAAATACATTCTAGTTGTGCGAAGGATGTTAAAGAAATTTAAGGAGTTTGTTTTAATATTTCATACTGTAGGATTACAGAATTACTATTGTTTTCTTCTTTTTGGAATTTGTCGTTCATCCATTTTTCTCAAATTTTAAATTAATTTCATTTTTCTTAGTCCTTAAAACTAGAAATGTTATTCCCCACTAATTTTAAATGATACACGTTAATGTACCAACCACCCACGTACCTAACGTTTTGACCACCATTACAATATTCATTCCTTTTGCTATCAATTAAAAGTCACGTGTTTTTATAGCAATTTTTTGTTTATATTTGTGTGAGTGTGTACTTGAATAAACAAAAAAAGTTATGTTTTTATTGGCGATTTTTTTTATACACTTTATTTATTGTATCGATGTTCATTGATCGCCTTTTCAATTTTTATTTTTCTCCATTTTTATTTCTTTTCCTACTTGGATTTTTGCATATACCTACAATTTATACATTTTTCGTTTTTTTTTTCACTCTACCTCCTTTACCCCCACAACTTACCGTTATACGAAAAAGTCAATGTTATTTTATTGACCATTTTACAACAACAACAAACAACCTGCTCATTCATATATACACACACGTGTAGTTAGTTGAGTGTATGTTTTAGTTGTTTTGTGGTTAATAGGTAAGTGTGTAGAAAGGAGAGAAAAGAAAGGAAGTGTGTGAGAGAAGCAGAGTGGGTGGCTGGGTTGGCTGGGTATTTGGTAATTTATCACGAGTCTTTGGAAAATTTGGTTTCTAACCATTTACCTTATGAGGAGGGCAAGAGCGGGAAGAGCATTTAAAATATTGTTACATGAAAAAATAGGGATTAATGTGATAGATAAATAAATAAAAAAGGATATTGAAATTTGTCTACTCAAATGATGGCTACATGTTTTCTAAACCCTTGTTAAGTGAACAGCAACAACATTTACATAAATATACGAAAACATTTATTCGAACACATATTTTAGGCGTCAAAATTATTACACTTGTATGAACATGTAAACATGTTTTGTTCTCTGTTTCTTTTTACTCAATCATATGTCAAATCATAAAGTAGTGCTGCCAATGTTGCATTTCTTTCTTGTATAAAAAACACTTTACTTATTTCATATGTAACTATGTACTGTCATAATGTCATGTTTATATTTTACAATAACGTTTATTCGTCCTAATAATACGATTTCTCAAACTCTGCTGCGATGATGACCTAATCGTTGTTACAAAATCTCTTTCCATATAGACATTTATTTCTTTTAGTTGAGAAAATGGTATTAAACGAAGTAGATTTACAATATTTAGTTTTGGCATAGTAACTATTCGTGTTTATAACTAGGTTTAATAAAATATAGTGAGTGACAATATAATTTAAACTTTTGGTTTGGAAACACGAAATAATCACTCGAGGCTAAATCCAGAAACGTAGACTTTTGCGGAAAGCTTTCTTATACCCAAGTGATCATTCAAAATTTAAACCACTGAGTCATTTGAGATGCCTAATGCTTTCCCAATTGTAAACAATTTTTAAACAGTTAGACCTTCCCTTGTGCCTTCCTTAGCGGCCCCAAAGAGTCCTTATTCAGGACAACGATCGCCTTTCTAGAAGACCCCTCAGCGCACGTAACCATAAAAACTTTCCAATCGTGAGTTGGAAGCTGGATCTAGGCTTTCGGGGTATCTCACTCACCGATACCACCTCAAGCCTAGATACCGGCCATAATTCGGCCAATGATGCGACAGCAGTCTTGAGTAGCAACGCTGAGCGTTCATATACACAAGACATTAGTTTAACGTGACCCTGGTACCAACCAGCATCATCGCATTGAGGAGGAGTGCCTGGGTGCCTCTTTGAGAACTTTCCAGAATACCCCTACCAATTTTTGCTTCACCATATCCCAATTTGATTGAGATATGGATCCGTCATTAGCACTCCGATCTATAACCGCACTAACGAGATTGTATTCGACAATCTCAATAAAGGATTTAGCTATATATCTTTCCCGGATGCTGGCTCATGGCTGTCGCTTCCTCCTCTGAACGTTGCCGTTTAGGCACCGCTGATGACTCAGCAGAAGGAGCGGTCTTGAGACCAGAGGAACCCGAAACATGGGGTTCAACCGCCTTGACGGTTTGGGCTTTAGCGGCTTTGGAGGTACTTGGGATGAAGTCCAGAGGTACCTCGCCGCTTAGGTCACTACCACCTCTTTTTGTTTTTTACATTCAGCCAACCTGGGTGTATCAGATTAATCTCCTGCGACACCAGTAGCATGCAGACTAATCTGGCCCAGTGTAATAACCTGACCAGCCTGGGGCACGGTAACAGTCGACTCACCACAGCCCGTTACCATCGCTGTGGGAGTAGGGTTCCCGGAGATTATGAAGCCCCCGACTGGGTACCTTCAAATATAACTAACTGTATACCAAATTACTTTGGTCTACATATTTCCTTATACAATGTTCTAATGACTTAACATGTTCAACTTTCTTTTTCTTTTAATATAAATGTTTACTAACTCAGCAATTTCAAAATCGCGATATTTTGAACTTTGTCAAACGGATATCCTTAAGTTTTTTTCGATTTTTTTGCTCGTACAATTTACTTTTGAATCATGCTAATGACATGAAAAATTTTGAAACTTTTTTAACCCAACTACACATTTATCTCTTTCAAAATAATTTGAAATGTTTAGTAAATTTTTGTTGTTGTCATTTATCTTGATTTTTTGTTAAATACAATAAAATTACTTTGTAGCCATTGTGTTAATACATACTTTGTTGTTAGTGTCGTTTGTTAATGGATTCTTATCATTTTTATTGAATACTAAAAATTCCTTGAACTTTTTTTCTTGCAATTTTATTCTATTTTCAATACATTCACCTTATACTGTATTTATATACTCTGTTCATTTCATTGATACGATAAACATTATAAACGAATATAAAGAAAATTACAAAAAAATAAAAATAAAAAAAAAATTGTGCAATTGAACAAAGACCTGCCTTGCCATGCAAACCAATCTACAAAAAAATATTTAATGAAAAAACTTTTTTTTAATAGATTAATGGAAAAATAGCATATTTTCTTATTTCCTTGTCTTTTAAATTTATTTTATAAATATTTTTGTAACTAGTTAGTTACTCTCTCTCTGTAGTATCTCTATATGCAATAACTGACAAGCCAGGTGCTAATATTGTAATAACAATAATAAAAGAACAAAAAAAAAAGAACCAAACATGGCAAGCATACATAGGTTCTTTCTGCACACAGTTCGGGGAGCTACCACAAGTGCATTGTCTTTAAATGAACTGAGGTCATGTTGTTTTTAATCAAACAACACCATCTGTATTGTTCACCCTACCTACCTACCACCGCCACCAAACTCTCACTCAGTCTCTACCAGGTGCATGTAAATAGAATTGATAAACAACTGGGAATACGTTTTTAATTCAACAGGTTTTCTTTTTTTTGTAATAATAAAAAACTAAAAGTGTATTGTTTAAAATTATAAAAAAAGTGATATCTGTGAATGTATGTAACTAAATAAAAAGTATAAAAATACTTTGATGGTGTATAGATATGATTGTGATCGCTTTGATAGATTAAATTATGTTTAAATTTTAAAGAGTTTCTTTGCTGTTAATTTGTTTAAAGAGTAGCATTTTTTAAAGTAGGATTTAATCATGAACATTTAAAAGATATGCATCCATCATGTTAGAACTAGTTTACTTACTCTGTTGCTAACTAGTTTTCATTGATTTTAATAGATTTTAAAAGAATGTTTCATATTATGCTCATTTTAGGCGTCTTTCTAATTTAATGATATGGTAACACTTCAGCAGAAAATAGTGCTATCAATCAATAGTGAGTGTCTGCTGACATTATGGTGTTGCCATACATACAGTAAATTGACAGCACTGAATTAATAGTTTCTTCTTCTTGGAATTTATCATTCATAGTGAATGACAACATATGCATGCAATAATGATGAGTAAAATAAATAAAAATAAAATTTGTACTATAAAAAGATAAAATAAATTAGTATTGAGGAATTGTATACAACTCTTAAGCAGTTAAACTACAGAACAAAAACTGAGCTTTCTAAACAGCAAAATAAAACAAAAGTTCGAAAAGTTTATTTAAAGAAAATTTAATAGAAATTAAATGCAACTAATTAATTTTCTCATACAATATTCTAATGACTTAACATGTTCAACTTTCTTTTAATATAAATGTTTACTAACTCAGCAATTTTAAAATCACGGATATCCGGTTATTTGGTGACTTTCTATTTTAATGTTATGGTAACACTTCAGGCAGAAATATTGCTATCAATTCTGGTGAGTGCCTGTTGACGTTTTAGTGTTGCCATACATCTAAATCTTATTTTAGTGCTCTGTAGAGTGACAGTGATGATATTTTTCAATTCATTTTACCTTTCCTATTTATTTACGCTGAACATCATCATAATTATAATTGCTATTACTATAAAGAGTATGCATAGTATATTAAAATGAGGTATATGTTATTTTTTTGTTATAAAATATATAGTAAAATAAATATACTTTCATTATCGTGCTCATCATCTTCAACAGATTTGTATATACAAATTTATATACCTATTTAAAACAACAAAAAAATATTATAATAATATACATACATATAAAAATATAAAAAGTTTATTTTTGCAAAAATTTATATTCTACACTATACATGTTTATACATATATATATATATAAGTATGAATGTATAACAGATAGAATATTAATATATATTTACATACATATATTCTTATGTACTATATCTATGTAGAATAATGTGTAAGTACATGACTAGTACTCGTGGTGCTGCTTTAGTTTTACTATTATATCTCCACCACCACCCAAATCACCAACCACCGTCATCAAATGAACAATAAATATTATAGACTGTTGTTTATATTAATTTAAAACAAAATTTGTTAAAATTAAATTTAGATTTAATTTGAATTTTTGTTAATTTTTGTTTAGTATTAACGCATATTGTAGTGATGATGATACAATATACTTAAAACACACACAATTCTACATTCAAATAATGTTATTTTGTACTAGTGATGACATTTAAGGCACAATTATGTCATTTTTTGGCTCAATTCATTACTAGGCATTTTAGCATTTTAAGTTTTGTTTGTTAATTAAAACTGTGTTACTAACAAAATCAACTATTGTGAATGAAAGGTTCATGGGATTATAGATATGGCGATTATATGTTTAACAGGCTTTAAACTCTCGTTTCATTACTTTGCATCTCAGTTTAGTACCTTTTAGACACTATTTTGGTACCAAATCCTATTGTGCCCTTCACTATTGTTCTGTGTCTTACATTAGTTTTTCTATTAAAACTTTACTGTGCTAAATTTCACCTCTCTCTCTCTCTGTACCCTACACTCATTCTCCGTATCTAAGTTGTATTATGTTTTTAGTCGGCCATTCGTACAGTTAGTCAGTCAGTCATTTTGTTGGTATGCTTGTCTCTGTCCCGTGTGTCTTTCTAAGTTTTGTTGTTCATTAGTTTTCTACACAAACAAAAGTTTTCTGGCCACATACGAGGTAGTGTTATTGGTTTGGCCCAAAAAAAAAATAATAGAAGAAAAACCAAACCAACCAACAAACAACATAAAGATAAACACATTTAGCAAAACACACATATTTAATAGGGTTCCTAATTTTCCGGACTTTTGGCATTACTGGGAAATATTAACAAAATCTGTATATTCCTGGGAATTTTTTAATACTATATTAAGGAAAAACCAGTAAAATATTTCAAATAAATCGATAAAATTCCATAATAAGCGAAAGCTAAACTCTTTCGCAGTTAACTTTTCATTATAGGGCCTTAATGAGGGACATTTGATGGATTTGGGTAATTTTTTGGTTTCTAATTAGGGTTCCATATTTTCCGGACTTTTTTCATTACCGAGAACTAATAAACAATTTGTTTCATTCTCCGAAATTTGTTTATACTAAAATTAAGCCAAAAAAACAGTAAAGTTTTGAAAGAAATATACAATATTTTTGGTTAGTCCAATATTTTTATAATAAAGGGTGTTTTTTTAAGCCCGATAGAACTTACGGAAGGGTTAACTGTCAAAGGAACTGTCAGTATACTCTGGCAAATAATCATGAATATGGCGATAACTTCAATTTTTTTCCGATTTTAAATGTTTAAAAAAGTTTCCATTGTATTGTCAATCACTGTTTAACACTGAGATTTTTATGTACAATTTGTACTTTTTTTTTTTTCGCAATTTCTTATTTTTTTCAACCAAGTATGAGAGCTATGTTGGAAATTCCAAAATTAAAGAAAATTTAAAAATCTTGAATTTTTGGTGACAATAATTTGATATTTAGATTATTTACCTATTTATTACCACTTTCGACACACAGTGCGAAACTGTTTGTAACAAAATGCTGAAAATGAAAACATTAAAAACCAACAATGACGTTAGTTTGTTTGTTGTAATAGTTGTTGCAATTTTTGTATGTTCGCAATTTTTCTACAACATATTTGAACACTGTTTTTGTTTTTGGCTTGTACTCTCTCTTACATGCATGCAAACATACATACATACCTATGTATGTAAGTATACATAATATGAGTGGTGTTCTCAATAGTAGATACATATGTTTGTATGTATATAATGCTAACCTGACAGTGTTGCATTTAACAAGTTAATAAAAATGGACAGTTAGTTTTTTTTGTTGTTGTTTGCACAATAATAGACAGACAGTTTTGGCAAGTGAAAAGTGGGTGGCCATTTTCTTTTAAACATTTCATTGCAACATATTATATATGTACCTTTATTTTGGTTATTATTCCATACCATTAGCCCATTAGTTGGTAGCAGCAGCCTTTTATCTATTTACCTAAGCATTTGCAAATCCCTCTTTATAGACACATGTATTCTCGTGCATTATTTTTAATGTTTATTTTTTTTAACTCAATTTCAATTGGTTCAAGTGTATGTCTATCTGTCTAAAACTATTTTGCCGGCCAGCCAGTCAGCCAATTTCGATATGTCTTGTTCTATGTGTTTTATTATATTTATGTATTGTATATGTTTTCATTCGGATTCCTCTTTAAGAGGTTAGATAATATATTTTGCTTATATTTTTTCGTATTTGTTTTATTGTAATTGTGAAAAGTGTAAAACAAATATATTTTTCTTGATATGTGTAAATACATATTTGGTCAATTCACAAGGTTTCTTATCAGTCATATTGTCATAATGTCCTAATATATCTCGACTCGACAGCTCGGCTTAACCGACTCTTAGGTATTCGGCGCAAGTATCTGCTGGTAGGTTACGATAACACAATAGACATACAGAGTAGTATTATTGTGGGAATTTTTTGCTTGAAAAACAATAAAACCCATTGTGAAATATTAGGACATTATGACAATATGACATGATAAGAGACCTTGTGAATTGACCAATTGTAAAACTAACCATAATACAATTTTTCGTAATGTAAAACTGAGATGAAGAAGAAAGCTTTAACTTGATTAATAATGTAAATGAAGTTTTAATAACTCATTTCAAAGTAGCGATTGCTGCAGCTTGGATCCAAAGATTATCGAAAGTACTGTCAGAAACCTTATCCAGAACATAATAAAAAACGCCATCAAATAATGGACCAAGCAATAGCTCATTCTCTAAACGTAACAGTAAATTTAACCTTATAATTTGTTATAATATCGTAGTTCATTCAGTGTTTAAAAAATACCGTAGTTTTTTTTAGCAATGTAACAAATGCACAGGATTGCATTTGTCGCCTAATGGCACCTTTGCAATACTCACAATGTTTTAGCGTTTTTACAATGTGTATTGTGTTTGCATCACTGACTCTCTCTTTTTCAAAATGGAGAAATGAGAATAATAGAGAAAGTAAAAGGAAAAACAACCAGAATAACAATTATTTGTTGAGTTGTTGCCATATTTTTGTAATTTTTTGCTCTGTAACTATGTTCAAAGTTTACAAAGAAAAATACGTTCATAATTAATGACAAACATATGCATTTGTAAACTTTTGCAATCTAAAATGCATAAGATTTGCACATTTACTCAAAAATCAATTGCTTTTCTTTGAAATTAAATTTTTCTAAACTAATTTTAAATATAAAGCAGACTTGTATTGAATATATGACTTAAAGATGCGCGAATTGTTCAAATCTTTAGCTTTTATTTTGAAACATTTGTACAATATAAATTTATTCAAAGTATTGGCCATTGTTAGCTATTACCTTTTCCCATCGAACCAAAAGAACTGCTCATCTTTTGAGGCCAAGAACGAATCAAGCCAATATCGGATATTCTGTTCCAAAGTGGAACTTATCCCAAAGAGAGAGTTCTGCATCGATCGAAAAAAATAGTAGTCGGACGGGGCACGGTCTGGACTATAAAGCGGGTGAGACAAAACTCATTCTAAGTGAAATTGTTGGCTCGTATCAAACGAATCAGTTGCATTCAGATTTCAACGGCTCATAATAGATAGGACCCTTTTGCTCCCACCAAATATAGATAATTACCTTAGTGCCATGTTGGCTTTGGTGTCAATTGGTTGGGCTTCGTAATGGATCCGGTGCAAAAATGATTTTCTTTTATAGCGTTCAAGCATCATCTCGGACATGCAAAATTAGTATGGTACCCAATTTCTTAAAATTTGTTTCTTAATTAAATATTTGAAAAGGTTTCTCTTCTATGTTAAAAAGTTTCATTCATATACTACATTTAGCTACAATCTAGCCTTATCAGATTAATTCCCCAAAACTTAATTTATTTTTTTACAATTTTATATCAATAACATAAAAAACGCCACATTTGTTTTACTTATTTGTAGGCAGTGTTACCAACCAATGTTTTGACAAGCACAGCAACAACAACAACAAAACAAACCGTTGTTTTGTAAACACTAGTTTATTTTTCTAAACAGAGATGATTTTCCATAAACATTTCTATTAATCAGATAATAAATCCCTTTACACATACATTTTACTACAATTATTTATTTTGTATAGCAAAGTACATATTTATTTAATAAAAAATTTACATTTTACTAGTTTTGCGTGCTCTCAATACAATTAAAATACAAACGAACAAAAAATATAATAAAATAAACAATAAAAATTCACGTAATGTAGGGATGGCTGATTTTCTTTATTACAAATACAACCATGAAACTTTGGTCAAGTATTGGAGAAAAGTCGTTTTGAATTTTTATTAATTGTTTTGTGCAAAATCAACTTGATAAGTTAAACAAAAAAAAAAAAAAAAAAAAAATGGTGTATATTGTATGTATAGAAAATATTGTGTTGTATTTTTCAATAATAAAATAAACAGCTGTAAACAAATTTATTGAATTTCATTATGGAAAACTAATTGACTTATATATTTTTTTAAATAGATCTGTTTACCGTGTATTGTTGTTTTTTTGTCTTTATGGCTGACCAGTTATTGAAATGTTTAAAGTTTAATTGAAATTTATGTGTTTAATAAAAAATTTTATAATTTTAAAATTGTTTTATTAATAATGTTATAATTAAATAATTATTAATTAAGGAAAATATTTTAAATTAATTAAATTTGTTTATCAGTGGCTGACGCACAGTGCACAGTGGGGGAACTAAAAAAATTAAAATTAATCTTTAATTTCTATGATATATAGTCGACTTTAGGTTTTCCAAAATGCAAAAATTTAAAATGATGACAATTTATATGTTTATGTTATGTCAACATCCTATAGATGTTCTCGAATAGTAAGAGATATTCTCAAATTTTTCTTCATTTTCTAAAGACATCATTTAAAACTGAAGATTATTAGATTTAAATTTTCAAAAAATATTTTTGATTATTCCAATTGAAAGCCCACAAAAGTATGTTGATCCCCAATTAAATGCAAATATAATTTTTTTTACACATACATTTTAATGAACAAATAAAATAAGCGAAGAGTAGATGAAAAATTATAAATTCAGAAACACACACAAAATTGTATGCAATTGATTGGTGGATTGTAAACAAAATTTAAGTGAAACCTTATATGAGTTAAATATTGAATTAAAATGCGACATTCATCGATAATACCAAAGGTTAAATGATTATTAAAGTGCAAAAAAAAAATCGTAGGAAATATAAAAACAATTAAAAAGTTATAAATAAATTTAGTATAATTAAACAAAAGTACAATATAAAGAAAAAATGAATACAAACAAAAAATGTTATCAAAACAATTAAAATATAACTTTGGACTTTGTTTATGATAAATTCCAGTCAATAAAGTTATAGAAATTAATTGCGGTTCTTTTTAAGTTACGTACGAATATTTACGAGTTAGAGTTGTTAGAAGACCAGATTATTTGTGACAAGTGTCAATGACTTGTTGTTTTAATTCCTGTCATCATTTTACAAATAAAAAACGTTTTTATTGAAGCTCATGATTTAAAAACAGTAGTGGTATTCGATGTTTTGTGAATGCTCACTTTATTTGTCATTTTGACAATGTTTGCAATACAAAATTCCACTAAAATATGGCAACCTGTTTACAAAATAGTGTTTTATTTATTTTCCTCTCACTTTTTCCTCTTCACTTTTTCAATTAATTTCATTTCGCCATATTAAAATAGAGAGAGAGGCAGTGATGCAAACGCAATTCATATTGAAAAAACGCTAAACCATAAAATAAAATATACATAAAAGCGTTACTGTGAGACAAAAAACCTAAGTCTGCTGTCAAAAACGTAAGTCTTGTAATAACAAAATACATGCAAATCATTAGTCAAATTCCAAATTTTATAAAAATTAAAAAAAATAAATGTTTGACCGGAATTTACCACCGTGCATTTCATAAATTTGCAAATTGCAATACAAATTCACAAGATTGTGAATTGGGCTACTGTATTTTGTTGTGTCAGCCATAACATTTTGGAGAAAGTAAATATTTTTAAAGATTTTACTCTCAGTTGCCCCTCTAGTTTAACCCTATGAGCTAAATCTTCTTTTTTTGGCGCAATAATGTGACAATTGCAAACCTGTGTAAAAAAGTCGTAACATTTTGCAACATAGTTTGCTTCAAACACAGAACTACGCTCCTATATTCCGACTGATCAACGACAATTTGAATAAATAAATAAATAACATAATTTGGCCCTGATATAGGAAAATTCTCCAAATGCTATGAAATAATGTTAAGCCTGCCCTCGTTATTACCACGAAAGCGAGGGGGGTTGGCGTTTGTTTGCATTAGACCAGACGAATATTTAAGTAACTCACATTATTCTTACTCATTATCTACTTAACCAAAAATAAATAACAAAATATTTCTATGTACATATAGTATAGAATTGTGTATATAAAATATTATTATTCAGTTATTGAAACTCAAATCGTAAAAATTGCAATAAAATTTAAAAAAAAGTTGTTATATTTTTATACACTCTCAAAAATATTCACTGAGTCAGGGTTGGAAAATTTAATTTTTGTTCAGTATCCAAAATAATATTCAACTTTTTAACATTTATATTGGCGTAGCTTTGTTTTGCAAATTTTCTATAGAAAATACTGTTATACACAAGATTATATAGAAAATATTAATATACAGAATATTTTTATTTGCAAATACTTTTATAAACAAGATTTTGTTCAGAAAATACTGTTATACTCAAGATTTTCTATAGAAAATAAAGCTATACAATATTTGCCATGCAATTTTTGCAATGCTCTTTTGAATTTGAACTTATAAAATCATGACTTAAAGTCATAAAAAAGTCATCGTGTAAATCCCGTAATAGTGTCAATAAAAAAGTACGATCGTATCATCATTTTCATCCCTGTACTGAGTACATTTGAACTAATACTTATGTATATGTACTCATACACACACATTTTTCGTAACGTGTAAATGGCCAAGGTAAGAAAGAAATTTGAAGGCAATTGTGTATAACAACAACACAGAAAAAAGAGAGAAGAAAAAACGAAAATAAAAACAAGAAAAAGAAATTAAAAACAATAATAAAAACAATAGCGAATAAAACAATTCAACAGTGAGTAATCGAAGAAAAAATGCTGTACAAAGGTACCAAAAATTTCAATGAA
Organism: Calliphora vicina; assembly: GCF_958450345.1. Lineage (NCBI taxonomy): Eukaryota > Metazoa > Arthropoda > Insecta > Diptera > Calliphoridae > Calliphora > Calliphora vicina. Next base: position 54,887,275 of record NC_088781.1, on the reverse strand, counting down.
TTTAAAGGAAAATATTAAATCGAATACCTAGTTCAGTTTATATTAAAATAAAATATACAGGATCTAACATGTTGAAATATTTCAGTAAGGACTGTATCAAGAACATTTTACTATTATTATAATAAATTATAATGTTAAAATTAGTCTTATGTTCAGGAACTGTCTGAACTAATTCGTGATCGATTCTTTTTTGGAATTTTTTCTTATGTCCAACATAACGACAACGACAGTATGTACTCTCACGGATGTTCTTGTGCGAATGATCCCTATGTCAGGTATAGACATAAGTTCTCATGGTTGTGTTAACCATTTTCTGAGCACTTTTCTGACAATCTGACAACCGTATACACGTAGCTTTATTGAAATGGATCCATTTTTCATCACAAGTAATGATTCGGTGCAAAAATGATTTTCTTTATAACGTTCAAACATCATTTCGGAAATGTGAAATCGTTTTTAATTTTTCACAATTTCCCTGCTTTTGGATGAATCCTGCTGCTCACAAACGTTTTGAAATTGCCGCTTGAGTAGCTCCCAATGATTTTGCAAGCTCTTGTTGAATTTGACAACAATCATCATGGAGTAATGCCTCCAATTCTTGGTCTTCAAACTTTTTAGTATTGTGATCAGTGATTTGAATATAGAAATATTTCAAATGAGATGATTGACCCTTTAATTGTTCAATACATCGTCATTTCGTTACATTTCGCAGTAACAAAAAAACAAAGTATATACTGATTCACTAAAACGGCCAGAACAATTTTTGTAAAAATTAAACCTAAGTTTCCATAGTTTTGTCAATACAATAATAATTGTATTGACGTAAACTATGTTTTCCAGAATTTTATAAATTATTTTCTTTTTTGTTGTTAATATAAGTAAATAAAAGAATATATTAAAGAAATACTAAAAAATTTCTTAAGATTTTTAATTTAAAATTTTCTCCGGACTAATAGATTTCCGGCCATACAAGGTATTTTCTAGCAAATTTGCAGTTTGCCAAACATCAATTTAACCTTAAACATGGTATAAATAATAACCATATCCATATACAAATCAATCAGCTGGCCTAGTATTCCCAGAAAAGCCACCACTACTCTTTTAATTAACAAATCTATTTAGCTGTCTATAAAACGACAAAATGACAATTATTATTCTCATTTAGAACTGACAATATCACTTGAGTCTAATTATGAGTTAATAACTCATCTCTCCCTGTTCTTTGTTTTGTTATTGTTTGATTTTTATTACAATACATTTGACACTCAAAAACGAAGTACATTTTTGTCGTGAGTGTCATTTTAAAAATGACTGTATGTTTATAAATATGATTACTTAGGGCATAATCATTTGTTCTAAATATTTGAACAAAACGTGTATTTAATTTTATTTACTAATATTTAAATAATAAACAATAAAAACAAACAAGTAAATAAATATAAACAGACAGACAGCAAAAGTCATTGTCACAAAAGAGCCAACGACATGTGTACGTACCTACAAAAAAACCAATTATTAATTTTATTGTTATTAATTTTTTTTCTCTCTGAATAAACTGCTAACTTGGCTCTACAGCTTTCGTATACAATTTTAATATTAATACATATAAATAAATAAACAAAGGTATAAAAAACACAATTTTTTATACAATAATAAAGGTGACCACTGTGTTATGAGGTAAAAACAACACAAACTAAACAAAATATTATTTACATAGTTAGATAAATAAACCTAGTTATTTATTCATAATGTTATTTTTAAAAGATAAATCAACAAATTTGTTTTCATTAAAAAAAAATACAGAAATTTAAAGCAACAAATATTACTTTTTTTTCATTTCAATTCAATTGCGCTATCTGTGCTTAAAACGTATACTCACAAAAGTCAATATTCTGAAAGTCTAACTGCTCCTCTATTGATGTTCTACGTTTTAAGAGTATTTGACTTTATCGCCATTTATGTGTAATCCTCTGTGTGTTATCGTTTTAGGGACATTCACTTTGGGATGATAACAATGATAATGCAACCCTGTATTGAATGATTTAGTATGGGTTGCCGTACTATATAACATTTGGAAACAAAAAATATTAATAATACCCCCTAACATTTCCGTGTTTTTGCTGTGATAAATAAATAGCTATAATAATATACATATGCCAATACAACAAATCTGTTATAATCTACGTATAAATATTTGTTTAGAAAATAAAATAAACAAATGAGACAATACAAACAAAAATTATTGTATTTTATTTTCTTACTGAAATATTAAATATACATAAATATAAAAAGAAAAAATGCTGTATTTGGTTTTATAAATATTTTGCTTAAATGTTTGTATTAATGTTGAAAAATCTGTAGGAGTAAATATCAGGTTTATTAACTAAAGCCAAATATGCAACCAGACATGCTCATATTATTCTTTTAGTTAAATGGCTTGTAAAAACACAGACCAAGTAAAACGAAATATTTAGAAAAATTTTGTAAAATTTTTGGATGTTTAAATAAAATCCAATAGCGGTATTCACAAGTGGAATAATTGCCCTAGTAAAAAAGCAGAAGGTTTTCGCGAAGCTATAGCAACCAAGATCAAGCTCATTAGTCCAGCGACTAATAGTTCAAGAACTAATATCCAATATTATATTATTGATAAGCTCCCGGGCAATAATTTTTGGGACTTTTTAAAACATTGTCTTGCTATTAAATGATCTTGTCTTGGAGTAGTTTTACGAGCCTTCTTCCCAAATCTTAAGTTTTTTTTTATAGAAAAAAAGTAACAAAAATAGATAATACCCAATATCTCGGGAACTATGTACTAGAGATCGCCGTGTTTTGCATAACATGTTGTACATTTCTCTGGCAAAAATATGAATAGTTTATAAAGTTTAGCCAAAATATTTATTGACCTAAATTCACATAATTGCAAAACATTCATTGACCTTTACAATTGGTCTTCTTTGCGCCTTTTTATTTATTTATATATGAACTCATAATTTGTTCTAAATATTTCATTACAAATGTACAAAGAAATACATATACATATTTTTGGTTTGAGCATAAAAAATATTAATACTCAAATTGACATACTTAAGGTTACTTTTTATTTTGGAGACAATCTGGCTGGTCACTGTGGCGTATTAGTATTTTTTTTATATATTCCAAATAACTTAAAAAAAATAAAATAAAGACACTATTGCATGGCGACAAGATGCTTTGAGAAAGAGAAAAATAGCAAATTTTATGAAAATGTTGACATATTGTAATGTTTATGTTGGTTCACACACACACATTGTGTTTGTAGCATAGATTTATTTTATATTATCATAAGTTTTATTAATTGTGTTTATAGCGGCCATAAAATTTAAATTATATGGTTTATAAACCACGTGTAGATGTTGGTGTTTACATTATAAATACTTTATGCGGCAACCCCTTTGATTGTAGAGTTGACAATTTGACAACATTTTAAATTGAGAATAAGAAGAAGCTCACGGTAAATAGTTAAAATGTCTGATAGCAGTGTTGGCATACGTACTTGTCACGCGTTTTTAAGCGCTAAACAGCTTAATAAAGAAACAAAGAAAATTCTTTAATGTTTTGAGAATAATAGGTAATGTTAGAGATAACAGGAAAGCCTTTTATGTATTAAACATTCATAATTATTGCACAATCCTTGAAAATGTATACCAGTTGGCTGATGCCCATAAAATACATACAATCAGCATATTACGAGAAGGAAGATAATTTGTTGACTAATCAATTGTTAGACTCTGGTAATATTTAGTATGAATGCTTTTTGGATTAAGGTGAATATATATGTATACATATATATTTATTTGTACATCCATACAAATAAATAAAGTAAAACTATTCAAAAAATAAACTTGTGCGTGTTTAAAAATAAACCGAAAATAGTTGTGTGTTATAAATAATGTATGCTAAAATTATTTCAACACCGACCGACCATTGATGACTATGACAATGACACTGAAATCAAGATCTACACTACTATCAAGCCTCCCAAACCCCGGCTACTTAGCATCGTCATCATTAAAATTAACATTGACAAATTATTCTCAAACTCACATGAGGTGTGATAAAAATGGCAACTATGAATTAAAAAATAGAAAAAGAAAAAACAAAAATACTCATACATTTTGCCACAACATACTAATGGTCAAAAAAAGTCAACAAAGTTTATTTTTTAAAATTTTTCTTATAAAAACCAAATGACATAAAACACATGCAAACACGCAAACACAAACAAGCACAAAGTCTGTAACGGTACATGTTTGTACAAAGGAAACAGGAACAGACAAAAAGAGTGAAAATAGGATAAGAGAGATAGAGAGAGAGAGAGTGAAAAAGACCAGCTATATAGAATGATAAAAGAAAAAATCAGAAACTTGGCAACAATATTATTGAAAGAAAGAAAATATAAAAAATACAACAACAAGAATACAAAAATTGGATGAAAAGAATTATGGAGGTTGCTTTTTGTTGTCGTCGTTCGTTGGTTTTCTGATTATAAGTGTTGTCGTTGTCGTTACTGTTGTTGTTGTGTTGTACTACATATTTCTTTTTCATTTTCTATATGGTTTGTTTTTTTTTTTTCTACTATTTTGACGTTATCTGGAGACTCTTGAGTTTCCTTTTTGTTGTTGTTGCTGCTGCTGTCTCTGTTTGCAACAAAAACAAAAAAAACAAAGTATTATAATGGTGTCATAAATTTAATTAAATAATCAGTTTGTTTGGTTTAAGTTGACATGATATTGCTACTAATAATGAGTACAAACCATACACGTTTATTATTTTGTTACAAAGATGATGATTATTATTATGGCATTCATTCACGCAAATTAATTAAATACCTACCAACAATACATAAATAATACAGGGGCATAAAAATGCGTGTGTTTTTAGCGGTATTCAAAAGTGGACTCCTTAAATAATTTATTTATTCCTCCCAAATCATCAACATTTATGTTTTTTTTCAGTTTTGTATATAACACACTCGAAAGGGGGTCCTAAATCTGAGGAATATGTTGAATAACAAAGCTTATCAAATACACTTGATTTTTTTGTTGCTTAAATATACCTAGTGTATTTCAAATCACCGTCTCCGTGATCTTTTTGCCCTACAACCCAATCTGATCTTTACGATTTTGATTACTTCTTAATCTTTGGTATACAGTGAATGGCAATACAATGGAAACTTTTTTTGGAAAATTAATTTCTGTAAAAACTTAACATTTGGGAGAAAGAACTCGTAAAACAACTCCAATACAAGATAATTTAATAGCAAGAGACTAACTAGGGGTATACAACAAAATACTGAGTCACTAAAAGGGCAATAAAATGTTTGTGAAAATGAAAACTAAGTTTCCATTGTTTGTTTATATCATAAAGAATATTTTTATGTTGTTTTATATTTTCAGAATTTAATTATAATGTTCTTATTTTTTTCTCAATATAAGTAAATTAATGAAATAATAAAAAATACACATTTTTAAAATTTTTTTTTTTGTGGAATATGGTATATTAATTGAATATTTGAAAAAGTTTCCATTGTATTGTCATCCTCTATATGTTAATGAATGTTTTCAATCGAATTTCACATGTTTCCTATTGACTGCAAAAATGTATGCTTAGGGAAATGCCATTTTTGTATATCCTGGTGGAACTGGTCCAAATAGCAGTTAAACTACTTTTATTAGCATCGCTGTCTTATTTTTCTCCTTTGCAAAATGCAACTCTGGGATTGTACAAAAAGTGCTGCCATATCATATTTAAACAATTGTTAATTGAAGTGTTGCCAATATTTAGTGAATTTGCAAAACAATAACAAACAAAATCAAAATAATAACAAAAAAGGTCATAAATTGTTTGGTATAAATTTTGCAATAAACTAAATAAAAGAAAAACATGCTCATACATACCTAATTTGATTCATTATCTATAATTAAGCAATTTTCACAATTGTCGTCATCAATATACACTATATAAGTATACTGCATACAGCAATAACAACAAAAACTGTGTCTCTATTTCTCATACCCATACAAACAATATTCAATTATCACAATTTCGATAAAATACTCAAATTCACATACATACATCCATACATACATATGTACCTATACAGACAGACAGGCTGACAACAGACAGACGTTTATAAATGACGGAATGTTGCAAAAACAAAAACAAACATGCGAATATTATTGCAGAGTTGTAATGAAATAAAATATTCAATTAATAATGTCGTTTATTATTTTATAACAAATAATAAACGAATTTTTATCAGTGTATATTCAGTGTTTATCTGACAACCAAAATCCGTTTTTGCACTAAAAAACAATTTAGTAAAATTTTGTCAAAACACTTATTAAAAGTATTTAAAGCTTTACAATAAGTTGTTAATAAAAATATAATAATAAACCTCATTTATTAAGTGTAATCTTATCAGTACTACTTAATAAAACAATATCTATAGCTACATATTTTTATTATTTTATTTTAAAGTGTTGTAGCCTAATCTCGGCCGATAACAACACAGTTAATTTATATAAAAAAGCGCTATTTTTACTGCATTATGATGAAATTTATTATATGAGGTATTTCAAATATTTTTTTTTTTTTTTAAGAAAATGTTGCTTATCAAATTTATTTTTCAAATAAAACTGTTTTATTAACTGAAAGTTAACAATATTAGTATAATCTTTATAAGGGATTGGGAAATGTCGGTCAAAAAATTTTATTTATTTAGAATAAATAAGAGAAATAATGCGACAGCAGCAAAAATCTGTATCTTTAAAAAATTTACGTCATATTACAGCAGTTTGGAATAGAGATAATTTCAATAGCCTTTCTAAATCGTTTCAGAATTTCCAAAACTCCTATATAACTAAACTAGGCAAGTTCTTTATCATAGTTTAGCCACATGTTCAATGGAATTACGAAATGGTTTGTGTCTCAAATAGGGTGTGATTAAAACGTCAAACCTGTTTTTTTTTTGTTACAATGGAGCACAAATTTATTATTGTATTTCATTTGTTTAATTACTTTAAAATTATACTAATAATAAGTCAAATGAATCATTCACTAAGAACCTTTTAAATATAATACAAACAAGTACAGTGTGGTTAAAAGATTATTATTTATTTTGAAAACATTTATATTTTTAAATATTTAAATATATATACAAAATATTAACCGTAATATATTTATGAGTTTTTGTGTTGTTTTCAACAGTTTTTATAAATTTAAATTTCAATTTAAATTAAATATTTATAATTATTATTTATAGTTTTATTTAATTTTTGTTTTCATTTTCTTAATATTTATTTGCTTATTTTGTAAATTATTTCCTTCGAATACTAAATTATAATTTAATTTTTATTTAATTTTTATCATTAATTTCAAATTTATACCAAAAACAAAACTATTTTACAAAACATTTTTATTACATTCAACTTGGAGCTGAACAAGAATTAAAAAAAATGATTACCAAAAACCAACCTTTAAACAAAATTTAAATTTAAAAAAACCATCATACCACAACTATTTAAACAAAATTAGCTAAAAAGATAATAAAACTAACTGCATAAATATCATGATAATTTTATGTTAAATATATAAAATGTTTTTTCATTTTGCATTATTGTAATTATTATTAATTTTGTGTTTGATTCATGTTATTTTTTTTGTTTTGTTTTAGTTTGTATTTTAATTGTTTATAAACTGTGTTTGTACTTTTTTTTATTTATTTTTCTTTCCAATGAATTTCTCTTCTATAATTATGGTTTTTTTGTTATTGATTTTTTACTATTATTTGTGGCTATTTTTTCTGTTGAATAAAAAAAAACAGATTATTATAAAACAAAGTTTTAAAATAAATTTTATATACAAATGTACATAGAGAAATATACATAGAGACGATACACTTAATTTTGCCAAACATAAATATAACAAATCATATGTCTGTAACAACAACAAAATACATAGAATAACATGTATTTGGTTGTTGTAAGTGTTAGGTTTTTGAAAATGACGTCTCGTCTCTATGTTACCCTATGCAAATGTACATATGTGTGTTTTAATAAAGGGAAGTATGGCGAAAAGGATTAACTAAATACCTGTCTAAGCAGAAGATTTAACTTTTATTATTTACTTTCAAGAGCTCACCTAACACATGATATTCATCAAATTTGTTTTCAAGCTAAATATATCAGGTTAAGTCTGCATTTATTAGTGTTATTGCATTGTGATGACAAAATTGTTAGTGCTTTTGCTCAGACAACTTTGTCTCGACAACAAACGTCATTAATTGTTATGATAAATATTTGTCAAGTATAGACAGGGGTCATCAAAACGGGGTCCCTTCGACTCTACTTGATTGTTCGCACGTAGTGAACTACCACGTAAACCATAGACAGGGGTCAAGGGATAAGGTTAAGTAAAAAATTTCAAAACAATTTCCTTTTCTATCGTTTTTTTAATTCATATTTATTTGGTAAATACTGCTAAATAATATAATTAGAAATTTTTAGTTTACAAAATCTCAATTTTCCAAATTATTTTAGAAAAGCAAATTTAGAAAAGCATTGTTTTGTTCTTTGCCAAACTTCTCTTTTAACATACACATTAGGGTGTTTATTTTTAAGAATTTCTAGAAATTAGGCTTAGATTATAGTGACACTTGAACAATTCAGTATTGCTGAAAATTTAAGTTTAATGTTAAACCTTGCCGTAACGGCTCTGGTGTTTTGAAAATGCATTTACATGAAAAAATTTTAACATTTTGCTAATAATTTGTTATTAGCTATTAACGATCGCATTTAGTTACAGAATTTTCAGCATTTCAGTTTTTTTAACCCAGTAACACAATAATCTGAACCTTATTTCTAGAAATTCTAAAAAAATAAAAAGAAAACACCCTAATACTTAAGTGCATCTTGATAAACTTTGTATATAAAATAAAATAGGAAAAGTAATCTATATAGTCTCTATATATTAAGAAAAATATATAGAAATACAACAAAACAATTTAACTTTAACCAAAATATTGTACATAATTTATGTGTATATCTTAAAAATACATGCCAACCTTAAACCTCTAACGCTCAAATACAACTCTAACTCTACCAAATGCTACTGCTACTAATTGTTCCACAACTACTACTACTGCTGCTACTACTACTACTAATGTCAACAACTATAAAACGCTAAAACTACAACACTCTTTTCTGTAAATGTAAACAAAACAAAAAACAACAACAAAAATGGTGTGAATTTTAACGGAATCAAATGGAAAATATTGAAATAAAAATATAAAACTCACAAATTTTAAAACAAAACTCATCATCAACACGACGGACTACAACAAATAAATAAATAAACAATTTATTAACAACACGCAAATTCCAACTCTTCGTGTGCGAACCCACCTTTAACGTATAATATAATGATGACCATGTTTTGTTTTTGAAATCCCCTACACCTTAATAAATGTGTTGGATTCATTTTAACATTTTGTTTATTTAGCAAATGATGTTGAAGATTCGACAGAATTTGAATTTGAAACTGCTTTGTATTATGGCGACTCAACGGTTAATCTTGGTGAACGTTTTTCAATTACCTGTATTATACCCATAACAGATCCCATAGAATGGTTAAAAGATGACGAACCCATAACACTTCATAATTTACGACACGGTCGTGATGAACATTCATATGTCATAAGCGAAAGTGCTATTGAGGGTGAGTAAAAGGTTTAGCAAATAAACAAAAGGAAAAAAACCATACATGCTCCCCTCCCAAATTTTCCACAATTTAGCAATGTTTTCAGGGTTTTAAAAGGGGGTGTAGAGTTATTGTACCCTTTTTACGTTTTAGTTTTTTTTAGTTTCTTTTAAGAAATTGTATTATTATAAAAATTAGTATTAAAAGTCATAGAAGGGTCAGTCATATTATAAGGTTTGGTTTCCTTTGGTTTTAAGTTTCTTTTTTGTCAATTTGAAATGTTTGGTTTGTAGGTGTTAGAAGTTGGTAGAAAATTATACAGGTTAAAATAATTGTTAATAGTCATGCCAAAATAGAAAAAAGGGCAGCAAAATATAGCCATTAAGCAAATGAATTTGACGCCTAACTCCTACTCAATGTCGCCATAAACATCAGGGTGAAAAAAGAACTTCTTCCTTCAACAAAAATTTAAATAAATCTGTTACTTTTAAACGAAACCGAGAAATTTTAATAAAACTTCTCAATATGGCTTAATAGAACGACTTTGGTTGAAAAAAGTCTTCGGATTTCTAAAAAAATGCAAATAATTCTTAGGCCATAAAGCTATATATAAAATAAGACATATTTTATTAAAATCGATAAATAAATGCGCCATAAATCCCATGTCGCAGAATCCGTCTTCATTGAAATGTTCGAAATAGCAACAAAGTAAAACTTGGCAGCACTTTACAATAAGTTGACAACTCTTTACGTTAAGTTACCAGTGATGTCTACTAATTTATAGTAAAACTCATGAACATCGCGTTTAAATGATTTGATGATATAAATTTCAAGTATTTTGCCTATTTTTTAAGTTAACTGCTTTATTCGAATTCCCAGTTTGGAAAAATCATACATTAAACTTCCTGGAGAAGTTGTTTGACTAGTCAGTGACTTAAATTTAAAAAAAACTATTCACTAGATTGGAGAAATTTATATCTTTTAGACACTCAGAGGCAGGCCCCTTTAGATTCGAAACTGAAATTAAATGGAATTTTAACCAAATTAGTTTATAATTCATTGCTAAATTGTCAACATTAAGTCACAGAGCTAATATGTTGTAAAAAATTGACAAAAATTACACGCAGAGTAATTACAAACGACCTAAAGTCAAATAACTTTTTTACAGGGTCTTTAAAATCTTATTGATTTTCAGGTCTTTAACTTCATTTCCAATAGTTTATTTTAAACTAAACCTTGAACAAATTATAATAGTTTTTTTTGTCAAAAATAGTTAAACTTTTCAAGAATTCGTTTATTAGTTCTAAATTTGGCTAAACATTTTAATACACTCCTTCCCAAAAGTAACAATATATAAACAAACCTTGTATACTCTAAAAAATATTGCTGCTTGGACTTTGCAACTAACAAACCTCACCGAAAAAAAACAAAGGTGAAAAGCACAAAATCGAAGCACACTTATCGGTACGTCATGCACTAAAAGTCCACGAGGGCAAATATCAATGCAATAATCTGCACAGCAGTTACCATACATTGCGTGTTCGCACACCACCGATTGTGGCGCAAAAGCCCATGACTATATCGCCATTTCTTCTGCATCCGATTGGTGGCGGCAGCAACACGGACGATTCATCGCGACACTATTCAACCGAATCCGGTTATGCAACCATACATGATTTAACATCCAGTCAAACGAACGACGATGACCTCTTCACACGTACCTGGGAGCCAATAGATCCCGAAACTCCGCCACAAATTCTAGCACTGCCAACAAAAAAACCAATAACAATGACAACAATAACTGGACAACATCATGGTAGCCATCATCATCACAATCACGACCATCCGCCACATGTACAGCAAATGGAGCACGACCTGAAGCACAAGTTATTTTATATAAATACAACAAATTTTGATGGAAATCCACTGGCCAACGATGCCAGACATCATAATCGAACAAAAATTGATTTGGTGAATTTGGACTTGAATCCGCCACCAACACCACCACCATATTATACAACCGATGCGAGGAGAATGCCAACAATATATTACGCCGCTACACCACCCAGTTTTCCACCACCTCGCACCTCATCGGCCATGATGGTGCCACATCACACACCACCACCCCCACCACCGGTGGTGCAATCTTATCCACATAATGTGCAGACAGCACAATATCCCTTAACGCCAGGCTCTGCTATGGGCGGCTATCCCCAACATAAAACACATGAAAGTTATCATATGGGCTCGGGAGCTGGAGTCCAGCAGACTCAATATCCCATACAAACAATGCAGCCTCCCTATTACCCACAATATCCACCAACACAACAACAACAACAATACCCACAATACAATACGATGGTATCGTTTCCATCGCATACAGGTCAGGCGGGCAGTGCACCTGTGCAAACCACCACCACCTTGTATCAAAATCCTTTCCAGCAGTACAATCAAATGCCGGCTCCGCCTCAATATAATATACCTATTGGACCATCAGCTGCTGGTGGCAGTATCGTGGCAACATCAGCACCAATATTTGCCTCATCCTCCACACAGGGTCTACAACCAGCACCTGGTATCGCCACGGGAGTGGGTTATGGTGGTGGCATGATATCATCAACCATAAATACCGGTTCAACTCTTAGTAATCTCGAATTATCTAAAGCAAAGGGTGAGCTTCATAATTTTAGCTTTTATCGCTAAACAAATACAAAAAAACGTTTTCAATCAATTTCAAATCCTTCCCTTCTTTTTTGTTTTGTTTACAAACAAATCGAATCTAACCAACCATTAACGTTTTAGTATGCATATTTTCCTCACTTCATGTCATAAATATTGCATTATTTTTTTTTTTAAATAGACAAGTAGCTGCTGCTAGCTAAAATAATTTATCTTGCTCGCTCTCTCATATTAATTCTCATCGCCTTTTCATCGATGATTCTTTTTCAACTTCATACATTTTCTTCAAAATTTTATTTTCACGTACATTTTTTTTTTTTTGTGTGACTCCATCTATCAATCACTCAATCAATCAGCTGTTGTGCTAGCTCGTTTGTTGTTCGTTCGTTCATGCGTTCGTTGGTGTTCGTTTAAGCGTTCATTATTATTATTGTTATAATACTCGCTCGTTGTTCTTTTTTAACTTTCTTTTTTTTCCTCTCTTTTCTTACTTTTTTTAAATTAAATTTTGCTTTAATTTATTTTAAAAATTATTTTTTTTTTTTAATAATTTTCTAAGATTTTTCTTTAATTTAAGGCTTAAATTTAAATAAAATGTTCAATTTAAACTTAAATTTTATATGTATATCTTAAAAAAATATAAAATTTTTAAATTTTGTTTGAAATAATTCATCGTTATAAACAAAATCTTACAATGTACACCACTTTTCTATAACTGTAATCAATTATTGATAATTCATATCAATTTCAATTAAATATTGATAATTTTCCCATTAACTAACAACAATTGGGAATTTAACAAATCTACTTTGATGACTTTCATTTGTCAATGTTTCAATAAAATAACGGCATAAAAAGAGAGAGTGTATGTATGGTGACTTTGAGTAGATTACAGTAATTGAAAGAGAAAACCAAAAACAAAATGACTTGGTAACACTATTTTTACTTAAACTAAATTGATAACACAGGAGGACAAACTCTTAACTTTTGGAATCAATTTATTAGTACATGTCAGAATGAAGTTCTATATCTATAAATTATAGCCTCTTTCACAATATCGAATGAAAGATTTCATTCGCATTCTAAGCGAAAGAAAACTGATTTTGGTTTTCCTAACTACATATTTATGTGAACGGATCAGTTTTCTTTCGCTTAAAATGCGAACGGAATCTTTTATTCGATATTGCGAATCAGGCTATTAAGTTTTATACCCTACAACCATTTTGGCGTTTGTAATATTATAAAGTATTAGTCCACTATCCATCCACCTTAAAGTATACCGATCGACTCAGTACAAAGTACCACATTGGATTTTAACTATTCGGTTACAACCCTAGAGATGTGCTTGTGGTCTTTGTCTTGCTGGAATCACCAAACTAGGGGCATATTTTTCTCAGCGTATAGATACATAACATTGTTTAAAATGGATCTGTAACCGATTTAGTCATATTATCTTGTATGATATAAATTGCCCTAAAAAAGCATCAAACTATAATATCGACATCCCCAAACTTAAATGTCTGATTTGTGTACTTGGGGTCTAGTCTCCTTCCCTTCGACCGTTTGCAAATGCTTTCCCATTACTGTCTCTTAAGTTGTATTTGGATTCATCTGAAAAGGAACAATATTTTAAATCAGCATGTATTGAAAAAGAAATAAGTCAGGTGCTATACAGAGAATTAAAGTGAAAAAATCCAGTCCAAGAAATAAGTATAGACTGAAATTCTCAGAATCCAGTTACTTAAAATAGCCAGCCTATTCCCCTGATAAAGCCTAATAGATTTCCTATATCATATCTATCTATATACCCCAGTTCATCATGGAATCTTTCCCCTAGCCATTTTTGACTGAGACCCTGTAACCGAGGACAGTTATGGTTTCTTGTTCCTCAATATCCTCGCACAAGCTTGAGAAGTCCTGTATCCCATTTACCAATGAAGGCTCCAATTGAGCAGTGCCCGGTTATCACTCCTACTAAATACATGAGACTGGTATTCTGGTTGCTTTTGAATCCAACTTTGGCCAAATAGCCCTGGATACCCTACAATCCGTCCTACTACAGCAGGATTGGTTCGTAGAGTTCCGAAATCTTTCGAAGACATATTGGAGGTTTAACCTCCCAGTCCCCATTAACATTGTCCAGATCTGACTAGTTCATCAGCTATCTCATCTGAATTCCAATAATTGTCTTAAACATCCTCTTTTCGGATACCAACGTAAAGTAGAATTATGGGAATTAATAGTGGTATATGATGTCGGGCTAATGACCATCTTTAGCACGTATGCAGACGTACATTTGAATCATATTTCCACAAAATTTAGAACCACGCATTGCTTACATCTTCCAGTTGTTTGAGGTTTGTTCACGTGAATATGGCCTTTCAAAAGGCCCCATGTAAAATAGATCAGCGGAATAAAATCACAAGGCCAATTGATATCGCCAAATCTCATGCAACTGCTGAATTGAAAAATTCATTGTTATCGTTAAGTTTTTCAAAAACTCAATTCACAAAAGTTCCAAATTTTTACCAAAAAGATATAAAAGGATGACAGCTTAATTTTTGACATTTTATCATTTGAGAGCCCAATTTACTTCCTAACCTTAAATTTGCACACCTTTTATTTATTTTGTTTTACTAATCTTACGAATAAATTTTGAAGAGTATGAAGCAACAAAAAATGCGAAGAAAATTTAAAATTTTGAATTTTCACCATTGAATAACAAAATATTGTGTTTTTTTTATCTAAATACGCTATTAGTAAACCTATAATCATGCTTGATGATTAAGTAGTTTTATCGTGTAATTGTTTGACGTATGACTGCTTGATGAATCAAACACTATGTGTAATATTATTCTTGGTTTTGATTATAAAGAGTACTGCTGAGTAAAGCCAAATCATTTTGTGGCTGTTATGTGAACGATTCTAGAATTTGTAAAGTAAAAAAAATTAAGTAATAATTGTAATAAATTAACGTTCGGAACATATAATTTTTTTACTTTATTCTGATAATTTCGAGGAGTGCAGGTCGGATTAGTGTGCGGGATTTTTTTTTTCAAATTTTTAGCTTTTGTTTTGAAATTTTTTTCAAATTTTTAGCTTTTGTTTTGAAACATTTCTACAATATAAATTTATTCAAAATATTGGTCATTGTTAGCTATTCCCATCTTACTGGCAACATATCGTTTCCGAGTCAAAAGAACTGTTCATATTTTAAGGCCAATATCGGATACTCTGTTCTGAAGTGAAGAGTATGCCAGACAGAGCGTTATGCATCAATTGAAACAAATAGTAGTCGGACGGGCACGGTCTGGACTATAAAGCGGGTGAAGCAAAACTTCCCAACCACTTAATTCTAAATACTTTTTAACAGGTATTGCAACATGTGGCCGAGCGTTGTCATGATGGAATGTCTGGCCACATATTCTGGTCGATTTTCGGCCAATGTTCGGTTCAAACGAATCAGTTGCATGCGGTACAGGTTCCCTGAGATTTCTGCTGCTCATAATTGATAGGACACTTTTGGTCCCATCAAATACAAAGCATTACCTTAGCAACATTGATATTTGGCTTTGGTGTCGATTCGACTGATTGGTACATCTTCGGGTTATCGTAATGGATCCATTTTTCATTGAAGTAATGATTCAAGCATCATTTCGTATTGTACCCAATTTCCCTGCTTTTGGATTTATCGTGCTGCTTGTAATCGTTTTGAAATTGCTGCTTGAGTAGCTCCCAATTATTTTGCAAGCTGTTGTTGAGTTTCATATGTTTTATATGGTCATAAAAAAAAACTCACGCAGAGTATCTGCTCTATGTATATTTCTCTATGGTTTACACCAGTGGTACGCAAAAAGAGGCATTTAATTTGTGTGCTCTTTTGGGTAAAAAATAAAATATCCACAACAACATCAAGAAACTGAATGAATTGTGTGTATTTTTACGCTCTATTACGCTCTTTTGTTCTCATTCGGGTTGTTTGACGAAAATCATCGTAACCTCAACAATATGAACGCCTACCATGGGTTTACACTATAATGTTCAATAACTAAGTGAGAATAAAAACAAAAACCGCGTTTTAAAGATATGCCATATATTGTAAATCCCGCATTTTTAAGTCATACACCCAACATATAACTACAACATTGATAATTTTTCTCAAATCTGTGCCTAATCAGCTCTGAAGTTTGTAAATGCGTTTACAAGGGCAAAAATTGTATTTTTCTCTTTTACAAAAGTTTTCGCCTTTAATCATTAAGGAAAAATACATTTTAGCTGGGTTTCCGCATACACCGTAATCGGCGCCGATAACGAAAACTGAAACTGAAAAATGTTGGTGTTCGTCACCGTCTCGTTTCCGAATTGTTTTCGTTTCAATTGGGTGCGTTGCGGCATAAAACAGAAATTATTTGTTTAATAGAAATTCATTATTTTTGACAAAATCTATTATTTTTTCCTCTTTCAATAAAGAAAATTTATTATTATTTTGATATTCTTTAAATTTGATATAAAAAAATAATTAAAATAATTTCGTTCCAACATCACCGAAAACAACCTACTTGATGTTGTTTTCGTTCCGGCCTCAAATGATATGTTTTTCGTTACTGATCGGTGCCGGTTCGTTCCCAATTTTCGTTGCCGATTTCTGAAACGAACTTTTTTTCGGTGCAAATGTATGGAATTTCGTATTGGGTGCCGATTACGGCGTATGCGGAAACGTAGCTTTTCAAGTGGAAATTTTAAATTTTTTCAGTTTTTATATTAAATTCTAATTAAATATTAATGTTTCGCCTTGAATCATAACGGAATCTTAATCTATACAGTATTAGCTTTCTAAAAAGGTATAAAAGTAGAAAAAATCGGTTGAAAAATATCGTATTATTAAAAAATGTTCGCCTTTATACATTGACATGATTTACATACATTGGTTTTTAAAAGCAGTATTAGATTGTTTTGATCTCATTTTTGCTTCTATGTATTATAATAGTTCTTTGGATTGAAGCACAAAATTTACAAATTCCCCTTTTTAATCCATTTCAGTTTCTTTATTTTTCAATTTGTTTCAAGGCGAATTAATATACCAGGTGATGGCAGTGGCGATTTCAGGCGAATACGAGCGAATTCATAAAATTTATATAAATGGTATTTGAATTCGCTTCGCTGGGTATATAAATACGCCTTGATTAGTTTAGTGATATCAGTGATGTCAATATCGTCACATGGTCAAGTAGACATTATGACACATCACAAAATACAAATATTACTCATAATTGCATTAATTTGTATATAATTTTTTCTTTCAGTCAAAAAGTTATACATACATTTATATATACTTAGAAATAAAAAAAACAATAAACCGGCACATTCCAGTAAATTAAAAGTGTGAACATTTATTATTATAAAATATTTAAAATAAATACAAATGCCAAGTACATTATACATACATACGTATAATATTTTTATAAAAAGAATATGTATGAATGCATAATTTTTATGGCAGCCACAATAATAAAATTACCATATTTATAATTACAATATTTTAGTGATTTCACTCCAAGTTGAATTGAAAAAAGACACACCAATGAATTTTCTTTATAATTTTATTTATATTTTAAATATTTTAAACATTATTGTCATTATTGTAATGTTTTCTAACAAAAAAAAAAAAAAAACTATATAAATCATTTTCATAAAGTTGCTATAACTATTTAAAATAGCTAAATAAAATTATTTTTAGATAAAACACAATTAACTAAATAATATAAACAACATTTACACTTTTTGTTATAAAATCTTATTAATTATTAAATATTAATTTTATTTTGCAATCTAAGCTAAACATTTATAAGTTTAAACAGAGTTTGTCTATTGTATCAACTTTTTCTGTTATATATTATTAAGCTTAAGTTTAAATTATTTAAACAAATACATAATTTAATTAATATTTACAAGTTTTTTTCTTTTTTTTTTTATAATAATTATTTTTAGTTTTAGTTCATTAAGCTTTATTTTTAATTTTTTCATGATCTCTTCATTCAGAAATTCAGTTCATGTAGTTAAAATATATTTTTTTTTAAATTTTAAATAAACATTTACATTACTATATATTAAAATAAAAGACCTCTCCTTTGTTTTTTGTTATAATTATATATAATATTCCTCTATGTTTTAGTTATACATAATATATATTATTTAGCAACACACATATACAATAATAATGTATTTAATTTTGAAAATTTAATTTATTGTTTACAGGGGCAGATTTTTTGGTGCCAAACTATGATAATGTAGAACATCAGCTAATATCCTATGAAATTCGGAGTCCATTAGTACTAAGCTGTAATATCACAGATCCCAGTGTAACCGATTTAACATGGTAAGTTAAATTTTATATTAAAAAAATAAATATATGTATATTGAAATTTGTTTGAAACTCTCACTTCTTATACAACTAATGAGCAAAGAAGAAAACAAGAACATTTTATAAACCTTGTTTAATGTATATTACTTTATGGCTGAACTACTATCAATTCAAAATCGCTTTGATTTATTTAAATTATAATTTCATTAAATTTTATCGAAATAGTCTATCGCTCACTATAAATCGCTACAAAGGTTACATTTGTAAGGTTAAGTTTCCACAACAATCTAAAACTTGGTAACACTTTCTTTTAGGTCACTTCTGTGTATTTATTTAGAATTAATAAATACATAGAACGGAAGGAGAGAGAAATGTCTGTGATAAAAAATCAAACAAAATTGCTATCTTTTCGCACATATTTGTGATACAATAACAAAATACATTCTCAATAATTAGATTTTTGAAAACATACTTAGGTTTTTGGCTCTCAGTTACCTATAAAATTTTCATCTATGTTAAAAAGAGTTCAGAACATAGTATCCGAAATTGGCTTAATTCATTCTTGGCCTAAAAAGATGAGCAGTTCTTTTGGCTCAGAATTCATATGTTGCCAGAAAGATGGGAAAAAGTCATAGCTAACAATGGCCAATACTTTGAATAAATTTATATTGCACAAAGGTTTAAAAAAAAGTAAAAAATTTTAAAAATCCCGAATTTTTAAGTCACGATCCTCACAAAAGATGGTACAAAGGTTTAGGTTCATAGAAAACTTGTTTATGTCCAAGACAATTATGAATGTTCAAGTCATTTTCTGAGAATGACCTTGGGTCTAAGCATAAATGGTGCCCGATTTTCGACATACGTTACTGTATAATATCTAAGTACTTAGAACTAATTTGTGCAATATTTGATCAGAATTGCCGCATAATCAACATATTTATGACTGCTCAAATAGTATTCCGGGGGGACATTTGTATGGGATCTAGGTGAAATCATGGACCGATATTCAATACCAAACAAATCGTATCAATAGAGAGTATTTCCAGCCAGCTAGCTCCTTTCGTTTTGGCTCTATCGTGTTTTCAACAGACAGGCATACGGACATATGTACATACTTTTTTTTTGTATATACTTTTGTGGGTCTGATTAATATTTCGATGTGTGTGTTACAAGCTGAATGGCAAAATCAATATACCGCCCATCTTTTTTGATGGTGTATAGGGTTTTTAATTTCCCGACCTTTTGTTGATTCCCGGGAATCGGGAAATTTTTTTCTACATTCCCGGTTACCCGGCTATTCCCGATATATATAATAATACAGTAAATTAGGAATATTATAGCTAAATTTCATATAAAAACTTTGTGTTATAATTATTAAATATCAGATCTTCGAAAAATTTAATTTTTTAGATTCATTCCAATGCCTTTGTTTAAACCAGAGTACGGAAATAAACAAATCGAAACGTTTGCAATCGTTTTGTTTTGTTCTTTGCAGTGAGTAAAACAAAAACCAAACATAAACAATGAGAATGATTGTCCCATTTTGTTTTTGCTCATGAGCGCAAACTGTACATTAATATAAACGTACGCAGCTAGAAAAGAAAAGAGTAAGAACAATATTGAAACATTATGATAAAAAACGTTTAACAAACGTTTGGTAAATGATTTACTCATTATAATAATAACACAGTACAAAAAAAAACAAAACGAATAAAAAATACGTTTCTCTATCTGTTTTGTACTCAAATGTACGATTGTAACGGTAAATTAAATAATGCAGATGAGTGAAAAGCCAATCGTTTTGTTTTCTCTCTTTGTCACTTGAAAAGTTTTTGTTTTGTTTTTGCTCATGTACAATCTTATATATAAAAAGAAGTGTACATTTTGATGTCACCACTAACTGCGAAAACGGGTCGACCGATTTCAACCAAAATTTCAGGGTACGTTGGGGATGGTCTGTAGATGGTTTATGTGAAGTTTGCACAGTGGTTCCGGATATATGGCTGGACCGATTTTTATCAAATTTTCGGTGAATCTCAGATTTTTAATTTTCGGTCTGTGGGGCTTGGTAAAATCTAATTTTTACACTATACCGCTAATGACACTGACTGGCGAAACAATGAAATATAAATCGATTGACACAGTAATGGACGAAGAACAAGCCTCAATTATGCTACTGAAACATTGAAAGTTGGATCACAGATAATGTTTCTCCGCAACATAAGCCATAAGCCAAAATTATGCAACGGAACACGATTGACCATCAAAAAACGTTCACCAAATTTAATTGAGGCAACAATCATCGGGGGCAGATTAAAATGCGAAGACGTAATGATTTCACGCATACCAAATATTTCCAACGACAAAGCATATGGCCAATCGTTGACTATTGCTGGCTTACATTTGGAAAATTCATGTTTTGTATGTGGTTTGCTCCCGAGTAAATAAAAAAAGAAACGTATATCCCCTGTCCTTAAGATGAATTCATAAATATAATATCCCATTTGCCTTAACTACATCCGTTTAATTTTTTTAAGGGCATATCATGCCACTGTACTTATAGATATCTGCTACAACTTTGTCAAATGACCACCTCAGTCTTTCGGGTGCGATGTCAGGTCGGGGGAGTCCGTGCTTTTTTTCCGACACTGTATATTCAAATCGATATGCAATATAAAACAGAATTATTGTAAGGGCCAGCAACGCGGACCAGGTTCAGCTAGTGCAATATAAAAATTTTGATTTGTTTTGTACATTTTGCAAACGTTTGCGAAATGTTTTGTTTGTTTTCATACTCTGGTTTAAAGTGAATTAATTTTAAAGTTAATTAATAACAGAATTTATTCAAACTTTGAATGATGAAATTTTTGTTAAATCAAATAATCATAGAATAAACACATTGAACGGAAGGAGAGGTGTTTATTTGAGGTGTTTATAGGTTTTTGCCTCTCAGTTACCTATCTAGTTGTCCATGCAAATAATTTTCAAAATTAATTGAAAAAATTGTCTTAATTAAACCTTTTTGTACTAGATTTTAATTGAAGAAAAATTTAAACATTTAATAAATTTTTGAAGCTATTTTGTTATGGATTTGAAGAAAAAATTTAAAGAAATTAGAATGATTCAATAAGAAATAAATTCTATAAATAATGAATTCTCTTTTTGAATTTTCATACGAAAAACCCCAAATAATAATAATAATAAGCGGTCTATTATTGCCAAGATATAAGTAAAAAACTGTTTTTTTTTTGGTGAAAAAAAGTTCTAACTTGTTTTCTATGTATTTTCGTGAGTTTTTAATTCCCGGGATTGCCGACTAAAAATCCCGGGAATCGGGTAGTTATAAATTGGCAAAATTCTCGGGAAATTTGTACTTTTGGCAAAAAAGTGGACAAAGATATAACTCAAACGACTCAAGGCTTCATTAGTCTTTACTTTCCGTTGATGTTGCGTTCTGTTCCGTTCTGGATTTTACTTATAGCTGTTAGTTGTTTTGTGACAAAATATATAATTTTTCTTTTCTTTTAACACATAATTCCTCTTTAAAACACATTAACTTACCTTGCATTCCCATTTCCTGTGATATTTTCGACCAGACGGCTCGTTTTTTTCCAAATTTCTATTAAATTTCACAAAATCAATAACAAATCATTTTTTTCTTTATTTAAAAAGCCGCTGTCACTTACAATTACGTAGACAATTTTTGTTTTTAACAGGTTTGTCCGGAACAGAACGGAACAGCACAGAAAAACTAACTACTTATACATGTTTTTCATGTACAAAAGAGAAACAGCTGATCTGCCTTCAATCTGTGTTAATTTGCTAAAAAAAATAAGTTTTAAAAAATTACCAGTTTATCCGGATTTGTCCCAATCTACCACCTTCGCACTCCAGTTCTCATTAAAACCATTTTAGTTATCTGTATTAGTTTAGAAGATATAGGGTTATCGAACCTATATACTAAATTTCATGTCTCTACCTTCGCGTTTGTGCTGGGCGATGAATTAGTGAGTCACTCAGTAACATTACTCTTTTATATATATAAGTGAAGTGCATCACAAAAAAATCAGATGTTGAAGAAATAAAGTTCGTAGTACACGTTACTGATTGCATACTTGTTCGATTTATCATAACTTTTATACCTAGCATAAAAACAATTATTTTTTTCCAATCAATTTGGTTTTTAAAAGATTTTCATGTTCAAAATTGAAAATTATTTTCACTTGAAAATATTTTTTATATATTGAAAACGTTTATATTTTATATTGTATTTTTTTTTTAAATTCGAATTTATAAATTTTTAATTAAAATGTCGGTAAATCAAAATGGTCAATTAATTTTACAAACATTGCAAAATTTGGAGGAGCCCTCTACTATATTGAAAATATCAAAAACAATAGCCGATGCTGTGGGTGTAAGTTGTATTCATCAGAAAACTTTTTAATCTAAAATAATGTTCATACATTTTGTTCTTTTATAAAAAAGGCTGATATTAATGATGTTAAGGAATCGGTTAAGGCTACATTGGATGGTGGCGTTCAATATGGTTATGTTCAGCGTTTGAACCGCAAATATTTTTCAGCTCCCGTGGACATGGGGGAAATGGATACATCGGTGCCAAATGATCAAAGCAATGATGTAGACATGTCTAAAGAATTAGCAGACCGCTCGGCTAGGAGAAGAAGACGAACAGTTCGTGGACGTAGAAGCCGTGGACGCCGTGTAGGAAGCAGACGCAGACGTAGATCTCGTCGTTAAAAATTTATTGTTGAAATGTGATCTTTCTTTGTTATTTTTCATTGTTAAGTGAATAAAATCTTGGGTGTAATGAATTATTTTGGAAATAAAATTATTGTATTTTAAAAAATATTAAAGATTCAAATTATTTTTTTTTGTATTGGTTTCTGTAAAAGATCAGTGAGAGTTGCAATATTTATATTTGAAATGTGCTTTACAGATTTAGAATTAAGTTGTTCCAGAATCAGATTTTGAAATGTTTGTTTTTATTTTTCCAGGGAAAAGAATGGTACAGATGTGAGAAAAGTTACAGAACTTGAAGGGCGCTTTCGCATAATAGCAGCCGAAAGAAAGTTTATCATTGATAAAACAGACATACATGATGATGGTCTCTATTCATGTGTGGCCAATGAACAAAAGAAACATATTAATGTTGTTGGTAAGTTGATTAATTTTCATTTGTTGTTTAATAAAATTATTAATTGAACTTGTCTTCAACTCTCTATTTCTATTTCTCTCTCGCCCTGTCTAGCTAATATTCTTGTTAGAGTGCCTTCAAATTCTGGGGTTGTTGAGGGTGAAAAATTGACAATTCAATGTACAGTTGTTGGTACTGATCCAAAATTGTCATGGGCTTTCCGTAAGTTTTATTAATTACTAAACTATTGTTATTTATTTATGTTAATTATTTAATTTTGTGTTTTTTTATTTTGAAGATAATTTAACCATCAACAGTACCACAGATCGTTATATTTTAAAACCCGATGAAAATAATGTAGAAAATGCTCTATTAATTATTGAAAATGTCTCCATGAATGATAGAGGCGAATTCAAGTGTATTGGTCGTAATGCTGCCACCGAATATCTTAAAAAAACAGAAGCTAGTGATACATCTTATGTGCGTGTAAAAGGTAGGTGTCGTCAGTCAGTCAACATTATTGGAATTAGAAAATAAGATGATTGTTTTTTTTTTGTTAAAAAATTATTTAATTTATATTCGGAATTCGAAGATGGCTGTTCGAATCAGTTAATGTTAAGCCGGCTATGATTTTTGGAAATATGTTTTCAGGGGGAACAGTTTAAATACACATTTCCATAGAAAAGTGTCTTCTAAAGACGCATTTCCATAAAGAAGTGTATTTTAATGACACAATTCCATAGAAAAGTTTCATCTGAAGATACATTTCCACCGAAAAGTGTCTTCTAAAGACAGATTTCTTTGAAAAATTGGCCGACTTCATAAACGCATTTTGCAAAGCAACACTGCAATGTATAGTGTTCATGAACGCAATAGATTTTGTTTTGGAAATGTCGCAAGTTCATTATTGTATGGCAATGCTTGTCCATGCGCAGCAGCTGTCAAATTTGTGAACTGTTTTTATTTATGATTCTTTACAAAACATTTATGCGTTCATGAAAGTCAGAAAATATTGCTTTGCCTTGTAATTGCTTTGCATTACTGCGTTTATGAAGTCGGCCATTGTCTTCTAAATACACATTTCCTATAAAAATTATCTTCTAAATATACATTTCCATTGAGAATTGTCATCTAAAGACACATTTTCATAGAGAAGAGTCATATAAAGACACATTTCCATAGAAAAGTATCTTCTTAAGACTCATTTCCATAGAAAAGTTCCTTCTAAAGACACATTTCCATAGAAAAGTGTCTTCTAAAGACACATTTCCAAAGAAAAGTGTCTTCTAAAGACACATTTCCATAGAAAAGTTCCTTCTAAAGACACATTTCCATTGAGAAGTGTATTCAAGACACATTTCCATCGAGAAGTGTCTTCCAAAGACACATTTCCATAGAAAAGTTCCTTCTAAAGACACATTTCCATAGAAAAGTGTCTTCTAAAGACACATTTTCATAGAGAAGTGTCTTCTAAAGTCACATTTCCATAGAAAAGTGTCTCTTTAAGATACATTTACATAGAAAAGTGTCTTCTTAAGACACATTTCCCTAGAAAAGTTTCATCTAAAAATAGGCTTAACATTATGTGATTTGACTGATGTTTACACATTAAGGGCTATTATTACAACTTGCCCTTATAGTTAAAATTAACTTTAAGGGTACCCATTTTCTATTGCTTAAAGTTACCTTTAACTTTAAAGGCAAGTTGTAATAATGGCCCTTAGACTATTATATCAAGTGTTACAATAATTCGACCGGCACTCCTCAGAATTCCCCCAACAAATTCATTTATTTTATTATTCATTAAATTTCTTTTCTTTTTTCGCAGGCAAATTTGCCGCTTTGTGGCCTTTCTTGGGTATCTGTGCTGAGGTTTTGATACTGTGTACCATTATTTTGATTTACGAGAAGAGACGTAACAAGAATGAATTGGACGAAAGTGACATAGATAACCAGGAGTAAGTTTCTAAATACAACTTCCTAAACGTTCTTCCTTTACTTCACATACACAAAACACAAACAAACAAACACAACCGTTCAGATAAAGTCCACAGCAAATCGACATGTTGCAACATGTTTTCATTTGTTTTGTTTTTGTTAATGGAAAAACAAGACAAAACAAAACAGAAAACAAAAATATGTACATGTTTCTTCCGTTTTGATTTTCTTTTGATTTTTTTTTTCTTCTCTGCTATTAAACTAAAAATTTAAAATTAAACAATAATAACAATATAAGTATGTAGTTTAAACCACCACCAACAAAACAATAATTGACTTTTTTAAGTTTTAAATGCAGACCGATAGACAGACAGACAATACACTTAAAACACACACGTTTTAAATTAAACGTTAAAAAAATTCAACATTTTTCGTTTTAAATGCTTTCTTTTTTCAAAGAAAAATATATATAAAAAAAAATAAAATATATAAAAACAAAACTAGCCAAATTTTAGTTTAAATAATTGTTTATAACTTGCTTCATTACTCTTAAATAATTAAAAATAATTTGTGTATTTCGTTTTCTCGTAAATTTATTTTATTTTTTCTTTTAAAAGCTTTTTTTGAAAACTTATTTTTTTTCCGTTTCCGTTTTCATGCAAATTCTTACAAAAACAAAACAAATATAAAAAAACAAAGTTTTTAGTGCAAAAGTACATTAATTTACACCGTGTTAATTATTTACCATATTTACACACTCAATACAAAAAAACAAAAACAAAATATATTTATATGATTATTATTATTTTTTATGATTATTATTACATTTAATTATTATTTTTGCTAGTTTGTTTTTGTTCTTAATATATATTTTTTTTATTTTTAAAATAATCCATAAAAAGTATTTTGCTTAAGTTTAAAATAAAAATCAAGGAAAAATAAACAATAAATAATTATTAAATAATTCTGTAAAAAAAAACAACAAAACAAAAATGCTCCATTTATATAAATAATTTTGATTTTTTTTTGTAAACTTTAAAATTCAGTTATTTATTAGTTTCTTTTGTTTTACTATTTTTTTGTCATTATTTTTAAAATAATTTCTTAATTATTATGTATTTAAAATAAAAACAACAAAATTTGAAAAGTGTGCTTAATATTAAAACAAATACAAATAATTAACTTAGTCTTTTTATTTTATTTTTTTTTTAAATAAATTTCTTTAGTTTCAGCCATATTTCAGTTTCAAATGTAATTGTTAATTAAATAATGCTAAAGTATAAGAGAAAAATGTTATTTAAGTACTTATTTTGCTTAATATACAATAATTTTGTTTTCACTTTTTATTATTATTAATCTTATTACATATATTTTATTTTTCTCTTTTGTATGTTTAGTTTTATACCATTTATAATTTCTATACCTTTTGTTAACATTTCAATTCTTTCTTTATTTTTGTGTCTTTTATTAAGTTTAATTAAAAACAAAGTTTGTATGATTTATTATTATTATTATTACTTTATTTTTCTTTTCTTTATTATTAACAAAACAAAAGAAGCCTTTAAAAACAAACAAAAAAATAATAAAAAAAAATTTTAAAAAAAAATATATAATTTTGTGTGTCTGTTTTTTATTTATTTTGTTTTATTTCATATTTTTTTGGGAATTAGTAGTATTTTCTGAAAGTATTAAGTACAATTCTGTAATTAGTTTAGTAATTAGTTGTCTCTCATGTAAACAAATACCTACATGTTTAGTTATATTGTAAACAAACCAATTTATTAGTGAATATTTAAATTTATTTTATTTCCCCTTGAAAAAGTATTCAAAGTAGATCTACCAAATGAATTGTTTTGTTCCTGCTAAACTTAGCTTAGAAACTTATTAAAATTTAATTGTTTTCTAAATTTTATGAAAAATCCCTTTACAATCGCATCTCATTTTCAAAACTATCGAATTCGATTGAACGATTTTTGAGTCATCATGGATTCAAAGATATCTTGGAATCAGAACACTCAGGCCATATACATACTCATGAAGTACAGCTATAGGAAAAACCTTGGCTGTCAAACACAGGAACACCAAATGTTTTTTCGACATGGTCGTCAATCCCATATTAATGTGTGGTGCTTTATCTGGTTGATGACTCTTGATAAATCCACTGATAACACTGTGTGTAATTTTTTGAGTCATGGAAATATAACCATATACGGACACCACTACCTGATAAAAGACAAAAAACAAAGACTCGTGTCTCCCAGTTTTGCCAAAAGTTATGCACTTTATGTCATTTTTGCAAAAAAAAGTGATAATTTTCTCAGGCTCATATCTTGCTAATTTTGATTTACTCTCTCTCTGAGGCAAAGTTGTAGCCCTTGTAGAACAAAAATCAAAAAAACTTCATTTCAAGATCAAAATCGCGAAAAACTAAAAAAATTCAAATTTTTTAAGCTGCCTAAAAGTATGCTTTAGTTTATAATAATACAATAGTTTATGGCCAAAACACTTAATTCCTTTAGTTTTTTCCTACTAACTTATATTGACCGTACCTAAACGGTGTTAAGAATCATTCCTAGGAAGTTCATATGTTCTAGAAAGTTGTTTATTGAGATCTTAAGTACATTTCTGTAGTTGATTGTTTCCTTGAATTTTGAACGGTTTGCTACTTATGACCTGAACAGGGGACAAAATGTAAAAAAACGAATTTAACCATAACAGAGCCTAATCCATGCTTAACACTGGCTTTTGTGTTTTTATAATAGAATTCGGAAACAGCTTAAAGTCTAATTTTACTGCCGTCAGTGATTAAATGCTTAAAATAATGGCAACTATCAATAAAAATGCGCTTTACGGTTTACCAACAATTTTATTACTCTGTCCCAAAAATCTTCTATTTTATTTATGGTTTGGGGTTGCACATTGAGTGCCGGGGTATGCAATTTGCATTTTATCGATGGCAAAATGGACAAATTTGTCTATCTCAACATTTTGAAGAAAAATTTAGAGCAAAGTGCGAATAAGAAGGTATAGAAAACATCTTTTCTTTTTATCTTGCTAGTTTGGAAATAATTTTGAGTCAATTAGCTTAAAAATAAAGGATGTTTTTTAAGTCCGATAGAACTTACAAAAGAGTTAACTGTTAAACGAACTGTCATACTGCGCTCACTTTTTTAACATTTTTGATCAGTATACTCTGGCAAATCATCATGAATAGAATGACGCTTGAATAACGCTACCAAATTATGCAAATTTTCTTTGAAAATCAGTAATCGATTCGCGAATCTTATAGGTTACTGTTTTATCGCAAAATTGTCATTAAACGTGCACCCAATTGGCTGAGGTATTATCGAATATCTGGTGATATATGTACATTTACTGATAGCAAGGCTGCCGTCAACGGAATAGTCTTCACGACAGCTAGGTTAACCGAGGAATGCCGGGTATCCCTTAATGAGATAGCGATACATTCAACGATAACGCTTATGGTTCCCTTATATGGAAATCAGGGTAATTGTATAGCAGAAGAATTGGCCAAAAGGGATGATGAATGAGGAGGCGATATACTCCTTTTCTGGTATTTCAATTGTTAAATGCAAGATGGCTGTTCAGCAGAAACTATATGAGACTGCACAAATAAAGGTGGACTGTGCTACAACGAGGTCGACTTGGCCCGTATATGATACCAGCAGGCCGAATCTACTTATGGAATTCCGTCGTTAGCAAATAAGCCTACAGGACACTGTATAATGCAGATGCTAGAAGACTGGGCCTAATGTATATCGATTACAGAAGCTGTCATAATGAAGAAGAGGAAGAGACTGTCAGCCCAATTATGAAAAAAAATTGTTCCACGGGAGTTTTTTCCCATTGAATTTGAATAGGAAAAATGGGAAAAGGGAAAAAACTCCCGGGGAATTTTTATTCATAATTGGGCTGTTGTATCACCTTTTCTGCCAATGCTCGGCTCTGACAAACCTGAGCTATCAAGGATGAATCTTAGACGAATCTATTCCTTCATCAGGGAATCTGGGGGGTTATTATGTAACTTCTTTCGAACAGAAATTCGTTCGATTCTGGGGTCAAATCACCGCATTCGAAATCGAGTACTTTGTCATCGAAATGTAGTTAACGTGGATCACGGCAGTCGTTATCGAAACGTATTTACTCGAAGTTGTACTCGATTGGTAATCTCTTATCGAAAATAAACAAACACCGTTTAGTGGTAAAACTAAACAAATCAACCAAAACAATGAAGTAAAATAATAAATAAATGAAAATATTTTTCTGATATTTTCTCAAAATAAGTGTAAAAAATATACATATTTTATTTTAAAATTGTAAAATTTTGGGCCACAATTTGTTTTGTATTTTGTTTACGTTTTTCACAACATTATACATGGTACTTTGTGCTAATCAAAGTATAAAACATTCTGAAATTTGTCACTGGCCGATGATGAGGAATACAAAAAAAACATTTGAATCCACTTTTATTAAATGTTTTCTGCATTTTTTTCACAATTTAACAATTTATCACAGATTTATTTATTTTGTTTTCCTTTTTTGTTTTGTTTTTCTTATTGTCATATGCTTCAGCAATGTAAAAAATAGTAGTAGGTAATATAAATTACGATCGACTACCGTGATCCAAAACATTGCGGCCATCAAAATTTTTTTCTACACGAACGTGCACTCGATATCGAATGCCGTGATTTGCCCCCTGTACGCTTTATACATTGTATTTCGAAAGTGTTTCGTTTCGAATCGAATTACATAATAATTCCCCTGGTTGGTTTAAATTGGAGACAATTTGGGTATCACAATGGGATCAGATTTGAATATATCCAAGTGAGCTGCTTTACTGCTACCCAAATATTGAAATAAAAATTTGATTTCCAGTATTTCCTGTGGTTTATGCTGATAAACCAGCAACAATTAACACCTTGGAGGCCAACATTGTTCGTTTCAAACGGCAAGAAATGCTTGAAAAATTAGCAAACATTTTAACGTCCAGAATGCGTTCATGTCCGAAATCATGTTCAAATATTAATGCCATATATTGATCTTTCGAATAAAAAAAGATTGTTGATTAAAGTTCAATTTTTATACCCTTCACCTTCGTGAGAAGGGTATATAAGTGTGTCATTCCGTTTGTAATTTCCAAAATATAATTTTCCGACCCTATAAAGTATATATATTCTGGATCCTTATAGATAGCCATGTCCATCTGTCTGTCCGTTGAAATCAATTTTCTGAAGACCCAGATATCTTCGGGATCCAAATCTTCACTAATTCTGTCAGACATGCTTTCGAGAAGTTTCCTATTTAAAATCAGCAAAATCGTTCCACAAATGGCTGAGATATGCCAGGACAACCTCGATTTTTTACCTATTTTTGACCTATTTATATCTGGATTACTAAGTCATTAATATAGATAATATGGATATATAATGATAGATATTTCAAAGTCCTTTGCAATGACGTATATAAAACCATTGTACGTTGGACCTACAATGGCTCAAAATCGGAAAAAATATTTTTTAACCCGATTTTTTTTTACCAATTTTTTTTTAAATTTAGAAAAAAAATTTAAATTAAAAAAAAAAAACAATTTGAAAAAATTGTTTTTCCAAAAAATGAAAAAAACAACTTTGGAAAAAAAAATAAATTTTGTTTACCTAAAAATATTTAAAATTTGTATTTTGAAGTATAATTTGGTGAAGGGTATATAAGATTCGGCACAGCCGAATTTACAATTTCAAGTTCTATCAGGCTTAAAAACACCCATTATAATGCTAAAGGGACTTTGTTTTAAACCAATATAATTTAAAAATCAGGCTTTTATCAGGCATTTTATTTTGGTTTATGTTATGAACAATTTTCATTGTCTATCGTTTTGTTTATAATTTCCTAAACTTATATTATTTTGTATATTGATTGATATATTATTTAAAATATACTATAAATATTTTATTTTCAGACTGGATTTATTACAGTGAAATTTAGTTTAAACTTCAAAATTCTACATTACTAACCAAACATACATATAAATAAATAAATATACATATATATATACATATTTATATACAAAAAAACATCTGACATCTCAACTATATATCTACTACATATAGCTATCTATCTATATATCTATCTGTATAAACAATTCTAAATAAACTTGAAACATTTCTTCACATCTTGAACTCATAATTTAATTTTTCGCTATCTCTGTAGTATTTTAAATTTATGTATTTATTGTATATTTATGAATTATTTGAATTATTTATTTAGCTTTAAATTTTTAACCATTAATAACAATTAACAATTACTTTTACATACTTTTACTCGTACATTATATACAATATATTGATTTATTTATTTCCAAACATGTAACAAATTTATAATTTCTTTAATATTTACAATATTTATTATTGTTATTAGCATTACAATTATTATCATTATTATTATTAATAATAATAAAAACCAAACTATAAACTGCTATTTATTTATCGTAAATTAACTAAATAAACTTAGTTAGTCTAACAACAGTATACAAAAATATTTTTAAAATTTGTAAAATAAAAAATATCAAACAACTAATTTTACAAACTAATTAATTGAAATACAAACTACTTTTAATATATATTTTTTTAAACGAAAATTTAATCAAATCAAAGTTAAAAGCTTAAAAAAAGTTAACAAAATATGCTTGTCTTGCGTTCTTAATTGTCTTCATTTTTGAAATTACATTATTTTGCTGTAAATATTTAGAATTGTTGAAACGATTTATCATTTTCAATATTTTTTTTTTTCAATAATGCACGTCTTTTTTGATTTTATTTTTCAATTAAGAATTTTGCTTTTTAAACAAGTTTTAAGTTGCCTAAAAAATGCTTTGCAAAATATATCCCAATCACATTTTGTAAATTAATAATGTTAAATAATTTCGAACAACGGATTAAAATGGCATAAAACAATTTCATTCGAATGTTAACCGGTTTATAGTTTAAATTTAACTTTGCTCTTTTGTGATGCTTCATTTTAAAAAATCATCTAGGGCCTCGACTATTGAGGAAATATT
Organism: Calliphora vicina; assembly: GCF_958450345.1. Classification (NCBI taxonomy): domain Eukaryota; kingdom Metazoa; phylum Arthropoda; class Insecta; order Diptera; family Calliphoridae; genus Calliphora; species Calliphora vicina. Next base: position 54,854,326 of record NC_088781.1, on the reverse strand, counting down.
TACTTTGTTGAAGGCATCTTCAATAACATTCAGTCTTGCGTCATGTGTTTCCTCGACAACGTCATGCCATTTCCATCGTTATGTCATGCAAAAGTTACCCGGATTGGTGATATTCCTGACATGGGCGTCAATCAGTATTTCCAATGTTTTCAATAAAAACGATGACAGACTGATTTGTTTATAATTTCCGACATAATCACACCTATCGTGAAAACATGTGAAATTTATGGAAAAGGGAACATATTTCATGTGAAATATTGATTCGCAATAAGGGTGAATATTTCTCGCTTTGGGAATAAATACTGCAACCTTCCTGCATTCTTTCGGAATATACCCTGACACCAGGCTAACCCTGTTGCGATAACGCTGGGAAAATGTCATTCGCCCTAATAAATTAAAAGACTTATGTACATTTTCTCTTCGCCCACAATATATCCTCGATCATAAGGAACATAGGGCCTCACGAAACTTCTTCCATTCAGATCTGTTCATCGCAATAGTTTTTACTACACTCCAGCTTTTATGCATTTTTCTAGCATCGCTATCAATTTGCCTTTGCCATGTATGTGCTGCTCGGCCTCTTCTGCGACTCCCCTGAGGATTCCATTCGATAGTATTCCTGGCAAGATCCGACAGTGACTTACGGAGTGTGTCCAATCCAGTTGCATTTCTACACACAGCGGCATTTGACGTGTTTCAGTCCATATATTGTTATTTGAGATGGTTCGTGGCCAGAAGATTTCTTCGATGAAGGTAGCGTTCCAAGTTACAGATTGGATTCAATAAATGTGATTTTAGATAGCACAGATAGATCGCATATATTCCTTGTTAAAACTATGTCTTAACAAACGAAGAGTCGGACATTTACAAAGAAGGTGACAACCGTTTCCTCCTGTTCGCGGTACTGCAGATGCCAATGTTACTACAAGACTCCGGTCACTCACTATGTGACCGGTAGGCTGCGAAATGGCCTTTCGGATCCTTTCGGTGGTTTGTAACTAAAACAAAACTTGTCACATAGCAATTTAAAAAAAATAAATTCTTTGATAAATTGTAAACTTTTTGCAATTTGACAGATGAATTGATACTTCCTCTTATCACATGTCGCAGGAGCTATCGATAATTTTGTGTCTCTTTCATTCATGTAGGATGTAAATCACGTTTTATGTCTGTAGTATTAACCGCTTGACTCTTATTATAATAATTTAATTATAAACTCGTGAATCCATAAAACATACGGGTTTTCACTGGTGGATCATTCATAACACCAATTGTTCATTAGTTGAGACCCTTTTTAGATCAAATTATGAACTGGTGGAGTGCAATTACTAATCCTCTATATTAATTTCAAGATGTTCGCATTCCATTTTCCTAAATCAAGATATAGATCGGCTAGGGATTTACTTTAGAGTAGAAACACAAGATTGCGGATCGGTATGCAGTTGTTTTGCTTTTTATAAGAAGTTTTGATAACTTTAAAGTACGCAAACTGCCATATCTGTGTAGCTTCACTTTGTAGGCCTTCTAAAATTCTTTAAGATCCGATACTCATTCCACTCTGCCTTGGCTTGGCTTCTCCTTCTAAAAACCTTCATACGCATTCATAACCTTGCTTCTACAAATGCTAAACAGCAACTGATTTGATTTTGATCTCTGAGATCGTAACAAAGCAACAAACAAGTGGTCATTTCAGTAAAACTAATACTAATACACACTAATACACACAAGCTTATAGTGTAGGTGTGTCAACAAAGCGTCAGCAGAATTTTTTGGCCTATGCACGCGTGCATTAGAATCCCAATTTTGCTCGTGACTGTTCTAAATACTTTTTAACAGGTATTGCAATATGTGACCGAGTGTTGTCATTCTGGCCGTTTTTCGCCCAATGCTCGCTTTAAACGAATCAGTTGCATTCGGTACAGATTCCCTGTACTGTTCTGGTCAGGTTTCAGCAGCTTATAATAAATAAGACCCTTTTGCTCCCACCAAATGCAGGGAATTACCTTAGCGCCAGGAATATTTGGCTTTGGTGTCGATTCGGCTGGTTGGCTGGGCTTCACATACAATCTCTTACGCTTGGGGTTATCGTAATGGATCCATTTTTTATCGCAAGTAATAATTCGGCGCAAAAATTATTTTCAAGCATCATTTCGGACATGCAAAATCATCCTTCAAGGTCTCTTGACTTCAATTAGTATGGTACCCAATTTCCCCGCTTTTAGATGAATCCTGCTGCTGGCAAACGTTTTGAAATTGCTGATTGAGTAGCTTCCAATGATTTTGCACGCTCTTAGAGTAATGACTCCAATTCTTGGTCTTCAAACTTTTTTTGGATGGTCTGGGCGATCTTTATATTCCGTGTTAAAATCACCACTTCTGAACCTCACAAACCATCTCTCGCACCTTGAAACCGATGGAACACATTCACCATATGCTTTGGTGAGCAATCGGTGTTCTTCAACGGCCCCTTTTTACAAATTAAAAAAAATAAAGCAAAACTTCCCGCATATGACAAAATTTTACATTTTCAAATGTCAAATCAAAATGACATATAAGTTATTAAAACCTAAAACCGCGTTTTCAATTATAGCACTATACGAGTTGTTATAGATGGGATCTAATCAAGCGATTTCAATATAAATTCAGGGATACTCCAAGGCTCCTGTCTTTCTCCTACTCTATTCTAAACTACCTTCTACGTCAAACTTCCAATCCTATATATTCTTTTGCAGATGACAGCAACATTTGCCATTCATATTCATTCAGTTACAGACCAAGCCTGTCGTAGATTAGGGCAATGGGGCCAATCATAAATGATTCCCTTAATTTGGACTTTCTGACAATCTCTGAATGGGTCGCTTTCAACGCTCGTAAAACTCAGGGTTGCATGTTGACACAGAAACGAACAACGCTTTATCTGTATTTAGGGTTGGTGTAAATATCAGACTGAATCAGACTGTCTTGCTGTTCTGGGCATGAGAATACAATGTGATGTCCGCTGGTCTCAACACATTTTTCAAGTGCCGAAAGAAGCGTTCAAGTATCTCGGATTTTTGAAACGGTGTAGGAATTACTTCTCTCCATCTGATCTCCTTCCTCACTATTAATACCACCTATATCCGACCGAAAATGGAATACAACTCCCATTTATGGGTCGGGCCGGTGCTTCAAAGTCTATTTTGGAGCTTCTCTACCGTGTACAGGAGAGGGCGAAAGTTATTATTGGTGACAATTTGGTATCCAACTCTATTGATTCGCTGGAGCAATGTGGGCTGCGTTTCACTCTTCTATATGTTAGGGAACTTGTTCCTGATTTGTAGTTGTTTGACCAGTGAACCACACAACACACTACAGGGAAAATTCGTTCTTTAGCCGTACTGTACGTATGCGGAACAAACTTCCCGCTGAAGTGTTTCCTGTCATTTTCAATGTAGGAAAGTTCAAACCGAATAACCACAAACATTACTCCCTCTTTCCTCCCTCCCATAATCTATTTTCCTAGTTCCAACACAACACAATGCTTTGCTGAGTAGGGGTCATGCCTTGAGTACTGGTCCAAGAAAAAAAAATTATGTCGGTTTATAATGGAAATAGATTTATTTTAAAATACTGTTTTATGCCAGAGACTCGGACACAAAAGGGGTCTTGTATGTTCGTTTCGAAATTAAAATGCATGTTTCATAAAATTAAACGCACCTGTTTTTATTTACTAATTATATACATATATATTTTTAAACTACTACTACTTACTAAAGTTTAAAATTTTTCTAATATTTCAACTAAATATTTTTATCTTTTTAAATAAATAAATTTTTTAACAATTTCTTGGCGTTATATTTTTAACATTACTTAAAGTTTATATTGTTTAAAAATATAAAATAAAATAATGCGCCTTTTTATATTTACATAAATATTTGTTTAAAACACTAGTGTTTGAAAATTTGTATTGAAAAACCTACAATGTGATTTAAACAATTATTTATTTTCTCAAAACTATTTCCTTTTTCTTATTTGCTAAGCAATTCAATAACAGTTATATGCTGTTGAATTACTATGTACTAAACACTTTTAATATTATGTTCCTTTTTTAATATTGAAAAAGTAAAAAAAAAGAAAAATTGAATTGAAACCAAATTTATAATTATTTTTTTATAGATTGAATGATGATTAGAAAATTCCCTACCACAACTACTAGAACTACTAATTATTACTACTACTGTTTAAATAATAATAATTAATATGAAAAAAATAAAACTACTACTACTACCACCAAAAGAAATCATCATCACCTTTACCACAACTACCACCATAACCACCTCCACCAACACCATCATCATCCCCAAAAAAAAAGATAATTAAATTAAAAAAAAAAATTAATCACCTCTAAAAAAAAACAGTTTATATTAAGAAAAATAAATATTTTCTTAAATCTTGAACCAAAAAAAGTGTACTCCTAATAATAATATTAATTTAAAGAAAAAAAATATATATTAATTTACACCATTTCCCTTTTTATATTTTTTAAAATGAAAAACAAAAAAATAAGCAAACCAAGTCACGTAGTTTATTACTATTATTTCTTTATTATTACTACTATTCCAACATTTCTGCTATATTTTTTGTAAAACAAAATCAATTTCGGAAAGCAAAACTTTTAAATTTAAAATAAAATTTTAATAAAAAAATATTTGAATGATCATCATTATAAACAAACATATTTACATACTTTTAGGCGCAAGTAAGCATATTTTTTTAAAAAATCAAAAGCTAACAACAAATATTCTAATTTAAATAAACTAAATGTTATTAATAATAAATTTTTGTTTATAATTATTTTTTGTTTTCTTGTGTTGTGTTTTGTTTTTAATTATTAGGTTGTATTTAGTAGTATTATTTATTGCATTTGCATTTAATGTTGATAAATTTACTATAGTTTAGTTAAAGAGAATTTTTAAATTAGCTCTATGAAGTGAAAAATAAAGATAGTGTTCGATTGATATCCATATTTGAGAGAACATGAACGAAAATCGAATAAAGTTGTTCAATAGTTACTGTTTATCAGGCCTGTCACAGAATTCCCATCCGATTGAAAGTGGAATTAATTCCATTTTTTGCTTCTTTAGAAAAAGTAAAACGAAAATTTCTTTCGGAATGAAACCACTTTCAAGTTACAAAGTGGAATTGATATTTCTTTGTAATTATTTGTTTTTCTAATTATTTGTAATCAATTTCTGTAGCAAAAACTTCACTTTTGCTTTAATATAAAGAAACGCTGTTCAAATTAAAATCAGAAATAGAGAATTATTAAATATTTTTGGAATTAATAAATTACACGGAATCTGAAGAACCTAAAACGAAATCGATCGGAATTGTTACTACGGAATTGAAACCATTCTAGAACAAAAAGAGTGACAGGCCTGTATGTTTTGAGAGTATTTCAAGTGTGGCAACGTTGACCTTGAAATTTAATTCTCACGAGCGGGAATAAAAAGAAATCATTGAGTATTAAATCAGATCTTTTTGAATGCTCAAAAAGTCACTTGATTTTGTCAAACTTTTAGTTATTTTTGTTTGGTCTCATTGATTTCCTTATAATTCTAACTTTTTTTGCATAATTTCACAAGAAAACTTAAATAATTCTACATAAGAATCCCTCCTAGTTTTCCCCTGATGAATATAAACTTCCTGGAATTATCTCCAGATTCAATTCAGCAACAAAGAAGTCATTGATCATTGGTTCTCTATCGGTTAGCTTTAACGACGATATTTAATTAGTCGTTTCCTATATTTAAATAAAATAAAGTGGGCATCTCACGCCCATCGAAATTATTTATTCGTTGGAAATGCATTGGTCCTTTATTGGTTAACTTTAACCGGGATATTTCATTAGGCGTTTCCTAGTTTTAAATTTAAATAAAACAAAGTGGCTGTGAGATATCATCGACATTTTGTATTCGTTTGAAATGCCTGTATGGAATATAACATCGTGTAAATGTCAGTCGCGGCTTCGCTGGGTGGTGCTCATCCGAGATGTCAAATTTTCCATGACTCTGGCGTATAAATAGGTCTTGATTTGACTGACGGCATAACGTTGATCCTCTATCTAGGATCTTTTATTAAGCACTTCCTATCTTTAAATTGAAATGGTTGGCTTCGCCTAGACCTGCGAATTAAGAAAGCCCCACAAGAAAATATCTACGAGGTCACATCACCTGCACGTGAGCCAAAAATCCCTCTTGCAGAAGGTCCAATGTGGTATGAGGTGTGTGTTACGTAGCGCTGTTGAAACTACATGTCTTTGGTGTCCATATCATCCCATTCAGACCAAAACAAGTTGGTAATCATCGACCTATAGCGCTCAATGTTGAAGGTGTTGGCCTGACCAAAGTCGTCCTAAAAGAAATATGGACCCATGATCCACACCAAACAGTGACTTTTTGGAGATGCATTGGATTGGTATCATGTGGATTGTGGAAATGGGTCTCACCGTAAAATGGGCGAAGCTCGCGGGACGTTGCCCGAACAGAACTCCCAATTATATTTGCAAGTGCCGTTAAACTTCCATGGTGATTTGGCATAGATGTAGCTTCAACTGTCAAAGTTCGAAAGTCCTTATTGAAGGACTCTTTATAACATTCGGGAAGCCATAATGTTTAAAGGATTCAAGACCAATGAAACCACCAGCCCATAAATAACATTTAACAGTGGCACAGTTTGTATGCAAATTTTAAAAATCCTAATAAATCTAAACAAACTTATGAAGTTTAATGCTTAAAGCTTGCTTAAAATATCTAAACATCAATCGAACACTATATGCTCACATTTACCCAAAGTATTTTCATTTAAGCTTAAGTTGAATAATTTTTTATTTTAGTTCCCAAAATTTGTAAACAAAACCCCGCCCAAAACCAAAAAAGCGCATGCTAATTTCAAGTAAAGTATAGAAATTTTTTTAATTTCAAATTTTTTACGTTCTTAACTTAAAACGAAGCATTTTTTCTCTGTACAATTTCTTTGGAATTCCCCAAAAATTTTCATTTTGAATACAACAACAATTATGATTGTGTTTTTTTTCTCTCTCTCTCTCTCACGATATTTTAATTGCAGGAGAAAGAAAAGGAGAAATTACGATTAAAACAAAATAAAAAATTGAAATGAAATTCCTAGCAAAAAATTTATTAATAAAAATACTAATAATAAATAAACAACAAACAAATAAAAAAAATCGTAAAATTATGTATTAACAAATTCTAAAAAACAAAAAAAAAAAAAAACATAAAAATACAAAAATAACTATGATCTTTTTACCATGTAAGAACAAGAAAGAAGAAAAACTAAATAATAATAATAAAAAACAAAAATAAACTGTAATGTAAAATAGTTCAATTCATCTATCAAAAAAAGAAATATTTAAAAAAAATAAAAAACAAAAATAATTAGGAACATATTCAACTTATGAAAATAAAACAACCAGCAAACAAAAGCCCTCTTTTAAATTGATTTTATAAACAAAAATTTGACACACAGACAAAAAAAAAACAATCAATTTTTGATAAAATTTATTTTGAAATGATCTATGATGTAATGATGTGTATTAAACTTTTTAGCAAATATTAGAATTTCTGCCAGCAGACAGACAGTGATTTGTATTAAGTGTTTCAAAGAAGTTGAAATTAAACTATTTTTTAAAAATAGTTTGTAATTTTTTTTAAATATTTAAAATCGTTACACTTTTGATTACAGAGATGTTATAATATCTATTTAATAAAACTTTCAAATAAAATGTTTATTAATGTTTTATTAGAAAGATTTTAAAAATTTTGTTTACATTTTTCGAAAAAAAATTTTCTAATTTGAATATTTCTTTGGTTAATTTAATATTTAGAAAAATAAAATCAAATAATCATACATTCTGATTAATAAATATACTTACTAATCAATTAATCGATTAATTTGAATTTTGAGTTTCAAATTTGAATATTTATAGAACATAATTTCGAAAACTTAATTAGTTTAAAAAATATTTTTTTTATTATAAATATTTTTTTTTAATAAAAATCTTCTAAATATTCTAAACTTCGAAAGTTTTTAATTAATAATCGGTTTTTAATTTCCCGACCATTTTTGATTCCCGGGAATCGGTAACATTTTTCTCTACATTCCCGGGTACCCGGCAATTCCCGAAATATATAATAATACTGTAAACTATGAATATTATATCAAAATTTCATATAAAAACTTAGTGTTATAATCATTATTATAGAGCTTCGTATTAATTAATTCAATTTGAGCTTAATTCACTAAAATCTTAATTCGTAATTAAAAAATTTCATTCATAAATCCATTCCCAATATCTAATTCTTTAGCTTCCATCAAAAGCTTCATTTAAATTGAATTAATTTTGAAGTTAATTAATAACAGAATTTATTCAAACTTTGAATGATTAAATTTTTTCTGATTCCAATCTACTACAAATTGAGTTAAAATGTTTTTTCTTCATTCAGTTTTATTTAGCTTTTAATCATTTTCAAAATGAATTGAAAGAAAATTTCTTAAGCCTTTTAGTAAAAGGAATGAATTCAATACATTTAACTGAATAGTTAATACATAAAATTTTTGTTGAACTCGAAAATTTCCAAATTATTGGATTCAAAGGTGAATTTTTATAATACAACATCTGCAAAACACACTCATTATAATGCTGTCATTGTTACCAAGGGCTATTGCTGTGTTTTCTTTCAAGGCCAAAATCAATTCTATACTTGAATATACCAAATGATGTGCCGCCTTCAAAAGTAGGGGCCTTTGTTCTACTAGTGTTTTCTGGAATAATTTACACCGGTCAATCTTGGCATTGAAGATTACTCACCTTTATTTCTAGATCGTGAAGTTTTCCATATGCTTTTTTAAATGTTCATTCGAAAAACCCTAAATAATAATAATAAGCGTTCTATTATTGCCAAGATATAAAAGAAAATCTGTAAAAAAAACTTCACTTTTCACTTTTTTTCTTTGTAGTTTTGTCAGTTTTTAATTCCCGGGAATCCCGACTAAAAATCCCGGGAATCGGGTAGTGAAAAATTGGCAAAATTCCCGGGAAATTTGTCCCTATTTGACAGAGTTTTTCATATTTAAACATTTGTTTTGGTACAGAAATTGATTAAACATTTTAGAAAACCAAATAATTACAATCAAATATAAATTTCACTTTGAAAACTGAAAGTGGTTTCATTTCAAAAGACATTTTCGTTTTACTTTTTCTGTAGATTCCGTATCAATTCCACTTTCGATCGGAATGGAGTTCTGTGACAGGCATGATAATTTCGAAAATTTGAATTTTTTATTATAGAAATATATAAATTTAGTAATTTCGAAAATTATATTATATTTTTTATTAAAAAAATATATGAATTAAACAAATTTCGAAGGCTTTTTAATTTAACATAAATTTCGAAAATTCTAACACTATCGTTTTTTTATATAAAAATATATACATTTATCAAATTTTGAATGTTTTCTAATTAAATAAAAATTTCGAAAAATCGAACTAACTTCGAAAATGTTTAATGTTCAAAATAATATGTTTTTTATATTAATTTATAAATTGTGATGGTTTGCTAATTTAATATAAATTTCGAAAATTCGAATACAATTATTTTTTTTATACAAATAATAATTCAGAAAATTCGAACACAATTTCGAAAATTCTAAAGTTTACGAAAATATATGTTTATATTATCTATATCAAAATATGTATGTAAATTTAGAAATTTTCGAAAATTCGAACATAATTTCGAAAATTAAAAAAATCACTAAAATTATATTTCTTATATAAAATGTACTATTTTTACATAAATTTATAAAATTCGAAAATAATTTTTAAAATTATAAAATTTCCAAAATTTATATTTTTATATAAAATTTTAAATGTTTGGAATTTTCACAAAAATTCGAATAATTCTAAAAATTCAAATATAATTTTAAAAATTCAATTATATCTTATATACATTTAGCAAAATTCTGAATTTAATTCGAATATAATTTCGAAAAATTTGTTTTTTATTTTTTCCTCTACATTTTTGTTAAATATTAGACAAATGTTGTTCAATTTAATAAATTTTTAAATTGAAATTTCTTTAAATTAATTGGTTTGAAATAATGCAGCTAAATTTATGCAATGAAACATGTAATCGATTTATGGTTTCTATGGAAATTTCAAAACTTCTAAATTAATTTTGACAATAACTCTATAAATTTACTTCTATACAAAGCTATGAAAGAATTAATTCATAATTTAATATTCCAAATCAAATTAAATAATTAATTCATTGTCTTTATTCCTTAGTGCTGCAAACATATTGAATTCATTCCTTTGAGAATTAATTCTTTATGGATGATTCAAATATGTTGAAGGATTCAAATTATCTTCAATTCAAATCTATTACAAATAGGGTTTAGAAAATATTTTTCAATTAATTTTGTAAATGATTAAAAACAAACACAAAACTGAATAAAGAGAAAATATTTTAATTAAATTTGAATTTGCGTTTAATTAACAAAAATTTAATCAGGGTTGAAAGAATTATGTTATGAATTAATTTTTTATTTCCACTTAATGAACAAAATTTATTTGATTTTCTTTTATATTTGAGTTAATTCAACAATAAATTAAAATTCACCACGAAAGATTTTCAATAGTCAGTTCAGTTCAAAAGCACAACTGAGAGTAAGCAGAGTTTATAAATAGTTAATTACTCTCTACCAAATGTTATGGCTTACTTAACAACAAAATATATTAATTAACATGTATTTTGTTGTTGCAAGACTTAATTTTTTTGTCTCTCATTAAAGCTTCTATGTTTATTTTATTCTATGAAGAGAAAAAAAAAACTAGAATTTTAAATCTTTGAAATTAATACAAAACACTGTTTTTGCTGAGCAAATTTTTTAACCAAATTTTTTTTGAAAACTAATTCAATTACATTTCCATTTAAAACACTTTGTAAAAATAATTGTTAATAAATTCTCCTTTTCATTTAATGACCACCAACCACTCCAACATACCTTAAGATGATCCTATTCCTCTCTCTCTCTCCCCATCTCTCTCTTCCTAAATCATAACAATATTACAAACACTTTTCGAAATCCTAGTTAAATTTAAAAAAAAAACATTGAAATACTATAAACTGAAAATGAATACATACATTTAAATACATAACTTGCATAAGTAAAATAAAAGAATACAATCTTAAACAAAACAAAATGGTGCGTAGATTTCATTGAATAAAATACATACATAAACAAACAAAAATAAACAAGTTTAAGTAAAGAAAACCAAATAAAATAAATTCGAGAAGTTGTTGTGTTACATTTAATAAAAAGAAAAAATAATATTTAAAAAAAAAATTTAAAAAAAAGTAGTTTAATTTAAAAACAAAAGCAACTAGGAATTAAACAAAAAATAAATAAAATCATCAAAAAATAGACTGCCCGTGTCAAAAATTAAAAAAAAAATAAAATAACATAAAACGAAAAAAACCCCAGAGAGCAGTAATAAAAAAATATTGAATTATTTTCATAAATTATGAAAAATATATGAGAAAATTTTGTATAAAACTGAAAAAAAACCAAGAAAAAAATTTTTAAGAAATTTTTGTTTTTATAATTTTATGGTGCATTATAATAATTATAAATATAAAATAAAAATAACAAAATTAACAAAAACCATATAAAAAATTAAATTTAAAAGAAATCATTGTTAAAATCACATGTTGAATTGTATAATTTAAAATAAAATAAAACAAAACTTAAAAATTGTAATATTAAAAACCAAAAACAAATAAATAACAAATAATATTAAATAAATTCATTAAAAATTATAGCATGTATTATTAATAATAATAATATTTAGTTTTCTAAACAAAACAAAATTAAACAAGTTACATACAAGGAAAGGACCTAATAACTCAAATCATTTTTATGTTTTAGCAAATTCTCTTTTAGATTTAGTTGCCAATTGTTACTTACTACAACACTCTTAAATTTCCTCTCCTAATATTTTCTCACTTTCCTTGTAACTTTTACTTTACAAATTATAAATACTTAAAACGGAAAACCAATAAAAAAAGTTTTAAAAATTTATTAAATGAAAGAAAGAAAAAAACTGCCAAAACTTTAAAAGTTTTAAGGTCAGTTTTTAAATTACACAGACATAATTTTATTTAACTTAATATAATATTATTTTTATAATTTAACTTCAATTGAAATGAAATGAAACTTAATTATAATAATAAAAATAAAATTACTGTAAAATAGTTGAAATAAATTAAAATATGAAAAGAAAAACTGAAAATAAATTAGAAATGTTGTTAAATTAATTTAAATTTGTTTGTTTTAATACTATCATTACTATTATTTAACATAATTTCTTATTATTTAAAGCCGAGCTTATGTAATAATAATAATATTAATAAAATGAAAACCTAATAATTTATAATATTAAAAAAACAATAAATAAATTCTTTTGTTGTTAATTTGTGTGTAAAAAAAAAGAAACAAAAACAAGAAATATAATTAAAGAAGCTTTATTATATATAAGCTGAGTATTAAACCTAATAAATAATATAATATTTAATTAATAAATTGAATTACTTCATTCATTCAGTCAGTCTTTTATCTTAAACTTGTACAAGAAAATCAACAAATCTCAAAACTATGCCACAATTTGAAATTATTTTTGTATTTCAAACAATTTAAAAATTTAAATAAACTTTTCACGTAGCAATATGTTATTCGAAATGGAAATATTTTGAAAACTTTAACCTATGTCTATACCTGATAAATTTTTGTCATGATAAAAACGGTTGTAAGGATAATAAATTATTATTTCTTCGTTATGACAAAATTGTTAATGCTCAGCCAACTTTGTCTTGACAATAAACGTCATTATAAATTTGTCACTGACATAAAGTTCAGACGAACTTTTGACACAATGAATTTTACAGTTTTTATAAATATGATAAGAAACCATTTCATTAACTCTCGGAAAACAAGACATGTAGATGGTATTATGAATGACGAACGGAAATCAATGATGGATTACTCCTTGCATCCTTGATAATCTTGAGAATAATAATCATATCTTAGTATTCTAGTAGTACTAGAATGATAATTATTAAGAAATGGACATTTTGTGAATATGTCAAACACTGAAGGACATTTAGCATCATATGGGGAAACCTTATCGGAAATATTACTTTCTACGTAGAACTTTCAATCCTAGTTAGACATTGACATTTTTTTTTTGTTTAAAAACAAACACAATCTGCGAAGCGTTTTGCTTGTCTGCAGATACACCCACAGTCTCTGGCGGGAATCGAACCCGCGACCCTCAAATTAATAGTTCAGTACACTATCGACACTATTGTTAGGAAGTCAACAATCCAGTGAACCAGTCCTCCGAATAAGAGATGGAGGTAAACAATATTTAATTTTAGTAATTCTTCGGTTGATTTCATGATTGTGATCATGCATAGCTGGTTTGGTTCTGTCACCTAGATGTGGAAAATTAATGTCATATTCCCGATCCGCCAATATGGCATAGTAGTTTTCACTCATGGAGTATTTGTCAGAACTTCCAAAGCCGAGGTCATGGCTTTGTCCAATGTCCAATGGATATCCTTTTCGTTTTTCCATTTCGGACACTTATCATGATCTGATGAGCAATGTAAAATAGAATTGCAACTAAGGCACTTAGGAGCACCACAATTTTCACGACAAACCTTCAACGTAAAAATTCCATCAATTACAGATGACTGCAACATTTAACCATTAATATTTATTCAATTATAGACGGAGCCCTCGAATGTTAAGATAATGAGGCAAAACATGAAGGATTGGTTCAATCAAATCTTGTTGGAAATCAGAAGCTCTTGATGTTTTGAAAATTATAATACAGTGTGATGTCCGCTGGACTAAAGACACTTTTCAAGTGTTAAAAGAAACGGTGTCGATAACACTTCACACCATCTAATCCTACTACTGTTTATACCATCTATATCTGAACGATAATGGAATACAACTCCCTTATATGGACAGGTTTATTTTTGATCTTCTCGACAGTAGATACCAAACCGAATATTGGTGACAGTAGTTGTAATGATTCGCCGGATTATCGAGTTGTATTTCACTTTTCGATTATATAACTGAATGTGTTCGCCTTAAATTGCAGAACTTGTTCCATATGCCTACAGATTTATACGTTATATTCGTATTTTAACAAAAACTCATTAATTTGTGGTCGATTAACCAGAGTACTGCACAAAACTCAACAGGTAAAATTCGTTGCGGAATAAACTTCATGCAGCAGTCTTTTCTGTCCACAATGCACCACAATAGACTGTACTGAGTGGGGATCCCCAGAGTTCAAGAACAAAGAAATTAAATAGATCAGCTCTCAGGATTGCTGACGTGCTCTCTGGACATACAAAATTTAGATCACATGTAGGACATGCAAAGACAGGCCGCTGTTATTGTTTGTTTTCAACCATTTGATAACCTCTGTGATTGCACAAATCTCAGCTTGAAAGACCGTATTGTAATCTGAATGACTAAGGTATTGGTCTATATCATTGGTTGTTACATCTCACGCTTCTGGAATTCTATCATTTTCGGTTATCTGGTTTTAGAGTAATGGACTATCCATTCTTCCAATGTTATTAGTCTGGTGGCTGCTTAATATTTCATTTGAATTTCGACTGGGTTTTTTGAATGTTTGACTCACGTCTATAAAGTACTATATTTGTATTTTTATATAACATTTGTTTCCAAAGGAATTGAATTGATTTTAGATTTAGATTTAGGATCCAATGGTTATTTTTTCAGAGCCAATAGCTCTTCTGCAAAAAGTCAATACTTTCAATATGGTCTCTCCAGGACAGTTTCCAGTCGTGTACTCCTCTAAGAGAGTCGATTTCTCTTGCTATTTATATTGTCCTATTCAGGAAAATATTGTTACCTTTTCTTGGACCATTTGGATGCATTCATTTCTTATATTCCATGATGATATCGTTATGTACCTCAGAATTTTGGATTGAGTCTAAATTATTGAACCATTTGTCCAAATTAGTTTTATAATTAAACTTTAATTGCACGCCGCCTGAAGCATAGCCCACTTGGGTCTTAGTGCTGGCCCCGTTGTGATAGCTTGTGTCTATCGCACCATTCGTCTTATGTTTCATGGTCGCTGTCATTCTTCAGTCATCATGTTTTTCTAATGAAGGAGTCAATCTTACTGAATTCAATCCTAGATAAACAGATTTTGTTAATAATCATTTTTTGATGTCTTAGGTCCCCAAATGCTTAATAGTGACAGAGGTGATATTTAATTGTCTCTTTTTTCCTCTTCGTTACAGCTTCTGCAGTAATGACCGCTATAAGGTTTAAAAAAATGGAATCTAAGCTGATTCATTCGAAGGCGTATCCTCTATATCCATATTAGGACAGATGTTTCTGATGTTGCGGATTCTCTCTTCCATCTGTTTATGGCAATGAGATGAAGCTCGATAGCTCCATGAAGCTCACATAAACCGAATTGCTGAACTAAGATAATGTAATTGTACAAATAGGCGGTTAGGTTAGGTTTCCAGGCAGCCGCGAAGTGAAGACAGGAAAGAAGAGCAGCTCACGTGGGTCCAGGCAATTGGTCCATTTGTGTTACCTGAAAGTAGAAAGATAGAAATGAAAAGAATCAGATGTGATGATAAGATTTAATAGAAGAAGAGGGTCCGAAAAAAGAGAGGAGATTATTAATTGCGTACCAGTGAATTGGCGGTTATTAGGTCACTCTATGGAGATCCCCATGTCTGGTCTGATTAGACAATTACTATTCCTTATAAACACTAGCCTCAAATAGGCGGTTCTTCTAATACAAATTCATTTGAGGGGAAATTTAGATATAAGTTAATTATTCAGTGAATATAAATGTCAATTCTTTCCTATGCACTTCGTAGCCCGAGGCTAAACTTATCTAGCGGTGTTCCAATTTTAATTTATGTGATCCTATTCCAAGAGAATTATTGTTAATTTTAGCGAGGCTTCATATAGTGCGATCCATAGGATCTTTTGTGCAGCCTTTAATGTTTCATCATAACAGATTTAGGCTACGTATTTTAGTTGATGGGAGATCAATTACATCCCCTTGAGCCATAAAGGTCATTCCGGAGCATTTATTTCTGTACATTTACAGCATTGAGCAGTCGTATAGAACATGTTTAAAGGTTTCAGCATGAATTTCACAAAACCTGCTCTGCTCATTCTCAACATTACCTGAAATAGATTGGTGATACCTTAAACCACAGTGTATCTAGTAAGTATTCTCAAGTCTCTCCTCAATTTTCGTGCGATAGTAACAATTGAGATGTATGTTTGGATGGAGTTTGTACTGCCTGGTAAATTACCACAAAATCAAATTCCAATTCAACCCAAAAACGAATACGTTCCATAGTGTATCCATGTGGGATGCCAATTCAAGAGCAGCGTGCTTTTTAATTTCTAATTTGCAGCGATCAGTCGTTGTTTGGAAGCAGAAGATCTATTTCTGAGGAGGAGTTGGAAATAATCCTGTCACTTCCTTCTACGTTTCCTCTTTTCTAGGCGAAAATTAGGTTTTGTAGGTATTTGACATTTAGAATTATTCAAGGCCTAAAATTGCCCAATATAAACATGTACAATGTACATATTTATCAATATCTTCCTCCAACTATATATTTCTTTCTTTGTTCACATTCGGGTTGTTTGACGAAAATCATCGTAACCTGAAGAATATGAACGCCTACCATGGTTCTAAAGTATAATAATGACCTTTGGCATCTGTGTGAATATTGGCTCTTTTGTTCACATTCGGGTTGTTTGACGAAAATCATCGTAACCTGAACAATATGAACGCCTACCATGGTTCTAAAGTATAATAATGACCTTTGACCTCTGTGTGAATATTGGCTCAAACATTAACATAATTGTTATAAAAATTCACTAAATTCTAAAAATGATTACAATAAAATATTCAATCACCCCTGTCGTGAATCAATATTTCACATGAAATATGTTCCCTTTTCCCATTTTTCGTTCACGTGAAAAAATTCCCCATGTGAAATTTTTAGATGGAATTTTGTAAACAATAAACAGCTGTTATGAACAAAATCAACTATTGTGAATGAAATGTTTAGGGGAATATCACGATAGCAATTATGCCTTCGAGGAACATAAATTTCACATGTTTTTCACGATAGGGGTGAATAATTCCACTTGTTTCCCCAGTTTATGGAATAACAAAGATAACAATATTATTTCCATAGAAATGCTAGCTTAAGTATTACCTTATTTGGGACAAAACACTGACAATATTTGTTTTAATAAAATGCATTAAATTAACAATTGACATTATCTCTAATTTATGGATTACAATTTAAACCTAATTTCTTTTGTTTTTTTTCTTTGTTGAAAACTTTTATTTCACAATTTGACTATTATGTATATGAGATCATGTTACTAGAGAAAAGTCCACCGATTTTATCCTTATATACGTTTACAACCATTTAAAAACAAAAAACAATAAAGAAAAAAAGATCTCAGATATTAAAGTCAAGAAAACAATTTGAGCTTAAAATAAAATATTAATAGTACTATAGTTCCTGAACACATAAACATTTTTTATTGAATTATAAAATTTGCATTAATTTAATTAAATTATTCATCAATTAATGAAACAAGCTGACACTATTTTGTCATATTTATAAAACAAATACATTATGCTTTATGGAAACCTTTCAGTTTTAAGAAATTGTTTGAGTGATTTACATAAAACTTTCAAAATTAGTTGCTTAATCTAATTGGTTTAATATTTTTGTCTATGTTATGAAATCACAAATTGTTAGTTAGTTAGTTGTCAAATTTAGATATTGTCACTGTAAAGTGAAAAATAAATATTTTTCTTGATAAAGTTGTTTATTTTTATATGTCAATTATTTCCATTTCTAATAACAAATTGTAATTTGCAGCACTTGTTTTGGGTTTAAACGTTATTTAAATTTCAAAATTCGGGAAAAAAAATTAATTGAAATTTTTGTATTTTTAAATTGTGGCACAATCTACTATTATATTAATTTTAAACTTTATTTTAAATAATAATTTCTTTTAAACATATAAACTAAACAAAGCTTTAGGTTTTTTTGTAAACGAAAACTAAGATACTAAATTTGTTTGTTTAAAAAAAATAAAATAAAATACTCAAAAAAGCTTTTTACAAAATGGTTGAAAACAAAAACTACACTGAAAGAAAAACAAAAAAAAGAACACAAACAAACATTATTTTTTTTAATATGAAAAAAATTAGTATTTTAATTTTTAGTTCAATAAAACCCACCTCCTCTTAACAAAAAATAATAAAAATTGAGTTATATTATTAACAAACAAAACAAAAAAATAAAACAAACAATATTCCTAATTTAACTTTAACAAAAACAAAAATAATAATATTAATTTTATAAAACTATAAAAAGTAACGACAGTAAAGTTTTGAATATTTACTAAGAAAACTTAGTAAAATAAAAAATAATATTAATAATAAAATATGTAAGTAAATATTGACAAAATAAAAAAAACAATGTAGTTAAAATAAATATTATTTAGTTTTAGTTAAAAATTTTAACGTGTAAGTGATTAGAGAGTCCTTAGAATTGAGTGCTGTTTTTTATGTTTAAGAGAAGGTACGTTCTCTTCTACCATTCATATTAAGTTAACGGAACAGCTGTTCGGTTAAGAGAAAGAGAGACAGAATGTATGTTATTGTGGATTCTTATATATATTCCACGCCAAATGAACTGCTCATCGGATACTCTATTCTGAAGTGAAGCGTATTCCAGAGTGAGCATTCTTCATCGATCGAAACAAATAGTAGTCGGTCTGGACTATTAGGCCGGTGAGGTAAAACTTCCCAACCACTTCTATGTAGTTTTTAACAGGTATTGAAACATGTGGCCGGGCTTTGTCATTATGGAATATTACGGTTTCATGTCTGTCCTCATATTCTGAGCATTTTTCAGTTGTAGTCATAATATCCCCATCGATATTTCTCCGTAGTATTTTAATAGCCTCTCCAACGACAGTTAAATCCATTGTCTAATAAGGTTATTATGTTCCTGTGCCCTTTCCGAAAAGGTTTAGAAATCTTTAGGGGTTCGTCAGCCTTATTTGTTTTTTATGATCTCATGGTATCTTGGGATCCAAACGATATCATAGATTTTGTACTCATAAACTTGTCAGGCTTAAACATTTAAGCATATATAAATATTTTGCGTATTTTTATATAAAATTCTATATGAAAGATCAACGAACAGTTCGACTCTAAACGAAATCGAAATCATTGCGCCATGGATTGCTACATATGACAATTTGCGGTCTATACATCGTAAATTTTATGGACGTGGAGACTTAGGGTAAAAATGTTTAGATTTGTGACTCAGCAATAATGTAAAACCAGGGTGAGTAAAATTTGTGTTTACGAATTAAATTTTATTTTATTCTTTCATTATAAAAGTAGTGCTCGAGAATACAAAAATAAAATTCGCGAAAACGAATTTCATTTCATTTCAATTCTTATTTTTATTCTTTCGCGCCACTAAAAAGAACTAAATTTATAAAAATTTTAATTAAATGAAATTACACGACGTATAAGTAATATTTAATTATTATTAATTAATCATACGCCACAGAAATCTCTCCAAACATGGAAGACAGCTAAACTGAGAACGAAAAACTTAAGTCAGTTGTCAAAAACCTAGTTCTGAGAACGTATTAATTAATTACTTATGTTGGTACCAAAGTATAACAAGTAGTCCAACTCTTTGACAACAGTACCTAACTCTATACATGTGTGAGTAACAAAATTAAACATGTGTTGGTAACTTTTAAATTTTCTACAGGCAACAGAGTTTTATAAATAAGTTCTAAATTTGAGTTAATATGAATTTTCAATACCAAAACCATAGATAATAGACATAGAGCGGAAATTCTCCTGTCAAAGACCTAACTCAGTTGTCAGAAACCTAAGTGGTGAGAATGTATTAGAAGAAAAAACTATGTGAAAACAAAAACAACACTCGTATTTGTGATTCTTTTGAATAAATTTTTTGTTTGAGTTTTTTCTAGTTTCCGCTCTATGTTTTTCTATGACCAAAAATTGTAACTCTGTCCCATGGCAGAACAAGCAAGGTACAATTATTAAAAAGTACGTTATCAATTATACATTCCCTATAACGTCAAACAAAAGAAAATTAGAAAAAACAAAACGAAATCTAAGACAAAAATAAATTAATTAAACAAATTTTTGTGTATTTACTTTTTTTCGTGAAATATTCAAATTAAATTTTTTCCAAATAAATATGTGTTAGTTTTAATATAACGTGCAAAACATTGCCAAAACAAAATAAAAAGTGATGAGAGTAAATGCGTTATTTGACGTTGTAGGGGTAAATAATACTCTCCCTAATAATTGTACCTGGTTGGTTCTACCATGACTCTGTCCTATAGTTTAAATTCTACAATAACAAAAACTTACATGTCAGAATTTCCAAAAAAAAAATTTCTTGATTTGTGCAAAATAGAAACCTTTTAACAATGAAAGTGTGCTAAAAGTGTTAAAAAAATATAAAATAAAATAATATGTGTTAAAGTAATAATGTGTAAAAAAAACGTTATTTTATCAAAAATTAAAATATGAAATTTAAAGACATTTCATTTGTTTACATTCCTCTGAGCTCACACGGTACCCGTATATGTGAGAGAGTAATTTGAAAAAATTGAGAGTTGGACTACTTGGTATGTATACTTTGGTTGGTACGGAAAATATATTGATTTGAATTTTCTATATAAATTACGTTAAAATTTCAAACTTGACGAGAAATAGTACTTTTTTATAATGTTAACTTACATCCTTATAAGTAAAAATAAAAGTGGGCTGTACACCCTCCAATATAAAGTATTTTTGTAGAAGACTCATGTTTTGCTCTAAGGGCCAATATGAGAACTTTCGTTCTTCAAATGGTACTTTTTGAATTTTCTATAATAATGAAACTCGAATCAGGAAATTAAACACACATTTGGGTGCCCCGATAGACTAGATGTTAGTGTGCTGGGTTCGATTCCTGCCAGAGTGCAGAGTCTCTGGACAGACAAGCAAAACGCTTCGCAGTTTGTGCTTGTTTTTAAAAACATGATCATGATTGAGTTAGAATCTACTTTTTAAATATTGTATAATAATGGATCTATCTATAATCATAAGATTAGCCAAATATTACCCCGTATGAAGTTAAAACGTTTAAATACATTTACATTTTCAGTTTTCCAATCGTAATTTTAGAATTTTCTATATTAAATAATGTAGAAACATTAAATGATACTTTTCGATATCGTACATACCATTCCTAGTATTGAATATATATTACAATATCAATGGTAAAAGTTAAAAATTAACAATCATTATTTAACAATGTTTAATTACGATTGGGATGGCGAAGCGAACCGTTTAAAGGTAACGTACATAACCCTAGGTCTCCACGTAGCAATATTTATTGTCGCAATTGTCAAATTTGATTGTGTCCATAAAATTTGCAATGTGTAGACCGCAATTGCAATTATTGCTAAGCAATAAGCTGTCAGTTCAGTTGTCATTAATGTAAAATTCTTCTTTCTATGATTCGGTGTGATTAATGTATAAACATTTAATTAATTTAAGTACCAAAAGTAAAAACAACAAAGAAATTAATGGAAAAAATTCTTCAACACAAAATATAAGCAAAATACACCTCAGTTTTGCATACAACTTCTCGCGTTGAAAATATTTTATTGTGACGAACGTTTTCTCCACCTAAAGCAATCAGCTGTTGTTCTGTCGATAAATAAAAATTTGACCTCCATTTTATCAATCTCTGGTTATTTTTTATCGTGGCGATAAACTGACAGTTCTCATACAAAAAAAATGTTAATTGGAGGTTTATCGTTACGAAAAACGATAACCAGATATTGAGAAAATGGGACGAATAGGGACGAAATAAAACTTTAAACTTTCGACTCTCGTATTAGTCTCTTAAAAAAATTCACTTCAATGAAATGTGGAACGATCTAATCGAGTGATCATAGAGGCCACTTTTTTGATTTTCTTCAGCTTTGGCGGCAATATAAAAAATACATTCTTGAAAGCCTGATTTATTCTGAATACAATAATATAGCATTCATTTAAACTGAGTGCCAAATGTAAATGATTTGGTACTTTTACTGAGTAGAGAATTCGAAAATAAAATATGAAAAATCGAAAAAGACTTGAATTTTCTCTATTTTTATACACTGCACCCTTATTCTGGATCGTTATAGATAGCGGAGTCGATATAGCCGTATATCATCGGTTGCTATTTAAAGTCGAGAAAATCAGCCCACAAATGGCAGAGATATAAGGAGAAAACCAGTACAACCTTGATTTTTGACCTATTTATACCCTTCACCAAGAGTGAAGTTCTACATTTTTCATTTGCGAACCCACAAAGTCTATATATTTTGCATTGTTATACATAGCGAAGTCGATATAGCCATGTCCGTCTGTATGTTGAAATCGACTTTCCGTAGCCCCCAAATAACTTACATACATGATTCATACATCAATATATCGGGAATTCTTTCAGCTCGGTTGCTATTTAAAAATCGACAAAATCGGTCCACAAATGGCTGATATAAGAAAAAACCGGGACAACCTCGGTTTATGACCTATTTTTATCTATATCTAGATTACTAAGTCATTAATATAGACAACATGGATATCTAATGATTGAAACGATGTATATAAGGCTGTAGTAAGTTGGACCTACAATGGGTCAAAATCGGGAAAAATATTTTTTAACCCGATTTTTTTTCACTAAAAAATTTTTTCTGTCATAAATTCTTTTTCCAAAAAAAAAAAAATTTAAAATAAAACTTTTTTAAAAAACAATTTCGAAAACAAAATTTAATTTTGTTTACCTAAAAAAATTTATTTTAAAGTATAACTTGGTGAAGGGTATATAAGATTCGGAACAGCCGAATATACTTTTTTTTATATACATATCTATATCTGGATTACTAAGTCATTAATATAAACTATATGGATATATAATGATAGATATTTCAAAGACTTTTGTAACGATGTATATAACGCTAAATTTTGAAATGAAAATTTTAAAAAAAAATTTGAAATGAAAATTTAAAAGAATATTTAAAAATTTTGCTTTTAAAGTATAATTTGGTGAAGGGCATATAAGATTCGGCACGAATATAGTTCTCTTCCATTTTTTTTTTTTAATTTAGAAAATATTTCTTAAGATGAAATTTGGATTTAAAATTTTCGATTTAAATCATGTTGAAGTAAACCTTTGGATTTTATATCTCTCGAAGCAATTTCTTTAAATTCATAGAATTTTACTTTTTAAAAATATTAATTAGTCCAGGCATATTCAGTTTAAACACAATACCGGTAAACTAGATATCAATTGAATAACAAAATACTAAAAATTTTGCAATTCCACTTAATAATGAACTCTGCTATTATTAATTTTTAATGTTTTTAATAAAAACTCGTTTCGATTTTAAAAAAATGTATGAGAAAACATCCAAGAAACAGAATGATTTTGTAATAAAAAACAAGAGATAGTATGAACAGAGTTTTAGTTAACTTAAATTGAGTGGTTATATTCATTCAATAATATTTTTCCTAATATGTACTACTTTTCCATACTTTAGTTAAATATTATTTTTATATACATACATACTTATACATATTATATATATAAATAATTAATTAAATAAAAAAAATGAATACGTTTTATGGTATTGTAAGTAACATTTAGATAAAAACGTTAACATTTAAATGAAAAAAAAACTAACGAAACATTTTATAAAATCAGAAAAAGAAAAAAACCAAAAAAAAAAAATATTGTTACTACGGGTAAACACAAAAAAAAAATTAAGTTAGTAATTAAAAAAACCAAAAAAAAAAAAACAAGAATACACCTAAAGGCTAAATATATTATTTATATTAAGAAAATAAATAAAATAAAACAAAATAATAAATAGTATTAGTTGAAAAACATGTAATAAAATCAAAGGTTAATCATTATAACTATAAAATTCCACATGTCTTCACGTAAAAAAAGAAAAAAACAAAAACAAAAACTTTAGCATTATAATTAAAATTTAATTTAGATTTTTCTTAAAGAAAAACTATTTTAAATATTAATTATAAACAAAAACCAAAACATTATTCATACAAATTAAAAAACAAAATATACATACATACAACATACTTACATTAAACAAAACTAAATAATAATTGCTTAAATTGTTAAATATTTAAATTTAAAAACCAAAAAAAACCCCAAAACAACACTACAAATAAAAACAAAATAACAGGGCACAGCGCTTCATAAATATAATTTTTATTTTTTAACTGAAATTTAAAAAACAAAAAAATTAACCAAAACAAAATTATATAAATTCTTAAACTAAAAAACCAAAATACATATTTATACTCTTGTATTATATTTATTATAAATATTATTATAATTATTATTACCTTTTAATCATAAACTTTATCAAATAAATATTTATATTTCTTAACTATATAAATAAAATACAAATAAAAAAATATATTAATTCTAAATGTTGAACCCAGAAAGTGTTCATTAAAAATACTTAACAAAACCCAAAACAAAACAAAAAAAAACATAACAAAAAGTATTTTCTTTTATTTTATAAATAAACTCTTAATTTCTTTTAAAAGAGTTTCCAAATTTAGCCTTGTTATTAATAAAAATTGTTTTTGCTTTAATTTTAGTGTTTTTTTTTTATTTATTTTGAAATTTGTTTAAATTAATTTTGAAATTTTTGATTTAAGATTTTTTGTCGTTTTTCAGTGTTACTTTAAACTAACGATATGATTGTGTTTAAATCGAGTTTGTTGAACATATGATTTTTATATTTCTTAAACGAAAAACAGATTAGAATTTTCTGAAATACAATTTTAAATGGTGTAGAACTAAAATGCTCATTGATCATTTTAATTTCGTTGTGAGTTGGCGCATAATAAACTTCATCGACAATCTGTCAGAATTCGTATGAAAAGAAACTGAAAAAAAACGAGAACACGCATTTATTTCAGAGCGTACATATGGATCATTTCATAGTTAAAAATTTAACTAAGTGATCAAACAATTTGAACTAGTTTATTTAGTATAAATAATGGAATCATTCAATTAAACCAGTTTTTTCGTGAACTACCCATGTCTACATCTAAGTGACAGCTCAAAGCACACGGCATTGTCAATCGATCTATGTATTTTCTAGAAAACATTCTGTATAACAAATAATGTTATAGATAACATTTTCATTAGAAAATACTGTTATTCACAAGATTTGTATAGACAATATTATACAAATGAAGATTTTCTAAAGTAAATACTGTTATAAACAAGATTTATAACGAAAATACTGTTAAAAACTAGATTAATATAGAAAATACTGCTATAAATCAGATTAATATAGAAAATACTGTTATACACAAGATTTTCTATAGAAAATACTGTTATACACAAGATGTATATAGAAAATATAGTTATACACAATATTTTCTAAAGAAAATACTGTTATACACAAGATTTCTATAGAAAATACTTTTACACACAACATTTTCTATAGAAAATACTTTTACACACAAGATTTTCTAAAGAAAATACTGTTACACACACGATTTTCTATAGAAAATACTGTTACACACACGATTTTCTATAGAAAATACTGTTATACACAAGATTTTCTATAGAAAATACTGTTACATACAAGATTTTCTATAGAAAATACTGTTACACACAAGATTTTCTATTATATTATATTACACACACGATTTTCTATAGAAAATACTGTTACATACACGATTTTCTATAGAAAATACTGTTATAAACAAGATGTATATAGAAAATACTATTATACACAAGATTTCTATAGAAAATACTGTTATACACAAGATTTTCTATAGAAAATACTGTTACATACAAGATTTTCTAAAGAAAATACTGTTACACACAAGATTTTCTATAGAAAATACTGTTACATACACGATTTTCGATAGAAAATACTGTTATAAACAAGATGTATATAGAAAATACTGTTATACACAAGATTTCTATAGAAAATACTGTTATACACAAGATTTTCTATAGAAAATACTGTTACATACACGATTTTCTATAGAAAATACTGTTATAAACTAGATAATATAGAAAATACTGTTATACACAAGATTTCTATAAAAAATACTGTTATACACAAGATTTTCTATAGAAAATACTGTTATAAACAAGATGTATATAGAAAATACTGTTATACACACGATTTTCTATAGAAAATACTGTTATACACACGATTTTCTATAGAAAATACTGTTATACACAAGATTTTCTATAGAAAATACTGTTATATATATCATTTCTACTGTAATCTGTTATCTATACTGTTATACTAAAGATTTTCTATAGTAAATACTGTTATACACAAGATGTATATAGAAAATACTGTTATACCCAAGATTTCTATAGAAAATACTGTTATACACAAGATTTTCTATAGAAAATACTGTTACATACACGATTTTCTATAGAAAATACTGTTATAAACAAGATGTATATAGAAAATACTGTTATACACAAGATTTCTATAAAAAATACTGTTATACACAAGATTTTCTATAGAAAATACTGTTATAAACAAGATGTATATAGAAAATACTGTTATACACACGATTTTCTATAGAAAATACTGTTATACACAAGATTTTCTATAGAAAATACTGTTATATATATCATTTTTACAGTAATCTGTTATCTATACTGTTATACTAAAGATTTTCTATAGTAAATACTGTTATACACAAGATGTATATAGAAAATACTGTTATACCCAAGATTTCTATAGAAAATACTGTTATACACAAGATTTTCTATTGCAAATATTGTTATACACAAGATGTTCTATAGAAAATACTGTTACAAACAAGATTTCTATAGAAAATAGTATTAAAAACTGAGCCAGATAAAACTTATTCTTGCATTAAAATAAAACTTAAACCGTTCAATATAAAAATTCTTAAAAATACTTAAATTTAAATTTCAAATATTGTACAAATTCATTAAAAATTTAAATATTGACATACTATTCGGTATTAATAAATTTATTCACTTTTCCGGAAATTCTCCCATTACCGATTTTAAAGTCGCTTCCGTTAGTTAACTTTTTGGAAAAGGCGGCCCACTTACGCTTAAAATTGAACATTTCCTGGGATACCTTTTCAGTGTTCTTTAATTAGGGAGGATTTGCCTCCCGTTGTACAAAATTTACATTATTGTTTGAGTACCACTCAAGGGCCTTTTTTCCATATTGACATGATGCCAAATCGGGCCAGAAATATGAAGGTCTGTGCTTTTTTAAGAAAGGTAAAAGCCGTTTTTGTAGACACTCCGTCATATATTTTTAAGTTTTTACTTTTTAAAAGCGGAGGTTTATTTCTTTTAAATAAACTGGATACTTTTGTTTGCAAATAAAAGCAGTTTAGTAGTTTAAAATTGTAACAATATATATTTATTCAAATGTACAACAACAACAATTTAAATTGTCACTAAACTGACGACTTCAACCTCTGCCACTATTTATATACAAGCCATCTTTCGTGAACCTTCTACAATGATCTTAACGGACAACTACTATATTCGAATTCTAGAGCTTTCGAAATTAATATTCGCAGCTTAAACATTCAGTTTTGCCATACTCTCAAACAATGCTATCAACCGCATGCTATCAACATTGTTGATAAGTAGAATCGTCTACTGATGGAAATGTTTATAAACACGATAAATGTTGGTGGCAGTTGCTACAGACTTTTAAATTCAAATCGCTAGTGCAAATTCGTTACAATATATTTTTGTGTTTATCGTGCCTGATGTTACAAATGATTGGCTTTGTTGTGAAAGTTGTGAAAAGTCTGTCAGTACATAAGTTTCATCATTCATCACACAATATGTGTATTTTTATACCCTTCATTCCGTTTGTAATTTCTACATTTTTCATTTCCGACCCTATAAAGTATATATATTCTGGATCCTTAACATTGAAAAAAAAATTTTTAACAAAAAATGAAAAAAAAATAATTTTGTTTACCTAAAAATATTTAAAATTTGTATTTTGAAGTGAAGGGTATATAAGATTCGGCACAGCCGAATACAGCTCTCTTACTTGTTTTTATTAAATTTGACCTCAATTTTTTCGCACGTGGAACTTTCGGAATTTTATACGTCTTCAACCCATCATTAGCTTAGGTTCTACTCACAAAAGAATCAGAGGATTTAACTTGACGAGCTGCTTTCTGATAGAAGTGTTCGGTGCTCTTCGAATAAGTTGTTCGACTTCTTTTGCCTTACCAATATCTGTTAGACCTTTTTTCTTCCTGATCCAGTTTTTCTTTCAATGTTCAAGTCTTCCTTATACTGTTTAATGGCTTTTGAAAAAGTGTGACGAAAGATCTTTAGATCTTTAGATCTTTTGCTATTTTTGGATTTTTTTGAAAAGGTTTAAATTTTTTTCGGTGAAAATTTTGACAGAAATAACAGATGAAAATTAATGATTTAGAGAAGATAATATCTGACATATTTTTAAAAACTAACGTAATTTGAAAATAATATGTTGGAAAAAGGATAAGTTTTGGTTGGAATAGTCTGTATACGTTTTTTCTGACTCACTCTTTAATATCGAACAGCAAAAATGGAAGTATAAATTTGCCTTTTTTAAACAAAATAATGAAAATTATTTGAAAATATCAAATAAGTCACGAGAGTACTACGGTAACATGAAATAGTATCAATAAGAGAACGATCTTATCAACTTTTTCATCAATGATCTGGCAAGAAATTCGGGTGATAAGTTTCCTTCAAAAAGAAGATAAATATGTACGAAATATGGAGCGATCAAATCTGGAGGCCACTTTTTGATTTTCTTCAGCTTTGGCAGCAATATATAAAATTCGTTTAAGACAACTATAATTTAAATACATTCTAGAAAGCCTGATTTATGCTGAATACTCGTACAATAATCTAGCTTTCATTTATATTTAGTGTCAAATATAAATGTTTTGGTTCTTTTTCTGAGTAGAGAATTCTAAAATAAATTATAGAAAAATCTAAAAAGACTTGAATTTTCTCTATTTTGTTAAGTTTTTTAATAAGATTTACCCCCATTAATACAAAGTCTGGTTATGTGACAGTTTTCCAACAAAAATAATTTAAACCTAAAGTATAACTATTAGTTAATACATAACCAGACTTTGTGTTAATGGTGGTTAACACATATTTTTTAAGGTTCAATTCAAATCGAATTTAATTTTAGAAAATTTGATAAAAAATTTTCAATCTTTTTCTTTGATATAATTAATTGTTTTATAATATGTAAATGTTATTTTAAATTAAAAAAACTCTAAATCTATTTAAATTATTGTAATTTAAATAATAATTTATTATTTAATTGTTTTAATTTGTTTATTGATTTCCTAACAATTTGTTTTTATACAAACAAAAACTATTTCCACTAATTTTTGTAATTAAACAAATTAAGCATAAAACAACTAAACTAGTATTATACAAATCACACGCTGAATTAACAAAAAAAAAAAAACCAAAAAAATTCAACACACTTGTGCTAATTTAGACAAAAAAACAAACAAACTAAAACTTTTGTTAGAAAATATATACATACAAACATAAATACATAAATATTAAATTATAAACATACTACACCACAACATAAATTAACTTAAACATTCATTACATAAACAACAACATAAAACCATAAAAATTCTAAACTAAAAACCAAAAATAAAAACAACACTTGTATTATACATAAGTAAATTTAAATAAACCGTTAAAAAATCCTGATTAAAAAATAGGCCCCATTAAATAATAATAAAAATAATGAATAAATAAATATTAAATAAAATAATAAGAAAATAAAATTTTTTGAAATAGCAATGTATTAAATAAGTTTAAATATAATTAATAAAGAAATTATACATAAACTAACAAACAAAATACCAAAATATAATAAAAGAAAATAAAATAAAAAGAAAAACATTGTATAGTAAAAACAAAAATTTCTAAATAAATTCATTGAAGAAAACACAAATTTCCTCTGCTCGCAAAAAATTTACAAGAAACAACCCCAAGAATTAGCAGAACAAAACAAATTCATGAAAACAAAAACAACAACAACAAATTTAAACAAAAATAAACATTAAAAAACCAATGTTGCACTTAAAAGATTAAACAAAAAATTGAACATTTAAACAAAAACCAAAAAAATAAGGTAAATTGAGAAATAAAATTAAAGAAAAAATAACAAAAAAAAAAAAAACAAAATTCCCCCCCTCTTTGGTGGCTAGTATAGATTTATAAAGAACAAGAAAACAAAAAAAACCAACAAAAACAAAGAAAATTTTAAGAATAACCATGACATCAACATTTTTTGAGTATACAAACAACAACAACAACCAACCAACATTAAAATGTAAACAAACCAGAAAACAAAACAAAAAAGCGAAACAAACTCCATCTTCATTTTTATCATTTTCACCTCCTCCTACTTCGCCCTAAAAATCACCACAACAAAAACCGTAAATCGCTTTATTACGACAAACAAAAAAAAATACAACCATTAAATGACAAACAAATCGTTGATTAAATAAAAAGAGGCGCTAATTCTTAAAAAAAAACAATAAATTTCATTATATTTAATAACAAAAAAAAACACAAAATTAATATAATATTAAACAAGAAAAACAATTGATTGCCTAATTCTAATATTATACATTTAATTTAAACAAAAACCAAAAAATTTAAAAAAAAACTATATTAATTTAATTTAAATTAAAGAAAAAAAAATAACAAAACAACAAAAATTAAGTTATAATTAATAATTTAAAACAAAAAACCAAAAAATGAAGAAAATGAAGAAAATAAAAATAAAATGTTATTATACTTATTATTAAAAATGATAAAAATGAAAATAAAAATAAATTAAATAAAAAATTTTATTTAGATTAAAAATTTTGTTAATTGTGTTTTACTTTTGTGCGAAATAAAATAATTCAAACTAATTCAGCAAATCAGATTCGTAACGTACAAAAATGTTACAAAATAGTTAGTGAAAAAGTAAGAAAGATTTTTATATTCGACTGTGCCGAATTCTATATACCAGAGATCGAAAATAACTCGTTCATATACCAAAAAACCCAAATTGTGATTTATATTTTTGTGATAAAAATAAACCACTGAAAATAACAGTTATAAAATGATTTTTATTTAAATGGTTTGGTATGACCTTTATTCGTTTTTGTTGTTTTTTAATGGTTTGATGTGAGATTAACAATTCATTTGTTCTTATTCTTAATAACTGTTACATTCTCTTTTATTTACATACAATAACATATTATTAGTAATTTTTAACAAATAATGAAGTCTGAGTAAGAGAAATGAAATTTTTTTAAATTGTTATTAATCTTTTGATTAGTTTTATATATTTAAGCGTTGATTTCCATCAAATGCATTTTTGCGATTTATTTTTCATGTTCGCAAATAAAAGTCACAAGCTGACCTTTACGAAACAAATAAATTATAAATCACTCATCCAAATTATTTGTGTTTGTTTCTTTTCTGTTTCTCTCAACCCCAAACCTAAAATGTTCTCGAATAAATAACTCTCTCAGTGACATATCACAAAAAATTATTTTTAAATGGCTGCGAATTAGAATTTATCATTGAAATGAAAGTGAACCCGTTATTTTCGGTCTCTGCTATATACCCATCCTCAATATGTTTCAATAAAATATTTTACTGATATAGGCGTTATATGAACCGATGCTCTCAAAAGTTGGTAGATAGATTTAGGTTCATACAAAACTTATTTATGTCCAATTTCATTACAATATTAATTATTATAAGAAAATTATGAATGTTCAAGTAATTTTCTGAGGGGGACCTTGTATGGGGACTAGGGACAAATGTTGCCCAATTTCCGTCATACTTTCCAGTATAATTTCAGAGTACTTAGAACTAATTTTTGTAAAATTTCATCAGGATTGTCACATAATCAACATATTTATAGCTGTTCAAACAGTATACCGGGGGCACATTTGTATGGGTGCTAGGTGAAATCATTGGTGGATATGGTCCATTTTCAATACCAAACAAACATTATTTACTAACGGTCAAATATTTGACGAAAAAGACGTAACTATTAAATAAAATACATTTGAATTCTTTCCTATTTAATTTGTGAATTTGTGACCCTACCTTAAGCAAACTAACCAAAGCAAACTTGGATTAACGGTTTTGTAAATAAACAAAGTTGCTGCATATGGAGTGAAACCAATCCACAACAGACTATACTGACTCCATTACATCAGCAATATGAACCGTTTGATGTAGTTTACACGCTGCACAGTGGGGCAGAATAGAAATTTTTAGGAAATAAATCTGGCATTTCTAACGGCTGGTCCGATCGGAATAAAATTTGACGTAGGCGTATTCGAGTTTAAGTTATTAAAATGGACCCTACAAATGGGCGGCGCTATACGGGCTCAAAGTAGGGTACCTTCGACATGTACAATTTTTAAACACGTCCCATTTTTTTGTTTCCTATCCGATTTCAAAGATTTCAAAGGATTGAGTTTTATAAGTGGCATATTATTGAATCTAATTGGGATTTTGACTTGAAATTTTTTTTGTAAGACAAAAAATTAACATATCTAAACCAAAAAAATAGTTCGAAATAAATGTGGATCAAATTGGTCCTAATATTTATTATTTTTATTATTAGTGAGGCTCTACGCACTGCGACCCAAAGGATCTTTTGTGCAACCTTAGATTTTTTCATCATAATATTTGGTGAGAGATCAATTACGTTCCCCGGGGCCATTAAATCCCTTCCGAGCCATTTAGTTCTGCAAATTGCCAGTATTGGGCAGTCACATAGAACATGTTCAGAGGTTTCGGCATGAAGTGCACAAAACCTGCACTGTTCATTCTCAACGTTACCTAACATAAATTGATGATACTTCAACCACAATGTCCGGTGAATAATCCAGTAATTATCCTCAAGTCACCCTTTCCGAGCAAAATATTGATGAGAATGTACCCATTGGGATACCCCTTTGAAAATTGGGACCATAGATACCAGTCCCAGTGTCACCATTAGCCTGTTTGGAACCATAAGTAAACCAAACTTGATCGGCATTATTTTGCCACCATGTTTGATTTAAATACTCGGCCCTTTCAGGTATAAGGACCCTAAACTTCCTATTTAACACAAGAGTTGGAGACATATAGTCCGATATTGCAATACTAGGATTATTTTCAAAGATGCCTAGAATGCGGATGTGCCCAACCAGATCTCCCAGCATTACACGGAATATTCCCGGTAGTCTGGATGCACTCCTATAGGCCTCCTCCATTACCAATTATGATTAGTAGGATTGCACCCACAGCATGAGTGGGACAGGTCCTAATAGAGACACAGATGAGGCGATATACCTTGTCCTAATATTTGCAATCCTATTAAAATTTTGATACAAATTTTAGTTTTAGAAACTCAATGAATATGTAATATGTATGTAATAAAATCTTTATTTATTAACAAAACTCAATGAAATTTTAAGTTTGTCATTCTAAATAACAAAGTGTAAAAAAACTTGTCAAAAGGTCAATGGGAAATTCCTAAAAATTGGAGCGAAAATCTCAAAAATTGTATTTTTTACAATTTTGCCATAGGGTCCACATTTTCTTTGGGTTTGGGAAATTACTTTGGGGATAAATAGGGAACACATCGAGGTTTCCAAAACTGCTTTTCGTTTTCTGATCCTAGCTTTGCAATTTATAACATGAGGCCCAAATTTGAAATTTTGATAAAAAAAAATAGGTCAATTTACGAAGGGCGTAGGGCCGACATATTCGAAAAGAGGACATATTTTTCATATAAAAACAGCAAAAATCTACTATTTTTTAATTTTTAAATTGAAAATCGTTTATTTTTGGATTCATTAACTAACAAGAAAAAATCGACTCCATTCGGCCCTATATTTTTAAAAAAGCGGACCAAGGTTTTTGAAATGCGTATAACTCCGTCAATGAATTTTTGGCGATAACTTGATTTTCAGAAATGGACCTCCAAGTTCCTGTCATTTGACACCTCTCGATTAACCATAACAATTGAAAATAAACCAGCAACAATTGAAGTCATGAAGGACAACATTTTTCGTGTTATACGGCCAAAAAAGTTTGAAATTCTTCGGTATTTTGGAAACACTATCTTCTGATATGTTATTACCATTAAAAATCTGAATAAAACATGGTTGAATTGATTGAAGTCACAAATTACTTAATTAAAACTTAAAATCTGTTAAAGGGATTTTACTAGCATTCTACATTTCTACAATATTCCCTCCCTCCAGCATGAGCAACATAAAAATATACGTACGTTTCATCATCCATTATACAGCAGATATATTTTTTGTATAAAATTTGACTTCAATTACCGTGCTCTGTCTTTGTCCCATAAATTTTTAGCAGAGTTCCTGTCAGGAACATTTTGAGCCTTGTATGTTTTTAAACCTGCATTAGCTTTAACTTTTCGTACCAAATAGTCCGAATACTGAGCTAACCGGACTGCTTTCCTACTGGATGTGTTGGGAGCTCTATTGAAAATGCTTTCTATTTATTGGCTATAGAAACATCATGTGGACCATTCCTTCTACATGCACCAGGTTTAATATCAACGAACGAACAAGTTCTCCCGATACTGTTTAATAACGTTGTAATCAGTTTGACGACAGACTTTTGATTGTTTAACTCAGCTGTTATGCATTTCTATTGATTTTAATTTTTTCATTCTGCGATCGACTGCACTGTACAAAATATTGTGACCATTTCTTCCCAATTCCTCTGTTACGTATGATTAATATTTATTGAATTGAATACTGGTGTAACACTCATACGCCACACATACTTATATTCCGCACTTTTTTCAACCACGCCATTTTTTTGGGGGAGAAAAAGTACCTAAATGTTTGAAATCATTGCGTAAACCGAATCATTGAAAAAATATTAGACTAATTATGATCGGTAGAAGTTTGTAAGATCTATCAACTAAAAATACATATAAAAGTATGTATATTTTTCTCAATTTTGGGATAATACCTTTTAGTAAACTTATACCATATACTTATTTCAAACATCGCTACATTTTATTTATTTAAAACATGTTTCCTATATAGCTCAGAATTTATTAGAATTTTTAGAAACTGTAACAACTTACCCTCCTAAATTTTATCTTAATTTAATCATCATATTATTGTGTAATATTTGAAACTTTGTTTATTTCCTAGATAAAAAATGCCTAGACATGTATTTGAAAACCTTAAATAAACATAAAATAAATGTATCAGTGCAGCTTTTGAGATAAAATGTGACATTTGATAAGTTTTTTTTTTTTGTTTAAACAACCAAAAAGAACAGTAGCTAGATATTAACGTCAAATAGTTTTAATTTCAGTTAAAACAAATAAAATGATAAATAATAAATGACATTAAATAAATAAAGTAAAAGTAATACAATGATTTCCTTATTATTAATTTTAAAATTTAGCAGTAAACTGCTGGCGCTACAACAAAACATATAAATAATAAAAGTACCGGCATAGACGACAACAACTGAGATAGGTAACTTTTTTAGTTTTTTTCAAAAATATACTAAATAAATTTAGAGTGATATATTCGTCTGTGCCAAATCTTATACAACCCTCACTGAATATTTAAGAAAATAAACCAATTTTTATGGTTAAACCTACAGGTTTCAAAAAAACCGACAAAATTCACAACCGCGATTTCGTTTTTAAATAACTGAATACCGATCGGTTTCGGTTATTTACGGTTTTGGGCTAATTTCTTAAATCTATATAAATAAAAATCAAATGTCGTTCAGTAGAGAACGGCAGGACCGATTTAGACAAATTTGTTTTAAAATGTTGGTCATAGCCCAACTTAGGTATCTACGGAATGAAAAATTTACCGATTCGAAATCGATTTTTTATATAAAAACTCAAAATATCGTTTATTCAAGAAAAGGAGCTCGATCTGTGATCACTCATATTTCTGGCCTAAAATCGATTTTTTATATAAAAACTCAAAATATCTAAATTCGATAATAACTTGGCCAATAAGCGTTTAATCAGGAAGGAGCTCGATCTGTGATCACTCATATTTCTTAACAAAAATCGAATTTTTATATAAAAACTCAAAATATCTAAATTAGCTAATAACTTGGCCACTAAGCGTTAAATCAAGAAAAGCAGGTCAATCTGTGATCACTCATATTTCAAACCAAAACTCGATTACTTATATAAAAACTCAAAATATGTACATTGATTTACATGTATGACCATAAATAAGATTCATTGTACATCAAACATAACCCAAACCTATATGAATAAAAATTATCATTCAACAATACGTTTTTTTCTCTTTTTAACTATTTTTACCCATTTCAAACCGCTTCTCACAAATTCCCAAATCGAACACAAGCATTTTTTTTTTTTTTTGATTTGGACAGGACAACGTCTTTCCGATCATATTCATATATTTCCCATTTATTTAAAATTACATGAGATTAAAGTGTTTTAAGATTTAATATAAAAATAAATATGAAATCAAAAATACTGGCCCATAATCGTAGTCAAACACTAAAGTCGGTTCTTTTTAAAAACAACTTTAAAATAAAAACCAGCTTTTAATTATTTTGCAACTATAGTCAAAATTAAAGTGTGTTTGAAATTGAACCGACTTTAACTGGGTGCCACCTCAAATGTACAAAATGTTTTTATACAATTTACAAAAAAATATAGTGGCACCTCTGAACAGCTGACATAGAAAATTAAAAAAAAAACAATAAAAGTAACTGCGAAATCTAAAGAAAAAAAGCAAATTGTGGTGGAAAAATGGAAAAAATAAGATTAATATCATAATTAGGATATTTTGGTTCTAATTTTATTGATAACTGTTCAATAAT
Source organism: Calliphora vicina (assembly GCF_958450345.1). Classification (NCBI taxonomy): domain Eukaryota; kingdom Metazoa; phylum Arthropoda; class Insecta; order Diptera; family Calliphoridae; genus Calliphora; species Calliphora vicina. The sequence goes on along the minus strand of NC_088781.1, from coordinate 54,817,097 downwards.
TGCAAAATCTCTGCCAATATCTTGTAACATAAACATTTTTGACTTTTTGTCGAACTTTTTTACTTGGTGAAGAACAGCTGAAGCTGTTGTTAAATGAGTTAAAACCAGCTTCAGCTGGTTTTATATTTACTGTCGACTTTAACGTCAAATGTATATTTTATCTTGTCTATGGTAGACCTAAAGTCCACTCTTAAGTAAGGACGACTTTATTTCTCTTAAAATATACTTTATTTCTGACTATGATTATGGGCCACTTTGTTTAATTTAGTTATTTGTTACAATAAAAAATCGATTTATAAAATCCTTCGAGGCGTATGATTAATATTTATATCGTGAATAATAAAGCACTCATACGCACTCATACACATTTCAATATCACTCACAGTTAGAGATGCTAATTGGGACTGATTTTTGAAAGTCCCGGGGATCGGGATTTGGTAATCGGGAATTCTAAAATCCCGAAAATTATAACAAAGAAACGTACATAATTATGTCTTTACAATTGCAAGAAAATTTTTTTATTTAGCAATTAATTTTTATTAGACACTAAAAAGACACTAAATTTTTATTAGACACTATGGGTTCGTCTGCCATTCTGTAACGAATTTTGTTTCCGACATATGCTGCTGCCGAAAAACATCTTTCATATTGGCAAAACCGTTTGCAAATACTTATAACAAATCTGCAAGTATTTTCCTCTTGTTCCTTCAGAAATAAAGTGATCTATTTCTTTTGCAAGTTGCAAATCTACATTATAACTTGGTTTCGTTATTGTTATTTGGGTTTTTTACATTTATTAATAATATCTTTTAGCCTTTGAGCAATCGAAATATTTTTTTTACTTTTGTTCGAGCTCCTCATCTAAGATAAAATCAATTTCGTTTGAAGAGGATTTAAACTGAGTTTTGTTAGATAACTTACAAAAAAATGTGAAGAATTGATTTTCCAGAGCCCCACTCTAGGAAAACCAAAAATACCGCTTTACTTTATTAACACTATTGTAGCAGGAGTTGAACTTAACAACTTTGCTGAACATCATTTTGCGATATTCGGGTATGTAGAATGTCAAAATGCATAAAAAAGGCACTCAAAAATGACAATTTCCCCAATTTATTTATGAAAAACGGAATTTGGAAAATCCCGGGATTTAAAATTAAAAAATCCCGTGCTTCGGGATTCCCCGTTTGGTATCTCTACTCACAGTTGAGTCACACAATAACATAAATTAAAACCAATTGCACTCTATCGAAGTTTCTATATGACGTCGCCAAGTAAGACGGCTATCTAAGTGAATAGCTTGGTATGTAACATAATCGGACTGAGGAATATTTATAATCACCCCTATCGCGAATCAACATTTCACATGAAATATGTTCCCTTTTCCCATTTCTCGTTCATCAACTTTGTTCACGTGAAAAAATTCCCCATGTTGTGAAATTTTTAGATGGAATTTTGTAAACAATAAACAGCTGTTACGAACAAAATCAACTATTGTGAATTAAAAGTTTAGGGGATTATCACGATAGCAATTTTCCCTTCGAGGGAAATGGATATTTCATGGGAACATAAATTTCACATGTTTTTCACGATAGGGGTGATTATTAAGTGTGACAGATGGACAATTTCCCCTCCTCCTCCCAGAGCTAATGTAAAATGTTTACTTTTTAACTCATTCACCAGTTTTTCAAGCATTTCTCCACACATATCAGGTAGAGACATCCTGTTGTCTAAGATCCAGTAGTTTATAGGTACATGGTGGCAGCATACCCAAGTACCACCTGCTTTCCTTAAAAGGGCTTTGTGTCTATGGTGGATTGACATTTCTCGTTGCCATCAGAAGGGAAAAATGTATGTGTTTGGTATTTGACAAACTTTAAATGTAATTTCTATGTCAACTATCCTTTTCGAACTGAAGAGCTCTTTACTAGCAGCAGGCAGCCTCTATTTTGATATATTTTGTTGCCACTCTCTTCTGAGTTTTATCTTACAACATACATTTTTCGATGATCATTTAGATCAGTCATGCGAGATGCGAGTGTCAAAACATGCCCGATCATTACCATTTACACTTGTTTGTTTCAGGGCTAAAAAACCCTATTATAGTCCTGGTGAATAAGTAAATTAGGAGGGAGGGAAAAACAGCGTCAGCTATTCTGGTTATGACATTTTATTTTGTACTAAAAACTTACATTTTTAAATGATCTCGTTCTCAAATAGATAGGGAAAGAACTTAAAAGAAGTGTTGACTTCTCTTTACCCCTTTTTCTGGTAATTCTAATTATTACTTTTTTAGAGTTGTGTTTAGAATAGGAGAAAAGGGAAATTTTAATTCATAATAGAAGGAATGGGAAAAGGGGAAAATTTCCCGAAGAATTGTTATTCATAATGGCTACAATTATTTACCCCTATCGTGAAAACATGTGAAATTTATGTTCCCATAAATTTCAACATTCACATATGTTCCCTTTTCACATATCACGATACCAATTTTCCCGTCGAGGGAAATGGATATTTCATGGGAACATAAATTTCAGATGTTATTGCCTATAGGGGTGATTAATTATCGAAATATAATTGGATATTTCTGAATGTCAATAGGAATTTTCTGCAATACAATTAGGAATTTGTGAAATACAATTAAAAACTTCTGAAATATAATTGGAAATATAATTGGAGATAAGACAATTTTACAGGATTATTGTAGTAAATATAAAATTTGAATGCGCTTCTTTTGGTCTTATCGCCGTATTTCTATGACTTTTAGAACATAAGACCCAAAGTATATTTATACAAGTACATGCAAGTGATCAGCTGTTTATTTCATTTTCCTTTGTAAATACTTGTGAGATTGTCTAAATTTTTTACTTTGTTGTTTTTCTTTCTATATTTGTCAACAGTTTTTGACAATCTCACCAGTTTTTACACAAACAAAATGAATGTTGTTTTTTTATTGCTGATTTGTTGTAGAGTTGCATGTACTTGTATAAATATACTTTGATAAGACCTATTTCAGGTTTTCCCCAATTTCAATTTGAAAAAACAACTTCTCTCATAGAATTCAAAACATTTTAAAAAACTACACCATTTCCAATTGTATTTCAGAAGTTTCTAATTATATTTCAGAAAATTCCAATTCAATTTCAGAAATTTCCATTTATATTTCAGAAATTTCCAATTATATTTCAGAAATTTCTAATTATATTTCAGAATTTTCTAATTATATTTCAGAATTTTCCTTTTATATTTCAGAAATTTCCAATTGTATTTCAGAATTTTCCAATTGTATTTCAGAAATTTCCATTTGTATTTCAGAATTTTTATTTTATACTTAAAAAGTTTCCAATTGTATTTCAGAATTTTCCAATTGTATTTCAGAATTTTCTATTTGTATTTCAGAAATATCCATTGGTATTGCTATTAGAATTTTCTGAAATACAAATGGATATTTCTGAAATACAATTGGAAAATTCTGAAATACAATTGGAAACTTTTTAAGTATAAAATAAAAATTGTAACTGCCTTTTGACAAAACAGCCTATCTCTATTTAGTTTTAGCACATTATTAACAATTATTTTTTGATAAAACAGCTTCTTTCGAAAAGAAGCTGTTTTGCTACTTAATACTAGAATAAATAAAATTAAAATTCGTGTAAATGAATGAAGTAAAAAACCTGAGGCTATGGCCAATGAAGTGAAAAAAGAACACGTAAATATGTCTTTGTTTTCGACCAAAGACCATAAAATAGAAAAATCTTTGGCTAAAACATATGGTTCAAGTGATGGAAATACTTTGATTGCCAAAAATTTCGATCATGTGAATGGATTAACCATACATTTCTAGTTGTGGGTCATACGCATCTGAAAAAGAAAAATTCATCCTTTTCAATATACCATACACACGACTTGGTTAATTTAATAACGGCTACAAATCGTTCCCGAATTAAACCAAAACTATTTTTTTAGATTTTATTGGTCTGATGAAAGATAAATACACATGGAGGAAATGCAACATTTCAGGTATTTATAAAGATATTTTATTTATAGGCTACATTATATATTATTTTTTTACTACTTACATACATATATCTTTTTCAGGTGAAAAAATTGAGTGAAAATAGGTTCGATAGATGCGGTACGAGTAAAGTAAACCTGGAGTTTTGCAGTACAAATCATCACTAGACCCAGGATAGGCTTTTAAGCTGCTAGACATCAACCCTCGTCGTCTAAAGATGCCGACAATTGGTCGAAGTTACATGTCTCCATTAGTCGTATCACATAACAAAAAACACAATTTGATGGATATGCTGCCACTGATAAATACCCATCTACACATTTTTTAAAGCATAAAGATCGTTTAAAATCTATGTGGATCTTGACGAAGAAGAAATTCAATAAAGTTTCACAAAGTAAATCGCAAAATATTGTTACGAAATTGTACTTGAATTCAAATATAACGATTTTAACGGCTGATTTAAAAGTTGCATAATGCTTTCAAATAGCAGTGCCCAAACTTTAACATATCTGTGGGCATTATTAACATTGAATAAAAGCTTTCAGTTGACCATTGATCGTAAGTATGGCAACGCTGTTTGCTGCGACCGTATATTCGAATTCGGATATTCAGTTAAAGAACATTGCAGAAAGTACACCACAGATGGCGCATGTATTATAAAGCTCTAGACAGTTAAAGAGCAATCTAGAGTGCAGATGGCAGTGTTATAAATAGTGGCAGAGGTTGCAGTCGTTAGTGAGTTTATCAGAGACGCTTATCGAATAAACATCAACTGAATGACTTAAAGTGTGCTGTATTTCTCGTGTACATTATAAAGTGTGTCTGTATTTCTGCGAATTTATAAACGTGTATAAAAACAAGTATGGAAGTATGGTCGGTCAAGCCCGACCATATAATACCCTACACTAAGTAAAAGAGCAAAAACATTTTTCTTTTAAAATTTCAATAATTTATATATTTGAGTGATTTTTGGAAGTGGGCCTTATATGGGGGCTATGACCAATTATGGACCGATCACCATGAAATTAGGTGGTGTGATTTATGTCTATATTAAAGTTAACTATGTTGAATCTTGTGTGTATACCAATTTTTAAGCGATTTATGCACGTTAAAGTGATTTTCGGAAGCGGTTCTATATGGGAGCTATGACTAATTATGGACCGATCGTAACAAAATTTGGTGACATGAATTTTGTGTATATAAAACTTATTTAGAGCGGAATTTGTGGAGATACATATAGAAATTAAACATTTATGACCGATAAAGTCCAATTTCGGGAGGACATTTGTATGGGTGCTAGGTGCAATAATGGACCGATTTCAGCCAGTTTCAATAGGCTTGGTCCTTGAGCCGAAAAAAAATATGTACCAAATTTCATCGAAATATCTTCAAAATTGCGACCTGTACTCTGCGCACAAGGTTTACATGGACAGCCAGCCAGCCAGCCGACCAGACGGAAGGACGGACATCGTTTAATCGACTCAGAAAGTGATTCTAAGTCGATCGGTATACTTTAAGGTGGGTGTTAGACTAATATTTTTGGGCGTTACAAACATCTGCACAAACTTATTATACCCTCCCCACTATGGTGGTGTAGGGTATAACAAGCCGCGAAGTGGTCTCCCAAAGAAACTACATCTTAGAGATGTAATCTTCATTTTAAAAGATGTCAACAAAAACTCAAAAGTAAATACCACAAAATTGGCCAAAGAACTCGCAACAAGATCAGAAGATATTGTTTATTCAGGAACAATTCAAAGAACCTTAAATAATAATGGTAATTAAAGCAGAAATCCTCGTAAATTAGCGAACGGATCGCAAACTTCGTTTGGAATTCGCCCAAAAGCACTTTGAAAAGGACATGAAATTCTGGAAGCGAGTTTTGTTCACTGATGAGTTGAAGTATAACATATTTGGAAGTGTTGGAGAGAGATAAAGTATGTCGCAAAACAAATACAGCAATGGATCCGAAAAACTTACTTGCTACAGTTATGCATGGTGGTGGCAGTGTGATGGTTTGGGGTACTGTCGCTGCTTCTGGAGTGGAAAAGTTAGTGTTTATTGAGGATAATATGAATCGTTATCAGTACAAATCCATTTTGGAACAAAATTTGAGAACATCCGTTGATATTTTAACTCTTGGTTAAAGTTGGAGTTTTCAGCAAGATAACGATCCGAAACATTGGTCTCAAATTGTCAAAGATTGGCTACTTTACCATTCCCCATGACAATTTTACACACCACCTCAAAGCCCGGACTTAAATGATATTGAGCACGTGAGGGAAATTCTACAACGGAAGATCCGAAAACATCTTATTACTTGTGCACCAATGTTAAAGGAAAACCTTCCAGAAGAATGGCAAAATATAACGTACGCAGAACTGGAAAATTTTGTTGCTTCGATGCCCAGACGCTTGTAGATGCCCTTGGTGGCCCAACGAAATATTGAATTTAATGAAAATTTGTATTCGCTGAAAAATGTTTATTTAGTGTACAGATCGTATGTAGACTATTGTCAACTTATTTTTTAAATTTTTTGTGAATAAAAGTTAAATTAATTATAAATTTATCGATATTTTTTTTGTTATATTACTAAAAATGCATTTGAAATAAAACTGCATCATTACTTTTACTTATTATAGTCCGCGATTTACAAAAATAATGGTCGTATATAGACTTTTGTCGGTCACTGTATGTATATTAAAATATTTCAAGTCGGACCCCTTCGTCTTAAAAGTCCAAATAAAAAACTTAAACTCCATGTGATATTTTATTGGAAACAGACTATGACACTTATAAACTCTTATTTTCATCCATTCCTTTGACAGAGAATCTGGTTGGTTGAAACAATGGAAACAACGATCGTCGAATGAGAGGACTGCTGTTTAATTCTTGGCAATCAGAATGGGTTTTGCTTTTTAAATGGAGCCAAGTGAACTGTTTGTAACATAGACTTGTTTCCGATTATTCAGGGCAAACAAAATCTGTCTCAGAATTAGCCTAGTATCAATTAATATTTTAAGAATATGTTTTACCTATGTTTATGGAAATGTATTTAAAATACCTTAATTTAATGAATGTCATAGTATATCACATAGTTTCCGAGATACAAGCAAACTTTGGGCAGACGCCCACTCTAATATAGGCGTGGCCGACAAGAAATGTTTACGTTTTTATTGCATATTTATTTTCACTTTTCGAAATTCCCCCATTTATAAACTTAAACTCTCATATTGATGAGACAGGAAATGATTCGTGTAAAATAAATAAACAAATAAACGATTTCCCAAATTCATTCAAACTCGACCTATTGCTCTTTCATCTTACATTATTATAAAAACAAAGTTTTCATTGATTTTTAAAATGTTATTCTTAGTTATTTATTATAATAAAAACGTTCACTACAAAGTTATTTTATTTATTTGTATTTTTCATTATTTTTTTTAATATTCTGCTGTCTTTAAAACATGTAAATTTTAATGTATGGTTTATTTGAATATTTCATTTCATAGATTGTATATACTATGTATTGTAATTGTAGTAGGTATTTTAATATTTTTTATTTTAAATATCTGTATTTTATAATAAAATATGTATGAAAGGAAAGGAAAGTAAACTTATTAGATTCAACTAAACTAAAACAAGAGACAATTATTAAGCATTTATTTGACAGAGGAAACAAAGTGTTATCTCAAGTTTTAACAAATAAACAAATTTTAAACAAAATTACAGCTGTTTCTTTTTAATACTTTGGATTGTGGTAAGTAGTAATAATTATATATAAAAAAAAACAATTAAATTATTAAAGCCTTATTTAGTAAAAATTAACAGGAATATTCTTTTAAATTAAAAAATAACTATTAAAGTAAATATAGAAAAGTAATGGAAAAAGGTACTTGTTTTGTTTTATATCTCAATAAAATGCTTAGATTTTCGATTTTTGTTAATTCACTTTTTTATTTTTAATATTAAATATTTGTTGGTTTTTTCATTTTGTTTAAAAAGGTAAAATTTCAAAATATATTCTGTTGTTTTCTTGTGTTTTGTTTTATAAATTTTTTAATCATTAGGTAAATTGTTTAAAAAAATTTTAATAAATAGTTTTCGTTTTAAAAATACAGTGAGAAATTGTAAGGAGATAAAAATGTATTAAAAATCAAACTTAATAATCTTGGTTAGCTCCACTTATTACTCATTAAAAATAGGGATTTCAAAAACGTTTAACAGGCAAGATTTTAGATTATCAAGGTGTGCAAATTTCAGTTCTCTAATTTGTTGCCCTTTCTTAATCCTTAATCATTTATAAATCTTATTGAAACCAAGAAACAAACTAAATTTCCTTTCATTCCTAACACCGTCAAATTCGTGTTACGAATACTTACACAGTGAAATGTATATTAAAATAAAAGGCTGCTACAGATTGATATTTACCTCTTTTTAGCCCAGAGCCTGATAGTTCTGTTTTGACATATTTAATAACAGACAGAGCACTGTAATTAAAAGTTAAGGCAAGTTATACAGGAGGCCCGGTAATCTTTACTAAGCGAAGCCAATGTTTTTAATACCAGAATCCTGGGGCCGAATTACCGCATTCGATATCGAGTAAATTCGATCGTAATTTTCTTATTTGAGATTACGGCATTCCATATCGAGCTTTAAATTTAGTACATTTTGTTATAATTACGATATCGAAATTATTTTTCGACCCCTGCTCTGAATTTTTTAATGTATTGAAATAACACTTATAGACTTATTTTTATCCAATCCTTCGACAGAAAACATGGTTGGTTCAACATGGAAACATCGAGTGTTGAATTAGAGGCCTGCTGTTTAATTTGTGAGCATTAGAATGGAATCAGCTTCTTAAATGGACCCAAGTGAGCTGTTTATAACATAGACTTTTTGCCGATTATTCAGGGCAAAAAATCTGTTTCTCAGAATTAGCCCAGTATTGGTTCATATTTTAGGAATATGTTTTACTGTTTTATTGACAGTTCATAGTTTTCGAGATACAGGCAAACTTATTTTAAACTTTGGACACACACCCACTCTAAAAGAGGCGTGGCCAACAAAAAATGTTTGTAAAGTTTTTATCAACTCCATAAGAACTATTTGAAGATCTCTTTATGGTTTTATAAGAGTGCTGTACATTGAAATTCCTCATAAATTTCTGAAATCGAAACTCTGCGCATTTTGTTTTAGAGGTTAATGTTATTGAAAGGGTCCAATATCTTGGAAATATTCTGGATAGTAAGCTGAACTTTACAGAAAATCAATTGAATGTCACAGAACTGGTGATGCAGACAGAAATTGTCGACTTTCATTTACACCAATAAGAGAACCATTGGAAGAGAGTTTAGACTAAATTTGTTAAATGGATTTACACTGGCTCAACAAAAATCTATTGTATGCAGTTATTGTTTGATGACCTGGTTTGGAGAAGAAGGCATAGATTTAGCCCATACTGGATACACTTCAGCTCTCATTAGATTTAATAGAAACCATCTTCAGTTATTTGTTTCACTATTGACCTGCGGTCAATGTATTTGACATTTGAGGGGATGGTGTTAATGTTTTCACAGAATTTGTGTAAACTGGTAGATACAATTTATATGTGAAACAGCTGAGGGATCTTACTACCAGTTTCTACATTCCAAGTGAGTAATTAGAGTGAACATTTTGCATGTATTTTATTTTTATTACAATAACTAAACTCATGTTAAATTTTCACTCAAAGTAATCGCACGGAATATAGAAAATGGTAGTTAATCTCTGAATATCGAATGAAAGTTGCGTAATGGTTCTCTCTATAAAATTTTTGAGTAATCTGCAGAATCAGCTCCATCTAAAATTTAGGTTATATATCAAATTGAGAATGATTTCATATCCAACACTTTCTAAAATGTTCAACGTTAGAGAATGATTTTATAAACATTTGAAAATAATAGTCTCACCTTATTCCTTTCACTTTCGAGTAAAGCAAACCTGTTTCAATGTACAAAATCGTGCGATTTGCTGAATATCCGCCAATGTTCTCTTAATCGAGTGATTTTAATTTACATTGCAACAGGTTTGTTTATTCCAAAGTAATACAAGTAAATCAAATTACAGAACACCAAACTATGTGAATTGTTATTAAAAACGAAAACTTTACTTGGATTCGGTCTTCAGAAAAAGAGGAGTGCTGTTGGTTTGTATTCAAGTTTTTCTAAATTACTCGATTTACAGAAGTGTGTCGAACATTTAACATTTTGCTAAAGTTGTTTCATTCATTTTAGTTTTGATATCAAATTCAGAAAAAAACATTTTTCTAATCAACCTAAAATTTAATTTAAATGTGTTTCAAAGTTATGTTTATATTTGAGAAACCTATGAGAATTACGTTCAATATCAAGCGTTTGACTTCCTCAATACGAGGCATTATAAAAACAAAAAGAATCAAAACATTCCGTGGTTGGACTAATAAATAATAAAAAAAAAGCGTTTGACTTTGCATTTGTTTACCGAAAGTGCTAGCTTGCTAGACTTGTTCTTCTGAATTTGTATAGTCATGCAAACTCAGACTTCGGAGAGGAACAGAGGACTTTAGAACATCTAAGAAGAGTTACAGGAAATAACTTCAAAATCAAATTAAATATAATCTCTTACCAATTCCAGCACGAATTAAATCGCTGTCTTAATTCCTTAGTACTCTAAACGTATTTCATTCATTCCTTAAATAATTAATTCCTTAGTACTCCAAAACGTACTTAATTCTAGAGTTGGATATAATCGTTATTTTTCCTCAGATCACATAAATAAGCAAGTTTGTTATTTTTCTTCAGTTGTTGTTCATTTTTAATAATGAAGAAAAGAAATACATCCACAGTAATATTAAACGTACAAAAGAATAAAGTGAATAAAAAAACAAGAAGACTGAACTTCATACTGTTCACATGACTCAATTATTCAATTGAACTTGTTCGTTCATAAACAATACAACTCTACTGAATTCATTCCTTAATTCAATTCAAAAAAAATATTTTTTATTCCATTTTCGATATCAAAATAAATTTTATCCCTTTATCATTATGAATTAACTCATAGGCTTGATTCTTTTGTATTCCAAATGTGTTGAATTAATTGCTTTGAGAATTCATTATTTATAGAACTGAATTCCTTATTGAATCATACAAAATTTTCTTGAATTCAAATTCATTAGGAAATTACTTTGAAAATGTTTTGAATGATTAAATTTTTCATTAATTCAAATCTATTACAAAAAGACTAAATTCAACTTTTTTTCAATTCATGAATTCAATAAAGAAAAAAAGTTTAATTCAATTTGTATTCGATTTCAATTAACAAAAATTAAATATTTCAAAGGATGAAATTATGAACTAATTTCATTATGAGTTAATTCAATGATTAAAGAATTATATTCAAATAAAAGCCTTTGGATAAAGCTAAAGAACGAGGCGAATTTATAATAGAACGTTACCTCAGAAGAACAGCTGATTATTTTTATTATTCATTTGTTAGATGTTTAAACTGTCAATTCACTTGGGTTTGTTGTGGCGAAAAATATAACAAAACCAAAAGCAAAAACAACAACAGGCAACTTTTACAGTTCTATTATATTTTAACAACAACAAAGTACATGTTGTAGTTCGTCGTCACCTTCAAAATCGCCTTGCTAAAGAATTAGATTTTGGGAATGAATTTATGCAATAAATGGCAGACATTTTTTAATTCAAAATTAAGAATTTTTTATGAATTAAACTCAAATAGAATTAATTCGAAGTTTTGCTGGCGACATACCAACACTCTGCTCAATTTCTAAAATATATTGATGGTAACTTGTTGATACCTCGTTACCGACAATTATTTTTAACATGTGTCATTAACTCATGTCATGAAAAGTTGTCAGTTACGAGATGTCAACTGAGACCAATTTTATAAGGCTTCCACTGTATTTTTTTAGTAAATATTTATGTTCACTGTTCACCATACCTAGTCAGTCATATAATAAGGTTTTAGTCAGAATTTAAAGGAATGAGTTTTTTTTGAATTCGGATTAAAATCTGTAAATCTGACTAGTTCGGGATCAGTAGCATTATTCTGTTATATTATGAGAAAAATCGTTTTGAATATTAAATAATAGTTTCTTAAAAATGGAAATTGTTGCAGCTATTTCAAAAGATGTTTGGGTTTAATTTAGAATAATAATGAAATGACTCACCCAGTTGGAAATATTATCTGACGTTTTCAAGCATTAATCAGCAGCTTATTAAGTTAATATTAAAACCCAGCTTACATTTCGTAGCTCAGATGACCATTTGAAACAAATTAAAGGTTATAATATTTAGTGATTGTGACAAGGAAGGTGTTCACTTCAATGTTGGGAAATTACAAACTTTCGCTCAAAACAAAAGTTCTCAATTTCACAAGGTCATATAATTTTGACATGAATTAACCTAATATTTAAACTTGTTAAGGCGGGAAATGGGTAATGTCTCTTTGAACAGCTATTTTTGATTAGGTAGTGTAGCATTTACTTCTAGTCCTTAAACGATATTTAAGGAATTGGCACAATTTGATTGACGCTAATTAAATATAAAAACATACAACTACTACTAAGGACCCATAAGTACATGCGTCATCATGGTCATCTAAGCAAACGATTTAGCAAACATTTGGGAACGATAAAGGTAATACTAAAGAAAGCATAAGTCATCTAATAAAGAAATTAACAAATTGACTGGTTTTTAAGAAATTTAAGCTTCAAAATCGATTTCTCTCAAGACACACAGGTTATTATTTAGTTTATTATTTAAAATTTTAGTTTGGTTTTGTTATTTAAGTTTTGTATATTATGTACTACATACGTACATACTTATACATATGTAAATAAGTATGGATGTATATAAACAAATAGTCATGTGTAGTACAATAGTTTAAAGTGTATATAAAGTTGTATGTATAATTGCTATTTACTGTTTGTTTATTTTTTTTTAATCTTTTTTTTAATATCTAACATATTATTTATGTATTTTATCATTTGCTTCGGTTTCTTTTGGGGGGCGAAATTAAAAATTTTAAACTTAAATTTCATTTTTGGAATTATTTTTTTTTTGGAAAACAAAAAATTAAGAAAATAAATATTACGACGAGTCTCCAAAAATTTTAAAATATTATTATTATTATTATGTATATTGTTTATCTTAAATGTTAAAATGTTTTCACTCTTGTCCATTCGATTGTTGTTGTTGTGTCAATTCGTTTGTTGGGGAAAGGTTGGTGTTGGTATCGTTAGTTAAACATTTTGGCGCCTGCAATAAATCGGTGTATTGCAGTAAAGCTTCCCTTAAAGAACGTGATACTTCGGGCGATGTGGTTGTGGTACAATCCACCAAATAGGGATAGAGACCAATCAATTGATCCCAAGCGGGTTTATTAACTAAAATAATAAATAAATTATTTAATAATGATTTAAAATATGTAAATGACTTGTTTTTAAAATTGTTCGCTGAGTCTTACCTTTAGAGGCTGGTGCCTTTTTCATAGAGATTACCAAAGTGGCAATGGCTTTTAAAACAAACGATATTTCCGATAAACGAAATCTGTAAAAGGTTTAAAAATATTAAAGTTGAGTAATTAAAAGATTGCTAGTACAAAATAAATTTTTATGCATTTTGATCTTTTTAAAAAGTAGCGATTTATATTTGAATTGGTAATGTTTTGTGAATTTTAAAATCGGTTGCTATTTAAAATCGACAAAATCGGCCCATAAATGGCTGAGATATAATGAAAAAACCTGGACAACCTCGATTTTTGCCCTATTTTTAATCTACATCTGGATTACTAAGTCATTAATATAGACAATATGGATATCTTATGATAGATATTTCAAAGACCATTGCAACGATGTATATAAGGATATAGGGTCAAAATCGGGAAAAATATTTTTCTCATCAAAATTTTTTTTTGTATAAATTCATTTTCCAAAAAAAAATTTTTTAAAAATTAAAAAAAAAATTAATTTTGTTTAAATAAAAATATTGAAATAAAACATTTTTAAGTATAATTTGGCGAAGGGTATATATGATTCGGCACAGTCGAATATAGCTCTCTTACTTGTTAATTAGTCGATTGTTTTGTTATTAGCAGAGATCGAAAATAACTCGAAATAAACAATTCATTTGTTCTTGTTCTTAATAACTGTTATTTTCTCTTTTAGTTGTACATACAATAACATTTTTTAACAAATTATGGAAATAATACGATAAGTATGAAGTAATGAAGTCTGAGTAACAGAAATATGATTTTTTTTTTAATTTGTTGTAAATCTTTCTATAAATTTTATATATTTAAGCGTTGATTTGCATCAAATGAATTTTTGCGATTTATTTTTCATGTTCGCAAATAAAAGTCACAAGCTGACGTTTACGAAAAAAATAAATTATAAATCACTCATCCAGATTATTTGTGTTTGTTTCTTTTCTGTTTCTCTCAACCCCAAACCTAAAATGTTCTCGAATAAATCACTCTCTCAGTGATATATCACAAAAAATTATTTTTAAATGGCTGCGAATGAGAATTTACCATTGAAATGAAAGTGAACCCGTTATTTTCGATCTCTGGTTATTAGTTAGACTTTTTTTGTGAAATTAAGGAAGATTTTACGGATTTCGCGTTTTTTCTGAAATTGAAGATTTTTTATTAAATTCAAAGCTTTTTTCAACATTAATTTTGTTCAATTCTTTTTTTGTGTTTTGATTATTTTTGTTAAATTAGTCGATTTTTTGTGATGTTTTTGAGTTTTAAGGAGTGAGATCGAAAAATTCTTAACATACATATATGTTTATAAAAAAGAAACCACTAAACTTACAGCTTTAATTTTTTTTTTATTTGATTGAAATTATTATTACAATTTACAAAAAAAATTATTTTTATAGTTTTAATCACTAGTGATGAAATTTTGAACCTTTTTCGGAAACCCTTCCATTAACGTTTTTATAGTGCTTTCTGTCACTTTGCTCGAACATGTAGTCCATCTCCGTTTAAAATCTACCACACTTTTGGACACCTTTTTTGTACTCTTCAATTCTCTTTTAACAAGAGCCCAATATCTCTCCACTGGCCTTAGCTCCGGGCAGTTTGGAGGATTTGCCTCTCTTGGTACAAATACCACATTATTGTTCTTGTACCACTCAAGGGCTTGTTTGCCATAGTGACAGGATGCCAAGTCAGGCCAAAAATAAGTGGACACATTATGAAGTCTTATGAATGGAAGCAGCCTTTTTTGTAAACATTCCTTGATGTAAATTTCGGTATTTATAGAGCCCGTTGTAACAAATGAGTGGCTTCTTTTGCCGCAACTGCATATTGCTTGCCATACCAAGAACTTTCTGGGAAATTTTGTCTGCTTTTGGGTCCTAAACTTTTCTTCAACATTCCCTCGAGCATCAGCAACATAAAATTTTTGACCTGGAAGTTGCGAAAAATCTGCCAGAACATACGTTTCGTCATCCATTATGCAGCAAGAATATTTTTTTATAAAACTTGACTTCAATTTCCGTGCTCTGTTTTTGGCCTCTAAATTTTTAGTAGCGTTCCTGTCAGGAACTTTTTGAGCCTTGTATGTTTTTAAACCTGCATTAGCTTTAACTTTTCGTACCAAATAGTCCGAGCACTGAGCTAACCGGGCTGCTTTCCTACCGGATGTGTTGGGAGCTCTTTTGAAAATGCGTTCTATTTTTTTGGCTTTAGAAACATCATGTGGACCATTCCTTCTACCTGAACCAGGTTTTCTATCAACTGACAAGTTCTCCCGGTACTGTTTAATAACATTGGAAACAGTTTGACGGCAGACCTTTGTATGCTTGGCCAACTTTTTGTAAGACCAAGTTGGGTTTTGTTGAAAATATTTAATAATTTCAGTACGCACTTTTTTCTGGTCACTCATTTTAATCAGATTAACAAAAAAATTAATATAATTGACATTACACATAATAACTGACATGTTTTTCAAAGGTAACTTGATCAAAAAAAAATTCAAATAATACTTGGGTTAAAAAATGTAATGAAAAACGTGTGTTAAGAATTTTTCGATCTCACTCCTTATAAAATTTTAAATTTTTCAGAATTTTGCTTTTATTTTTTTATGCAAAATTAACAATTTTTTAACGAATTCAAAATTTCAAATTTTTTCAATCAAGTTTTTATAAAATTTAGCATAAATTTTAATGTTTTTTATTTTAATTAGGCGATTTTAGTGAAAAAAACGAAGTTTTTAATTTATTTTTAATTTGGCGATTTTTTTTTTGAATTGGCGATTTTTATAACAATTTATATTTTTCAGAATTTATTTGTATTTATTTGTAAAATTAAAGATTTTTAAATTTTTTTAAGTAAAGAAGCTTTTTATTGTTTTATTAAATTACGAAGTTTTTACGAATTTTAATTTGTTTTTTTATAATTTTTTGGCGTTTTTTTTTTAGATTAGGCGATTTTTTTTAAAATATTCCTGTTTTTTTGTAAGAAGAATGAGCTATTTTTTAATATCGAAATAATATTTCACATGAAATATTTTCCCTTTTCCTTTTTTCATTCATAAACTTTGTTCACGTGAAAAAATTCCCCATGTTGTGAATTTTTTAGATGGAATTTTGTAAACAATAAACAAAATCAACTATTGTGAATGTAAAGTTCATCGTGATATTCCCGATAGCAATTTTCCCTTCGAGGGAAATGGATATTTCATGGGAACAAAATTTCACATGTTATTGCCGATAGGGGTGATTATAACCTTTTTATGAAATATTAGATTTTCTGTGGAATCAGCGATTATTTGATAAAATGGATTAAATTAGAGATTTTGTGAAAATGGTGATATTTTTTGAAATTTGGAGATTTTTGTCAAATTAATTTTTTGGCTATTTTGGTAATATTTGAGATTTTTTGCTAAAAAAAAATATGGTTTTAATAAAATTTTTGATTTATACGAATTTCACGTTTTTTGTCTATTTAGAGTTGAATGTCCAAAAACCCGTAAATTTGAAAAACCGGTTTAACCGAAAAAGTGTGTTTTTGAAAAAACCGGTTTTGATTATTGCCTTTTAAAAATACCGGTTAAACGGATTCGGTTTTTATCTTCAAAAAAACCGGTTAACCGGTTTATATTAAATTTTTATTTAATATGAAAAAGGTCTCCTTAAATTTATTTTTATTTGTGGACGCTAATAGGAAATGTGTTAAGAATTGTGTACAAAATCTTCGGAAATTTAGCATTTTTGAATTCTTAAGGCTCTATATTTATGCAATTATTTTATATCTTTTACGAAATATAGTCAAATGCTATAATTTTCTATAAAATAAATCAATATTTTTAAAAATGGTATCAAAGTCTTTATATATGATTAAATGAGCTTTAGAAAATATGGCCGACTTCATAAACGCAGTAATGCAAAGCAATTACAAGGCAAAGCAATACTTTGTGACATTCATGAACACATAAATGTTTTGTAAAGAATCATAAATAAAAACAATTCACAAATTTGACAGATGCTGCGCATGGACAAGCATTGCCATACAATAATGAACTTGCGACATTGCCAAAACAAAATCAATCGCGTTTATGAACGCTATGCATGGCAGCGTTGCTTTGCAAAATGCGTTTATGAAGTCAGCCTATATTTCATTAAAACCGGTTAACCGTCTTACAAAAACCGGTTTGTCAAAAAACCGAAACCGGTGGAAAAAACCGAAACCGGAGATGAAAAAACCGGTTGACCGGTTTTTGGTTTCGATCTCTAATTTAGAGACGTCGATTTTTCTAAAATTAATCAACATAAAGATAAGATAAGTTATCGAGGAACTTCGAAAAATATTTTTCAACCAGCAGACAGGCGGTCAGAAGGATATACTTAAATTATATAATGCTTTTATAGACATGTGAGGCTGTTCAAATGAAAGTATATTTGAAAAAAGTGCAATATATGATTGTGATTTCAAAAACGAGCAATATTTAACAAGGAATAGTTAAAAAATGTATGTTCTGCAAATCGCACGGTGTTGTACGAAAGTAAAACGTGTGAATCATGTGGATTCGATTTACAGAACACCAAAATAAATATGTGAATTCGTTTAAAAACGAAATCGTTATTCGGATTCGATTTTAAAATATCTGACATTAAGGGACTATTGCGTCTAAAAAATCTGTGCTCCAGATTTTTGTTAAATTATATCAGACATTTATAGATGGATTTGGCTAATTTTGAATTGCAAAAAGTATATTTGCCAGATTTGTCGTAAATAAATTATCATAGGGGTTAGTAAATCGTATCTCAATCAACAGTTGTCCGTTAGTACTGAAATCAACTAATTCACATCTATATCTTTTAGGATTTGCGCCAATATAAATATAATCTATAGCCTGACAAATAGACATTGTGGAAATAATAAAAAAAACTCACCTTGGCAAAGGACACTTCCCACTTTGTCTTTCGTCATCGTTAAAACGTTTCAATACCTCCTGGAAACGATGCAACAAAGCTGTTACAGCCAAACGACCAGCAAAATCTTTGCCACCACTACCCGCACCACCAACAGCATTAGCGATATTAGCATTCAAAGCACTAACCGCCGAGCTCGATGCCAATGTAGAGTTGGAACCAGAAGATCGATTATTATTGCAATTATCATCCAAAAGAGAAAATTGCAACAGAGTTTCAAAGCATGTTTTGGCGAAAATCTCGCGTAATTTCCAATCAGATTCATAGCAAATATTCGTATCAGAAGCGGAATGTATGGAGCCCTTGTTGAGTAAAACCACAATTTGCATAATAAATTGATGAGGCATTTCATGGGCATAAGGCAAAACTTCATCACGTAATAATTCGATAACTTGACAATCGATGGTTTCGTCTAAGACAATTTCTTCAAGGCCACGATCTTCAATGGTGCAGACACTGTACATAAATAAATATAATTATTTTTATTGAATTTTTATAATTTGTAAGAATTTACCTTTGAGGGAATAAGAATTTATCCAAAGTATCGGCTAGATCATCCCACATGCCGGTAAAATGATTTGGTTTCGCTCTAGCCACTTTTAAGCCGGTATGTAAAACAGTTATTAAACTTGAGATCGCTAGTTTCCAAGTAGTGGAGGCCAAACATTTATATTTCATAGCCAAGGGAGTGCGCAGAGCCTAAATTAATATAATAATAAACCAGGTCATTAAAAATACAATTTAAATTTAATGTTTTTTGTTTTACCTTAATTATTTCATGTAAAATATGCTCTTGCATTACAGACTCCTCCATGGCTGTCGTTTGATACAATTTCACGCATATACTTATAGATTTCTCACCAAATGGTATGTAATTCATGCTTACAACTTCCACCGAACTATTGTTACCATAATGATTCGTTGTTTTGGCATATTTATGCTGTTCGCTCACCTGCAACGTTGGTGGCGTACAGGCAAATTTACTAAACACCAACAATTGACGGAATATTGCAGGAATCATATGACTTAAATTGGATTCATCTTTTGTGGCTTCCTAAAGTTTAATATTTGATTAAGTTAAGTATTGTAAGTGTAAAGAATTGTGTTTTAGTTTCAATTACCTTCTGTATCAATTCCATACATTCTAGGATACTATCGTGTAGTGGGGTTAATAATGAGTCCGATACTGAAGACATTATATAAGGAACTGCTTCGGTTTGTACGGGTATACAAACGGCATTGGTTAAGACTGTACAAAATTTATCAAAATCGGCTGGCTTAAATCTGCAGAAAGAATAAGAAGAGTAAAGAGTTAAATAAATGTAAAAGATCTTTGTAAATTTTTCAGTTTAATATGTTTTCTTTAACTCTCTTAGGATTCTAGTGCTTTATTATTGAGTATGAATCATCAGCGAACTAGTTCAAAGGAATTGAAGGTCTACAATGGTAAATACTATTTTTTGTGAATAAGTTCCTTTCATTTATTTAGTTCTGTAACTCTATTAGTTATTTAATGTCACTGATTATTTCCTCTTGAGTATAGATCATGAGCGAACTAATTCAAAGGAACCGAAACAGTTGTTTTTGTGACCAAATTCATTTCGTTCTTTTAGCTCTGTAACACTGTTGGTTATTTTATTTCAACAATTGCATGAGAAAACTATTATTCTTGAGTATGGATGATGGGTGAACTAGTTCAAAGGAACTAAAAGACCTACAATTCAAAATAGTTTTTTTGGTGAGCAAGTTCATTTCTTTCTTTTAGTTCAGTAACTCTGTTAGTTATTTTATTTCACCAATTTCATGAGAAAACTATTATTCTTGAGTATGGATGATGGGCGAACTAGTTCAAAGGAACTAAAGTTCTAAATACTAAATAATTCCTTAAGTGAACAAGTTCCCTTCTTTATTTTAGTTCAGTAAATCTGAAAGTTATTTTATTTTACCAATTTAATGAGAAAAACTATTACTCTTAAGTATCGATGATGGGCGAACTAATTCAAAGGAACTAAAAGACCCACAATACTAAATAGTTGATTCAGTGAACAAGTTCCTTTCGTTCTTTTAGTTCAATAACTCTGTTAGTTATTTTATTTCAACAATTTCATGAGAAAACTATTACTTTTGAGTATGGATGATGGGCGAACTAGTTCAAAGGAACGAAAAGACCCACAATACAAAATAGTTCATTAAGAGAACAAGTTCCTTTCGTTCTTTTAGTTCAGTAACTCTGTTAATTACTTTATTTCACTACTTTTTTCTTCTTGATGTTCTCTGATATAGTATCAATTATTTGTGTGATTGTTGCTGTCTTACCTTTTCTGTATTTGCTGAAATATGGCTGGGAATATTTGCATTAATGCCGTCAAATAGGCCTGGCTGGGTATATAGAATTCATCCTGCGTAGAATCTTGAGATTTAGCCGACATTTTGGTGCTCTCCATGCCAATGTTAAGCCAAATTTTCCAAGCGATCTTAAAAACCAAAAAAACACCCACAAAATTAAAACTCCTATAAAAATATAATGGATGTTAGTTAACTTACATTCCAAATTTCTTCACTTTTCAATTTAGCTTTGTCACCGCCAGCGGCCTCAGTTTTATTGCTACACTGTTTGTTATCCGCATTATGATACATAATTTCTTGCAGAGATTTCAAAGCCGCCAATGATACTTCACCATTTTTGCTTAAAGCAGCATTTTGTATGAATTCCAATATTAGAGACCAGGCACGATCGAAATCGCCCAGCATTTGTATTAAATCGCGTTTGGTGTTGAAAACCTTGACAGATAAAAACAAATTAAAGGGATTTATTGTAAATATAATATAATCATATGCAAGAAACCTTACCCTGCAAACACCTGATAAAGTCAACACTTGAGTTTCAGCCCATTGCTTTTGGGCGGTATTACGGGAATGATGTATTAAAATATTGCCGCTGGCATCCACTTTCTCATTGCTAGCCGAGCTGGAGAGAGCTCTAACATTGTCCAGCAAGGGAAATAGAACCTGCCATACCAAAGCCTGCCAGGTGGGCGGATTCAAAAGACTACCATGGGCCGATATGGTAGAAAATAATGTCTGGCCAGCCGATTTGCGTACCGCAGGACGAGAATCAACACAAAGTTCACCTGTCACCAATAATTTTATTTAATTTATTTTCCAAATTATCTTTTTATTAAAACAATAATTACCTAATTTGGCATATAAACACATCCACAGCTTATCAAATTGTGGCATTTTAACAGTACCAGGAAAATCTGGTAATATGGTAGAATCATCCACCTGGGTAGACATTAATTTGTCTTGATTTTGATTAAAAAAGTCAGAGATGTTCCACTAAAAATGAAAAATTTAAAACTTTTATCTTCAAACAAAAAATACTTTAATCTTACCATTAAACCTATGGCCGTTAGGGAAATATTTAATTCCTGCGTTTGCGAACCAAACTTGGCCGCCGTGCTGATACACAAGGGCAAGCAGCGCCAGGGCATAACGGTCAGAAAATCGGTTATAACCAATTGTAAACATTGAAATGCAGTACGTATCAAGGGTTCACCATGATGCTCATTTACAGCGCCTATTATCTCGATAATAGCTGGCCATCCAAACGATAATATCTCACCAGCTCCATTCAATATTTGCAGAACACAGTCCAATTGTCTTTGCCGAACATCAGCATGGGGCACCGTAGACAATTCGGAGAGAGGACTTAAAAGCATGGTTTGCAAATTCTAATTAAAATAAGACAAACAATTAAATTGAATTGTATTTGCATTCACTAAAATGTAAGATTATGTTTTTACCATATTTTCCTTTAAGGGTTGACTGTGTTTGTATTGCAAAGCAGACTTCACCAAATATGTTATGGCCTCTACGCCCCATTCTCGCATACGTATGTGACGGTGTTGGCAAACTTCCAATAAATGATTAGTTAAAGGACGCCATAAAACCTCTATGCGAGGCATATTAACCAAACCTGTCTCCAACAGTTTGGCCACTGCAAACAGAGAGGGTTCCTGTAACCAAAAACAAAACATTTAAATATATTTTCTATACATCACTTACTAGCCACCACATTAACTTACCCTATTGGCATAAGCCAATTCCATGGCCTCATGCGACAATTTACACAAAGCATCAATTAGATGATGCAAAGCCACATCATCCAAATACTGACTTGATTCGAATAGTTGACTTAACATTTGTGATAATACTGGTAGATCAGCCATTACAGCTGTTTGTATGCCCACATTGGCCTCTACGGCAGGCTTGGGGAATGCCTGCAAACTGCCACCCGTCGACGGTTTCAAACCCAATATCCACACCAAATGTTGCAGTGTCTGTAAGACAATATGCCAGGATGTGCCCAAAATACTGCCATTGCTGTGAGCCAAAAACAATATGGCACGCATGCATTGCAAATTTTTGGTAGTCAACATGACGGGTGCCTGCATCACACTGTGTGGCAGCGAAGCACTAGGCAGTGGTGTGCCCACCGCCACAATTTGCTGGCGAAAATCGCCCGTGTCTTGGCAAGTGCTCATGAATTGATTGTTCAAATCTTGACTATTCGAACGGGTGTGACAGCGCAGATCAACATCCATGTGTGGATTATTGGCAAATATGGACATGGCATAGTGGGGTGGAAATGAAGCACGACATATGGCCATAATGAAAGCATCTCGTGGATTAAGTAAATCCATAATGCCACACAAAGCAGCGTAATTTTGCATGGCTTTTAAAATGTTATCGGTGGTGGCTTCATCTATGGAAGCATCAACTAAGGGTACAAATGCTGATAATAAACCAGACCAGCTGGAATTTATTAGTTGCAAACATAAAGGTTTATGTTCTTCCTCAGTAATAACTGCCATATTATGAGTGGGATGCTGAAAAATTAAATGTATCAATCATTAAATCATTTTAAATCTCACTCTCTCTCTCTTTATTTACCACTTCTGGTGTACGTTGTATAACACCTCCTATGGAGCGTGTTATATCCAAAAGTATGGCATAGGCCACTGAAATGCCATAACTGTCGGGTATATTGGGGGCCTCCAACTTATCCAACATTTCCAAACTATAATATAACACCAAACAATAAAGAATTTCTTAAGCTGTCTCTAAAAAAAATACTTACTAGACTGCCTTAGCCAAACCCGGTGCAAATGTGGCCACCAAGGGCATATAGGCACCACGAAACACAAAACCACATTGATTGTTTGAATTATGTGCCGTTAAAGTATTCAATTGTTGGGCACCATTCTGTTGGCCATTCAATACTGAAAATATCAAAAACCCAATAATATAAACATAAACACAACTTTACTCTCTAACTCTACTTACATGCCGCTGAATTTATTAACGAATAACGCACATAAGTACCCAATGAGGTAATCATATCTTGCACAATATTTGTTGCATGATTCTTACAATCATACGATTTGCAAAAGAATGCCACCAGCGAAGGTTTCGTAGCCAATTTATGTATGACCTCCAGTGCCAAGGCCCGCTGCCAGTGTGGCTTATCAGGATCCAGAAATTTGATAATCAACGATAGAAATATTTCACATTCTGTCACCAGTATGGTATGATATTTCTGTATCAATATCGCCACCAGTCTTAGTAGGCGCATACTAATGGGAAAGTAGGGTTTATCGCTTGGTGTATTGGCATTACCATTAACATTTTGTGTGGGCAATGCACGATGTTTCACATTGGGTGAAAACAATTTAATGACCAAAGCACAGACCCGTTCTTTGAGTAGCAAACGAAAATCACGATTTTCATGGAATACAGCACTGAAATTAGTTAAAACAGCTTCCAACAGCTCTAAACCAAAAGTCCGTGTCATTTCATTCATGCCCACAAGCCACAAAGGGGGATCGGCATTAACCAAATGTACCAAATCCTAAAAAAAGAGTTTGTAGATGTTAAGAAATTAGTGTTTTGTAAAGATTACCATGAACTGGATGAGCATACAAACAATTTGTAAAGAAAAGCATAAATTTGAACACGTATTATGTAGAATATCATGAAATGGATTCTAGTTTCTATAGAAAAGCATAATTGGAAACCGTTTTTTATAGAATAGCAGAAACTAGCCGATTTGAAAAACGATAGCATGAAAGTGAAACCGTTTTCTATAGAATAGCATGAATAGGAAACCGGTTTCTATAGAATAGCATGAATAGGAAACCGGTTTCTATAGAATAGCATGAAATGGAAACCCGTTTCTATAGAATAGCATGAAATGGAAACCGGTTTCTATAGAATAGCATGAAATGGAAACCGGTTTCTATAGAATAGCATGAAATGGAAACCGGTTTCTATAGAATAGCATGAAATGGAAACCGGTTTCTATAGAATAGCATGAAATGGAAACCGGTTTCTATAGAATAGCATGAAATGGAAACCGGTTTCTATAGAATAGCATGAAATGGAAACCGGTTTCTATAGAATAGCATGAAATGGAAACCGGTTTCTATAGAATAGCATGAAATGGAAACCGGTTTGTATAGAATAGCATGAAATGGAAACCGGTTTGTATAGAATAGCGGTTTCTAGAGAATAGCTACAAGAATTATCATATTCCTATAAATTAGCATGAATTTAAACCCGGTTTCTATAAAATAGGATCAAATTGCAACAGCTTTTAATAAATCATGGAAATAGCATGATTTAGAAACCAATTCCTAAGGAATATCATGATTTGGAAAATGTTTCATACAGAATAGCATGAATTTAGAACAGATTAATAAAGAATATCACGATTTTTAAATAGCGTGATGTATATACAGTGGTGGCCACCAATTTAAGACAAATACTTGAATTTTTTCATCAACAGAATTTTAAGTGCGATAGAGCCAAAATAAAAGGACCTCTAAGGGTATGAAATTTATTATTAATGTTTCTAGTTTCTGAAAAATGTTTCGAAAAATCGGTAAAACATATATGGACAAAGATATGTGGAAATACGTTGACCCACCTCAGCGAACATCCGCTGTTAATAACAAGATATGACCGAAACTAATGGAACTAAAAATACGAAATTTGGTCCGAATATTTTATAATAATAAAATTATAATGATATAAATGTGATAAATATGTTTATTTAAAAAAAAAAATTGTTTGGTCAAGTAGTAGAAAAATTTTATGTGTTCATGGTGAATATGTATGAATTGACACAGTCGAATAAAACACATTTGTGTGTTAAAACAGTCCTCATGCATAAATATTTGTGGAAATATTTGAAAAAATAATTGACAATTACATGGAATTTAGCAAACAATTTTTGTCTTAAATTCCTGGCCACCACTGTATATGTGATGTTTGATGTAGGGAATTAAACAAATATATAAATTTAAATAGCTTTTAATTAAGTAGTGATCAGTAAGGTAATTAATAAATAAAATTTCCAATGAAATCTATATAAATGTGTATGTGTGCAGTTGATTTTCTTAATACATTTGAAAATTAACATGTGACGCCATATTCTGATTAAATGCAGCAGTATTATGATGATAATGATTACACAAGCAAAAAATAGTTTCCTTAAGTCTTCACTATCAACAAAATATTACAGTGCCAACAGTTTATAGAAAACTAAATATTTATAATCAAAAACAATGCAAACCACTGATAACAAATGTTAAAAATATAAAACAAAAACATAAAATAAAGTCAAATGTTAACACTTTTATCGAAAATAAAAACAATGTGTGTAATTTGTATGTCATCAAAAAAAATAGGGGATTTTTAGACTCACCTGAAATAAAAAGAAAGCATCCGAAGCAAAGGGTGACATTTCATGGGGACCGCCTGGTATATTAGAACCATTACCTCCGCCCGTAACGCTATTATCGCTAACATCAATTTCAACCACATTACCAGATGAATCTTTTTGCTGAATCGATGTTAAAGAATCTTTTTCCAAGTATACACGCTCAAAAACCAGCGACACCAATTGACGTATAGTCGCTCCAGCTGTATTAACAATAGTCGAATTTTTCGTATAGTGCAGACGGAAACATAGGACCAGCGATTTAGCTAAAGTATCACCATGCACTACAGTGTTGGTGGTGAGAAGCAGTGTGACTGTCTGTAGAACTTTAACCTCTTCAATGTTGTGTTCCATTAACATCCACAAGGCATCGGTTATGTAGCGAGCACCTTTTTGATCAACCACCTGCTGGGTGATAAGGCGCTGCATCATACCCAAACAAAACTAGGCCAAAGTAAAAATAAATGAAATATATATTTTTGTTTTATTAAATATTAATGATAAGATAAGTGCAAGTATTGTATGTCCAACGAAGAGTATGACTCACTTACTTTAATAATTTTTAAATCTTTCGTTTCACATCCTTGAACCAAAGGGTATAAGATTTGATTGACGGTATAGTACACAGATTGCTGTTGATTCGAGCCAGCTGAGGATAATTTTGAAATTGCCTCTTCACAGGACTAAAAGCAGAAAAAGAAACACATAAGAAAGCAAATCAATGTAAAACAAGCATAAATAATTATGTCAATAACACAAGGCAAAATACTTGAACAAACTAAATAAACACAAAAAGAAAATCAATTATGTATGATTTGTTATAATTTGTTGGTAATGGACAATTTTTTTTTTATGTAAGCTAAAGATTTTGTGGATATTGCCAAGAGATTAAACGTAGTTATGAATAAGTATTCGGTTGGAGGAAGTTTCGGTTTAAATATTTTATTTTAATTACAGAAATTTTAAAAAAATCTTAATAAATTGAGAACCGGGAATTGGAAAAGGGGAGAATTGGTAGGTTTTTAAGAAAGAATATTAAGCTACATCGCATTGGAAGAACTACTGGAAAACTACTGGACTAATTGCAAAATGATTTATTAACGAATCGTACAGGAGGACATAGGCTTTAAGAAAATTAAATTTGTAGCCACTCCTTTAGAATACAAAGTGGGATACAGAATGTCAAAATCGACAAACTCTAGTTAGGAAATTAAGTTAAGTTTGGAAGGAGTGTGCACTATCTGCACTTCCACTCCGAGACCTTAAGTCCCATTGTGATTCCCTTCAAGTCAGATAAAAAGAAAAAGTGTGTCATTCCTGAAAAAGGAAAAAGAAAAACTCAAGTCTGCATAAAGAGGGAAAAGTGGTTACAGATTTGAATTCGCGTAGAATATCCTTTAAATAGCCAACCTATTTCCCTGATAATACATAGGATGTTACTCAATTTACAGTCAGCAAAACTTACAAGTTCATCTAGAAATCGATTACCTGGCCATTTAAATCTATGACTCTGTAGCCTCGGGAAATTGCACATAATGTGGTCTACTGTCTCCAACTCCTCTACATTCTACAAAAATCCTGTGTGCTATTATCCCATTTGTCAATAAAGGCCCCAATTGTGCAGTGACCGGTTATCACTCCTACTAAATTTTGAGAATACGCCTATACAACTCAAGTAGTGTTTTGGTTGGCATTGCAACCAGTTTTGGCCAAAAGGCCTTGAACACTTGACAATTCGTCCTACTATTCCAGGATTGGTTGATGGAGATACGGAATCTTTCAAATATTAGCCTGTAGTAATGACAAATACGGAAACATTTTTCTTTCTTATTTCCGATTTGTGTCATCAAAAAAATCAATTTTATGGAAGCCCTTGTTCGACATACCACAGAGTTTAAAATTAAAAGCCTTTCGACCATCAAGTCTGATATTTTACAAGAAGCCTCATTTCGACTACCATAAAAATCGATAACTAAAATTAAAGCTCTAAATCTTTGCTACTATTTTGTGTTTAATAATTCTAACCTTTATAAAGTCAATTTTTGAAAAATGATTGTATCAAACATCGAAAATCAGTAATTGGGACCAAATAATTTAATAATTTGGGATCCTTTAGATCCCATTTTAAAGCTATTTCTGAAAGCTTTCAAAAGATATAAAAAATGTGTCTAACAGATAAAAATATTAAAGATATGATAAAATTAGCGTTTCTACTCGAAAAATATATTTCAAAAAACTTTCCAACCCCCATATTTCAAAGTTTTTCTTTTTCATTGGCGCCCATAATCAAGAGTTTTTCAAAAGCTCCAATTATCTACAAAAACCTTAATTAAAATATGACCATGTCAATTGAAAGTCATTAGCATATTAAACATATTCGGTAAAACTATTTATTTTGCCCGGTAGCTTCGGTGGGCCACAAACTATACAAATGTATGTAACAACCCCCCCAAAGTAGAACAACCACTTCACACGAAAACACACTACAAAATCAAATTAAATGGTTTATTTCGATATTTGGGTGCAGCAGCAACCATTTCCACATAACCAACCACATAGTGACAAACCACCATATCAAATTATAACTTAAGCATGATTTAACAATTTTTACCTCTTTGATTTGTGGATATTTCTTTTTTGTTTCCAGCGATAATGTTTTGAAATCGGCCTGTAAAGCCTCAACAAATTTTTGCACCGATTCTGCACTGCCGGCCGTGGCAGCGCCCGCTACTGCTGCCGTACGCACAAATGACATTTTTTTCTATTCTTGTTTTTTTTTCTATTCCGACACTTTTTCCTCTTGTAATTTTCTGTCTATATGTAAATTTATTGTAATTATTTCGTTTATTTTCACTTTATTTTATATGTATTGCATTGTTATGCGTTTAAATTGTATGAATTTCTTAAAATAAATAAAATTTTGTTTGTTTTAACGTGTTAAAAAAATTATTCACTTTTCCAATTTGTTAAAATATTTACGTATGAAAAAACTTGCTTCTTCTTTCTTATTGGGATTTTTCTTCAATGAATGACAGCTGACGTAACGTTGTGAACAAAACAAGATTTTCTAATTGAATTATTAAATCAACCGCAACAATATTTTTCATATTAAGCAGTGAGTATAAAAACAAACCACCAAAAGTAAAGAATTCAAAAATAAAAAAATACTCGTGCTATTTCGTATTTATTTATTGTGTATTTCGTAAAACTTTTACACACATGTTAAAGGCGAATTTATTACAGATAATCTCAATTCTACAACTCTACAAAAACAACATGGATTTTGTTTTTGTAAAAATATTTCCTAGAGGTCAAGCAGCTGACGGCAAAAATCTAAAACGGGACTGAAAATAAATGAAGACATGAAATTTACGCATTTTATTTATATTATTCGGCTGCTCCGAAACTTATATATCCTTCACCAAATTATATTTCAAAATAAAATTTTTAAATATTTTTAGGTAAACAAAATTTTTTTTCAGTTGTTTTTTTAATTTTTTTGAAAATTTTTTTTTTAAATTTTTTAAATTTTAAAAAACTTTTATGTTTTTTTTTAATATTTAGCGAAAAAAACTTTTGTTGAAAAAAAAAATTCGGGTTAAAAAATATTTTTTCCGATTTTGACCCATTGTAGGTCCAACTTACTATGTGTTATATACGTCGTTGCAAAGGTCTTTGAAATATCTATCATTAGCTATCTATATTGTCTATATTAATGACTTAGTCAAAAATAGGTCAAAAATCGAGGTTGTCCTGGTTTTTTCCTTATATCTCAGCCATTTGTGGACCGATTTTCTCGATTTTAAATAGCAACCGAGCAATTTTTTCTCGAAACTCAAACTGCCAAAACTAATACAAAATCAAATACGTTGGCATCACTGTTCAGAAATATATAATACATAAAAATACAACTCTCGACAATGAAATAGTAAATACTACACAAAAATGCAAGTGTGCCAATGCATGATGTCGGTAATGTCGTGCATCAGTGTGTTGGAAAAGGTTAAACGAGACACAATAAACATTTTATAAAGACCACGAATTAACAGCAATTACCTTTACCGTTAAAATACCATTAGCGAAATAATATATGGGGAATTTCATGTCAAGTGAACCAACTTTTGAAATCGATGTCTTCCGATCGGGATGAAATTTGCACCAAGGTTAGCTCTATTGGATAGTAACTCAGACACAATTTTTCAATAACATCGGTCGAGAACTCTCTGAGTTATAGGGGGTAAAATTTTGACAATTTGGTCAAACAGGGGTTTTTTCTTATCCATGTAACTTATTACCTATTGTTCTTAGCAAAATGTGTCCCAAATAGTATAGATAGCTATTTCTTCGATCTTTCGAAAAAAAATATTAAAAAAAAAAAAAAAAAAATTTTTAATATTTTTTTTCCGAAATCAAAAACTTTTTTGACTTTTTTTTTAAATTTTTTCTCTTTTTTTTTTTTTTTTTTTTTTTTTTTTTCTTAAAATAAAGTTTAGATATTTTCCTTGAACACCTACTTGGTCGCTTAGTGGGATGCGAGTGGGATATCTATCAAAATAAATATTTTGTAACTCAAAACATACAATTTTTGACTTTTTTTGCAAAATCAAAAACTTTGTTGACTTTTTTTTTTCAAAATGGACCCTTTTTTAATCTTTTTTTTTAGGTCAAACAAAAGCTTAGATATTATCCTTGAAGACCCTTTTGGTCGCTTAGTGGGATGCGAGTGGGATATCTATCAAAATAAATATTTTTTAACTCAAGACTTACAATTTTTGACTTTTTTTTTTGCAAATACGATTTTTTTCCAAATGGGCCCTTTTTTTAAAATTTTTTTTGTAGTCAAAAAAAAGCTTAGGTCCATTCCTTTAAGATATTTTTAGTCCCTTAGTGGGATGCGAGTGGGATATCTATCAAAATAAATATTTTGTAACAATTTTTTAATTTTTTTTTGCAAAATCGAAATTTTTTTCCAATATGGGACTTTTTTTAAAAAATTTTTTTTTGCTCAAAAGAAAGCTTAGGTCTTTTCCTTTAAGACCTATTTTGTCACTTAGGAAGATGTGAGTAGGATATCTATTAAAATAAAAATGTTGTAACTCAAGACATTCAATTATTGACTTTTTTTTTGCAAATTCGAATTTTTTTTCAAAATGGGCCCTTTTTTTAAAAATTTTTTTTTAGTCAAAAGAAAGCTTAGGTCCATTCCTTTAAGATATTTTAGGTCCCTTAGTGGGATACGAGTGGGATATCTATCAAAATAAATATTTTGTAACTCAAGATATACAATTTTTGATTTTTTGGCAAAATCAAAAACTTTTTTGACTTTTTTTTAAAATGGGCCCTTTTTGTAATTTTTTTTTTTGCTATAAAGAAAGCTTAGGCCTATTCCTTTAAGATGGTTTTGATCGCTTAGTGGGATGCGAGTGGGATATATATCAAAATAAATGTTTTGTAACTCAAGACATACAATTTTTGTGTTAAAACATTTATTTTGATAGATATCCCACTCGCATCCCACTAAGGGACTAAAAATATCTTAAAGGAATGGACCTAGGCTTTCTTTTGAGCAAAAAAAAAAATTAAAAAAGGGCCCATATTGGAAAAAAATTTTGATTTTGCAAAAAAAAATTAAAAAATTGTATGTCTTGCGTTACAAAATATTTATTTTGATAGATATCCCACTCGCATCCCACTAAGGGACTAAAAATATCTTAAAGGAATGGACCTAAGCTTTCTTTTGACTACAAAAAAAATTTTAAAAAAGGGCCCATTTGGAAAAAAAATCGTATTTGCAAAAAAAAAAGTCAAAAATTGTAAGTCTTGAGTTAAAAAATATTTATTTTGATAGATATCCCACTCGCATCCCACTAAGCGACCAAAAGGGTCTTCAAGGATAATATCTAAGCTTTTGTTTGACCTAAAAAAAAGATTAAAAAATGGTCCATTTTGAAAAAAAAAAGTCAACAAAGTTTTTGATTTTGCAAAAAAAGTCAAAAATTTTATGTTTTGAGTTACAAAATATTTATTTTGATAGATATCCCACTCGCATCCCACTAAGCGACCAAGTAGGTGTTCAAGGAAAATATCTAAACTTTATTTTAAGAAAAAAAAAAAAAAAAAAAAAAAAAAAATTTTAAAAAAAAGTCAAAAAAGTTTTTGATTTCGGAAAAAAAATATTAAAAATTTTTTATTTTTTTTTTTAAATATTTTTTTTCGAAAGATCGAAGAAATAGCTATCTATACTATTTGGGACACATTTTGCTAAGAACAATAGGTAATAAGTTACATGGATAAGAAAAAACCCCTGTTTGACCAAATTGTCAAAATTTTACCCCCTATAACTCAGAGAGTTCTCGACCGATGTTGTTGAAAAATTGTGTCTGAGTTACTATCCAATAGAGCTAACCTTGGTGCAAATTTCATCCCGATCGGAAGACATCGATTTCAAAAGTTGGTACACTTGACATGAAATGCCCCATATAAATAACGAGATTGGCTACGGTTTCAAAACAGTTAAAATGTAACATTAATGATAATTTTTATTATTTATATTTTATTATTAGGCTGTCATTCGAATAAAAATTATACGAATAATCGAGGAAAAAATTAATTTTTTATTCTATGAATAACATTTTTAAATTAAAAAAAAAATAGAAAATTATTTGGTCAATTACACTGTGCTAGTTGAAAAAACTGCCAAGCGGGGCACCCGGTGGGTTAAACTAATTTGGGTACGCTGAATTCAGTGGTGATAACCGTTTGTTTAGGGTAGCTTGTATTTTCGAGATATACTGTTATTTTGAAAATAGAAAAGGTTGCACAACATATATTCCCGTAGCTCAAAACCGGTTCAGTTTATTGAATAAAATGAAAAACCGAAATTCCGCAATGAAATTACCTTTAATAAAGGATGTTTTTAATCTTCGCAGTCGTTTTAGAAATATGTATAATTGTTTTTGGCAAACAAAAATTTTTTTTAGCAAAATTTCGAAATTTCTGTTTTTTAAAACGACATGAAAAATTGGAAAATAAAGTTACGCTAAGCGTATAGAAAATAAAGTTCCAAACCAAACAATCTATAAATGATTAAAATCTGTCCACAATTTATGATTTTATAAACAAAAAATGAAGCAAATATCCCCTAATAACATTTTAACATTTTTTTCCCATATTTTTACAAAAAATCTTCTATAAATTTTTTAATTCTTAAAAATTGTATACATTTTTGAAAAGAAGACACAATTTCGTAAACGTTGATATATAATATATATATATATCTTTTCCACTAGTCAAATTTATGGATTCAAACCCAACAACAAACAGACAATTTACAGAATCTTGGCGTTTTTTAAAAACGGCACTGCATTGCCCAATATTGCATTACTAAACATGGAAGATCATTGCACGATGTAGCTAATTACTACGAGTTATGTTTCTTATCTTTTGTGAATAATTTGGAACTTCGTTCTCTATACGTGTAATAAAAACTTAACAGCGTATATGCATTTTCCAATTTTTATCTTTCTAAAAATTTCGAAATCTTTCTAAAAATTTTTTTTTTGCCAAATAAAAATTTATATTTCTAAAACAACTGCGAATATTAAAAAGTGTTAAGCCTTATTTAAATGCAATTTTATTACGGAATTTCGGTTTTTTCAGTTTGTTCAATAAAATAAACCGTTTTTGAATTATGCGAATATATGTTGTGCAACCTCTCCATTTTCGAAATAACGGTATATCTCGAAAATACGAGCTAACCTAAAAAAACGGTTAGCACCACTGAATTCAGCGTCAATTAACTATCAAAAAAAACTATCTCACTGAAGTGGGGCACCTCGGTTATATCAACAATTAAAAATGATGTCAAATTTACCTAACTTGTTCTGCTTTTTTGCTAATAACGGATCCAACTCTTTCCCGATTTTCTTGAAATATCTTGTTTTTAATTAAGAAATTTTTAATATACCTAAGGTGCCCCACTTTGAGGCATTGTGGCTCGCCCTCCCTTGGTGTTATAAACCCAAATTCAGAGCTTAAACTTACCAACGCCTCCTCTATATATCGGGTTATTCGTTTAGAATTTACAAATTTATTTCCACTTTTTTCAGTTCCCTCACTGTTCGACGTGGGCTGCGCAGTGGCGCGCGGCCGAATGTTGCCACCAGAGTTGTAAACTTTTTAATTTCAAAAAGCACTCAATGTTGAACATACTTTATTTCAGAGTTGTATAAAACAGTATGCAATACCATTTTAGTACTACTTCGTTGTAAAAATGTAGTATAGTTAAGAAAAGTATATTCAATTCAGTTTGTTCCCCTCAGCAATGTACTAAGTAAAAGGGGCAATGAAAATTTTATTTAATTCCAGTTTGCGAAAGATATTTGTGGTGAATGGTGAAGTAAACTAACTAAAATTATAGCTCCGTACTAAAGACTGAGTGTGCGTGTGTGTGAATAACAAATGTTCGTCTAAGAAAAAAACAAAATTGTTAATTTTACTTTAACAACCAACTTGATACTCATTTAATTAATTTTGTACAAGCCTTTGCTAACGAAAAAAAATCAATACTCTGGTTTTCTTAAGAACAGATTTAAGAAATTAACTAAATGTATAAAAAAAGTGATAACAAATTAAAAAGAAAAAGGAAATGAATGCAAGAAGAAGAAATCTATAAAAAAGTAAAATAAAATACTCAACAATTCGGGAACCCTTTGAAAAATTGTAACAAAATGTTAATTGATTATTAGAAAAAATTGTAAGGAAAATTTCTTAATAAAGTGCTAAAAAAAAGATACACTTAAATATATTTATTTATATATCAATGTCGTTTCTTATGATTTCTTAAGTGGTGGTGGCATGAATAATAAAAAAAGAAAAAACAACAAAAAAATAAGATGTGTATGGGGAAACAACAAATTTTTGTTGAACCTCCCTCCTCTTAGTAACCCACTAAATAAACAATAGCAACAACAACAACGAATAATGGTCATACAATGTATTATTTAATTTAGTTTGTTGATAAAATAATTCATTCAATTTCATTATTTCTTTTTAAAATTAATAGCAGTAATAATTTGGGTTTTAGTTTACCCATTTTATTACAAAAAACTTAAACATTGCAACAAGCAAAAAATAAAACAACAACAACCTTAAACATACAAGAAAATCATAAAGAAAGGAGACAACAAAAACATAATAATACAGAAATATCAAATGTGCGTTTTTTTCGTATTCGATTTTGTTTTCAGCTATTTTTCTAATGTTTGCCTTGGCTATTTCTTAAGTTGTTGATAGTTGCTGTTTTTTTTTATTTTTTTTTTAATTTTTCATTTATTCGTGTGTTTATCTAATTCGGGTTGTGTCGGTGTACGACAAATACCGACAAGTGATTATTATGCTTGACCGTGGTCCAGCAGCTAACGTCATTAAAAATAAAACAACAACATTAATAATTTCAGCAACAACAAGTACATAATTTTCTTATAAGTAACCGCTATTAAATCTCGTTTAACTTACTGTCTCCATCCTTGTCTTACAACAGGTGAGTTTTGTTTTTCTTTGCTCTACTCTAAATTATTTTTGTCTCTTTGATTTCAATGTCTGTTTTTTTCTCCTTTTTACAATTAATAGTTTACAAAAAAAGTTCAATTGACCTTAATACTGTCAATATGCATGTCAAAATTTTGTTAGTTTGTTATTTTTGTTTTTTTTTGCAAATCATTTCTCAATACACACGTTTTATTGTTGTTGTTGTATTTATGACAATTCATTCAATATAGTAAATTCATTCATTGATTTTCTTTAGTTCGTTGTGGTGTTGTTGTTGTTGATATTGTCTTTTGTTTGGTTAGCTCTTGTTTTAACAATAAATATCAACTATTCTTTTCATTGGCTGTTTCATCATATTGCAGGTAGTAGTTACTGATAAAGTATTAAAACAATTGGTTGAAATTTTGTAACCAACCACTTACAAAGTAATACAAATAAATATATTTTACCAACTTAAAATAATTCGTTTGAAGGTTAATAACAGTAGTGCATAACAAGTGTATACTTATATTAGAGTGGTATATTTCAATACATATAGGAAAAAAACTTAAGTTCTAAGATTTTCAACTACCAGCTGTATCATAGAAGCGAAAGTCTTAATGATGGATGCCAAACGGAACTGGTATTCAGAATTCCGGGATTTTTAAAATTACATTCCCGGGATGCATGATTTTTTCTGTATCTTGTGAGTTCTAGTCTAAATAAGCTGTAGTGCAAGTTAGAGTCAAATCAAACAATTATAGGACAAGAATGTAGAATTAACTAATTGGATTAACGGAAAAATTAGCTGAACTAATTGTAGAACAGAATATAAGATTACGAATATGTTTGTGTATGAAATTAATTATGAATTTGTAATAAAAAGATGTCGAGATCTCATTATCTACAATTTGCTCGAATCAATCTTGAGAATTGGTTGGGTATTCCATGTATTCCCGCCAAAAAAGAGCCTGCAATCAATCTAGATTTTATATGGTATTAAAAATCATTTCTCTCACATGCTTATCACAAGGAATTAACGAACTCTTATTTCAGTTAGATCAGAGAGAGATAGACAATTCAGTCTTCGCCGCAATCTACGATATCTTCTCTACAAGAGTAAAAATATTTTTCCAAACATCTGCATTTTGTAAGCCCCCCTTGAGAAATTCAAGTGGTGGTTAGACAAGAAATGATACCGAAAAAGGAAACCTGTTTGTTAATCATTTGAAGAAAGTATTTACCTCGAACACATCAAATGAAACTATTGAGTTACCACATGTTGTATCCCATTTTGGAGCAGCCGTACCCCCACGTTTTGAGATTCGAGAGATCGAAAAGGCTATTGTTGATTTAATCAAGAAACCACCTGGTATTGACAAAATCAGTAACAAAATGCTTATGGAGCTACCAATAAAAATAATCCTTTTTATTTTTAATGCTATATTACGCCTTGAATATTATCCTCGAGAATGGAAGGTTTCACTTGTTACCATGATACCTAAGCCGGGAAAAGATCACACAAAAGTAGAATCATACAGCCTGTTATCTAATATATCAAAGCTATTTGAGGAGATACTCATGAACAAGTTGTACCCGATGTTAGTTGAAAACAATTGTATTCCCGATCATCAATTTGGATTTAGAAGAAAACATAGTACTATCGTACAAACCCATAGACTTGTAAATATTGTAAGAAAAGCGTTTGAGGAAATGAAATATTGTTCCGCTCTCTTCATTGATATTTATCAAGCATTTGATGACGGTTTAATATATAAATTGACTCAAAATTTATCCACAAACACACATAAACTATTGGAAAGCTATTTAACTGGTCGAACATTTAAGTTTAAAGAAGGTGACTTTTTAAGCACTCCGCAACCCATTGAAGCTGGCGTCCCCCAAGGCAGTATCCTGGGACCCTTTTTATATTTGATATATTCGTCTGATATGCCAACTAACAATCGCACTCATACATCAACATTTGCTGATGATACTGCTATTCTAAGACTCTTTTTACACTAGGCAATTTAGTTGCGCAAGTCTCTTGTCCAACAACAAAACTGGATGCAAAATTTTCTTCTCCTTAACCCGTTATTACCTCTGGCATCTACAAACAGAAAAGATTTGCACAACTAAATTGCCTAGTGTGAAAAGGGTCTAAGCGTTCACGAAAACACATATTTGAATTAGAAAAATGTACACATATAACATTTACATTGCGTAGAGAATCATGACCCCAAACATATCAATAACCAAACAATAACTCAACAATTGGAAGATAAATACCTCGGAATACATCTCGATCGTCGCCTTAATTGGAAAAGAGATATAGATGCAAAGTTGACCCAAATGAAATTGAAATCAATTCAAATTAATTGGCTTATTGGCAGAAACTCTACGCTTAGTTTAGATTGTAAACTTCTACTTTATAACATGATCATAAAACCGATATGGTGTTATGGCATTCAGCTATGGGACACGGCCTCAGCGTCAAATGTAGAAAAGATCCAAAGACGCCATAACAAGTTTCTAAGAATGATCACAGTTGCCCCTTAATATATCAAAAACGCGAATATACACAAAGATCTAAACGTGCCTCTTGTAAAAACTGAAAAATATTTAAAAAAAAACTTGAAATTCACCCAGGCAACATATTTGATAACCGTTTGTTAAATACTGAAAACCTTAGGTACTTTTTTGTTGATCACTTATTTATGTTAACGACTTCATGAGCTTTGCGGAGTGGTAAACAATAATCCACAATTTCTTACTGCATGCACATGAACCACCCGAACATTTTGGTTGTCCCTTTAATAGCATTTTTACCTCATCAACACTCGCCACTGTAATGTGGTCATCTTTGTTGATTATCTTTGAGTGATATCCAGTTAGGCTTCCTACTTTCTGGGACTTTTTCCTTTCCCGGGAAGAAATAAAAAAATCATTTCATTCCTGAATATTGTAAGAGGAGAGCAGATTCATTTAATGACAGCTTGTACTTGGCATCTTTGAATGACTACTTTAGAGACGCCATAAATTCCGCGGTCACATGATACCGAGAAGATTCTGTTGCGTAAAGCAAGAGTCGTTCTGGCACAACTGAGGTAAGGATGGAGCAAACATCCTAATGCTTTCTGGTTTGACTTAGAGCGTGCCTTCCTTAACTAAAGCCAAGCTTCTGGTCAGGGTCCTCATGACACCCCAGCCAACCAAACTTAACTTATCCTGTTGAAGTAGACAATTAAATGGACTCTAAACCCTCATATTAAATATTGTAAATTTTTTTTCGAACATCCGCTATATTCCCTACAATTGATAATTATCAGCGATGTTTCTTAAAACGAATAATTTAAAAAGTTTTGGATTATGAAATAACTCGGAACAATCTAGGACTGGAATATCATATACATCTTCTGGGACAATCGATTCAGCAATGTGTGATATGAGTAAGGTTGAGCTAGTTGATTACATCCAAAGGCTGATATGAACTCATTGTTAGAAGCCTTAAAGTTATCGAAGATGGTTACATAAATGGCTAAATACCAGCATTTATTCAGGGAATCTTAGATCTGGACAAAGGCTTTGAAATTGATAACGACTCAGTTCGCTAATGCCTTTAATCGGGAACGATTGAATAAACGAACTATTGCTGCTTCTTTAGATATATCCATAGCATTTAACAATATTGATACACGATATCCTGATTGCTATCTATGTCAGTGGCGGGTTTCTTTGTTCATAAGCCAAAAATTAAACTATCACAAGGTAAGAATTGGAGCACTACAAGGACAAAACTCTCATCAATGTTCTTCAACATCTGATTATAATAATTCCTGCATCCCCTCAAATTGTCTTAATATAGTCGTATACAGATCTTTGCAACTGGTGTGAAAATTTACAAATGTAAATGCAAAGATTTTCCCAGTATCTGGTTACTGGAATGTACCTATATCAAAATTCTCGATGTAATTTTTCATTTCTTGGATCAAGGAAGTAAGGATAGAACTTGATATCTTCCATATTCTACGAACGGCTCCTTCAATTTTCTCTTATGATATCTACAGCATGATAGTGAAATGTCGAAATAAGATCTTGAAGCATAAGGAAACGATTGCAGCAAAGTACTTATAAAGAAATCGGAGACTCCTTTTATTATTATTATACTCTGGTCTGAAACTCATTTATCAGTGGCACAAACAATTCAAACTAATTCACTCCATATTGCAATGTGATGTTTGAAGAACATAAATGGGAATGAGCTTCAAGAGAAAACTAAATAAATTCGTTGGTTCCCGGTCGACTAACGTTTTGTTATTGGGGATAATAACTAGTGGATGCAGTCCGACGAGATAATTTATTGGCTACAGTAAGCTACTAGTTTCTGTCAACGATTTTTCTAGCAAGAAAACATTTTGGCCACGTCTGGTTACACTTTGTTAGCCAGGAGTTAAGTATAACAAAATCGGTACTTCCGTTATTGCTTGCCATAAACTATCTTACCTTGACTTCTTATACTTATAAATTCACATAAACTATTTGAGAATTATAATGTACATTGTGTAAATTACATGAAAATTACATTGTAATGTAATTGGTGGGTTAAATTTTGTAACTACTATTTATTCTGTTTGAGAAGTGAAGTTTATACACAAATTTTGAACCCTTCAACAACATGCTTATGAATGAAAATAGGTTCAATCCAATTCTATTGATTTATTTAACAATATCGTAAAGTGAAATGTGTTTCGCTGTTCTAACGATACTTGGGTGAAATGTGTGTTTTTTATTTACCATCGATGATTAAAATTTATTATTGTGGGTGGAATAAAAGATCTCAATTAAAAATGAACAATATTGTAATAAAATGTAAAACAAAAGTTATTAAAT
The DNA here is from genome assembly GCF_958450345.1 of Calliphora vicina. Classification (NCBI taxonomy): domain Eukaryota; kingdom Metazoa; phylum Arthropoda; class Insecta; order Diptera; family Calliphoridae; genus Calliphora; species Calliphora vicina. The sequence goes on along the minus strand of NC_088781.1, from coordinate 54,776,386 downwards.
ATCCCAGCGAAATGTAGATTGAAAACAAATTCAATTTAGTAAATAATTTTAAATCTATTTATATGTTTAAGCGAATTTAACAATGAGCAAACATCCTATGCAATCTGGTCAGGGAGTTACTAGTTTGATTCCAGGCGTTTCATAGGCTATTGGGATTAAATTACAAAACGATGCATAGTGGTCCTAGGGGAATAAAGTGGTAGCTATCGTTTGGATCCAAATATCATGATAATTGTTTAGGAAGTTTTTGACTGCTGAACATCGTTTCAAATACAGACAATTTGAATCCACTAAAGCATTTTTGAATGAAACACAGATTTTTGGATAAAAAATTATTCTATTTTTTAATTTTTCCTTTGAACTCTATGCACTTTGCCCAAAGTTTCTCCAATTTTGTTATCCCTTTCAAAAAAATATGATTTGTCGAGGTCATCAAAATATGTATTTTTTTTTGAGATGATTTCATCGTTGGATTCAAATCTCTTTTCGCCGAGACATTTGTTCAGGTTTGGAAACAAGAAATAGTCACTCGGGGCTAAATCAGGAGAATTGGGCGGAAGAGTATTTTTGTAGCGTAATTCATGAATTTTTGCACATGTGTGTGCACTCGATTGTGAGCAAATGTGGCAGCCAACTTGCGAAAAACTTTCTCATACCCAAGTTATCATTCAAAATTGAAACCACTGAGCCATGTAAGGTGGCTATGGCTTCCACAATCTTTCGCACTTTCCAATCGGCCAACACCATATGATTTGTTTCAATTGTTTTGAGTTTAGAGACCTCTACTAGGCGTCCAGAACGTTCGGCATCTTCCGTGCTTTTACGGCCACAAAGAAATTCAATAAATCACTTTTTACCATTGAAATTGATGGTGCAGAGTTCCCATAGGATTTATCAAAATTAACCTTTATTTTTGCAAACTAATTTAGAGTTAGGTTGTTCATGAACGAACAAGTTCAATTGAGCAATTCAGTCAAATGAACAATGTGAAATTGTTCAATCATCTTGTTCTTTATTGTTCTTTTTATTCACTTTATTCTTTTGATCATCTGACATTACTTTAGATTTATATTGTTTGAATTTTATATAATTCCTTATTTTCTTTATTATTAAAATCATGTTATAATATGCCAAATTCTTATTCCAAAAGCAGACCTGTTCTTTTTGTTCACAGCAAAAACATTAAGAGAGCAATTTTTCATTCACTTAGTTCAGTCAAACACCACGGAATAGAAGTGAACAACTGAACAAAAAGAACGAACTTGTTCATTTATTTGTTCTGAACAAAAACGATTATGCCCAACTCTAAAAAATTTATCAGACCAATTTCACTTTTTTCTAATTTTTATTCAAGTCACGAGGTAGTTGGCTTGTTCAAATTTTGACAGGAGTCAACTGACAGTTGCCTGTTAACAGGAGCATTGTTGTGCTTTCAGTTAAAAGCTGGTAATTTCAAAAAGTCGTGGACTCATTGACCCTCCCCCTTAGTTTGATTCAAGCTAAGAGTATGGAGGCTTTACGCCGATATGATAGTTACTTCAGTTAATCTTTATTATAATTAATTTGATTTAAGCACATAATATATTGATGCAGGATTCGTAGTGCAGGGAGTAGTCTATTGGTTACTTTATACATCCCACATCTTATGAATTCAATTGTCACGTTAGTGTCTCTAAGTAATCGAGAGTGTAGTCACTTTAAACGTTTATTTTGTACTCCACTTTTTTGTGAGTAATTTGAACAAACTGGTTCTATACAAATTGTTGATATAATTCTCATGCATCCAATTTAACCTAGCGTGAAGTCTATTGCCACTTTAGTGTCTTTAAGTAACCTAGAGTGAAGCCGAGTAGAGCTTGAGTTTCTGTAATTCTCATTCGCTCTAATGGGAATCAAGCTCATTAAAATTGAATTTTGTATTCCCAAAAATAACTTAATGATAATATGATTACTTTTAGTCATAATATGATTACTTTAGAAAATAGTATGATTTAATATTACGACTATATTTTATCAAAAATATGATATTTTATATACCCCAGCCATGTTTTTTTTTTTACTCTGCATGTAGACTACAAAAAATATATTCAACAATTTGCTGGTACATTCAACATACGTAGTGTGTTCAATTGTCTTTTATGTATCATACCAGGGGTTTCAGTTTTCAATTAAATAATTCGTTATTGTGTGCACTTAAAAAATACTTTTATCTTTGTTCATTTTAATACTTAAATAATTTATGAGTTCATTTCGTTATATGGTTAAAGTTTCATATTTATTTAAACAAAATATTCATGTTGCTCTCCAATCAATGTGGCATTTAAAACGCATATGGTTTTTTAAGCACATTCATACATATTTAATATGTTATACTCCTATTTCTTTTAAAAAAAGAAATGAAAAAACCAATGATTATAATTAGTGGCGAAAACGTATTTGGGTATTTTTGAAGCATTTATGCCGAGGGAATTCTGCAAAATGATTTGAATACAGCTATTTTTATGTGTGGAAAAATGAGATAAATGTGCACTTTCGAATGGGAATTTTGATTATGACATTAGTATCAGAAATGTTTAATTTAACTGAGCTGTAATTTTGTCATTGGTCAAGTGATTTAAAAATGGCTCATTACAATCGTTCAGTACATTATAAAATCCCTTTCTTTCTATATAGTTACGAAATTGCGTTATCAATTTGAATTTAAACAAGTAAGAGAGCTATAATCGGTGGTGCTGAATCTTATATACCCTTCACCAAATTATACTTAAAAATAAAAATTTTAAATATTTTTTGGTAAACAAAATTTATTTTGTTTTTTCAAAGTAGTCGTGAAGGTCAAAGGTAAAATTTTTCAATATTTGGAATTTTTCATGGAGAGATAGCGAAATGTTGGAAATGTTATATATTTTTGGGCCGATTTTGATGAAACTTAAGAAAAATATAACATAAACTCTAGGGTTTATAATAACAGCACAAGAATGGAAATTAACGCTTAATGGCACTTGGGGTTAAAATTACCCCAAACTTTTAAAATCATAATTTTTTTATGGTTTTAGAAGTTTGGGGTCATTTTAACCCTAAGTGCTATATAGGGTTAATTTTAATTTTTCTGCTGTTTTTTGTAAACACTAGGCTTTGTGTTATATTTTTCTTAAATTTCATCAAAATCGGCCCAAAAATATAAAACATTTCCAACATTTCGCTATCTTTCCAAGAGAAATTCCAAATATTGAAAAATTTGACCTTTGACCTGTTTTTTATGTCTCATTAGAACGACAATTACGTACACATTTCGATTCTTTTAAATTAAATAGCAAAAGTAATTTTTTAATGGCAACATTTTTACAAAAACTGAAAAAAATTAATTTTTTCCCCTTGTAAATGCATCTCAAAACTTCAGAGGGCTTGCGGCACGTCTTATCCCCAACCGATTTACCTAAAATTTTTTCAGGATGATTTTTTTACTAATGTTCACCAAACTGGAGGGTGAGAATGGCCAAAATCCAACTTTCGTTTATTAAGGGCCACCCTAATATCCATATTGTCTATATTAATGACTTAGTAATCCAGATATATGTCAACAATTGGTCAAAAATAGAGGTTGTCCTGGGTTTTTCTTATATCTCAGTCATTTGTGGAACGATTTTCTCGTTTTTAAATAGCAACCGAGCCGGAAGAATTCCGGAGATATTGATGTATGAATTGTGTATGTAAGTTATTTGGGTCTTCGGAAAGTTGATTTCAACAGACAGACGGACATGGCTTAATCGACGGAAATTAAAACGGAATGACAAACTTAACTGCTGCTTGCAACATTCATCATGTTTATAAACTTCTACTTATCAACAATGTTGATAACACGCTGTTATTAACATTGTTTATAAGCTCTAGGTGATCATTGTGGAAATATAACATTAGAGTATGAGTATGAGACTTCTAGAAGATGGCGCTGTGTATATAAATAGTAACAGCGGGTTGAGAGTGAGACAGTATATTGTCGGCGCTGTTGTATTAAAAGAGAGTGAATATTTAAATTAATCGATTTTATTTGAAATTAAACTAACCCGGTTTATTTAAAGTCTGAAATCTTTAAGAATAACCAACAAAATCCTGCTTTGGTAGTCAATGTTTTATTGACTTTGGAATGGGAATTTTATTATAACGTTAGTATCTGAAATGTGGTCTGTTTTAAATTTTTTAATTCTCATAATTGAAATCCAACAATATTTACTTTAACTGAGCTGTAATTGTGTCATTGGTCAAGTGATTTCAAAATGCCTTAATACAATCCTTCAATCGTTTCTATCTGTATTAATACGAAATTGCGTTATCAATTTAAGTTTAACGGCCTGTAATGGCTGCTTGCAACATTCATCATGTTTATATACTTCTACTTATCACGCTGTTATTAACATTGTTTATAAGCTCTAGGTGATCATTGTGGAAATAGAACATTCTAGTATTTCCGTTAGATTATTCATGAGACTTCTAGAAGATGGCGCTGTGTATATAAATAGTAACAGCGAGTTGTGAGTGAGAGAGTATTGTGTTTTAAAAAATGTTTATTAAAAGAGAGTGAATATTTAAATTATTCGTTTTTATTTGCAATTAAACTAATCCGGTATATTTAAAGGAAATAAATATAAAGACGTAACAATATGTTTAGTCTGAAATCGTTAAGAATAACCAACAAAATCATTTCTCTGGTAGTGAATGTGTTATTGATTAAATTTGTTTCATTTCTGTGTTTTCTTTTTAGATTTCATTTTAGATAGCGTACTATTTAACAATTTGTATTAAATATTTAAAGATTTGTTTAAAAAAACTTGTAAACTCTTATAAAACTAAACGAATTTTAATTAACATGTTAACCTATAGTTCTTACATCTATCGTTTAGTTGTAATTTTATAAGGTTTCCCATAACAATGATTCACCTTTTTAGCTAAACGATCTTTGCCCTCCCCATTCAATGCAGGTAAACTGTCAATCTTAATTTAGCTATACGTTAAACAACCCAGCAGTTAAGCAAGTAGTCAATGTATCACTTACACAGAAAAAATTAAATTTAAATTCAAACATTTATCCCATATTGAACTGGTTTCAATTCAAGTATTCATGTACTCAAAAACAAAATTTTCTGATATTTTCTATTGAATTTTGAGTTTTGAATTTGATAATTTTGACAATTGAATATACAATTTTCGTTATTGATTGAACTTTAAATACAAAAATTATTGAATAGATAATTTTCGTAATTGAAAACACAAAAAAAAAAAAAAATTTTTGTATTTAAAATTCAACCAATGACGAAAATTGTGTATTCAATTGTCAAAATTATCAAAATATCAGAAAATTTTGTTTTTGAGCAAATGAATACTTGATTTAATTATGAAATAATTGAAACCAGTTCAATATGTGATATATATTTGAATTGAAACAGTTTAATAGTTTTTTCTGTGTATAGTGTCTGATCACTTGGCTGACTCTAATTTATATATTTTGCATCATTTGACACGTATGTGCTCTTTTTAGTGCAGGGAGTAGACAATTGGTTACTTTATTCATCCCAGGTAATCTAGAGTGTTGTCACTGTAAACGTTTGTTTCGTACTGCACATTTTTGTAGTACGAAATAACTGGTTTTATACAAATTGTGTTGATATAATTCTCAGACAGTTTATTTTCTATTAGCTTGAAGTCAATTGTCACTTTAGTGTCTCTAAGTAACCTAGAGTGTAGAAAATAGTTGTGTTAGGACCAGACATATTAAAATAATTTGTTATATAGTTGATCAAGTAACCAGTTAGGTAGCTGACTCTATTTAAACGATATGTAAATCCAATGCGATTGGATCAGACAGCTATCAGACAGTCTAATAGTAATCCAAAAGGGTCAATCAGCGGGTCATGCTTTTTGTCACCCTAAGTGAAAGGTAAAATCACTAGTTCGGGGCAGTCTCCTAGAACTGCTGGGAAATGTATCTGACTTGCTTTGTATATATAATATATATAGTATATGTACTGAGAACAATAAAATTATTATATTGCAATGCAACATACATACATACATATTTACGACTAATAATAATAAATAATTACACCACTTAAACGCATTAACTTTATAGATTTTGTTTTCCTGCGAAAGCGTTTTACAAAGTAAATATTAGTTTGATGCCAACAATGACAAGTATCCCCATTATTATGCCAGACAACTACAATGCAGTAACATGCAGTGTTTATTAATTAATTAGCAAACCCAAAAAAGAAAAAATAAACAATATTTATTTATTTATACACAAATACAATACCTATTATCATACAAAACTCATTCACATTTACCCTTAACTAATACGTTTTATCAGTGTTATTCGAAATTCACGAGACTATAAAAGTTGAATAAAAACAAAATTTAGTTTTCATCTGATTAATTAAGTTATTTATATTGTATTTAGTTAACAGTTCTAATTGGCAAAATTAAATTTAATTACATATTTTGAAACATTTCACAGTGATTTAGAAACTATTTTGTTTTTGAAATAATTCGGTATCTCGGGAACTATTGGATATATTGTTTCACATGGATGGAGCTGAGGTGTTTTCGAGTTGACTTACGTTTGTTCAGCTTTTTTGCGCTAATGGGGGCCAGTGTGTGTCCCCTCAAAGTTGGTTATATCGGGTCTCAAATTTTTTTAAAAGAAAAATCGCCAAAATCCATTTATGACCCGAATGAGCTGAAACTTAAAATGTAAATAGCCCTTGAGAAGATCTTACATGTAAAATTTTAAGAGTTAAAGATATCATAACAAAATTTGGAATTAATATGTACTCAAATGTCCTTAAATCAACGACACACAGTGGTATAGAAAAAAATAGAGGGAAATAAATATATAACTTCTAAACGGTAAGTCCGATTTGAAATTTCACATGCATATAGAGGAAGTATTGTCGAGTTTATGTCTTGAACTTGGACCTCATGGGCCCACCAGATGCGTGACCAAGGATCCTCAAAGTAGGACACCTGGCGTATGTTACATTTTTAAAACGATCCTATTTCTTCGTTTGTGTTCCGATCGTAGCTATCAATTATCTATTATAGCTTAGGAGCTATTCGCATCTGAAAATTAAATTTTCAACATTTTTACCCACCCTACTCCAGTTGTTTGATAACACCGGAGCCAAATATTTCCCGATTTTCTCCAATTTTACTTTATTGGAGTAGCAACACATGTATGTGTCAAATAGAAAAAGAATTGTTTAAAAACAAGTAAGAGTGCTATATTCGGCTGTGCCGAATCTTATATACCCTTCACCAAATTATACCTTAAAATTTTAAATATTTTTAGGTAAACAAAATTGATTTTTTTAATTTTTTTGAAAAAAAAATTTTTCGATTGTTATTTTAAATTTTTAAATTTTTTTTTTTAAATTTAAAAAATTTTTTTTTTTAAATTTTAAAACATTTTTTTTTGTCTTTTAAATTTTTTTTTTTTTAAAAAAAAATTCGGGTTAAATTTTTTTTCCGATTTTGACCCATTGTAGGTCCAACTTACTATGGTCTTATATACGTTGCAAATGTCTTTGAAATATCTATCATTAGATATCCATATTGTCTATATTAATGCCTTAGTAATCCAGATATAGGTCAAAAATAGGTCAAAAATGGTTTTTTCCTCATATCTCAGCCATTTGTTGTGGACCGATTTTGCTGATTTTAAATAGCAAAATTCTCGAAAGCATGTCTGACAGAATTATTGAAGATTTGGATCCCGAAGATATCTGGGGTCTTCATAAAATTGATTTCAACAGACAGACAGACAGACAGACAGACAGACAGACAGACAGACAGACAGACAGACAGACAGACAGACAGACAGACAGACAGACAGACAGACAGACAGACAGACAGACATACGGACATCTATAAGGATCGATCGACTCCGCTATCTATAAGGATCCAGAATATATATACTTTATAGGGTCGGAAATGAAAAATGTAGAAATTACAAACGGAATGACAAACTTATATATACCCTTCTCACGAAGGTGAAGGGTATAATAATGACTAAGTGCAAGGAATTTAAAAAATTTTAAAAAGGCGATTTTTCGCTAATTTTTTGGGAAAAAAGTTTGTCATTCCGTTTGTAATTTCCACAATATAATTTTCCGATCCTATAAAGTATATATTCTGGATCCTTATAGATAGCGGAGTCGATTAAGCTATGTCCGTCTGTCTGTTGAAATCAGACATGCTTTCGAGAATTTATTTAAAATTTAATTTAAAATTTTTGAAAATCTAACTTTTCATCAAATATTTTAAATGAAAAAAAAAAATTGAAAATAGTTGATACCTAGGGGACCAGGTCCATTCAAAAAAACGTCTATTTTTTATGTAAAATTAAATTTTAGGGCAAAAATTCTCAAATCGCATATACGATATCAAAATATAGTAACCGATTATAGATGGCCCAATATGTTATTAATTATTTTGTAAAGGCTTCTGACAACCTCGACTCTGGTATGGATATTATAGCCAAAATACTATAAATTCCCATTTTTTGATTTTTCAATACTTTTTTAGAAATGACGGGATTGCTGTAAATAAATTTCAAAATTTGTTTTTATTTTTCCATTTTAAATAGAAAATTCTGCATATCTGTAAAGTTTCACTAAAAACTATTCATAAATAAAAATTTAATTTCAATTTGAAAAATTTGTATCCATGTAAAAATTGAATAAAAACCATTTTTTGTCATATTTTTCCAAAAAGTATTCCATGGATTTTTTAATTGTCAAAAGTTATATACAGTTTTGAAAAGTAGTCAAAATCCTCTATCCATTGATATATAATATGTCTCCCAAATTAATTAGGAAAATTACGGCCATTAAACGTGTATCCAACTGGCTGAGGTTTTATCAAATATCTGGTGATATATGTATATTTACCGATAGCAAGGCTGCCGTTAAAGGAATAGCGGGTGTCTTTACGACATCTAGGTTAACCGAGGAATGCCGGGTATCCCTTAATGAGATAGCGAGACATTCTAGGATAACGCTTATATGGGTCCCTGGCCACGATGGTAATCAGGGTAATTGTATAGCTGACGAACTGGCCAAAATGGGGGCGATGATGGATGATGATGAGATCGACCCCTTTTCTGGTATTTCCCTTGCTATATGCAAGATGGCTGTTCAGCGGACACTATATGAATCTGCACAAAGCAGGTGGACCAATGAGTCTTCCTGTGTTACAACGAGGTCTACTTGGCCCGTATATGATGCCAGCAGGACGAATCTACTTATGGAATTTCGTCGTGAGCAAATAAGGCTAATTGTCTCCTTCATTACAGGACACTGTATAATTGGGACACATGCTAGGAGATTGGGCCTACGGTATAATGACTACTGTAGGAGCTGCCATAATGAAGAAGAGGATGAGACGGTGTCACACCTATTCTGTCAATGCCCGGCTCTGATAAATCTGAGGGAACGCATCTTCGGAACACCATTCCTATCATGCTTAGATGAGCTATCAAGGATAAGTCTTAGACGAATCTACTCTTTCATCAGAGAATCTGGTTGGTTTAGCCTGGAAACAACGGACGTATAATTAATACCAAGATGTTTACCCCCTGGGTATCACAATGGGATCAGTTTTGAATGGACCCAAGTGAGCTGCTTGAAGAGTGGCTACCCATGGAACCTAACCTAACCTAATTAGGAAAAACTTAACAACTCTTAACAAATTTAAACGAATTTCATAAAGATGCCATCAGTTCCGCGGTAGCAAGTTTCCTTATGAGTGGCGTAATTGATGGTCTATATGAGTCTCCGAGAAGATTCTCACTCAAACATTTAACTGTCCAGGCAACCTTACTTCACCATGTTCAGTGGTTTTATTGACTTATTCTGTACCGGCACCCCCAGATTAAATATTGTAAAATTGTTCAACATACTCTGATAAATGTCTATTCGTTGGAATTACGGGCATAAATAGAATAGTTTATTTCCGAGATGGTGTACAAAACAAATTGTAATAATTATGGAATTTCACTCCTTTATAAAAAGGCTTTCTCAATACTTTATACGTATCACAGTGTGTCTCAAAGGTCTCAATATCATCCTATAAAGAAAAAGTCATGTCAAAGATAGGTTTCTTTCATAATATGGAGATTAAACCATTTCCTATCCCCAAACAACCAATTACCCAACTAGTTTCATGTCAGTTCCCTTTAGAGAACAAACAGGCGAATGTCAGGGCGAAACTTGGGTTTTACATGATTTGTAATGTGTTGCCATGCCTCGAATATCTTGCAAACTTAAATTTCGGCATAGAAATGAGGAGATGGGTTACCAGAATTAACCAGACAACTGTGATCAAATCTGATTATAGATCGTTCTACCTCATAACATTTGATAATTAGGATGATAACACTGTGTGTCATGGAAATTGATTCATGGAAATATATATAATATATATACGGACACCACTATGTGATAAAAAGTTTTTTTGCGATTTTGATCTTGTTGTTCCTTATGACTTTGCCTCAGAGAGTAAATCAAAATTCCGAACTGTTTGCCAGATATGAGCCTGAGAAAATGATAAATTTTTTCCAAAAAATGACACCGAGGCCCCAAATCTTTGGAGGTCCATAAAAAAGTGCATGACTTTGGGCAAAACTGGGAGACACGGGTCTTTTTTTTCTGAGTTATACAAATTCAAATGGTACGATTTAAATAAATCTTATGCCGATCATATTTGGAAAAATCAGCTTGAATGTTCTAAAAAAACTATCTGTTGATAGTTACAACAGATAGTTTTTTTAGAACATATTTGAACTAAAATATATTTTTTTGGAAAATAAATGGACATTTGAAATTTAAACGAAAGTTCTTCTAATTTGATTGGACCCAACTTATTTCTTCGAAGTTTCGGCGGGTATGTGTTAACTTGGCAGCACTAAATGAGGAAAATTAAATTAAAAATTAGAAAAATTTAATGCGTTTTTCCAAAAAGCCCAAACTGACAAATATGAGACTTATGAAAAATTATGAAAAGGCTGGTTCCCTTATCCCCCTCCACAACACATAGTTCTTTATTATTATCGCTTAAATTTACAAATATTTATATAGCAATGATTACAAATAGTAAGTAATTACCAAATTTTATCTAATCGAACTAAATTTACTGAAAAAAACCAAAATTATATGAATTTTAAGTAATCAACAAATTAATTTGGTCAAGCAGCACTTCATTAAAAACCTATTGATAAATTATGTATGAATGAAATGATATCTTCAAGTTAGACAACTAATAAAAAGCGGAAATGTCGTTGGTTGTTTGTTATTTGAAAAAATTCGACATTTATACTTTTAAACAGGGTGCATATTTATATTGAGCTATTATATATCCAATATTATTGGCAAATGCTAATTTTTAGGTCACTGAGTTCGGAAATATGACAATTGGATGCTGCCGAGCAGAGATTTTGACAAGTATTTTTAAACAATATTATGGTCACTGTAATTATTTATATAATTGCGACAAACATAATATGATAAACTTGCCATTCAACTGTTTGTAGCAATCAAAAATATGATTTGTAGTAATTCAGTTCAACCATTTTTATGATGAAGGATTATATTGGTTACATTTTACCTTTATGTGGATCACCCGTTATATATTTACAATTTGTTTATTTCATTAAGTTTATCGATATACTGCAATTTCGAGACTAACAGAAAATTTTATTAGAACAATAAACATCAATAAAATGTTTAAAATATTTTCGTTTTTAACAGGTTGATAATGTCTACATGAATAATTGTTTACTAAAAAAAATTAAAAAAAGATAGGTTGGATATGTAAAGTTAATATTTTGTTCACCACTCAAACAAGTATCAGCCTTCAAATTCGTTCAGTATGGATTTGTTTCAAGGATCCGTCTATCGCTAAATTCTTAATTATAGCTTTCGTTAAGCTTTGTCGAGGATCCATACTGATCGCATAACTTGTTTGTTCTTAGTAATCTCAGCTTGATTTAAGATCGATAGCATACTTGATGTGATCATAGAATAAGACTGATTTCAGAATGACCGAGATTGAATTAATACCATAATGCGTTTGTTCCAAGAATTCTGAGAATGATTTGAGATCGAATTCTTAATTGATATGATCCAAAAATAAGATTAATTTAAACAAGTAAGACTATATTCGGCTTCACCAAATTATATTTAAAAATATTTTTTTAAAAATATTTTTATTTAAACAAAAAAAAAATTTTTAAAATTTTTTTTTTTTTTAATTTAAAAAAAAAAAAATTTTGGAAATAGAATTTATGACAAAAAAAATATTTTTAATGAAAAGAAAATTCGGGCAAAAAAATATTTTTTTTCCGATTTTGACCCATTTTAGGTCCAACTTACTATGATCGTTGCAATGGACTTTGAAATATCTATCATTAGATATCCATATTGTCTATATTAATGACTTAGTAATCCAGATATAGATCAACAAGTAAGAGAGCTACATATATTCGGCTGTGCCGAATCTTATATACCCTTCACCAAATTATACTTAAAAATATTTTTTTTAAATATTTTTACTTAAACAAAATTAATTTTTTTTTAATTGTTTTAAATTTTTTTTAAAAAAGTTTTTTCCAAATTATTTTTTTTTTAATATTAAAAAGAATTTTTGGAAAAAATTCGGGTTAAAAAATATTTTTCCCGATTTTGACCCATTGTAGGTCCAACTTACTATAGCCTTATATACATACATCGTTTAGATATCATCATTAGATATCCATATTGTCTATATTAGTGACTTAGTAATCCAGATATAGATCAAAAATAGGGCAAAAATCGAGGTTGTCCCGGTTTTTATACCCTTCATCTTCGTGAGAATGGTATATATAAGTTTGTCATTCCGTTTGTAATTTCTACATTTTTCATTTCCGACCCTATAAGGTATATATATTCTGGATCCTTATAGATAGCGGAGTCGATTAATCCATGTCCGTCTGTCCGTCTGTTTGTTGAAATCAATTTTCTGAAGACCCTAGATATCTTCGGTATCCAAATCCTCAATAATTCTCAATTTATTTAAAATCAGCAAAATCGGTCCACAAATAGCTGAGATATGAGGAAAAAGACAACCTCGATTTTTGACCTATTTTTTACCTATATCTGGATTACTAAGACATTAATATAGACAATCTAATGATAGATATTTCAGACCTTTGCAACGACGTATATAAGACCATAGTAAAAGTTGGACCTACAATGGGTCAAAATCGGAAAACATATTTTTTTAACCAGAATTTTTTTTTCACCAAAAAATAATTTAAGAAACCCAAAAAAAATTTAAAAATTTAAAAAAAAAAATAAATTTAAAAATTTTAAAATAACAATTCGAATTCGAAAAATATTTTTGTTTGCCTAACAATATTTAAAATTTATATTTGAAGTATAATTTGATGAAGGGTATATAAGATTCTTACTTGTTTCCTTATACCTCAGCCATTTGTGGACCAATTTTGTTGATTTTAAATAGCAACCAAGCCGGAAGAATTCCCGATATATTGATAGGCCCTAGCACGAGTTAGGACCTATCTATATTAAGGTAACGATATGTTTACCTATTGACGTCTTGAGAGTTCGTGGCCCAATCATTTCATGTCAGTATTCTAATCCAAATGAATCGATCCCCAATGATCGTGGTGCACATTGAGTCCTAGAACAGAAATGTGTAAAATATATATGTCTAGCGTCTTCTCCAGATAGACTTGAGTTGTGGAAAGTTGATATAGGCCTTACAGCAACCAGTTTACTTGTATTCTACGATGTTGACATCAATTGTAGAACAACTTCATCGTAATTCCTACACTAATATTTTTGGGGCTACTTTCACGTGCAATTGTCAGAATTGAGTCCCAAAGTAATGAGCTGCAAAATGTTGTACTGTGTAATTCTGTAATACAGGAGACACTATTCCCTAAAAACTAATATATAATTGGTCAATTCACAAGGTCTCCTATCATGTCATATTCTCATAATATTCTAATATTTCACAATGGTTTAAAAATGTTGTTATTGCCTTTCAAGCAAAAAATTTTCTAAAATAATACTACTCTGTATGCTATGTTTATTGTGTTATCGGGATATGCGCCGAACGCCTAAGAGTCGGTTAAGCCGAGCCGCCAAGTCGTTAAATATTAGGACATTATGATAATATGACATGATAGGAGACCTTGTGAATTGATCAAATATGTCTACATTATCTTTCCACTTCTCATATTGATGAACTCATTTGTTTTTACAGTTTTATCAATAAAAGTATGGTGGATCTGAATTGGTTATAGAAGTATTAGATCACAGTTTGAATAAATTTTAATTTCAAGTTTAAAAACAAAATCTTGCTGAAATGTTCAGTGAATGCATAAAAACTGTGAAATTTACTTAAGAGCTGTCAATTCCTGGTACCAGTATGTCTCCTTATAGACTAAGACAAATTATATAGATATTTTATTTCAAATAGGTGGTTTTTCCATAAAACAAAATCCCCTTTAACTACGTTTACTGAATAATAGTAAAACCAAGCACGTACGTATTTTTCAAACGTCATTTGAAAACATTAAAATTTTGCAGTCATCTTTAAAAAGTTGTTTTAGTTTTTTTTTTATTAAAATGGCTGCTATAAAGTAATTCATTTTATATGGAAATATCACATTTTATTCTATTTTTAAGTTGTATTATATACAAAAGGCGGAAATAAAGTCAGCTGGGGGAAGCCCTTTTAAATAGATGCATGCTCGTGTAACGCATATTTGTATATTCTAGTTACGTTGCTGACCATGTAATTTGATATGTTTGAAGGCTGGGTTTGACTTTGTGTTGTTTAAATAAAATTATTATTTTTCAATTTAAAATATTTTGTTTTTGTTGATATTTATACTCGTCCATACATAATGCTTTATATGTAACATTTTATTTATATTATTTAGTAATTAGTAGTCTATTTGTATACACTGCGATACAGAATATTATTACTACATATTTTATTTTTGTTCAAACTTTGCATGACAAATTCCAAAACACACACAGCAAAAAAACAAACATAACTAAAATATCATATTTATGTGTACATCATGTGCGAGGGTTAATTGAAAAGTTTTCAATGTTAATTCGTTGTTTTTGTTCAATGTTTAGTTACAATTTTGGTTAATATTTTTAGGTATGTGACTACTATTCGACTACTTTTTTGGTTCCCTTACAATAATCTACCTTATTCTTGGTAGGTTAGGTACGAAGCTTGTTCGCAAATTAGCAAGTTCAACCGAAGGCCTTGAAGAAGCTTTTACATTCTTCCTCATCTAAACAACGAGGGTAATCCTTTCTTTCCGATATATTTCTAATCATACTGTGCCCAGTTATTATAACCATAAGAAGCCAGATCGAATTCCTATCATGATAGTCTTGGCTCTTTTCCTTGCCGGAGACGACCAGAGCATTCTGGATATTCTGCATGTGGTGATATCAGACCACCTGAGTTCCATCTTTTTTAACGCCCAATCATTTATCCAATTCAATATCGCCACAATGGGAGTGTGAATGTTCCATTGCGCAAGTGTTACGTAAAAGGACGACCAGTTAGTTGCTCACACATCGCAGATTTCAATTCCCGGATGCCCGGAAACCCATATTAACACCACACTGTGTTGCCTAAGTTGGTCAAGTCGAGAAGACACTTACTTTTGAGTTGAGATCATTGATTAATGCAAGGCTTTCGAAGTTTTGAGATTTTATCCCGGTTTCTTCTCATGTCTATATCTATGGCATAGATCTCTGCCTGGAAAACTATGCAGGTGTCGGGCAGTCTGAGTGAAAAACCAAGTTCATTAGAGAATATTCCTGAGCCTGTTACCGTCTTTCAACCGTCAGTGTAGATTGTTGTCGCATCATCCCGATGGACAGAGCTCGCGGCCCAATCATCTCTTGTTGGTATTCTAATCCTAATTGTCCTATAAAAATTCGTTGCTCCAAGATTGGCCTGCCTATCTTCCAGAGTTTTAAAACTACTATTTGAAAATGAGGCATCTTTACCAAAAAGGAATTGAATAAAATTAAGAAGCAAATTCAAAATATTGTGCCTAACAAAATTTAAAATCTTTGTTTTGTCTACCAATGATCGAGAGCTATTTTCGAATTTGCGATAACAGGGATTTGAGGCTAGAAAGAAAGAAACCATATAAAAATTAAAGGACAAAAAATGACAGGAAACTGTTCCAGGATTTACAATCATCTCTGGCGTCGTAGATGTTGCATCAGCTCTCTTGGACCCTTGGATTGGTCCCATTGTGCTAACCTAAAGGATCATCAAATCACCCGGACCCTTAAATCAATACTTTTACATGCACATGTGTGCACGAATGAACGAATCCATCCTCTTAATATACACCCACCAACTCCCACACCCCCTTGACATAGTCCTAGTCCCTATCTGGGTAAAGACTGTTAAATAGTTTCTTGTATGTCATTATCACAATGTCCTTTCAATGACTTCTGTAGAAGTTATTTTTACTTCGAAATGTCTTCATTGACACTGAAACAGAACAGTTAAACAGTGCCCTGTCTAGACAGAATCCATAGTCGATCCCGTGAGAGAGAGAGATGTAACGAGCATGTAGTTAAAGTAGACCATCTTGTCTAAACAGATCCATACAGTCACGTGGTATAATTATTATTATTAGTGAGGCTCTACTCACTGCGACCCATAGGATCTCATCCTAACAGATTTAGGCTACGTATAAAGCCAATTATTCTATTTGGTGAGAGATCAATTAGGTCCCCCGTGGTCATAAAGGCCCTTCCGAGCCATTTTGCTCTGCATATTGCCAGCATTGGGCAGTCGCATAGAACATGTTCAGAAGTTTCGGCATGAAGTTACCTAATATAAATTGGTGATACCACAGTGTCCGGAGAATAAACCAGTCAGTATCCTCAAGTCATCATTTGCGAGTGAAAGCAGCGACTGAGATCTACGTCTGGATAGGGTAATGAATCGTTTGGACTGTCTTAGTCCTGGTAAATTACTCCAAAATCGGGCAAATTCAACCCAAGAACGAATACGTTCCATGGTGTACCCACGAGGAATGCCATAGAGCGGTTCAGGACCTATAAACGAGCGCCCCTCTTGGCAAGACAATCAGCGCGTTCATTGCCAGCGTCACCTTCATGGCCAGGTCCCCAGCACAAAGTAAGTTCATTGTGTGCGCCGAGTTCATTCAATGATGTCCAGCAGTCCATAACAACACCAGACCTCACTTCATATGATGATAATGCTCTAAGAGCAGCCTGACTGTCAGACATAACAAATATTTCATTATTCCTTAATCTCCTTCTTAAACATTCATTGGAGCATATAAGGATGGCGTAAATCTCCGCCTGAAATATTGATGCGAATGTACCCATTGGAATACCCGTTTGATAATTGGGCCCATAGATACTCATCTCGTCATCTCGTAAATGAGAGCCAGTTTTGGCCAGTTGGTTATACAGTTTAGAATATCTTGCGGATGACTGTGGGTATAAATCCGAATATTATAATCGAAACACAACCAGTGTACTTCCCTCTTGATGGTCGAAATTTCAGCCTGGATAACACATCATTGATCCTGCAGTCTGAAGCAGACTCCCTTCCAAAATCGGGGAATGTTAAAGTCCCAGTTATTGTGATACAATAATAGTGCACTTTGCCAATAGGAGTTCTATTAGGAATTGGATGCCCCGATAGACTCGACGATAGTGTGCAGGACTATCAATCTGAGGGTTGCGGATTCGATTCCCACCAGAGACTCTGGGTGTATCTGCAGACAAACAAAAAACTTCGCAGTTTGTGTTTGTTTAAAAAAAAGATAGGAATGGAATGAAAAATAAAAATTTATTGAACTATGACCTAGAATTCCATTCAAGAAAGATATATAGAGAAACAATTCACTGATTCCAGTTATATCCTCAATATTAAGATTCAATGAATGATATTCAATAAATTTTTGTTGGATCCAGTGATATCTGGACCTATCCAAAACAAAACGGTTTTTCAATAATATTTTTTTTACCAATTTTGTTTAACGTTTTATTTATTTATTGAATCTACCTTTACTTTCTAGTACTTACAGCAAGTATTTAATTCTTATAACTAAAACTTAACAATTTACCATCAATTGAGAGCCATGGGTCATGGTAGAACAGCTCTACGAAACTTTGTTCGAGATCTTGTAAGTAATCTTGCAAGCGGAATCGGATGTTGTTTTAATTTCTAGATGCATCTCTCAGGAATGTTTCTAAACTCATTTTTTACTAATGGTACTTCTTTGCGTATGTTCTCATTTCGACGTGGTTCTAAGAATTCTGGATACTAGATACGTTTCCCATAATTGAATTCCGTACTTCCAAAAGGCTTAATTTCGATTAATCATTGATTAGCCAGTCCACATAAGAAGCTTTTAGTCTGAAATGGAACCATTTGGCTTCTATATGACGAAGTCAAGTAAGGCATCTATCCAAGTGCATGCCAGGGTATGCGACATGACCAGACTGTGGGATGTTCACGTTGTTAAGTGTGACAGGTGGACAAGTTCCACCAAATTTTTAATATTTATAGTCTGCTTTTATCTTTATTTGTTTATCAGAAATAAATAAATATATAATTTAAAAGCTAGCAAGATTTTTAACAGGTGTTCAAAATGCAAACAACCGAATAGCTATTAATATTGCTAAGTATTAACAAACAGATGGTAAATTTTAATTGTATTTTAAACATGAATAATATGTTATAGTACTTAAATTAAATATCTGGAATTAAAGTATTGCAGTAACTTTAAACAAATTTCTTCTCTTAATATCCAAGTCTTTAATAAATCATTAAGGAGTCTTCAAGAGCGCCAATTTTGATTATCTTGTCCTTGGCACTGTAGATATTACAAGTTCCTTTACACCACTTGAATGACAATGTCATTTATCATATCGTCTATGACAATATACTTTATTGCAAGTCAAGGATTAAGTTATTCTCAACATTCAGGACTTTTTCGCTTTCCTTTGATAACAAAGATTTCTTTTAAAATTCTACAAGAAGATGGAGAAACTCAATCATTGACACTTTTCATCACTTGCAGTTCAACTGGTAAAACAGCCAATTTGCGCCACAGTTATTTTTTGATTTCAAGTAAAACGTAAACAATACCGTACAACAAAGCGTCATATGCGGGAAGTTTTGCTTTACTTCTTTAATTTAAAAAAAAAGAGGCGCTAAAGTACAAAAATTGCTAAAGTACATGAATGTGTTCCATCGGTTTCAATGTGTGAGAGATGGTTTGTGCGGTTCCGAAGTGGTGATTTTGACAACAAAGACAAATAACGCTCAGGCAAGCTAAACATGTTGAAGACCAAGAATTGGAGGCATCACTCCATGAAGATTGTTGTCGAACTCAACAAGGGCTTGCAAAATCATTAAGATCTACTTAAGCAGCAATTTCAAGACGTTTTGAAGCAGCTGGATTCATCCAAAAGCAGGTAAATTGGGTACCATACGAATTGAAGCTGAGAGACCTGAAATACTGCTTGAAGTCTACAAAAGAAAATAATTTTTGCACCGAATCATTACTTGCGATGAAAAATGGATCCATTACGATAACCCGAAGCTTAAGAGATCGTATGTGAAGTCCGGCCAACCAATCGAATCGATACCACAGCCAAATATCCATGGCACTGAGGTAATGCTCTGTATTTGGTGGGAGCAAAAAGGTCCTATCTATTATGAGTTGCTGAAATCTGGCCAGACCATCACCTTTTCGAGAACGAAGATTTCTTTTAAAATTCTACAAGAAGATCGAGAAATTCAATACAATGATACTTTTCGCTATTTGTAGTTCGACTTTTTTTTTTTTTTTTTGCTTCGAAAATGTCGAATTTTGTGCCAACAAAGAGTCATATGCAGGAAGTTTTGCTTTACTTCTTTAATTTGAGAAAAAGTGTCGCTGAAGCACACCGATTGCTCACCAAAGCTTATGGTGAATGGGTTCTATAGGTTTCAACGTACGAGAGATGGTTTCTTCGGTTCAGAAGTGGTGATTTTGTCATGGAAGACAAATATCGCCCAGACTTGCCAAAAAAGCTTGAAGATCAAGAATTGGAGGCATTACTCCATGAAGATTGCTGTCAAACTCAACAAGAGCTTGCAAAATCATTGGGAGCTACTTTAGCAGCAATTTAAAAACGTTTGCGAGCAGCAGGATTCATTCAAAAGCAGGGAAATTGGGTACCATACGAACTGAAGCTGAGGCACCTTGAAAGACGATTTTGTATGTCTGAAATGCAGCTTGAACTCTATAAAAGAAAATCATTTTTGCACCTAATGATTCGATGAAAAATGGATCCATTACGATAACCCGAAGTGTAAGAGATCGTATGTGAAGCCCGGCCAACCAACCGAATCGATACCACAGCCAAATATCCATGGCACTGAGGTAATGCTCTGTATTTGGTGGGAGCAAAAGGGTCCTATCTATTATGAGCTGCTGAAATCTGGCCAGATCATGACAGGGAAACTGCACCGAACTCAATGGAAGCGAGCATTGGTCCAAAAAACTCCCAGACATGAAACTGTAATATTCCATCATGACAACACTCGGTAATATGATGCAATACCTGTTAAAAAGTAGAATGAAGTGGTTGGAAAGTTTTGTCACTCCCGGATTATAGTCCAGACCTTGACCTGTACGACTACTATTTGTTTCGATCGATGCAGAACGCTCTCTCTGGGATACGCTTCACTTTGGAACAGAGTATCCGAAATTGGCTTGATTTGTTCTTGGCCTCAAAAGATGAGCAGTTTTGTTGGCTCAGAATCCAGAAAGATGGGAAAAAGTCATAGCTAAGAATGATCAATACTTTGAATAAATTTATATTGTACAAATGTTTCAAAATAAAAGCTAAAAATTTTAAAAAATTCCGAATTTTTTCTTTTTTCTAAATTTGGGAATTTTTTTAAGAACTGAACTTGTATTGTACTTGTGTATGTAGCCAATCTGGCAACTTGTAGTCATTTCGTATTCTAAATTTGGAATAAGTTACTTGCATGTGAAACAGCTGATTAACCCATCAACAGGTAATTACGCATTACATCGAAATTAACTTAAGTGTTCCTAAAATAAATAAAACAAGTAAGAGTGCTATATTCGGCTATGCCGAATCTTATATACCCTTCACCTTTGTTGTGGATGCATTATTATTTTTATAATTAGTATATATGTATGTACATTGCCCACTTTTAGCGTACAGCATCCTAAATTTATCAAGAACATAAAAAACAACAACGCCAAACGAAACAAAACACCAGAAGAAAAAACAAAAACAAAATACGCAAGCCAATGAAACCAACACACATCCAAACATACGTTTAATTGTATAAAAAACAACAACGCCAAAAAAACAAAACACAAAAGAAAAACAAATTACGCAAGGCATGCACATCCAAACATACGATTTGTTGCTGTTTTGTCAAAAAAACCAACACACAACCAAACAAACGTTTAGTTGTATAAAAAACAACAACAACGCCAAAAGAAACAAAACACAAAAAAACAAAATACGCAAAGCATGCACATCCAAAAACAAAAACGTTTTGTTGCTTTTTTGTCAAAGCATGCAATACATTGTGTTTTTTGATGAAATTTTCAGAGGTTGTCTCGGATTTTTGCTCATATCTCCGTTATTTATGGACGGATTTTGCTGATTTTAAATAGAAAAATTCTCGAAAGTATGTCTGACAGAATTGTTCAAGATTTGGATCCCGGAGATATCTGGGGCCTTCAGAAAATTGATTTCAACAGACAGACAGACAGACAGACGGACAGACAGACAGACAGACAGACAGACAGACAGACAGACAGACAGACAGACAGACGGACATGGCTTAATCGACTCCGCTATCTATAAGGATCCAGAATATATATACTTTATAGGATCGGAAATGAAAAATGTAGAAATTACAAACGGAATGACAAACTTATATATACCCTTCTCACGAAGCTGAAGGGTATAAAAACAACAAACGCACCCACTTAAATATAAATAAACAAAGGGCAATAAATTATAAATAAACTAACGCAAGAAAATAGTTGTAGGAAATCGTATATTTTTATAAAACTAATAATAAATAATTAACGATGTTAAGCTACTAGTGAAGGAACTAACGAACATCAATCAATTAAAGTTAATTTTGTTTTTTATATGAAACTTAGATAACAAATTATTTTAGATAACAATTTTCATACAAACCACATAACTACAATGTGGGTTTAGTGTATTTAACATGCGAATTTATATTTTGTGTTCTTCTTTTTTATATAATCTTCCTTTTGGTTTTGAATGCCAATGAACTCATCTCTGTCTGAATGCTGAAACTGCTGATTCTGCAGTTGAATTCTTGATAAAAAAAAAATAACTTAGCCCTAAGGTGTAATCAAGCTATAAAGTTCACCAAACTTTTCTAAGAATGTTTTGTTTATTGTTTCTATAGGTGTATTTGTATACAAATGTTGAATTTGTAATTAAATCTACTTGGTTTAAGCAATACATTTTAGAAAAATAATAAAAAGCTTTTTAAAACTTCTAAAAGCAATTAGTTATAGATTGTAATGATAGTAATTAAAATCAATTTCGATTTTAATAAAAGTTTTACTAGATTGTAATGATAATGAAAACTTTTTAAGTGTTTATTATAGTTATAATTAGATTAAATTTATTGAAGATTTACAATCGCATATCAATTTATGATTTCTTATGATTTGACTTGAATTGGAAAATATTATATTCCACTGCGAAAGTATGGTTAGAAAATCTATTTCACTTGCGTTTAGTTCGACTAAAACTAAAATATGGGTGCATGACTTAAAAATGGGGGATTTTTTTTTTAATTTTTAGCTTTTATTTTAAAACATTTGTACAATATAAATTTATTCAATGTATTGGCCATTCTTAGCTATGATCTTTCTGGCAACATATGGATTACGAGCCAAAAGAACTGCTCATCATTTGAGGCCAAGAACAAATCAAGCCAATATCTCTGTTCCAATGTAAAGGGTATCCTAGAGAGAGCGTTCTGCATCGATCGTAACAAATAGTAGTCTGACGGGGCACGTTCTGGACTATAAAGCGGGTGATGAAAAACTTCACAACCACTTCTTTTTTAAAGTTCTATAGCTGAAACAAAAAGTCGACTTTTCGACTTTTTCCGTTTTTTAGAAAGTCGACTTTTCGACTTTTTAGTTAATCGACTATTTTCGATTTTTATCAACTTTTTACCATTTTCTGTAAAAAAAAAAAATGGTTTGTACATTTATTGATGCGCCTTTTGTAATGTTTGGCAATAAAAATGAAATTTATCAAGGCGATAATAGTTAGAAGAATGTTGTAAGAATTTTATGTAGAAAAAAGCTTTATTTTATGAACATTTATTTATTATTTACATATATTAGCATACACTACAAAAAATTCAAGTTTACCAAATTGCAATAGTTTTAGTATAATGTTGCAATTAAATATTTTTTTTAACAATCCATAAAGTCAACTTTTATCCACTTTTTTCGACTTTATCGACTATTCGACTTTCTTCGGCTTTTGAGTTAACATAATCGATTGTTCGACTTTTTTCCGACCCAAAAAGTCGATTTAGACTTTTCGACTTTTTTCAGGAAAAAATCGATTGTTCGAACAATCTAACAATCGACTTATAGAACCCTATTATTTTTAAATAGTTTTTGAAAGGTATTGCAACATGTGGTCGAATGTTGTCATGATGGAATATTACGGCTTCATGTCTGGCCGCATATTATGGGCATTTCAAACGAATCAGTTGCAGGAACAGGTACCCTGATGACATAATAAATAGGACCCTTTTGTTTCCACCAAATACAAGATAATTATCTTAGCGCCATGGATATTAAGCTTTGGTGACGATTCGGCTGGTTGGCCGGGCTTCACATACAATCTCTTACTCTTCGGGTTATCGTAATGGATCAATTTTTCATCGCAAGTACTGATTCGGTACAAAAATGATTTTCTTTTATAGTGTTCAAGCATCATTTCGGACATGCAAAATCGTATTTCAAAGTCTCTCGACTTCAATTCGTATGATACCCTATTTCTCATATTTTGGATGAATCCTGCTGCTCGCAAACGTTCAGAAATTGCTGCTTGAGTTGCTTCCAATGATTTTACAACCTCTTATTGAGTTTGACAACAATCTTCATGGAGTAATGCCTTCAATTCTTGATCTTCAAACTTTTTTCGATGGCCTGGGCGATCTTTCTTTCCGTATCAAAATCACCATTTCTGAACCGCATAAACCATCTCTCGCATGTTGAAACCGATGGAACACATTCACTATAAGCTATGATGAGCAATCAGTGTGCTTTAGCGGCACTTTTTTCAAAAATTAAAGAAGTAATGTAAAACTTCCCGTATATGACGGTTCGTTGGTACAAAATTCGTCATTTTCGAAGCAAAAAAAAACTTCGTTGTTTACACTTTATACACGGCGCAGCACCTTCAAACAGCTCTTCGCAACTCCTGGCTATATATGGGAAGTATATTAGTTCCACAATTAGTTCTAGAACGCATGCATATAACCAGTAATCGTTCTAGTTTATTTTAAATTGTCACCTTGTGAACAAGTTCTACCGAATCGTTTGATTCTGGAACCAGTTCTTTGATCAATGATTTCCGCATGAAATTTTCACCCTTGGAACTAGTTCTATTAAAGCGATAAACAACTACAGAGCTTCGAACTAATTAATTAATTAAATTTGAGCTTAATTCACTAAAATCTTAATTCAGAATTTAAAAAAATGTTAGCCATGCATTCCATAAATCCATTCGCAACAACTAATTCTTTAGATTCATTCAAAGACTTTTATTTAAATAGAATTCATTCATCGTTGAATTAATTTAACTGTTGAAATATAAAAGTTTTGTTAACTCAAATCTAATACCGAAGGTTCGAAAAAACTAATTCTTAATTACATTTACGAAATCAAAATAAATGTTGTGCGAGAGCGAGACGCGAAACTCTCGAATGCAGCGAAAAAACGACGATCTGATTACCCTTAAGCGATAATAGCAAAGACTCGCGAATTCTTTCTCCGCCCACAGCTGAGTTACGACTAGAAACAACGACTCAAATTAATGAATGAAATTCCCCTACTGTTTTTTGCTTTTTTTTGAAGTTATTTTTCACACCATTGTAATATTTGTTTACTTTTCTTTTATCAATGTTTTACATGAAAACTAATTTTTGTATTCCATTAAAATATTTCTCTTTATTCTGTTTTTGTACCAAAAGTACTTCTACTGTTTTCACTGATTACATTGGAGTATTATTGTGGCACTATATAATGGCAATGTAAACTGTAATTTAAAGTTTAGTTTGCCAAACGGAGTTGAAGATTTGAATACATTTAAAGTGCTTTTTTAATATTTGAAATTTCTTAAGAAAAAAGTTTCAAGTTTTTTTTTTTTTTGTTTTGTATTTACTTAAAAGAAGCCCCAAGGTTTTTCCTATAAATCCAATGACCTATTTTGATTTATTAAGTGTTGAATTTGTGTTTTATGATTAATTCGCTTAAAGTAGATTTTCAAGTGAACAACAATCGCCAACATCAACATCATCATCAATTTTAGCATCAGTAGCAGGCAGCAAGCAGCATGAATATTTAAATTTAATTAAGCGGCCATTCATCTCGGTGGTACTCTATGACTGTAATGTTTTTGCAGTTTAAAAAACAAAAAAATAAAAAATTGGTGAAATGAATGAATGCAAAGACTCGCGAATTCTTTCTCCGCCCACAGCTGAGTTACGACTAGAAACAACGACTCAAATTAATGAATGAAATTCCCCTACTGTTTTTTGCTTTTTTTTGAAGTTATTTTTCACACCATTGTAATATTTGTTTACTTTTCTTTTATCAATGTTTTACATGAAAACTAATTTTTGTATTCCATTAAAATATTTCTCTTTATTCTGTTTTTGTACCAAAAGTACTTCTACTGTTTTCACTGATTACATTGGAGTATTATTGTGGCACTATATAATGGCAATGTAAACTGTAATTTAAAGTTTAGTTTGCCAAACGGAGTTGAAGATTTGAATACATTTAAAGTGCTTTTTTAATATTTGAAATTTCTTAAGAAAAAAGTTTCAAGTTTTTTTTTTTTTTGTTTTGTATTTACTTAAAAGAAGCCCCAAGGTTTTTCCTATAAATCCAATGACCTATTTTGATTTATTAAGTGTTGAATTTGTGTTTTATGATTAATTCGCTTAAAGTAGATTTTCAAGTGAACAACAATCGCCAACATCAACATCATCATCAATTTTAGCATCAGTAGCAGGCAGCAAGCAGCATGAATATTTAAATTTAATTAAGCGGCCATTCATCTCGGTGGTACTCTATGACTGTAATGTTTTTGCAGTTTAAAAAACAAAAAAATAAAAAATTGGTGAAATGAATGAATGTATTTCTTGTTTTGATATTTTCTATTCGTTACTAATTTTAAATACCCTACCTAGTGTATAAACAAATCAGGTTTGTTCCTGTTCTCATTTCCAACATAGTCTCATTATGTTGGATGTTTAACTACAGCTCAATACAAATTTGATTGGACGAGTAGTCTTTATTAATCCTTATTTATTTTATGTGGAAACTTGAAATATTAAGAATCAGTAAGATATTTTATCATATCGAAACCGCATTTTCTTGAATAAATCTTTAGCTTTAATTAAAACTAAACAATATTTAACAAGTTTGTAAAAAGTATTGAAATCTGTTGTAACGTATTAGATAAACTTCTATAAGGAAGTGTAATTTAATGTCGAAGGCAGTGATGCAAAAAGACAGGCTGACTTCATAAATGCAGTAATGCAAAGCAATTACAAGGCAAAGCAATACTTCACCAAATTATACTTCAAAATAAAAATTTTAACTATTTTTAGGTAAACAAAATTTATTTTTTTTCCAAAGTTGTTTTTTTTAATTTTTTGAAAAAAAAAATTTTTTAAATTTAAAAAAAAAATTTTAATATTTAGCGAAAAAAAAATTCGGGTTAAAAAATATTTTTTCCGATTTTAACCCATTGTAGGTCCAACTTTCTATAGTCTTATATACGTCGTTGCAAGGGTCTTTGAAATATCTATCATTAGATATCCATATTGCCTATATTAATGACTTAGTAATCCAGATATAGGTCAAAAATAGAGGTTGCCCTGGTTTTTTCCTTATATCTCAGCCATTTGTGGACCGATTTTCTCCATTTGAAATAGCTGGAAGAATTCCAGAGATATTGATGTATGAATCGTGTATGTAAGTTATTTGGGGGCTTCGGAAAGTTGATTTCAACAGACAGAGAGACGGACATGGCTTAATCGACTACGCTATCTATAAGGATCCAGAATATATATGTATACCAGAGCTGTAAATGAATCACTCATTTTTGAATTAATTCGCGAATCATTCACACAAAAAAATGAATTGAATGAAATTTGAGTCAATTCAAATGAATTTGGTAAAAATGAATTGCAATTCGTTTCCAATTCAAATGAATTGAATTGATTTTGAATTAATTCAAATGAATTTGGTAAAAATGAATTGCAATTCGTTTCCAATTCAAATGAATTGAATTGATTTTGAATTAATTCAATTCATTTACAATTCATTTGAATTGAATTGATTTTGAATTAATTCAAACGAATTAGAAAAAAAATTAGCAATCCATTTCCAACTCCGAAGCGAAATTCGCAGCATATTTAGCAGATTCTTCAATGTCATTAAGTATGCAGTATAATTAATCGACGGTTAAAAAGTCTTCCTTTAAATATAATGCGCCGTTACCATCGTCAGCTGGTGTTGAAAGATTATTTTCGTACGCCTCTATTCTAAACGTGGATTTCTTTCAGATGATAATTTTGAAAAGCTATTGTTGTTTAAGATGAATGATGCATTCTAATTAAATCTAATTAGCCTTATTTATGAAACTCAATTGTGTTTTGAACGACATACATTGTTATTTTTCCTGATTTTTGATTATTTTTGGAAGATAGTTTTATTTTTTTGAAATAAATATAATATAAATATTAGCAAAAAGTTTATTGTTGGGTGGTCGTGGGTCAAAAAATATCAAAAATTATTAATTGCTTCGTGAATATTAAATATGTTTTGTCGTTCAGTGTATTTCAAAATGAAAATCAGTTCTTCTTGAAGATAAACTCCAAACACCATGTTTTCATTGATCAGGCGCGTATACAGGACAAGGCTTTTCAATTTTTGTACTGGATATTTTCATTTTGGTAGGAGAAATCTTTCATTCCCCCTAGAGATCTGCTCTTGAATTTGATTGATTGCAACTCATTTTTGAATCATTCATTTGAATTGCTAATTCTTTTTTCTAATTCATTTGAATTAATTCAAAATCAATTCAATTCAAATGAATTGTAAATGAATTGCAACTCATTTTTACAAATTCATTTGAATTGGAAATGAATTGAAATTCATTTCTGCCTAATTCGTTTGAATTGATTCAAATTTCATTCAATTCATTTTTTCAATTCAATGAATTAATTCAAAATTTAGCTAATTCATAATGAATTAAAATCAAAAAAGAATGATTCATTTACAGCTCTGATGTATACTTTATAGGATTGGAAAATTATATTGTGGAAATTACAAACGGAATGACAAACATAATATTTATCCCCATCTCACGACGGTGAAGGGTATAATAAAAAAAATTCTGTAGAATAAACTGTTATACAGAAAATTTTCTATAAACACCTGTTACAGACAGAATTGTATATTGAAAAAACTGTTATACACAAAATGTTCTAAAATAAAACTGTGATAAACAACATTTTCTATAAAAACTGATACAAATATAATTTTCCATAGAGTAAAGTTTTATACACAAATGTTTTTATAGAAAAAAACTGTTATACAACACCAGTTTATATAGAATAAACTGTTATACACAATATTTTCTAAAGACGGAACTGTTATACACAAAATTTTCTATAAAAACTTGTTATAGACAAAATTGTCTATAGAATAAACTGTTATACCCAAAATTTTCTATAAAAAACTATTTAAAACTATTTTCTATTTAAAAAGTGTTACTCACAAAATTAAAAAAAAAAAATTCTGTAGAATGAACTGTTATACAGAAAATTTTCTATAAAAACCTGTTATACAGCCCAATTATGAATAAAAATTCCGCGGGAGTTTTTTCCCTTTTCTCATTTTTCCTATTCAAATTCAATGGGAGAAAACTCCCGGGGAACAAACTCCCGCGGAATTTTTATTCATAATTGGGCTGTATAACAGGTTTTTATAGAAAATGTTCTGTATAACAGTTCATTCTACAGAATTTTTTATTCATAATTGGGCTGATAGACAGAATTCTATTGAAAAAACTGTTATAAACAGAATGTTCTAAAAAAACTGTTATAAACAAATATAGAGTAAAGTGTTATACACAAACGTTTTATAGAAAAAACTGTTATACAAAAACAGAATAAACTGTTATACATAACATTTTCTGTAGAATAAACTGTTATACACAAACTTTTTTAGAAAAAAATTTGTATACAACATTTTATACAGAATAAACTGTTATACAGAACATTTTCTATAGACTGAACTGTCATATAAAACATTTGTTATAAAAAACTGTTATACCCAACAATTTCTATAAAAAAAACTGTGGCAAATACAGTTTTCTATAATATAAAGTGTTATACACACAATTTTGTATAGAAAAAACTGTTATACAAGTTTATAATCTTATATATCTTTTTGTTATATAATCTTTTATGTAGAATAAACTATTACATTGTACATAACATTTTCTGTACAATAAACTGTTATAAATTTATTCAAAATATTGGCCATAGTTAGCTATGACCTTTTTCCCATCTTACTGGCAACATATAGATTCCGAGCCAATTCGGAGCACGGAATGATCTATAAAGCGGGTGTGGCAAAACATCCCAACCACTTCTTTCTAAATAGTTTTTAACAGGTTTTTGCAACATGTGGCCTAGAGTTGTCATGATGGAATATTACCGTTTTATGTCTAGCCGGTTTCATATTCAGGACGTTTTTCGGCCAATGCTCGCTTCAAACGTATCAGTTGCGATTGAATGTAGGTTCCCTTTGGTAGTCTGTCCAGATTTCAGCAGCTTATAATATATAGGACCCTTTTGGTCCCACCAAATACAGAGGTTATTTGGCTTTGATTCGACTGGTTGGCCGGACTTCACATACGATCTCTTACGCTTCGGGTTATCGTAATGAATACATTTTTCATCGCAAATAATGATCCGGGGCAACAATTATTTACTTCAAAAGCGTTTAAGCAGCATTTCAGATATTCAGAATCGCCTTTCAAGGTCTCTCAGCTTCAATTCGTATGATACCCGATTTCCCTGCTTTTGGATGAATCCTCCTGCTTGCAAATGTTTTGAAATTGCTGATTGAGTAGCTCCTAATGCAAGCTCTTGTTGAGG
Source organism: Calliphora vicina (assembly GCF_958450345.1). Lineage (NCBI taxonomy): Eukaryota > Metazoa > Arthropoda > Insecta > Diptera > Calliphoridae > Calliphora > Calliphora vicina. Next base: position 54,745,774 of record NC_088781.1, on the reverse strand, counting down.
TTTACAACAATCTTCATAGACCAATGCCTCCAATTCTTGGTATTCAAACTTTTTTTGGCTGACCTGGGCGATCTTAGTCTTCCGTGTCAAAATCACCACTTCTGAACCGAACAAACCATCTCTCGCATGATGAAACCGATGGAACGCATTCATAATAAGCTTTGGCGAGCAATTGGTGTGCTTTAGCGGCATAGAAGTAAAGCAAAACTTCCCGCATTTGACGCTTTGTTGGCACAAATATCGACATTTTCAAAAGCAATTTTCTACACAAAGAGCTTGAAACCCAAATACAAATTAATGATTATATCGAACAGCAAATCATTCTGAGTCTATAGAAATATGTATGTATGTAAATTTGAAATAAAATACTGAAAATTGTTTGAAAGTATCAAAAGCCATATAAGACTTACGAACCTCGGGGCATACAGCAGACACATTTGCTGATTGATCACATTTTAAATAGTAAAATCATTTGGCATCAGAAAATCAAAAATTTTTCTTCCAGCTTGTTTTAGTGTAGCATGCCTCTTCTGTTGTTATATCTAATCAACACAATTTGTTTCTTTTTTTAATTTTTATAATGAATTCTGATGCAACAAACACAAAACATTGTGTTTTTTTTTAATGCATGTGTCCAACATTTAGTCATACATTGTGTCGTTGGTAGTAACGCTTTAATTTAAATAATTTAACATGAGTTCATTATGTTTAAATATTAATGAAAAGTTTGCTAATAATTTATTTAGTTGTACTCGTACGTTTTCTAAAAAAAAAACAGCTACAAAACTTAGGTAATAAATGAATACAGTTATCGGAAGTGCGAAAGTTTTTGAAGCAGAACAGAATTGCAGGTTTTATTTATGTCTGGTTTGATGTTTAATTATATCAGATATTTAAATGAACATTGAAATATTTTTGCAAATTTCTAAATCAATTAATGTGTAAAATAATTCATTAATGTATAAAATAATTAATATGTATGTTTTCATCATACCCGAGCTTTCTGAAGCTTTTCGAAGACCTACATTGTGTAATTCGACTCTTTTATAATACTTATCGCGCCTCGAATACTAATGGATTTGATCGGGAAGAAAAGTTCTCCCTGGCATTAATACGCTTTTACATTAGTAAATATGGTTGAGGAGTTTTAATCTATTTTAATTGTATGAATTGCAAATTGTCAATCCGTTTCTATACGGAGTTCGCAAAGGATTTAACTACCCAAACATCGGTTTTTCTTGACTTAAAACCGAAACCAAAAACGGACAATTATTCTTTGGTTTTCGGTTTTATTATTGGGTTTTTACTTTCCTCATCATTCCCACAAACTGTGAAGCTTATTGCTTGTCTGCATATACACCCAGAGTCTATGGCGGGAATCGAACCCACAACCCTCAGATTGATAGCCCAGCATATTATCGTCTTAGTCTATCGGGGTACCCCTATGAATTCCGAGCCAAAAGAACTGCTCACCCTTTGAGGCCAAGAACCAATCAAGCCAATTTCGAAACAAATATAAGTCGGCCGTGGCAAGGTCGGGACTATAAGGCGGGTGGGGCCAAACTTCCCAACCACTTTCTAAATAATTTTTTAACAGGTATTGTAACATGTGACTGAGAGTTGTCATGATGAAATATTACGGTTTCATGTCTGGGTGTTTTTCGGCCAGTGATCGCTTGAAACGAATAATTTGCATTTGGTACAGGTTTCATGTGATGGTATGGCCAGAATTCAACAGCTCATAATACATAGGACACTTTTGGTCCCACCAAATACAGAGCATTACCTTAGCGCCATGGATATTTGGCTGGTTGGCCGGGCTTCGCATACGATCGCTTACGCTTCGGGTTATTGTAATGGATCCATTTTTTCATCGCAAATAATGATTCGGTGCAAAAATGTGTTCAAGCTGCATTTCACACATACAAAATCGTCTTTCAAGGTTTCTTAGCTTCAGTTCGTATGGTACCCAATTTCCCTGCTTTCGGATGAATTCTGCTGCATGCAAACATTTTGAAATTGTTGATTGTTTTTGAGCTCCCAATGATTTTAAAACCCCTTGTTGAGTTCGACAACAATCTTCATGGAGTAATGCCTACAATACTTGGTCCTCAAACTTTTATTGGCCGGCCTAGGCGATCTTTGTCTTCCATTTCAAATAAGCTTTGGTGAGCAATAGGTGTGATTCAGCGGCACATTTTTTTCAAATTAAGGAAGTAAAGCAAAACTTCCCGCATGTGACGCTTTGTTGGCACAAAATTCAACACTTTTGAAGCAAAAAAAAACATTGTTTTTTACACCATAATGTTCAATAACTAAGAGATAATAAATGACAGATATGTACCCTTGAAAATGTCATATAAGTTATTAAAAACAAAAACCGCGTTCAAAAGATAAACGCCATCTCTTGTAAATCCCGCATTTTTAATAAATATTCGAATTTTTAGAGATACAGGTTTTTCGTATTTATTACAGAAACTTAAAAAGTGGACATTGCACTGTTTGTTTCTATAGCCATGTCTGTCGTTTGAAATTCATTTTCCAAAGCCCTCTAATAACTTACAAACATGAATGATGATACATCAATATATGAGAAATAGTCCTGGTTCGGTTTCTATATAAAATGAGAAAGTCGGAGTTAGAATGTCCATGTAAACCTTGTGCGCAGAGTACAGGTCGCAATTTTGAAGATATTTCGATCAAATTTGGTACATATTATTTTTTCGGCCCAAGGACCAAGCCTATTGAAATTGGCTGAAATCGGTTCATTATTTCACCTAGCCCCCATACAAATGTCCTCTCGAAATTGGACTTTAGCGGTCATAAATGTTTAATTATACCCTGCACCACCATAGTGGGGAGTAGGGATGCCAAACGGGACTGGGTTTTACAAATCCCGGGATTCGGGATTGTAGAAATGTAAATCCCGGGATCCCGGAATTTTTCGGGACCCCGGGATTTTTCGGGATCCCGGGATTTTTCGGGATTTAGGAATTAGTATTATAAATATGCTGAAATTTAGCTTTCTAGGTATTTTGGGTGCTTCAAAAATCTTCCTAAAATATCAAAAATCTCATAATATTCCGGGATTTGTTAATCCCGAAAAATCCCGGGATTCGGGAAATCCCGATCCCGAAAAATCCCGGGATTTTCGGGATCGGGATTTCGGGATTGGCATCCCTAGTGGGGAGGGTACAATGCGTTTGTGCAGATGTTTGTAACGCCCAAAAATATTAGTCTAACACCCACCTTAAAGTATACCGATCGACTTAGAATCACTTTCAGAGTCGATTAAACGATGTCCGTCCGTCTGGTCGGCTGGCTGGCTGTCCATGTAAACCTTGTGCGCAGAGTACAGGTCGCAATTTTGAAGATACTTCGATCAAATTGGGTACATATAATTTTTTCGGCCCAAGGACCAAGCCTATTGAAACTGGCTGAAATCGGTCCATTATTTCACCTAGCCCCCATACAAATGTCCTTCCGAAATTGGTCTTTATCGGTCATAAATGTTTAATTTATATATGTATCTCCACAAATTCCGCTCCAAATAAGTTTTATATATACAAAATTCATGTCACCAAATTCTGTTACAATCGGTCCATAATTAGTCATAGTTCCCATATAGACCCGCTTCGAAAATCACTTTAATGTCCATAAATCGCTTAAAAATTTTGGTATACACACAAAATTCAACATGAATAGCATTCATAGAGACATAAATCACACGATCTAATTTCATGGTGATCGGTCCATAATTGGTCATTGCTCCCATATAAGGCCCTCTTCAGAAAACCACTCACGAATATAAATTACTAGCTAAAACCCGGTATCCTTCGCTACCCGTATAGTAATGATTTACAATATATTTAGTGTATCTAAAATTTGTTTCATATTTTCTAACCTTAATGTGAATTGTAATAAAATAGAAAAGCTTAGAACCAAAAATATTTGTATTTAATATTTAGTATATAAAATTTTGTATTAATTATTTATTGTCCCAATGCCTTAGGATATACAATATTTTTGGTTTCTGCATCTGGTTCATAGACCTATAAGTCTTTGGGGTTTCCTAGTCGTGAACATGCAACTGAAAATAGTTCATGTGAAAAACATGTATTTTCTAGACTTAGTCCGCAAACTTGCAATGACTGACCTTGGGCTTTATCAATTGACATTGCAAATGCTAAGCAAATATGAAACTGCAATCGATTAAAATCAATGGCATTTCCGAAGTTAAAATCGGAATACGTGCAGCAATACATCTGTCCCTTTATACTTTCCAGTTATAAAAGTCGCCCCGATTAGATTTTTCATTAATTTCCTTACTGTATGTCGAGTGTCATTACAAATATACACAGCCCAATTATGAATAAAAAATTCCGCGGGAGTTTGTTCCCCGGGAGTTTTTTCCCATTGAATTTAAATAGGAAAAATGAGAAAAGGGGAAAAACTCCCGGGGAATTTTTATTCATAATTGGGCTGACAAAAAATCATACAAACAAACACACATTGACTTTTATATATATACTAGTTGACCTCCCGGCTTCGCCCGGTAGCATTTACTAATGTTTCTCCAACCCTGCCTGTTCTTATTTATTTGCAAATTAAATATATAAATTTGTACTGCATACTTTAGGGGCTTTTTTTATTACAGTTGAGTAGACTCAAAAAAGCCAGTTTTAGCCGTAATTTTTTTAATTTTTTTCTTTACAAACCATTTCCTGAAAATTTCGAATCGAATAAAAAAAAAATCAGCCAAATCGCTCCAGCCGTTCTCACGTGATAACATTACATGCATGGACCATTTATTTTTTATATAGTATATAGATAAGGGTTTCAAATGTATACATACAAATTTTAACATTTACTTAATATTTTTGGTAGTCGGCGCATTTCTGTACTAAATATTAATATTGATAGCTGCTATAGCTTTTGCTATATATAATTTTTCATCACATCTATGGAAGTTGCCACGCCCACTATTGCTATTTTGCCCATTTTTGGCCTAAATAAGTAGTTCATACAAAATTTGAACGCTTTACATACTACAATTATATAGATGGATATGAATTTTAGTATTTAGATTGTTTGGGAGGTGCCACGCCCACTATTTTAGTCCGTCCATTCTTGTCCTAAATATTAATATTGATGGTAGAATAACCGTACAAAATGTATGGATTCTATGTATATCTTATTGTATCCCATATATTAGATTTTTTTAAAATAATCATCATATGGGAAGTGCCACGCCCATTGTGGCTACTACTCCCATTTTGCCTCAAATATTTATACAAACGGTGGAATTGCTCAAGCTAAATTTGAGGACTATAGTTATTATAGTTTCCTAAATATTTGATTTTTTAAATTAACTTTGTATGGGAGGTACCACGCCCACTTAAAATTTCAAAACAAAAAGTAGCCTATAGCTCCTTCCAGATATACAGTAATATACTGTTCAAATTATCAAGCAAATCGGTTCAGCCGTTTAGCAGTCTATAGATCCCAAACTAATATAAATAAACATACATTCAGACACACATTCACTTTTATATATATGTATTGATATTTTAAAAGAAAAATGGTTTTTGCTCATTTACTTAGTGTAGTGTATTATATGATCGGGCTAGACCGACCATACTTTCTTACTTGTTAATTTGTCATTCCATTTGTAATGTCTAAAATATTCATTGAGATCTGAAGGCAGTTACCATACGTAGCTTAATGCATAGCATACCTTTTGTGCAATTAAAATGGTTTATATTTTTATTATAAATAAAATTGTAATAATAATAATAATATTTGTACTCATAACATTATGAATATAAAAATTGCTCTCTAAAATAAGTACAAGTTGGATGGACAATTATAAATGTAAATTCAGCATTTAACACTTGCATTTAGATAGATATGTAAATAAGTGAATAATATAATTGATCAATTCACAAGGCCTCCTATTCATCATATTGTCATAATGTCCTAATATTTTACAATGGTTTAAAAATGTTGTCATTGCATGTCAAGCACAAAAAATGTCCTAAAGTAATATTACTCCAGCAGAGATCTGCGCCGAACGCCTAAGAGTCGGTTAAGCCGAGCCGCCGAGTCGTGAAATATTAGGACATTATGACAATATGACATGATAGGAGACCTTGTGAATTGACCATATAAGTATTTATTATCGGACGATAAATATATAGTAGATATAATAACTTTGCATCATTTTTAACAACCAATACATATTGAAATCTCTCTACCATCTTGTGCGAGTGACCTTGTGCAACAAATGTTTTTTTTTAAATAAAATTTTTCAAAATTTATCTTTCATGGTCATCAGTTCCAGTACAGTAAAGATTTGAATCTATTACGCGTTTTTTCTCTCCATATTTTTATTTTTCCTACTTCATACTTTTAAGTGTTAGTAGTTAGGTAGAGTATGTATGCATCTAGTATCTATGTGTATTAAGATACTAGTTGTTATAAACAATCAAATAAATTAGAAAATAAATATTTATTTTTTACTTTGCAATTATAAGTGTTTACTCGTAAATTTACGTACGTAGTACTTTAGTACATTCATTACTTTAGTGAGAGTGCATTAAAACTTATATTTTTTTTAAATTTTAATAGTTATTAGACTTGTTGATATGTTGTGGCATATTTTTTTAATTTGTTATTTGATAAGGCATCGTTTGTAAGTAGTTTATTACAATAAGTAATTAATTAACAAATTAGTTATATTAATACATAATATTTTATGGTGGTGAAATAATGAAAGTTGTTCGATTTTAGTCAAATTTTATCAATCAAATCTTGGTTGCTTAGCGGCCAGATTGTTACAGATAAAGCATTGTTCATATAAAATCCGGTCGCACTGTAGAAGCTTTTTACAAAAAACTAGTAGCAACATTTTTGTTTTCGAAAGAAAAAAAGAAACCAAAAAAGTTAGCAGACGAGACCAAGACCTTACAACGAAAATAGTGCGTTAAATTAAACAAAATCCTGGTTTATCTAATAACGAACGCGCCAAAAAAAACCAGTCGTAGTACAGCAGGAAGAATATGCCTGGATGCTGGCCTACGGTCATATCGTAACATTAAATATCCAAATCGTACAGAAAAGCATAATATTACTGCTGTAAAACGGTCTCGTTTACTTTACGAACAAGTTTTGACAAAATTTAATAACTGCCTTATCATGGATGATGAAACGTATGTGAAAATGGACCTTCAACAGCTACCAGGACGTAAATTTTATATTACAAAGAGAGCCGCGGGAATGTCAATCAAAAATATAAATAAATTACAGATTTGTTAACATTTCCTCGAAGGTCGAAATGCATTCTGACTTTTAGTTTTTGTTCTATCAGCTGTTTTGTGACCCCCCTGTCTATACCTGATAAATTTTTATCATGATAAACGTCAAAATCGTTGTCATGATAAAAAATTATCCAGTATAGTCCCCATTTATTAGTATTATTGCTTCGTTATGACAAAATTGTTAGTGCTTTTGCACAGACAACTTTGTCTTGACAACAAACGTCATTAATTGTTATAATAAATATTTGTCAAGTATAGACAGGGGGTGAGTGATGTCATAATTTTAGCACGTGAAATTTTGTATGTGATTTATTTTTTCTATTCGAAATATTTTTTATTAGTTCTTTTTCATTAGTTTTTCAATAAAATCGTATCATAATTCTTTTTTTTTCACCTAAACCGGCAACAATGCCCTGAGGCACTCTTCATCTTTTTGCACCTGGTTCCTAAACTTAATTTGCAAATTAGTTTCTGATGGCTGTTCTTAGTTTATTGGGTCATAATTACTCTAAAAAAATATTCGACAACTTTTTTTTAGCTTCTTTAAGTTTGCGGGTTAAAGGGTTAATAGTGCTCCGTTTGTAACCACTACAACTATGACTTCGGATATTTACATTTATTAGACAACACCATGCTTCAGTAAAGTTCTGGCCCAATTTTGCCTCCTGCCACTATTCCAAAGCTGCCATGGATTGGTATCGAAGCAACAAAGTCGATGTAATATCAAAACATATGAACCCATCCAATTGTCCTTATCTTCGTAAAATTCTAAAATATTGGGCTATTGTCAAAGTTAAATTATAGAAAAATGGAAGCGCTATTATCGACAATAAATAAATGTTATCTGCTTGGAATAAATATGCAGCGCAGGTGGTCCTAAAAGTTAATGGGTACCATCTACAGATGCCAAACGGGGAATCCCGTTCCAGAAAATCCCGGGGTTTTCGGGATTTCTTAAATCACAAAGCCCGGGATTTTTTAATTTTAAATCCCGGGATTTTCGGAATTTTCTAAATCCCGTTTTTTATAAATAAATAGGGGAAATTGTCATTTTTGTGTGCCTTTTTTTATGCATTTTGACATTCTACATTCCCGAATATCGCAAAGTGATGTTCAGCAAAGTTGTTAAGCTCAACTCCTGCTACGACATAGTTAATAAAGGAAAGCGGGGCTCTGGAAAATCAATTCTACACATTTTTTTGTAAGTTATCTAACAAAACTCAATTTAAATCCTCTTCAAACGAAATTGATTTAATCTTAGATGAGGAGCTCGAACAAAATGAAAATATTTCGATTGCTAAAAGGCTAAAAGATATTATTAATAAATGTAAAAAACCCAAATAACGAAACCAAGTTATAATGTAGGTTTGCATCTTGCCTTTTATTGAGTCAGCATTTTGTTGCATATTTCTTGTTTTTATTACTGCTTTACAGTGTTGAATCGTCTGCTTTGAAATCATTTTGTCATACCCTTATAACCGTATCTGATAAAGCTTCCTTCGTGGTATAATTTTGCGATCTATAGATCTATGGTATACCATTTACCATCGGTTCTCCATATAATTGAGATTATAACCAATCGATCCAATCAAATGTTAAGTTTTTACAGAACTTCTTTCTCTATATTTTTTTATAATTTCTGAAATTGCTGACTTTTTTATTGAATATTTATCACAGACAGTTTTTTTGCTTTAATCCAGTATTAAAATAGTTTTTTTTAATTACATATTTAAAAAAACTTATTGTGCGGAAAAAATTATTAAAATAAAATAAATATTGAAATAACGATAAAAAATAATCACCCATATTGCGGTATCGTACCTTATTACGGTTTCGACAGTTTCATACTACATAGTATATTAAAGAAACATGTTGTATTATTTATTTAATCGTAGGCGTTTTACGCAAGCAAAAATATCAACGATTGTTCATAATAAATATTTATTTTTTTTTATCCAAAAAAAATGTTATTATATATTAAAGCTGAATGATCGGTAAACCCCTTTTTTTTGTTTTTATTGATAAAATGTTTACTGAGTGTAATATAAAGCAGCTCTGTTAACTTAACAGTCTTTGAGTAGGAGCTATGTTAGTTTATACATTAACATAAAAATGTTAAAAAGCGGAGCTAACATTCGTAGCTAACTTCACCCACATGCTTACATTATATTCTTACATATGGGCAATTCCATGGATATGACAACCACGATAAAAAATAACCCTTGAAACACTTTTCAAGATTTGAATAGGTAAAACACACTAAATTTTAACTCGTATTAAGTGAAGATATTTGGAGCTTATTAAAACTTTTTAAGAGCGAAAATAACAGCTTAAACTGACTGATAAATTAAAGATTTATTCATTTAATTTAATTTAATAGGAGGCTATTGTAGCGGCGAAAAATATGCGGCCTAATTAGTACGTAGTAAGAAATGTATTTGACTCTGATTATTTATTTTTGCTATTATCACCTAGTTTTCTTAAACCGAAAATACTTATATGTTTTTAGTTTTTGTATATATTTACAGAATATATAATGGGTGATCATCGTGAGGTTTGATTTATAATGTAAAATAAAACACATAAATATGAAAGTGATGTATTATCGATTAAAAGAACAATTTATGACATTTACTGTTTGAAAATTAAATCATGTAAATGTTGACCATGACTACCTCTGAGGTGGTCCATTCCGAAGGTCCAATTTTGGGTGACTTCTTCGAGCATACCGACTGGTATCTCGCGAATAACACGAATAATGTTGGCTTCCAAAGCGTCAATCGTAGCTGGCTTATTCCTGAAGACCTCAGACTTTACATATCCCCAGAGAAAATATTCCAAAGGTCTGATATCGCACGATCTAGGTGACCAATTTACCGTAGGAAAACGTGAAATTAAGCGCTCACCAAAATGATTTCTCAACAAGGTCATTGTTTCACTCGCTGTATAGCTCGTTGCGCCGTCTTTTTTGAAACCATCGCTCACCGAGACTATGTGCTTAAATTTCAGGAAGCAAATTGTCTGCTAACATGGTGCGATTACAGTTACCATTTACGGTAACATTCTGATTTTCTTCATTTTTGAAAAAATATGGACCATGATTTCACCAGCCCATAAACCACACCATCATACCATTGTTTTTAATTGATGTAATGGTAGCTTTTGGTACTCTTCGGGTTACTTATCAGCCCAATTACGACAATTTTGTTTATTAAAGTATCCATTGAGTCAGAAATGTGCTTCATCACTGAACCGAAAGTTCTTCGTCGTTCTCACAAAACGTAATTTGGAGACGCTATTGTGGTGTGAGTCTTTCCATGATGACCACTAAGTATACAGAGTTGCCCTATCATCTGATTTTTAAACCCTTCACCTTCGTGAGAAGGTTTGTCATTCCGTTTGTAATTTCCACAATATAATTTTTAGACCCTATAAAGTATATATATTCTGGATCCTTATAGATAGTGGAGTCGATTAAGCCATGTGCGTCTGTCTGTCTGTTGAAATCAACTTTTCGAAGCCCCCAAATAACTTACATACACGATTCATACATCAATATCTCCGAAATTCTTCCGGCTCGGTTGCTATTTAAAATCGAGAAAATCGGTCCACAAATGGCTGAGATATAAGGAAAAAAACAGGACAACCTCGATTTTTGACCTATTTTTGATCTATATCTGGATTACTAAGTCATTAATATAGACAATATTAGAGTAAGTTGGACCTACAATGGGTCAAAATCGGAAAAAATATTTTTTAACCCGAATTATTTTTCACCAAAAGTTTTTTTTCGCTAAATATTAAAAAAAAGAGAAAAAACATAAAAAAAATTAAAATTTTAAAAATTTAAAAACACAATTCGAAATTTTTTTTTTCCAAAAAATTAAAAAAAGAACTTTGGAAAAAAATAAATTTTGTTTACCTAAAAATATTTAAATGTTTTATTTTGAAGTATAATTTGGTGAAGGGTATATTAGATTCGGCACAGCCGAATATAGCTCTCTTACTTGTTAATTTTTAAAACGTCAAATTTGACACCTCTGTGTACTTTGTGATGATGACTTGCCAAACGATACTGAACAAACATGAGTTTGATATGAGTCACGCGTGATCTTTAAAAAAAACATTGAAAATCAAACCTCACGATGAATCACCCTTTAATTAATTAATATAAGAGAAAAATTTATTGCGTACGGTATGTCACGAACGATATTAAATTTTATTTATTATAAAATCATCCAAAGAATGTTTTTATGTAAAGCAAAAATATTTTTTTTAGTGTAAGAAAGAAGAAAAAATCACAATTCAAATGCGAATCAATAACTAACAACATAAGTGAAAATCACAATGAGAAGCATTTTTAGGCTAAATTTGTCTTATTATTAATGATATTAAATGAAGGATTTTTTTTTTTTGAAAACTGAAAATCAAATATCATTTGATTTTAGCTAGTTTCTTTGTTAGTGTTTTCCCAAAAGCAAATAAACTAATGTTACTAACGCCTATTTTTTTAGATTTTGAAAGAACTTTTCAAATTGACCTTGTAAATTCTACATACTACATTGTACATACAGTGTTGGAAAAAATAATATGGACGACCGAAAATGTATTTATTTGGATACTAGCATATTTCAGAGATTAAGGAAATTTTCGAGAGTGGTCCTTTTATGGGAGCTATGATAAATTATGGGCCGAGTTTAGCTTATATAAAACATACAGTTGGGAAAAAAAATAATAGCACCACTATGACCCTTTTTTTTCCAAAAACAAGTAATTAATGTTGGTATTTTTTCATATGTTGATATTTAATACATTGCTTAGTATGTCCCCTATATTAAAAATATAGTACTTCTCTTGGAATTGTTATTGTAATTTTTTTTCAATTTGAAGTAAAAATTACTAAAAAAAAAATGGCGAAAAATAAAATAGCACCACTTACACATTTCTTATGAAAACAGTTATATTTCGCAAAATTGCTCGTGCTTTCTTATTTCGATCATAAAGTAAAATAGGTCGTGAAAAAAAAACGACTTTGTCCAGCTAGATTAGCAAAATCTTACACTGTACTATCTGATCTGTATTTTGTTTGGATATCTCTATAATTAAGATATTTATGAGAGCTTAACTATTTTCTGATAGGGGTAGGAGAATAATGGACCGATTGTAACCGAATTCTTAAATAAATATGGTCTCCTTTGAAATATTTTGTCATTCCCTTATAACCGCCTCCGTTAAATCATCCTTCCTGGTGTAATTTTGGGTACTTATTTTACGATCTACAATTTCCCATAGATTTTCTATGGGATTGAGATCTGGCGATTGGGCAGGCCACTTCAAAACACGTACCTCGTTGGATTGTAACCACTCGGTTACAATCATAGAGGTGTGTTTCGGGTCGTTGTCGTGTTGGAATCTCCAAACTAGGGGCATATTTTTCTCAGCGTATGCATACATAACATCGTTTAATATGGTTCTGTATCCTATACCTGTCATGGTATTTTTTATAATATGAATTGGGCCCATACCTTGGCCTGAAAAACATCCCCATACCATAATATTGCCACCACCAAACTTTACAGTCTTATTTGTGTACTTTGGATCTAATTTTTTTTCCCTTTGGTCGTCTTACAAATGTTCTCCCATCACTGCCTCTTAAATTGTTTTTGGATTCGCCGGAAAAGAGGACAGTATTCCATTTCTGTATCGACCAGTTTAAATTATCCCTGGCAAATTGTAGACGATTTCTAAAAAGAACCGTTCTCTTTTTAGAAATGAGTGGTTTTTCACAGGACGGTAGCAACCAAGACCAGCCTCATTTGCCCTGCGACTAACTGTTCGGATACTTATTTCTAATTTTAGGCTTTAACAACCTCTCGGGGAGTTATTTTTGGGAATTTCTTGAACTCTCTTGCTATTAAATTTAATTATCTTGTCTAGTCTAGTAGTAGTTAGTGGAAGACCTCGTAATTCCACCTAAATGTTGAGTTTTTACAGAACCGGTCTCACGAAATTTCTTTATAATTTTTGAAACTGCTGATTTATTTATTGAATATTTATCACAGATACTTTTTTGTTTTAAACCAGCTTTAAAATCGTTAATTATTTTATTTTTTAAGTCTTCACAAATCTTAACTTTAGCCATTTTCGTTAACTTTGAGAAAAAGCAATTATGCAAAAAACTTAGAAAAATAAATTGTGAAAAATTACCAGAATTTAAAAATAAAATAACTGTAAACAGGATGCTTTTTACATCATTCTTTTAAATATTGTTTTCGTTTTACACTTCTTTCTTGCAGAAGTTTAAAAGTTTCCATTGTTTTGTCAGTAGCGAAATAGTGAATATTTTTAATTTTGTTCCCTTTTTTTTAGAATATAATTAATTATGTTGTTGGTTTTTCAGTTAATTTATATAAATAAAACTATACAAGTAATATACTAAAAAAAAACAATTTTATTTTAAAAAAATATTTTAAATTTTGGGCTACATATGGAATATTTGGAAAAGTTTCCATTGTTTTGTCAACCACTGTATGTACCTCAACATTTACAAATGCAAACAACAGATTATAATACCATGCCATTTTTCAAATTACAATCTCACTGAAGGTGCCAACGAAATATAAGGAAGTGATTGTCTCTATAATTTTGTCCAACACTGTATATTTTTTATCAAAATTTATCATAAACAATTTGTTAAAACCAATGCTAAATACGTACTAACTACATTACTAACTATTCTTTTCGATTGTTATCTTTTCAGGCGTCCGAATCGAAACGTTGGAGAAATATTTAAAAATAAACCACAGCAGAAATACAAACCGGCCAAATAATTATATTCAAACAAATGATGACTAAAAACGAAGCTATTAAGCTTGCGCAGCTTATACAATTTATACACTCACAGAAAAAGTAAGCGTTCGCTGACTGGATACTGGAGGAGATTTGTTGTTATTTGTTTTAACAAGAGAACATTAGGAAATTAAGATTTATTTATAAATTATACGTACTCGAGCAACCACAACAACAACAACTATAACAACGATTTATTAAATACCAAAACGAAAAAGAAGAAAAGACACGAAGACGGCGACAACTTTAACGAAGACAACCCCGCAGAAAAGAAAAGACGACGACGACGACTTTACAGCAACTAGTCATCATTTATTTACATTTTAAACACATTCCTGTTTGTTTTTGTTTCACGTACATTATTATTTTTGCTTTTGTTGTGTTTTGCTTTTTTTGCATGTAATACATCAAAAAGAAGGCAGGCAAATTTGTTTATTATTCCACAACAACCAAAAGACCAGTGAATTGAGACCAGCAGTAACCAGAAACAAGAAACAGCAAGTAGACAGCTAAATACAAAAAAAAAACAAGACAACAACAAACAACTCAACTCACAGAAAAAGAGAATACTCGCCAGACTGTATTTTATCTCTAACACCACACAAACAACACACACACTCTAAGTTGTTAAGCCATAATATTATTTCAACAAAATTTCATTATTGATAAACATCCAAAAACCCCAACTCAACCGACAGCTTCAGTTGGAAAAATACTCTTCTATCAACATCATCTACATCATCCATTAACAACGTAACGCCATGGCTAGCAATATGCATAATACACGCTTGTTAAGATTTTTAATTGTTTTAACCATTGTCGTTTTAACCATCTTCATCTATACCTCATATTCGTCAACACAAACCCTAGCACCTCCTCCCATGCGCAGTGCTTCATTGGTATCTTATCCACTGCTAAATAACAATAATAATCGCAGCACCACAAATGAACTGGATTCCAGTGCAGCTAATTACGATGCCAATAGAGTGTCAAATGGTAATAGCATAGAGGGCGCACATAAATCATTTATCTATCATGCCAATTTACCGCATCCCTCATTGGGTGGTTCTCATGGCAATGAAATGGTGTTTATTAAAAAATTAATCCATCATCGAGAACCTACAATAGATGTTAATGCCATAGATGATGATGGTGGTGGTGGTGGAGGAGTTGTAAATGAGGCCGGTTTGGAAGGTCAGGGTTCAGAAGGCAGACCATTGGCAAATGCTGGTGGTGGGGATGAGAATGCCGTCGATGAAATGGCGTTAGAACGTTTCAATAACAACAATGATCTAATGCAAGAGGAACAATATGTCCAAGCGGTTGATAATACGTTGGGTGAGTAAAAATTTAATAACATATTTACATTTTAATGATATTAGCTAATCGGGGAAGCTTCAAAAGTAGCAACAAGTACGAGTACATACATGTTTTATTGCTAATTGAAATTTATTTGTAATACATTCAAAAAGTAACTGCAACTGAGGAAAGCTCAGAAAGTATTTTAGTTCATCTGCTAAATGCTTCTCAGATGTTTTGTTAAGGCGAATCTGGTAATTGTATTGTTTGTAGAGGCAAGTTGCGTTTCACGTTTTATTATCAAAGAATTGTATTTAAGCCCAACAGCAGGCCATTTCAGATTCATTTATAATCAAAATATCCGTGACTGCTCCTCTAAATATTATTTAAAGTTTTCGAAACAATAAGCCTGTTCAATAACTAAAAATTGTTACAAATTGTTACTGGAACATCGTTCATTTACGTTCAATTGAAGACCAAGAATTGGAGGCAAGAGCTTGCCAAATCATTGGGAGTTACTCAAGCAGCAATTTCAAAACGTTTGCAGTGCGATTTATCCGAAAAACGACCAGAATATGCGGCCAGACATGAAACCTTAATATTCTATCATGACAACGCTCGGCCACATGTTGCAATACCTGTATTTAGAGTGAAGTTGTTGGGAAGTTTTGCCGCTTCATAGTCCAGACCGTGCCCCTTCCGACTACTTTTTGTTTCGATCGATACAGAACGGATATTGGCTTGACTCGTTCTTGGCCTCAAAAGATGAGCAGTTCTTTTGGCTCAGAATCCATATGTTATCAGAAAGATGGGAAAAGCTAACATTTGCATTTTTAAGTTATGCCCCAATATCAAAATTATAGTTTACTTACAAGTTTTTACTGGTAAAGTGTTGATTTACTTTTTCCTATTTTTGAGTATTTGAGAGACAAACTTTATATATTTTTACTTTACTCTCTCGATGCAAGTGTTTAATGGGAACGTAAATGAGCAGAGCTAATAACTTCCAACTTTGGGGGTGGCGCTCATTCGAAAGTTCCAATTTTCGTTAGTTATGTTGACTTTGAGGCCTACACTGCATGTTTTGACTTACCGATTTATCCCATGGTGTAAGCGTATGATACTTATGCCCGTAATTTCAACAAATAGATAAATGGCAGTGATTAGTTACTTATGGAGTAAAATTATTTGGTAATTTTTACCCGTAGATATTGATTTGAAATTAATGTCAAGTTACCTTTTAGGTAAATTTAACTGCTTGGTATTTTACACACTAGATATCTATTTGTTGAAGATACGGGCATTAGGAGACTACGACTATGCACAGGCAAGTAGTCTACATAGACTACTTGAAGAACGGCAAGAGCCTGATCGTTCGATCGTTATGCTGAACATTTCGCGAGTTCTGCAGCGAAATCTAGTTGTTGTATCTAATAGTTCGACTGTGGTCGATAGTTTTTTCCTGAAATTATAAGAATAAGTGCAAATTGTCATGAGGACTTCGATGACAGGCGGGGCAACAGTTTAAAGTGCCAGGAACAATTCGTTATCGGTAGTAGTTGAGGAAACTGCACCAACCGGCTCTTAATTGTGTCCATATGGATCTTGAATGTTTGGGTAATTGTCTCTCACTATCCGAGATCGCAGGGGGTTTTAATTTAAGACTCTGTTGCATCTTTACCTTCAGAGACCGCCGCTTGATGTAACGTTTTCCGAGCACTTGCAATTGACAGTCGGTCGACGTCTGATGGTATAACGTCTTGGATGTCTCTGCGAAAGCTTCGAAAGTCCATCCGGATGTGTCGTGGAAGGAGATCCTGCATCAGAATCTGATGGTTAGGGTGACTCGGCAGATGACATGTCAGCAGGAACTATCAAGACACAACCAGTTGCGATCTGGAGTGCATTATTCTGGGCTATTTGTAAACCTGTCGCTAAGAAATGAGGTCCATACTGGGGCAGCATAAATAAGAAGAGAGCGATCAATCGCCTTATACGTCGCTACAATATTCTCCTTATTCATGCCCCAAGAGGTGCCAGCTGTTTCTAACCTTTTGGTTGATGTAATTTGCGTGCCTTGAGAGGCTGTCGCAGACTATCCCTAAAATTTGCGAGTTTTGAATCGTAGAGGTGCCAGTAAGAGCTGTTTCTAACATTTTGGTTGATGTAATTTGCATGCATTGAGAAGTGAAGGAGGCTGTCAAAGACTACCCATAAAATTTGTGGTTTTTTGAATCGTTGAACGCCGTCCTTATTTCTTTGGTCTGTAGCAGTCACTGCTTTTTCGAAATGCACGCCATTTCAAGATTTCTGCATAAGTTGCCATAACGAGGAAGAGGTGTACACAGCTGCTCAACTCTCTGCCACTGGCCGGACTTAGCGGATGTGAAATTCGGAACGTTAGGTTGACTATTTTTGCACGACTTGACGAATCTGAAGTGTATGGATATCAGAAGGATACATGCCTTAGTTCGTGCGACTGAATGGTTTGATTAAGGACTCAATTCGGTAGAAGGGGGATTCGGTATTCCTCCTTCTTGGAACTAGTTAAAAGCGTGACAATGTCAAATCAAAATAATTAGTGAAAGAACTAGTTCTCGAAAGTTTCGTAAAGAGGTCAACTAATATAAATTTCTCAATAAATAAGGGTATTTTTATAAATATAAAAACTTTAAAATAATAGCAAAAAGTAAAAAAGTAAATACATGGCATTAATATTTGAAAATGATTTCGGACATATGATCACCGCGGATGATCTTGACGAAATGCATTCTGGACGTTATAATTTTGAGCCACTTTTTCTAGCATTGCTGGCCGTATGTCACGAATAACACTAACAATGTTGGCCTCCAAGGCGATAATTGTTGCTGGATTATCAGCATAAACCAGTGACTTCAAGTGGCCCATACAGGAAATAATCGAGAGATGTCAAATCGAACTAACTTGGAGGCCAATTGACAGGTTTATTTCTCGAAGTCAAGTTATCTACAAATTTTGATTTCAATAAATAGATGCTTGCGGTCTTCTGTTGAAACCAAATCTCGCCGGGATGAATGTCATCCATATTTTCGAACAAAAAACCACTGATCACTGATCCATTGACTGTAAAGCTCCGGCTTAATGTTTGAAGAACTAAGGTTCGATGTTGTAGATTGGTCTTACTCCATATTCGACAATTTTTATTAACGAGTTAAGACAAAAATTAACCTCATCGCTGAACACAATTTTGCGATAAAACAGTGCGCGAATCGATCTGCTTTTCAAAGTAAATTTTGATAAGTTGGTAGCGTTGTTCAAGCGTCAATCTATTCATTACGATTTGCCAGAGTATACTGGCAAATCGCAGTATGACAATTCGTTTGACAGTTAACCATATCGTAAATTCTATCTTAGCTTAAAATACACCCTTTATTAACAATTCCTGCCTAGGACTGTTTTAGGTAATGAGTCGCAAGGGTAATAAAAACACTCAAATTGAGAATATATTTCCTGGCATAATTTGTTACAAATTAATGAAATTTTCATTTAAACAAATTACACTAAAATTATTTATATAATACATAATTATATTAGCAAATAATTACTTTTCAACAATTTACCCCCGCCAATAAAAAACAAACTAAATTAAAACAACTTTTAAAATACATACATTTCAGGAAATATCAACAATTCAGTAACATCCGCAGCAAGTGGTGTTGGTGGTGCTGGTGGCTTAGCGTCATCGGATACCAATCAGCAATTAAAACAACAGCATCAACAACTGCAGCAGACATCTGATCAGCTGCAACAGCAACAAGATCAACAAATTACTGCTGATTCAAACAATAACAACAACAATCTAAATAAAATACCAGAATCTGATGTTTTAATACCGACATCAAACCTACAAAAATTCATAGAAAGTGCTGATAAGATATTAAAAAATATCACTGTTCAACAGCAACAACAACCCCCTTCAGTGGCACCCGCCGACAATGTTAATAAATGTAAGTACACATCTAAATATCTACATACATATGTATGCACGAAAATGTTCGTAAGAATACTTATACATAGTTATTAAAGTACATACATATGTATAGAATTTGTTTTTATTATGCCATACAATTGTGTTCGAACAGATAGCAGCGTAAGCTAGAAGTGATTTTCGAAAATATGTCAAGATCAAGAGAAATGATTTTTTTTAAGACAGGCGCGGATCCAGGTCAAGCATTTGGAGGGAAAAAACTAAAATTTGTTTTACATTTTTCTATTTTTATACAAAAACTTTTCGGCCGAATCTTATTTTCCGAATCTAAGGAAATTTCCTTAACACCCCCCATGACTTAAGATCATCAGTTCATAAATATTAATACAGCAAATACTTCTTCTGTTTCACACAGTAGTTATGCAGTGAGTTACAATTAGGGTTGTCATTCGAATAATCGAAAATATATTGTTTATTCAAATTAATAAAATTTTCAATTTAGAATAAACGATTATTCGATCAATAATAATTTAATAATCAATAATTTATTTTATTTTGTCAATGCCGTATTAAAGAAATCTTTTAATTTTGTTTTCTCATTTTTAGAATTTAATTAATTATGTCCTTTGTTTTTTATTAAATTAAGTTAATAAAAGTATACAAATAAAATACTACAAAAATGTTAAAATTTTTTAAAAAATTATTTCAGATTTTTGGGGCACTAATGAAATATTTGGAAAAGTTTCCATTGTTTTGTCAACCACTGTATATACAGATTTGTCAAAACTGACGTTTATAAAAGTGGTGTACCATCGAAGAAAAAAGATAGCATACATTTTACATACATATTTGCTATGCCTTTCTTACGATGGTGCTAAATGTGTGCTGCCACTTTGATACATTTTAACACCGTGACGTATCTGTTCATAATCTTTGATACGGCCACAACGAAATTCAGTAAACCACTTGTTTACCATTGAAATTGATGGTGCAGAGTTCCCTAGTATTTATAATGCTTAGACTTTATTTGAGTGATGGGTTTTTTCCGCAAAAAAAATAATGATTAATTACCGGATGAAATTCAAATTTTTCTCTCGTATGCATGTTTTCATTATTTCGATTATAGACTTATTTGAACACATTTTATTATTTTTATAATCCTTTTTATGCCATTCACCTTCGTGAGAAGGGTATATGTATATAAGATTGTCATTCCGTTTGTAATTTCCACAATATAATTTTCCGACCCTATAAAGTATACATATTCTGGATCCTAATAGATAGCGGAGTCTATTAAGCCATGTCTGTCTGTTGAAATCAACTTTCCTAAGCCTCCAAATAACTTACATACATCAATATCTCCGGAATTCTTCCGGCTCCGTTGCTATTTAAAATCAAGAAAATGGCTGAGATATAGACAATATGGATATCTAATGATAGATATTTCAATGTCCATTTCAACGATGTATATAAGACCATATTAAGTTGGACCTACAATGGGTCAAAATCGGAAAAAAAATTTTTAACCCGAATTTTTTTTTTCACCAAAAGTTATTTTTTCGCTAAATATTAAAAAAAAAAATTAAAAAACAAAACAAAATTTTTTAAAATTTTAAAAAAAAAATTTAAATTTTATGTATAATTTGGTGAATTATACTTCAACTTAACTTGTTGTTTGTTTTGATTTTGTCATTCCGTTCGATTCCAGACGATCTTTCAACAGATAGATGGACAGGAGCTACCTGGCTAAAATTTACCACAAATACCCTCTGTTGATAAGTTTTGGTATTTAAAATGGCCAATATCGGTTCATGATTTCATCTAGCCCCCATACAAATGTCCCCGCGGAATATTGATTGAGCAGTCATAAATTTGTTGATTATGTTGCAATTAGGGTATTCATTCGACTAATGATCGTTCGATTAATCGAATAATTTCTTACGAATAATTATTCGAACAATTTAAAAATGGCCATTTTCGAATAACGAATAATTCGAACAATTTTATGTAGAATAATCGAATAAAACGAATAAATGTTCATATACATTTAAATTTATTAAATTGCTTAATGACTCACAAAAATTGTATTGTTTCTGAAATTCGACAAATAACTAAAGACAAAGGGACTTTCGATCACTGTATATGAGTGTTCCGATAGCTCCTTCTATAAATATATAAATATTACTGCAAGAAGTTACAATTCTAAAAACAAATCTTTCAAAATTTTTAACTTAGGACTTGAACCAATGAAAATAAAAGATACGGAATAAAATATTTGTTGTTCAGCTGGCGAAGTATTACATGAATCGCAATTAATAATCAAAATATTAACTTAGATTAAAGTGGAGTTGAATGTGATGAAGAATGTGATTTTGAAACGGTTGTCGAAAGTGATGGACTTTGTTTTCGAATGTTTTTTTAAAATTATCAATACTTGAATTGTTAATTTTAACGGTATTTTTTGTTTTTCTTTAACAATAAAATATTAAAAAGCCGACATCAAAACATCATTCCTTACTTTTTTAAAACAAAAATAAATTATTCGAACAAGTTAAAATCTCTTATTCGAATTATTCGTTTTATTCGAACAAGAGAAAAATCGAATAATTCAAATACCCTAGTTGCAATGCTGATACAATTTTGCACAAATTAGTTCTATGGCGAAAGAAAAGCATATGTATCTATTTATGAGCGCCCAACTGTTTGTGTGACTCTATTTAATATGATGTTTAAACTCTTCTTAAGTATTGTTTGCTTTGTAGATATAAAACTTCAAAAAATATTCCATTCATGTTATTTGGTTTTACTACTATTTAGTAGACTTCAATAATACTCGTCTAATATTTGTTATTTTCATTATGTTGTTTAAAAATTGTTCTTTTTATACCCTTCACCTTCGTGAGAAGGGTATATACATATAAGTTTGTCATTCCGTTTGTAATTTCCACAATATAATTTTCCGACCCTATAAAGTATATATATTAGGGTGGCCATTCGCCAGGCCATTAACGTGTCTCAGGCCACTAGAACAAGAAATGTAGGAACAAAATTAACATATTTTGAGAAATATTAAAATAAAAGCTAATTTTTACTTAAAATATGTCCATATTTACTTGTATATGAGTTTTTGTCTTCGTAGGATACCGTTAACCTATTCTTAGGTATGAACAAAAAAATAAAATTTTTTTAACGGCAGTTTCAAAACTCCATTTTCAAATTTTTAAAAATTTTGTTAAACAAATTTCAGAATTTTTTGATCATCTCATTGGGATTTATTAAGAATATAATAGGGAATAAAAATGTGTAAAAATTATGAAAATATCTCTTATAGTTTTTCTGTAGCTGCGATTTAAATTTTAAAATTTTCGAGAAAAACCAATTATTTGGCAATTTTTAGGCCAATGATCTCTATTTCCTTACAAATGGCTGAGATATGAAGAAAAAACCAGGATATCCTCGATTTTTGACCTATTTTTTACCTATGTATATCTGGATTAATATAGACAATATATCTAATATACATAGATATCTAATGATAGATAATTCAAAGACCTTTGCAACGACGTATATAAGACCATAGTAAGTTGGACCTACAATGGGTCAAAATCAGAAAAAATATTTTTTAAACCGAATTTTTTTTTCACAAAAAAAAATTATAAAACCAAAAATTTTTTTAATTTAAAAAAAAAATTTAAATAATAATTTAAAAATTTTTTTTTTCCAAAAAATAAAAAAAACAACTTTGGAAAAAAATAAATTTTGTTTACTTAAAAATATTTAAAATTTGTATTTTGAAGTATAATTTGGTGAAGGGTATATAAGATTCGGCACAGCCGAATATAGCTCTCTTAGTTGTTTGAATATTTTTTTCTTCATTTTACCGCATTATGCGGCAGAGATTTATTATTTGCTATTCACTTCGTATTTTGTTTGTTCGCTTTGTTTGATGTACTTAACCCCTCCACCCTATAAGAACAAATAAGTGATTTTACTTTGATGTAGCATTTGTCATATTTTGGAAATATGTACGAGAATATATTTTTTATTAAGATAAAACATATGTACATACATTTCCTTAAATACTTATGTATGTAGATTTTTGCCAAGTCGACCTAAATCTTAAAAAATAATTTCCAAAAGGCCTAAAGAACTTCATCTCTGACGTAAATTCGTGTGTTATTTAATTTCGCATTAAATTTTTATTTTATTTTATTTTTTTCTTGTGTGACATGTGTGATTTTGCTTAGTTACTTAGATTTCAGTATTTACTTTACTCTACTCTTTACTACTTTACTATTTAACAGTTCTTATCTTAGAAAATAGAAGAATTTGTATAAGAATTTCCTTTATAAGAAATTTGTACGTATTTTACCGCAAGTTATAAATCTATTTTATTTCACTTCCGTTTGTTGTTCTTTTTATATATTTTATGTACTGGTACATGCATATTATGTACATAAATATTCTTATATATGATCCACAATAAAACATTTATTTGAGTTTCAAATATTTGTTTAGTTTATTAGTTAAAATCAGTGCTTACGTTGTATTTTTGTGTGGACTCATACTTTTAGTGGTTGGTTAAGAACATAAACCTAGTAGTATTAAAACAATTTGGAAGTGGAAAGAATGTTGAGATAACTAGAAAATTATTAATTTAAACATATGTTTATATGTACATACGAGTATATCGATGGCTTAATATAAAAAAGGCGTAACTCTATTTGTTGTTACTTTAATTTTTTTATTATAATGAAGTTATTTATATAACCCTTTTTTCATTTATATTTTTGAAAAAAAAATTAATGAAAATACTTCAGCGGTCAACTATTTAGGGACAACTGATTTTACTTATAATTTTATAAGTACAGGGTGTTTTTCGGTCGTATGTCACGAATAACACGAACAATGTTGGCTTCTAATGGGTCAATTGTTGCTGGTTTATCAGCATAAACCAGTGACTTATCGCGAAAGATGTCGAATCACACGACCTTGGAGGCCATTTCTCGAAATCATTTGAAATGTAATTTGGTGAAAGGTAGACGACCCCTTTCACACTAGGCAATTTAGTTGCGCAAGTCTCTTGTGTTTGTAGATGCCAGAGGAAATGTCGGGTTAAGGAGAAGAAAATTTTGCATGCTGTTTTGTTGTTGGGCAAGAGACTTGCGCAACTAAATTGCCTAGTGTGAAAGGGGTCGTATATAAGATTCGGTACAGCCGATTATAGCTCTCTTACATGTTTTTGAAGAAATAAAGTCCGATGATGCCACCAGCGTATAATCCGCAACAAACGTTGCGTTCATTTCTGGATGTAAAAGAGTCTGTTGTAGATTGGTCTCACTCCATATCCGGCAATTTTGTTTATTAACAAACCCGTTAAGCCAAAAATGAGTAACATTGCTGAACACAATTTTGCGATTAAACATTGTACCCAGTTTCCAACAGCCCTAGAGCCCAATCGGCGAAAGAATAACGCTCTTGTGCCTTTAATTTCTGCACCAGCTGGATCTTATATGGATGTAGGTCATGCTATTTGTGCAAAATCGATACGTCAGACACTTTCGTTTACAGTGGCGATATTCTCTTCAGTACGCACATTCCCTCGATATAGTTTCTAAGTGATTTCCAGTTTGTATTCCTAAGATATTCCCATTGGCATAGTGAGTATATGAAAGTGTTCATCCCTTATTCGACTAAATGCAGGACATTGGTACAGGAAATGTTCCAGAGCTTTTTCCGCGATCCAGATGAGACTTCAGCTCTAAATGTCCAGTTAATACATTACCTATTCTGCTGAGTGTTGATCTATTTAGGTTCAGAATGTCCTTTGAATTTCCAAGGTGATTGTATCCCACTAAAGTCCATGATAATGTGTATAATAATAGATCAAAGTGGGTTTCTCTTCTCAAGTCACTGTTTGTCTTCATTTGGGAATTATGCTTTGTATGAAAGGTAGTCAAGGACTGCTTTCGTTCTGAGGAAACACTACCAAAATATACACTTTCGTCAGTTGTGAAGACGACATTCACTAACTCTAATTATGTTGATTTGTTGCTTTTTTTAAGATTCACGATCATGATACAGTATTAACTTCGGATATGATGAAATTTTCATTCAGAATCTTTACTATCTATAAAATTGAACAATGACCATAGATATTTCCACTCCATTACGAAGAATAACAAAGTTTGTCTCCACCTTCTCTCTACAAAATCCAGTGACAGTTGCTTTAGGAATGTAGTGTAACCAGTGTATAGAATATTGGTATAGATCCACATAGATCCTTGTCTACAATACTTACAGAAGTATCCGTCGAACACTAGCGTTCATTTGAATATTTGTAATCAGCTGCCAGCTCATTCCAATCACCTTCTTACAGTAGTACAAATTTCCTTCTCTTTCCTTTGTATGACACTCTGTTTGAAGCTTTACTTGAAATTCAGTATGATATCAATATATTTGACTCTGTTCGTATGATTGTTCTCGGAGATGTTCAAAACCATCGATCGAAACTCAGGTATCAACATAGTTCCATGTGAAGAGAATCAGTTCGTTTTTGCTAGCGGTTATATCCGGGTTCTCCAACGCTGTGAGATGACCCTGGCAATTCAATGAAATATGATGTTGACTGTGGTGCACTTTATAGACTGTAATTTCTTTAAAGAAACTCCTCCAAAAACAATATAGGTAATTCTAGAAGAAGAGCTTATCCACCTGACAACAAGCTGATTCCAAACTTTCCTATTCATAGTGTTGACAGGAATGATATTGTTGAACGATGTGTTATAAATCAACCATTCCCCAATGAAAGAGATTTCTCTGAAATATTCACTAGCTCATTTAGAGCTTTTGTTGATCTCCCTCTGTTATATGCAGGCTAATGCAAAGGTAACATATTTGGGACAATGTATCATCCCCGCTTTTCGGAAATACAGTATTAAATAAGACCGCATATCTATGGCTTCGGCCTCTAGTTCTTCTAACTGTTTATCATATTCACAATTTCGGATACAAAATCTATACAAATTAGACTTTGATCAGGCTAAAAATGTAACTTTCCTGTATTAAAGGAAATGTAAGTGTCTTCGCTTAACGTAGTCCCGACACCATTGAGAGTATTCGGGTATCCCTATGTACAAAGAGTTTCGATAGGAAGGTTTGAGATACACCTTCTGGGTTTTTAATTGAACTCTTAAATGATGGCTAGTTTACAGATTTGACTTTCTTCTCAAACGAACAGTAGGTTTCCATCTAATTCTTACAAATGCCCTGCATTAGGTGTTGGCAAGGCGATTAAGAGTCTTTCTATTTTCAAATTATTTTAGTTTGTGGCAAAAAGTGTATAAGGAGAAGATTCGAAGAAGGATTCGGCATCTTTAAATATATTTTTCTCAGCAAACAATTCCATACAAACAATTTTTTTAAACGAATGTTTTTATTTTACAAAGTTTTCTTCTATTACAATCCGGAAAACTCGAAAAATATCCCACTAATACTTAAATTTCTTTTATTTTCTTTGCAGCTTCTGATAAAGATGAAATAGCACAGCCTCCGCTGGTCGACACACCAAATGAGGCCAAAAATTTAGTGGATGATGATGAAAACGACGAAGCTTTACCACCTTCCGTTATAATGACCATAAAAGGAGCTGGTACAGCGGCAGTTGAAAAGAATAATGAAGCCAAACAGTCACCCGCATCGTCCGCAGCAGCTTCACCAAATGTGCCCAAAGTTACGTCCACCACAAAAAAAGTTGCCAAAGTGGCATCCGATCCCACACAGGGCATACCAACAAAACAAATTTATGAATCGGGTCATATGAATGAGGAAATCGACATTAATCAAATCTGTCCGAATAAGGGCGCCAACTTGAAATTACTGATTCTCATAACATCAGCTCAAACACATGCTGAAGCTAGATTGGGTATAAGACAAACCTGGGGTCATTTCGGCACCCGACGAGATGTTTCCACCGCTTTTATACTAGGACGCACTACAAACGCCAGCGTCAGTGAGGCCTTGACTCAGGAGAATATGATTTATGGCGATTTAATAAGGGGCCATTTTATTGATTCCTATAATAATTTGACACTGAAAACATTATCCTCCCTGGAGTGGGTAGATCATAATTGTCCCAAGGCCAAGTACATACTAAAAACAGACGATGACATGTTCATTAATGTACCAAAACTATTGCAATTTCTCGATGCTCATGCAAAAGACAAACGGGTGATTTACGGTAGATTAGCGAAAAAATGGAAACCCATACGCAATAAGAAATCAAAATACTACATATCGACAGGACAATTTAGTGCTGCCGTCTTTCCACCCTTCACCACGGGTCCAGCGTACGTCATGACCGGTGACATTGTACACGAACTGTATGAAAGTTCCCTAGAGCAGCTCTACTTAAAACTGGAGGATGTATTTACTACGGGCATAGTGGCACAAAAATTGGGCGTCAAACGTGTCCACGACAATATGTTCTTAAATCGACGTATTGCTTTCAATCCCTGCAATATACGCAAAGCTATTTCAGTCCATATGATCAAGCCCAATGAACAGTTTGATTTGTGGAAAAAACTACTGGACCAGACAACAAAATGTAAATAGTATTTTAGTTTAAGAATATTTTAAAAATAAACAAACAAACCACACTCACTTTATATATTAAATTAAAAAAACAAACATGAAAAATAGAAACGAGTATATATTTGTAAGAAACAAACAGAATTGAAATCAGAAAAGAAAAAAGTTAAACTTTAGTTAATTTTGAAACTCATAATTGTGTATATTTTTTAAGCCATTTAATGTATAATTAGTAACAAAATGAAATAACTCTAAACTAAACTAAAATAAAAAAAACTATAAACTTTAAATGTAATTGAAATTATTATTATATTTAGTAAAACATTTAAAAAAAGAAAGTGAAAACAAATGAAATGTTATGATATTTTATATGTATTTTTTTAAATATAAGTATGTACTACTATTATTCTTAAAACTTATTTAAATTTTGCGTATTGTAGAATTTAGTTCTCTTTTCTTTTTAATCACAAAAAGAAAACACCATGATATTTAAATGCAATAATTGCAAAATGCAAAATTAAAACCATCTTAAAAAGACAGTAAACTTGTTGACAATATTTGTTTTTAATTTATTTTTCGTTGAGCTAGTTTTTATTTTGAGCTATTTTTTTAGGCAGACAATTTCTTTGGCTTAGTTAGAAACAAATTTTTAAATTGTTTAACAGCATATGTTTAAATTCATAATGTTTTCGAAAGTTCTACTACATATTAGATTAATGCCTGGATTTAGAAATCGGACTGAATGAAATTTCCTTATCTAAAAGGTTTACCCGCATTTTCTCACTTCCAATTAAATTTTTTTTGTATGAGAGCTGTCACTATATCGTCACGATAAAAAATAACCATTGATTGAGAAAATGGGGATAACACTGTTAATGAATAATACTAAAAATCTCGCTCTAAAATAGGGATACATAAAATGTTTGCTCTTAATTGTACCACCGTCCGAGTGCCTGATGTGCTCAAAACCAGGTACTTATGTATTGCGACTAATTCGACTGAAGTTTAATTTAAGCCTTTTCAGTTTTCCAATTCAAATTGATAGCAGTTTCAATTGGCGTCTGTTCAAATACAGGTAATAAATTTAATCATTTATTATATATGGGTGAATCACACAACCTCAAGCTGGAAGATCGTAAAAGGAATGGTTTAACATCAGGGCGGTTACCCGAAATCCGGTGTGCCAAATACATTGTAATTCGCAAAAATTTCCTTTCTAATCGAATTAGAGAGTAACCACCCAGGGCTTTTATTTAAATATACAGCCCAATTATGAATAAAAATTCCACGGGAGTTTTTTCCCTTTTCTCATTTTTCCTATTCAAATTCAATGGGAAAAAACTCCCGGGGAACAAACTCCCGCGGAATTTTTTATTCATAATTGGGCTGATAATTCATTTATCGTTGAATTAATTCATAACAGAATTCATGCAACATTTGAAAGATTAAATTTTTGTTAATTCAAATCTTATAGAAATTGAACTAAAATATTTTATTTCTACATTAAATTAGTTTTTAATCATTTACAAAATTTACTTAAGCCTTAAGATTTGTATAAAAGAAAAGTTGAATCATTCAATACATTTTTAAAGCTATTTTGTAATGGATTTGAATTTATGGAAATTTGAATGATTCAATAAACAGGCCTGTTATAGAATTCCATTCCGATCGAAAGTGAAATTAATTCTATATTTCGCTTCTTAAGAAAAAGTAAAACGAAAATTTCGTTCGGAATGAAACCACTTTGAGTTTTCAAAGTGGAATTGATAATTATTTGTTTTTCTAAAATTTTTAATCAATTTCTGTACCAAAAACTTTACTTTTGTTTTAATATAAAATACGCTCAAATTAAAATCAGAAATACGGAATTATTAAATATTTTTGGAATTAATAAATTTCTCGGAATCTGAAGAACCTAAAACGAAATCGATCGGAATAAAAACTACGGAATTGAAACCATTCCGAACAAAATGTGTGACAGGCCTGAAAGAATGAATTCTCCAAGTAAAGAATTCAAAATATTTGAAGTACAAAGGAATTAAGCCTATGAATTAATACGTGCTGAATGCTTTAATGGAATGGTTGGATCGATTTAGGTATTAATGGAATGGAATTAAGAATAAATTTTATAGGCTATTTTGTAATCGATTTGATTTCAAGAAAACTTGAATGATTCAATAAGGAATTAATTCTACAAAGAATGAATTCTTATTCTATTCAAATACTATGTTAAAAAAACGAAAAGGGAAAAAACTCCTGAGGAATTTTTTTTCATAATTGGTCTGTATATTTAATTTGATTTTGAAAATTAAATTAAGAATTAATATTTTCGAACCTTTTCGAACACATTGCTAAAACTTAATATATTTTAACGATTTTTGAACTAAAACCAAAGATGATCTTTCTGCATTGGCTTAATGAACTTATGGATCGATTATGGATGGCAACCGAGTTACCAAAGGGCAACCACAAATTTCTGGCAACAGTTGCCACCTGTAATACTATTTAGGCAACTGACAACGCAACTAAAGTTTCGTTGGCATCCATAATCGACCCATTAATTGTTATTGAAATCAGTAGTTCCACTGTTATCGGAAGTTCTAAACTGGAAAATAAATTATTTGATTAATATTACCATTGCTAAACCAAGAAGTCTTAAGCTTAGATCAATATTTCGCAAGCAAAATACACATTCATTGAATGAGATAAAGTTGGGTAATTCTGTCTCACTAACATAAATCACAACAGATTTTCATTCTGAACTATCTATAGCCAGTGATAGCTTATGTTAATGTGTCGCAAATTAGTTTAATCTAATATCGGAAGTTAGGAGATCTTGCGAAAGGAGATTAATGCCTCTGAAGTTAGACGGAGAAATAATAAAAGTACCAAGAACTAGACGCGCATGGTAAATTTAAGCCGAAATCGAATTATTTGGACAAGTCTCAAAAGTGAGTAAACACCAGTGAAACAAAGTTAGATGAAGAAACAATAAAAGTACCAGGAACTATTCGCTCATGGTAAATTTAAGCCGAAATCGAATTATTTGGACAAGTCTCAAAAGTGAGTAAACACCAGTGAAACAAAAAGGAAAGGGTAAAAGTATAGACTGGAATTCACAGAGTCCCCTGATGAAGCCTAATAGATTTCCTAGATCATATCTAGCTAATCTATTCATCATGGAATCTTTCCTCTAGCCATTTTAGGTCTATTAAAGACCTAAAACTTTTCCTATCCAACTCAATTGGTATTCTGGTTGCCTTTGTATCCAAATTTGGCCAAATAGACCTGGGGGGTTATTATGTAATTCGAATCAAAACAAAACACTTTCGAAATTCAATGTATAAAGCATACAAATTTCTTTTTTAAAGTTGTTATATAATAACCCCCCTAGACACCCCGCAATCCGTCCTACTACACCATGATTGATTTTTAGAGTTCCGCAATCTTTCGAAGATCAAACTATAATAGTTGCATATATGAGGTTTAACCTCCCAGTCCCTACTCGGTTAACTTGAGATGGTATTGACTGCATATTGACATCATTAGAATTTGAAAGTTGGGTTTACTTGGCATGAAGGTGCCTCCGAACCGAGAGCATTCTGTTTTTTTCATATAAATGTAACGCAATTGCCTTCTGGAAAAATTGGACTGCATTATAGTTACGTTTTGCAGTGACTTATTTGAATACGTAACTCTATGTCCAGACTATCCATCGTTATGTTCTCACAAGATCAAATCGTCCTCAGAATTACAGATACAAATTTGTTCATGTTCTTCGCTGTGACTCTATTTTTATACCCTTCACCTTCGTGAGAGGGGTATATATAAGTTTGTAATTTCCACAATATAATTTTCCGACCGGTGTCGATTAAGAAATGTCCGTCTGTCTGTTGAAATCAATTTTCTGAAGACTCCAGATATCTACGGGATCCAAATCTTCAATAATTCTGTCAGACATGCTTTCGAGAAGTTTGCTATTTAAAATCAGCACAATCGGTCCACAAATGGCTGAGATATGAGGAAAAAACCAGAACAACCTCGATTTTTGACATATATCTAAATTAAAAAACAAAAACCTTTTTTTTAAATTTAAAATAACAATTCGAAACAACATTTTTTCCAAAAAATTAAAAAAACAACTGGAAAAAAAAGTAAATTTTGTTTACCTAAAAATATTTAAAATTTTTATTTTGAAGTATAATTTGGTGAAGGGTATATAAGATTCGGCACAGTCGAATATAGCTCTCTTATTTGTTTATATCGAGAATTAAGTTTGAAGGCAGACATTGTTGTGCGATTAAATGTTCAGACAACGTTGTTTGAGCAAGAACATAACATCGACAAGAGTGGTTCATATGAGACTATTGCGGTAATTCGGCTTCAGGTTCATTTTTAAAAAAAATTATTCGAATTTAAATGACATTGATTGAAGTGGTGAAAGTTACATTAACTTTGAGCTACTTCAAAATTTTTAGCAGGAAGTTATTATTTCAATAATTTCCAGATTTGCTGGTTTTGTAGGAATAATTTCTTTAATACAATTTTCAAAATCAAGTATGTATGATTACGAATTATTTTATATTAAAAACCTTATTCATAAACAATTTTTAAATTTTGTCTTTAAACATTTATATTGCTACTAGTTTAAAATTCAAAAATTTTCCAAACTGTGTTCTAGATTCCTGCTTTATACTTTTTTCTATATTTAGGAAATTTTGATACTTTTTATCTTAAAAAAACCTAGTGATTTATTGTATTAGTTTTATTATTATAAACTTTTTTGTTTTTATTTAACTTATTTTGGTTTTTCTATTATAATTTAGGTTACTTATATTTTTTTTGCATTGAAAATGTCATATTCAAAAACAAACAAAAACACCCAATTGTTAATATTTAAGTTTAAATAAAGAAAAATTAAAATGAAAAATCGTGTGTGAATTTAATAAATAACAAATAAAATCTATTTATATATACTATACAGAGAAATAAAATACTTAATAAATATTAAAACAATAAGAAACTGGGGTTTTGTTTTTTAAATCTGGTTCGACCTCCAAGGATATTTGAAAATACAAAATATCGATGGCTTAATGCAGAAAGGTCGTATCTCGTTTTTTTCAAAATCGGGTTTTTTACATATTCTGGTAGACAAAACTCAAATAGACCTCCCTTAAAAAATTCAGTTTCCTATCTTGACGAATAACAGATTTGCAGTAATTATAAAAAAGCCCTAACTCATTTAAAAAACCGTTTGAAAGAAAAACCCCTAACTCATTTTAAGTGGAATGCATATTTTTTGGTTTATATTAAAACAAACAACTCTTTTAAAACAATGGGCCTTTTCGGAAATGCATCACTGCGCTGCATTTGATGCGCATCTGTGATTAGTTTGCGATGCTCATGCAAATCAGCTGATGCTGATGCGCAGACAATGCATCAGCCATTTTTGTGATGCTTGTTTGATGGGTTTTTGCGCATCATATGTTTCATTGTTGCTTTTTAGAACTCATGACATTTGCAGTGTTGGCAACTTTTGCATTTTAGAATGTACTGCGCATCAGATGCAGCGCAGTGATGCATTTCCGAAAAGGCCCTTCGTCTGGTTTCATTATTTCAAAACATGTAGTTTTCACATTAGTTTCATTAAATTAAATTCAAAACGCCAATATTGTTTTATTTATATGTGTCCGACTTTATTTAAATATTGTAATATTTTGCAGGATTTTTGCTTTACTAAATGTGGTTTTTTTATTAAAAAGTACATCTTATCAACTAGTTGTTTTCCAAAAGAACTTTACATAAATTTGTATGTAAAAATAATGGTAAAACAATATTATTACACTTTACACATTTTTTTTGATTTTTAAACAATAAAATATGGTGTTCTTTTATAAATTTATATAAAAAACATTTGTTGAAATATTGTAATACATTATAATTTGTTAAGATACATACATATGTAAATAAACTTAACAAATTATTGTATAATGTAAGTTATTAATACGTAAATAAACAGTTGGCTGATTAAGATTTTGATAATGTAATTCATTAAGGTATAACATAATCAGCTCCTAAATAAGTAAAACTGTTTAAGGTCACATTTTTTACGTTAAATTATGGGTCAAATATAAATTTGTGTTTATAAAATTATAAGAATATAATTTTCAAGTTTTAAGTCAGTTTAAATGAAGTAATAAATCAATGGTAAATTTGCAATTTTTTAAAAAAAATGTTTGTCATACTAACAGCAACAATCCTTAATAAAATAGAGTTTACAAGTCAAATTATCAGAGCCAAAGTTTTGATAATTATGTCATAATGATCTTATAACTCTTATAAATGAAGTTTATACTGGATAATAAGAATTTGACAATTATTATGACAAAAATTTATCACATCCAGGCTCTCTGTTACTTTCATGTGAATTTTGAAAAAAACCTTTTGTTATAATTCTTAAAAACAAGAACAAATCGTTCATCCAAAATGGCTAAGATTTTTTTAATCAGTTTTTTTTTCGAATTTTGAAAAAAACATACAAAATCCATTGAATTTATATTCTAGTTTAAACTCTATGTTAAGTTCTTAAAATGTCTAATTTTTATAAAATTTGTTTATGTATGTATACAAGAAACATAAACTGTTTTTATAAAAATGTTTTGTTAAAAAAATGCATTTTAATATCTCCTACTACTATTGTTGTTGTTGTTATTGTTATAACTGTTATTATAACGATTATTTTGAGTCTGTTGCTGATAATTGCCATTATTTTGGTAATTTTGTCTTTGATAACCACCACCATTACCACCGCCGCCACCGCCATTATAGCCACCTCTACCACCACCACCTCCACCACCATAGTGGCCACGATTTCCTTGATTGTAGCCGCCGCCTCCTCTGTTGTTATTATTGTAGCTATAACCCTGTTGTTGGTAGTTATTCCTTTGTTGATATTGTTGATTACCACCACCCATTGAGTTGTTTAACATACGATGGCCACCTTGGGTAACATAGGCTTGAGGCATATTGTGATTGAATCCAATACGCGGCCTATAATTGGAATCCCTTGATTCGCCCGCCAATATATTTGGAGGATCAATGGCATTTTCTAAACGCACAGCTGGGAATATAAAGTCTTCGTCATATTGAGGATCACGATATCTCACCGTAATCACACAATTCTCGGTTATATCGTACAGGCCCATGATTGGAGATGGTAAAGTACCCTTTTTGGGTATATTTTCGTCAGCACCCAATATAACACCTCTCATACCCTCCATTTCTACAGGTATCTCTGGGGTTGTCTTAAAAGTCTTATTACTGTAATGTAAAGACAATGTCTTGTAGGCTTTGTTATCGCGACCGATATAAAGTCTGCAGTCACCCTGTTTATTTCGTTTGATCTCCTCTTCTGTTAGCATACCATAGTAGGGTGTTAATGCCTTAAATAGACGTTTTTCATCTACAAATGGCAACAAAGCAACACCTTGCCAGGCAAATTTCTTACCATTCAAATCAATCTTGAAATCTTCGGGATAGAAATCTATTATATCCGAGTGTGGATCGTGCATTAGCTTAGCCCAGGGCTGAGGAACATGAGAACTACTGGCAGCTGGAAATACACCCATCAATTGTTCCAATGGATTGAAGGGTTTAGAATTCTTTGGGAATTCCGTAGATAGACCGGCTATATTTACAAAGTCCGAGGCAAAGGGTGCATAATGATATGGGAAATACCAATCCCAAGAGGCGCATCCTTGATAGTAGTACTTAAGTACCCAACAAAGACCACGTACATATTGTAAGGCAACCGAATAACGAAAATCTAAATTATCCTTTCCAACATCGAATTTCGATTCGTAATAACGATCCTTAAAACCATCTTCCCAAAGGCGCACCTAAATGAATAGAATAAAAATTGAAAGATATATTTTTAGTTTAATACAATTGAAATAAGAAATAAAACAACTCAATTTATCGATAAATTTAGATATTTAAAAACTAAAATGTTCTACAGAAAATTAATCAAAAAATCAAAAGTAATTATCGATAAATTAATAAACATAATAATTTATGTAGGACTTTTAGCGATAAAATATGCACTAATGTTTAATACTTATGGATATTTCTATAGAAAATTCGAAAATTTATCGATAACTATATAAAAATACTCATAATTACCTCATCATTTTTGAATTCTTCCTCTTCATCATCGTCCAAATGAGCCTGAGCAGCCGAACGTTTATTGACAGTATTTTGCTGAACCGTTGACTGCGAAGAGGAGGAGGCATTCGATGCTTGTCTTAAATTAGCCGCCTGCTGTTTATAATTGTCGATTATAGGCAAGGGATTCGCACCACCTCTACCCAAGGGTGTCAATTTGAAAGAGCCAGACTGTTCCATTACCGAGGCATTATAGCCCTCTTCACGGCGACGTTTTGCCTTTTCACGTTGCTTAAATTGTTGCTCCTTGCGTTGGCGATCTTTGAAAATTTGATCCTCTACATTGCCCAAATCGGTCAAAATCAATTGGACTCTCTCCAAATTGACCTCACCGGAATTGGTCAAAAAGCCTCCGGTGCGATAAACACATTTCTTATACAACTCCACCAAACGATCGACGGCGCCTTCACGAATCTCCAATGAGGGTAAATGTGGTAAGAAATCGTTGCCCACAAAGAAACACATGAACACCCAATCGTCTAGGACACGCTCAAATTCGTATTTGAACGGCAAGTTGGGCATTTCTAAGGTTTTCTTTAAATACTCGCGCAATACACTGAGACGCACAAATATAAATCTAACTTCGGCTCCTATAGCTACATCGGGCTTAAAATTAGTCACATCATTGACACCGGCCGCATTTAGACCCATACATTTATCCATTTCATGGCCAAATTGACTGCACAATTCACAGGGTTTGGGTTTGTTGGGCAAAAACTCTTCACGTAT
Source organism: Calliphora vicina (assembly GCF_958450345.1). Taxonomy (NCBI): domain Eukaryota; kingdom Metazoa; phylum Arthropoda; class Insecta; order Diptera; family Calliphoridae; genus Calliphora; species Calliphora vicina. Next base: position 54,708,799 of record NC_088781.1, on the reverse strand, counting down.
AATTGTAAAGTTGGGTTCATGGGTGGCCAGACCCAACATAATTAAATCAGCATCGGCACCACACAAAACATGTTGGGTATTGGGATCATGGTCGGGTTGTGAACGTTGCTTTCTTATGTAATCCATGAGTTTGTGTTCACCCTCACCGGGTACATTGGCATCCGACAAAATCACCTTAATATCTTTCCAGCCTGGATTGTTGTTCAAACGTTCGTGTATGTAGTAGTGCAGACATTGACTTAAACGTTCCATGAACGGTGTGCCAGGAGTAATACAATTCGAATCAAAATGTTCGCCCTTTTCCTTTTCTGGCGGCAAAACACAACCCTTGGCTGCTAGTTCACTACGTATTCTCTCTATTTCCAAACGTTTTTCAACAGATTCCTTAGCAGCCCTAAATCTTCTTGAGCGCTGCTGATTCATTTTTGCTCTGGGCGCCACTCCATCTATAGCCATGTATAGTAACTTGCGCGGCCTCACAATATTCATCAATCTGTCTATGCACTCAAAGATGGCCACCATCATTTCGTCTTCATTTTTCGGCGCCGGTTTGTCTTCCGGATGGGTGCACGGATGTATAATACCGTTCATGTCCAGGTACAAGTTATCAAATTCCACACCATTCGGATTCGGTAAACTTCCATCTTCGTAAATATTTTTATTAGTTTCTTCGTCGACTTGTTTAGTTTCAACGCACTCTATTATGACGCTGGGATATTTGCGGCTAAGCCAGCGAAAGAATGCTGGTACTCCCATACTTTGAAATTTCCTTTTTATGGGATATTGACGACGACGAACAAATTAACAGTTTTTATAAACTGTTTTCTTTTTTATTAAACTAAAAACGTGTCTCAAATAAATTTTCTTTATTTTCCGATTGAGATTACAATACAAAAAAATATCAATAGCAAAAAACGCATGTAGAGATTAATATGTATAACTGGTGTTTGAACTTGGTTGTAAAATTTGGTATTAATTAAAAAGAGAAAGGGTTAGGGTTGTATTTCTTACGTAGAGCTGCCAGATATTTAATGACCGTTAGCTTTGGAATATTTAAATAAATTAAATTTGTTCAATTGGAACAAAATTGGTAATTTCAAATTAATAAACTGTCATTGGTGGCCAAAATAATATGAATTAATTATTTACCACTTATTCATAATAAAATTTTTATTTTTATCAAAGAACAAAGAATTTGATTATATAAAATAAATATGATATTTAAAATGCCAACTAATACATTAAAAAAAAAACTGATTAATTTAATTTTTTTATTTATTGAATTCATTTTAATACATCCATACAAAAAATAAAATAAACTAGAGATGTGTTTTTTGTCAACAACATTTTATTGAAAAACTTTATTTTACATGGCCTTATTTTAATTGATTTCATATAAACAAAAGTGAGTAAACACCTTTAAATTTTTTGATTTTTTTAAGATCATGAAAAACATTATAGTCCTTTTCTTAATCTTTAATCTTTTTTTCTAAACCGAATTTATTATTCAACCCAATATCCAATTAACCGATACTTTAAAATTTTAATTAATGGATATATTTTAGGATTTTCATTATCTTAAAAAAATCATATAATTTTTTGTGTGTACTCACTTTTGAAACTCACTGTATAACCAAAAAATTAATTTTCAAATTTTGTATGTACTTTGTAGAAAACAAAAATTGTTTTTTAATAGCTTTTTAATTAATTACAGTATATTTCGATCAAAATATTATCGACTTTTGTTTTCTCTACATGCCAAAGCAGTAGCTAAGCTAGTTATGAATTGTGAATAACATCAACAAATATCTATGAACTATTTTTTATTTTCTGTTTTACTAGTCCAGCTTTAGTTATGATTTCTGAATATTCGCCATTGTATTAAGGGGTTTAATACAATTATTAAATTCAATAAATATTTGTTTCCATTTTTTTAAATTTTAGTTTTAGTTATTTTTAGTTTTACTTTTATTCATTATTTAATTTTAAAATTATTGTATTAATCGTATATGGCCCAATGGGCTCGATTATTTAAATAAAGAATGAAATGGAATTATTTTGTGTTGTTTTGTAACAAAAAGTTATACATATTGCTAATTTAATGACTTTCGGGAGAAAAAATAACAAGAAACCCTATTTCTATAATTTGAAAAATACAAGCCTGCAGTGTTTATCGATAATACTCCAACAAGAATATTATGTTATCGATAGTATTTACTTTGGCCAGTAATCAACAAATTACCTTAACAAATTTTTTCATTTCTCCTTCACACAATAATTTTCATTTTCATCGCTTAAATTTCTTGAGTTTTTGTGCTGCTGCTAGAAAATTTGTGAAAAATATTATACAAAAAAAAAAGAAAATAGGAAAAAATTTAAAAAATACATAAAATTATTAAAGAAAATAACAACAGCATAAATCAAACCAAAAAATAAAATCATAAGAAAAATTTATAAAGCAAAGCTTAAAAATTTTAAATCAATTTTTAATTTTTCTTATACATAACACAAATTGTGCAAATAATAAGCAAAAAAATAAAAATAACTGGAAAGAAAAAATAATAAAGCAACTTGAACAGCAAAAAAATCGTAGTGATGGCGAAAAAATTGGTAAGTAGTTTAATGCAAAAAATGTGTAAAATAAAAATAAAGTAACAGAACGAAAAATTCCAAGATATAAACATTTTTAGACTTTTACGTTAAGTATAAGTATATATTTTTTAAGTTAAGATACTTTAAAAACTTAAGAAGTTGCCAAGGATACAAAGGTTTCCATAAGGTTTCTTTATAAATTTATTGTATGTGTTTGCAAACGAGGCACTTGGAAAAAAACAAGAACAAGACATGTACATATAATTTTTTTTTATTATAATTAAGAAAATATGAAAAAGAAATCACAGTAATACCACCAACCAACCATTGCAATGGTTATACTACAAAGTTAATGGAGTAAGAGGAGAAGAAGGAGGCAGATTTTTATTCTTGTGTAAATTTGTGCTGTCTGAGAAGTGTCTGTATGTAGGTACATATATTTTTTTTCAGCTTCATTCTTTTTTATTGGTTCATGATGTTTTGCACTCTGCTTTTATCAGTTTTATATACATATATGTATGTATATAATTTGTTGTTGTTGATTATTATTATGCCGATGTGTTTGCTGACGGGGTCTGTCTGCAAAAAAAAACTACAAAAAATTTGCAAATATTTCTACAATGTTCCAAATAACAATTAACTTAACTCTTACATATGTCAAATTCATATGGGTGGCTCTGGTTAATACCTATTTAAAGTGTTATTTTTAGTTTATACCTAACAATCTCACAATTATAAGTAAATTGAAATTAAATTTTACATTTTCATGAGTTTGCTACTTAAAAATTCATATCAAGTAGAATTTTTAATATTTTTAAATTCTGAAATCGTGACACATTTCACTCTTTTGGTTTTACAAACTAGTTTCGAGCATTGTAGAATAAGCAAGGTACAATTATTAGATAGTATGTTCTCAATTATACATTCCCTATAACGTCAAACAAAAGAAAATTAAAAAATATAAAAAGGAAATGCCAAAAAAAAATAATTGAATTAAAATTTTTATTACAAAAATTTACTAACAATTGAAGAAAAACTATATTTTTTTAATAAGTGTTTATAATTTCAGTTAAAACGTAACAAATTTAAAAAATATCGCGGTAACAAATTAAAAAAAGTGAAGTGATTAAATACATAGTTTGACGTTTTAGGGGTGAACATTGGAAACTCTCTCTAATAATTGTACCTGGTAACTGATTGTACCATGGTTTCGAGTAAAATTATATTTTAATCTTGTTTGTTTAACAAAACCTATTCATAATTATAGAAATTTATAATTTATTTACTTATTTGCATACCTATTAGTTTTACTATTTTCCAATATTTTGTTTATGTTTTGAATTAAAAATTTCCACAAATAGTAAAAACTAGCAAAAAAGAAGAGTATGATGGTACTAAGTGCATCAAATAGTATTCGGACGGGGAAGTTCTGGGGCCGAATTTCCTCATTCGATATCGAGTAAATTCGATCGTAATTTTCTTATTTGAGATTACGGCATTCGATATATTTAGTACATTTTTTTTTTTTTTGTTATAATTACGATATCGAAATTATTTTTCGATACGATAGTTCATTCGATCACGAATGCGGTAATTCGGCCCTTGGAGTATAAGGCTCCACTTCATTCTAAGTACTTTTTAACAGGTACTGCAACATGTGTCCGAGCGTTGTCATGATGGAATATTACGGTTTTATGTCTGGCCTCTTTCATATTCTGGGCGTTTTTCGGCCAATGCTCGCTTCAATCATAGCAGTTGCGTTCCGTACAGATTGCCTGTGATAGTCTGGTCAGCTCCCGCCAAATACTGAGAATTACCTTACGCTTCGGGTTATCGTAATGAATCGATTCGGCTGGTTGGCCGGGCTTCACATAAGATCTCTTACGCTTCGGGTTATCGAAATGGATCCATTTCATCGCAAGTAATGATTCGGTGGAAAAAATTATTTTCTTTTTTAGAGTTCAATCATTATTACGGACATGTAAAATCGCCTTACAAGGTCTCTCTGCTTCAATTATTACGCACCCATAATTTTGAGTCCGTATTGATCTAAAATTTCCCATGGATTTTCTATGGAGTACACCTATAGGGTGTGCTCAGGGTTTTTGTCGAGCTGGAATGTCCTAACAAGGGCCATATTTTCCTCAGCATATGGATACATAATTTCGTTTCAAATGGATGTGTACCAAATCCATTCATACTATCTTTTATGAAATTTATTGGACACATACATACCTCGTTGAAAAAGAGGCTACACACCATAATAATGCCACCGCCCAACTTTACTGTCTTATTTGTGTACTTGGTCTCTTTCCTTTCGGCCATCTTACGAATGTAAGATTGGATTTGACGTGCGTCTAACAGTTCGATAACTAATTTCCAATTTTAAATTATTGTTAACCTACCGGGGATGTAATTTTTGGGAATTTATTATTGGGCGATTATGGATGGCAATGGCAATTTCATTTGCGTTGTCAGAGGGCAACCAGTAATTAGTGGCAACAGAAAATGATAGCTGTAAGTTGCCATCTGTAATAGCATTTTGAAATTGACAACGTAACTTCAGTTCGATTTCCATCCATAATAGAACCATTAAATTCTCTTACTATGTCTTGGAGTAGTACGTGTGTAAAATATTCCATCTTTTAATTATTTATTGACCTATCATAATCCTAACTAAAACTATATTTAATATGTAGTTATATTCACGCAAAATATAAACACAAAACATGAACTTAATATAAATAAACAAATTTTCATTCATTAAAAACAAAAAGTTCATTGAACTCTAGTATACCATGTTCAATCTATTATCAATAGTAAATGTTTTTATTAATATTTTATTTATTTTGAAAATATAAAAATATACTACAAAATTATTTAGTATTCCTCAAAACTTGTGTAATAATTTTTAAATATTATTTTAATTAATATAGGCAAAACAATAGTAAAACACCATTTATTGTAAAAATTTTTAAATATTGCAATAAAACAAAGATAATTCTGTTTTGAAATAAATGATAAAATAACCATGTCTTGCATTCTATTCCCCCAACATTGCAAGGTCTAGGTACCCAGAACTGTTTTACTTTATTGTTTTTCCATCTTACAGCTAGGATTGATCATGTGGCAATTGAGAGCCTTTAACGCCGCCTGATTATCAACACAAGACCACCAGAAAGTGTCCATCTACACTATGTAAATATCAGAGCTGGTGCCTTTTTCTATATTTGATCCCTTAGTAAATACTAGGTATGTCATTCGAATAAAATTTATTTGAATAATCGGGGAACAAATATATTTTTTATTCGAATGAATACATTTTTTGAATTTCAATAATTGTCGGATAAATTTATTTTCAATTTAAAATTAAAAAAAATTTATTATTTAAATTAAAAAAATGACAAATCTATTTCAATTCCAAGTTGGACATTGGAAAATTAATGTATTTCTACCCTTCCTTGACATATTCTGGTAAATGGCCAACTTTATCAAGGCGAATGTCACGCGGCGGCATCGGAGCAGACATTGGGCGATGACGTTTCTCAACAATTTCAACTTCGAGACCTTTCGTTGTGACTTTATGTGGATATGACTACGGCCGAGTGACAAATTTAAAAGGTCAACACCTCCCATGTATTTGTTATGTTCCTGAAGTATGTTTGGATATGGAATGCATTCCATTACCTTTTTATTTTTATTATATCGCTCAATGGTTGGTGCATTCTCAGGCGTTTGACTATCGGCCAAAATATATGGCTTCATTCCAACCATTGTTTATGCCATATTTACAATCTTATTGTCATTCCATGAAACTGTTGTGACGTCGATTTCATGAAACATTCCCACGCATTCTTCGCAATCACCTCTATTGGGAATTTCTGTGGCCGGAATAAATTTCAAACGAATAGCAAAATCCAGAATCATCGCACATAAGAAACAATTTGTCAACCCATGGGTTCAGTGTATTGTTTCATATAGTGTTTAATCTTTGTCTCACAATTTTTTTCATCAACACACAATCTTGCTCGTTTTGCTACATTGTGAAAGTAACCGTTCAATGCCGCAATTATCGTACGTATTTTGTACAGACGATCGTAGCCTGGATCGTATAGCTGCATCAATATCGAAATCTGGGTCATAATCACTGTCGTCAGAAGAAAAATCATAATCATCTTCACATTCCGACCACGCAACAGAATTAACAAACTCGCAAAGCTCTTCTGTTCTAAAATCACGAATTTTAATCGACATTTCTAATCGATAAAAATTCGTAAGGGACCAACCTAAAATTTTAAAAAATCCACTAAAATAAAATAAAAATTATTATTTTAAACACTCACAATAGCTTCTAGGCACTATAAAGATCTCGGAAATATTTTTTAAAATTAAATTTTACGTATTTAACACCAAATTATTTTTCTGAAAGTACGCAATTTCGCAAAAGTTGTTTTTTTCGAGGTTCCGACACCTTACTGAACATGAGTCAAATAAAGTCTGTTTCAAGTGGCAATCGGCGCAAACTGTGGCGCTCGTATCAAGAAATATCCTTAAAGTCTCAGTGGGAAGTTTAGACAAAAATCGTTGAACAAAATTTTAATTTTTTTGGTTGGGTCCTGGCGGTACCAGTGGGATATTAAGGGTTAAGAAACTTGCAGGCACCATACTGCTGAAACTACATGTCTGTATTACTACTGACTTCCAATTGAGGCACGAAAAAGTTAGTAACCATGTCTCTATACCGCTCACCATTGTTATTTGTAAAGACATATGGACCAATGAATCCACTGGCCCATAAAGCATATCAAACAATGAGTTTATCTGGATGTAATGGTGTTTCGACAATGGCTTGAGGATAATCATCGCTCCAAATGCGACAATTTCCAAATCACTCCATACTGAACAAATTTTTAAAATTAAATTCTGGGGCGTTGTTTCCTTCGGCCCATTTACAAAATGTAAAGGTAGGGTCACACATGACAAATATTTGACGAAAAAGACGGAAATAAAATATATTTGAATTCTTTTATTTCAAAAACTTATTTTACTTAGGATGATTCAAAACAATAAATTTAGTTTTATTTCATTTGATGCTGTTTGATCTTACAAATCACTTGTAAGAGTAAACACGTCAAACAAAATTTGTGCAAAAAAGGGGTTACGCTTTTTTGAGTAAATATTTGACATGTATCCCCTACCTTAAGGCTTGAACGATGATCGAGAGACTTCAATTTATGTACGATTTGAAGCACGCAAACCAATATCCTTATTCAAAATCTTCCATAAAGTGGATGGACACAAGTTTAATTGTGGGGCATAATACCGATTCACACATTTGGATCATCATCAACACTACGCGGCACATCATCAATCGCTTGTTCTGTGCGCATGTAAGGCATCTTTTGAAATGCAAATTATCGTTAAGAGTAGACATATTGCTAAAACGATCCTTTGTTTATTGACCTAATATCTCCGATGGACGATTATGAGCGCCATAAAATGCATGTGATCCCCGATGTGTTTGTCAAATTGAAAGAGAATTTTCAAAATAAATTTGAACAATCTGAAAACGTTGCTATGGGTATGGGTCGTAAGTCTATTAATGACAAATTACCAGAAGAAAACAAGTGAGAACTATCACAGAAAACAGTGCTGTCAATTTATTCATATACCCGAGGTACCCCTGGTGATTAAAATACAAATTGAAAATTTAAACTCAACGAAACCTGCTCTATAGCGATGGGAAATTCTATGTGAGCTGATGCTATATAAAATTAAAAAAATAATTTTGTAAACCGCAATAACTTTTGGACCACCTACACGCCAACAAATTTTACCCGCTAAAATACTTCTTTTTGTATATACTTGATGAGCTAAGAAAAAAATGTACTCAAGTTTAAACAAAATTGTGTTTTTGTCCATATCTAAGATTTTGCAAAAACTTTTTGAATTTAGCCCTTATGACGTTTATAAACAGCTGTTTATTTTTTTTATAGTTTGTTGACAATCACATAATTATCTATTATTTTGCATAAATAATCTTAATATGTCGTCATAGTTTGGCAGAAAGGCTCTGTTTTGCCATTTCTAAAATTTCTGCCAGTCTGTTACTTAAAATATTATTGTAGTTAAACAAATTTACTATTGATTGTATAACAGTTAGTTGTACATACTCTGTATGTATATATTACTTTTGTTGTCATATGTTTAATGTATGTTTGTATGTATGAATCTTGTATTTTGTTTGAGATGCTTTTCTTAATCAAAGTAAATTGTCTTTTTTATTTTCAATCTAAATGTGTACTTTTAAGCTTTTATTTTATTTTTTTGAATATACTGAATTGCTCCCTATATGCTGAGCCCAACAATGTTTGTTCATAGAGACCATTTAAATTCAATGTCACCTACCAAACCAAACCACCCAGCAGCTAAGTACTGCAAAAAAAATCTTTATATTGCTGTTGAGGAAGGTTGCATAACACATTGTATTTTTATGGTGGTTTTTATATTTTCATTCATAATATTTTTTCTCTATCTTTCCTTCTCTCTCGTTCAGTCTTAATTTTTGTTTGTTTGTTATAACAAAAACTAGTGCTTAACTTTGTCTCAAAAAAATATGTTAGTAAAAACTATGAAAACAAATATGTAGTAATAATAAAATAAAGTTTGATTGTACTTGTACTTTTGCTCCTATCAGTTTAGTCATTGCGTACGTTTAGATTAATTGGAAGATAGCAATATATGTATTGCCATATAGTATATGTATGAACATTAGGATGGCCTCTTTTGTATGGAGGAAAAATAAGCTGTCGATGTTCCCAACTAAAATGAAAGTTTAGTTTGTTTGAGGAGATCATTTCACAAAATGTTTGTCCTGGGTTCAGTATTTGGTGAGCTGGACTCTAGGAAACATATGAAATATATATTGAAACTCATACAAAATCTTAGAAAAAATCTCAACTTTTATTTGAATTTTTCGAAACTTTTTTTCTCTCCTATCTGATGTTAGTAGCTATACGTTCAAGAAAATCACAATATGGATAATAAAATAAGCGTATATTCAGTCAGAGCTTCGAATTATTGGGCGTATGACTTAAAAATGCGGGGCAATGCTCACTTCAAACGAATCAGTTGCGTTCGGTAAAGGTTCGCTGTGTTGGTCTGGTCAGTTTTTAGTAGCTCATAATAGATAGGACCCTATTCCCTATTTTTCTAAACGACCTTCTTCGTCAGACTTCCAATCCTATCTATTCTTTTGCAGATGAAAGCAATATTTACCATTCATATTCATTCAATTACAGACCAAGCCTGTCGGAGATTGGAGGCAAAACATGAATGATTCCCTTAATCTGACAATCTATGAATCGTGCGAATAGGGTCGCTTTCAAGGTTGCATGTTGACACGAAAACGAACGATATACCATGTCGCTTCATCTGTATTTATGGGTGGTGTAAATATTGTGGAATCAGACGCTCTTTATGTTCTGGACATGAGAATACAATGTGATGTCCGCTGGTCTAAAGTGTGTCGAAAGAAGCATTCAAGTGTCTCGGATTTCTGAAATGGTGTTGGAATTACTTTATTCCATCTGATCTCCTCACGCCTTACACCACCTATATCGATATGCCACACTACAGAGAATTTCGTGCTTTAGCCGTACTGTACGTATGTGGAACAAACTTTCCGCTGAAGTCTTTCCTATCATTTTCAATTTAGAAAAGTTCAAATAGAATGTCCACAAACACTATTTCCTCTTTCCTCCCTTCCATAACCTATATTCCTAGTTACAACACAATGCTTTGCATAAGTAGCGGTCATCCCCTGAGTGCTGATGCAAGAAGAAAAAAATACAGAGCATTACCTTAGCGCCGGCTGGTTGGTCTGGCTTCACATACTCTCTCTTACGTTTCGGGTTATCGTAATGGATCCATTTTTCATCGCAAGTAATGATTCGGTGGAAAAAAATGTTTTCTTTTATAGCGTTCAAGCAACATTTCGGACATGCAAAATCTTCTTTCAAGGTATCCCCGTTTTACTTTTGGATGAATTCTGCTGCTCGCAAATGTTTTGAAATTGCTGCTCAGGTTGCTCCCAATAATTTTGCAAGCGTTGGTTGAGTTTTACAACAATCTTCATGGAGTAATGCCTCTAATTCTTGGTCTTCAAACTTTTTTGGCTGGCCTGGGCGATCTTTGTCTTCCGTGTCAAAATCATCACTTCTGAACCTCACAAACCATCTCTCGCATGTTGAAACCGATGGAACACTTTCACCATAAGCTTTGGTTTGCAATCGGTGTTTTTTTTTCAAATTAAACTTCCTGCTTATGACGCTTTGTTGGTACAAAATTCGACATTTTCGAAGCAAAAAAAACATTGTTGTTTGCACTATAATGTTCAATAACTAAGTGAGAATAAATGACAGATAAGCAATTTAAGTCATACACCCAAAAATAAAATTCGAACTAGATTGAATTTCGAAAAACAGAAAACACGTTTCGATGAAATTTTATGAGGTTTATAACATATTAATTTAAACTAATTATTTTAAATAGACGACTTAGAAGAGAATTTCTTCAGATACGGAATTGAAAGCGCAGTTCAAATACCTTCCATATGATACCAATATTTCATGTTCACTTTGCTAGAAATATGAAAAACTACAGAAACCAGGACGAACATTTTGAGAAACGGTATCTTAAAATGAAAATTGTGAAAACATATACAAACATTTGTTGGGTCTACCCTAATGTACCTATGTATGTATTTCAACGACGTTGCTGTGACGCCTGATTTGGCTTACAAACATACACAACTTTTAAACCGCACTACATACTTATTTGTTTTGTTATTATTTATTTTTTTTTTACGGAGATAAAGAAATCGTATTTGTAGTTTTTTTATAGCAAAATATTCGATGCTGATAATGTTGGCACTTAAATTTAATTTAGAATATACTTATGATAATGTTGTGTGGAAAAAGGCTTTAACATTTTGTAGTGAATAAAAAAACTAGACTTTAATTACGTATGAGGCATAGTACACATTAAACGGAAGTTTATTTTTTTTCTTCTATTTAACCCTTTTCTCTTATTTGGGTTAAACTAATTAAAGTTTTGGAAGAGGCACAAAATGGTGACATAGTTACAGATTTGTATCAGTTAATTTTTGTAAAAATAATAATTCAACTTCCAAAAATAATAAATCCTTCCCCAACCGATCTTTCCACTGCACAATAACCTCTATAAGCTATGATGGAAAATTCGATGTTCTGAAATGCACCAAATGTTTTGTAATTTCTACGGTCCATGAAACAATCCAGATCTTGGACCATTACAACGCTAATTGTTGCTGACTTGTCCAAAGCCTTTGACACAGTCGTTCACTTCATGTTGATATACGACATCATGAATTCTACTCTTCCCAGATCCGAATTGAACGATTTTCGAATATTTAAAATGCAATAAAATGTTTGTTTCTGAATCCTTTTTAATATAATTGAATTTTTTTTTTAAAATCTCACAAATTAGATTTTTTAAATTTTTATAAAATGCTGTTGATGTCCGGGCATGATAATTCAGACTGATTGAAGTCCGTTGGACTAAACTAATATTTCAAGTGTTGAAAGCAGCATACAAATATCTTGGATTTTGTAAAACCGAGCTACCGAATACATTTTCTGTTGGATTCCATGCTACAGTTTTGTTGGTCAACCACAACATTGATATTTAATTTTTTTTAATCTGCAATGTACGTACGTCAAGGACATTTCTCATTTAAATGACGTATAAATGTCAATTATTGAAGATGTCGTGTTTACTTTCAGTTGCTTGTTTTTAGTAAACATAAGATAGTTATTGCTGTTGTGGCAGCAGCTGCAAAGTTGTAAATTAGTTAGCAATCAAAATAATTAACCGAGTCAATTACTTATTAAACTTGTTGCAACAGCTGTTGAAAGTTTGGCAGAAACTGGTAAAATTTCTGAGAACTTTTGATTGTGCTAGCAAGTTCGACATGAAAGAAAAAATGCTTTAACTTTAAGAAAATATTCATTTAGGGATAACGCACAATTTGACAATCAAAGATACTCACTTCCAATGGAATTATTCTAAAAAAAAACCGTATAAATAGTCATTGATGTGAGCATAAGCTAGATTCTACATAGTAAAGATTTTATAAACAAATATAAATCATTGTCTTCCGCGAAAGTGAGAGCATACACAATTTGATTGAAGTGCCAGAGGCATTTTGAATAAACATAGATGACAACTAGATATATACCCAGCAGTTAAGCAAGTAGTCAATGTATCCCTTATATACAGTAATTGTCACTAATGTCTGATCATTTCGTTAACTCCAATTTAAATATTTTGGGTCATTTGACACATAGTATGTGTTCTTTGTAGTGCAGAGATATGTCAATTAGTTACTTTATACATCCCAAGTAATCTTTAAATGTTTATTTTGTACTGCACTTTTTTGTGAGTAATTCGTACAAACTGGTTTTATATAAATTGTATGATATACAGTGGTTGACAAAACAATGGAAACTTTTCCAAATATTTCATTAGAGGCCTAAAATCTGAAATAATTTTTTAAAAAAATTTAAAATTTTTGTAGTATTTTATTTGTATACTTTTATTAACTTAATTTAACAAAAAACAAAGGACATAATTAATTAAATTCTAAAAATGAGAAAACAAAATTAAAAGATTTCTTTATTACGGCATTGACAAAACAATGGAAACTTAGGTATTATTTTAACAAATATGGTCTAAACTTTGCAATAACTCAATATTTTGTTGGGTATCCTTTTTTTTATAACTGCTACACATCGACGATGCATTGAACCAATTAAAGAGTCAATGGTCTCCTTTGAAATATTTTGCCATTCCCTTATAACCGCCTCCGATAAATCTTCCTTCCTGGTGTAATTTTGGGTCCTTATTTTACGATCTACAATTTCCAATAGATTTTCTATGGGATTGAGATCTGGCAATTGGGCAGGCCACTTCAAAACACGTACCTCGTTGGATTGTAACCACTCGGTTACAACCCTAGAGGTGTGTTTCGGGTCGTTGTAGTGTTGGAATCTCCAAACTAGGGGCATATTTTCCTCAGCGTATGGATACATAACATCGTTAAATATGGTTCTGTCATGGTATCTTTTATAATATGAATTGGGCCCATACCTTGCCCTGAAAAACATCCCCATACCATAAACTTTACAGTCTTATTTGTGTACTTTGGATCTAATTTTTTTCCCTTTGGTCGTCTTACAAATGTTCTCCATCACTGCCTCTTAAATTGTATTTGGATTCGTCGGAAAAGAGGACAGTATTCCATTTCGGTATCGACCAGTTTAAATGATCCCTAGCAAATTGTAGACGAGCAGAACGGTTCTTTTTAGAAATGATTGTTTTTTTCGCAGGACGATAGCAACCAAGACCAGCCTCATTTGCCCTGCGATTAACTGTTCGGGTACTTATTACTAATTTTAGGCTATTAACAACCTCTCGAGGATTTATTTTTGGGAATTTCTTGAACTCTCTCGCTATTAAATTATCTTGACTAGAAGTAGTCTTACGAGGTCTTCCACCTAAATGTTGAGGTTTTACAGAACAGGTCTCACGAAATTTCTTTATAATTTTTGAAAATGCTGATTTATTTATTGAATATTTGTCACAGATACTTTTTTGTTTTAAACCAGCTTTAAAATCGTTAATTATTTTATTTTTTAAGTCTTCACAAATCTTAACTTTAGCCATTTTCGTTAATTTTGAAGAAAAGCAATTATGAGAAAAACTTAGAAAAAGAAATTGTGAAAAATTACCAGAATTTAAAAATAAAATAACTGTAAACAGGATGCTTTTTACATCGTTCTTTTAAAAATTATTTTCGTTCTACACTTCCTTCTTGCAGAAGTTTAAAAGTTTGCATTGTTTTGTCAGTAGCGAAATAGTGAATATTTTTAATTTTGTTCCCTTTTTTCAGAATATAATTAATTATGTTGTTTGTTTTTCAGTTAATTTATATAAATAAAATTATACAAATAAAATACTAAAAAAAAATTTTATTTTAAAAAAAATATTTTAAATTTTGGGCTACATATGGAATATTTGGAAAAGTTTCCATTGTTTTGTCAACCACTGTAATTCTCATACAGTTTATTTTCGTCTTGCTTAAGTATACTGACATCCCTTGAAACCTAAGTCTTAGTCAATTGTCACTTTAGTGTCTCTAAGTAACCTAGAGTGTAGCCATTTTAACATTTATTTTGTACAGCACATTATAATGTAGTTATTTTACCCACCAGAAGTAATCCATTGGAGAGTTGTCGGAGGAAGGATTCTTTACAAGCAATCGGTTATTGGACTTTTTATGATATGTCTTTTTAAATGACAATTAGCACCCGTACATTTTAATACAACTCGTTCTATAGCTGCTCAAGTAACCAGTTAGGTAGCTAGTAAAGTAACTGACTCTATATAACCGGTATGTGAATCCAATGGGTTGACTACTTTGGTTCAGCTATCATACATTCTCATTGTAATTAATAAGGGTCAATTGACTCCCTGCTTAGGACATGCACGTGTTAAAATAACTAGTCACGTAACTACTTATGTAAGTGATAGATAAAATCACTATTTCGGGACAGTCTCCAAGAACTGCTGGGTAGGTAGGTAACTGAGAGCCAAAAACCTAATTCATGCGAATGTATTGGCATGTATGAAAATAAAGTAATTTTGTTTTATTTTTTATTGACATTTCTCTCTCCTTCCCTTATATGTATTTATTCTATGACACAAAACAACGAACTAATGCCGTCAAACTGTGTTTTATTTTTTTAATATTTTAATTTTTCTTTTTGAATACATTTTTCATATGACTACATTTTCTGGATTTTCCTGAGTTTTATTAAAATCGCAGAAAATTGTTACACATAGAGAAAACAGTCTTGATTGTGATAACCGAATCATTCAGTCTTTATGACCGAATTTTTCTGTTGTCATCACAACGTTTTCTCTGTGTAGTTTCCATTTTATTTATCTAAATTTTATTAAAACTTTTTAACACTTTGTTGTTAAATGTACTGCTATTATTGAAAATCATGCATATTTATTTGTTAATTATTGTAGATTTATACATAATATAATACTTAAATATGTATTGCAATAAATGGTTTTGTTTACATTTTTATCTGTGTATTTTTTGTATTTATATAAATGGGAGAAGAAAGGGAAATCACTTAAATTGTTAACAGACAAATAAATAATCAACATTTATTAATAAAGAAACCTGTTCCATATTAGAAGTTATTTATTATTCATATAACCAAAAGAAAAAGAAGAATATACACATATTATAAATTCGTCATTGTGTAGAAATGTAGATTTGCTATGTCTTGTATTGTCTGTATGCTTGCCGGTAGTACAAGTACGATTTCTACAATTGAAAATGTTTTTTTTTATGACTGGATTTGACTTGTCCTAAGGCTAAATATTAAGATCCAACACAACGGGACTCCAAAAGCAATTTGTTCTGTTAAGGAAAAATAAAAATATTAACCGAATGATAAACATGCGGGTAGAATCAGATTCCCCTTCAATGAGTATTATCCCGATTTTCAGGATGTGAAATGATCATGTCAATGCAATAAGGAATATAGTTGGAAATGTAATTCATCAATGATTCGTTTTAAATATCCCTTTTGGTGGAATTATTTGACCTTGTATTATTCATAATGAATTTACAAATTAGGACTTTTTTTTTCTCCATATTTCCCATGTAAGATTGCACTCCTTGTTATTGGAGTATCGTGGCTCTTCATGTACTACAGACTGTTGTAATTTTTGTATCAGTTTCGTTAAACGGTTGTTGTTCTTGCTGAGTAAATGATTGGTATGATGTAGCGGGTCCAAGGATACATGTAGGATGTTGCCATAAGATCCAGCCTATTGTTATTTTTGCATTGTGTCAGTTTCGTTAATCGGTTGTTGTTCCAACTAAGTAGATGATTGGTCTGCTGTAGCTGGTCTAGGATAATGGTGCTGCCATCTGTCGTTGCCTAGAAACAACGCCCTCTTTGTATTTGGTGTACTGGTGGGGAACCTTGCTAATTTAATTCTTCGATTCCTTTTCTCAGGGGGTGGCGGGTTGCCTGACCTTTATCATGATGTTATCCTCTTTTCCAGGGGGAGGGGTGGTCAGTTGTCTTCTTGGATGGATTGTTTTAGAGGGGGGTTAATTTTAAAAACTCGAAAACCATGATGAAAATTTTTCGTCTCTGCCAGGGATCGAACCTGGGGTGCTTGGTTTTGTAGGCAAGCACTTTAACCACTACACCATGCCGCCACACAATTAGGACTTATGCCTAGAATAAGTCTCATCATGAACTGTCAGGTCGATTTTGGAAGTCTGAACACCCGAACTCAACTCGAAATAAAACATTTTCGAAATTCAACGATTTATAATATAAACCCCTGAGTTTTATACAATGAATACACGACCGCACGATCCTGTAATAGGAGGTGAAACAAACGTCTTGATTTTTGTAGCACTGCTCTAAATATTTCCAAGGAGCTCCAAAGTGTCTTGCACTTCTTTCAAAACTTATTCCATTTAGTTTTGGTAATAACTTCTCTTGATGTATTATATACACAGAAAGAAAAAAGCACTTCTAAATTTAAGTTTATTTTACTCAAATTTAGCCAGAATTGTACTTAAAAATTTAAGTACGATTCATACTCATTTGTACTTAGAATACGTATAAACGGGATTGATTAAAAAAATCAAGCGGAAATTTTCTTAAAACAAGAACGAAATTCTTGAATTAAGTAAGAAAATATTGTTTTAAGTACAAGTGAGAAGTTAAATCAAGTAGTTAATTCTTAAACTTCAAATTAAGAGTAAGATAACTAGAAATAAGAAAAAAATTCTTATATTGATCCATAATAGAAAAAGAGCGGTATAAAATTTACTCTCTGAGCTGTTCTCAAAGTAATTTTCTACTCGCACTGTAGGTTAGTTGCATGAATTAACAAGCAATTTTATTAGTCTGTGTTGTGCGTTCCGTGAAAAAATATGAGTGAGGCAGAAATGGTTCCGGACAAAGAAGACACCCTCCTGCTCCAGCTTCTACTCTATAGAGTATTGTCAGAGTAGATATAGATGGAATATCATAGAACAAGTTTAGGTTTGATTCAGGGATATCGCAATTCCAACCTCAATATTTGCCATTCTCATTTATTCAATTATAAGCCAGTCATTTAGAGATTGGGGAAAAGATTGTTGTGGATGGGATATCATAGAGCAAGTTTAAGATTGATTTAGGGATATCGCAATCTTCCAACCTCAAGTATTCTTTTGCAGATGACTGCAACATTTGCCATTCCCATTCAATCAATTATAAGCCATTCTTTGGGGAAGAACAAAAATGAAAGATTAAGCCTATTAGAATCTTGTGAGAATTTATGAATAGAGACAATTATAAAGCTCATGACATCCATTTACACGATGTCTGGTTAGGTGCTAACTAATAGTTATACTGTCGTTTAAAATTATTTTTGTATGAAAACTGTCAGTATAACTATTAGTTAACACATAACCAGTCTTCGTGTTACTGGGGGTGAGTGGTATAAAGTAATCAGAAGCTCTTGGTATGAGAATTCAGGGTCCAAGTTACGTAAAAACCATATGATCTTCTTAGTATTTAGACCATCTTTATCGGACCAAAAATTAAAAAGAACTCTTAGGTATGGGAGAGTGCTTTAAAATCTATTTCAAAGATTCTTGCTAGCGTATAATAAAAGTTAAAGGTGGGGTATTGTACTTCATTGATATATTTCAACATCGTCGCAATGTGGGTTGTGTTTCACTATTATCAATACTATGAGTATAATAGATAGACCATCGCTATTTGGTTTCTATGTTCATAATTCTTTCAATACTATAATGGAATATGCTCTGCTTAAGTTAGGAAACATGTGGCCGATACCCACAATCGTCAACAAGATCTCACATTTTTGAGGTCGGCTACACAACGTATATGGATGAAAATTCCTTTCAAAAAATGCTCTGCTTGAGTTGAGATCACTCCTTCAGAGATGGTCCAAGAAAAATGTTTGTGCATTTGAATTTGACTTCCAAGAATTTATCTGTTACGATAGAATAACTGTTGGGGTGTGGTTTCGAACCTGAGTGAAAGTCTAGCCTTTGTGTTTCAAATATTTGACAACATATATAAACTTCCTTATAGTTTCCAGTTCCAGAAGCTAGCCAGCTTATAAACCTACATACTTTATTATTTTTTTTAAACTAACTAAGACTGCGAAGCTTTTAGCTTGTCTCTAGATCAGTGGTGCCCGAACACATACCATCAAAGCTTTGGTTGTGTTGGTAAAACAGCGGAGAATTTGATTTGATTTTGTTCTGTGAGATGAAATCAAAGCAATAAACACATGATCATTATAAGAACAGCGGAGAATTTGATTTGATTTTGTTCTCTGAGATGAAAACAAAGCAACAAACACATGATCATTATAAGAAAACGCACAGGTAAGCTTATAGTGTATGTGTATCAAAGTAACGTCAGCAGAATTTTCTTGCCCTATTACGCGTGCTAGGGAATTGTGATTTTGGGCACCACTGCTCTAGATACACCCAGAGTCTCTGGCGAGAATCGAACCAGCAACCCACAGATTGATAACGGGGCACCCAAACTGGATTACTGAACGAAGAACCAGAAAATTGTTCTAAAACAACAAGTAATGCAAATAGTAGCGAGCATGATTATTAAGTACTACATACAGAAAGTTGTTCAAATTAAACATGTAATTAAAGTTTTTCTTTAAAACCGTCAACATAAGTTTTGTAACCAAATTCTTCGATTGAACAATAGTTTCTCTTTTTACCAATAAATATTAATTTACAAAACTTTAAAATAAATTCCTTTTAGACATTTTTCAATTTATTTAAATTTAGTTCATATTACTCTTTAAAATAACAATTAATTTAAAACTCATACAATGTTCAAAGCTATGTGAAAAAAATAATAGTTTTTTAAGCAAACAAAATACTAAAAATATACAAATTAAACAAATATATATAAATAAATAATAGTAATTATAAAACTATCACTCCATATAAAGTGCACTTGTATGTAGAAATGTAGCTACAATGTATTCAACCCATAATTAATGCAAGATACCAATACTCTTGCCGCTGACTGCCTTCCAAAAACAAACAAGTATTTGAAAAAAATAAAGCAGACAAAAAGTAGATAAATAAAAATAAACAAAAACTACAAAAAAAAGGTGCGACAAAAATAAGTCAATAATTAAATTAGTTTGAAAGCTTTAAAAACTACAAAATAAAATACAAAATATAAAGAATAAAGAATAACAAACACCACAGCAACCAAGAATCATTCATACAAAATATTGAATGTTGTTTTTATGTGTAAATGAAATGACGTGCTATATGCCGAATGTCTTTTTAACTGTCAGTCAGTCAGCCACTCAGCCTTCGTGTCCTTTAGCAGCCAGTCTTGTGTATAATTTAACTAAAAACCTAGTAACTAACCAAAGTACAAATCTATCCATCCATTTAGCCCATTCATACGTCCGTCATTCTGCTGTTTGGTAGTCATCAATTTGAACGTGGTAATACCAATAAACGTAAAATGGCAATTACTACTCGTACCCCCATAATACAATACATACGTTTGAGTACAACTTTGGTGATGTGGCGTTATTCCATCACCATTATTTGTTAAAGGAAAATAATACATAAAAATAATAGAAAAACATGCATGAGAAATTAAATACTAAATATGAAACGTGGTTGGTCTAATAAGTTTCAAAGCAATTGAAATTTGTGGAATAAATACAATGAAAACAGAATATGCAGCGGCACGAATAAATCTAAGCATACAAATAAACAATTTGAAAATAAAACGCAACAGTTGCATTCAATGATGACCCGTTTGTTGCGCTCTCTAAGCTATTTCAATTTCTAGGATGTTGTCATTTCCTGGAAACCATAATCAGTGTTATTGTGTAAGGCTTTCGCGTTTTACGACATACACAGTTTCGTAATAGATTAAAGAAACAGGGGGGTTACTCTCTATTGCGATGCGAAAGAAAAATGGTATAAGTTTTGATATTTCATTTTGTCATTCTTCACTATTGTTTATTTTGTGGTGCCTGTGTTGCTTCTTTATGCGAAATCGTTTACGTAGATGACTCAGAGTACCAAATTGTATTCTTATCGCATTTACATTTCGTATCGAAATTGCTTTCGCACCGCAATAGAGAGCAACCCCCCAGTTTGCATATTGTTTTAATCTAGTACGAAACTGTCGATGTCGTAAAACGCCAATACCTTACGCAATAAAAGGCTGCTTATTAGACAAGGTGGGTTAGTAAATAAATGCATTCGAGAAGCCATATCGATCTTATTAGGTTGGAGTTGAGATCCTTGATTGATGAAAGGCTTTCCACGTAGATATTAATTGTCGACGTTTGGAGATCTAATTCTCAGATTCTTGACCTAAAGGGCAAGTTCATCAGAGAAAATTACCGTGCCCGTTTACGTCTTGAGACGTCGGTGTAGATTTAGATCACGTGCCGATGAAGCACACCGAGCTTATGGTGAATGTGTTTCATGCTTTTTAAAGTGGTGATTTTGACACGGAAGACAAAGACCGCCCAGGCCAGCCAAAAAAGTTTGAAGACCAAGAATTGTAGACATTTCACCATGAAGATTATTGTCAAACTCAACAAGAGCATGCAAAATCATTGGAAGCTACTCAATCAGCAATTTCAAAACTTTTGCAAGCAGCAGGATTCATCCAAAAGCATGGACATTGAGTTCCATACGATTTGAAACTGAGAGACCTTGAAAGACGATTTTGTATGTCTGTAATGTTGCTTGAACGCTATAAAAGAAAATTATTTTTACACCGAAACTTTACTTGCGATGATAAATGAATGCATTACGATAACCCGAAGCGTAAGAGATCGTATGTGACATCAAAGCCAAATATCCATGGCGCTAAGGTAATGCTCAATATTCCATCATGACAACGCTCGATCACATTTTGCAATACCTTTTAAAAAGTATTTAGAATGAAGTGGTTGGGAATTTTTGCCTCATCCGCTTTATAGTCCAGACCTTGCCCAGTCCAAATACTATTTGTTTCGATCGATGCAGAACGCTTTGGAACAGAGTATCCGATAGTGGCTTGATTCGTTCTGAGCAAAAATGAGCAAAGCCATATATCCATGGCGCAAAGGTAATTCTCTCTGTATTTGGAACATATCTATATATCAGCTGCTGAAATCTTGCCAGACCATCACAGGGAACCTATACCGAACACAACTGATTCGTTAAAGCGAGCATTGGCCGAAAAACGCCCAAAACATGAACCCGTAATATTCCATCATGACAACGCTAGGCCAATTGTTGCAATATCTGTTAAAAACTATTTAGAAATAAGTTGTTGGGAAGTTTTTCCTCAACCAATTTATAGTCCAGGCCGTGCCTTGTCCGACTAATATTTGTTTAGATCAATGCAGAACACTCTCTCAGGAATACGCTTCACTTTGGAACACAGTATCCGAAATGGGCTTGATTCGTTCTTGGCCTCAGAAGATGAGCAGTTCTTTTGGCTCGGAATCCATATGTTGCCAGAAAGATGGGAGAAGGTCACATCTAATGGCCAATACTTTGAATAAATTTATGTTGTACAAATGTTTCAAAATAAAAGCTAAAATATATTTTTTAAAATCGACTTCACTCTAGATTACTTGATTCACTAAACTATAAAATCATTTTCGAAGTCAATTTTAAGAGTAATATGTAAATTAACTTTGTCAGATAATATTAGTGGTTAGTAAAGTGGCTATAAATGTAATTAGGCTTTTGAAATGACTATTTGATCTAATGATAATACACCACCATTATATATTTTTTAATGAGTAAAATGGTTTATCACTAAATTGAAATGATAATAAAAAATTTGAACATATTACACTTCACACTACAAAGAGACTCTTAAGTGATAATTCACTCTTCAATAGATAACTTATAGAAGGCTAAAAAACTACTTTCTAAAGTACAGTAAACTTCAACCTAGATTACTTAGAGACACTAAAGTGCCGAGTGTCTTCAAACTAGATTACCTGGGATGTATAAAGTAACCTATTTACATACTCTGCACTATAAAGATTAGCTAAGTATCAAATATGTAATCCTAAATTACATAAATTAGAGTCAGCCAAGTGATCACACATTAGAGACAATTACTGTCTATAAGGGATACATTGACTACTTGTATAACTGCTGAAATTTTCAAACATTTAACACCCTACCTACGGATAATCGAGTGTCTATGTGTCTACTACTATGTTGTTTTCTATTAATTTTATTGTTTATAGTGCGTTTGTGGGCGTTTTTTTTATCGTGAAGCTAGATTTGTTGAAAATAGAGGAAGAAAAAACACGATATATCAAACAAACGTATATTCTTTTTGTGTACGTTTGTATGTATGTACACCTAACGACGGCAAAAAGTTTCCTTCCACTTAAGTATTTATTGTATTTATAATGAATTGTATTATACAAGTTTCATTTCATAAAAATCAATTTCTTTTATAACATTTTGTTTACTTTATTGTACATAACACAGGTTTTTTTTTCAAAATAAAAGTTAAACAATTAAAAAAATACTACATTTAATTAAATGAGCAATTGTAACAATGTGCTACATAGTTATAGTTATGTATGCAAAATACGATGGTTACTATGAAAGTTTTTGCAAACATTTAACAAACATTTGGAAGTTTATAAACTGTAAACAAATTACCATATTTGCTAGATTCTTACATTGAAATGTTATCGGCATACGTTATAAGTCCAAACAAAGTTGTTCATATCCTTTTTACCGGTTTGTGCCCATTTTCAATACCAAACATTTGTGATTAGCGGAGAATATTTGGGGAAAATGTCATCACCCTAGGCACTTCAACAGAGAGACGGACGATCATGGCTAGATATTCTTAGAATATTCCAGAATATATTGGGTGTATGACTTAAAAGTGAGCATTTTTTTCAAATTGTTAGACCGCTTTCACACTAGGCAATTTAGTTGCGCAAGTCTCTTGTGTTTGTAGATGCCAGAGGTAATGTCGGGTTAAGGAGAAGAACATTTTACATGCTGTTTTGTTGTTGGGCAAGAGAATTTCGATCCAAAAGAACTGCTCATCTTTTGAGGCCAAGATCGAATCAAGCCAATATCGGATACTCTGTTCCGAAGTGAAGCGTATCCAAGAGAGAGCGTTCTGCTTCGATAGAAACAAATGGTATTCTGACGGGGCATGGTCTGGTCTATAAAGCGGTTGAGGCAAAACTTCCCAACCACTTCATTCTAAATACTGTGTAAAAGATATTGCAGAATGTGGTAGAACGTTGTAATGATGGAATAATACGGTTTCATGTCTGGGCGCATATTTTGGGCGTTTTTCGGTCGAAGTTCGCTTCAAACTAATCAGTTGCGTTCGGTATAGGTTCCCTGTGATGGTCTGGCCAGATTTCAGCAGCTCATAAGAGATCCCTTTTGCTCCCACCAAATACAGAGCATTAACTTAGCTCCATGGATATTTTGCTTTGATGTCGCATACGATCTCTTATGCTTCGGGTTATTGTAATGAATCCATTTTTCATCGCATGTAATGATTCGGTGCAAAAATGATTTTCTTTTATAGCGTTCAAGCATCATTTCGGACATGCAAAATCGTCTTTCAAAGTCTCTGAGCTTCAATTCGTTTGGTATCCAATTTACCTGCTTTTGTATGAATCCTGCTGCTTGCAAACGTTTTGAAATTGCTGATTGAGTAGCTCCCAATGATTTTGCAAGATCTTGTTGAGTTTGACAATACTCTTCATGTAATAATGCCTCCAATTCTTGGTCTTAAAACCTTTTTGGCCGACCTGGGCGATCTTTGTCTTCCATGTTAAGATCGGCTGGTTGGCCGGACATCACATACGATCTCTTACGCTTCGGGTTATTGTAATGGATCTATTTTTCATCGCAAGTAATGATTCAGTGCAAAAATGGTTTTCTTTTATAGCGTTCAAGCAGCATTTCAGACATACAAAATTGTCTTTCAAGGTTTCACGGCTTCAATTCGTTTGGTAAACAATTTCCCTGCTTTTGGATAAATCCTACTGTTTGCAAACGTTTTGAAATTGCTGATTGAGTTTGACAATAATCTTCATGTAGAAATGCCTCCAATTCTGGGTCTTAAAACCTTTTTGGCTGACCTGGGCTATCTTTGTCTTCTATGTTAAGATCGCCAATGCTAAGCCGCACAAACTATCGCACGTTGAAACCGATAAAACACATTCGCCGTAAGCTTCGGTGTGCTTCAGCGGCACTTTTTTCAATTTAAAGAAGTAAAGCAAATCTTCCCGCATATAACGCTTTGTTGGTTCAAAATTCGACATTTTCGAAGCAAATAAAAACTTTGGTTTACACTATAATTTTCAATAACTAATGGTGTTTTCTTTTCTGACACAAAATGTTGCCTATTTATTTTGTACCATTTATTAAATGTTACCCATACCCTCATAATGTGTTGCATTTTTAACGATCACAATAGAACAAAAATCATTACCATTTATGCACTTCTCTTTTATGTAGCATCTAAATATTATAAAACTATACTTTTTGCTTACATAAAAAGTGGTGCATTTCTAACCCTTTGATAAAATTGAGGGTGAAATATGTTGCATATATTCAGGGTTTTAGGGTAACATTGTTAGAAAAGAACACGACCAAACTACATTTTTTCAGAAAAGAACACAATGAAGGGTAAAAGGCAGAATAAATGCATCATTTATGCCAGAAAAGAAAACACCATAAGTGGGAATAAATGAAACATATGTACCCTTTAAAATTGCATATAAGTTATTAAAAACAACCTGCCCTGGTTATAAATGATAATTCGTTATAACCGGTGTATGTAAGTTATCAGCGAACTCCACCATATTTAATCATTCTATTCCCCTCCCCAGCTCTCATTTTCCGCCATTAATAGCAATAGTTAAAAGTACATTTTCTAAAATGCAATTACTTTTTCCTGTCGTTGATTGTCTCGTCCGAATGTTTATAAATCTCTTCTCAATTGTAATTAGAGCAACGAATAAAGTAATTATAATTATGTGTTCACATTGATGAAGCAAATTCCTTATTGTTTTCAAAATAAATTAGCTTTTTTTTGTAATTATATATTTGCAGTTAATTAAAAGTTCATTTGTTCACTGTCTGAGTTGTATATACCCACTGCTAGTGGGTACAAACATTTATGCATAGTCTATGATGGTCTTGTGTGCAGCATCTCAAAGTTGTAAACACTCGTTGGTACATTTCCCTCAAGTATTGTTTTTAATTTGTTATGGAATTTATAGAATATTTTAATACTCATAGTTTGTTAGTTAGTTTCATTATGGTGTATTAAAGTTTGTGCATTATTTTAGTGGCATTGAAATACATACTACGAGTATTTGATTTAGCAATTAAATACTTTAACCTTCAGCAATGAGGTGTGAATAGTATGAGTTTCTATGTGTTATTTAAAGAGAAAATTTAAAAATTACTTCAAAATTCTATTCTAAAATATATAATTTCAAATAGAATTAATTGAAAGCTACTTACTAGTTTACAATATGTTCTTATTTAATAGTGTCTTATCATTTTGCATGTCTCAACATTTATAATTAAATGGAATTGTATTATCATTTCTCAAAATGACTAGCATTTTTATCGAAAAAGTAATAAATTGATTAAAATATATAAAAATAGTGAAGGCTGACGTTAACAGACATGGAAATGGAGAAATACATGATTACATCAGAAACATCGATCGATTTCAAAATCAATTTTGATCAATCTCCAAAAAATTTACAACCCAATGAAGACAAATCAAAAATAGTTTAAAATAATAGATACTTATTTCCAATTTTTGAGATAAATATTTGTTTTCACTCTTTCCCAGTTTAATGTTAATTACGACCCAATACCATTCGATATGGGAGACCTTTGATATAGTCCTTGAATATAGTTGTATTTTCGTTAAGTTCCTTCCCAGGTTTATATCTAATTCTATACGCATAGAGCATTGCGTATAGAATTAAAAGCTGGAAAATCTTCTCCCTTAATTCATTATTATTTATTCACCTGGTCTAGATTTTGTTTGATGTCTATTTTTAGTAAAAGAACACACTTTCTGTTTTACGTTTCCTAAGGATTTCTAATCTTCTTTTCTACTTATTCACTCCTATCGGCAGTAACATGTGAAATTTTTCCATTTCCCTCGAAGGGAAAATTGCTATCGTGATATTCCCATGAACTTTTCACTCACAATAGTTAATTTTGTTCGTAACAGCTGTTTATTTTTTTTTTACAAAATTCCATATAAAATTTCATAACATGGGGAATTTTTTCACGTGAACAAAGTTCATGAACAAAAAATGGGAAAAGGGAACATATTTCATGTGAAATATTCACCCCCATCGTTAAAAAACATGTGAAATTTATATTCCCATGAAATATCCATTTCCCACGAAGGCAAAATTGCTATCGTAATATTCCCCTGAACTTTTCATTCACAATAGTTGATTTTGTTCTCAACAGATGTTTTTATACACTTCGCCTTCGTGAGAAGGGTATATATAAGTTTGTCATTCCGTTTCTAATTTCCACAATATAATTTTCCGACCCTATGAAGTATATTCTGGATCCTTATAGATATCGGAGTCGATTAAGCCATGTCTGTCTGCCTGTTGAAATCAATTTTCTGAAGACCCCAGAAATCTTCAATAATTCTGTCATACATGCTTTCGAGAAGTTTCCTATTTAAAATCAGCAAAATCGGTCCACAAATGGCTGAGATATAAGGAAAAAACCAGGACAACCTCGATTTTTTTTTTACCTATTTTTGACCTATATCTGGATTACTAATACATTAATTAAAGACCTTTGCAACGACGTATAAGACCATTGCAAGTTGGACCTACAATGGGTCAAAATCGGGAAAAATATTTTTTAACCCAAAAAAAAAAATTTTTAATTTTTTTAAATTTAAAAAAAAAAAATTTAAATTTTTTTAAATTTAAAAAAAAAATTTTAAATTTTTTTAAATTTAAAAAAAAAAATTTTTTTATTTACAATTTTTATTTTGAAGTATAATTTGTTGAAGGGTATAAAGATTTGGCACAGCCTAAAAATATTTATAATTTTTATTTTGAAGTATAATTTGGTGAAAGGTGTAAAGATTGGGTACAGCCGAATATAGCTCTCTTACTTGCTTGTCCATCTTAAAATTTCACAACATGGTGAATTTTTTCACGTGAACAAAATTTATGAACGAAAAATGGAAAAAGGGAACATATTTCATGTGAAATATTGATTCGCGATAGGGGTGATTATGTTCTCTATATGCTTAGATTTTTTCGTTCAGTGTACATATATTAAAAAAAATTAAACACAAAAGTTGTCACTAACATATTATTAAGTACAATAAACATGTACATAATGTTATGATGATTCACCATAAATTCATTTCAAATACATAGTAGTTTTGAACTTAATATTTAACTTTAAAATTAGTTTTTTTAAAAAACAAATATGTCCACTTAGTCTGCAAAAAAATGTAGCCATGTACGTGTGTATTTTTGTAATTAAAACTTCTAATTTTCACACATTTTATAAATGGATGGAAGTTGTTTTCCATTTGTTTTCATTTTCGTTTTCAAAGTTATTTATGTTTTCTTAGTTTTGAACTTTTTCCAAATTTATTGTTTCTTTTAACGGTTCTGCTTAAAAGCAAACAAAGTTTTGCCATTTCACTTTAAATACACATTTGCAGAAGTATTTTCTAATTTTGCAAATTATTTCGACATTCACCTGCATCTACGTCATAGTATTATTTCCGTTTATTTTATTATTGTTATTTTTTGTTTCTGGGTACTTACTTTTTTTTTTTAACATTTCTTTTAAAGCTCTTAAAATAAATATATTTGAGCAGTGGATAGTTTTTATTCTTTTTTATTTTGTTTACTAAAATAAAACAAAATAGTTTTTCTTTGTTTTCTTTAATTTTTTGTTTACAATTCGTTACTCGTTACTGCTCTTTATTGGGAAATGAAAAACATGAAAGTAAATGTTTTGTTAAGCATTAAATATAAACAGAATTTTCGATATCCTTAATATTAAGAAGTTAAAATAATCGATTTGACTCGTGTTAACTGAGACACGTGTTAACTATAGCGGGGACAGCAATACACATGATTATTGTGGGATGTGTGGAATGTGGAGGAGCTAGAGACAATAGAGCATATTTTATGCAGCTGTCCTAGATTACACTGTCATAAAGAAAGTGGCTAGGTGATAGATTCTACTATGAACTAGAGGACCAGGCTTTATCAGGGAATAGGTTGGCTATTAAAAGACAGTCTAATGAAAATTCCTATCTATTACCTATTTTGATTTATGGTCTTTACTTCAGATTGGAATTTTGTTTCGTTTTCAAACCTTACTTTTTATACCCTTCACCTTCGTGAGAAGGGTATATATAAGTTTATCATTCAGTTTGTAATTTCTACATTTTTCATTTCCGACCCTATAAAATATATATATTCTGGATCCTTATAGATAGCGGAGTCAATTAAGCCATGTCTGTCTCTTGAAATCAACTTTTCGAAGCCCCCAAATAACTTACATACACGATTCATACATCAATCACCCCTATCGCGAATCAATATTCCACATGAAATATGTTCCCTTTTCCTTTTTTCGTTCATCAACTTTGTTCAAGTGAAAAAATTCCCCATGTTGTGGAATTTTTAGATGGAATTTTGTAAACAATAAACAGCTGTTACGAACAAAATCAACTATTGTGAATGAAGAGTTCATGGGGATTTCACGATAGCAATTTTCCCTTGGAGGGAAATAGATATTTCATATGAACAAAATTTCACATGTTATTGCCGATAGGGGTGAATATCTCCGGAATTCTTCCGGCTCGGTTGCTAGTTAAAATCGAGAAAATCCACAAATGGCTGAGATATAAGGGACAACCTCGATTTTTGACCTATATCTGGATTACTAAGTCATTAATATAGACAATAGGCATATCTAATGATAGATATTTCAAAGACCTTTGCAATGACGTATATAAGACCATAGTAAGTTGGACCTACAATGAGTCAAAATCGGAAAAAATATTTTTTAACCCGAATTTTTTTTTTCAGAAAAATTTTTGTTCGCTAAATTTAAAAAACTAAATTTAAAAAACAAAAAAAAATTTAAAAAATTTTAAAAAAGAACTCAAAAAAAATTTTTTTACAAAAAATTTAAAAAAATTAATTTTGTTTACCTAAAAATATTTAAAAATTTTATTTTCAAGTATAATTTGATGAAGGGTATGTAAGATTCGGCACAGCCGAATATAGCTCTCTTAATTAATGATGACTTGAATGATATAATAAAGAATTAATTCTATAAAGAATGAATTATCAAAGGAATGAATACAATAAGTTTGAAGTAATAAAGAATTAAGCCTATGAATTAATTCGCAATGAATTCTTTAATAGAATGGTTAAGAGATAAAATTATCAGCCCAATTATGAATAAAAATTCCCTGGGAGTTTTTTCCCTTTTCTCATTTTTCCTATTCAAATTCAATGGGAAAAAACTCCCGGGGAACAAACCCCCGCGGAATTTTTTATTAATAATTGGGCTGTATATTTGTTTTTTAAATATTCATTATCAAATCTGAAATGAAATATGTCCTCCTCTACGATTCGTTCATACATCATTTTGCAATTGGACCACCAGTTTAGAAGATTCAGATTTTTAAGATTGACCGCACTGTGCGATAGCCGGTTCTATGCACCGGAATGACTCAAGTTCACTCAACTTAGCAACCACTGCTGCTACAACAACGAACCTTAATATTATGTGGAACCGCGCAAATTACATTAGTTTTTGTCACAAAATCTGTTTATTTTTTTCTTCCAGAGCCAAGAACAATGTATACATTTTATGGATTTGTAAACTTTTAAATTACCGCAAATAAATTTCAATAAAAAATAGAGGAAAAAAAAAACCAAACGTTTGCAATTTCTAAATGATTTAATTTGCCATTTTGTGTTTTGTTTGTTTTCCAAGAAGATCCACTTACGTTTCTAGATGAATTGATATCTTTAACGTTTATAACAAGTATCGTAACAAGTGTCGTAATAGAACAAATTCTCAATATTTTTTTTCTCTTGTGGTTGAATAATAAATATAAAACAACTTAAATCACTGCCAATTGGAATTGTTTAATAGCCTTCGCCGTGATAATGAACAAAATGTTGATGTACGCGAGTGTTTATTATTTTAGTGTTTTTTATTCTTGTGTAGATTTGTATGTTTTTTTGAGATTTTTTTTTTGTCTGTTATTTTATACAGTTTTATATCTTTTCTCACTTGGACGAGTCCGTTGGGATTTTTGTTTTTTCGTACTTTATTTGATTGTTTTTTATTTTTTTTTGTTTGAGACAGTCCATCCCATCTGTCTTTATTTGTGGTTAGTATTTTTGTTTGTTTGTTATATGTTGAATGAATTTGTTTTAATTTGAATAAGTTGTTTTCATTTTGGGTTGGCAATTTAAGTTTGTAAAGTCATCGTATGTTTTTCTGGTAGTTCAGCTAAAGAATAGTATTAGTTCAGAATTTGTCATATAAGTAAGATTTACTACTTTACAGGTCTAGTTTAAGGAACTTTATTTTGTCTTTAAATACAAAATTGAGGAAACAATTTAAAAATTATAGATTTTTTGCTTTTAAAATACATATGGCAATTCTGTACGATCCCGGGAATTTTTTGCTTTTCAAAAATCATGAAAATATACATATTGTTACGAAATTGCACTATCAATTTGAATTTAACAATTTTAACACGGGTTTCACATCCACCAGCTTTTGTATATATTGTCATAAGTGGATACTTGGCACCACAGTGCTGTCAACATTAACTGTTAAAGCAGCTAACATTAAGACTGCTAAAAACTCTAGAAATAGAACATTCTAGTTTTGTCCGTTAGATAATTCATGAAACTTCTAGAAGATGGCAGTGTGTATATAAATAGGTACGGAGTATTGTGAGTGAGACAACATCAAGCGAATAAATAATTTAAGTAGGTTCTAAAACCGTATTTGAAGTGTGTGTATTCCTTTCAATTAGAAGAGTATATTTGTATAAAAACACAGAGTGACTATTTAAACTGTTGTTGTGTAAATTTGAATAATAAATAAAGAATTGTTACAATTTAAAACTACTAAACTGCTTTTATTTACAATTAGAAGAATAAGGTTTATTTAAAGTAAATAAACCACCGTTTTTAAAAGGTAAAAACGTAACAATATTTACAAAATTTTTCCTTTAAAAGCTCTTTAGCTTAGAAATCTTAGCCTACCTTCCCCGTAAAATTTTATAAATCTCATTTTAAACTATCACTTAAGAAAATTTCCTTAAGAAATACAAATACATACTACCGTTTATAGTCGAATGAACATACGACTTTTAACATTTTATTTTATAAGTTTCTGTAGTTCATAAATCACTTAAATGTAGACATTTTTAAGTTCACTTGAACTCACAATGAAATACAATTTTGTGGTATTGTAATGAATGAATGAATGGTAAGTTACATTTGTACATATATATTTTTTAAATGATTTGTAGTTATCAAAATTTTCATTCAAGCAATAAAAACAAAAACACTTGTATAAATTGTTGTGTAAATTTATACACACGTGATATTTATAAAAACGAAAAAAAATACATGCATTCGTACAAATGTACTTAATTAATATTACTTTTTGTTGGTGTATGAAATTAGGGCATTAGAGAAAATATATACACCTCTCAAACGTTTTACAAATTATGCATTAATTAGAATAGCCATCCCCATAGTGATAAGAGTACATATACAGTAGTTCAAAATATAATGGAAACTCTTTCAAATATTCAATTAATGGTCAAAATTAAATTGATATTAACAACAAAAAAAAGTTACAACACATAACTGTTCAAAAAATACTTATTCCGCCTAATTATGAAATAAAAATTCCCCCGGAGGTTTTTTCCCTTTTCTCATTTTTCGTATTCAAATTCAATGGGAAAAACTCCGGGGGAACAAACTCCCGCGGAATTTTGTATTAATAATTGGGCTGATTATTGGCTATTGTGAATTTATATCAACTAATTTGACTTTTCGAATTTATTTATTTTAATAGGTACGAGGGTGGGTCAAGAAGTCCGTGCCTTTTTGAATGAAACACAGGTTTTTGGGCCTACGTACTTTGTACAATGTTTCTCCAATTGTTAATCCCTTCCAAAAAATAATATTTGATGAGTTCATCAAAATTAGTATTTTTTGTGAGATGATTTCATGTTTGTACGGCCACAATGAAATTCAGTAAACCAATATTTTAGCATTAAATTTTATGGTGCAGATTTCCCATAGAGTATTTGAGTGCCCCGTTAGACTGGACGATAGTGTGCTTGACTATCAATCTGGGGGTTGCGGGTTCGATTCCCGCCAGAGACTCTGGGTGTATCTGCAGACAAGCAAAACGCTTCGCAGTTTGTGTTTGTTTTCAAAAAAAAAAAAAAAAAAAAAAAAAAGATTAGACTTGGTTTGAGTCAATGCTCAATGGCTGTCAAATACAAACTAAATGACGCAGATTGTTCAAATTTGACGGAGTCCACTGACAGATGCCTGTTGACAGGAGCCGTCTTGTACTTCCAGTTAAGAGGCGGGCAATTTAAAAAGTTTCAGACTTATTGACCTATCTTCGTACATATACCCAAAAATAATCATCATGTTTCAAATCTATTGTATTTTTAGTTTTTTCTTTTAAATAAAATATGTATAAATAATATAAAACGTCAAATTATTTGAAATGTAATAATTCACAATAATCACCGAGTACATTTTATCGAATTGTTTAAATTTAGTAATTTAAATCAACAAAATTCGATTGAAAACAAATTCGGTTGTGAGTACGACTCTGTTTTCTCTGTGTACTTAAATTCGATTAGAGTATGAAAACCCCTTTTCGATATTCCCAACCGACAAACCAGGAAATTCAATTAACAATTTGTTAAAATTATTTGAAATTTTTAACAAATTGTTAAAATTGTTTGAAATTTTTTGGGAAATAATCCTAAAAGTATTAGATAAATTTTTGTCATGATAAACGTCAAAATTGTTGTCAAGATAAAAAATTATCAGGTATGGTCTCCATTTATTAGTATTATTGTTTCGTT
The DNA here is from genome assembly GCF_958450345.1 of Calliphora vicina. Classification (NCBI taxonomy): domain Eukaryota; kingdom Metazoa; phylum Arthropoda; class Insecta; order Diptera; family Calliphoridae; genus Calliphora; species Calliphora vicina. The sequence continues at coordinate 54,674,825 of NC_088781.1, read as the reverse complement.
ATGACAAAATTGTTGGTGCTTTTGCTCAATTTTATCTTGATAACAAACGTTGTTTATTGTTATGCTAAATATTTGTCAAGTATAGACAGGAGGTAAAACCTATAAAAATAAAGTATAAAAAATTAACAAATAAATAGATGTTAATCAAGACACTTTTTTATCATAAAATTAGAAATGGAAATGTGCATTATTTATACTCGTATACATATATTGTTTCATTTTATTCTTTATGTCACTAGATATTTTTCAAACCATCAAATCAATTTTGTTTTCATCTCAACGAAATCTTCGGCTCACATCAACAGGCATTGGTCCATATTTATACCGCTTTGGATTCCTTATTATAGTATTCCTATGTTGAGATGATCCTGCTAATTGTTAATTTAGTAGAGGATATTTTTCGATGTTACTTTTCTTTAAAAATAAAGATTTGTGTGTTATAAATAAACAAATTCCTAATAAATTCAATAATATTATTTTTATTTAAATGCATTGCATCTGTTAATAGTTTCAGCTCCTCTAATCGAATTATTTATTTAATTTGGTTGCGATCACCAATATGTAATGAGGCATTCAGCTACCAAACAAATTTGATTGGCGAAAAATTCGTGTGTGACAATTAATTTGTTTTCTCAGTGTATGAAAACTGCTTATTTGAAAAAAAAATTTGGACTAAAGGAAAGAACAGATTTTTTTAATATTTCCCGGTAATGGATAATGTCCGGGAAATTAGGTACCCGATTCGGTTATCCAACAAATTTGTTAAATACATTACTAATTAGTCAAGGTAACCACTTTTCACAGCACTAATACAGATAGTGCCATAAATGTCTACATAATATCGCTGAAGATAAAAATGAATAATGAGAAACCCATCAGTTAATGTAATAAACATTCGTTATCCGAAAACATGAACCAACTGATATCAAATGTAGAATGGAGATAAAGAAGATATTATAAAAAAGTTTTCTAGAATTGAGTTTATAGTAATCCCATTCAACGAATATTTAACTATTTAATAGAGATATTCTCGTCACAATTTTTACCCTTGCGAAAATGGTAACATTCCCATAATCACAACAACAACATACATGATACGTATGCTTGCTGTGATTGTGCGAAATTTAGCATTTTCGTAAGGAGACGTGAATTATTTAAATATAAAGAAAATATAAACTGTTTTTATACCATTTTCCAAATTATATTCAAATTAAATGACTTTGGGGTAAAATTGTTTTCTTTAACAACTTAATAACAGCAGTTATTTTTAAATTATACACAAACTTAAATAGTTTTCTTTTTTCCTACAAAACTACAAACTGCCAAAACCCCCCAAAAAAGGATACCATAAACAAATTTAATGAAATGTCAACATTAGAAATAAAACTGAACTATACCAAACAAAAAAGTAATTTAGTTGGAAAAATATAATTCATACAAATTATAACTAAATTATATTTACCCACATTTGTGCATTCATTCATTATATTATGAGAAATTGATTTATATGTATATTTTTGTTTATTACTATTTTGTTGGTCATATAGTACATACATATAGAAGGAGGAAGGATGGGTATAATAAATTATAGCAGTAATATGGCTGAACAGAATATAAATACAAACTGAAAATAATTCTACTACATGCTACTAGCCTAGAAACACTTAACAATTCCCAGCAATGTGTGTCATAAAATACAAATGTTGAAACAGAATTTAAACGTAAACTTTTAACCCTTAAAAATATGTACTATAAAGCAAACAGAGATTTGAGAGTTAAAACTAGTACGTGCATGCAACCTAAAACTAAGCAACCAAACCAATTCAACACCTGATCCAAAATTGGATAGTAAAAAAAAAATAAAATGAAATAAAAGAATACAAAAATGTAATTTATATATATTATTTTTTTGTTTTTCAAAACTTTGTCCTTCGAGGATTATAGCGCTAAATTGGCCTTGAACTTTAAATTGAAAGTCATAAAGAAAACACACAGCAACATACTATTGCAACAGAGATACTGTGGCTGTTACATACTACTGCCACTGCATACTCTTTTACTACTTCCTTTATGTAATATGTACAACATTATACAGTGTGGCAAATGTTAAGGGAATTCAGGAAATATTTTTACTATCATACTTAAACCAATTATTTGTTTGCACTCTATTCATCAGAATGTATATTACAACCGGTCTGTCTATTGGACAGTTAAAGGATTTTAAAGTTATTACGACGATTTCGAGTGGATTTCGAGTCCCACCAACCGGTAAAAAGCGAACCACCACTGTATAAACGAATTACTTGAACTTCCTTTCAGGACTGTCAAGACATTCAATGAAGAGACGGTTGGTGAAATCTCTGATTCCATTAATGTCAAGATAGGAAAGGAAATACAATATATAGGAATTACTTATATTAATTGCAATGAAATTAGCTTTAAATATTTAAAAAAAAATCAATTGCAATTTTTGCTAGAATATGATTTCTGTCATATGACCTGCAGCTCGTTTCGGAAGGTTAAATTTTTGATATATTTGAAGCAGTAACACAACTTTACACCGGATGTAGCTGGATCTCAACAATGATTTGAAGATCCATGTTTAATTGATGAGCCATTCAACAAAAAAATCATTACTGAATGCAATTTCTTTTAAATATCGAGATCCATAGCAATCTATTTGTTGGGTCTAATCAAAACAATTTACATGTTTAGCGCAGGCATAATTTTATTCATAATGAAATGACAAAAACTATCCATATTTAAACATTCCCAAGACAGCCGGTTCTACGCACCGGAATGACGAGAGTTCACCCGGCCAAGGACTCAACTCAGCAACCATTGCTGTTACAACAACTCATAAAAGTTCTTTGACTTTAAAAACAGCTGGATTTAACAATATTCTAAAGCTCTAACCCGGTTTCTCTTAATCTGACTGAAATATTTGGACTTCCAGATATATGATTCTAGTGTTATGGCCAAGAAAAAGAGATTAATGAGATAATATTCAAATCTGAGTAAAATCAATTACTGGATCGCTTAAAAAACAATTTTTATGCTTTTTGCAGCGTTTCTATAATCTTTTAAAGATATCTCTGTAAGCAGTTTCTGTTGCATCCGAATCAGATAAAATATTGTTGCATTTAACTACTAGCATGTGGATTACAACGACGAAAACAGAAAACCTATCTTTTCCCAAAACGTTTGCCATGTTATTCATACACAAACTATCTAGTATTTGTAAATGAAAAGAAAAATCTAATCTATACAATTTCACTTTATCTTTGACCACCGTTCTTTTGTGGTGGCTTTGGTAGCAGCAGTTGTACAAAAAAAAGTAAATAAAGAAACGATTTATAGCTTTTAAAAGACAGAATTTTTGCAGTGCAGTGCCAAAGTAAAATAAAATTCAGTATGTTGTGTGGCAAGAAAAGTTGTCAAATTAGTTTAACAAAAAAAAATTTAAATTTTTAAATGACACACATACCAGCCAGCCCTACTTTAAGAATTGTTAACGTTTTTTAAATAAATAATGGCACCATTCAGTTGTGGTTCTTTCTATAACGTTGTGAATCTCTGTTATATTGCTAAACGAATTTTATTTAAATCGATATGATAGTTTAAAAATTTTTTCCATAACAAACAAATAAACCATTAAATTTAAATGAAATTGTTTTTTTTTAAAAAAAGGCTTTAAACCTAAATGGTAGTTAACATGCAGCCTGTAGTAAATAGTCTTGTATTATATATTTTATCTTTTAATAGAACATTTTTTATTGTTTCCATGCACGCCATAGTTACCAAAATGTTCAAAAAGAAATGGAAATAAATTGTGTCTGTAGTTCTTGAATATTTTAAAAGATGTTATTTAAAAAAATAGGGGGTGTTTTGGTGCATAGAGTTTGTTACTTATGTAATAAATCGATTTAAACTTAAAATTGCTATAGAAAATTATAGTAAACTTATATAAGATCGATCCTTAAGTTATCTGTCAATGCAATTATACATATGTTCGCAAATTCGAAATTAAATTCATAGTTATGTTCGAAAAATGTTTAAAGCTGTTAAACAAATCTCTAGATCATGTATAAACCTGAAAACATAGAGAACATAGAGCGGAAACTCGAAAAAAACTCAAACAAAAAAATTACTCAAAAAAGTTACACATACGAGTGTTGTTTTTGTTTTCACATAGTTTTTTTTTACTAATACATTCTCACCACTTAGGTTTTTGACAACTGAGTTAGGTCTTTGACAGGATAGTTTCCGCTCTATGTGTTTTCTCTATGCCTGAAAACAATATTCCTTATGTATTTCCGAAAATTCGAACATATGTTGGAAAATTTTCTAAAGCTGTAGAAATAGTCTCTAAATCTTGAGGATTCTTAAAAAAGATAATATTAGATTTATTTGACGCCAATTTCGTACTTTTTCCAATTTCGAACATTAATTTTTTTTTAAAAAAAAATTAAAAATTTTCCGGAATTTTTAAAGTGTTTTCAATGTCGTTTTAGAATATGTATAAGCTTTTTAAAATATGTTCGAAATTTTAAATTATAATTTTAAATATCTGCTCTAAAAAGAAGAAAATAAATTTATAGTAAAAATGAAGAAAATGAACTTTAAATTAAATCAAAATATTTATCAGAATCACAGAATCACTCACGTATTAGAAGTGAATACTATACAACTGAAGTAAAAAATTAAATTCTATAAATACATTATTTTAATATTTTCTTTCATATAAAACAAAAAAAAACTGAAAACTAATAACAATTTCCCTATTCCTTGTTTATTTTCAGATATAATATGCCACTTAGGAATGACAATATAATGCCATATAAATTTTTAAAATTACACACAGAAAAATGGAAACAATATCCAAGATTTCCCTGATATTGGTTCTATTCCTAATTGTTGACTTCAGTCGTTTAACAAATTATAGATCATCATCGTCGTCATCATCATCGTTTGTGGTACAAGCGTCCACCACTAAATTAGAGTTACAACAACAAGAACAGCAGCAACAAACACAAATACAGCACACGAAAAATCATGAAATTAATAAGAATGATTTAAAAACAACATCATGTATTTCAACACTGGCTAATGATCCGTCGAGCCTACTAAAGCAGCAACAACTACACCACAAGCAGCAGCACCAACAGCAACTACAACACACTAAAGAGAGTTTGGGATTTTTAGAGAAATTTTTCCAACATCCTTTGGCTGCTATTGGTATAGGCAAAGATGACGGCGGCTCATCGGCCGACACCATAACTGATGATATAGAAGATAGAGATATTTTATCTGATTATCAAGATGATATTATAGGTTTCAATACACCCCCAGCGGGTGTGGCTGAAAAAGACAATGTCTTTAAATTATTTTGTGAAAACACTTCGATACCCAACGTAAATGAAGAGCTAAAAGCTAAAAAATACATTAAATACGCTCACATAACACTGCACCATTGCTACGAAGGTTCCCAGTCAGCCGGCCAGCAGGATGTCTATTTGCAAATCCAACAATTGGAAAGTGTGCACAGCTTACATTGGACTTCATCAAGGGTAAAAGATCATCAAATACAAGATCTCTTTAATAATTATGAAACAAATTTCGATAATTTGGAATCTTTGGACTTGACGGGCAATGAATTAGTTTGCATAGAATGGGTGCGGCCGCGGGTGGTAAGGCGTCTAAAGGTACTTAAGCTAACGGGCAATGACATCAATACGGAATTGTGTGACTTTTCACCACTGCACCATGCTAACCATTTGATTGAATTACGCTTGGATAATAATCGTATGCACGTATTTAATGGCAAATTTCTAAGTAATTTAAGTGAACTGAAAGTTTTAAACATGACGCAAAATGTCCTGACCGATCTTCCGCGCAATAGTTTCGATGGGGTCTTCAAACTGCAAAGATTACATGTGGCCCACAACAGACTAAAGGCGTTGCCCTTTCAACTGTTTCGCTCTATGGGCGATTTACAGATACTCAATTTGGCCGACAATCAACTGTTGTCTTTTCCCGATAATTTCTTTGCCTCGAATGGCGAAATGCGCATACTGCAGTTGCAAAGAAATCAACTGCAAATGATCAATAGAAATTCCTTTTATAATTTACAAAAATTGTTACATTTAGATTTGTCGGAAAATCAAATCGCCACTATTGATCGAAAGTCATTCGATTCGTTAAGTAATTTAATAACCCTGAATTTATCCTCGAATTCTTTAACTACAATCTCCTCCATACTGTTCCACCCGCTACAGCGTCTGCAACATTTGGACCTGAGCAATAATCGATTTACCCAACTGCCAAGTGGTGTATTTATGCATCAGAGAAATTTAATTTCATTGCGTCTCGAACATACGCCCATTGAAAAGATAAACAATTGGTTATCACGCAATGACAACACATACGTTGATCCCTCGGTCCTAAAACATTTAACTTATCTGTCGCTGCAACACAATCACCAATTGAAAACGTTGTCCAAGACTTTGTTCTTGAATGCGCCCAATTTGAAAATACTGCTCTTGGCCCACAATGCTCTGCAACAACTGCCGGCGGAGGTATCGTCCCTGCATCAACTGGAACGTCTCAATGTTGGCCATAATAATCTTTCCTTTTTACCTGAAACTCTAAGTTATTTGCCTAATTTACGTAACATCAATATTTTAAATAATGATTATATATGTGACTGTAAACTCTACTGGTTGGCTTCGTGGTTGACATCCACCAACACTAGTCTCCGGATGCACAGACGTTCGGTGAACTCTTTCTCCCTGATTGAAAATCACAATGAGTTTTCGTCGTCCGAAAAATCGGAGGACCTGGACTTGTTGATTTCATCGTTGAAATGTCTGCACGGCTATCCGGGTGACATGATAACGGTGTTGAAAAGTTTAAATTGTACAACGCCGCGTCTGCAAAGTTCGACGTCTGTTAAAATGCATGAATTACATTCGACTGCCAAGTTGGACTGTTTATTTTCGGGCAGTCCTTCACCAGATGTTATATGGGTAAGTTAGACGTATTATTTGAATATTTTTCTTTTTTCACGATAAACTACAATTATTATATATAGCATACACATAATTTGTTTCTATTGTAATTTATTTTTTAAATAGTATTTTTGATAAAATGCTGCATAGGATATTAATGGAATACATACCTGTTTAACGGAGTTTGGTTAAATATAATAATTGTTTATCAATATTGTTCTTTATATATACATATATACTAGCTGCAGCCAGCAAACTTTAAAGATTTTTTAGTTTTATTAGAAACTTTATATATTTATACAATACTATATAAATACATAACATCCTGCCGGACCCATTCATTGATAACAAATTTTCTCATGATAAAATTTACATTTAGAATTTCTGTCAAATCCCAATGAAGATAATTTTGTTTAACCCTAACTTGACCTAAGAGTTTAATGATGTAAATCTAAGCACAATAGCTTTTATTGTTCCGAAGATCGGTAGCTAATTCGTACTGGATAAGGGATCGAATATTATTAGCCCTTCGCCATGAGTGGCAAGGGTATATATAAGTTTGTCATTCCATTTGCAATTTCTGTATTTATCATTTGCAATCACACAAAGTACATATATTCTGGATAGTTACAGATAGCGAAGTCGATATAGCCATGTACGTTTGTATGTTGAAATCAACTTTCCGCAGCCCCCATACAACTTACATACATGATTCATACATCAATATATCCGCTATAAACCCTGTTCGGTTGCTATTTAAAATCGAAAAATGGCTGAGATGTAAGAAAACACCAGGACAACATCGATTTTTGACTTATTTTTTATCTTTATCCCCTTATGGTTTCCACAAAGCATCTCCATCTTATACGATTTGTTTGCAGTTGCCATTAGAACTAGTCTATTGTATCAATTTCGTTAAACGGTTGTTGTTCCTGCTAAGTAGATGATTGGACTGCTGAAGCGTGTCCAAGGATACAGGTACGATGTTGCCATAAGATCCAGTCTATTGTTATTTTTTGCCTTGTGTCAGTTTCGTTAATCGGTTGTTGTTCCAACTAAGTAGATAATTGGTCTGCTGTAGCTGGTCTAGGATAATGGGGCTGCCATCTGTTGTTGCCTAGAAACAACAACAAAGACAATATGGATATATAATAATAGATATTTCAAAGACCTTTGCAACGTCACAGTAAGTCGGACCTGCATAGGGTCAAAATCGGGAAAATATTTTTTAACCCGAATTTTTTTAACCAAAAATATTATTATCATAAACTTTGTTTCACTAATAAATTTAAAAAAAAAATTAAAAATTAAAAAATAACATTAAAAAGTAAATTTTAAAAAAAATTTCCCCTAATATTTTTTTCATTAAAATTTAAAAAAAAAACAATTTAGAAATAAAAATTAAAAAAAAAATTTTGGGTTTACCAACAAATATATAAACTTTTTATTTTAAATTACAATTTCGTGCAGTATATATAAGATTCGGCACAGCAGGGTATATAAGATTCATTTTGATAAGAAAATCATTAAGAAAAAAACATTAATGTAAGAAAATTGTAAATAAGTGGATGAAAGAATGACAGCAGTAAGCAATATGTCAAAATGAAAAAGTATGTCCTTCGTGAAAGAGGGGGACATGAAGAAAAGAATGAAAAAGAAAGGTAGTGTCTTAGAGAGCCAGCAACACTCCCCAATTTACAGCCAGCAACACTCCCAAGTTCATCTAAAAATCTGTTACCTAGCGATTTAAATCTATAACTGTAGTCTCGGACAGTTACACTGCACGAGACTCTACATCCCCACACACCCTACAAAAATCCTGTGTGCTATTATCCCATTTTCCTATGAAGGCCCCAATTGAGCAGTGTCCGGTTATCACTCCTACTAGAATTCTAAAACTACACCTATCCAACCCAAAAAAGGCATTTGACACTTGACAATCCGTCCTATTATTCCAGGATTGTTTGGTGGAGTCACGAAATCTTTACAATATTAGCCTGTAGTATTGACAAATCGGAGGTCTAACTCCCCGTTCCCTAGTACTATGCCATCTAGATTAACATAGACTATATGGATATCTAATGATAGACATATTAAATATCTTACGAGAAGTTTATTTTTCTTCAGCCATTTGATATCTTCATTAGAAATTATCTGCCACATTCCTTAAATCATTTGCCTTAACGCCTCATTGTAACATATTTCTGAATTGATTTCTGAAGTCATTAACGGTATTCAATCTCCAAGTTCCCCATTAACATATTTATACCTTCTATTTACCCAAGGATTCTTTGAGATTCATGATTTTATAGCACGACCGTATGTGAAATTTATTTCTCTTCAACCATTTGAAGTTTCTCTTTTAAAAATTCCATTTTATGCGATAGAAGATCAACTTAAAATCTCAAATTTTACTCAATTTAAATGATTCCATTCCATAATCGAATTTGTGTTTCTAAGAAAAGTTTAAGTCTTGAACTTGTTTGAATCTTAAACTTAAAGCTTTGACTATAATATATTCATAATGGGATAATGATTCTGTTTTTCAGGTAACGCCAACAAATAAAATTCTACGTTATCATGCCGATCCCGATAAACGTCCAATAATAATCAATCACAACGACAAAGAATTGGGTAAATTTCAATTTAACAAACTGACCGGAGATGAGACAACACTGAATGTTAGTCTGCAACGGCCAGATGCCAAAGAGCGTGTGGCATTGATAGAGAATGGTTCGCTGTTGGTCAGCAACATAACGAGACGTGATAGTGGCCTTTATACATGTTATGCTTACAATGTTATGGGAAATGCTTCAGCATTTATAAGGTAAATCATAAATAAACACTTTATACTGTAATATAAATTTTAAATTACCAAATATGTAAATAATATTGAATGTGTTATTTTTTCTCTCCATTATTTTAGACTACAAATAGATCCTATTGTTTTTTATCGCGTTAAAATTGGTAGTTTATTATCGGGTATAGCGGCGGCTACATCATTTTTATTATTAACCTTAATTGTGCAAGGATTAAGAGCCATAATCAATAAGTTGGTGACATTAAACATAAAATCCAACAAAAATCATTAATAACTTATTAATATCATATTGTTTGTTAAATTTGTAGATATCGTTTTTGTGATAAATTCTTCTGTTGTGCATCTCGTAGCAAACGTTCACCTAGATCGAAACAAATTTACGCTATGCTCGACAGCATAGAGACCTATAAGAGTCAACAGTTGGAAAAGCTCAGAGAAAATTACGCCCAACAAGTAAGTTAATTAAAATCAAAAAAATATTACTTTACTTTAAAATGTATTAATATTAAAATGTTTTCTTTAAACTTGTAGGTTCATCGTATACGTGAAAATTGCACACAACAAGTGGAATGGATACAAAGTAGTTACACATCTCAGGCGAAACATTTAAAAGAATTCCGTGATATTGGTTCAAATCATTTAACATCACTTAAAGATCAGTATTATGATCAGGTTTGTGTTTTCTTAATTATATTGTATTAAATTTAACACTAATTATTTAAATTTAATTAATTTAAAGGTGAAAAAGGTTCGTGACTACTCGACTGGCCAATTGAATTGGGTACGTGAGAATTATGTCTTCCAACGCAATAAAATACGTAAATTTAGTACCCATCAAGTGTTGCGTTTGCGCGAAGGCTACAAATATCAACAACAAAGCCTTAATAAAGTTTTAGAAAATTTACCCAGCTTTTATTTTGAAAATTGTCGTGGCCGTGGCGAAGAAGATTTTGCGGAAGGTAAGCTTTGAATATATCAGTTTTAATGAAAAAAACCAAATTTTGTTATTAATCTTTGTTTTATTTTTCAATACATGTCTGTTTTCAGACATTGATTTTTACTTCAAACAAAAAATGGCGTCCACAGATCCACACCTGCACTATCATTTCCGCTATGCGAATCATAGTCATCCCCTTGCGTCCTTACACAATTCATTCAATTCCAAAGATGTCAAAGATTTACAACTACTTAAAACCAAACTAATGGCAGCCAATAATTCAGCAAGCAAAGCTTCCATATACTATACACCACCGGAGGAAGAAGACAGCCTAAGACACTCCCAATTGAATTTACAAACATCTCCCATACACATCAACTACATCAATGAGAATCTCGAACATAAAAAACTAGAAATGCTGGACTTTAAAATGCATCCCAGATCGTTTTTACTCAATACTCCCATACATTTGGAAAGTCCCACCACCATTAATAACTTGGAAAGTATGGATGATACGACACAAGCTTTGAATCAATTGAAAATCACAGCAGAACATCCAATTGGTGCCGGCAGTATAGAGGATAATCATTATGCAGCTACAATGGCAGATAAATTTGCGTCAGCAAGTGGCAGTAATAGCAAACAAAGACATTCATCATTTTACGAAGGTAGGTACAAATAAAAAATATCAATCACGTTGAAGTAATTGATGATTTTTATCTACCCCTCCCCCTTTTAGATTGTGCAACTGGTGATAGTAATATAGAACTAAATGAAATTCATGATTACAAGGATACAAATGATGTTAAAAATTCCAAATCCTGTCCGGTCATTTATAAAGTTTCTAAACAAAACGATGGCACTACCGTTCATGAACTACTCAGTGAAGATTTGCGTTTGCGTTTAAATAAACCCTCTCAAGAGACCCAGCAACAAGAGACACCTTTACACCATAAACCCCTAAAAGAAACAGAAAAACTCAATATAATTTTAGATGAAAATGGTAAATCTAAATTATATGATGTCTCGGTGGCAGCTGCATCAAAATCTGAAAACAATAAAAAAGACATGACGACAACATCTAATGCCAGCAACAAATTTGATTTGTCACTGCAGCCATTATCTACTTTGACAACAGCAGCAGCAGCGTATGATCATCCCCTTAGAAAAGATTATGATAGTTTCAACTATAGAGATGATTTACCCTCAACTTCGGCCTCAGCATCTGCCTCCATTGCCTCATCCCTAACATCCCCCTCGTCTCCATCAGCACCCTCATCGCCCACTTCAACGTCTTGTAATGAAGATTAGTGTAGCTGTTTAGTATAATTTTTGCAGATTACAGTAAGATTAGAGAGATTTTTTCGGTTTTTTTGTTGTGTTGTCTTTTAAATCATTATTTTTTCAAACTATCTTTAAGAGAAATGCAAGTAAAAGATTTTTTAAAACCAATGGACATTAATGGAAATATACACACATATAAAAAAATATATTGTTTAAAAATTATTAAAAGTATAAAAAATAAAACTTAGTGAATGAAAACAAAAAACAAATCAAACAATACTAAAAATATATACCTACATTATTATCTTTTATGCTGCATATAAAATAAATAAATAAATATAAAAACGGCAAGTAAAATAAATGTTTTAACTTCCTGTGTCGTATTTAAAACAGTACATTAATTAGTTTTGAAAGTAGATTTTAATAATCACAAGTATAAAACAAAAAAACATCAGCTGTTAACCCAAACAAATTAATTTGGAAAATTAACTAAAATTAAACTAGAAGAAAAACCAAAATTTGTTAGTAATTCTTTCTTGGCACGTAGCCTTGGCAAAGAAAGTTAGTTACACCTACATACATGCATATAAAACAAAATATTTATAAAATATAATAATTTTGTTAGATATTTCCATTTAGTAATGGAAATTGCTGCAGGTTCATTTATTAAAACAACAAACATTTTTTAACAAAAAAAAAATTAATAAATAAAAAAATCAACATTATGGAAAACAATCTCATAATCATTAAACAAAATATATCATTGTGATTTTTAAATAAACCTCCCCTGTTTTAAAGTAAAATACAAAAAATTAATAAAAAAAAACCTTATAAACATACATAAGTACATAAATAAGTGATGTGTTTAATGAATTAAAAAATAAAAAACCTAAATAAATCAATACAAAAATTATATAAAACGAATAGAATTCATTGAAAATTTATAAAGGCAAATTAAATATTCTAACGAAGCTAAATATTAAAAAAAATGGCAAAAGAACATTATTAATACAAAAAGAAATGTATAACATGTGTCTGATAAGAAATTTAAAACAACAATAAAGAAAGTAAATTATTTCACATTTCAAAAAACATTTTAAAAACAATCAAAAGGTGTTTTAATTTAAATAAAGTCCTCTACTCGGTATCTCACATTGGTTCATATTACATAGTTAAATTTGTTTAAATGAAACAAACCAGAACATTAGGCGGGAAATTAACCCACAAACATTTTTGTTTATAAAAAACAAATATCGAAATCGTGGTATATGAACAGTACTAAGTTCTATACCGGGTATAGGCAACAGTCTTTACAAAAACGAATAGTCATGTGTCCATAGAATATCTGTGTAATTCGATTCGAAGGAATATATTTTCGAAATACAGTGCACTCGCGATAATATGAACTAATTAAAACCAGGCCAGTTTACTTTTGCAAGATTGTTCGTTCATATTTGCGAATGGCATCTAATTTCAATCTACAAACATTTTTCCAATAAAAATAAAAGTTTCTTATGTTAAATGTTTTATTTACTGTTTATTGGATTTAAAAAAACAATTTATTTTGAAAAGAGAAAAAAAACTTAAAGTTATGCTATTTCTTTTGTTCAATAATCACCTTTAAAACGGCAGACAATTTAAAGGCAAACAAGTAGGGAAATCCCCAAATTATTATGCAGTGCAATTAGAATTTAACCACTACCCTGTTGATTTAGATTTCAACTGTGTGTAGATAGATAAAATCCGTTAAAAAAACAAAAATAAGCTGTTCACATTTTAAAGCTTTTGCACTAAGTTCATATTGTATAGTAGCCAATGGAAGTAAAAAAGTGTTCATATTTTGGAGTCTGTACAATGCCTAAAAAACGGTTTTCTTTTAGAATCGAATTACAAAAAAACCCCATGGACGCTACGCATAACGCATTTCAACCAACACACTGACGTCGTTATGGATCCAGATACATTAACAGCCCAATTATGAATAAAAATTCCCCGGGAGTTTTTTCCATTTTCTCATTTTTCCTATTCAAATTCAATGCGAAAAAACTCCCGGGGAACAAACTCCCGCGGAATTTTTTATTCATAATTGGGCTGTAAATGAAAAAATATACAGCAAAATTATGAAAAAAATTCCGCGGGAGTTTTTTCCCTTTACTAATTTTTCCTATTCAAATTCTATGTCAAAAAAACGAAAAGGAAAAAACTCCCGGGGATTTTTTTTTCATAATTGGGCTGATAGTAAATTTTAGCATTTTAAAGTATTCAGGTTTAACAAAAATACATTTATAGAAAGTGATTATTGACATTGGCGAAACAATGGAAACTTTTAAATTTCTCTAAGAAAGAAGTCTAAAACAAAAGGGAAAATAAAGAAAATGATGTAAAATGCGTCATGCGTTATTTCAATATTAGTTTTATTTTGATATATTTTTTTTATTTTTATTCGCACAATAAGATTTTTAAATTAATTTAATTGCAAGAGAGTTTTGGAGGTTGTCAATAATCTTAAATTTAAAAAAGTACTGAAACTGTTAGCATTAGGGAAATGAGTTGCTTTATTCCCTCGAAAACCCTCTTATTTCTAAAAAAAACGAAATACTGTTCACTTTTCTGATGAATTCAAATACAATATAAGAGGCAGTGATGGGAGCAAATGGATGGGAGACGGCCGAAGTGAAGGTGGTTTGACCCTAGTGAGTACACAAATAAGACATTAAACTTTGTCGGTGGCAATATTGTGATGTGGGTTTGTTTTCAGGACAAGTTATGGGTCCAATTCATGTCATACAATAGACTATGACTGGAGATAAATACAGATCTATTTTAAACTACGTTTTGTATCCATGCGATGAGGAAAATATGTCCCTAGTTTAGAGATTCCAACTCGACAATGATCCCAAACACACCTTTAGGGTTGTTATCGAGTGGTTACAATCCAATGAGGTATGTAACTGTTTTGAAATGGCCTGCCCAATCGCCAAATCTCAATCCAATTGAAAACCTGTGGTTAATTGTAGATCGGAAAAATACGGAATCAAAATATATACGAAGTAAGGGAATGTCAAAGTATTTTAAAGGACACCATTGATTCTTTAAGTGGTTCAATGTATCGTCGCTGTGAAGCAGTAATAAAAAATAAAATTCTGAGTCACTAATTAATCAAAAATAGCTCATCGATTATTTTCTGAAACTCGTCTTTCTATTAATTTTATTGCTGAATTCAATTGATTTTTTTTCATTTACATTTTATATGCTTTTATTTCTTAAGTTGAATTCTTGAAGAAAAAAAAATAAGGAAAAATAAGCTGAACATTTTGGGCTATTAATAAATTGAGATTGAATTATGAGAATGTCAAAAATTCGTAAATTTTCCCAAAAAATCACAAAAAATATGGCGGCACTCAAAAATAAAAATAAATGGAACATATAAAATTTCCACCCAAAGTACTCGCATGTATAATAAAAACAGCACATAAAATTTTTTAATGAAAAACACTCAAAATTATTTAAAAACTCAGTGATTTTCATACAAAAATTTTAATTTTTTTCTTTCGTATTTCTGAATCAGGCCCTTAAAAAATATCAGGTTATGCTTCTGAATCAGATGATTAATATTTAAAAACGGCTTTTTAAGCAATATCGATTTTGTTGTAAACCGGTTAATTTAAAATATTGATCGGTTAACCTATTTTTTAAATTATCCTTCAATTAATTTTATATTTTCAAACCCTGACTACCATATTATAAAAAAATCCAAAAAATTAATTTGAGATACGGCAACTCTGCTAACAACCGGTCACAGCTGTTTGTGACATTTGTCTTATCAGTAATTTTTTCATTCCTTTAATACACTCTTTCTTCGGCACTTCTTTTTCTGTTGGCCTTTTATTATTGGTTGTTGTTTGTATTCGTATCTCTGAATCAGTAGTGACTTGGAAATGCATTTCATAATTTAATTAGTAATTAATAAATTAGTGAAAATAATTTTTATAAATAGTTGAGTGTAAATATAATAATAAAAGTGGTAATATGAATTACCTTTGTTTAGTCTTAAATGGCGTAATATCGGCGGGCGCCTATTTGATGGCCATACGCATAATTCCACGATTCCGGGAAATGTTCATCAAGGCTAATCTCTATGGTAAAGATTTGTGCAAAAAAGACCAAACTCAAGTGTAAGTATAATTAGGTAACTTAAAATGAATGCAGATAAAGTAACAAATTAAAAATATTTATTTTCTAGACCCGAATCCTTGGGTGTTTTAATTGGTTGCGTTTTTTTGGTGGCCATGTTTTTATTTATACCAGTGCCATTTACACTGGAAGATACTGCCGCCATGGATGTCAACACGGGTGGCAAACCTTCAACATTTCCTCATGAAGAATTTGTTGAGCTTATTGTTGCATTACTGTCAATTTGCTGTATGATATTACTGGGTTTCGCTGATGACGTATTGGATTTGAGATGGCGCCATAAATTAATGTTACCCACCATGGCCACACTACCTTTACTCATGGTCTATTATGTAAATTATAATTCCACCACCGTAATAATGCCAAAATTTGTACGTTCCTTTTTGGGAGAATCTTTAGATATAGGTGGGTTTGTTAACAATCAAAATGCCCAGCTTAAATGTGTAATGTGAATGTTTGTTTTCTTAAAATTTATTTTCAGGTGTCTTGTACTATATTTATATGGGTATGCTGGCGGTGTTTTGCACAAATGCTATTAATATATTGGCTGGTATAAACGGCTTGGAGGTGGGCCAATCTATAATTATAGCTGGTTCAATATTGATTTTCAATGGCATAGAATTATTTTTGGGCCATCAAATTGATAGTCACAAATTCAGCATTTACCTAATGCTACCATTCTTTGCAGTTTCGCTAGCCTTGTGGAAATACAACAAGTAAGTAGAATTTTTTGTTGTAGTGATTATTACACAGATATAGTAGTTATCTTATCAATATGGATTGATATTTTTATTTTTAAATTGGTTGAAAATAATTTGAAACTTATGCTGCAAAATAGGTTCCAAGAACTTCTAAGTTTTGTATATTTTTAAAAGTGTATGAAAGAGTAATTGCGATACTTATTTGATTATTAAAAGCTGGACAAACCAGCTACAAATAAGGACATATTCGAGCGGAAGTTTGGCTATAACCAATTTGTTTGAATGAATTATTTTCCTTATATAAGAAGTTCTTCATATAAAACTTTTTGAAGGGACATAGAAATGAATTCGTTACAAGCGGAAGGCCTTCTGACAGGTAATCCACATTCCTGAGATTACTCGGCCAAGGGCTGCCAACTCAGCAACCACTGCTGCAACAACAAAAGATAATACCTCACATGAGTGTTTGAAATAAAGTTTCTACTTTATGTCAATGAATGGACTGTTAAAAATTTTATTGGCACAAAAGTTGTTATTGAATTAAAAAAGGACGAACATCGAAAATTCTAGTCATATTAATCTCATTAACACTACCTTGACATCATGACTTGATACACCAACGATTAGATACTGAAGTAGGATATATTGCTTCAAAATATACGGATACCGTAAGGGCTTATGGTATGGTGCTGTATATAGTAGACAATATATTCCTTTGTAAGCATTTACTCATACTTAATCAACTTTAAAATAATTAAGAATTAGTTGGTACAACTAATTTTTTGGTTGCTGTCCTGGTCCTTACATTTCAACTATCAATACAAAAGTAGGGTAACGTTTTGGTATTCAAAAGCAAACGGAGCTGAAAAAAGTAAGAAAGCTATATTCGGCTGTGCCGAATCTTACCCTTCACCAAATTATACTTCAAAATAAAAATTTTAAATATTTTTAGGTAAACAAAATTTATTTTTTTTTTCCAAAGTAGTTGTTTTTAATTTTTTTGAAAAAAAATTTGTCCAATAATGTTTTTAAATTTAATTTTTTTTTTTAATTTAACCTTTTTTTTGGTTTTTTAAATTTTTTTAATATGTTTTCAGCAAAAAAAAAATTCGGGTTAAAAAATATTTCCGATTTTGACCCATTGTAGGTCCAACTTACTCGTTGATCGTTGTAAAGGTCTTTTATCTCTCATTAGATATCTATATTGTCTATATTAATAACTTATATATAGGTCAAAAATTTAAGTTTTTCCTTATATCTCAGCCATTTGTGGACCGATTTTCTCGATTTTAAATAGCAACCGAGCCGACTTTTCAAGAAGGTGAAGGGTATAAAAATATAATAAATGTAGCAAAAGTGGTGTAAGTTGAATATACCACTAAGTAAATAGTTTGAGGTTACACCACTTTTGCGCTGATAGCCTCAATTATTCTAAACAAATCCTAGATAGAGCCTTGGGGTATTTATAAGTGAAACTTGTATGTTAAAATATAAATTTCAAGTTAAAAGTGTATCAATCGAATCTACAAATATTAAATATTTTTATAAATTTTATAAGTTTACCCGTTACACTGTGTACATTCTAACACTAACGCCGGTTGCAGTAAATAATAAAAACGAATAAACAATGTAGTAAACAGAAATAAAAAGAAAAATTTAAGGGAAGTAAAATCAGCTGATCAGAAAACAAAAACACAGCTGTAAAACATAAAGTAAAAAAATTAACCCCCACAGACACCACCACAACCGACATCATCAACACTACCTCCGCCAACAACATCAAGTCAAGATACTCAGACTAAAAAAAAACAACAAAAACAATGACAACAAACAGACGGTGAATACAACAACGTAGAACAAGGCACATACAAGCAGCAAAGTATTCTAAAGAAAAGGCATACAAAACGTAAAATGTATAAAGTTTTTTTGTAGTATCTTTACATGGGTGTGTGCTGGAAAAATTAAAATTTTATCGAAAAAAATCTGTATGGGATAAGATGAAAAATTAAATAATAAAACAATTGGATCACAGACAAATGCATTTACGTTTAAGTTCAACGCTGCACAATGGAAGAGATTTGCATGATGTTTCCAAGGAGATGATGCAGTTACTAAAACCTGCTACGCCAACGAATATTAATCAGCAGGTGCATCAGCAGCTGCTGCTGCAAAATCAACACAATCACCAACACCACCACCAGCAGACATTTACAAAAGGGACCTGGACTAAGAGATTTATATTATGGTCGATATTATTAATACAATTTGGATTCATTTTATGTTTTTGGTTGATGCAATTGGGCTTAAGTGATAAACTCAATGAAACAACTGCCACAAACCATGAATTGGAGGAGAATAGAATTAACTTTGTTCAGTCGGAGGCATTGAAAGCTTCAAAGAAGTCAAATGCAGAGGGTAACGTACTAAGGGTAGCAAATTTCCAATGGCCTTCCAGAGATCTGAAATTTCAAAATGAATTTTTGTTACATCAAAACACTTACAATCTTTCGGAAGCTGAAAAGATTATGTTTGGAGAAACATCGCTGTGGTGCTTTAAGGAGGGTACTGTGAATGACACCAGACTGAAAGGTATGGAATGGGATGATTCTAATCCCTGGCAAGAAAATTGCGAATGTTTGCCGGAGTGGCATGGTAGAGATTGTGGACAACCCGAGGTTATTTGGAGAGCCTTATTGACGGCCAAAATGCCGTTTAAAGTAAAAGATCCTACTAGGGAGGAAGCTCACCGTTTGGTATATATGTTGGAAGGTGCTTTTTTGAATTTAGATTTGATGGAATTGCAAATTAAAGCTGTCTCTAAGGTTGTGGACTATTTTATAGTATATTTAAAAACTCATCCTATAAATAACAAGGATCTGAAATCAATTAAATTTAGATTAAAACAAATGTTACCTATGAAAAATTATTTTTTATATCACTGTAAATTACCCTCATATAATAATTGCTCTTCGGCTGAGGCCTATCGTTTGTTTAGGCAACAGCAGCTGCCCACAAATGCTATAAAACCCACGGATATTTTCATTCTTAGCGACGACAAAACCATTTTAGGTCATCGAGCTTTGAATTTTCTTAAATACTATGGCTCTGATATAGCACCTGTCATACAATTTCGTTTGAAATTTACCGTCTATGGATTTTATTGGCAACATCCTCAACAAACACATCTTAATGGTCTCATAAGTTCCTTTCAAAATATCGATAATGCTGATGCAAATCCAACACTATTGCTAACACAAATTACCTCACAACACCATCAACAACAGCCATCTTTGGTAATAGGAGATTTAAATCATTTTGGCGGTTGGTTCTGTAAATACTGCCAAGAACCCGATGAAATTATTGCTGAATTACAACTTTCACAGAGTTCCTCTTATCACAAATTAACCTCAAACCCAACAGTCTCACCCTCCAAGTCAATTCAAAATTCTGTGGTATTTCCTGTAGATCAAAAACATTCTTCTCATATAGATGCAGCATATGTTCAGCAACTTATCTCAACGGGTATTTATCTAAAGGATGGTAAAACACAATTACAAAAGGTACGTCGATTTTCAGATAAATACTATGCCCCTCACTATGCCTCCGAACAAAGCTGGAAGTATGGTCACTTGTTAATAAATATTTATGAATCTCTGGAAGACTTGCTGGCCAGTGATAATGAAGACGAAATGTTTTAAAGTAAGAAATGTAAATATTAATTATTATTTGTTAAAATTAATAACAATCAGTCGTTTCTGTTACTATTGTAACTATTTTGTTATATTTTTTATTAGGATGGCAAACTTTCAATAAGAAGACACAAACAAGAAATTCGTTACTCCGAAATTTGATTCAAATCAAAACACTTTGGTATTATCTAATCGAATTTTTTGTTTGTGTTATTGGAAAAAGTCCTAAATAAAATATAGCTAAATAGTAATAACAATTTAACGAAAATCTTTAGAAAAGATTTAAAATTTATTCAATTAAGCCAAATTATTTAATCGTACAAAAACGATTGAAATTAATTTATTTAAGTGGAATAATTAAGTATTGTAACAAAACATCACTGCAGAATACAGTTTTCGAATTGTATGTGGTAAATTTTAGATACACTTTGAGTATTTTAAACGAATTAGATTTGGACAATACATATTTACTTTTCGCAATTAATATGTATGTATTTAAAGTAGAAAGTTTCAAAAAACGGTTTTCGATAAAAAATAAAATTCAAAATTTTTTTCAATAATAATAAAATTACGATAAAATTTGTTATCTGTTCGATTCGGAATAAATTCTTTTCTTCAATTAAAAATACGTTTTTTTTTGGTGAATATGTCCAAATTTAATTTAAACGTTTTAAGGTCTTAAAGTTTTACCAACCAATTATTATTTCATACTTAATTGAAATAATAATTTCCTGCTGATATGTAACCTACAGCCGTACCTAAATAAAAGCGTTGAGTTTTTTGTCGCTCAGTGTTAACGCTAAAGGGTCATACGTAAACACGAGTGTCAACAATGAAAATTGTAGTTTGTATGTATAAAGAAAATAATAAAAAACGAAAAACCAGAAAATAAGCAAGGACTTCAGTATCGGCAGTTTCTTAATCTGCTGCGGCCAACTTTACTACCTGTCATTCGTTATCGAATGAGCTATCGTATAGATAAATGTTTTCGATATCGAAAATATATAAATGTACTAAATTTATTGATCGATATCGAACGCTATAATCTCAAATAAGAAAATTACGATCAGTTTTAATAGATATCGAATGCGGTAATACGATACCAGCTCTTATTTAGGTATAGCTGTACTCTCAACTGCAAAAACATTATGAAAATTATTGTTTTCTTAAAGAAAATAAAGTAAATGTTCCTTAAACGAATTTTGTAATTAAAAAAATCACAGAAATAATTTATCTCATGTCATCATTAATTGTAATTTATTAATTGTGCCTGCTCTAATTCAATTTATTAATACCTTAATAATCAACCAAAAGTAAGAATTCATATATTTATATAAAAAAATATAAAAATATAGGTCTGTTTTACGATGTCGAAAGAAAAATTAGTCGAAAAAATGTGTTTGAAAAACACTCAGTTTTAAAATTCTTTCGAATAGTTTTCATACAAATTTCGACATCGTGAAACAGGCCTTATATTTGAAATTGTGAGAGCTGAATGGTATCCAAAATTGTCAGTATTAAATATAATTTTTAAACTATGTATCTTCATTTGTCATCAGATATTATAAAGCTAATGTCTTAATCAGTGAACGGCATAAAGAGAACATGTCAAATTTGTGAATAGATTTGTGTATTACACTATTAATATATACATTTTTCATATTTTATGACATTTGTATACAAATAAATAGCCAATCCCGTCTGGCCCCCAGATGAAATGAATGCTTATAACCAGAGCTGTTCGTCATTGCTTACATTTTCAGGATTTAAGTTTAGTCACCAAGTTTGGCTGACTATATATATATGCCTGGATTGCACAACGGGGCCAAATAGTGCAACATTTTTAATTAAGTCGTAATTATGTTCACTCTAAATGGCATGTTACTTTCGATAAAAAAAATTAATTTGTTCACTGCACAGACCTTCTTCTGACAAAGTGAACATGTCGCAACCAAATACTGATCATGCGAAATCAAAATTTTCTGACAGTGGGCATAAACAGTTTAGCATAAAATTGTCATATTTGAACTCATTACATTTTTGTCATTCATTTTCTTATTCCAATATCAATATGGTTCCATTACTTCTCTCACAAATACATATTAAAAACAAGGAATTTAAACAGCTTATATCGCTTTAATTCAAAATCTCAATTACATATCACATAAACAAGAAATATTTATAGTAATAAACCCCTTAAATTGATTCTCATACACAACATATTATTAATTAATCTCTCATGCAACACATAGTACATCATCACATTACCCTTTAAATATTTATAATTATTATTATAGACTTATTAAATGTTAATTGTATTCGTATAATAATAAAAACAAAATCATTGGAAATTAATTTAAATATACATACAAATACAAAATCCCCATGATCTGCCTTAAGTTATATGTATTATTATTATTATTAAACTTAACAATTATAAATTAAGTCTGTGTATAACAAATTTTTGTGTCCTTAGCCTCCCAAAATCTCTTTTTCTCAAACACACACTCAATATTCAAAAACCACACAAAATAAAAAAAAAACAAAACTCTTATAATTTCTTGAAAATAAACCGAATAATAAATGCTGTGATAACAACTAATAAAACAAACATATGTTTATAACATTAAACATACAATTATTTATGTGACTTCATTAATTGTAATTGCAATTATAAACCATTTAATTGGAATTTAAATTAAATATATATGTATTTTTTATTTGAAATAGTTCTGGTCATATTGCAAATATTTATTTCAATTGTGATATTTCTTTTAATTTAAAACAAAATCGAATTTAAATTTATTTTAATAAAAGCATTTGTTAATTTATACACACCGAAAGAAAAACGTAAGAGTAATTAGTAATTATTTGTAAATTTAGCAAATTATTTTAGTTTATAATAGTTTGTCATTTAAATTAAGTATTCTATGTATTTGTAAACCCTTTGTGTTGTTTAAATAAATTAAAAAAAAAATATGATAACATTTAGTTTAAAATGTAGTAGATTTTTTATTGACAGATTGTTTACAAACATTACATTGTTCATCTAAGTATTTACCGTGCTCTTCATCGGCACCAGACCTCTCGAAGAAACACAATGTTCTTTTATACCCAACTGATCAGTTAGACCACTTTCACATGTCAGAGGTAAGGACGGTTTAAGGAGAATTTTTTGTTTTCAAATTTGAGTACTGACTTGCTTGTACACGGCAAGTTGGTTTGGTATTTCATTCTTATTTTTGAAAATATAAAATGTTGAAAATGTAACAACGTATTTCAAAGGCATTCGCAGATGCTGTCACTGAACAGCAGAATAAATGAAGTATGTTACATGGACCTTCACCATAGTCGACACACAATATTGTATACGAGTGATGTAGGTAAGTTAGGAGGGGTAGTGTTCGACAATACCGTTTCCACTCGTCGAATACTGGGATCCATTGTGATTCCCTTCAAAATTATTAAAATTCTAAAAGAAAAGACAATAAAAGCAATTATGGGAATAGGGTGATGTAAGAAACAAGAGTTATCCAAATTCTCGTTCTTCCTTCTTTAAGCTATCTGATTCCCGTACGATATCCCCCAGTCTACAACCAGTAATGTCCCACAGACCATCGTATAAAAATCCCAGCCATTTAATTCTGTGACATTATATCCTTGGGCAAGGACAGATGACGGACAGTATCGATCTCATCGCTTAGTCTACTTAATCCCAGCCCTTATTAAACAGAGACCCATAATCACCGTCACAAACTTCCTCAAACCACTGCACTTGTCCAACATTAACAGCAATCTTGTTCCAGCTTGAGATATGCAGTTACAGCTTGAGATATGCAGTTCCTTCTTGTGTCCCAGTAATGGTTTATGTCATCCAAGTACCTCTCAGATAAAAGTTATAATAAAGTGCTAGATCGGAAGTTTTACCCCCATCTCCTTCACATCTATGTACGTTACAATTCCTCGGTTCCCAGGATATCCTTTAATTATTCAGATACATTAGCCCACATAGAGTTACTTTACAGTCTCCCACTACCTTCGAGTTGACTACATGGCACTTCAAAGCCTTCCAACCGCTTGATAGTCCAATCTAACCCGCTAGTGACGTTCGCCATTACCAAATTCGATGTCGAGATCTTAGCCTGGATCGTATATCCACCTTAGATCTGTGAATACTGCACACTCTCCAAACAGTTTGTTGGATCCATCCGGAAGTACGGAAATCGTTTACCGTACGATGTAGTACTGATTCCTGGAAGAATAGTTAGGTCCAAGACACCGAATTTCGTACATTTCGTTACATGGGCTTCACTAAATCAGGCTGATAGAGTAGTACTAAGCTTCTTGTTGCATCTCTAGCTATATATAGCTTAATTATGTATAGAATGATATCCAAATCTCCCTGAGATCTGCTTCTAATGGCACACAGTACAACCATATCCATGTATAGGTCCGACAAACTGAATTTTGGTTTCATTAAAATTCGGTTATATCGTTAATATCCTCGGGCTGTTGGTTAAAATGGTTATGTAGTGGGAAGAAATCGTGGATAACTTTGATAAGATAAGCACTTCTACTTGCGGAGGATCAAACAGTTAAAAATATATAAATTAAACAAAAGTGTCGACCGAACGACGATTTGATGAATGCCTTTTTAAATTTAGAGTTCATTGGCTATAATAAACGAAATGTTTCAATTTTTTCGTCATAAACTTAACATCCGGCTCATCAAAACATCAGCATTTTCACGGATGTACTCTACTACAATACTTCCATAGTTGTGATTGGTAGTTGATTAGCGACTGGAAGTAAAGGAAATAACTAAATGGAAAAAATGTTTATGAAGCGACCTATTTAATCACATCACACCGTTTGTTAACTATAAACCATTTTGGTTTGGAAACCAAGATTTTTTTTATCACACATTTCATTTCTGCGTTTCATATTTTCAACTCATTACCTTGTTTAGCATAAAAAAAGTTTGTTGATTAAACCGTTTTTTCATTATACATCTCAACTTTCTGTTTATTTTCAGATATCCCTCACAGGTTTTCGTCGGTGATACCTTTTGCTATTTTGCCGGCATGACATTCGCCGTTGTTGGCATTATTGGTCACTTCAGTAAAACCTTAATACTCTTCTTTTTACCACAAATCATCAATTTCCTCTACTCCATACCACAACTGTTTAAATTTGTACCCTGTCCGAGACATCGTCTACCAAAATATGATCCTAAATCAGATCTCCTGCACATAAGTACAACGGAATTCCATAAAAATGAACTCAACATTTTGGGCAAAATAATGGTAACTGTCTTTAAGGCCTTAAAACTAATCACCTGGCAAGAAATGCCCGATGGTCGAGTGATAACGAATAACTTTACGTTGATTAATTTTGTGCTGGTGGTGTTTGGGCCAGTACATGAAAAAGTAGTAACACAAATGCTGATGGCTGTACAAGTGTGTTGTACGTTAGTGGCATTTGTGATACGTTATCCGTTGGCAAGTTATTTCTATGATTCGTAGTGAGAGGCGGACATTGAAGCGGTAAGGATGTTTTGCTAATGAAATTAAATGATTTTCCTCCTTCTATTTTGATTAATTGTAAAAAAAAACAAACCAAAATTATAGTTTTGTAAGTATTTAAAGTATTGATATTTATTTAGATAATTGATAAAAACTATTACGTAAATAAATTTCGATATAAATTTTTTAAAAATAAAAATTGTGTTAAAAAAACCATGAATAATACATAATTTAACAGTTTTTTTGTGGGCAAATCTCAATGGCACACGGATTGCCAGAGGGAGCACATACCTGACTAGAAGATTCAACACCACTAGACGAACATTCGCAGGCTACACATTCCATGTCACCTTCTTCTACAGCTTCACCTTCACCCTCTCCTACATAGGTTAAGGGTTTTTCAATAGATCTTTCTGTTGCCTCAGTTGATAGCGAGCACACAGAAATATCAGAATCTGATATAGGCAATGGCACTGGTTCCTGTGGTAGCAAAGACATATCATAAGCACACATATCTTGAGCATACCATAAAGAAGATTCATCCGACCAAATGTCCTGCTCATTATTATTTGTTTCCTCCAAAGCAGTATTTTCTTCCATAAAATCATTGGCTTGTTCACTTCTTTCATTCTTAGCCTGCAAGGCCAACCAGGCTTCACGACCAGGAGTTTGAAAGTAACCCATAAGCAGATATCTATTGTTGAAACTAAACACACAGGGTCCTTGGGGATACAAATTGTCCCAGGTTCCATGTAAAGTGGCACTTTTGTCTTCGCTACCAAAATTCAATTGAAACGGTCCAACTCTTACACCCTGGCGCCAAGTACCGGTAAAACTTACAGTGCCATATATGTTATTAGACGATAAAGTTTTACTGGTATAAATACCAACGCCATGCCTTTGGCCACGATACCAACTACCACAATACGAATCACCATTTGAATAACAATAACGTCCTTTGCCATGTTTGAGATTTTTACGCCAGGCACCCTCATAATAACTGCCATCGGGATATATGAAAATTCCTCGACCCGAACGTATACCTTTAAGAAAATATATGTTAAATGAGTAGTGAATTTAGAAAATTTTTAATATTCAAATTACCACAACGATATTGACCATAATATCTAGAACCATCTTTGAATACATATACCCCAATGCCATGTCGTTGGCCTTTACGATATTGGCCATCATATTGATCACCATTTGGCAATATGGCCCATCCCCGTCCATTGCGCTCTCCCTTACTATTGCGTCCGCCTATGTAAAGCTGAATTTTTGTTCAATTATATGGAATTTTATTAACAAGTGACATGAACTCACTCCAATGTTAATCGTTTCTTCTTCCTCAACAAAGCTTTTCTCTTCATCAGTTATTTCACTAGCGGTACTCATGCTATATTTCCAGTTTATTCTTTGTTTATTTATGTATTTTTTAAAATAAATTGAAATATCAGTAGTGAGTTTTAGAAATGATATATTACAATGTGATATAGTGATTATACTCAAATTCCCAGGTGAGATGTTACAAAAGTAAAGACAACAATTAAGAGTGTTATATTCGGCTGTGGCGAATCTCGTATACCCACCATCAATATGACTAACCAACAGCAGAATTAATAGAATCACCAAACTGGTGACTATGCAAGTAGGCTTAGATTATGTTACGATATGTCGCCATCAATCGGAAGAGATCAGAATTCCTTTACAGTTCAGTTCCTTTACAGTAAAATATCCTTAAGACCGAATAAAAGTTCGAATACCAAGCATAAATTATATGAACTGATGTAGAACGAATCCAAAACGCATTATAAGAGTGAAATTTTTAAATGATCGAACCTTACCGGCAATATATCTCGGAGAATGAGCTGTAGTTGTTCTAATATAATCGATCGTACTTCTAAGAGAGCTCCTGTAAAATCCTATTGAAATATGAGTTCAAGACCACCTCTAATACTTTTTAAGCAGTTGAGTAGGTCGTCCGAATATGAACCATCTCGCAAAGCAAAGTCGTAATCTTTTTTATACCCCCACCATAGGGTATAATGCGTTTTTGCAGATGTTTGATGTTCGCCCAAAAATATTAGTCTAACACCCATCTTAAAGTACACTGATCGACTCAGAATCACTTTCTGAGTCGATTAACCTTGTGCGCAAAGTACAGGCCGTACATAATTACAATGTATTTAACATACGAATTCGAGTATCGAGTTACTGATAGAAATACGCAACCTTGGTCTTCCGAACATTGAAGGTCAGTTTAGCACACCTCTGTAGTCCCTAAACTTCAAAATCTTTCAACACAGATTGTTAACAGCATTTTGATTTTATTCGTTCAACAAATTACAACCCACTTACGAATGTCCAGAGGGGCACCACTTTTTATCATCATCTCACACGGATTTCAAAAGAAAAATTCGGTAATACAAATAGAAGCCGATAAATTCTTCGAATAGGAAGCAATACATTCTCTCAATACTGTCTATCATCATCTCACACGGAGTACCAACATTGACGGAGTCGTGGGCACTTGCAGCAACAACCTTGAAACCTGGAGATTTCAAAAGAAAAATTCGTTAATACAAAAAGAAGCCGATAAATTCTTCGAATAGGAAGCAATACATTCTCTCAATAAAGTCGAATGGATTTATATATCCAGGAAGGTCTTGTCACGCAATTACAATAATAACTATTCCAATCAAATAATAAGTTTTATCTAAGGATAAGTTGCATGATCCCAGCAGCATGCTGATTCGATTTCCAACTATCAAGAACAGGGGCCGATCAAGTTACCGCATTCGCTATTGTGTTAAATTTATCGTAATCTTCTCATTTGAGATTATGGCATTCAATATCGAGCAAGAATAAGTTTGACATTCCGTTTGTAATTTCACCAATATAATTTTCCGACCCTATAACCTATATATATTCTGGATCCTAATAGATAGTAGAGTCGATTAAGCCATATCCGTCTGTCTGTCCGTCTGTTGAAAACAACTTTCCGAAGCCACCAAATAACTTACATACACGATTCATACATCAATATCTTCGGAATTCTTCCGGCTCGGTTGCTATTTAAAGTCGAGAAAATCGGTCCAAAAATGTCTGAGATATACATGCCTGTCACAGAATCCCATTCCAATCGAAAGTGGAATTAATTCCGCATTTTGCTTCTTCAGAAAAAGTAAAACGAAAATTTCTTTCGGAATGAAACCACTTTCGTTTTCAAAGTGGAATTGATATTTCTTTGTAATTATTTATTTATCTAAAATTTTTAATCAGTTTCTGTACCAAAAATTTCACTTTTGTTTTAAAATTAAAAACGTCAAATTAAAATCAGAAATATAGAATTAATAAATATTTTTTGAATTAATAAGTTTCACGGAATCTGAATAACCTAAAACGAAATCGATCGGAATAAAAATTACGGAATTGAAACCATTCCGAACAAAATGTGTGACAGGCCTGATAAGGAAAAAACCAGGACAACCTCGATTTTTGACGTATATCCGGATTACTAAGTCATTACTATAGTCAATATGATAGATATTTCAATGACAGATATTTTAATGATAGATATTTCAAAGACCTTTGCAACGACGTTTATAAGACCATAGTAAGTTGGACCTACAATGGGTCAAAAGCGGAAAAAATATTTTTTAACCCGATTTTTTTTCCACCAAACTTTTTTTTCGCTAAATATTAAAAACAATTCGAAAAACCAAAAAAAAATTATAGTTACAAATAAAAAAATTTAAAAAAACAATTCGAACAAATTTTTACAAAAAATTAAAAAAACAACTGGAGAAAATAAATTTTGTTTACCTAAAAATTTTATTTCCAAATCCAACACTAGCACTGTGGTTCCAAATCAAAATCTAGGTGGACAAAAATATTTGACACTCTTTCTATATAGAATTGGTGACTACGATTCCAAAAAAAAAAAATGTTAAAAGATCAACATAAATTTTTTTTAAGTTACAGTAGGGTCTAGATATATAAAAATCATTAATAAAAAAAATTAAAAAAATACGTTTTCATATGTTTCTGAAACTAAACTTTTAGAAAGATCTGTATTTACTATATTTCAAGTTACATTAGGGTCTAGATATATAAAAATCAATAATAAAAAAAAATATTTCTAAAAATTCCATTCCGTAAAAATTAAAAAAAAAGTATTTTGGCGGGTACAATTTTTTTACAAGGACATTCCCCATAAGTTTCTTTAGATGATGTATATAGTCATTGGACGGGCTTCGACGGTTTTTTTTGGCAATCTATATAACATTCTTAGAAAAAAAAAATATCTGTATATTTGAGACCAAAGTTTAAAGGACTATAACAGGAAAATGGAGAGGCCCACAAATATAAGATATCCACTTAATAAAAGTCTATATCAATGTTTATCTATGTTTTGAAGTATGAATTTCTATATGGTAAAACAATTGTGATATATGTAATTTAGTAAAGCAGTAAAATATAAAAAAAAATTAACGAACATATGATTCAAAATTGTTTGAAATTCTGGCGCTTC
This sequence comes from Calliphora vicina, assembly GCF_958450345.1. Lineage (NCBI taxonomy): Eukaryota > Metazoa > Arthropoda > Insecta > Diptera > Calliphoridae > Calliphora > Calliphora vicina. The sequence goes on along the minus strand of NC_088781.1, from coordinate 54,644,130 downwards.
TATCGAGAAAACGAAATGTCCAATTGAAAAACCCATTTGTATTGGTGGAGAGCAGATTGTCAGCTTCCGAAAAAACTTCGTTTTTCCTTATTCTGAAGATACCGATTTTCATAATTTGGAACCACAGTGACTAGCTCAGATATCATAATTTTATACAAAAAAAAATAATTTTTTAATGTGTTTTTATCATTACTTAAGTGTTAACAAGATGGTTCGATTGACAGCTATATTTTTGACCATTCAATTTAAATATATCTGTGAACTTTTTACAAAACAACTTAAGTGGAATTTTCAAATTTTTCAGGAGAGCGCAAAAACTGTTGAATTTATCGATCAATATTTTATTATTTGACCTTGAAGAACTTTATTATTTGTCTCAAAGAATTATACAAAGGATAAATAATAAATTAATTATCGATAAATTCAACAGTTTTTGCGAATTAAGTTGTTGTGTCAAAAACAAATCAACAACAACTACAAATAAGTTGATTTGTTTTTTTATGATATCTCAGAAACTAATATTCGTAAGAAGAAGCAGATTAGTGTAAATCGTTTACAAAAAAACTAAGATATTTTCTTGTCTTGACTTAAGATGTTTTGTCCAAACTCCAAAGATATACATATCGTTAGCTTAGAGTGCAAACGTGTTAAGTCCACTTTTTATGAAAATGTAATTCTATGTTTGTTATTGATTTCGAGGAAAAAAGTATTTTATGAATCGAAACGCTAATAACATCGATTTGAAAAGTAAATAGATTTTTCAAATTCTACTTAGTGGAAAAGCTCGCTATTAATTTGAAAGTTTTTCATAACAAACTTATAATTTTTTTTGTTTTTGTAAATAAAACACATTATTATAACTTTTAATAACTCATTCTATATTAGTGTTTTATTTATTTTAAAGTATTTATTTTTGTTTTCTTGTAATAAATATATGTAATTATCTTATAGTTATCTTTATATATTTTATTATGTTTATGAATCTGTACTTATTATATTATATATTTTATAATTTTTTCTTTTAAATATTAAAGAGGTTCTAATTTACTCGTATATTTGTAGGTATGCATTTATATTGTAGGTATTTATATGTTTATTTTTCTTTAAAAGCTTAGTTATTGTAGGCGGTATTTTCAAAGTAATTTAATTCAAACATGTATAGTAAACTAATATTTGCATTTCAATAAAAATAGTGTGGAAAATGTAAATTCTAAAAAATAACTTAAGTTTTCATTAAAATCAAGAGGAAATATTTAACATCTACATAAATTCTTTAATATTTGTTTACACTATCAAACAAGTTAAAATTAATACAAAAAAGGACTAAATCCTAATATAAATCCCAAGTGATTTTTTATATGGGAAACAAAATCAAAATTTTGATATTCAATACAAATAAAAAATGAAATCAAATGAAATAAACAATCACTTGGCGCCGGGTTTCTGAATATATGGCCCTAATTTTATGTACATACATGGTAAATATTTTATTAGGTTCCATTTTTTTAATAACATGATAATATATAATAGATAATGATTGGTAATATGATCTATTTTAGTTGGTGTATTTAGCATTTAGTGTATTTTGTAAAATCAATAACAATTTTTGTATTTTAAATAAAATTTTTAAAGAAGTGTGCTCTATTATCATATAGAAATTGATAAATTGTAGCATTCGAAATAAATTTCGAATGCTTCTTAGCTATTTAGTAAAAACTCGCTCGTTATCGAATTCCAAAAGGAATAATAGGGTATTTGGAGGTTTATTTATCGAGAAGTATGGGATAAAATCCTACTTCTGCACTGCTCTTCAGTAGGAAATTACTGTCATAAAACGTGCATCCAACTGGCCGAGGTATTATCGAATATCTGGTGGGTTACTCCTTAATTCGATTCGAAAGGTAATCGTTTCGAATTACAATGTATTTATTACACAATTTCGAACATTTCCGTTTTCGGATTGAGTTACGCAGTAACCCCCCTGGAGATATCTGATTATTTGCTGATAGCAAGGCTGCCGTTAACGGAATAGTTGGTGTCTTTAATACATCTGGAAATCAGGGTAATTGTATACCAGACGAATTGTTCAGAATGGGAACGATGATAGCTGAGGATGATCCCTTTTCTGACATTTCCCTTGCAAAATGTAAGATGGTTGCACAGCAGAAACTATATGAGACATCAGAGAACAGGTGGACTAATTAATCCACCTGTGTTATCGCGAGGTCGACCTGGCCCGTATTCGATGTAGAATATCGTCGTGGACAAATAAGGCTAATTGTTTCTTTTATTACAGGACACTGCATTATTGGAACACATGCTATAAGAATGGGCTTACAAGTTTATCGACTGCTGTAGAAGCTGTCGAAACGAAGAAGAGGAGTATACTGTGTCCTATCATTCTGTCATTTCCCGGCTATAATTGGAACACACTTCGTCTCGTGTTTAGATGAATTATCAAGGATAAATATGAGACGCATCCATTCCTTCATCTGAGAATCATGTTGGTTCAAGTTGGAAACAACGGATGTCGAATAAGTATCCTGCTGTTTTCTTCTTGGGTATCACAATGGGATCACTTTTGAATGGACCCAAGTGAGCTGCTTGATGAGTGACTGCCCATGGAACCTAACCTATGGGAATAAAAAAACCTCGCACGTTCGAATAAGTATTCGCACGTATACAAAAGCGAGAATTTTCTTAACTCCTTGTGGACCAAGGCTTTAAATCGTTGAAAAAGGTTTAATTTTTATATTAAATATTAAAAATAAGGACTTCAGGAAGTTATTTACCAAAATTTTATTTTTGTGGAGGACCTGCATGGATTCGAAAGGGACCTGGTACCGTTGGGTCAGCATTTTGTAACTTTTATAACATTTTCTATTACAAGTCAATTTTATGGTATTTTACGAAACAGTATTTTTGGTCATTACAACATAAATAAACACTACAATGAGAACTCGAAATAATTCACCATTATTCTTGATAAGCGAGATAAGCCAATAGGCAAACAAAATATATTATTCCAAAGATGATAGTGTACTTTAAAGTACTATTGGGTAAAAAGTGTCAAAATATGTTTTGTTTTCATTTTGTAAGCTTATTATTGATATGGTACTTATAAGTACCGTCGGTCGACAAAGGGTTAAAATGTTATCATTGTTAAAAACTAGGTACTTTATAGGCTTTAATTAAATACTATATGAAATAATATTTCTTATTTGATGTTGTTTAGTATTGAATTTTTTTAGAAATTGTTTAACAAAAATATGAGCGATACTTTGTTAAATTTCTCGCTCTTCCCTTATGAAAACCAAACAACCAATTAAAAAACAATTTCACATTGTACGAGAGCAAGTTGTTAGCTATTGTAATATATTTCGCTTTATTACTATCTAATTTCAAATCGATATATCTCGATAACTTTTTTTACCGATCTAACATTTCTAAGTGGGATATTTAAAATCAATAATGTAGCATATAAAAATGTATATAAAAATTAAATGCTCCATGTATGTAATGGCATCACATGAGAACAGATGGAGCGATTTGGCAGATTTTTTTTATTCGGTTCGAAATTTTCAGGAGAAAGTTTGTGAAGAAATAATAAATTAAAAAATTCGGAAATTTTAAGTTTTTAATATATTGCCTCCTTTTCACTTCTCATTTTTTCATAATAAAATAAATTTTTTGGAGAAACTTGAAAAACTAACATTATAAATAGCTACCGAGCGAAGCCGGGCGGTCAGCTTGTAATTAATAAAAAAAAATTAATATATTGTATTCAAGAAGCCATAAACAACTGTTTTTATAAAAACTTGTTCCGAAACCAAAAATTTCAAACAAAAATGCATGAATAACAAGTTCACAGCCGTTCCATAAAAGCTCCATAATGCATCCATTAAAATTGTTCCGAAGTAACAATTTCATCATTGGTCAACAAATTTGAAAATGAAAAAATAAATATTAGCTTGACAAATTCAGTTTTAGCTTGAATAGTTTACTATCGTGTAAGAACACGACATGTGATGAAAATCGATTTCGAAAACGAAACGATTTGAAAACAAACAAGTAGAAGATCTATTCGGCTATGCAGAATCTTATATACCCTTCACCAAAGTAAACTTCAAGATAAAGATTGAAAATATTTTTTGTTTTATTTTTTTTTTTTTAATTTTATTAATGAAAAAACAAGGTTGAAAATAATTGTATGGTATAAAATAAATTTATGAAAGAACTCGAGTTAAAAAATATTTTTTCCCATTTTGACCCATTGTTAGTCCGAATTATTATGGCTTTCAACAATTTACCCAGAGTAAACCTTTTCGTTGTGTTTACCGAATTTGTTGCCAAACGAATGATTCAGGCAAATTTATCAGTTGTGACTGCAAAATGTAAATTAAATAAAATGGGTATTAAAAGGTATACTGCTGATTGATGTCAATAAAGCAAATCAAATAATATCGGCCAGTTCTTTGACAGTTCTAACTTAGGTTTAACTGGCCAATTATACTCAGTTAAACCTAGATTATAAACTAAATAAACACCAAGGGCAGGTTTTTTACTAGAAGATTAAATTAAGTTTAATCTACGAGTATTGTTTTTGTCTCGTCGATTATTGTTTTATTTGCTAGTTTAAGGGTGGGTTTTTGACTTTAAGAATGGGGATTAAATTGTTGTAAAAACGGCTGACAAAAAAATATTTGTTTAGGAAAACATAAAATATAATTTTTTTTTAGATAAGACTTGGAAATATTTTAATTGAATAGATTTTTTGTTTTAATTTGATTTTCCGGAATTTGTCAAATTTATTTTTTTTTAACAATTACAGTCAGCTGCATCTTTTTTCTTCTTATTCATAAATTACTCACTGTTTTGATAACAAAGTATGACATTTTCTGACGTTGTGTATGACAATACTACAAAGTTTAAACTAGAACCCAAACTAATTAACTAATCTGATTTTAATTGACATTTGAAATAAAAATCCCGCCCTAAATGAAAAACAAACATTTCAGTTTAAGCTACGTTTAAACAAAGAATGTTATTCACCCTTATCGTGGTTGGCGTAAGCGTCATACGCCTACGACTGTTTCGTACTAGATTAAAGATATAAACAGAAACTTAGATTATATTATGTTGTGTTATAAACTTTCATTATCTGTTGTAATCTATCCAGCTCTTATTATGATCCTTTTTCGATAATTTGTAAGAACTACATTGGCAGAATTATTTTCCATCAAAGTTCGGTTTAAAACAGTAGTCACAGAAAATTAATTTCTACATTTCCCGATAAACGGTAACAAAATTCTTTCAGATTCTTCGCAAATATTAATTTTGGTAACCAATTAGAAACTTCTGAAATACAAATGGAAATGGTGTAGAGCAGTTATGAAAATTGATCTCATTAATTAAATGTCCTTTGACACACCTTTACTTAAAGTTTTCCCCGAAACAGCATTGAAATTTGTGTGTTGTTTTGTATTCAATTTTTAATGGTAATTGGAAATTGTTTTAATTTTTCTTCTTGTTTTTTTTTCTTCTTTTCAATGTTTTCCTTATACACTTCATATCGAATAATAAAATAATGTTTAAAATATATCTTAATGTAACATTATAATTAACTTAAACTAGAAAAAAATATGTATATATACTATATATAAAAAAAAGCAAATATTTTTTAACAAATCTATTTTATAAACAATTTCCAATTAAGTTTAATCATTGTTGTGTTTGTTGTATTTGTAGCTGTCGCTGCAGTTGTATTAATGATATTGTTATTGCTCTGCTCTGTAGACTATAAGTATTTATTCTTATTATGCATACGCGATTTTCCAGGATTCACTTTGCACTTAAGTTGTTGTATTAAATCGTAGATTTTCAATGCCGGACCCACTTTCATACCCAACAGGGTAATAATTTCATCTTTTGACAATTGCAACAAACGTTTACCGTCGATTTTATTACGACTCAGCGTGTCACAGTGTGCCGTACAGTCGTTTACCCGTAGAAATTGTGAAACATCGTAGACATTCCAGGTGTCTGGCATAAGTTCAGCAATATTATCACTGTCCGTACAATCACTTAAACGTGGTATATATTTAGTACTGCTAACGGAGGAATTCTAAAAGAAATTGTATATAGATTGGTTTATGTTGTAGTTGAAATGAGTATTATTTATGAAAGTTTGGAATAAATGTTTAGAATTGATGACAGATTAATAATGATTGGGAGGTGTTTGGTGGTAATGATCCAATAACAGTGCGTTAAATATACATTTAAAAAATAATAAATTACTTAAAATGAATGTTAACAATTACATATGTACAAATATGGCTATTGGTTTTATTAAGAATTGAAAACAACAAAAAAAATTTATGTGGTAAAATTTTTTTTCTGAAATAAAAACTCTTTAAAAACCTCATTGCTTTTCTGTCGAACCAGATTACACAGGACGGACCTAATTAAACTGGAATAGAATGGAAAAATCTTGAATTAAAACCTGATGGCTTTTCTGGATATCTTAAGTAGAAGGAGCATTAATTAATGCCAAATCAGATTACATCAATATAGCCCTGTTGAAACTGGGATTCAACGATTTTGTTATGAAACTGTTTAACAATGTGAACAGACAATTGTCTTCAAACAAGTAAGAGTGCTATATTCGGCTGTGCCGAAAGAAAACACAAGTTTTTGACTTTGGGTTTTCCCATTTAGTCCAATTTGATTATATAACCAGAACTATACCAAATATATTGATGTATCAATCATGTTTGGATGTTACTTGAAGGCTTCGGAAAGTAGATGGACAGTTAGATCAACTCCGCTATCTATAATGGACCGGAATATATATTTATTTACAAACGGAATGGCAAACTTATATATATGAACCTGTCCCACTACTAATGGCATAAAAATAAGAATGGTATAAAAATGATGACTACAATTTGCAAAATTTCCTTTCAACGTTATTGAAAATTAAGAGTAAAACGAATAAACCAAAAATTAAAAAAAGAAAAACATCTAACAAATATTTGTTTACTGAAATGGGGGAAATAGAAAATGAAATTTAATTTTAATGGATATTTATAGTTTTGATATTTGATGACGCTGGGAGGGAGTTATACGCACTATTACAGGGTTAGACTACCACTTACCCCAATGTAACTAGTTGCTTTACGTGTAGCTATAGGTGGAGCAGGTGATTGTGTTTTCTTAACGGTAGTTTTGTTAGATTTGTTAGATTTACGTACTTTATCATTTGTAGACGCAGCCACTGCTGCTGCAGCCGCCGGATTTACCAAGAGAGACGTGGAAGCCGTTAACGATGCTGTACCAGTCGCATTACCAGCAACTAAGGGATCATTTTGTAGGCAAGAGGATTGATTCGATAAAAGACTATTGCTGTCCTCATCGTATTCTTCACAGTCGTCAGCATCATCGTCGGCTAAGACTTCCGTTGTGTGCGAGACGTTTGTGTTTTCATAAAAGGCAGGATTATGATGCTCGGGTTTCAATTCCAATTTTATGCTAAGCTTAGGCAGATGGGGTGTTGTCTTTAAAGCTATTGTACGAGATTTTACTGGAATGTTGAAGAATTAAATTGACACTTTTCTTTTGTTTTATTTGTAATGTTAATAATTGTTTAAAGTACCTTGAGGTTGAGTGTCTTGAGGTGATGAGGTTTGATTATTTTTATTAGCGGCCGCTGGTGTGTTTGGTCCCTTCTTTTTACGTTTCTTCTGAGGTTTGGGTTTAGCTGCTGCTTTTGTGGGGGCCGGTACCGGCGCTGGTGGTCCTTCCAATTTATGATTAACTAGCACGCACCAACCTACTGGATAAATATCAGCAGATTCACAATCTAGCCATTGATCATATTCATCGGTCCAACCATCAAAGTGTATTTTCAACAGACGTCCCACTATACGTGACACAGTGGCCACGCACACTAAACGTGGGTCCATGAGATCAGCACATTCTAAACTCATGCCCACCTAACAATAAATATAAACAGTTTTAAATATCTGACATATTTATATTGTTTAAATAATACCTCGAAACCATGATTAGGCACATCACGATGAAACAAGTGTTCACCAGCTGGCATGGCATTTGTATCACGTAAATAAGTTTCCCAGGTGAAATTATTTACATTATAGCCATTGGGAGGTGTTAAGGTGATATTATTAGCTGCACAAAAACCCACTGGAAAAATGTTGGGTGATTTTTCATGGTAACAAAACCTGAAAAGTAAGTATAAATTTAACATAATTAAATTGTTTTGAAACTATTCTATGTAGTCACTTACCAATCGGAACCTGTAGCATCTGGTTGATATGAATCAATACGTATCATCATATAACCAAATTTTAAAACAGCCATCACCGTGGCCACGCATATAGAGGAGAGATTCAGGGGATCCACAGCTTCCAGTTTCATCCCTTCAATAAAAGTCTTTGTTTTGCCTTCAATGAAATATTCTTCGAATGTAAAATTCATTTTAAACAATTCTATAGTTGCATCATCTTCATGTACTTCAATCATGGCTTCTCGGCCCGCTAATTTATGTGATTAGAAAAATAATTATTGTGAAGTTGCTTAATTTTTCATATAGTATATTTATATTATTTACCCAACATTCTTTCCAAATAGTCTTGTGGTGCTGCCAGGTTATGTCCCACCGTTGTGGCCCAACCCACCGGATGTATAATTGGCGAATCTTCGTGACACCAAAAACCATCATCCGAATCGAAATATCGTAGAAATAAACGTTTTCCTACAATTTTTGTGACCGTTGCTAAGCGTACTTGTGATATGCGATCCTTATCGACACATTCCAGATTCAGACCCAGGCGAAAACGTGACTGCATACTTTCATTGACTTTATTGTAGAAACTAGATGGTAACGTTCTTGCACCCGACAAACGACTCACTAAGAAATCTTTCCAATCTTTGTATTTATTTTCAATTGAACGTGGGGGTATTAAAGGTTTACCGCGTGTTGCACACCAGCCAACCGCATGAACTTCTGCGTTACAGAGATTCACCCAAAAATCATGGCTTTCGTCGTCAAAACCTTTATTGAAATAAAAAATATATTTTTTTTTGTAAAAATAATATTAGAAAATTAATAATAAAAAAAACCTTTTATTTATTAAAATGATATAACAAGACGAAAATAAACATTAACTCTGTACTTGCAATCCATGTAAATTTTGATTTTTTTTTTAAATTTTTAAGTTCAAAAATGGAAAATGTAAGAAATTTAAGAAATAAAATACTTAAATTTATAACTTCGAAAATGGAAAATTCTTACATTGGCCTCAAATAAAAGTATTTTTTTTTTTAACAATGCATAAAATTTAAAGATTACTTTAAACAATTTTAAGAAGTTTGAAAATTCGAATTTTCGGACATAATATTCTAGGGATTATTTTAAGAGTTTTAAAAAATTTTCGAACATAAATACGAATATTTTAATTTTTGGTAAAACGAATTGGAAAACATTTTTTGGTGAAAAAAATATAGGCAATCGCGGTTTTCTGATATATCTCTGCCATTTATAGGCCCATTTTGTGGTGTAAACCGATTTTAAATGGCAAGATAATTTGGACTACAGCTGATATATTGAATATCAATCATGTATGCGAGTTATTTTGGGGATTCGAAAGTTGATTTCAACATATTTGGGGACTTCGGAAAGTTTATGGGGTTGCAAATGAAAAATGTAAAAATTACCACTCCTGCTGATGGGTATAATGAGGATGAAATAAAAATATTACCTTCATATCTCATGAGCGCCTTGTAACCCTGTATATCCAATATGGTGGCCACCCAAAACGAATGCGGCGTTTGACCCGGCTGTATCACCTCTAGCTGATCACAATCTGTATTCTCCACCTCCACCTTCATGTCAATGCCCAAATTATCCCACACATCATAGCCGGGTGAGTGGTGAAAACATGTAACAGGTGCCGCATAAAAATCATCACGACACAGACGAGGCGTCCAATCGTAAGAATGTGTTGGATCGTACAATTTTCTGCGTATACTAATGATTTTCTCCATTTGCGGACAAGACGAAGTAAGACGTTCGTATTTTGGTATTTGAGGCAATTCATCTTGAGGCATAACATCACGATACATACGCAGAGCTTTGGGTGTTTGTGTCATTTCGGTCAATTGTTGATTATCTGTCGTATATATGCCACTGGTTAATGTTAGGGTTGTTGTATTTGCTGATGCTCCCTCTAATGTTTCGGCATTTGTAAGGGCTGTATCATTTCCATCTACACCTACACTACCACCACCATTGGCCATTAGATTATTATCGTTATTATTATTGTTATTTATGGGTTCTCCGAAACCATTTATTTGTGTTATTTTGGATTGATCGGTTATACGAAAACGATAATTTGAATTTTTGATATGTGCTACACGTAGTGCTAATTCTATATCGTTTTGTTGCTGCTGCTGTTGTTGTGCTTGTTGTTGCTGCTGTTGCAGTAGATTTTCATTTAAATTGTTTTCCATATTTTCAATCTGTTGCTGCTGTTGTTGATTCTGCTGTTGCTGCTGCAGACTCGTAGCTCCTGTTGCCTTATTATTCACCACTAAAGAATACAGCTCACCACGAGCACATGCCATACTACAGAAACGACGAGATTTTGTATAAAACGTATGTTTTACACCTATTGCTCCACAACGCTCACATACGGCTAAAATTTGTAGAATGTAGGAGAAAATTTCAAAAAATTTATTTAATGATTTTAACAATTTGTAATATTTTAGTTAAAGAAAGTTAGGGTTTTTTTAATATTTCAAATTCTTCCATATCCGTTTGATAACTGCATCTAATCTGTTTGAGAAAAGAATAATTTGTTTTACAGGAACTTTGTACAAATGGGTGGTCCTATAAAAGACAAATATACATAAGGTAGGTATAATAAACTGTAAACCGCCAGAAATGTAAACTAAACTGTAAAACAGATTTTCAAAGAAGTTGTAATAATCGGACCCATACCAAATTTACGAAAATAAAAAGGACCTTCTTTAAGGTTTATATATCATGTTCTCGCAAAGAAAAGGTATGAAATATTGATATAACGTGAAAGGTATTCGAAAGTCGCTTTTAAAGCCGTATTCACGTGCAAATCAAAAATAGTTTGTAATTTTTGGTAATTAATTTAAATAATTCTATGACAAAATTCAAAGAACAATTTTTTAAAAAAAATTACAAAAGTTCGAATACTTTTAGGCTTACACGATAATTCCATACAATATATCTTGATATTGCAAGAGCCTTTCAAAGACCTTTCACATATTTCATAAGTTTCCTTTGCATGAAATATGAATAAAATAATAAAAATCTTAAAAAGAACCTTTTAATCCTTTGATCCAGCTCACCAAATAATGAACCCAGGACAAACATTTTGAGAAACAGTATCTTATAATGAATTAAACTATTATTTTAGTTGGAACATTCACAAAGTTTTTATGGGGGCCCACCCTAACGTATATACATTATGGAATTTTGTATGATTATTTGAAAAATAACATTGGTTTTTAGTTTAATTTAGTATTAAAAAATTCCCGGGAATGAACAAATTTTTTAATATTTTTTGGAAGTGGAAAAAGACCGGAAAATTAGGAACACTAAATTTATTAAAACACTTCTGGAAAATCATAAATATAAAATAACAAAAGTCAACGTTGCCCATGTGATTTCACAAATGAGCAATATCTGATGTGTTTTATTTTAAGATCGCCACAATTTAAAATGTTTGAAATGGGCGCTAAAAAATAACTAACTAAATAAATAGAATGACATTGAAAGTAATTTACACGTAACTGTAAAAACATGAGTTGTAACGGTCATGTATTAAGTGATTCGCAATATGTATTTATTTATTTATTATTATAATACAAACTGCTAATTTTTGAGAAAATTATTCTGCTATATTTGCACTTCATTCCTCGGTACACTTTCCAATCAAAAAAAACAATTCTAATTCTAGATTTCTTCTACTATTTAAATCCGCTTTGAAAAGTCATTTCCTTTTAATATTTAGAAAATATATTAGTTTAGAAGATGTGTGTAATAAGTATTTATCAATAATAATTTTGTATAAAATTAATAATTTTAAATGATAAACATAATAAAGTAATTTAATTGAATTGAATGAAATAAAATAAAGAAATAAATAAAAACAAAACCTACCCATGCCATCTTTTTGTATTGGTATAACAGATGGATCAATATTGCCCCTGTAGGCAATTGGTGTTTTCAACACTAAACCAGGACGATTGACTGGTTCAATTTTACGTGTTTTACGTTGAGAACGTAAATTACCACCACCACTGTGAGTACTTGTACCAACACCACCACCAAGACCACCACCACCACGAGAAGATAAAGAATTAGCGGATGTTGAGGCTGCTTGAGCAGCAGCTAAAAGGTTGCAATTTGCTGCAGCAGCAGCTTCACTTAATATTTTGTGTTCATCACTCATTGGCACTAGAAGATCTTGGTCAGCAACCTCATGTGGCTGAGTAATATCGATACCAGTTGCTGACTTATCGTCACTGTTAATGAAATCGGTGCCGTCGTATGAATTCGAATCGGTCATCATAACAAAATCATCGATATTAATGATTTCCTGTTTGGGCGTTAATCCCGATATACCATCTTCATAGCTATCATCCATTTGATCATACATTTGCTGATGATGCTGTTGCTGTAGATGATAATGATGCTGTTGCCCATCATCGGTTGTTAAGAACTGTGCTGATGTAATAGGTTTACCATTACTATTGACCAATATGCCACCAGCAGCTGCAGCAGCATTTAGGGCATTATTCAGATTCGTGGTGCCGCCATCATCATCCATTGATGCGTAATTTTGAAATACTGCTGTTGCGGATTGCTGTAACAGTTGTTGATGCAAACCACCCATATGGGCCAAACCATAAATGTCATTTGCATTTGTTGCCAATAGTGTTGTAGGTTGTACACCTAATGCAACAGCAGCTGATGAGGCTGCACATGCTGCTGCTGCAGCAGCGGCCGCTGAAGCGTTTGAAGCTGCTACTGCAGCGGCTGCAGCCGCAGCCTGATTATTGAAATCCCCCCCAACTAAACTCATCATTGGATTTAAATCCTGTTTTAGTAGTAATATTTAGTGTGTATATTTTGATTGTAAATAGTCCAATACATTAATGAAATTTGTATTTGTAAGTTAGTTTATTGATTATGAAATCATAAAGTTAAATTTTGTTTTTTTTTGGTGGGGGAAAGAATATATATTTTTTATTTGTTTATACATTAATAAAACAGCCAAGTTGAAATAAACGTAGATATGTATATTTTGAACCGAATATGAAAAGAAAAAAGAAAAAAACATAGAGAAATAAAATTTTGAAATAAAAGTCTTTTTAAAACTATACATACATACAATATTTGCAATTTTAATTATATTTAGTAAAGATAAAAAATCAATTGAAAATTTAAATAATATGTAAATGAAAATAATAGTGTACAAAATTTAAAATTAATAAAAAAAGTGTTCTAAAACTACTGCAACTATATACTGCATTTGTACTTGCAGAGATAGAGTGTTAAATAGATATCAAGAGTGGGATTTTTATTAATTTATTTAATTGTATATTTAATAAATTTCTTTTGTCACTTACCATAGTTTGTTGTTGTGTTAAATCATCCATTACTGAAAGACCAACGGTAGGGTGAAAAAATGATGTTGCATCCTCAAGAGAGATACGTTCTGGATTGTATTGACTCATCCACATCATTCTTAATTCTGAGGGGTTCATTTTATATTTGAATACCCTCTCTTAAAACTGTCATTTATTTCTTATTTATTCTTAGTTAACTAGATACCAATGGAAATGTAAAACAATAACTTAGGATTAACTTGATTATTATAAATCTGGAACAAAATTAAAATAAAATTTAAATTATTAAATTAGAGAATTGCATTAAATTTGAAGGAAATAAGCATAGAGAATAATACATAGAGAACAGACACTCCGTTTTGTCAAACAAAAATAAAATAAATCATATGTTTGATACAACAAATACATGCTTGTCAATGTATTTAGTTTTTATTTACATGGAGACAATTTCCTGCGACTAATTTGATACTCTAAATTTTTAAAAAACAAATTCTCATATACTCGGAGTAATTTGTTGTATATTTTTTGGTTTTGATACATTTTGTTTATTACTGTATTTTTAAAAGAAAACTTCTTGTATAACAGTTTTGTTATTTTGAGTATGACCGATTTTTCTGTAGCTAATTTTTATTGGAAAAGTTAATTTTTGTTTATTTGTAAATCTGAATAACAGTATTTTATTTCTTCTCTTTCTGCATAAAAGTATTTTCTATAGGAAACTTCGTGAATTTATGCCAAAACATTTTGTATAGCTAATTTGTATTGAAAAATATGTGTATTACAGTATTTTCTATAGGAAATTTCGTGTATAACAGTTTTTCTACAGAAAAATTTCTGTATAACTGTGATTTCTATAGAAAAATTGTGTATAAAACTTTCATCTATATTTCGTATAACAGTTTTTTCTATAGAAAATATTGTGTTTAACAAATTTTACAATTGAAAAAAGTACTATTTAATAATTATTTTCAAATCAATTCCTCTACGTCATATTACTTCAGATTTTCTGTGGGAGGTAATAGGAATGGAGGTATTCACCTACGCGGACGACTGCACTATCTTAGCGACAGATCACAACGTTTATGAGCTTTGCTGTATTGTAAATGGTTATCTTAACGGAATCCACAATTGCTTCACTGAATGGAAGTTATCGGCAACACTCTTCACCACATGGACGAAGGAGGTAAGACTCAACTTAGGCATCATGAACGACGGCGTACAAAATTTTGGTTGTCACAGCACACACTACTGCAATCAAGCATTAACTGCCAAATGAGAACAAGGTCCTCAAGGCACTAGAAACATTGCTAGTTACCTACAAGGTGATTGATCGGCAAGTGGTCAACTATGCAGCTCCAGTTGAGTGATACTCAGTGGAGAAATATTAAAAGCTGTCAAAATGCAGCCTTAAAGGCCATTACAGGCTACCTTCAAATTACCTGCCAACACCACCTTCACCAGGAAACTAAGGTTCTACCCGTCAAGGAATACAACGTCATGTTGACGCAACAGTTCTGTCTGAAATGTCACCGGATAAGTCATCCAAGCTGAGACATCACACAGTTAGAGTCTCCATCGAGGCATGTCAGACAGGACCTACGTATATACAAGGAGAGCATACAGAGGTAGGTGCAGGATCCATTTGATAGCAGCTCGTATATAACAGCTTTGAACGTCATTCATAGAGAAGCCATCAACTCCGCGGTAGCAGGATAATGTATGAGTGTTGTACTTGGAAGTAGTCCACCACCGACAGCAGACGCGGGGAAGATTCTGCCTCGTAAAATAAGAGTCGTTATTTGCCCAAAGTCCCGCTTAATGCCCAAAGACTCGTGACACCCCCACATATATAATTGTCCAGCCAGTTAAGCCAGCTTAGTTATACTTTTTGCGAGTAAATTTATTCCAACAAATTTATTCCTTATCGACCATAGAAAAATAAGTTTCCTAAAACTCAAAACGAAAAGTTTTATTTGTTCTAACATTTTGGAATTCATACCTCAAGTTTGGATAAACTAGATTTAAGCTCAAAGCCGCTTGACTTCGCCCTCTGCAATATTCATATTCTACATTGAGCTAATAAAATTTGTGACAAACAAATGTTTGCTGGGCAATTCAAAACATATAACAACTCTGTGTTTTGGCAGTGAAAACAAAAAGAAAAACAAAGAATAGAGAATGCGAAAATATGGTAGTTGTAAAAATGAATAAACAAAAAATTAAAATTAAAAAATTTTAAAAACGATAATTAAAAACAAAATTTACCAACAGCAAAACTAAACACAAACATATGATGTACGTACGCATTAAAATACATATTTTTTGCACAAACTTTTTTTTTTGTCTCTCCTTTTACTAAAAACAACACAACACACAGCTCACAGAGTTTTTTTTTCGTATGAACTTTGACATACGGTATTTTTAATTTATTTATAAATTATTATTTTCTGAACATTCTACCAAAATTCATAACAAATTTCCAAAACGAAATTTGCTCGCAGAGCACACTTATTTTTATTCGTTTTGGCTAAAAAACATCTACTTAACCACAGAACACTCGTGTATGTTGTATACCTCAACAGGAAAAAAATTCACACATTTGCAACGACACAATTGAACAAGACGACCATAAGAAAACAAAATTTTTTCGTGCAATTTTTAACGCCGTACTCACCAATTTCACTTTAAAACTATATAAAATATTATAAATTAAACATTTTTTTACATATTTCAATAGGTTTTATTAATTTTAATAACAATTTTATGGGAAAAATATTATTTTGAAAATTTTTAATAACCCGAATATAAAATCAAGCAATTTGCTTTTGCCAGCCACAAACTTGTAATTTAATGTTGGTGTTTAAGGCTACCAGATCCGTAAAAAGTAAATGTTAATATTAAATATTTCAGACAATAAAATTAAAATCAATTAAAATTTTAACATTTGTAATAACTGATATATATGAATTTATAAAATAATATAGTAATTCTGAAAATATATAAAGTTTTAATTAATAATATAAGAATAACAGTATGTTATGAAATCTGGTAGCATTGTGAACAGTTCCACTTCAACTCACCACTAGAGTTCTATAAAACTGTGTTTAGACGATGATTTTAACGACGTTGTTTTTCTTAATTTCCGTTTAAAGTTACTTCCAAAAACCGATGAATTTTGGTTGCATGTCTATTTTGCAGCCTGGGTTGAATTTTATTATTTAATCGGTTAATCTTCTTTATTAAACTTCTAAATAAGAAAAAGAATAAAACATAAGAAGATGAATAGAAATTAGTGTAAAGAGAAATATGAAAAAAAAAGAAAAACTCAAATCGAGTGTATTTGTTTACCACTCTTGCTTCTCTAAACCGTTTGCCAACAAACAAAAACAGAAGTCATAAAAATCATCATCTAAAACTAGTAAAGTCAATTATTCGAACAATCTCAAAAAGTCGATAAAATTCGAATAGCCGATAAAAGTCGACCTTCGACATTGTGAAGAAAAACATTTTATTGAAAGTTCGAAAGGTCTACTTTTTATTCAACTATAGAACCCTACTTACCACTGTGTCGTTTACAACTAGGTTTGCCACATACTTTTCTTTGCTAGCCTAGAAGTAATTAAAAAAATCTCTCTAGATATGGTAAAAAAATTAAGTCGAAAAAAGTATGTACATATATTTAAATAAAAAAAGTCGAAAGTTTGAAATGTCGACTTTTCATAAAATACCAGAAGTCGAAGTTCGAAAAGACGACCTTAAAATTGAAAAAAGTCAACTATAGAACCCTACTTACCACAATGTTTTTACAACTAGGTATGCCACATACTTTTCTTTGCTATCCCTAGAAGTTATTGAAAATATCTCCCATAATCCCCAAATATTGTTTTTTCTTTAAATTTTTTCAGTAAAAATTGATTTGTTCACAATATATTTAGTTTTTGATTTTTTTAATTATTGATGCTATGATTATTAAACAGTTGACCATGAAGACTTTTATGTATTGAAATGAATAAGTACACAAAATTAAACTAATAAATTTATTTGCAATTTTTGAAAACATAAATCATTACAAAGAAGTGTTAAATCTATAATGATTGTTGATACCAGAGGTAATATCGGTTTAAGGAGAAGAAATTTTTGCTGTTTTGTTGTTGGACAAGAGACTTGCGCAACTAAATTGCCTAGTGTGAAAGTAATCTAATTCTTGATTTTGTAAACATCTTTTTTCGAAAATATGTAGTATTTCTAATTTTTTAAAGAGAATTTATGGCATTGGATCTAGTACACGCCTTAAACTCCCAAATATGTCATTGAATTTGAGAAAACAAATCAATAAAAATACTTCCGCTTGGAAACTACTTACAAATTGTATTGTATAAGTTCTCCACTTCTGGAAGATTAAATAAGTTACAGTAATTGTTATTTTGTTAGTAATTCTGTATAAAAAAACAATGTTCTAAATATTTTATCCCCATAAAATCTACGAAATATTTTTTGCATCTTTCACAAATTCTCAAGTCTGGCAAGCTTGTTTTCAAAAGAATGTCATATTAATTCACCATAGCGGGCAACTAATGGCGTTATTACACTAAAGCGTTTTTACAGAGTTAATAAACAAAAAAGCGTTTTTTACAAACTATAAGCGTGTGCCAAACGGTGGCAAAGTACTATGGAAAATTAAAAATTTCCTATAATGAGCAATTTTTGTTTAATTTTGCTGTTCCAAATGAAATAATTTCTGACTACATAATTTCAACAACAAATTATATATTTTCCAGTCATTTTATAAATATTTTTTATTTTATTGTGGATTTTAAAAAAATAATCATTATTAAGTTTGTCAATTATTTCTATTCATTTGTCAAAAATTTATGTAGCTCCATGGGCTAATGAAATTTCTAGGAAAATACGGATGTCAGCAGCGTCTGCCAATAATCACCCCTATTATGCAAAAAAGTGGTATATGTTTCGCCGATATCGATAACAATTGGTTACTTATGACAGTATTTTTTAATTTCATAAGTAGTCGGGTTAAAGTACAAAACACTATCAATAGTTTCCAATTCATTAAAAAATTTCTAAAAGTTTGTTTTCGGTATGTTTTGTTCGCCGGTGTCGAACCGTATGCTTATTTTGACGGTCTACAAAAATTTGCCAATGGTTGTGGCAAGGCGAATTCATTATAAAGGCACTGATACACGTTCAATATATGCATATTGACCCCGATCCAGTATAGAGATTTTGATGGATCGCGATCCATATCGCAAAATTGCCGAATATTTTGAAATCTAGATCGAGGATCACGCGATAAATATTGAACGTGTAGAATACTTCGTGATATCAAGTCGCGATACGTTGGTAAGAAGTGGATAATAATAATAAACAAATAAAAATATATTAATATAATATATTTTAATAAGTATTTATACTTTTAAAAATCGATAAAAAGTAAAAATATTATAAAAATACTCTTTTTTTGTAAGAAAAAATACTTAATTTTATATTTTTTAGTAATTATGCTTAAAGACGTTCTGGTAACACTGGAGTAGTCAGCTGTAGTTAATATTTACGATATTTTTCTCATTGTTGTTGTAGAAGAACTGAATTCACCTCATATTAATTCGCTGTTGTTTGTTTTTATATTTATTATTTTAAAACTATTAAAATTTGTTAAACAATCATGCCAACAATCATAGCTTTAGATACATCTTTATCTATGCAACGTACCATACCCGGTCGCAGTGAAGAGAATGCCTTAACCTACCATCAATTGGCTATAAAAGGCATCTCACAACTGTTGGAGCATTTGTCAGCCACTTCCAAATTGGAATTTGCTGCACTGCTGACGTTCAGCAGTACTTGCGAACTAAAAGTTGATTTTACCCGTGATTATGATCAAATTAAACAGACGGTGAAAAAAGTCGAGTCCGGCGATAAACTGTGTCTGATGTCGTTGATGAAAAGTGTTGCTACAATATTTACCACCAATTGGGGTACACAATCCCAGTGTCAAGTGGTGGTGTTCACCGATTGTGGTTTAGGCTTTGGATCAACATCATTGATGTCGTTTCTACAGAAATATGTGGGCAAAGAGCATGACCCGGAATATTCGTGGGTAAAAGTATTGAAGCCGGTCAAGTGGAATTTTATTTGCTTGGGTGTACATGGAGATGCATATTTTACAAGGGCGGTCACTGTATATCAGCAATTGTTGGATTTTACTGGTATAAAAGGTAAATAAATTTAAATAAAGTTGTTTATATTGAAATTAATTTATTTATGGTTAATTTTCTAGGCCAACTTTATATGACCAAAGCTCCTAAGGATAATGATAATGAATCTATACTCAATGAACAACAAAAAACTTCTATGCCGGGTCATAAAAGTGAATTAGGTCGTACGGCCATGTTTGAAATGATTGAAAAATTATGTGATGCCAATTTTAAACCCTATGAAGTAATACTAAAATGTGGTGGCTACTTTCGTTTGGAATGTCCCGTTTTACTATGGCCTCCGCCACAGCCTTATCAATTACCAGTCAGTGAAAGCGAAAAAACATCAGCTACAAGCCCTTTAACTTTAGCTAGTAAACTGGAAATTTGTGGTTATTTAGCCTTGACGGACATTGGATCACCCTCTTCTCTAAGTCGTCATCTTATTATACCCAAAGTGGAAAGAGAGAAGCCAAGTCGTCGTTCTTCGGACAAATCGGGTGCCGCTACGAAATTGTCATCAGAAAAATCTACAAAACTAGATGTTAATAATGTTAATTATGAATTTGAGAAATTAGAACAAGATATCCGTGACTTCTATACCAAAGATGTGAAAGATGTTGAGGGCGAAGTAACAAACGAAGAAAATGATAAGACACCTTCAGTGGCACCGACAGTTTTAAATGAAATGCAAAAGGAATCCATGTGTGTGCTACTACATGGAGCTTTGAAAGTGGAAAACTTGGCTGCTTTAGTTTTGCTTAATGATAATTGGTACGGATTCATTTATTCGTATGCCGATACCAAAAAGAAATCAAATTTAATGTTAAATATCTTACCACCCGGCAATAATGTCATTCCTTGGTTGGGTGATTTACAAATGTTGGCCTTCGCTGAGGATCTACAGCCCGGCGAGACTGCCGCCTTTCCTGTCAAGGCCGATAAACGTTCATATTCGCAAAGTTGTGTGGTTTGGATAAACCGCATTAGTTTACAATCGGACATACAAAAAGTTCTAAGGCATGCCAAGAAAATGCCCGAAAAGACCCAACATTTCTATAAGGAATTAAATCGTATACGTAGAGCAGCCTTATCTATAGGTTTTATAGAACTTTTAGAAGCTATGGCAACATTGTTCGACAAAGAGGCCATCAATTTGGCTTCGGTAAATGCTAATCCAGAATGTACCATACAATTAAAGCATGCATCCTTGGAGTTGAGAAAACCTTCCAACAGGGATTTGAAAATATCTATAGTTCCTGTTTCAGTGCAGACGGTAAATCCCGTAATACCTTCTTTGGCGCCTACAATTTATCTATAGTATTAAGTTTTAAGACATTTTGCACGAAGTTCTTATCTGAGTTGAACGTCTGCGGCTTGTGCAGGTAGTGTATGCCAGCGGTTTTACAACAGCTTCTTAGATGTTGACTCAAACGAATCAGATAAAATATGCTATCCGCATACTCATATCACTTTAAATGAAATTTTTAAACATTCAACTCAGATCAGAATTCAGATAGTATAAACATAGCTTTAGATCCATTATATGAGGAAATTTAAGTATATCCGATTAAAGAAAATTCCCTTGTATGCAAGCATATTTATTAAGAATAAATTAACCTATTTAGGCTTGTCATCAATTTTCGTTTCGTTTCAATGCATTACATTTTTATGTTAAAAACTTGAACTTTAAAAAACTGGTTTCGAATGCGGGTTTAGCTAAAACAAATACGAGTGCTATATCCGGCTGTGCTGAATCGTATATACCCCAACCTAAATATTTAAAACACAGCCCAATTATGAATAAAAAATTCCGCGTGAGTTTGTTCCCCGGGAGTTTTTTCCCATTGAATTTGAATAGGAAAAATGAGAAAAGGGGAAAAACTCCCGGAGAATTTTTATTCATAATTGGGCTGACAATTTTTTGTAAAAAAAAATTTAAAATAAAATGGAAAAAATCGAGATATTCGCAGTTTTTTGCTAATATCTCAATCATTTGTGGGTTAATTTTCTCGATTTTAAATGGTAACCTAAGTTGGATTATAGCGGTTAGATTGATGTACCAATCATCAGGGAATGCGGAGAGTTGATTTCAGTAGACGGACATTTCTATATCGTCTCCGCTAACTATAACGATCCAGACTATATATACTCGCAAATGAAAAATGTGGAAATTATCGAATTATACAATAACCCACCTGTTGTTCAATTGGTATTATGACACTTATAATAAGGAGCAATATCTTCGGACGAATCACAGTCTTAAATGGCTTATATGTGTGTTTCTGCCATGGAGTAGGGCATTATTTATTTGAAAAGAAAAACTTGTATCTCAGACCAAAATTATGTCAACCAATTTGGAATGTTTGAACAATTTTTGGTATTTTATGTATTTTTATGGTATTATGGTATTTTTTATAAAAATCTTTATAATTTTATTTTTTTAAAATCCCAAGTTTAACTGCTATTACGGTTTTCTTTATATATTGAATTTGGCAATGCTTTAGTTATTTAATGTCACCACTCCTCAGTGAATGCCACACGCAAACGAGAAGAATTATCATAACAAAAAAGAACTTTTCCAATCTGTGATTAATTTTTACGAAAAAATAAAAAAACTCCCTTTAATACATTTAATTAAAATATGGGAGCTCCTGAATTACCAAATGATCCTGGAGAGGAAGATTTACGCACAACTCATATTGTCCATCATCCCCCAGCACCCAGTGACGATAGTGACAATGAATCACTACAAGATGCAGGTGCCTATGAGGGTTATCAGCCCTTGTCAATGGATGAAAATCATATTGATTATGGCCATATGCGGTTAGATGAAGACGATGATAATGATGCTTATCATAATAGAGAAGGCTTTACTAGGATACAAGAGAACAGAGACTTGGATGAAAATGAGCCAGTAGAAGTGGTTCATGGTGATCCCCATATGCCGCAGATAGAAACTGTAGATGCTGAAATTGTAAGAGAAATTTGGAGTCAACCACGTCCTCAAGAATTACAGATTGAATTGGATGGGAATAAAACTGAACAGGTAGGTGGAGTGTGTCTTTTTGAGGGGTATATTTGACTAATTTAGGGGATTTCAAAAATTTTTAGGGGAACACCTTAGAAAGTTTTTCTTGTTACTTGGCTGATTCAAATGGATTTTTTTTTCTAATTTATTGCAGATTTTAAATGCCATGGCCAATTTTCAATTACCGAATTTAGCTGTGCCTGATTGGGCTGCTGGTGTCCCGGAAGAACGCTGGAAGGAGGAACTACTACAACGTATAAGGCAAAGAAAGCCCTCTGATGATAGCTCACAAATGGAAGTGGACACAGAATCAAAATAGATAATAACATTCCATGTTGAGATTCAAATAAACATAAATTAGTTATTATATCATAGGTTTAAAATTAATCCAACTATATAATCGTATTATATTTATCTAATAATATATATAAACACAATGTTAACCAAAAGAAATTTAACACAAACCTAGAAAACTGAATGTATTTTAATTTGTTTTTATTTAATTTAAACCAAGTTAATAAGATGATTATATTATAATGTTGATGTTTAATATGGGCATAAAATGATTATTGGAAAAAAATTATTCAAAAAGCTATTTATTATTAGTTTTATTATTATTTTCTCATTTTCTTTTATTTTTTATAGAGAGAGCTGCATTTAGAATGCCGCTAATAATGCTGTGCCAGCAGAATTGATTTTAGCAAATACACCAGCCTGTGGTGTGTTCGTTAGTTCTCGTAATTTGTCCATAACATAGTCCACCGATATGACTAAAGCAGAGGACTCCTGGCCAAAAGGTGTGGTAGTTAAATTGCCTATAGCCTGCATAGATCGATAGCAGGCCTCCAAATCGATGGCCCACTTTAGAAACTCCACCAAACCCTCGGTGACCATGCGACACTTTTCACCATTTGCCACTGATGTGGTCTGAGTTATGGTTAGATTTAAATAGAATGTTGCTATAGCGATTTGTAAATTATTACTGCCCGCTTTTATGCCATTAATGTGCTCGATTAATGCTACCAAACGTTTGTCGACTTGTTGCCTGCCCGTCTCATGTTTCATAATGTTGGCCAGACAACGTATAATCATCAGTTGATTGGGTGCCGAAGTTGTTAAGTGTTGAAGTAGAGGGTCTATAAAATTCATAGAATTCAAAACGGAAAACACCGCTTCACTGCGTACGGCCAGACGGACAATGTCAATGACGGGGAAAAGTAATTCTGAAATGAAAATGAAAAGAAAATTGTTGAAACATTTAATATTTCTACAAAATAACTAACAAATAAGCCACAAAGTGTGGGATATTAAAATTAATCTGTGCCTGTAACATTTCTTACCACTTGGCCATCTTAACAGTATTAGCAACGCCTCTATAGCAATTTGATCAACATCCGGTGTGGCGTCAGCTAATCTTATTACAGATTCTAATAGATTATCAGATACTTTTTCGTTGGTTGCTGGCAGTTTATTATTAAATTCTCTGAAAGAAATATAAAAAATACATTTTTATTAAGTGATCGACTATTTTGCTTATTATAATCAGCACAAAATCATTAAAAATCATGGTTGGCGACCTTTACCCCTAAAATACCCTTTCAGCTGAACTGTACTTACTTGAGTTTTTCCAAAACTTTAGAAGCATCACAATTATCGAATGTTAAATATACTCTAACGGGAAAATGTTTATCGCCTAAAAAACAAGACAAACACAATTAAAATTTATTGAAATTAACAAAAAATAAATAAAATTAAAAAATACCTTTAACAAAATTCACATCCACTTTTGGTGTTGCTTGATTAGCGGCTGCGGTGGTATAACTAGAACCTCCGGTGAATGGATCAGTATTGCCCAGCGATTGGAAGTTGCTATTGCTTGAGCCGGGCACATAACGATTGCCACCAGTAAATGGATCTTGAAAGCCTCTAAATAAATTATAATTAGCGGTTTAAAAAAATTTAATATGGAAAAAAAGTAAAAATACATTAATGGCAACACATAAGAGACAATATTTAGAGAATACGAAAGGAAATAAACAAATATTTATGCGTTTTTTTTAATTATCTATAAAAAATACTGGGACGTACAATAGCAAACATATTTCTACACTTACGTAGTTGTAGCTGTAGGTTGTACAGGAGCATTGCTGGAATTTTTGACAATGAAATTTGCCACCTGGTCTAAATAAGCCTGAGGTAAATTGTTGCGATGTATAAAAGCTTGAGCAGCAATCCAAGGATCTTCACCGCTATTATAGGGTAGCTTTAATGGAGGCTCTGTATCCGAAATATCCACAGAGAATACATAATCATACTCCTAATATAAAATCAAATTTTAATCTATAAAATACTTTTCTTTTTTTTTTTTTTAAATAAATTTCAATAAACCAACCTTTCCCTCGTATAGGGTTTTACCAGATGAAGCTTGGGATCCTCCCGAAGCTCCCGTAACATCACCCACTAAATTCCATTTTCCTAATTCCCAACTATAACATTTAACCGAACCATCCGCATGTCTAACCATTTTAGTTTGACCCTCTCGTGTGCCATTGGTAAGTAAAGCTTCAGGTCCCGGAAGACTAAATAATGTAAAACAATGTTGAGTTTAGTAAAAACTAATTTCCAAGCTCCCTTTAAATCTTATTTATACTCAGTCTTTTTTACACCGCCAAGTTCTTCAGACATTTGTTGTTTTCTCGTTTCCACGGCCAACTGATAGGCTTTCAGCACTGGTTCGCTGGCCATACGTTTGGGATTTTTGGTAAACACTCTAACCACACCATCACTGCTGCCCGTAACTAAATCCCCATTCTGGAGACAAGCCACCGACCACACAGATTGAGCTGGGTGCACTAGAGGGGCTCCTACTTCTTGTCCTGTTGTTATATTCCACATGCGTAAGGTACTATCTTCGCCACAGGATACTATACAATCGCTGTAAAATTTATGTTGTTGAGCAACAGCATAAATATAATTGGTATGACCACTCAATTGCTTTACACAATCACCATCTTCATCCCACACACGGATAATGGCATCATTGGAACATGATATAAGGCCACCAGTGCATAAAGGTATTAAGCCTCTAACACAATCTGTGTGACCTTTGAGCATGCGTAACTTTTCTCCTTTCTTATTCCAGTAGATTATGTTCTTGTCGGCCGATGCGGTGACAAACCGTTTACTTTCGGTCAAAGAAGTAACGGCCCACACAGCTGCTTCATGGCCCTTTAACTCAATAAACTTAATACCTCCATTTTCTATATCTATAGACCAAACTCGTGCGGTTTTATCCCAACTGCCGGTAATCAAAGTCTGCTCATGAATTCCGTCCGATATAGAGCACACAGTCGATTCATGGCCTTTTAAGGTCAGCATGGGTACCAAACTGTCCTCCTTATAAATACACACTGTGGCATCATTGCTGCCCGTGCACAACCAACCTTCCCGTGTGAGGTAATACACACAGGATACAAAGTTTTTATGATCCTGCAATGTAACCCCTTCAATGTAGCTTTCATCTAAAGGCTTCCATATTTTTGTAGTTTTATCTCTGGAACCCGATATAATTGGTTGACCAACTTCGGGGTAAAATTCTCCAGTGGCTACTGAACGTACATCCATACTGTGACCCACTAGCTCACAGCTTAATTTGTATTCGTCTAGTGAATAAGACATTTTGTAATTTAAATGGTATAACTTTCAGCTGTAGTAGTAAGTATTAATGTATAGAACACACACAAAGTTTTCCCTTTTAATTGCAATCTCTAAAATAATTATAAAGAAATTGTAATTTGCGAATTTAGCAAAAACAGAAAGAGTTTCTGCAAGAATGATGCAGCGGCAAATTGCAAATGTCAAAATTTTTTTGAGACAATAAAATGCTGCCAGATTGTTCAACTTTATACTCCGGCTCACGTCAAACAAAGTACTCACACACACACTGTGCATTTTTTATGAGACTGATTGATTTGAAGACCCTCCATTTCTCATCATTGTGAAAAACTTGATATAAAAAAAAATATTTTTGCTCATATGAGCGGCTCACGACGTGGGCAGCGCAGGGGCAGCGGCCCACAGTGTTGCCATCATTTGTTACAACGTTGCTAGTGTTAATAATTTAGCTATTTTTTTTAATATCAACTTAGCGGGAAAAAACATTTTACTGCAACTGACAACTACGCATTGATGAAGCAAAAGTAGCACAATAAGAGCGTTTCTTATCAATTTTCTTACTTTTTATACGTCAAAGATAAACACCAAAATTTTGCTTATTTGTAAATATTAACATAACAAAAAAAATAATCTCATTTCTAGTTATTTTTTGCATATTTAGCATTACTGGTAAAACCTTTGTTTCGCAATTTAATGAATAGTATTGCCAGGAGAAAATTATGGTAATGTCAACGAAACAGGGTGTTTATAAATTAATTGTTTCTGTAACGAATTCACAATAGAGTTTTGAATTTAATTGGCGGTTAATATACATATGTATATAGTTGAAAAGCAAACAAATTTAACATGATATTTAATTACAACAGTAGTCAGCACATTAGGACGCTTTAAAAAGAAGCATTGTTTACTATTTAGAACTTATGCGCTCTAATTGGTAATTATGTTAACTAATAGCAGTACCACTACTAAAATTTTTAGAAACGGCGTACAACGTTTTAAAAAAATTTAAAATGAGAAATTAGTTTAGTGTGTATAATATTAGTTTTATAGAGTTTATTGTGAAAAAAAACAATGACAAGGAACAAGTACTCCAGTGAATTTAAATGTAAAGTTATTGAAAACTGGAAGACGGGCTTATCACGACATGAACCGAGTAAAAAATATTCAATTAACATATCAGTTATTTCCAGGCTCATTTCAAAGTTTTTGCAAATTGGTCGCATATCGCCGGTGCATTCTGGAGAACGTCTTCGTAAAACCACACGATTTGATGATTCATTGATCAAAAGAGCAATAAAAAAGATGCTACAGCATCAGCTAGGAAAGTAAAAACAAGTTTAAGATTATGCGTTAGCGAAAGAACAATCTGTAGAAGAGTCGTAGAAGGCGGATTATTCAGCCGACGACCAGCAAAAAAACCATTTCTATCAGCTAAGAATAAGAAAGCTAGACTGAAGTTTGCCAAAGCCAACATCTGACGAATCCAAATACAACTTAAAAATTTCCAATGGAATAAGGCGTATTCGCAGACCAAAAGGAGAAAGATTGAATCATAAGTATTGCATAGGAATAATTAAACATGGAGGAGGCAATGTAATGGTCTGGGGTTGCTTTTCTGGTCAAGGATTCGGGCCAATTCATAAAATTGATGTATTGAAAGATGTAATGTTGCCTTATGCCAGTGAAGAGATGCCACTTATAGGGAGCTTCCAACAGGTTAACGATCTTAAGCACACCTCCAAAGTTTGTAAGACTTGGCCACAGATCAATAAGGTTCAAGTTCTTCATTGGCCTGGTCAATCTCCCGATCTCAGTCCTATTGAGAACTTGTGGCACATTGTTAACCCATTCCCAGCCATTGTACCTGCTTGAGTACAGAAAAAAGGTAATATTCAAATATTCATAAATTTTTTAACAAGATAAATTTGATAACTTTTTTGTGATTTTGCATTCAACACACTGTGCTTTTAAACATCACACATAAAAATTTTAAAAAAATAATACCCTTAAGGTATATTTTGTCCTGTTTTTATAACGCTATATAATTTTTTGGAATATTACTGAGGTTAGTAGCAATTGAGCTGCGGAGAGCAAACACAGTTTTACGAAAGGAAGAGTTTTTTATAATTTTGTGAAGTAGAGTGATTATGTGTACATTTTATAAAAATGTATAAGAAAAATAATTTTTTGGCGCAAAGTTGTTAGATTAGGAAAATCGATGTACCCAATTGGGTACAGTGGCTTGATATGTATTATTTTTTTTTAAGATTTTTCTTACGCTAAAATAGAATTTCAGACCATCAAAACGTGAAGTTTTTAATGCAAATGTTTTAAAAACTAGATTTTTTGGAAAAATATGAGCACCACAATTTTGATAGCTATTATTTTATCAGATCCGGATTGTAATATGGATGAAGATGAAGGTGTTGCTGACGACTTTGTTAGAGATCGCA
The DNA here is from genome assembly GCF_958450345.1 of Calliphora vicina. NCBI lineage: Eukaryota > Metazoa > Arthropoda > Insecta > Diptera > Calliphoridae > Calliphora > Calliphora vicina. The sequence continues at coordinate 54,615,067 of NC_088781.1, read as the reverse complement.
TGTAATAAGTGAAATATAAGAATTTTGTGACAGTGATAGCGACGATGATGTTCCACTTGAGATGTTCTGACAGAAAATAATGCCCTCAAGATCAAGCAAAACAAATTCTATTTGGATAATAAGACCATGCGATGTTCAAATGTCTCAAACTATTTTTTTTGGACAATGAGTTCAATATTATTTCATACTTGAATGGGAAAAGGTTATTAGTTTAACCATTTAGCTGACTTGCATTTATGCATCGCAAGCTAATAAACACAATTTATCCTTTAACACAGAAGATTTGAATATATTCTTGAGTATTTTGCTTTACAGTGGATTTCCCTCTATGCCAAAAGAAGGTACGTATTGGGTGCTCTGCGAGGATACTCGCACTCCAAAATTTCCGAAATTATATCACGGAACAGATTCAATGAAATAAAACGTTTTGTTAATTTGGCTGATAACACTAATTTAGATGCGACTGACAAGGTGAGACCCATATACAAATTACACTGGCTTCTGGTGTCGCAACTACTCCTGGAAACCAATTTCCTTAAAGGATAAAAAATCCCCTACGATGGGGCGAATGCCATAACAGAATAAGATGGTTGTCTGAACAATGCGATATTGCGTTGTGTTGAAAAAGTAATGTTTTAAAAATTTTCACACATTATAAAAATAGCATACACTTTACGCCATTGTACCCATTCAGGTACAGCCCCAAAACCACGTTTCCTAAAATTTTTTTTAATTTTTTTTTAATTTTCTATTTTCTTTGACCGTATTTTAGTTAAAATAAATTTAAAAATTTTTCATTTTAAATGGTCTTGGTTTTTAATGGGTTAATATGAAAATATATCGTGAAAATTGCCGAAATAAGGATCTGCAATTTTCACGATTTACTTCATGCCGTTCAAATAGCCTGGGAAGGAATACCGCGAGACGCCATAAAAACATAATATCTTCTATGCCTAAGAGATGTGCTTGTGTCATCCAAAACAAAGGATATGTAACAAACAATTACATAATTAATTTTTTTTTATATTATATCTTTAAAGGGGTGCTTTAGTTTTGTCCGTTTCATTTTGTACCTTAAATTATTTTTATAACCTACATTACCATAGTGGGGAGGGTATAATGCGTTTGTAACGTCCAACAATATTGGTCTAACACCCACCTTAACCCTCCGTACTCGCAACTGATCTGGTTGATACAGGCTAACATTTTTTTATTGTAAATTTTATTAAACACCCTAAATTAAAATAAAATAATATTTTTAATGCATTTTGTTTGTATTACTCTTTTAAATAAAATGCATTTAATATTGTTTTTTAGTCTCAATTGAAACTGGCTAAAATCTGTCCATTATTTCACCTAGCCCCCATCGTATATTCGAATTCGAATATTCGAGTTTTGACAGTTAATGAACATTGTAGAAAGTTCACCAGAGATGGCGTGTGTATTCGAAAGATCTAGGCTTCGAATATACGAGCTTTGACAGTTAAAGAACAATCTAGAGTGCAGATGGCAGTGTTATAAATAGTGGCAGAGGTTGCAGTCCTTGGAGAGTTTATCAGAGACGCTGTTCGAATAAACATCAACTGAGTGCCTTAAAGTGTGCTGTAGTTTCAAGTGAATTCGTGTACATTATAAAGTGTGTCTGTATTTCTGCGAATTTATTAAAAAATTCTGAGTGACTATTTAATTCTGTGGTTGTTGTACATTTTAAATAAATAAAGAGTTGTTACAATTTTTAAACTACTAAACGGCTTTTATTTGCAATCAAAAGTATCCGGTTTATTTAAAGGAAGTAAACCAACGTTTCGAAAAGGTTAAAACGTAACAATATTTAAGTTAACTAGAAAGTAAATTTGTAATTAGGCTTAAGTTAATTTATTATAATTAATCTGTAATAATTCAAAGAATATCACTGACAAATTATTTATACAATTGGCAAATTGGAATGCATTATCTACCCTGCGAAGTCCGTCATCAACAATTTTTATCGTCAAGGTATATTGTAAATAAGGAGTGAGATCGAAAAATTCTTAACACACGTTTTTCATTACATTTTTTAACCCAAGTATTATTTGAATTTTTTTTTGATCAAGTTACCTTTGAAAAACATGTCAGTTATTATGTGTAATGTCAATTATATTAATTTTTTTGTTAATCTGATTAAAATGAGTGACCAGAAAAAAGTGCGTACTGAAATTATTAAATATTTTCAACAAAACCCAACTTGGTCTTACAAAAAGTTGGCCAAGCATACAAAGGTCTGCCGTCAAACTGTTTCCAATGTTATTAAACAGTACCGGGAGAACTTGTCAGTTGATAGAAAACCTGGTTCAGGTAGAAGGAATGGTCCACATGATGTTTCTAAAGCCAAAAAAATAGAACGCATTTTCAAAAGAGCTCCCAACACATCCGGTAGGAAAGCAGCCCGGTTAGCTCAGTGCTCGGACTATTTGGTACGAAAAGTTAAAGCTAATGCAGGTTTAAAAACATACAAGGCTCAAAAAGTTCCTGACAGGAACGCTACTAAAAATTTAGAGGCCAAAAACAGAGCACGGAAATTGAAGTCAAGTTTTATAAAAAAAATATTCTTGCTGCATAATGGATGACGAAACGTATGTTCTGGCAGATTTTTCGCAACTTCCAGGTCAAAAATTTTATGTTGCTGATGCTCGAGGGAATGTTGAAGAAAAGTTTAGGACCCAAAAGCAGACAAAATTTCCCAGAAAGTTCTTGGTATGGCAAGCAATATGCAGTTGCGGCAAAAGAAGCCACTCATTTGTTACAACGGGCTCTATAAATACCGAAATTTACATCAAGGAATGTTTACAAAAAAGGCTGCTTCCATTCATAAGACTTCATAATGTGTCCACTTATTTTTGGCCTGACTTGGCATCCTGTCACTATGGCAAACAAGCCCTTGAGTGGTACAAGAACAATAATGTGGTATTTGTACCAAGAGAGGCAAATCCTCCAAACTGCCCGGAGCTAAGGCCAGTGGAGAGATATTGGGCTCTTGTTAAAAGAGAATTGAAGAGTACAAAAAAGGTGTCCAAAAGTGTGGTAGATTTTAAACGGAGATGGACTACATGTTCGAGCAAAGTGACAGAAAGCACTATAAAAACGTTAATGGAAGGGTTTCCGAAAAAGGTTCAAAATTTCATCACTAGTGATTAAAACTATAAAAATAATTTTTTTTGTAAATTGTAATAATAATTTCAATCAAATAAAAAAAAAATTAAAGCTGTAAGTTTAGTGGTTTCTTTTTTATAAACATATATGTATGTTAAGAATTTTTCGATCTCACTCCTTATTATCTATTTAACTTACTATTATTAGGAATTGGAATTTGGGAAGCCAAATTCATATACATATATTTTATTTATGTATAAGTTAGACGAAATTTTACTTATTTTTATTATATACTAGCTTCGCTCGGTAGCTACTTAAATAATTTTAAATTATGAAAATACAAATTTCAGATTTCAATAATTGAGATTTTTTGAAATACAGAGAATTTAATATGTAAAATCAGGGACCCGAAATAACTGTTATTTTTTTTAAATAAGCAATTGGTTATAGAAAAAATAACTGCAAAAAAATAGGTCCCGTAATAACAATTAAAAATAACTCAAAAAAATTTTAGTCTATGATAAACATTATGAAAAATTTTAATTTTTTTAGGTCTTTGATAACCATTATAAACGATTTTTATTTCATTTGGTCTTCAATAACCATTATGAAAGATTTTTATTTTTTTAGGTCTTTAATAACCATTATAAAAGATTTTTATTTTTTTTGGTCTTCAATAACCATTATAAAATATTTTTATTTTTTTGGTCTTTGATAACCATTATAAAAAAATTTTATTTTTTTGGTCTTCGATAGACTACAGCCATTACAAATATTTATACCCTACACCACCATAGTGATATAGCGTATAGTGCCCCAAGAACGAAGTCTATTGAATTTGGTTAAAATCGGTCTATTATTTCTCCTAGCCCCCAAACGATTGTCCTATCTGAAAATAGATAATCCCTCATAAATATCTTAGTTATATAGATATCCAAACCAAATTCAGCACAAATAAGTTTTATATAAGCCGAACTCTCACTACTAAATTTTGTGACGATTGGTCCATAATTAGTCATAGCTCCCATATAAGGCCCACTTCCGAAAAGCATTTTAACGAGTATAGATTTCTTAAAAATGTTGGTATTCAAATAAAATTTAGCACAAATAACATTCATATATACAGAAGACATGTCACTTAATTTTATGCCGATTGGTCCATAATTAGTCATAGCTATCACATATTGCACATTTTAAAAGAAAACTGTTTATAATCATAAATATTCTTGATTCTTATGAAATTATGGAACAATTTATCTTTCTCTGTCTATTTAAAAATACAAGAAAACCAGGTCCATGCGACCAAAAAACTTTGTTGGTACTCATAATGTTTACGGAAGACCAAAAAAAATAAAAACCTTTAATAATAGTTATCAAAGACCTAAAAAATAAAAATATTTTATAATGGTTATTGAAGACCAAATGAAATAAAAATCGTTTATAATGGTTACCAAAGACCAAAATAATATTGGTTATTTTTAACAGTTATTCAGGGACCATTTTTCAAAAATTCTTGATAAACAATTATTTCAGGATTTTTTCCAATATTGGTTATAACAGTTATGTCCCTGTGTAAAATCTATCACCTTATTTTTAATTTTTGTAAATTTTATTAAAAATTTAATTCAGATCGAAATTACCCTAAGCTACCATTACCGAAATAATCCAAATTAGCGTTACCATTAACCGTTTCGAATCGGCAGACAACCTTGCATGTTTCTAAAATATTACTTTACAAAAAAGTTTCCATTGTACGTGTACTTTCATGCACTGTAAATCTCTATATTTGAAATTTCACTGTAAAAAACAACTTAATTATAAATTATATTTATATTTACTAATGAACCACATAATAATGTAGCTGCAATTATAAATGCATACAATAATTTTGAATCATTGGTCTTGTGGCAAATTTTTGGCACCTCTTTATCACTGCCATTAATATTTATGGACCATATTTATTGCAAAAGAAATTAGAAATGTGTTTTTTTTTGCTACAAACAAAAAATTTTAGCGCCGGCTAATTAAACTTGAATGTCATTCTGACAAACTGCCAGTGGTCAAGAGAAAAATTAAAAAAATAATTTTAACATTGATATTAAATTGAGCAAGGGTTTTTAAAAATGTATATCAAAATGGGGTCAAGTTGACAGAAATCATAGCCATGTGTTTTAGATATTTTTTAAAATAATTTTGAAGAATTATTTATTTAACAATCTTTAAAATCCTTTTCCATGCTAAATTATTTGAGCCAACCAATATAACCAACCACCAAAGTAGTTTAAATATAACGTTGACAGTTGTTTCCAGCTAAAGTAATAATAACTAACAATTGTTATTGTTATATGGAGTAGTTTTTTTGGTCCCCAATCAAATCACCAGCAATATAATAGAAAAGAGCAGAAAAATAACTTTCCCATACTTATATGAAACATGCATAAACATGCACCAGGGATACAAATTGTTGCTACAATTGTAGTTACTACAATTTAAACTTGAGAAGTAGTTTCAACTCTTTTTAGAAAGTCGTAAAAACTTAATGGTAAAATTGAACTTAAACCTCTCCTTTTCAAAAATATGTGAACCGATTTTCAGCTTATAAATATTTAAGTTATGTATTTAGTTTTGGTATTAATATATCTAACAATTTTGGAGTACAATATAGAGCATTTTCAAATTCATTGCTGCTGCTCTTTGTAAATATTTAATTCGCATCCCTGACATACATACACACATTCCACTATGTATTGTAGTGCAACAGCAACTATTTAAACTTTTTTTAAAAGTTCTCGAGGGTAAAATTGCTGAAACAAAAAACACAAAAACACATCGAATAAAAAAACTGCATAGAAAAACATAAAAGTTAATCAAAAAATGCAATTGACTGATCTAAAAAACAAAAACACTTAAACATGCATAGAAAAAGAAATTTTGTATGATACAATGAACAAAATCGAAAAAAGAAATAAACAAAAGCATGCTTTTGCTATTGCAATAGTCTATTCTCTATTGCAATAGTATTTTCGATGATTTGTATTATAAAAGTACAAACCCATCAGATCTAGTAGACTGTCCCGAGCTACGTGACTAGTTGACCCATTTGCATTACAATGAGACTGTCTGGTAGCTGGTCCAATTACATATATTTCAGAATTTTCTAATTCAATGTCAGAATATTCCATTTATATTTCAGAAATTTTTAATTGTATTTCAGAAACTTTAATTTGCATTTTAGAATTTTTCAATTGTATTTCAGAAATGTCCATTTGTATTTCAGAAAATTCTTATACCAATGGAAATTTCTGAAATACAAATTGAAATTTCTGAAAAACAATTGGAAAATTCTGAAATACTATTAGAAACTTTTTAAGTATAAAATAGAAAGTCTGAAATACAAATGGAAACTTATGAAATTCAATTGGAAAATTCTGAAATAAAATTAGAAATTTCTGAAATACAAATGGATACTTCTGGAATATATTTGGAATATTCTGAAATACAATTACAGAATTCTGAAATATATTTAGAAATTTCTGATATATAAAAGGACAATTCTGAAATATAATTAGTCCGATTTGAATGAAATTTGACGTGTACAAAGAAGAAGTATTGTAGAGTTTATGTTTTGAATTTGGACCTTTTGGGCCAGCTATCAATTATCTCTTATAGCTTAGGAGATATTCGAATAATATCTCCTAAGCTATAAATAAAATGTTCAACATTTTTACCCACCCTACTCCAGTTTTTTGAAAACAGAGGGTCCAAATACTTCCCGATTTTCTTCATTATTATTGTACTAACTACAAATGTAGTATCTTATATACCCTTCACCAAATTATACTTCAAAATACAAATTTTAAATATTTTTAGGTAAACAAAATTTTTTTTTTAATTTTATTTAAATTTTTTAATTTTTTAAATTTTAAAATTTTGTTTTTTTAAATTATTTTTTTTTTAATTTTTTTGTTGGTGAAAAAAAAAATTCAGGTTAAAAAATATTTTTTCCGATTTTGACTATAAGTTAAATGACTACTTTTTCTGTGCTAAATTAATAACGACTACAAAATCATGGTATTCAAACCAAAACCTTAAAGAATTTCGAAAGTAAGAATAATTCTATTAAAAAAATGGAATTTAACCCACTAACGACCAAAAATTAACCCATTTGCAATCATTAATGCAAACTTAATACATTAATTTATTTTAATTATACTAAAACTTTTATTAATTGCTTAAATCTAAATCATTTTGTAAATTTAAGTCAAAAAGGTCCTCTTCGCTTTCATTAGTTTCATTGTCTTGGTGGCTAAAGTGAAATTCTTCCATGGGTTCAACATAACAGTTGAATTACTTCTGGTAGAAGTGTGGAACATTTCCGGTTTTGTAAGCGCCTATCTAAAAATGATGTGGAAATTAATGGATCTGAGGTACAGCTTAATATTAATATTAATTCGGAGCTTAAAAAATATGTCTTCTCCGCTTCCATTACAGCTTCTTTTTGCATCTCAAAACTTTTTCAGCAATATGAAGTAAAATAGATTGCAAGGAAACTTTGGCTAGAGTCTCATTTGCTTTTAAAATTTCAATAATTTATATTCGTGAGTGATTTTCGGAAGTGGGTTATATGGGAGCTATGATCAATTATGGACCGATCGTCATGAAATTAGGACGTGTGATTATTTTCTTTATGAGAGTTGAATTTTCTGTTGTTTTAAGAGATTTATGCACGTTGAAGTTATTTTCGGAAGCGGGTATTATATGGGAGCTATGACTAATGAAGGACCGATCATCATAAAATTAGCTGACATGAATTCCGTATATATAAAATTAGTTTGGAGCAAAATTTGTGTAGATACCTATATAAATTAAACATTTATGACCGATAAAGTCCAATTACGGGAGGAAATTTGTATGGGGGCTAGGTGGTATAATGGACCGATTTTACCCAATTTAAATAGGATTCATCCTTGGGCCGAAAAAATTATATGTACCATATTAAGGTGGGTGTTAGACTAAAATTCTTGGACATTACAAACATCTGCACAAACGCATTATACCCTCCCGACTATGGTGGTGTAGGGTATAACAAATTTATTGTTTTCGTTATATGCTTCTCCACTTCATCTGAAAATACGTTTACTTCAATTTTGTCCACTACATGTTTTAAAACGGCATACAATTTTTCTTTTTTTGAATTTTCGTTAAGCCAAATTTCAAACAATAACCTAAAAAAGATAGTATTATTCGAAAACGGCTAAAAATGGCTATTATATGTAAATGAAAATTGGTTTATAACATTTCAATATATTCATTTCTGATTTCATTTAATCTGCCGAACTTTGCCGAAATTTTAAAAGCTTCCACGAAGTTACATTTTGAAAACAATCGCAGCACTTTTAAGGTTATGTTAAAAAAGTGGATTTATTTCAAGCAAGTTAAACAATTTTATCACATTTTTTTGTTCTTCATTTTCACTTTCTTGTTTATAACTCGCGAAATTATTTAAACATGCAATTGAAAATTTGAAAGCAATACAGGCTTTTCAACAAAATTTATTAAGTAATTACGATGCTATGTCTTTGACTGCTTGTTGTCCAATGGAATTTAATATTTACCAAAAACAAAAAGCTGACTTAGTTAATTTGGAGTATTGGTTACAAAATGGCATTAAAAAAGTGCAATATTTGCATTTGAAAAATTGGACTTTAGCACAGTTTTGCTAGCCGTTTAACCTATAGTGCATTGTAGGTCCACGTCGTTGCAAAGGTCTTTGAAATATCTATCATTAGATATCCATATTGTCTATATTAATGACTTAGTAATCCAGATATAGGTAAAAATCGATGTTGTCCTGGTATTTTTCCTCATATATCAGCCATTTGTGGACCGATTTTGCTGATTTTAAATAAGAAACTTCTCGAAAGCATGTCTGACAGAATTATTGAATATTTGGATCCCGAAGATACCTGGGGTCTTCAGAAAATTGATTTCAACAAACAGACATACAGACGGACATGGCTTAATCGACTCCGCTATCTATAAGGATCCAGAATATATATACTTTATAGGGTCGGCATTTGAATTTAAAAAATGCTACCCATAAGTAGCATTTCGAAAAAGTACCAAACAACTGTTTGCTAATTTTTTAAGTACATAAATTTTGTTGTCGGATTTTCCCGTTGTTACCCTCTAAACCTTCGAATGTCCAAAAATCTCTTCTTAATGGATCCACTACATTGAGAGAGGGTAACCTATAGTCCAAGTTTCATGTCTCTATTTTTTGGCGTTGGGGCTGGGTGATGTTGAATAAGTATGAGGGATTTCATGTCAAGTGAACCAACTTTTAAAATCGATGTCTTCCGATCGGGATGAAATTTGCAACAAGGTTAGATAGGTGGATAGTAAATCAGACACAATTTTTACAAGATCGGTCAAGAAATCTCTTAGTTAGAGGGGGTAAAAATTTGACATTTTGTCCAAACAGGTGTTTTTTCTCATTCATTTAACTTATTACCTATAATTCTTAGCAAAATGTGTCCCAAATAGTTTACATAGCTATTTCTTCAATCTTTCGAAAAAAAAATATTTAAAAAAAAGTAAAATTTTTTTTCCGAAATCAAAAACTTTTTTGACTTTTTTTTTCCAAATGGGCCCTTTTTACAAAATATTTATTTTAATAGTTATCACACTAAGCGACGATGAGGTCTTCAAGGAAAAAACCTAAGCTTTCTTTTGTGCAAAAAAATTAAAAAAATTTTGATTTTGCAAAAAAAGGCGCATATTGTATATTTTGAGTTACAAAACATTTATTTTGATAGATATCGAACTCGCATCCCACTAAGCGAATATATAGGTCTTCAAGGAAAATATCTAAGCTTTCTTTTGAGAAAAAAGGTAAAATTTTTAAAAAAAAGTAAAAAAAGTTTTTGATTTCGGAAAAAAATATGTCAACATTTTTTTTAATTTTTTTTAATATTTTTTTAATATTTTTTTTTCGAAATATTGAAGAAATATAGAGAAACTATTTGGGACACATTTTGCTAAGAACAATAGGTAATAAGTTACATTTGGGCGCCTCGTTCTTGAGATTTCACGAAGCTGGACTATTTTCTCTGGGGCCATTTGAAAGACGGATTATACTACAAACAACTGATGCTCTGAAAGATGAAACTTAGCGCTGATTCGGGCAGAATCGAAATTTATTGGAAATAAATTTGGCATTTCCAAATGGGATAAAATTATAAACTAAAAAATTTTTATAAATTTTCTCAATATTTTATTCAACACAAGTCTGGTTCTGACTCAGTCACATTAAGAAAATTTATACAAATTTTTTAGTATGAAAAAGTGCAATATTTTTGAGGGACGAAGTTTTAAAATGGCATATTTTTGAATCTAATTGAGATATTGACTTGAAATTTTGTTTGTAATACCAAAAAATAACTTATTTAAATAAATATGGATCAAATTGTTCCTATTAAAATTTTGATATAAATTTTAGTTTATTTATTAACGAAACTAAATGAAATTTTCAATGTTTTTTAAGTTTGTCATTCTAAATAACAAGGTGTAAAAAAACTTGTCAAAAAACTTGTCCCAAAAATGGTATTTTTTACAATTTTACCTATAGGGTCCACATTTTCTTCGGGGCTGGGAAAATACTTTGGCGATAAATAGGGAACACATCAAGGTTTCCAAAGCAGTTTTTGGTTTTCTGATCCAAGCTTTGGGATTTTAGGACATGTGGCCCAAAATTGAATTTTTGATAAAAAATAGGTCAAATTCCGAAGGGCGTAAAGGCACATATTCGAAGAATAGGACATATTTTTTATATCAAAATGTTTATCTTTCAGATAAACACAAAAATTGTTATATGTTCTTATAAAAAGTTTTTTTATACCCTTCAACTTCGTTAGAAGGGTATATATAAGTTTGTCATTCCGTTTGTAATTTCTACATTTTTCATTTCCGACCCTATAAAGTATATATATTCTGGATCCTTATAGATATCGGAGTCGATTAAGCCATGTCCGTCTGTCTGTCTGTCTGTCCGTCACCTGTTGAAATCAATTTTCTGAAGACCCCAGATATCTCCGGGATCCAAATCTTCAATAATTCTGTCAGACATGCATTCGATAAGTTTTCTATTTAAAATCAGCAAAATCGGTCCACAAATGGCTGAGATATGAGGAAAAAACCAGGACAACCTCGATTTTTGACCTATTTTTTACCTATATCTGGATTACTAAGACATTAACATAGACAATATGGATATCTAATGATAGATATTTCGAAGACATTTGCAACGACGTATATAAGACCATAATAGTAAGTTGGACCTACAATGGGTCAAAATCGTAAGAAAAAAATTTTGAACCCGAATTTTTTTTTTCACCAAAAATAAAAAAACAAAAAAAAAAAATTTTAAATTTAAAAAAAAAAAATTTTAAAAAATTTAAAATAACAATGAGAAAAATTTTTTTCCAAAAAATTAAACAACTTTGGAAAAAATATAAATTTTGTTTACCTAAAAATATTTAAAATTTTTATTTTTAAGTATAATTTGCTGAAGGGTATATAAGATTCGGCACAGCACTCACTCTACTTGTTTTAATTAAAAAAGAGTTAAGTCACCTTTCGCCCAAAAAAACAGCAAAAATCAACTATTTTTTGAATATTTAAATTGAAAATCGTATATTTTTGGATCCATAATTGATATTGCTCTGAAATCTTTTGTATGTTATTTGTAATTTAGTTGTCTAACTAACAAGTCTATTCGGTTCAAAAGTACGACCCATATTTTTAAAAAAGCGGACCAAGGTATGGAAAAATTTTAAAATTTCAATTTTAAAACGGAAATTATTATAGATAAATAGCACACGCATGCATGTTTTTTCAAGACCTAGCGTTTTCCAAAAATATAACAATCTTTGAAATCGGATAGGAAACAAAAAAATGGCACGTGTTTAAAAATTTTACATGTCGAAGTAGGGTTACTTTGAGCTCCCATAGCGCTGCCCCTGGATCATTTGTATAGCCCATTTTAATATCCTAAACTCGAATACTCCTTGGCTACGCCCACGTCAAATTTTATATCGATCGGAGCAGCCGTTTAGAAATACCAGATTTATTTCCAAACAATTTTGATTCTGCCCCACTGTGCGCAGCATTGGCGAGATGTGGTTAAAAATTTTGCACAAAGAGTGTACGTCTGACGTCATGCTAGAGCTGGACATTTGTCAAAAAGGAGTGTGTTTTTAAGCCAATTTATTTCCTAACCTCAAATGTTGCCACCCTGTAAATAGAAAATCTGACTGGAGAGAAATGTTTAGAAATTGAATTATTATTCTTAAATTGCAATAGTTTTTTTTCAGTAAACAAAAATATTTATAGTTTTTTTATAATTGAGTACGCACCACACCCACATGCCAATGTGTATGAAGTATGTATCAAAAATATTTGCAACATCTTGTTGTTTACAAATCATGTCGTATATAAAAACATACATACATAAATGTGAGTGAGTCAGTTGCATGCCCCACTAAGTGCACGCAACGTAATAAATGCAATTTATGTTTGAGATAAATTTAGAATAAATAGAAAAAAAAGAGGCGTGAAAAAATTGTTTTATAAATATCTACTCTTGTTTATAAATGTGTGCTATGTAGTTTTATTTATAAAATATTATGATTTTTTATTAAAAATTGTTTTTCTTTTAAGTATAAAACGAAATACGAAATAAAAAAAATAACGACAACCTTGTAACACTTGTGAGGCATCATCGTTGGCTGAAGAAATAACAAATCTGTTTTTTACAGATGAGCAAAGAAATTCCTTTTGAAATTAAAATAAGCCATTTAGTAAACTGTTTTAATTTGTTGCAAATTAAAAAATAAAATATCTAATTAATGTGATGACACCATGGATTTTTTAATTATCTTCTCTCGAAATTTGTCATTGGGTGTCAAAACAATATTTAAAAATTCATCATTCTGCATCTTAATTATACTTAAAAGCCTTTTGTACAGAATATTTATTTGAAAAAATAACTAATTCTGTTTAACTTGTTATGTTGAGTTCAATAAATAATATTTAATATCCTTAAAGTATGCTTTACAATAACTTAGTGAATTTCACATTAAATGTATGCTTTAAAATTTAGGTTTTAAGTTTAAATATACATTTTCCTTTCGACAGTAATGAAGGTTCATCAATATTTAAGACTTCAATTACCAAACATGACAGATGGTTTTTGTTTATTCTCTCTTCTCCTTTTTTGGGAACATTTTTCAGCTTCAATCAATCTTTGTTATTTAAGCATAAATCTAATAACACTTAATTTATCTTGATACAAAAAAGAACAATGGAAAATATTATAAAATAGACAATATAAGTTTGTAACCAGATTTTTGTTGTTGTTTTAATATGAAAATAAAAAATACACCATAAATTATTGACGCGCCTAATTTGCCTTGAACTACACTGTGAATAAGTCAAAAGCAGAATACCCGATAATCACAAACACACATTTCTAATAAAAATGTTCTATATAAAAGAACAAATGGGTACAGTGAAAAACCTTTGACACTGTGCTGGTAAATTTGGTGGGTTGTAGTTAATTAATAATACGTGTCAAAAGAAATACTTTGAAAAAAACACTGTGTCCTTTTTATCTTGCAAAACAGTGAACATTTTTAAAAATACTAATTAATTTACTGTTTTTGTTTTTTAAATAGCCTTTATAATAGGAAATATATATTGTTGTATGCGAGTTTTTTAAAATTTTTATTAAAAATATTGGCCATTGTTAGCTATGACATTTTCCCATCAATCTGGCAACATATGAAACCTTTGACACTGCTCATCTTTTGAGGTCAAGAACGTATCAGGCCAATTTCGGATACTCTGTTCTGAAGTGTAGCGTATCCCTGAGAGAGCGTTCTGCATCGATCGAAACAAATAGTAGTCGGACGGAGCAAGGTCTGGACTATAAGTGAGGCAAAACTTCCCAACCACTTCTTTCTAACAAGATTTTAACAGGAATTGCAACATATGGCCTAGCGTTGTTTCTGGCCAATGCTCGCTTCAAACGAATCAGTTGGGTTCGGTAAAGGTTCCCTGTGATAGTCTGTTTAGATTTCAGGACCCTTTTGGTCCCACCTAAAATGGAGCATTACCTTAGCGCAATGGACATTTGGCTTTAGTGTCGATTCGGCTGGTTGGATCCATTTTTCATCACAAGTAATGATTCGCTGACATACAACATCGTATTTCAAGGTCTCTCGACTTCAATACGTATGGTACCTAATTTCCCTGCTTTTAGATTAATCCTGCTGCTCGCAAACGCTTTGAAATTTCTGCTTGAGTAGCTCCCAATGATTTTTGGAAGCTCATGTTGAGTTTGACAACAATCTTCATGGAATAATTCCTTCAATTCGATTTTTGACCTTTTTTCCCCTGTTCAGGTCTATAGGTAGCAAACAATCAACTACATATATGTACATAAGATCTCAAGAACTCTCTAGAAGAACTCTCTAGAACATAAGAACTTCCTAGGAATGATTCTTAACACCGTTTAGGTAAGTCAATATAAGCAAGTAAGAAAAAAACTAAAGGAATTTAGTATTTTTTTAGTATAAACTATTAAATTATTATAAAATAAAGCATACTTTTAGGCAGCTTTAAAAAAATGTATTTCTAAATTTATTTCGATTTTTTTTTACGTTTTTTGCGATTTTGAAGATGAAGTGTTTTTGATTTTATTATGACAAGGGCTACAACTTTGCCTCAGAGAGTAAATCAAAATTCCGAACTGTTTACAAGATATGAGCCCTCGTTGTCATTTTTGCAAAAAGTGATAATTTTCTCAGGCTCATATCTTGCAAACCGTTCGGAATTTTGATTTACTCTCTGAGGCAAAGTTGTAGCTTTTGTCGTAAAGAACCGTTGTGAACATATAAATTCAAAAATTAATCTTCAAGATCAAAATCGCAAAAAATTTAAAAAATTCGAAATAAATTTAGAAATAAATTTTTTTAAAGCTCCCTAAAAGTATGCTTTAGTTTATAATTCCTTTAGGTTATTCTTACTAATTTATATTGACCCACCTAGAATCATTCCTAGGAAGTTCATATGTTCTAGAAAGTTGTTCATTAAGATCTTAGGTACATTTTTGTAGTTGATTGTTTCCTTGAATTTTGAACGGTTTGCTACCTAGGGACCTGAACAGGGGAAAAAAGGTAAAAAAAATTGAATTTTTTAAGTTTTTGTGATTTTGATCTTGAAGATGAAGTTTTTTTGATTTTATATGTTCACAATTTTTGTTCTTTATGGCAATGGCTACAATTTTGCCTCAGAGAGTAAATCAAAATTCCGAACCGTTTGCAAGATATGAGCCTGAGAAAATTATCACTTTTTTTTGGCAAAAAAAAGGCCAAAAATAAAAAAACAAAGTGAAAAGTTTGTCACCAAATGTGTCATCACTATTTCTTATAAAAACAAGGTTTTAATATTTATAGTTGTTTTTGTTTTATTCCAACTATACTCTTCAAGAATAGTTTCAAAAGTGAGAGCATGTTGACAGTTGGTTTTTGCAGAGTGAAAAAGTGGAAAATTAAGCGCAACTTTAAGTTAATTAAAACCATATAAAAAAATGTTTTTTGAAAAAAATCAAAATGAATATAGAATTGGAAGGTATTAACTTAATTTTAAGATAATTACAATGTGTTTAGCTTCTTGTGTATTTTTTATAAAATTAATATTTGCTCAGTGTCATTTTTAGTGTTCGTTCGTCCATATATTTCAATTTCAACTAGAGTTTTAGTTGTGTTTCCCCCTGAAGTCTCCAATGGGATTTTTTCTGGTTTATTAGTTAATATTCCAGGATTCTAAAATTGGAAATTTCAGCTGCATCCTTTTGCATCTCTTTGATTTATATCCCATACACCAAAGCGGCCTCGTTGTTTTTGATGTCCAACTTTGAATTTTTGTGAGGTGTTTTGTTAGTTTATGTTCGCGTTGCTTTGTTATTGTTATGCATGTAAAGAATTGTGTTTGTTTTTTTTTCTTTTCCACGGACTTGTAATATTTTTACTTTATGAATTTGGTCCTTATTATAAATCGTTTTTGCAATAGTCACATCTTATAATTGCAAACGTTCGCGCTCACATATTTTTGATATTTGGTGCTTAGAATGCTGATAAAGCTCGAAAAGTGAAGGATGTCGTGAAAAACTATATTAAAAATGAGGGCTACACATTTAAAGAAAGTCATTTAGAAACACGCTTAAATTATAATTGCAAAAAAATTTCAAAATTTGCACTGAGTCATCAGTTTTGCTGAAGATGGTCGGGATTGAATTAGTGGGCGTGGCACCTCCCATACAAACTAAGTAGTTAATTTCGAATATCTGGAGAGCTATAATTCTAAAAGCATTGCTAACGTGTTTTGAATATTGAATATTTCTCTTTTAATGATTTAGGTAGAAGTTGTTTTGATAAGGAAGATGATGAATTTGTGGAACACCTCATTTGTTTTAAAGCTGTTCTCTCGGGTCTCAGTTCATTTCTGTACAATCTAATGGATCAGTCGGGGCGGATATTTAGAAGATAGAATCGTTTATTCGTGCTACATCACTATATATTAATGGTGAACAAATTAGAAAAACCTGAGCTGATTTAAAAAGTTCAATTATTTAAAGGCCAAAATCGTTCTGGGCATTAAAGGCAGTTGCAAGAAACAAGAAATATTATGAAATAACTGCAATATTACCAACCTCTAGCTTCATTGCTTCATAACCTTTAATAACAAATTTCTTTGTGTTAAACAAATATTATGGAAAGTAATTTTGGCATAGACCGCCTTTATATGATGAATAAAAAAACTTAAAAATAAAAAACAAGCAATTGGCAATAGTATGCCAAAAATAAAATGATTATATGTTTGTTCATATAATATCCTTTTTCTATAAATCCATACTGTTAGCTACTAGTATTATAGTAAACATGGTGTTGTTTTTTCTTCCTTTTTTTATTTAACCATAAAATTTATGGTTATTGAAACATAAAATTTTCGTTCGCTAACATCATAAATAACAAAATTCGGACAGTTTAATATCGCACATTTTTTATCTACGAAACAAATTATCAACTAGTGGCTTTAAATGTAAATAAAATTGCGAAAAAAAAACAAGAACTTTAATACGAGGGAGTTTAATGCAGTTGTTAAAGGGATAAGGAAACATTTTAAAATTAGTTTGAATTGGTTAATATTTAACTGCAGACTTTGCAAAAGCACCCTCGTTTTATTTATTTAGTATCTGTTTTAGTATGTACATTTGTTATGCTAGTTTAAGTGCTTAATACCGCAAAAAAGTGGTTAAAATAGATTAAAACAAACAACAAATTTTCATGAGAAATATAAATTTGTAAGTGGTTTTTTATTTGTACAAAAAAATAAAATAGATTGTTTCAAGGTTGCTAAAATATTGTATTTAGCAAGACAGTCTGATTGGTTTTAGAAATTGTTGCCAAGAAATATTATGGTTTAAAACTTTAATAAAAGTTATGATATTGAGAATATTTTGCTTAAATATTAATTTCTTACTGTCATCTTAATATCCTTATACAAAAACTCCCACTTATTTATGTATCTGTCTCAAAAACGTATTATTATACATATATCTATATTGTATCTATATTGACAGCTCAACAAAGTTGTCATCATTTCGTTTTTGACATGCGTGAACTGAAACTAGGTAAAAATTGTTTACAAATACTTCAAGTGTGCACTTCAAATCAAATGACACCGTAACAACAATAATAAACAAGTAAGAGTACTAGAATCGGCTGTGACGAATCGTATATACCCACCATCAATATGTGTCAAGAAAATATTTTATATGGGGGTTGGGTCAATTATGGACCGATCCTCTCAACAGTTGGTAGAAAGAGTTAGGTTCATATTGTTACGAAATTGTACTTGAATTCAAATATAACGATTTTCACGGCTGATTTAAAGTTGCATAATGCTATTTGAAAGCAGTGCCTCTCAAACTGTAACATATCTGTGGGCATTATTAACATTAAATAAAAGCTTTGAGTTGATCATTGATCGTAAGTATGGCAACACTGAATGTTTGCTGCGACTCGTATATTCGAATTCGAATATTCGAGTTTTGCCAGTTAAAGAACATTGTAGAAAGTTCACCAGAGATGGCGTGTGTATTCGAAAGCTCTAGGCTTCGAATATACGAGCTGTGACAGTTAAAGAACAATCTAGAGTGCAGATGGCAGTGTTATAAATAGTGGCAGAGGTTGCAGTCTTGAGTTCAGTTTATCAGAGACGCTATTCGAATAAACATCAACTGAGTTCCTTAAAGTGTGCTGTTTTTTCAAGTGAATTCGTGTACATTATAAAGTGTGTCTGTATTTCTGCAAATTAATAAACGTGTATAAAAAACACACTGAGCGACTATTTAATTCTGTTGTTGTACATTTTAAATAAATAAAGAGTTGTTACAATTTTTAAACTACTAAACGGGGGAGATTCGTATGGGGTATAGGTGAAATAATTTACCGATATTGCTCATTTTCAATACCAAACAAACCTTATCAATAGGGAGTATTTGTGGAAAATTCCTTTCGTTTAGGACCTATCGGGTTTTAAACAGACAGATAGACGAGCAGACATAGCTAAATCGTTTTAGAATCTCATGTGGTCCCTGAATATATATACTAACATGGGTTTGTGGCAACTATTTTGATGTGTTACAAACGCAATGATAAAATCCAATATACCTCCCTTTTATTGGTGGATATAAAAAGGATTTTAACCTTTTCAGAATTTCACACAACTACAATACTTGTTCAACTGATACTATTTGAGGATTTAGAAAAAAAATAGAAAGAAAATTTATTGACAATCATGTTTTGCGGTAAATTCAAATATTTACTTATGTTTTGTTGTAAAACTAAATAGAATTGTGTAAAATGATTTATTGTAGATGAATGAATTAGGTTTAAGGACAGTTTTTATGGAAATTTTAAAATTTCTTTTGTGGTTTTTAATCAATAGAAAAATGAGGTGTTTCTAGGCCGTTTGTAAAAACGTGAAAACATAGAAGGCATCTCTGAAACCTTTCCAAAATTCTTTGCACATTGAATACTCGTTAATGCTGTGTAGACTAAGTCTGCTTTTACACAGGGCAAGTTTTCTTGCGCAAGTCTAGAGTTTATAGGAGAGAGAGGCAAGAAGAACGAAGAGGGGTACACACTTGCTTGTACTGGCAAGTCTCTTCAATTCTCTTTTGTTTTCTCATTTTCACTATGGCGTCTATTAGGTTTTGACATATAAAATTGAACACAGACTTGCTGTGTGTAAACAGACGAGCAAGTTTAAAAGGGAATAGAAGAGACTTGCTTCAAGTAAACTTGCCCTGTGTAAAAGCAGACTATTAAACTGTATTTTTTGTTTCTGTATTTTTGTTATATCTTTGTTGTTCCCATCCAAATGCAAAATTTAACTTTTTTAATAAGAGACAACATAACGGTACTTTTTGAAAGTAATTAAGTTTTTTTTCTTATTCTGGTTGTTTGCCTTAATTATGCGATCAAATGTTCTTGGTGCTATTTTAAGTCGAAGATTCGTATAAACGAAGACGTGAAATTTGTTTTTAAAAAAGTTACCAAAAATAAAATATTATCAATTTTAGTTTTTTTTTTCAACCAAAGATACGTTTCTAATAGTAACATCTCAATTTACTGCAACTTTTTCTATTTGAATCAATAAATTTCATCACTTTTAAATATGCCCAAGGAATTTTTTTGTCCGATCAAGAAAAGATTCAAATTAAATTTTTCCAACGATGTTCCATAGAGAAATTGGACGTAAAATCGATCGTTCGGAAAGTGTGGTGCAAAATTATGGAGTTCGCAAACCTACAAAGGGAAATACAAAACTAACAAGAAGACAACTTAATCTAATAAAACAAGCAGCAACTCGCAACAAATTGAATTCCACACAAATAAAGAATAAATTGAATCTTCCAGTGACTTCCAAACACGTTGCACACATTTTACGAAACGATGAATACATAAAATGGAAAAAGCCGAAATGTAAACCAATGCTAAAAAAGCACCATAAAGAATACCGTCTAAAATTCGCAAGAAAATACATGAAATGGACAGATGAGTGGAAAAAAGTAATTTTCTCTGACGAAAAAAAATTAAATTTAGACGGTCCATAGATAGAAATAAATCTGTAACTTATAAACCCTTACGCCGATTTGAATGAAATTTCACATGCGCAAAGAGGAAGTGTAGTCGAGCTAAAGTTTTGAATTTGGACCTCATGAGCCCACCAGGAGCGGGCCAGGGGTTCCCAAAATAGGACACCTCGGGTATGTTAAATTTTTAAAATGATCCTATTTCTTCGTTTGTGTTCCGATTTAAAAAAAATTACACAAATAGAATTTCGTCGAGAACTACATAAAACCTCGTCGTAGATATCAATTATCTCTTATAGCTTAGGAGATATTCGCATTTGAAAATTTAATTTTCAACATTTTTACCCCACCCTATTTTTGCCCTAAAATTTAATTTTACATAAAAAATAGACATTTTTTGAATGGATCTGGTCCCCTCGGTATCAAAACTTATAATTTTTTTTTTCATTTAAAATATTTGATGTAAAGTTAGCTTTTCAAAAAGTACAAATTCATTATACATCCTCTTAGAAATTTTTTAGATAACTTAAAAAGAATAAAAGTACTTTTTTCTCCAAAAAATAGCGAAAAATCGCCTTTTTTATTTTTGTTAAATTCAAATGCATGTAACTTTGGACTCAGCCATGATTTTTAAACACTTCTTCCTTTATTTGATATATATATCTATTGTTAATCCTATAAAAGTAAAAGAAAAATGGATAAAATCGGGGAATATTTGGAACCGCGGTCACCAAAAAACTGGAGTAGGGAGGTTAAAAATGTTGAAAATTAAATTTTCAATGCGAATATCTCCTAAGCTATAAGAGATAATTGATAGCTACGACGAGGTTTCCAAATTCAAAACTTAAACTCGACTACACTTCCTCTTTGCGCATGTGAAATTTCATTCAAATCGGCGTAAGGGTTTAGAAGTTACAGATTTATTTCCCTCTTTTTTTTATTCTCATACCACTGTGCGGTCCTGACTCATACTTATGCTATTGGCACGATTTGAGATCAAACGATGTTCGGATGTCAAAAAGTAATTTCGGTGGTGGCAGTGTTATGGTTTGGTCAGCGTTTTCTGCAGTTTGTTACGACAAAAATGTATAGTGCGATTTATAACGAACTGTTGGAAGATGCTCTTCTCTCATTTATGGATGAAAAAATGGATGAAGATTGTATATTCCAACAAGATAATGCTTCAATCCATTTTTCTAAGCAATCAAAATATTGGTTTAATAAACATAGCCTTCCTCTGTTGGACTGGCCGGCTTGTAGTCCGGACTTAAACCCAATGGAGAACTTGTGGGGATACATGGCCCGTAAAGTTTATGCAAATAATGCCCAGAATGAAACAAGTCTGGAAGGAAATTGATTCCAATCTGCTTTAAAAATTAGTGGAATCAATGCCAGGCCGTATTTTTGAAACAATCCATACCAAATGATCATCCACACATTATTAATAATGTTACAGTGGCCCATAAATTAAAGTGCGTTTATAGGAAAATACACTTAAAAATAACTGTTAATCTCGAAATTTAAGTAAAAAAAAATAAATAAAGTACAAAAGAATTTTTTTCGTAAACAATTGGTCAATTCACAAGGTCTCTTATCAGTCATAATGTCCTAATATATCTCGACTCGACAGCTCGGCTTAACCGACTCTTAGGCATTCGGCGCAGGTCTCCGCCGAAATGACAAAATTTACACTTTTTGATACCGAAGGTACCAGGTACATCCAAAAAACGCCTATTATTACCTTCGTGAGAAGGTTATATATAAGTTTGTCATTCCGTTTGTAATTGCCACAATATAATTTTCCGACTCTATAAAGTATATATATTCCGTATCCTTGTAGATAGCGAAGTCGATTCAACTTTCCGAAGCCCCCAAATAATTTACATCACGATTCATACATCAATATAAAACCATAGTAAGATGGACCTACAATGGGTCAAAATCGGAAAATTATTTTTTAGCCCGAATTTTTTTTTTCATCAAAAGTTTTTTTTCGCTAAATATTAAAAAAAAAATTTAAAATTTTAAAAAAACAATTCGAAATTTTTTTTAAAAAATTAAATAAACAACTTTGAAAAAAAAAATGTTTGTGTACCTAAAAATATTTAAATTTTTTTTGAAGTATAATTTGGTGAAGTGTATAAAAGAAAAATGTTTAAAATTTTCTTAATACCTTCTTTTAACAATGTATACAAACAAAAAGACAAAAAATTTCAAAAAATGTGTGTATCTCATGTCTCTTGTACTCTTCCAAATAATACAAACATGCCTGAGTGTCCTTTCTGTCATTGTTTCCCAAAACAGATAATAACTGAAATATAATGCTTTCAATTTAAGTACATTAGAGCAACTCAATTAACATGGAGAAGAAAAAACTAAAAAAAAATATTTTTTAAACTATACAGCTCATGAAATATTATAACTAAACCCAAATTTTTTTGAAAATCATCATAAAACAAAGCATTATTTATTTAACAAAATCACAAATTCTGTGAGTCGATCTAATGTACATAAACGTATAAAAATACTTCGAGTATAAAGTGCAATATCATTTCCAAAAATTGCGGTTATTTTTTTAAAACTCACAACGAGTATACGATTAAATAAAGTCGGCTGACAGGTAAAAGATTGAATAAATGATGAGACATTTATTTCGTAAGTATGTAGCAGATGAATGTAAAAGATATTAAAATGAAATGATTGTATAAGACATTTTCAATATTTTTGTGGTTTCCATATATAAATTACGAAAGAAATAATATTGAGTTCTGTAATAAAGTATTATTAAGAGTTGAATGTTATTGGTAGAGGGTTGAATAAAACATTTCTATCGTTCCCCGGAATTTACGGGGAATTTATTAAATATTTAATTAACACGAAAACAAATGGATTTCATGCTGCATAAATATTGAAAAGTGAAATTTACTACTGATATTTTCTAGTAATAGCCATTAAAAAGTATTTAGAATGAAGTGGTCTCAAAAGATGAGCAGTTCTATTGGCTCGGAATCCATATGTTGCCAGAAAGATGGGAAAAGGTCATAACTAGAGTGATCAAATATTCAACATATACAAAAACCGGTTTTCGAATAATTCGAAAAAGCGTAATTTTTAAAAACCGGTTTTCGGGTTTTTCTATCAAAAACCGGTTCGAATAACCGGTTTTAGCGTTTTTTTTTTGTAAATTTATGAATTGAGGTATGAATTAAGCATAAACAATTTGTTTTATTAAAACTATGTAATTAAAAAATCATAATATTAATATTATTATTAAATATTAAATATTAATTTAACATAACTTTATATTTAATCAAATTTACTCAATAAACATACAAATGAATATTATTAATACATACTATTAGATAATACTAATAGTTAGTTGTATTTTTTAAAATATTATTTCAAGAAGAGAATACAATTTAAATGATTTGAAGATATACGATTCTTTAATTTATTTTTCACTTATAGTTGAAGTGGGATTAACTGCTAAAATTGCATTGTATAAAAGACTTAATTTATTTTAACTCTTTGAACATTTTTCCAAATACTCAAAATCTTGTTTTAAGTCGCTAGTTGTTGCAATATTAGTTCTTATGTGTGGATTTTGAACTTCATTTAATGTTAAACTGATGGCATTTAACATGAAATCATAACATAAAAGTGTTGTTTACATAATCGCTAGTTATTAAAGTTCATCGCAAAATCTTAAAATAAATAAAAAAATATTCGATTTTGTCGAATAATTCGAGACAAAAAACACGGTTTGTCGAATAACTCGAAAACCGTCCTATTGTAAAACCCGGTTTAAAAAAACCGGAAAATTGGAAAAAGTCCGGTTTTTCGAATAATTCGAAAACCGGCTTGACCACTCTAGTCATAACTAACAATGGTGAAAAATAGTTTGTAACAAAAATCGCGGCGCTCTTCTTTTTTCAATTACAAAACTTGTCTCTGTTAAAGTAGTATAGATTCTTTTCGTAGTACATGTAGAACACTATATTCATAGAATAAACGCATAGAATGGAAGGAGATACAAAAACAAAATACATGCAATACATTCTCATGAATTAGGTTTCTGACAACAGACTTAGGTTTTTGGCTCTCAGTTACCTATCTAGTTGTTGTCTATGATTAGATTTTTGTACACTGATCTTTTTAAGTATAATTGTTTCTATTTCTACGGCGACCACTCATAATTTCGTATTCCATTAATAAAAATTAGTTTGATGTCACGAGTTCAAAGGTTTTAAAAATAATAATAATTGTAATCCAATTCGAATGATATTAAAGGTATTTATAGACGGCAATACTGAGTATTAACACTTTTAAAATTTAAAATATTATTGAAATCTTTCGGTATGTCAAGAAATCGTTTCGAAAAATATATTTCTTGTTTACACGATAGTATTACAAATATTTTATTTCTTTGTTCATTGATATTTTTCTGCTAACTTTATTTTTATTTTATATTTTCTTTACATTTTTGTTTACCTTATTTGTTTTTATAAATACATACCCGATACATATGAAAATAAAAAGTTTTTGAATTGTTTTAAAAAAATTTTCAATTCCGACCGTAAATCAAAGAAATCATTTGTATTTTTTGAAAATATAATACAAATTTTGTTTAGACCATGGTAGAACCAACCAGGTACAATTATTAGGGAGAGTTTTCAATATTCACCCCTACAACGTCAAATAACGCATTTACTCTAATCACTTTTTATTTTGTTTTCTCAATGTTTTGCAAGTTATATTAAAACTAACACATATTTATTTGGGAAAAATTTAATTTGAATTGAATATTTTAGAAAAAAAAGTAAATACACAAAAATTTTTTTAATAATTTTTTTTTTGTCTTAGACATTTCGTTTTGTTTTTTTCTAATTTTCTTTTGTTTGACGTTATAGGGAATGTATAATTGAGAACGTACTTTCTAATAATTGTACCTTGCTTGTTCTGCTATGGTTTAGACGATGAAATTGTATTATGATACTTCAGTTTTTGACAAATATTAATACTCAGTATTGCTGTCTATAAATACCTTAAGTAGCATCAAGAATATTTTAAGTCAATCCTAATGGTTTTTAGTTGTAACAAAAGTTAAAACTCTTAAAAATTTGTCAACAAATAATTTTTATGAAAATTAAATAATAATCCCCAAATAAAATGAAATGAAGCACAAAAATATTTTTTACGAAATAAATTCCAATTTTTTTGTTTTTAATTTGGGACTTATTTCATAATGAAATAACTGCCAATTTTAAAATGAAATAACGCCCAATTTTAATTTTTTTTATATTTTATTGGGGTTTATTTCATTTTCATAATTGGGTGTTATTTCATTGGGAGTTATTTCGTGTCGCCCAGTTTGATTAATTGTATTTTCTAAGATTACTGTGACGTATGAGTAATATGATTGTGAGTATAACAAAGTAAATATTACTCATACGCGGTGTTGTTCCAAATTGAATTCCACTAAATTAGTATGGTAATTGGAATTAATATTTTTAAGCTTACGAATTTGTTATATATTAATTAATTCAAATAATTTATATCACTGTCCAACAGCATTTTTGGAACAGAATAGAGACCCTATAATTCTAAAAGGGCATGTTGAGTAAATCATTTTTGTAGAATAAAATTATAGTCCAGCTTGCCTGAGTTTTTTTTTGCAGTCGATCAAAGTCTTAATTTTTTTATCGAAGGGAGCATTATACTAAATGAAAAAAAAATGTTGTAAGTTAATGTCTGAGAGAATTCTTATTGCAGAATTAAAAAAAAAATCAAAAAAATGCTTTCAAAGAGAACATTAAAGGAATAAAATATTCTACGAAAATTTTTGCCCGAAAATTTTAGTGGGGGTCACCAAAGATTTTCTACATTTTTCATTTGCGACCCCACAAAGTTTATACATATATTCTGGATCGTTATAGATAGCGAAGTCGATATAGCCATGTCCGTCTGTATGTTGAAATCAACTATCCGTAGCCCCCAAATAACTTACAAACATGATTGATACATCAACATATCGGGAATTCTCCCTGCTCGCTTGCTGTTTAAAATCGAGAAAACCGGCCCTCAAATGGCTGAGATATAAGGAAAAAACCGGGACAACCTAGATTTTTGGCCTATTTTTGATCTATATCTGGATTACTAAGTCATTAATATAGACAATATGGATATCTAATGATAGATATTTCAAATACCTTTACAACAACGTATATAAGACCATAGTAAGTTGGACCTACAGTGGGTCAAAATCGCAAAATTTTTTAACCGGATTTTTTTCATCAAAAAAATTTTTTTGTCATACATTTTTTTTTTCACTAAATAAGTATTCCCGTATAACTTTTTGATAAAAAAATGGTTTTGAAAATTTAAAAAATTTAAAAAAACAATTTTGAAAAAAAAAACATTTTTTAAATTTTGTTTACCTAAAAATATTTGTATTTTAAAGTATAGTTTGGTTAAGGGTATATAAGATTCGACATAGCCGCTACAAAGCAGTATAAAAACTCCGTTTTCGACCGTTTTGTCCCTTTAATAGTTGGGTTTTTGTTGCTAGCTTTATTAGTTCCTCATATTGACCCCTTTTTAAAAATTCCTTCATAGTGTAGATCACATCGCGAGAGGTACCTACATACAAATTATCAAATTGTCAAAAGTGGAAGGGTGCTGGGCTTAATTGGTTTGCGCGTTTGATCATTAAGCATGATATGGTATTTGCGACCTGGGTTCGATTCCCAGCCGCTGCCAATCAACAACATCAGTTTATAATTATTACACTGTTCTCGAAATTTACCCTTTTTTCTGTCAAGAAGGGCACCCAGTGGTTTAAACTAATTCGGGTACGCTGAATTCAATGGTGCTAACCGTTTTTTTAGGTTAGCTCGTATTTTCGAGATATGCCGTTATTTCGAAAATGGAGGAGGTTGCATAACATATATTAGCGTAATTCAAAAACGGTTTAGTTTCCTGAATATACTGTAAAAAACGAAACCGAACCGTTTTAGAAATATAAATTTTTTTGGGCAAAAAAAAATAATTTTTTAGAAAAATTTCGGAATTTGTGGTTTTTAAAACGGCATTAAAAATTGGAAAATTCATAATTTTTTTCACACATATAGAAAACGAAGTTCCAAATAAAAAATTCCAAATGATTAAAATCTGTGCACAACTTTTAATTTTCACAAAAGATAACTCGTTGTAATTACAACTCGTTGCAATAGTCGGCAATGCAGTGCTGTTTTTACAAAACGGCAAGATTCTGTATCTTTTCTGTTTGTTGTTGATTTTGAATCCATAAATTTGACTAGTGAAAAAGATAAAATATATATATTACTAGCTGTCCCGGCAAACGTTGTTCTGCCATAGCACACACAAAGTTTGAAGACTCCCACTATAATTGTACTTCAAATATGTAATAATAATTGTTTACTTTGTATGGGAGGTGCCATGCCCATTGTCCCTATATAGGTCAATTGTGAATCTAAACCATCCAGGGACCCACTCAAACACACACAACAAATTTCATCGAAATCGGCCCAGTCGTTAAGAAGGAGTTTAGTTACTAACACACGTACAGAAGAATTATATATATAAAGATATATATCAACATATAGGAAATTGTGTCTTCTTTTGAAAAATGTATATAATTTTTAAAAATTGAAAAATTTATAGAAGACCTTTTGTAAAAATTTAGGAAAAAATTTTAAAATGTTATTAGGGAATATTTGCTTTATCTTTTGTTTATAAAATCAAAAGTTGTGGACAGATTTTAATCATTTAGAGTTTGTTTTGTTTAGAACTTTGTTTTCTATTTGCCTGTGCTTCATTTTCCAATTTTGCATGACGTTTTAAAAAACAAACATTTCGAAATCTTGCTAAAAAAATTATTTTTTGTTTGCCAAAAAAATTTATATTTCTAAAACAACTGAGAAGATTAAAAACATATTAAGTCTTTCTAAAAGGTAATTTTATTGCGGAATTTCGGTTTTTTAATTTTTGACAGTAAACTAAACCGTTTTTGAGTTACGCGAATATATGTTATGCAACCTCCTCCATTTTCGAAATAACGGTATATCTCGAAAATACGAGCAAACTTAAAAAAAGGTCAGGACCACTGAATTCAGCGTACCCGAGTTAGTTTAACCCACCGGGTGCTCCGCTTGACAGTTTTTTAAACTAATACAATGTTATTAGTTTACTAAAAAAAAGTGGAAACAATTTTTATATGGGAAAATTCTAAAATGGAGCTAATGCAGTCTTGTAGGTGTCTAAAACTATCTTGAAAACGGTTTGTACAATATCGGTTGGTGGTTTCGGAGTCTATAACGGACATAGGTAGAAACATGTCTTGTATTTTATATCGATGGCGTAATATAAAAAGGCCCTAACTCGTGTTTTTTTGGTAAGTCCAGATTTTCGTTTATTTCGATAAATGGTTCGATCATATATCATAATTAGCCAAAAAAATCTCTACTTAAAAAAACACGAGTTAGGGCCATCGATATGTGTTTTTCGATTATTAAAATTTATGTATTTTAGGTCAGGTGCAGTTTGACTTGTATTTCCTAAGATTACTATGACGTATGCGTAATATTATTTTGAGTACAATAAAGTAAATATTATTCATACGCTGTGTTGTTCGAAATTGAATTCACCTTGAATTTGTTAGGAAATTTACAAGACAAAACACTTCTAAGTATTTTAATGCCAATTCTCTTACTTGACTGCAATAACATTATCTTTGTTCAACACATAATATATTTCTTATCACAAAAACAATTTGCTTTACAAGTAAATGATTTAATTCAATGATTTGATTTCTTTACTACAAATTGAAAAAATCTTGGTTATTTTTTCAAAATTGGTTTCACTTGGTTTGTGTTTGTTGTCAATTGATTGTCTTTATCATTTGAGTTGAGCTTAATTATATTGTTCATTGGTTTTTTTTCTTATTACAGTATAAGTAGCAATAATACCTCAATAAGTAACTTGGTAAGTAAATAATAATGTTATTTCGATGAACTACAAGTGCCTCATCTAACCTCATCTAAACATACAAGTGTTTTCTGTACAATGATACAAATTGAGCATTTTTATAATAAATTGATATTTTATATGTCTAAACACTTGACTAAATCCAACAGCCGTCTGATACTGAGGTTCATGAACTTTTATTTTTGTGTGTGTTTTTTTTTAAGCAAAACTCATGTGCATTTTGCTAGACTGCTGCTGATAATAGGCTGATTTTTTGCGTCGTTTTGATGGTTGTTTTGCTTTGTCAAGTTTAAGGTAATCAAATAATTTTGCCATCAATACTTTTACAGGGGACTATATAAAAATATACAAAATATAAATTTCAGTTTACTTTAAAATACAGACTTATTGAGTCGTTTGCTGTTTGGCGTTAGTTTAATCTACCTAATGTTTAATTTATGTGAGTTAAGTGATGAGGGTACTGCTTTATATATGCAGATATCGATAATAACTGCAATTAGTTTAGTTTGGCCAAGTTTAAATAATGTACGCTACAATTTATAACTGCTGTATAGTTAATTGTACATTAGGGTGGATGTTTACTCAATACAGATTCAAAATAAACTAACTGGTTGTAGCTACCGCTACAACTATTTATACAGCAGCGTCGTCTTCTAGCAATTTCTAGTATTATCTAGCGGATATAATCGAATGTTCTATTTTCACAATTAAAGCTGCTTCACAGTTAATGCTGTCATACTTATAAACAATGTTAATAACAGAGTGTTTTCAACATTGCTTACAGGCAGAGAGAAGTCGCCACCATTGAACAGTGGTTTAGAAGCTTTTTTTTGGAAATAATTCGGTATCTCGGAAGGTATCAGATACATGGTTGGAGCTAGGGATGCCAGATTCAGATTCGTAAAAATTTGGACATTGGGTTTTAAAAAGCCGGACAAATAAAAAAAACTGGCCATTAAAAATATGACCGAGAAAATGTTAATTTTGGTTTTGTTTAAATATTTTTTAAAAAAAAACTCGGAAAATGAGCGAATTCACTTAATTGTGAATAAATTCGAAAAGAATCCATCGATTTTCATGATAAATATCTCATTTTGTTTCTATTATTAAGCAATAAATCTGAACAATTTCTCCCGTTTTCGATTTTTCATGATTTTTTTAAAACAAAAAAAAATAATTTTCACGTAAAAAATATATTTATACCCTGCACCACCATAGTGGGGAGGGTATTATGCGTTTGTGCAGATGTTTGTAACGCCCAAAAATATTAGTCTAACACCCACCTTAAAGTATACCGATCGACTTAGAATCACTTTCTGAGTTCGATCAAATTTGGTACATATTATTTTTTCGGCCCAAGGAGCAAGCCTATTGAAACTGGCTGAAATCGGTCTATTATTTCACCTAGCCCCCATACAAATGTCCTCTCGAAATTGGACTTTATCGGTCATAAATGTTTAATTTATAAATGTATCTCCACAAATTGCGCTCCAAATAAGTTTTATATATACAAAATTCATGTCACCAAATTTTGTTACGATCGGTCCATCATGTTACGATCGGTCAATCACTCAAAAATACAAATTATTGAAATTTTAAAAGAAAAATGTTTGTACTCTTTTACTTAGTGTAGGGTATTTTATGGTCTGGCTTGACCGACCAAACTTTCTTACTTGTTTTTGCTTCAATTTGTTATTATAACTCCGAAACTACTGAGCCGATTGAAACGCAATATATATGTGAAAATTTGTACATAGCTTGGGGAAAATGTCTTCAAAATTCAATCAATCGAAAGAAGAACATTAACTACTAAATTTTATGTATATCATACAAAAAGGTAACATTTTTTGAAAATGAGCGAATTTACTTAATTGTGAATAAATTCGAAAAGTATCAATCGATTTTTATGTTCGATATACCATTTTGTTGTGACAAAGTAATAAACCAGAACAATTTCTGCCGTTTTAGATTTTTCATTAGACCCCTTTCACACTAGGCAATTTAGTTGGGCAAGTCTCTTGCCCAACAACAAAACTGCATGCAAAATTACCTCTGGCATTTACAAACACAAGAGACTTGCGCAACTAAATTGCCTAGTGTGAAAGGGGTCTAATGAAAAATCTAAAACGGCAGAAATTGTTCTGGTTTATTACTTTGTCACAACAAAATGGTATATCGAACATAAAAATCGATTGATTCTTTTCGAATTTATTCACAATTAAGTAAATTCGCTCATTTTCAAAAAATGTTACCTGTTTAAAACACAAAAAATAGTTATTTTCACTTAAAAAATATATATTTTGAAGCCTTTTTTTATTGTTGACCTGTGTTAGAGTAAATTTTCATTTATGGATATTATTGCCGAAAATTTGTATTTAGCTGGACAAATTCAATTTCAGCTTGAAACTGGACATGCATCGAAAAAGCTGGACAATTCAGCCAAGTGCAGCCCGGCTGGCAACCCTAGTTGGAGCTGAGGTGTTTTCGAGTTGATCTACAGTTGTTAAACATCCTAGGGCTAATGCGGGCCAGAGCGTGGTCCCTCAAAGTTGGTCTACTTGGGTTTCATCATATTTTTTAAAAAAATCGCCAAAAATCCATTTATGATCCTAATGAGCTGAAATATAGATAGTCCTTGAAAAGATCAACAAAAAATATGCCTACATATGTAGGTTATCTCATTTAGTTGAAGAGAGATTTAGGTTTATTTATTTATTTTTTTAAATTTTGCTTGATCTTTTTTCTGGTTTTTTAGATATGGCGGCCCTACGGAGTATCAAAATTTATTTTTTAAAAATCAGCTATATTGGCGATAAAATTCCAAATAAAATAAAAACAACTTGCTAACAATTTGCTTGTCCCTATAAAAAGTTACATGCATCCAAATTTAGAATATGTAAAAAGTTAAATATTTTTTACGTTTTTTCACAAAAAAGTCCTTATATTTTTTCTTTTGTAGAAAAAAAATTTCTTCGGAACTATATACATTTGTTATATGATCTGAAAATAGCACTTAATGCAAAAATGTGTAAAGTAAAATCTAGTCACTTAAGCCCACCTAGTTCCCACCAGTCCTATCCAAATTTGGCTAATTTAAACAAAAAAATTTTTTTGTTTGAGTAAAAAATTATAAAAACGCAAGAACCGATCCTCAATAAGTCTCTATATTTAAATAATTCTATATCTTATTTCAATACATGAAAAGTTATTTTACTATAACACCGTAAATAACGTCACAGTAGACTATTTAAAAAAAAACTCAGTTTTTGGAACACATTTCCCCTGTTATAAGAATTTTGGTGTTTGAAAACTAAAACTTTTTAAAACTTATAATGCCATTGATTTAAAGACACTTAAATCTACATTGGGTCCAAATTTTGTTATGATATCTTTAACCGTTAAAATTTGACATTAATTCAAATTTTAAATTTTTCTTTAGGAAAAGCACCATATTATAATTTTTTTAGTTTTTAAGGGAAATACATCCGAAAAATTCATAATATTACTAAGTTTTAATAAAATATCAATTTTCAAGTCCTAAGGTTTTAATCAATACCAAATACTTCCATAACAAGCTTATACTTACTTCGCAGAAGCTCCACAAACCTTGACCCTTTTCAAAAATTTTAAAGTTTTTTTTCATATATTTCATGCAATGGTTATGATGATGAAACATAATAAATATTTAAACCATCCGTTACAATCCATTAAATTCAAAACGAGTATGCACGAAAAGGCGGGAAACAAAAATGGTTCTAAATTTGTTAAAACTTGGTTAACAATTTGAAGTTTTAAACAAGTTTTAAATTCGCTTTACTTTGATGCTTTTTATCGATGTTTCTAGTTCAAATTGACCCAAAACTTCACATAAAATATGCAACGATTTTGCTCAAATTTTCAGGATTTGATTTTTGGGAGTATTGAAAATCCAAAAAGTTGAAAATTTTCTGGTAATTGGTGATGTCAAAGAATCATAAGTCTTGTTCTTTATTAATACCGACTGATTACAGTGTGTGTAATTTTTTGAGTCATGAAAATATAACCATATACGGACACCACTATGTGATAAAAGACCTAAATAAAAGACCCGTGTCTCCCAGTTTTCCCCAAAGTCATGCACTTTTTTATGGGCCCCCAAAGATTTGGGCCTCGGTGTCATTTTTGCAAAAAAGGGATCATTTTCTGAGGCTCATATCTTGCAAACAGTTGGGAATTTTGATTTACTGTCTGAGGCAAAGTTATAGCCCTTGTCATAAAGATCAAAAATTGTAAACATATAAAATAAGAGCTTCATCTTCAATATCAAAATCGCAAAAAAAACTTTAAAAAATTAATTTTTTTTCCTTTTTTCCTCTGTTCAGGTCCATAGGTAGCAAACCGTTCAAAATTCAAGGAAACAATCAACTACAAAAATGTACCTAAGATATCATTAAACAACTTTCTAGGACATATGAACTTTCTAGGAATGATTCTTAACACCGTTTAGGTAGGTCAAAATTAGTTAGTAAGAAAAAACTAAAGGAATTAAGTGTTTTAAATTGGTATAAAGTAAAGCATACTTTTAGGCAGTTTTAAAAAAATGTATTTCCAAATTTATTTCGAATGTATTAAGTTTTTTTTTTCGCAATTTTGATCTTGAAGATGAAGCTACAACTTTGCCTCAGTGAGTAAATCAAAATTATGCACTGTTTGCAAGATATGAGCCTGAGAAAATGAACCCTTTTTGGCAAAAATGACACCTAGGCCCCAAACTTTTGGATACCATAAAAAAAGTGACTTTGGATAAAACGTGGAGACACGGGTCTTTTTTGTTGTTGGTCTTTTATCACGTAGTGGTGTCCGTATATGGTTATTTTTTTTCATGTTGCACTGTGTTACTAGAGGCCTTAAACATTCCCCTGTTCTATAATTTCTTTATCGCCCGCTGTATAGTTCCTAAACTCTATTTCCAGCCAACATTTTCCACTTTATTTTACTAAACAACTTTAACATGATTTCCAGCACAACTTGACATTGTTTTAAGTTTTCCTTCTGGCTGTTTCTTTAAATACATTTTTTTAAAAAAAAACAACAAATTTTCTTAAGTGCTTGTTGCAATAAAGAAAGTTATTTTGCTGCAGCTACGAAGGCGAATAAAGTTGCATGTTTTCGCTGAAAACAACTCAACTACTCAAGCAATTTTGGTGTTTTGACTTGCTGTCGTTAGAACGAGCAGAAAGCTGATTTTGTTAAATGTTTAGAAAAATAATTGGTTAGCGAATGTTTGAACGTGTACCCAAGAGTTAGAGCACACAAGTCAAACACAAGCACCTGGCTAAAAATACATACATCAATTTTTAAGACTTGTTGTATGCGGTTTTGTCTACAATAAATTTTTTGTTTTTGATGGGGATCCATAAAACTTGTGAACCTTTGTTAGCCGTTAAGTGGTTGGAGGGGGAAGGAAGTTTTTTTGAATAAATTATTTTCAAATTTAAATACATTTTAAGAAAATTGTTAAGAGTAAATGTTAGGAAAACTAATTTGTGTTTTTAAAGGGGTAGAAAATGGTTTACCTGCAGTTCACAATGTTGCCATCGTCACAGTTTGATAAATGACAGCGTCACAGCAAAGATAGTGTTATTAACATTCTTTTCAATGTTCAGTTACATTTTTCTGTATAATTTTTGGAACATTAATCTATTTATGTAGTTTCCTGTTTGGGCTCCCAAAGATTTGGGATCTCGGTGTAATTTCTGCAAAAAAGTTATAATTTTCTCATGCTCATATCTTGCAAAGATTTACTTTAATTTTAATTTACTCTCTGAGGCAAAGTTGTAGTCCTTGTCACAAAGAACAAAAATTGTGAACATATAAAATCAAAAAAACTTCATCCTCAAGATCAAATTCGCAAAAAACCTTAAAAAATTCGAAATAAATTTTTTTTAATCTGCCTAAAAGTATGCTTTAGTTTATAATAATTTCATAGTTTATGGCCCAAAATACTTAATTCCTTTAGTTTTTCTTACTAACTTATTCTAGAAAGTTGTTTATAGAGACCTTAGGAACATTTTTGTGGTTGATTGTTTCCTTGAATTTTGAACGCCTTGCTAGCTATGGACCTGAACAGAGGAAAAAAGGTGAAAAAAATAGATTTTTTAAGGTTTTTTGCGATTTTGATCTTGAAGATGATGTTTTTTTGATTTTATATGTCACAATTTTTGTTTTGTGTTATTTTATGACATTTTGTTTAATATTTTTATTTAGCTAAGGTGAGTATTAAATAAATCGAGCCCTAAGCGCCAAATTATCGTAAGCGACATTTTCTATTTTTTTTTTATTATAAAAATTAAAATTTTATGGACCGACAGATGTTTTAGCGTTCTCAGAATATCAAAATTGTTAATAAGATTTTATCGTATGTTAATGTTTACATTTTACAGTAAACGAATTTTATCGTAAGCGACACATAGTGGTATAGAAAAAAAGAGGGAATAAAATCTGTAACTTCTAAATACTTAGATAGGTTTCAATGAAATTTCACATGCGCAAAGAAGAAGTGCTGCTGAGTTTAAGTTCTGAACGTGGACCTCATGGGCACACCAGGGGCGCGACCAAGGGTCCTCAAAGTAGAGCACCTCGGATATGTTACATTTTTAAAACGATCCAATTTTTTCGTTTGAGTTCTGATTTCAAAAAAAGTACACATATAAAATCTTTTCATCGAGCGCTACAGAATACCTATTCGTAGCTATCAATTATCTTTTATAGCTTAGGAGATATTCGCATTTGAAAATTAAATTTTCAACATTTTTACCCAACCTACTTCAGTTTTTTGATAACAGCGTATACAAATATTTTCCGATTTTCTCCAGTTTTCCTTCATTTGACTAACAACATATGTATGTGTAAAATAGAAAAAGAAGTGTTTAAAACTAATGACTAAGTCCAAAGTTATATGCATTTGAATTTAAAAATATTTAAAAAGCCGATTTTTCGCTAATTTTTTGGGAAAAAAGAACTTTTTTTCTTTTTAAGTTATCGCAAAAAATGTCTAAGAGGATGTATAAGGAATTTATACTTTCTGAAAGCTAAGTTTTCATAAAATATTTTAAATGAAAAAAAGAATTAAAAATTTATTTACCGAGGGGACCAGGTCCATTAAAAAAACACCTATTTTTTATATAAAATTAAACTTTTGGGGAAAAAATTCTCAAATCGCATATTCGATATCAAAATATAGTAACCGATTTTAGATGGCCCAATATGCTTTTAATTATTTTGTAAAGGGTTCCGATAACTCCGAAAAATTTCCATTTTTGGGGTTTTTCAACACTTTTTTGGGAATTGCGGGATTGCTGATAATAAATTTCAAAATTCGTTTTTATTTTTCCATTTTAAATAACTGTGAAATTTCATTAAAAACTATTCATAAATAACAATTTTATTTCATTTCGAAAAATTTTTGTCTATGCAAAAAACATTTTTTGTCATATTTTTCAATAAAGTATTCCATGAATTTTTAATTGTCAAAAGTTATAAATATTTTTGAAAAATAGACAAATAGCCTGAACGAAATTATATTATATCGCATCATAACATTTTTAATTTTATGTATAAATTTCAAAATAATCGAAAAAACCTTCTCTTGTAAAATTTGTGTTTTGTCGCTTACGATAACTTGGCGCAAGGGCTCGATATATTAAACAAATTTTAAATTTTTTTTGGAGCAGTCCATATTTGACCATCACTTCCGGAAATCACTTAAATTCGGCATAACTTCCACTTCCAAACATTTCGGTTTTCACCTAATGTACTCCAATTTCCCTACACATTTGCCCACATCCTCGCTTGCTAAATGAAACATTATTAGCAGTCAACCTTAACCAGTAATTAAATGTTAAATGAAAGTAAATTGATATTAAATTTAATGAAATTATAGCATGTAATTAAAACATCCATCTAAAATTAATTTAAAGGTCAATTAAAGTACAGAAAATTAAAACAAACATAGGAATTGTAGAATTATTTTATTAAAAACTCATATCTCTAACATTGCCCCTCAAAGTAGACACCACTTATTGTATTTTGTTCTCACATTAAAAGTAGACTACGGTTTTCGTTCTTTTTTTTAAACTTCATCATTTTTAATAAAGTTCTTGTCTTCTCTGTTTATTTTTAGACCCTAAATGCTTAATAAAATATTCTTTAAGAAAATTATGTGAAAATAATATTTCTTTTTCAAAAAACTGTTTCATTTCGTTAAAAATAAAAGTTGTTTATTTGTTTGTGTGAGTGTGCCTGCATTTGAGATGTAATTTAATCGCATTTTTGTTACTTTCCATCAAGTCAGTCAGTATTTTTGCCTTTTTTTAAGATACTCCACGGCATGATGTTTCTCATGTTTTTCGTACGTAATTACTTTAGTCAAAGATGTCTTTTTTGTCTTTAAGCTTAAATTTTGTTGAATTCTCTGTTTTTTTTGATGGTGTATTTACAAGTCGAAAGTTTTCATGAAATAAGTAGTGGTGATAGTAGTGTGGAGTATAATCGAATAGCAGAAATACTCTAAAGTTGTTATTATTAAAGACATTTTTGTTTTATCCAAAATAAAACTTTCATATCAGACGAAATGTTGCGAAAATGTTGACCAATATTAAACAATATTAACTTTTTCACAAACAAGCTCAGATTTTTAAATATGTAGGATTTATACAGGGCCAGTTTCCGGCTATATTTCTGTCTGGATATATGGCCAGTTCCTGGCTATATTTCTGTCTGGATATAAGGCCAGTTTCCGGCCATATTTCTGTCTAGAAATAATTTCATTTGCTGGCCATATTTCTGTCTGGAAATAAGGCCAGTTTCCGGCGAATTTTCTGTCTAATAATACGGTCATTTTCTAGCCATATTTCTGTCTAGAAGTAAGGTAATTTGCTGGCCTTATTTCTGTCTAGGTATAAGGCCAGTTTCTGGCCATATTTCTGTCTAAAAATAAGATCAGTTTCTGGCCATATTTCTGTCTAGATATAAGGCCAATTTCCAGCCATATTTCTGTTTAGAAATAAGGTCATTTGATGGCCATATTTCTGTCTATGTGTAATGCCAGTTTATTGCAATATTTCTGTCTAGATATAATGCCAGTTTTTGGTCATATTTCTGTCTAGATATAAGGCCAGTTTCCGGCCATATTTCTGTCTAGATATAAGGCCAGTTGCCGGCCATATTTCTGTCTAGAAATAATTTCATTTGCTGGCCATATTTTTGTCTGGAAATAAAGCCAGTTTCCGGCGATTTTTCTGTCTAATAATACTGTCATTTGCTGGCCATATTTCTGTCTTGAAATAAGATCGGTTTCTGGCCGTATTTCTGTCTAGATATAAGGCCAGTTTCTAGCCATATTTCTGTCTAAAAATAAGATCAGTTTCTGGCCATATTTCTGTCTAGATATAAGGCCAATTTCCAGCCATATTTCTGTCAGGTATAAGGCCAGTTTCTGGCCAAATTTCTGTCTAGAAATAAGGCCAGTTTCCAGACATATATCTGTTTGGAAATAAGGTCATTTGATGGCCATATTTCTGTCTATGTATAATGCCAGTTTATTGCAATATTTCTGTCTAGATGTAATGCCAGTTTTTGGTTATATTTCTGTCTGGATATAAGGCCAATTTCTGGTCATATTTCTGTCTAGAGATAAGGCCAGTTTCCGGCCATATTTCTATCTAGAAATAATTTCATTTGCTGGCCATATTTCTGTCTGGAAATAAAGCCAGTTTCCGGCGATTTTTCTGTCTAATAATACTGTCATTTGCTGGCCATATTTCTGTCTTGAAATAAGATCAGTTTCTGGCCGTATTTCTGTCTAGATATAAGGCCAATTTCCAGCCATATTTCTGTCAGATATAAGGCCAGTTTCTGACCAAATTTCTGTCTAAAAATAAGGCCATTTGCTGGCCATATTTCTGTATAGAAGTAAGGTAATTTGCTGGCCATATTTCTGTCTAGAAATAAGATCAGTTTCTGGCCATATTTCTGTCTAGATATAAGGCCAATTTCCAGCCATATTTCTGTCAGATATAAGGCCAGTTGCTAGCCATATTTCAGTCTAAAAATAAGGCCATTTGCTGGCCATATTTCTGTCGTGTACAACTACGGATTTTCTCTTTGTCCTCTACTGCTAGACAAAGGAAAAATTTTGTATATTTATTATTCGTTAAACTTTCAATGTAACTAATATTTCTGCAATCATCCAAATAAAGGATTTGCTTCAGTTTCCTGCTAGTAATGAACAGTCACTGCTTGGCAGAATGTGATTTATACTCTTGTCACTCTCTTCTGAGTTTTGTTTTTTCGAGAAGAAGTCGTTAAATATCTGACTTAGAAATATGCATTTTTTGTACCAAGAAACCCGAGAAAAATATTCAGTAAAGTTTAGAATTGAGAATAAATAGAAAATGTTTTGTAGCATTTTATACAAGGCGAATTTATATACAAGGTGGTGTCGGTGGCGAATTCAGGCAGATACGAGCGAATTCATGCATTTTTTATATATGAAGTTTGACATTCAAAACAATGAGAGCGTGGTTTTGAATGTCAAACTCCATATATAAAAAAATAATGAATTCGCTCGTATTTTCCTGAATTCGCCACCGACACCACCTTGTATATAAATTCGCCTTGATTTTATACATAGTTTTTTAAACTGACATTAAAAACTTACTACACATTATGATTACAATGATCTAGAATATTTGCAAACACCACAATAAGCCCAACTATGCCCCCCGCACATGTAGCTGATCACCTCCAAAGATGACAGAGAACAAAAGCTACAAAAAATGAGGCCATTGTGCAAAAAAGGCAGTGTTAAGTGCTTTTGCCTTTGGATAAGGAATCGAGTAACAGGCCAAAAAACTGACAAATCTGCAACGAAAAAACAGCCAAAAAAAGAACATCAATGATGGCGATGATGCCCTTGCTGATGAACAACTTAAAGGATACACCACCATGCCGGCAAAATGTATCCTCTTTACACTGTACATTTTTGTTGTATTTTGTATGTATTTCCTTTTGGTACAAGTCATAAATTAAATTTGAGAAGGCGTCCAGTTTTACGCCAAAAAAGAGAGAAAAAAATCTGGAAATAAAAACAAAATCCTGCATGACGACACATAAAAAGTCACAGTAAAATTTGTACATTTTTATGGTTATTTTATTATGTTTTTTTTTTGGCGTTGTCGTTCCGTCGTTACCGTCGTTTTTGCTCTTTTTTCTTTGTCAACTTGACTTAAAAATTGTATTAAGTTTTCACTCAAATTCTTTGTTTTTGTTTATTTTGTATGTTATTTTTTTTCAATCCTTATTTGTAGTTGCTGCTGCTGATGTTGTTGTTTTTATTATAAATTAACATTTTAGGGAGGAAGGATTAAAATCACAAACACTGTTCAACTGGTGTGAATGTTAAAGGTTAATGTTCGTCGGAGGGGACTTAATCAATAAAGCTTTTCATTGGAAATATTCAAATAATTGACCTTTTGTTAATTGTTTTTAGTACATCTGTAGTCCGAATTTTGTATGTCTAACTTAATTTTAAAAATTTTTCAGATGTTAATGTCAAGGATAGATTTAACAGACAGTCAACACTTAAGAGTGAGATACACACATAGATACCCCATGGATTCCGTTGTGATGCCTGAATAGAAAGAGGTCAGGAAGAAAGCAATTGGTGTGAATGCAACTATCTACATGAAGTCCATATCCATCAGATACGTGGATACCTGACTATCAGTATATATCCAAAAAACCTCTGCCAGTTCGGTGTCCTACACATAGCTTAGATCTCAGTCAGAAGTGCTCTACACTGGCCAGGTAGACAAAAAATCACACGCCCCATTCTGTGCCATTTCTGGCCATCAGTGAATATCTCAAATGTATTCCTTTTTGGGGTTTGTATCCCAAAAGTCCTTCTATCCATGATCGGTACATTATCATCTGTCGATGAAGGGTCTGGGGATGTAGTAGTCCATGAAGTTCCTTACGCCAGTAGTGCCATGTCTTATAGCAGCATAGAGAGCAATGATCCTGGCCAAAAGAACAGTTGGACGATAATTCATGGGGTGACAAAAGCACCTGCAATCATCAGTGCAGTGATATGTAGGATCAATTTAAAGCGGTGAGAAGATCTGCCGCGAACTATCCAACTCGAAAGCCATTCCAGGTATTCCAGGTTCTCCGCATGATCTTCCTTTACGAGTAATTTGCAGCAGCAGCCTTTAACATTCTTGCCCGAATGTTCTGATTCCATGGTTGCTTCAAATCTAAAACAACATCCAGATACTTTGCGCTATAGGATAAGATTAGTTC
This sequence comes from Calliphora vicina, assembly GCF_958450345.1. Lineage (NCBI taxonomy): Eukaryota > Metazoa > Arthropoda > Insecta > Diptera > Calliphoridae > Calliphora > Calliphora vicina. The sequence continues at coordinate 54,573,366 of NC_088781.1, read as the reverse complement.
CCCACCATTAAGATTGGAATATGGGGATCTCGTATTTCCTTGAAAATAGTACAGGATCAGTTTTCGATGTATTCATACTAAGTCCACTCCTTATGGCCAAGCAGATTCCATACATCAGCATATGCAACCAAATTTTAGTCAGAACTCTACGAGTAGTAACTTTACTGCAGTAATGGTGATAAAACTCCTCCTTGTGGAGCCCCTCCGTCTGCCATTCTTAAGTCAGAATTTGTCTCTATAAAGGCAATAATAGACTGACCGAAGTCAAGCCTTGTTGAGTCAACAGTACCCGAGAAACATCGTTGAAAGCTTCATCGGAAAACCAATTATGTATATTCCCCATGTATATTACTATTTCTGTTCCTCTATTTCCCTTTCCTCCACTTGTAAAGTTAATGTGGTTGGTAGCAGTTCCGAGAACCTGAGTGGTTAACTGCTCTCCTGTAGCTCCAGGATATAAGTCGGTTGTAGTATGCTGTCTAATATACATATATATGCAGTCATTGATTGAATTATCCATCATCTTACGTGCGACCACCGTATGGAATTTTTAATTAAATTGAATAGAATAACACAACGAGATGATCACATCACAAGACTGTAGTTAACCTTTCAATCGGTGAGGTTAAAAGTCACAGTATCCTCCATCCAACAATTTCCCGTAAATCTGAGGATTAATTGTAAGCCAAATAATAAGAAAGTCTGAGAGGCATTCTGAAATCTTGAAATTCCGCTTTTTATTCAGGACAAGATAGCTAAGAAGAATTCCAAGAACGGAATCACTCATGAAAATAAATACCAGTCTATGGTAGACTAGTTCATTAAGTTAGTACTTCTCAGAAAGTAGCTCTATAGATATTGAGCTTTAAGCGAACTATTATTGCAACGAGTTGGACAAATCACTTAAAAAGAGAAAGGTCCACATGAAGTGGACTGAATTTCCACCAGCCTTATTCGCTAGATGACCTGTGATAGTTAAAGACAACCCGTTGGCGGTTATGGCTAGCTAAAAAAGGTATCATTATTAACGCAATGGGTGCCATCGATTCTAAATTGGCTAAACTCATTATGGACCTGAAGCTGGATTCGGTTTGACTCTGTTGAGATTCAAATGCTTGGACGGACGGTTTCTCGAAGGATTTTCTTGACAAAGTATCGAGTTATGTCTTAAACTTATTCAGGCTGGGATATGGTGCCGAGTGAATTACAGGGATATCATTTCAATCAATATTTAAAAGTGATGGAAGATATATAGGTCGCTAGGATAATCTTATAATGGCAGATGATTGTTGGAGTATCACACTGCATTGTCATTTCTCTAAAACTACAAATAGATTTGAAAAAATAAGTATACAGTCGGAATCAGATTATCGAATATACTTAAAATTAGTTATAGCTTTGGCGGCACTAAAGCAGTGGTGCTCAAACACATACCATCAAAGCTTTGGTTGTGTTGGTAAAACAGCGGAGAATAAAAACCACAACAACACCACAACTGATTTGATTTTGTTCTCTGAGATGAAAACAAAGCAACAAACTCATGATCATTATAAGACAACACACAAGTAAGCTTATAGTGTATGTGTATCAAAGTAACGTCAGCAGATTTTGCTCGTCCTATCACGCGTGCTAGGGAATTGTGACCCTGCACTAAAGTTATTGCTCTCTGGCTGGTGCATAAGCTAAAGCATAACCAGATTTGCTTTTAGCTGTAGATCAGCCAGTAGAATACCTTTGGATCCCGGCTCCCTTTCATCTCTCTTCACACACATGGGAGACAGGTAGTAAAGTACTTAGTTGTATTTCAGCTCCATCTGTGAGGGTAGAACAATTGCAGCCTACTTTGAATTTTTCAGCTCAGTTTTTAGCAGTTTATTTCTGAATTCAAACAAAGGCAACATGCGTGCACTAGTTCATATGATCTCAGTCCTTCTGTGTGCACTCAAGTATAGTATACATGTGTGCGTATAATTAAAAAATAATTAATTGTATGTTGCATACATTTAGGTAGCAGCTCTTAATTTAAGTAACCTCTATTTTTACTCTTCTTTATTGTCTATATGAATGTACATACATACATACATATGTATAAGTAGTAAATGAGAGTGTATTTATGGTTGGTTGTATTGTAGCTGTTGAATAGAAACAGCCTGTACCACACAAGTGTTGTTGTTGATGTTTTAGAAGTGGTGCCATTGACTAAATAAATGAATAAATTGTTAGAACAAAAAAAAAAAACGAAAGGCAAACAAGCAGTAGAGCTAGTGGAGGTGTATTTACAAAAACAACAACAAATGCAAATAGAAATTATTTAAGAAGAATGCATCGTACAAATAAAAAAAGAGAAATATAACCATGAAATCAAATTTTCAACTAGCAAGGTAAATTGTACAGCACAACAATACAACAAACTGCATATTATTCTTTTAAGAGCATTTTTTTTGTAGATTATTTGTGGTAAAAGTAAAAGGATTTTTGTAAATGCGTGCTATTTAAATGCTTAGAGTGTATATATTTTTTGGACGATTTTAAACTTCAAATAGAATGTGCAACCCCCAAACCTTATAAAATTTTGCTAAAATTTTTGGTATTTGGTTTTTAGACGACATAGAACAATTTTAGACCTAGAATTCCAAAGGGGGAGAATCCATATCAAAACGGACAGAAAACAGCTATGTTCGAATTTGACATCTTCGATTTTAATGAGAGAGTGTCCTCATACCGAGTTTTTTTATTAACAATATCTTTGGCTTTAAAAAGTTGGTCTTTGAGTAGTTTAAAAGTTATGGGCAATTATGTGTATACAATTTTAGACAATTTTAAAATTTTTTTCAATTTTCAAATCGCGATATTTTTACATCGAAATGAGTTTTCATTAAAAAAGTGACTGATGTGGGGAACATATTGAATATATTATGTATGTGGTAAATTTCATTAAAATCGGAGATGGTAAATCCGATTGCTGTCCACTTTTACATGGATCCTCCCAAAGTAAAAATAAGGTCCAGCCAAATATACATATTGCACATTTATTGTCTATGTTGTTTGCGGTTTGTGTAGCTTTAGTTGCAGTTGGTTTCATTTAATTGTAAACATACAGGGTGTTAAATTTCTAGTCGTAAATATTAAAAAATTATAGTTCTAAAATAACATAATTACAGAAAAACTTACTAACTAGAACTGATTAGTAAATGAATTTATTATAATTTTAGTATTATTTAATACTAAATGCACTGTAAATTACTTCTTTAATTACATTTACTTATATTCCTCTATAATACTGAAATATTTATACAATTACTTATAGTCTTGTTGTATTTATTTTCCATATCATATACACCCAGAGAGAAAATATTGTTGTACATGTTACCATAACCATTTTAAAAGTTTTACAAGTTTTTTTTTAACAATATTATGATCACTTTAATTATATATATGATTGCGGTAACCATAGCATGTTTAAGTTACCATTCACATGACTGATGTAATCATATATATGATTGTAGTAAATAAATATATGTTTATGGCAATCATGTTAATGATGAATCATCTATATATATAAAAGAGTAACGTTACTGACTGACTGACTGATTCATCATCGCACAGCCCAAACGACTGAAGCTAGAATCATGAAATTTTAATTGTGGGTTCCTCCCTCCCTGTATTTTGGTACTTTTTTGGCACCCTATGTATCTTTTAAACCAATAAACATATCGAGCCCTTAGCGCCAAATTATCGTAAGCGACATTTTTAAAATTTTTGTTTTATTGCAGAAATTAAAATTTTATGGACGGACTGATGTTTTAGCGTTCTCAGAATATCCAAATTGTTAATAACATCAAAAATATAGGGGGTAAGATTTTATCGTAAGTCAATGTTTATATTTTACAGTAAACAAATTTTATCGTAAGCGACACACAGTGGTATAGAAAAAAAAGGAAAATAAATCTGTAACTTCTAAATGGTTAGATTGATTTGAATGAAATTTCACGTGCGCAAAGAAGAAGTGTTGTCGAGTTTAAGTTTTGAACGTGGACCTCATGCGCCCACCGGGGGCGCGACCAAGAGCCCTCAAAGTAGGACACCTCGGGTATGTTACATTTTTAAAACGATATTATTTCTTGGTTTGAGTTCCGATTTCAAAAACATTATACATGTAGAATCTTCTCATCGAGCACTACAAAAAACCTTGTCGTAGCTATCAATTATCTATTATAGCTTAGGAGATATTCGCATTTGAAAATTAAATTTTCAACATTTTTACCCACCCTACTCCAGTTTTTTTATAACAGCGTATCCAAATATTTCCCGATTCTCTCCAGTTTTTCTTTATTGGTCTAACAATGCATGTATGTGTCCAATGGAAAAAGAACTGTTTAAAAATAATGATTAAGTCTAATGTTATATGCATTTGAATTTAAAAATTTTTTAAAAAGCAATTTTTCGCTATTTTTTGGGGAAAAAGAACTTTTTTTCTTTTTAAGTTATCGCAAAAAATTTCTAAGAGGATGTATAAGGAATTTCTACTTTCTGAAAGCTTAGTCTTCGTAAAATATTTTAAGGGAAAACCAATTTCAAAAAATACCAATTTTTTATGTAAAATAAAAATTTAGGCCAAAAATTCTCAAATCCCGTATCCGATATTAAAATATAGTAACCGATTATAGGTGGCTCAATATGTTTCTAATTATTTTGTAAAAGGTCCCGATAACCCCGACCCTGGTATGGATATTATAGCCAAAAAACTAAAAATTACCATTTTTTTGAAATTGCGGGATTGCTGATAATAAATTTCAAAATTCGTTTTTATTTTTCCATTTTAAATAGAAAAATCTACATAACTGCGAAATTTCATTAAAAACTAATCATAAATAAAAATTTAATTTCAATTCGAAATATTTGTATCTATGCAAAAATTCAATAAAAAACATTTTTTGTCATATTTTTCTATAAAGTATTCCATGAATTTTTAATTGTCAAAAGTTATAAATATTTTTGAAAAATAGACAAATAGCTTGAACGAAATTATATTATATCGCATCATAACATTTTTAATTCTATGTATAAATTTCAAAATAATCAAAAAAAACCTTCTCCTGTAAAATTTGTGTTTTGTCGCTTACGATAATTTGGCGCTAAGGGCTCGATATAAACAAATTTTAAATCGTATTCTTTACTTATCAAAAAATAAAAAATAAAAGTTTGGTACTTTTTGGAAATTCGAACCCTTAAGGGATAAAAATTGTGTTTATTTTTGGTACTTTTTCATAAAATATGTTTTTCTATAATTTGACGTAGACATACGAATATTTTACTATGAGCTCCCACCACGATGCAGATTTTTATTTGAATAAAATTTTACCACCGCAATGGGGATAAAAAGGGTACCAAAAAGGGGATAAAATCGGGAAAATACATTTTATTTGAAATTATTAAGCCAATTTTGATAATTGTTTTAACATTGGCTCCTGGATTCATACAAAAATTAACTAACAGAATGTTATTTGGAACTCGAGTGAATAGGTGTATATTGGGCCAAATCCGGGTAAAAATGTTGGTACTTTTTTTAAAACATATTTTTTCTTGGGCACATTAACACAGATTTCAATCGTTTGAGACATGTCTGTAGCATAAACAATTTTGGGAAAATGAAGTATTTTTAAATTTCAAGCTTTAGTGGTGTTCAAGGAGGAAAAGGGAAATTGGTACTTTTTTCCTAATGGTACTTTTTTAACATTTTAAATTATTTCAGTTATAGACATTAAAGTTAGCTGATATGCATCTTAGTGAAGTTAGTGTTAGGAATAGGGGATAATATTTAGGTACCAAAATGTGTGAACTGAACTATAGCTACTTTTTTGTTCTTCTAATGGCAATTTTTTGAAATTTCTATAACAATGGACTTAGAAACATGAAATTAAACATATGTGGTCCTAAGTGAGTGTGAATTCTAGGGGGAGACTTTTTGGTACTTTTTCTTTATTCGATTGGTACTTTTTGTAATTTCTTCACCAATAAACCTAGAAACATGAAATAAAGCTTATATGGAACCGAGTGAGTGGGAAACCACAAGTGTGGGTTTTTTGGTACTTTTTCCATATTCTAATGGTACTTTTTTGAATTATCTATAACAATGGACTTAGAAACATGAAATTAAGCATATATGGTCCTAAGTGAGTTTGGATTCTAGGGGGAGACTTTTTAACACTTTTTCATTAATCTAATGATACTTTTTGAAATTTCTATAACAATGGACTTAGAATCATGATTTCTTCAAAAACCTTAAAATTTCAAATTAGGCACACATGATTCTGAATGAATTTGAATTCACAAAAGGTGACTTTAGTGGTAACATATTATGATTACCGCCATCATATCATTAATTACAGTGACCATAATATTGTTAAAAAAAAACTTGTAAAAATGTGGAAATATTTTTTCGCGGTGTGTATTTGAGGCAGTTGTTGCCGGAGTAAAAAAGAAAAAAACAAATACTTAAGCAACAATAGTAAAACTGTGTTATATAGTGTTAAGACTGACAGCACAACATGGGATGTAAATAAACGCTTCCATGGTCATGGTGAACAAAAGCAACAGCAACAGAAAAAAATAAAAGAAAATGAAAAGTAAAGTAAACTGTCAATGTCAAAATAATTAGAGACAGGATTGACATGAGTACCATTTCCTGTAGAGCAGAAATAACAACAAGCAAATATAACAAAGCAAATGAATTAATTAAATATAAAATGGTTTAGCATTAAAAATAGCTAGTTTACAAATTGTAAATTTAATTTAAAAGAGAACATAGCAACGTATGAGTGATATGGAATTTTGTGAAAAATTAATAACAATCATACGCTTTATATTAATTTGTAACCTAGACGGCAAGACAATTTGGTAGTACTTCAAAGTGAACCGCTGTGGACAAAAGCGCAAGAGAGGGGGTGATTATATATATTTAAGCAAATTTGAATGCAATATTTTTTAAAAGCATTGCAACACTAAAAATTAATGGATCGCTAGAGGGAGCCATAAAAATAAAATAAAATAGATTATATTCTGGCAACAGTCCATTTGTTGCATACAAAATGTATGTAAACTCATTGTCGTCATTGGTTGTGTCTGCAATTGTAAACGAGCTGTAATGCTTTGCTTAAAATTTAAAACAGTAGCGTATGAGTGATATTGAATTTTATGTAAATTAATAACAATTATACGGCTTTTTGTTATTTTCTAACCTTGAGTAATCAAATCAAATTACATACATATTTTAAATTAATATTAAGTATTTCTGCAGCAACACAAAGAATTTAATCTTTTGCTTTCATATTATTTCCTGTCAATTTACTTAAATGTGAATATGAATTTTTAAATGTTTCATTTGTTTATAAATTCTACAAATGGCTGCATATTAATGATGGACATTTGCATAATCACATAATAAAATACAATACACAGTTGAAAATATTACACTAGCCGGACAAATTCCCGACACTAGCTGTTTCTCACTTTGTAACAAGTACACAGGTCAACAAATACATATGTTTTTAAATGTTTTTCCACGTGTAGCTTAGACTGTCATAAGTAAATTCTTGTGCCCGTTTCGTAATCTTGTTATGTTCTAATCGCGAAAAAGTTATCGTAATGTTACATTTGTGCAGAACTAAGTAAGAAACACGTATTTCAATTAATTTAAGATGGAGATTTATGCCCTGAATAAGCCGTGGATTCCAAACATTGTATATAAATTTTTATTTACGAAAAGGCCCGTTGGGCTGAGCTCAACGAGTTCTTGAGGCATTTTAATTGGAAACTTTGTTTCTTAGACAATAGTGTCAATGCCATGGCGAAAATGGTCGAAAACATAATTATGATGTAGATGAAAACATTCATTCCATCAAAAAAAATTTCGATTAAAACTATGGAAAAATCCTGGTTTAATCAGAAGTGCATTGCAATCAGATCTAGAGAGGAAGCATTCAGAAGCATTCGTGTGCCAAAGTGCTGAGGCGTGAAAAATCTCTACACGAGCAGCGCCTCCGTGGCAAAGCTTTTGGCCATTCGTTAAAAGAATTAAGGATAATGCTAGTTCATCAATTCCTACTCTTTTAAGGGATGACCAATCATTCACTGACCCGGTTGATAAAGCTAACCTTTTGGCTGAATTATTTGCAAATAATTCGAACTTACCGGAAAGCAACCAACCACTGCCCGAGCTCGAAAGAGTATCTGTTACTACGAATATATTCTTTCGCGCTCGCGCATTTAAAAGGGTTTTAGCGGATCTTAACATAAATAAGTCTCCTGGGCCTGATGGTATACCAGCACTGGTCTTGAAGCTAACAACCCTGAAAATTATCGCCCAATAGCAATTTGTTCTGCACTTTCCAAAGTCATGGAGAGTATGGTTAACTACCATCTTGTGAAATATTTAGATTCCAACTATTTACTCAGCGACCGGCAGTATGGATTTCGTAGAGGACGATCTACGGGAGACCTGCTAGCCTTCCTATCGGAAAAATGGTGTCGTTCCATACACCGTTTTGGCGAAAGTAAAGTGGTGGCTCTGGATATTTCTAAAGCGTTTGATAGAGTATGGCATGGTGCGCTTTTAGCAAAACTTATTGCTTTTGGTGTCGGTAATAGCTTCTCTCGATTTATATCGAGTTTTCTCAGAGATCGCACTATACGAGTTGTTATAGATGGAATCTCATCAAACGAGTTCAAGATCAATTCAGGGGTACCGCAAGGCTTCGTTCTTTCTCCTACTCTATTTCTTATCTTTATAAACGACCTTCTACGTCAAACTTCCAATTCTATCTACTCTTTTGCAGATGACAGCAACATTTTCCATTCATATGCATTCAATTATAGACCAAGCCTGTCGGAGATCGGGACAATGAGGCAAAACATGAATGATACGCTTAACCAAGATCTTGTGACAATCTCTGAATGGGGTTGTGCGAATAGAGTCGATTTCAACGCACGCAAGACTCAATGTTGTATGTTAACACACAAACGCACAACAGATCATGTTGCACCATCTGTTTTCATGGGTGGTGTAAATATTAAGGAATCAGAAGCTCTTGATGTTCTAGGCATGAGTATTCAGTGCGATGTCCGCTGGACAAAACACATTTTTCGAGTGTCGAAAGAAGCATTCAAGTGCCTTGGTTTCCTTAAACGGAGTAAGAATTACTTCACTCCATCTGATCTCCTTACTATTTACACCACTTATATCCGACCTAAAATGGAATACAACTCTCATTTGTGGGCCGGTGCTTCGAAGTCTATTTTGGAGTTACTCGACCGCGTACAGGAGAGGGCGAAGGTGCTTATCGGTGACAGTAGGGTATCCAGCTCTATTGACTCACTGGAACATTGTCGCAATGTGGGTTGTGTTTCACTGTTCTACCGATACTACAATGGTATGTGCTCTGCAGAAATTAGGGAACTTGTTCCCGAAACCCGTAGTTTTTTACGCAACACACGTTCTTCGGCAAGGGCTCACCAATTCGTTGTCGACTGGACAGTGGATCGCACAACACATTACAGAGAAAATTCGTTCTTTAGCCGTACTGTCCGTATGTGGAATAATCTTCCTCCTAAAGTCTTTCCTGTCACTTTCAATATAGGAAAATTCAAATCTAATGTCCACAAACACTACTCCCTCTATCCTCCCTCCCATAACCTATTTTCCTAGTTCCAACACAATGCTTTGCATGAGTAGGGGTCATCCCCTGAGTGCTGGTCCATGAAAAAAAAAAAAAAAAATAGACACACGCGTTCCATTCTGTGCAATATAAAAGCAATTTCTGGCCATCAGTGAAAATCTCAAATAGGTTCCTCTTTAGAGATTGTATCCCAAAGTCCTTCTATCCATGCCCGACACATTAAATCACCTGTCGATAAAGGGTCTGGTAGTGTAGTAGTCAATGTTTTCCGGAAGTCTATCTAGATAACCCAATATAGTCACATGTCAAAAGTTCTTTCGGTTTCCTACGCCAGTAGTGCCATATCTTATAGCAGTATAGAGAGCAACGCACAGTGATATGAGAATAAAAAAAGAGGGAAATAAATCTGTAACTTCTAAACCCTTACGCCGATTTGAATGAGTTTAAGTTTTGAATTTGGACCTCATGAGCCCACCAGGAGCGGGACCAGTGGTTCCCAAAGTAGGACACCTAGAGTATGTTCAATTTTTAAAATGATCCTATCAATTATCTCTTATAGCTTAGGAGATATTCGCATTTGAAAATTTAATTTTCAAAATTTTTACCCACCCTACTCCAGTTTTTTGGTGACCGCGGTTCCAAATATTCCCCGATTTTATCCATTTTTCTTTTATAGGATTAACAATAGATCTATATATCAAATAAAGAAAGAAGTGTTTAAAAATCATGGCTGAGTCCAAAGTTATATTCATTTGAATTTAAAAAAATTAAAAAGGCGATTTTTCGCAATTTTTTTGGGAAAAAAGTACTTTTATTCTTTTTAAGTTATCTAAAAAATTTCTAACAGGATGTATAATGAATTTGTACTTTTTGAAAAGCTAACTTTACGCCAAATATTTTAAATGAAAAAAAACATTTATAATTTTTGATACCAACGGGAGCAGATCCATTCAAAAATGCCTATTTTTATGTAAAATTCTAATTTAGGGCAAAAATTCTCAAATCGCATATTCGATATTAAAATATAGTAACCTATTTTAGATGGCCCAATAAGTTCTTAATTATTTTGTAATGGGTTCCGATAACCCCTCCCTTGGTATGGATATTATAGCCAAAAAACGAAAAAATCCCATTTTTGGGATTTTTCAAGATTTTTTTAGGAATTGCGGGATACTTGATAACAAATTTCAAAATTTGTTTTCATTTTTGCATTTTAAATAGAATAATCTACATAACTTTGAAATTTCATTAAAAAATATTCATAAATAAAAATTTTATTTCAATTTGAAAAATTTGTATCTATGCAAAATTCAATAAAAAGCATTTTTTGTCATATTTTTCAAAAAAGTATTCCATGAATTTTTTAATTGTCAAAAGATATATACATTTTTGAAATGTAGACAAAATCCTCTATCCATTGATATATAACATGTCTACCTTGTGTGTTTTACGTGTCAAATAAATTAGGGAAAACTAAACAACTCGCTGAGAATTTCTGAGACATTCTAGGATAACTCTTATATGGGTCCCTGGACACGAAAAATCAGGATAATTGTATAGCAGATGAATTGATCAAAAGGCGTGTGTGATGATGAATGAGGAGACGATTAACCCCTTTTCTAGAATTTCCCATGTTAAATGCAAGATGGATGTTCAGCAGAAACTTTATTAGACTGCACAAAACAGGTAGATTAATGAACCTTCCTGTGCTACAACGAGGTCGACTTGGCCCATATATGATGGCAGCAGGGCGAATCTACTTATGGAATTCCGTCGTGAGCAAATTAGGCTAATTGTCTCCTTTATTACAGGACACTATATAATTGGGACACATGCTAGGAGACTGGGCCTACCGTACAACGATTATTGTAGAAGCTGTCATAATGAAGAACAGGATGAGACTGTGGATCACCTTTTCTGCCAATGACCAGCTCTGACAAATCTGAGGGAATGAATCCTCGGATCTCCATTCCCATCATGCTTGGATGAGCTATCAAGGATTAATCTTAGACAAATCTGCTCCTTCATCAGGGAATCTGGTTGGTTTAACTCGGAGACAACGGCAGTATTGTAAATACCATGCTGATTACACCTTGGGTATCACAATGGGATCAGATTTGAATGGATCCAAGTTAGCAGCTTAACAAGTGACTGTCCATGGAACCTAACCTATGGTATGAATAAAAGGAAAATGACATATACCGGTTTACCGTCTGTTAAAAGTCCACTACTGTATTTAGACGACGTACCATCTAATATGAATCAACATCTATCTGATTTGTCGGACACAAAGATGGTAGAAGTTTTTTCGATTGAACATAACAGCAATTTTTAAGTGGTCTTGAACTTTTGACAGAGTGGTCTGATTTACTAGCATCTATACTTAAAGAAAGACATCTTTCAACTGAAGGTACGAAAGTCTCATTTTATGGCGGTAGCAATAACGAAGTTGTTCCATTTTTTAGCTCAGAAAATGATGTAGTCTTTTGTAGTGACATTAATGGCCAGTCTGATTTTTTTCTTCTTGGATCAGCACTCAGGGAATAACTTCTACTCATGCAAAACATTGTGTTGAAACTAGGAATATACGTTATGGGAGGGAGGAAAGAGGGAGTAAGGTTTAGGGATTTTCTTTTTGAACTTTCCTACATTGAAAATGACAAGAAAAACTTCAGAATGAATTTTCCCTGTAGTGTATTATGCGGTCCACTGGCCAATCGACCAGAAAAGGACGTGTATTATGTAAACATTGGCGGCTATCTGGAACAAGTTTCCTAATTTCATGGGAACACATTCCATTGTAGTATCAATAGAACAGTGAAACGCATACCACATTGCGTCGGTGCTCCAGTAAATAAATAGAGTTGGATATCCTACTGTCACCAATAATCCTCTTCTTTACGCGCATACATGGGAGTTGTATTCCATTTTCGGTGGGATATAGGTGGTGTTAATAGTGAGTAGATCAAATGGTGTGAAGTAATTCCTACACCGTTTGAGAAAACCAGGACACTTGAATTCAGACAATTGAAAGCGGACATCAAATTGTATTTTCATGCCCAGAACATCAGATTACACAATATTTATACCACCCATAAATACTGACGAAGCGACATGACCTGTCGTTCGTTTTTGTGTCAACATGTAACATTTGGTCTTGCGATCCTTAAAAGCGACCCTATTCGCACAATCCAATTCAGAGATTGTCACAATGTCCAGATTAATGGCATCATTCATGTTTTGCCTCATTTTCCTAATCTCCAACAGGCTTGGTCTATAACTGAATGAATATAAATGGCAAATGTTGCTGTCATCTGCAAAGGAATATATAGTTTTGGAAGTTTGACGTAGAAGGTCGTTTAGAAAAATAAAGAATAGAGTAGGAGAAATAACGGTGCCCTGCAGTAGCTTTGAATTTATCTTGAACTGGTTTGATGAGATCCCACCTATAACAACTCGGTTAGACAGACACCAAAATCAATAAGTTTTGATAAAAGTTCAGCATGTCACACTCTTTCGAACGCCTTGGAAATATCTAGAGCTACCACTTTACTTTCCCCAAAACGGTGAATGGAATGAAACCATTTTTCCAATAGGAAGTCTAGGCAGTCTTCCGTAGAGCGTCCTCAACAAAATCCATACTAGCGGTCGTTAAGTAAATTGTTAGACACCAAATATTTAATAAGATGATAGTTTACCATACTCTCCATAACTTTGGAAAGTGCAGAACAAATTGCTATTGGACGGGGTCAATCTTGGTGACCATGTCATCAAATCTCTTGTGCAGAATGCCAAATGTGGCATGAGCTGTGTGACACGTAGTATCCATATCATCCAATTCAGGCCAAAAGAAGTTGGTAATCATCGACCTATAGCGCTCGCCGTTGATGGTGATGGCCTGACCAACGTTTTTCTCAAAGAAATATGGACCAATGGACGCTTTCCGCCCAAAATCACCTTCCAACAGAAGCTTTTTCGGAATGCATTGAACTCTCTTGGATCTCATGTGGATTGGAATCGTCCCAAATTCAACATGTTTGTGTGCTGAAGATGTTTTTTTGATGAAAGTTGGGATTAGTTTCCAACGGCTACAGGGTCCATTTTGATAATACAATTTTATATATCCATCCATGGTGATTTGCTGAAACAAACTAAATAAGTGACAGTCACATTTGGCATATGTAGTTTCAGCAATATGGCCGCTATCAACTGTCAAATTCGAATGCTCTTATTGGAAGACCATTTAGCTATAGAGCTTTAAATTAGCTTTAAAAATCTTGGATGTATAATGGAGCATAAAAGTATGCTACCTGCAACAGTCCTTTAGAAAAGTTTCCTGAATATCTTGGAGCGTATAGCGAAGAATAAGGAGAGGATTTAAAAGTAATTGAAGATAGATATCAAGGTCGCTGAGATGAGCACATGATTACAGATTACTGTTAGAGTTGCCAGTGGAGTGTCCTAAGGACCTCCATCTTATAAAGTCTAAAGCTTCTAACCCGTAACATAATTTAAAAATCATTTCTTTTAGTTTTTTCACTTCTCGAAGGCAGTAGTATTGAAAAAAAATACTTAAAATCAGTTTTTTTTTTTGACGGCCCACCAAAATCCTTGTAGACCTGTGTTATTAAAAAGCATTGTGAAGTGTAAGAATAATTTTATTTGTGTATTTTATTTAACTGAATCTGTTTTCTTTGCTTGTATTTCATTAAGAAAGTATTTTGTCACATTGCATGTCTGCTCGCATTTGAGTTGAAATTATTTTTTTTTACATTTTTATTTTCTCTTGTTGTTTTTCTAGTGTTTCTTTTTGTATAATTTAACAACTCAACACGCATATTTTAAGGTCCTGTGTTCACTAACAATTGTATTTGGGTTTGTGAGTGTTTAGGTATGTATACAGGACGTGGTTTAATTATAGAGAATTTTGTATGGATCTTTTGATACAATCGAAAGCTTCGAAAAATTGTCCATAATCACAAGTCAAATTCACAAAAAAATCACAGTTCATAAAATACTAATGATGATGTTTGGACATATTTGGTATTTTAAAAGACTTGCTCAGAAATTTAAAGAAATCTATTTAAAAAAAATCTAAATTCTGACCAAATTAGTAAACTTTTTTCCTCAAGTTCCACTTTATTTGGCCAGCTACTGTTTGCATGAAAATCTACTTGTACTGGTGAATATTTGTATTCATTACATTTTACAACTACATATTTGTATGAATATTTTATTTTATTCCAAAATCATAAAATAAATATTCTAATTTATTCCTTTAATAATTTTGTTTATTACATTTATGTCCATAAAGACACACACAAACATTTACTTACAAACTCATAAATATTTCAAAATGTTGATGATAGTTTAATAGATACTCACTCCCCAGTACTACAGACTGGGTAACTGAGGATAAATGGACGACTTTATAACTTTAATACTTTTATTGAATTAGAGATTTTCTGGCATTTGATTTGCATGAATAACAAATAGTTTTAATTCATGTTTGTGTTGTTAAATATTCAAATTTATATTTACTAATGTTACTTAGCATATTTTAAAAATTACACTGAATAATGATAATGATGCTTTTAGTTTGAGTTATTTACATAGAAATCTTAAATCAAAAGGGGAGGTTTTTAATTTAATGATATTTGCTAATAGGATGATAACACTGTGCACGAAATTGACAGTTTTTTCTGTCAAGAGGGGCACCCAGCGTCTTAAAGTAATTCGGGTACGCTGAATTCAATGGTGCTAACCGTTTTTTAGGTTAGCTTGTTTTTTCGAGATATGCCGTTATTTCGAAAATGGGGGAGGTTGCATAACATATATTCGCGTAACTCAAAAACAGTTTAGTTTATTGAATAAACTCAAAAAACCGAAATTCCGTAATAAAATTACCTTTAAGAAAGGCTTAATATGTTTTTAATCTTCGTAGTTGTTTTAGAAATTTACATTTTTTTGCTGCATTTTCCAATTTTTTTATGCCGTTTTAAAAAACAAAAAATTCTAAATTTTCCTAAAAAATTTGCTGTTTTTTGGTCGAAAAGGTGACTAACTCTTTTTTTATTTAAAATAAACTTTCTTTAAGAATGTATAACAATTTTATATTTTTCTATAAGGTATCTTTACGAATAACATTTCGGTATATAAAATATGTCCTACTTTTCTAGTATGTCGCCCCTACGCCCTTCGGAATGTGACCTATTTTTTTTTATAAAAATTTCACTTTAAGGCCACATGTTCTAAAATCCCAAAGCTGGGATAAAAAAACGGGAAGCAGTTTTAGAAACCTTGGTGTGTTTCCTATTTATACCCAAAGTATTTTCCCAGCCCCGAGAGAAATGTGGAGCCTATGGGCAAAATTGTAAAAAATACCATTTTTGGGATTTTTGCTCAAATTTTTAGGAATTGAGGGATTCGCTTTAAGCTTTGGACAAATGGTTTTACATTTTGTTATTTAGAATGAAAAATTTAAAAAACGTTGAAAATTTCATTTAGTTTTGTTGATAATTAAAGATTTTATTACATATTTATTAAGATTCTAAAACTAAAATTTGTATCAAAATTTCAATAGGATTGCAAATATTAGGAACAATTTGATCCACATTTATTCCGAGTTATATTTTTTTGTTTAGATACGTTAATTTTTGGTCTTATCTCAACCTCAAGTCAAGCTTCTCGACCGCATACAGGAGAGGGCTAAGGTGATTATTGGTGACAGTAAGGTATCTAACTCTATTGATTCGCTGGTGCACCGTCGCAATGTGGGCTGAGTTTCACTGTTCTATCGGTACTACACTGCCCGTATGTTTAACAAACATCCCGCTGAAGTCTTTCCACACCCTCTTCCTCCCTACCATGACCTACTTTCCTAATTCCAACAAAATGCTTTGCATGAGTAGGGGTCATCCTCTGAGTGCTGATCCTAGAAAAAAAACTCGCAGTAATTAGCTTCATCTTGTAGTTTTATCTGAGGTTTGGTAATGCAGTAGTCGGTAATGCAGTGAACAAAAAAAAATAATTACAAAACGGAAAGATTCTGTAAATTTTCTGTTTGTTGTTGATTTTAATCCATAAATTTGACTAGAGGAAAAGAAAAGATATACATACATACATACACAACATACAGGAAATTGTGTCTTCTTTTCAAAAATGTACATATACAATTTTTAAGAATTAAATTACTAAAGGAACACTAAACGTAAATGTAGCTCATTCGAGGCTACAAATCCCCCGTCAGTTCTATCCAAACCTGGCCAATTAAGAATCAAAATTTCAGATTTATCTAAAAAATTCTAAAAAAGTAAAGTCCAGATTATAACAAAAATATTTTTGGAAGGCCTTGTATGTTATTTAAGATCAACAAAAGTTAATAAGATATCACACGATAAATACAAATCAACTCAAAAAGACTATGTAAAATTTCATTAAGATATTTTCATAACAAACAGTTTCTAAACCACTATGTGGTATTTTATTCATTTCTAGAAAAGAAGTCAACTTTTGCCCCATGATTTGTTTATTTGTATTCATTTGACCCAAAATTAGCACACCATTTAGAAAAGAACTTCAAAATGAGTGCTTTAGTTGTTAAAATATGTTTTTGTTATACCTACATTATATTCTTTAATTTTTGTTTGTAGATAAATGCCTGTCATCTACACTGACAATTTGATGAAAAAGGCAAACTAAAGTTAAATAAACAATTGCTTGAGGTGATTTTAAAAAGTATGTTAGCCATTTCAGTTTTTTTCTTCCTTTGTTTTAGATATACATACACCTGCTGGCATTCATAGGGAGTGGGAGGGAGATGGACAAGGTTGTCGTATTGTAGGCCTTTTTGTGGATTATACAGGGTAGAGCAGAATGACCATATATGATTTCAATTCTTTATAACTATTTGAATTATTATTTTCGTTTTTTTTCCAGCATTTTGTGAAGAAGACTTGGGGAATTAAGATGTTGGTAAGAATCGACCTAAAGCGCTTGCTGTTAACGGTGATGGCGTGGCCAACGCCAGTATAAAATCCACACCAAACATTTACTACTTAGGAATGCATTGAACGCTCTTGGATCTTATGTGGATTGATATCGTCCTAAATTCAACTATTTTGTTTGTACGATCAATCATCTTGAAATAAGCCTCATCGCAAAATGGGCAAAGTGCGCGAAATGTTGACAAGTTGATACAATAATTTTATCAATTGTACGAGTTGCTGAACGCTATATCCGTCCATGGTGATTTGACAAAACAAATTGAATAATTGACAGCCAATTCGACAGATGTTGCTTCAACAGTATGGTCGCTATTAACTGTCAAAGTTCGGAAGTTTTTATTGGAAGACCCTTTACATATAGTTGCATAAAACATTCTGAATATTTCTAAAAGTTTTGAATAAAAAAGGGACATTCGTGAATCACTTTAATCTTTACCGTTTTTAATGTTTTTTTTTTGGTAAAATTCTTGAAAGTCTATATGATAGATGTGACGAATGACAGGCATTTTTATCAATCAGGATTTAGGAAAGTTATAGGAAATTAATATGAATACAATTCTACTATGTAAGTGCAAAACAAGACTGTCAGACATTGCATTTTAAAAGAAAGGGCCTTTTTATGGCCATTTTACTTTTTATATTTATCCGCCAGGTATTTCCATTTATGCCTTCAAACGCTTGTTTATAAATTTATTTCTATATAAAATAGAAGATATTTTTATATACCTTGACGTACATAAAAAAAAACTAGTAAAACATGACAAGTACTCGTTTATTGTGTTGGTAATAAAGAAATTACACATAAACTTACATACACAAAGAAACATACTCATAGATACAGGTTAACGTCCTTAATATGAACTTTTTATGTTAAAGTTCACTGGTCAGAAACAAAGGAAACATCTTCTCATAAATAAAAAGGGAAACACATGACATACAAATAAGATACGAGGATAGAGCTAACAAAAAATAATTACAATAAAAAATTCATTCTTTTCAGAATAATTTTATAGCGAGCAGAATATCTGCCTTTATTTTTTGTAAAAACTTTTAGAAAGTAAGGAATTTGTTAAATAATTTTTTTCGATTACACTCTGAATCGATTTAACGATGTCATACCTCCAGTCTGGCTAGCTGGCTAAAGGTTTATGCTCAAAGTTCAGGTTGTAATTTTGAAGATATTTCGATCAAATTTGGTATAGTCTATTTAAAAAATTAATAAAAACTCGGAGTCAATAATTACTACTACTACTGCTACCTTCACATTTTGGTAGCAGTAGTTGTAGTAGTACTAATAAAAGAAAAATTTAAAAGTAGCAGAGTAATTTATTTTCTATTGCTACCTTAAAAAAGAAAAAGTTTTGATGTAGCAGTCATTAGTTTTTTATTAATTTTAAAATTTAGTAGTAATAGAAGTAGCAGTTGAGGTAGTAGAAGAAGTAGCAGTTAAGTAGCAGCT
The DNA here is from genome assembly GCF_958450345.1 of Calliphora vicina. Taxonomy (NCBI): domain Eukaryota; kingdom Metazoa; phylum Arthropoda; class Insecta; order Diptera; family Calliphoridae; genus Calliphora; species Calliphora vicina. The sequence goes on along the minus strand of NC_088781.1, from coordinate 54,554,227 downwards.
AAGTAGCAGTTGAGGTAGCAATAAAATAAGTCAAAAATAAAAATCTTCAGCCAAAAAAGTATATTATGTGTTGTTGTTGTGAATGTATATTTGTGTATGTTGGTCGTGTTGTAAACAAAAGTTCGGCTTTTTTGTTATACACACAGAAAACACGATCTTTCTGTTAGCAACACGAACATCTGAGACGAATAAAATCGAATAATTCTTTCAAACTCTCTCAAAACAAAAACAACACACAGTGTTTAATTCTGTCAATTTTGGTGTTATGACTGAAGATTTTCTTTTTTGACACTTTTATTGCTACCTTAACTGCTGCATCAACTGCTACTTTACTGCTACCTTAAAAATTAAAACTCGATATAGAGCAATAGCAATGATTTGTATTTTTATGCTACTACTCCATTTACAATTCATGTTTTATTACTACTGCTCTGTTAAGAGTTTTATATTTTGAAGGTAGCAGTAGTTTTAAAAAAACAAGAAAACGAAAAAAGACAAATGCTACTGCTACCGCTACATACACTTTTTTGAAGCAGTAGTTGTAGCAACAGTTAAAAATTTGTTAGTTATCGTAGCTTTTTAAACACTGAAAATAGGTCAATTTCCGAAGGGCGTAAGGCCGACATATTCGAAAAAAGAAGATATTTTTATACCAAAATGTCCTCCGTAAAGATACCTTACAGAAAAACATAAAATTGTTATATTTCTTAAAGAAAGCTTTTTTTTAATAATAAAAAATAGTTAAGTCCCTTTTTCGACCAAAAAATAGCAAAAATTTAAGTCCTTTTCCACGATGTCAAAAGAAAAATGATTCGAACAAATTTGTATGAAAACTATTCGAAAGAATTTAAAAAACTGAGTGTTTTTCATACAAATTTTTTCGACTCATTTTTCTTTCGACATCGTGGAAAAGGCAGTTACTATTTTTCGTATTTTTAAATAGAAAAGCGCTTATTTTTGGTTCGTAATTAATATTGCTCTGAAATCTTTTGTATATTATTGGTAATTTAGCTGTCTAAATAACAAAGAAAATTCTAAATAACAAAGAAAAAAAGAGGACCAAGTTATGGCAAAATTTTAAATTTTGAAATGCCTATAACTTGGAAATTATAAGAGATAAATATCACACGCAAGCATGTTTTTTCAAGACTTAGCCGAACGCTTTCCAAGAATAAAAAAATCTTTGAAATCGGATGGGAAACAAAAAAATGACACGTTTTTAAAAATTTTACATGTCAAAGGTACCCTACTTACCCTACCATTTTAATAACTTAAACTCGAATTCTCCTTGGCTATGCCCTCATCAAATTTTATTCGGATAAGACTTGCTCTTTAGAAATGCCAGATTTATTTCCAAAAAATTTCGATTCTGCCCCACTGTGCATTGTTAGCTATGAACTTTTCCCATCTTTCTGACAACATATGGATTCCGAGCAAAAGTACTGCTCATCTTTTGAGGCCAATATCGGATGCTATGTTCTGAAGTGAAGCGTATAACAAACTGAGCATTCTGCATCGAAACAAATAGTAGTGGACTATAAAGTGGGTGGGGCAAAACTCCCCAACCACATCATTATAAATCAGTAATGCGCAGCCCATACCACAATTGTGGAAAATAAAATTACACGTATTCTTATGCTCTTACATTTTAGTAGTCGTTGTCCACTCAACGAGACAACTAGGAATACGCATGAGCACTGGTGTATGACTTTTTCTTTATTTTTTCAGTTTTTGTATTTGTGTGTTTGTAGGTGCACTGAATAAAATAAAGAATTGAATGTGTTGGTGAGAGTAAGTGTATTGGTGAGAGGATTTATTTTTGCGAACCTCTGTTATAAATACTTTTTACGGTTTCATGTCTAGTCGAATATTATGGCGGTTTTCGGTCATTCCGTTTCTTCCGACGACTCAATTGCATTCGGTACAAGTTCCCTGTGTTGCTCTGATCAGATAGGACACTTTTGCTCTCACCAAATACAGAGCATAACCCATGGATATTTGGGTTTAATATCGATTCGGCTGGTTGGTCGGGCTTTACATACGATCTCTTACGCTTCGGGTTGTTGGAATGGATCTATTTTTCATCGCCAGTAATGATCCGGTGCAAAATCATCATTCAAGGTCAATCGGGTTCAATTCGTATGGTACCCAATTTCCCTGCTTTTAGATAAATCCTGCTGCTAGCAAAAATTGTGAAATTGCTGCTTGGGTAGCTTCCAATGAATTTGCAAGTTCTTTCTGAGTTTTACAATAATCTTCATGGAGTAATGCCACCAATTCTTGGTCTTCAAAATTGTTTGGCTTGACTGGGCGATCTTTGTCGTACGTGTCAAAATCACCTCTTCAGCACAAACCATCTGTCGCATATTGAAACCGATGGAACACATTCACCAAAAGCTTTGGTGATCAATCGGTAAGCTTCCATATCAACACAGAGTATTTGTGGAAAATTTCAGTTCCATCTAGTTTTCAACTGACAGACAGACTTAGATGGACTTAACTAGGTCGTCTTAGAATCTTATGAGGACCAAGAATATAATGTGGATCTTCGACAATTATTTTGATGTGTTATAAACGAAATGCCAAAATCAATATAACCTCCAACTTTTTTGAAATTATTGAAATTTTAATAATGATTTCCTTATATACTCAGTGTAGGGTAATATATGGTCGGACTTGACTGTCTATACTTTCTTGCTTATTTTTAATTGCATTCTTTAAATTTCTGGAATAATTCGTTTTCCAATAATTAATTAGTTAGTTGGCCTCGTATTTCTTTATATATCTACTTAGGTACAATAATATACAATTTATGTAAGTATATAAATACTTTTATGTAACCTAAGCATGACTTTTCCCTGCACATAAATAAGTTTAAGCAGAAATGGTTTTGTGTGTTTAAGATTTATATTTTTAATTTTATGTTGTACATTCTATTTAAAGCAACTTGGAAATATTGAGGTTAATTTTAAAACAAAAGGGTAAAGGATTCACTATCAACGGTAACTAGGATGGCGCTTATTTTGGACTTTGTCGAAACAATAAAAATAGTTTTCGTATTTCAAAATATATTTTTTTTTGTAGATTTTGATCCCAAAAATAAATCATAAAATTCTATACATATTGTTACGTTTTAACCTTTTCAAAACGTTGGTTTATTTCCTTTAAATAAACCGGATACTTTTGATTGCAAATAAAAGCCGTTTAGTAGTTTGAAAACTGTAACAACTCTTTATTTATTTAAAATGTACAACAACAGAATTAAATAGTCACTCAATGTTTTATTTTATACACGTTTATAAATTCTCAGAAATACAGACACACTTTATAATGTACACGAATTCACTTGCCACTATTTATAACACTGCCATCTGCACTCTAGATTGCTCTTTAACTGTCTAGAGCTTTCTAATACATACCCCATCTGTGGTATACTTTCTACAACGTTCCTTAACTGTATATTCGAATTCGAATATATGGTCGCAGCAAACAGCGTTGCCATACTTACGATCAATGGTCAACTGAAAGCTTTTATTCAATGTTAATAATGCCCACAGATATGTTACAGTTTGCTATTACAGCACTGCTATTTGAAAGCATTATGCTACATTTAAATCAGCCGTAAAAATCGTTATATTTGAATTCAAGTACAATTTCGTAACAATATGTATTTAAAATCTCAAATTTTAAATTTTCAAATTAGTTTTTAAACTAAATTTAAAAGAAATTGTTCTTGAGTCTAACAAATTCTAAATGGGGGTTAGCGAGGAGATCGATTTGAAATTGGAGAATTTCGAGAAAATTTAGTTTTTAATCATAAATTTACTAAAAATATTTTTTAAAAATAGTTTATAGTCTAATATTTAATTTAAGATTTCTATGTATTACTAATTAACGATTTTATAATTATAAATTTCTAGGGCATGTACAAGCCAGTAAAGTTAGACCTCTACACAAAATATTATTTGATACTAAGTCCACCTTTTATGGTTTTAAATTTCTAATAAAAAACGCTAGAATATGTAATAATACACTGTTTGCGTAAACAAAAAATTAACAATTGTGAGATTTTAGAACGCGGTTTTTGTTTTTAATATCTTTTATGTCATTTTGAAGTGTACATATCTGTCATTTATTCTCACTTATTGTTATTATAGTGTAAACAACAAAGTTCTTTTTTGAAAAAAAATTTATGACAAAAATATTTTTCCGATTTTCACCCATTTTAGGTCCAACTTACTATCGTTGGATTCAAAACACATCAATTATATTAATTTTTGATTCAGAATCGACTGGTGAAATCAGATAATATATTCAACCGTTTTTGCTCTACAGAAAAATGTGCTCAAAATGCGCGTCTTTAGGTGCGTTGAACCACCACAAGGAGTGGTGGTTATTGGACGCCATTATTTTTATTTGAGCAATAACCCTCAGAAAAATTATGATACCCGCAAATCAAATTTTCGAAATGAACTCTAATGTACATATACATACATATACTTTGTCGCAAAAGAAAAATGTAGAAATTACAAACGGAATGACAAACAAATATATACCTTTTTCACTCATGTTGAAGGGTATAAAAAAACTGCCTCTGAAGCACAACGAATGCTCAGCGAATCTTATCATAAATGTGTTCTATCGGTTTCAATGTGCGAATGATTGTTGGTTCGTTTCAGAAGTGGTGATTTGGACACGGAAAACAAAAATCCGGCCAAAAAAGTTTGTAGAGCTTGCTAGATCATTGGTGCTACTCAATCAGAAATTTCAAAACGTTTGCAAGCAGCAGAATTCATCCAAAAACCTGGTACCATACGAATTGAAGCCGTGAGACCTTGAAAGACGATTTTGCATGTCCACCGAATTAAAACAAAAAAAAAGTAAAGAATGAAAAAATGTTTATAAGAAAATGTGCTAAGTCCACCAAAAAATTAAAATAATGAATAGAAAAGACCAAAAAATGGACTTATAAGTCGCCAACGTATTTATTCTAAAGTTTGATTAATTATTATAGTTTTATCATTAAGAAAATAGACGTATGTGAGTCTAATGCATTTCTTAAACAATTAAATTCTTAATATATGCCATGATGCAACTAAATGTTTGGTAATGAGAAAAAGCATATAAAAACCATCATTAATTATTTGAAATTGCAACTAAATTAAATGTGGTTAAATATGAAAATAATAAATTTATAAATAATTCATTAGTAATACAATATTTAAATATAAATTAAATCAAGCATACACACACTTGTATTGAGATGAACCCAAGGATAGTTGTTGATGCTTCCCAATAAAATAGAGAGACCGAAAATAAGGGGACCGCTTATTTCCAAGAGTTTATCAGCTAAAAGAACAACACAGAGAAATTATGCAGACAAACTATGATAAACTATTTTTATACCATACACCACCATAGTGGGGAGGGTATTATGCGTTTGTGCAGATGTTTGTAATGCCCAAAAATATTAGTCTAACACCCACCGTAAAGTATACCGATCAACTTAGAATCACTTTCTGAGTCGATTAAACGATGTCCGTCCGTCCGTCCGTCTGTCCGTGTAAACCTTGTGCGCAGAGTACAGTTCGCAATTTTGAAGATATTTCAATAAAATTTGGTACATATTATTTTTTCTGGCTGAAATCGGTCCATTATTTCACCTAGCTTCCATACAAATGTCCTCCCGAAATTGGACTTTATCGGCCATAAATGTTTAATTTATATATGTATGTCACCAAATTTTGTTACGATCGGTCCATAATTAGTTATAGATCCCATATAGACCCGCTTGCTAAAATCACTTTAACGTCCATAAATAGCTTAAAAATTTTGGTTTTGCTCTTTTACTTAGTGTAGGGTATTATTCTTACTTGTTTTTATTTGAAAAAATTAGCATTAAGATTCAATTAAGATCAATTGTTGCTGGTTTATCAGCATAAACCAGTGACTTCACGTGGCCCCACGGGAAATAATCCAGTGGTGTCATCAAAATAATTGATCATGATAAGGTTACGATCTTCATTGATCGTAAAACGAGCTATGTCTTCATGGTCCGATGATGCCACCGCACCAAACGGTACATTCTTCTGGATGTTTTAGAGTCTGTGGGATCTGTTGAAGATGGTATCTATCCATATGCAGCAATTTTGATTATTAACAAAATCGTTTAGCCAAAAATGAGTGTCACACTGAACACAGTTTTGCTATAAAACTGGCGTCTATTGGTTGCTGTAATCGATGACCGATTTTCAAAGTATGTTTGGATAATTCGGTAACGTTTTTCAAACATCAATCCAGTAAAAAATCGAGCTCAGTATGACAGTTGATTTTACCGTTAATCCTTTCGTAATCATATCGGTCTTAAAAAACACCCTTTATAAGGCTTAGAAATACTCAACCAAAACTTTATAAAGTTCTAACAAAAGTTTTGCAATTTCAATCTAGCTTTCTATGAAATTCCTCTTAATTTTTCAATTAAGAAATAATTATCGAAATAAGTAAGTTCAATGTTAATTCTCTCCCTTTTCTACCTTGAAATGTATTTCTATTCAAACTCAAATTCACCATGAATTAAAATACGCGTCCTTTAAGCACAATTTTCTTTTTCATTCATAAAAGAAATAAAGAAACTAAATAAATAAATAAATACTTGAACCAGTAGCAGGCGAACGAAAAACACATTTTAATGGAATTGTAAATCATTTTAGCAATTCCTGCTGTTGACATTTCCGATTTTTATCCTTTACGTTTGGATTTTTTTCTTTTTTCTTACTTTACTTCGTTCAGTTTAAGGGAACTAAAAATATAAGCAAGAGAAAAAATGCTGAAAGGAAAACAACAGCAGAAATAATATTTTGAATAAACAGAAACGCACACAATCTTTTCATGTATACATTTCTATAGCTAAAACCCTGCAGTTTTAAAGGTAGGAATTGTTTATACTCAGTCTTAATGGCGAACAGTTACTTTCATATGTGGACAATAGGGTTAAGTTCATTACAAATACATATATGGTTTGAAAGGCACCTTCGTACTTTAACCAGGCGAATTTTATGAAATTCGTATGTTGGAGTAATGACGACATATGTAGTTCAGATCATGGAAGAGGCCTGTAACAAGATATCTTAGCCTGCACTCCCGTACAGCGGGCAGTCAAATTTTAATATTTTATTTTATTACAAGTCCTTTGTTAAGTAATCAATGTTAGTTTTTTAGTTCCAAAGTCTGCAAGTTAGAAACTGAGCTAAAATTTTCTGCACACGCAAACTCATATTCACACACAGAACTTAACAAGTGTTACTTGGACGAAAAGTTATGACAAGGTAGTAAGTAGTGTGTGGTATTTTGATAACAAGGACATATAGAAAATATTAACCCTTTAAAGAAAGTATGATCAAGAAAGATGATTACTTTTTCAAAACGAATATTTCTGCAAAGAAAAATAAGTAAATAACGACAAAGAAAACGTGGACCATTTTGAGAATTATATTTAAGTTAACACAAGGTTTGCAAAATTAACTTTTGATGTTTTATATTTACCGACAGGTCTTCTGCTTTTATTACTCCAGACTTGTTTGAATTTATGATAATATTTTGCAGATCCTGCCAGTCCTTTCTATCCTCTCTAGCTATCCTGTTGGAATAATGAAGGAGTAAATCTTTCTTAAATTATTCTAAGAGAGACAGGTCTTCTCAACAACTATTAAAGTTTCCCAACTCTGGCACATTCTTATTGTTAATCTGCATAAGAAACCATGTGATCCTTACATTTTAGGTATAAAATGTGTTCAGCAAAGTTATGTAAAATATTACGGAGAATATTTTAGTAAAATTGTTTTTATGCTAAATTCCCAATTTTTAGTTTGATAAATTCACTGAAATTTATTGTTGGGGGATAAGCTAGTTCCTATGCGCATTTCACTGGTTGCTTAGGCCAGATCATCAGGAAACCTTTTCCCAAAAGGCTTTAGAAAAACTAAAGATATTATACAAATAAAACTATAGAGTGTTTGAGAATATTTTTGTAGAATATGTCTGATACAACAATAAAATACATTGACTAGCATGTATTTTGTTGTTGCAAGAGTTAGGTTTTTGACAACAGACTTAGGTTTTTGACAATTACGTCTCGTCTCTATGTTACCCTATGCAAGTATTCATGTGCTGAAAATCAAAATTGTCTGATATTTTATATTGAATTATGAGTTTTGAATTTGATAATTTTGACAATTGAATATACAATTTTCGTTATTGGTTGAAATTTAAACACAAAAATTATTGAATAGATAATTTTTGTATTTAAAGTTCAACCCATAGGGTAACATAGAGACGAGACGTAATTGTCAAAAACCTAAGTCTGTTGTCAAAAACCTATCTCTCGCAACAACAAAATACATGCTAGTCAATGTATTTTGTTGTTGTATCAAATATATTTTTTGTTGTATTTTTGTTTGACAAATCGTTGTGTCTCGTCTCTATGTATAATTCTCTATGGTTCAACCAATAACGAAAATTGTATATTCAATTGTCAAATTTATCAAATTTAAAACTCAAAATTCAATATAAAATATCAGAAAATTATGTTTTTGAGCACATGAATACTTGATTCAATTATGAAATAATTGAAACCAGTTCAATATGTGATAAATGTTTGAATTGAAATATAATATATAAATATAATTTTTCTGTGTAGGCTTCGGAGATCAATTGGTGTGCTATTGGAAGTAAAGCAAAACTTCCCGCTTATGACGCTTTGTTGGGACAAAATTCGATATTTTCAAAGCAAAAAGCTATAATGTTCAATAACTAAGTGAGAATAAATGACAGATATGTATGTAACCTTCAAAACGACATAAGTAATTATAGACAAAAAGTCGCGTTCAAAAGATACGCCATCTGTGAATCCCGCATTTTCAAGTTATACACCCAATACATTTGATCGGATTAGGATCTAAGAAATTGCGTTAGAAGCAGTCAAAAAACCTGTCAAGAACACAATTTATTTTTTCATCACAATCTTCCCAAGTTAGAAAAGCACAATAATTGTATGTCGTCTGAATAAGTGTACACAGAGAAAACTGATTCGTAATAGCAACCGAATTTGTTGTCAATCGAATGATTCGGTTGCACACTCAGAATTTTTCGGTTCTAGCAACAGAAAGTCAGTGTATAAATAAAAAGCATCCAAACTTTTGTTACCACTTCTAAAATTTTGTAGTCACAACTGAAACATTTGGTCAGTATGTCAGAATCATTCGACTGACAACAAATTCGGTTGCTATTACGAATCTGTTTTCTCTGTGTAGCACTTAACTGTAAGAATAATTCTAAATATATCATTAATGTACAATTAAAAAATTAATGGTGCCAATATAGATACCTTTAAATTTTAAAATGTTCCAATATTTTCTTAAAAAATATATGATTTACGTTTATTGGTTAAAATTATATTAATAAGCTAATAACACTGTCCAACAAATTGAGACTTTTTGATTGGAACAGAATAGCGACCCTATAATTCTGAAAGGGCATGTTGAGTAGATCATTTTTGTGGAATAAACTTATAGTCCACCTGGTCGGAATTTTTTTTTACAGTGGGTCAACGTTTTCATTTTTTGATCGAAGGGAGCAGTTACCAGAGTTGGGGGTAGTGCACTAAATGTTGAGTGCAATCAACATTTCACTAGCACTAAATATTATTTTAAAAAATATAGTTTTAACTAATTTTCATCAGCTTTAGTGGTAGTGAAGCTTATATTTTTATCACTAATATTTTTTAGTGATAGTGATATTTTTTTAACTATAAATCAATTGAGTTGTAGTGTAGAAATAAGCACTAAACTCAAATAGTTAAAAAATTTAACAATAACTAAAAAAAAGCTTCAATAATTTTCTTTGCACTAATATATTCAAAATTAGTGATCGTGAAGTTATTCCAGTTTAAACTAGAATATTAAATATACAGATGTTTGTTGAGCAAGCTTCAAAGTGTTTTTCAGCATCCGAAGAAATAATAACACAAAAAAACACTGATAATGTAGGATTCTTAGATTTTGGGGAAATTGACAGTAAGTGAAAAAGTTATTGAAGAAATTACTTAGTTTATTAACATCTTCAATATTAGGACCTTCAACCTTTGTTCAGAAAGATGGCATAGAAAGTGAAATACGTGCATTCCTTTTAAGCTCGGACACTGATATTTGCAGTCTCAAAAAATATCCAATAATAAGGCAAATGTTTTTTAAGCGTTTATTTTCTTTTAGTGGAATGGTGGATTCTCCTCCGAGAAATAAATTAAGTGATTCGAATTTCGAAAAGCTTGTTTTACTTAAAGCCAATAGTCTCTAATTATTTTCTGTGTAATTGCTTATTTCTCTTTTTATTGTAATTTGTGTATTTATATACCGCTTTTACGATTTTTCCTTAAATATATTAACTTAAACTATGAATAGAGTAAAACATTTCTTTGTTGAAAAAAATAGTGCAGGAATATTTTTTTAACTAAAAATTTTAGTGTAGAAAAAATTATTTCATTAGGCTGCAAAAAAAATATTTTAACTATTTTCAAAATATTATTAGTTAAAAAATTTTAACTACACTATCACTATTATTGAGTGAGGCTTATATTTTTCAACTCATCACTAAACATTAAAAAAATTAGTGAAATATTTTACACTACCACTAACTATTAGTGATAGTTAAAAATTAGTGCACTACCCCCAACTATGGCAGTTACTAACTGAAAGAAATGTTGTAAGTTAATATCTGAGAGAATTCTTATGGTCAGAGTTATATTATGGAATTTTATGGGGATAATTTTTGAGGAAGATCTTAACACTCTAGCTCCTCTCCTTAGGGGTCAATTTGACCCTTTTTTCGAGAAAATGAAAAAAGTCCTTTCAAAAAGGACATTTAAGGATTAAAATATTCGTCGAAAATGAGCTGATATTTAAAATATAAATAGCCCTAGAGAAGATCTACAAAAATATATATACATATGTAGATTATCATTTAGGTCAAGAGGTATTTAGGTTTATTTATTTACTTTTTTTAATTTTTTCGATCCTTTTTTAGTTGGTACATTAAAAATGGCCGTATTTTTTACGTTTTTTTCCCAAAAAAGTCCCTATATATTTTATTTTGTAGAAAAAAATTTTCTTTGGGACTATATACAATTTGTAAAAAACGCAGTTTTTGGAACACATTTTCCCCGTATTAGGAATTTTGGTATTTGAAAATAAAATGTGTTAAAGATTATAATTCCATTGCTTTAAGGACATTTGGATCTACACTATTTCCAAATTTTGTTATAATATCTTTAACCGTTAAAGTTTTATATTTTTGTTCATGGGAAATCCCAATATTAAAATTTTTTAGTTCCTATTAGAATATTGACTGAGAAAATAATGGATTTATCACTTTTACATAATATAACATTTTTTTTATGCCACATTATAATACTTTTACTAATGTTGCATATGTTGTTTGTGCTGCTGAATATAGAGACACTTTTTTCTGTTGGGTCTAAAAATAAACTATTTACCCTAAAAAAGTTTTCAAATATCAATACATTTGAAACTAGCAACATATTTAATAAGCGATTGTTTAGTTACATTCCTTTAGGGATTAATTTCATTTCATACAAATAAACTTGTAACAGCAAAAAATTTAAAAGATATTTTTTATTATCTAACTTGAACTGGTCTCTCTCACTCTCTATGTACATTAGGGTGGCTCCTAGTTTGCATTTTTGTGATTTTCGATGATCTCAAGGTCTAAAATGGTTCTTCGTCATTTGAAAATCAAATTCTTAAACTTTGAGCAAAATCAGATAACGTTAAGAGGTTGCACAATTTATTTAAAAATTTAGTGTTTTGGATCAAATTTAATTTTTTAAAAAAATGCAATTAAAAATAGTTTTTGTCTTTCATTTACCCATAGATGTTTAAATGTAAAATATGAAAATTGTGTGTCATCGACAACCCATTATAATTTTATACCAAAACAAATCATAAAATTTCATACAAATCCGAAATTTTCCAATTTTTTTTTAACAATATTTAAAACAATTAAAAAAATTTCGATTCTAATAAACAAATGAGGATTAAAAATGCAAATTTTAACGGTTTTTAAAATTTTTGAAATGTAAAATTTCGGATTTGAAATCAAAATATAATGGGTTATAGATTTGAAAAAATTTACAATTTATAGACATCTTGGGTAAATGAAATCAAAACAAACTATTTTTGATTGAAATTTTTGTTTTGTTTCAAAATAATGCAAATTATGTACCCAAATAAACCTCTAAATGTTATCCGATTTTGCTAAAATTTCCAGCATTTGATGAGCTATTTAGAACAATTTTAATCCTTGGAAACATTAAAAATCGAAAAAGCGCAAATAAGAGCCACCCTAATATACATATTCGTTCGAATAAAGGTTTCTATAAAAACCCAAATAAACAACAAAAACAACTACAATATAGCAGTGTTCATAAAATAGTTGTTTTTGTTCAAACATTCATACAACAACTAAAAACAAAGGACCAAGTGCTTTAAAAGTCATTGTTGTTTGTGTTAAGTGTTTGTTGGTTTGAACTCTATACAAATAAACAAATACACACACTTACACACATATACATACACTATATATATGTATTTATATGTACGTACTAGATAATAAACAAATGGTTATTGTTCTCTTTCTATTTAGACATTCATACGCCCTCCACTTGAACAACAATAGACCACATATTGTCATCTATACATGAGTTTGAAGCCACCAGGCAACCGAATTTATTAAATCTAATACTTTAGATAAGAACAAAATGTACAAATTTAATACAATATATTTACGTAGATTACTTAGAAACGGCACTTGGAATTGGGGAGAAGCGGTCATATAAAGTTTGTAAGTATTTGATTTGTAATAGATTGAAATTGGTAATTATAGTCAATAATCGCAATCTACTTGTATCTATATACATAAATTAATGCACATATGTATGTCTGTTTATTTGTTTGTTTATTTGTACCTCAGAGGTATATTCCTCTATATCCGGAAGAAACAATACGCTACTTTTTGTTTTGAAATTTCAAGTGGGCGTGGTAACTTCCATATACAGTTAATTTTAAAATCAAATATCTATGAAACTATAACAGCTAGTTTATTCAATTTGCACATGAGCAATTGAATAATGGAATATCTGGGGCCTAATTACCGCATTAGCTATCGAATAAAAAGAGTCATTAAGATTTGTCTTATATTTTTACTGAAATTGGGCGGGAATAGTGGGAATGACACCTCTCATATAAAAAAATAAGAGAGCTATATTCGGCTGTGTCGAATTTTATATACCTTTCACCAAATTATATTTTAAAATAATAATTTTAAATATTTTTAAAAAAAAAAATTCTCTGTTTAATAAAGTTTCCTTAGTTTCTCAAGACCATTGTGCCGCCAGGGTACATCCCTGCGGCACAATTTTGAGAATTGATTTCGAAGGCATTACGAATCAATCCATTGTGCCAAATATTAAGCTTCTATTGAAATTTTCTGTATTACCTAAGTGAAAGTGAAAATGTTCCCAATTCGTCTTTTTGGTATTTCGAAATTTCGCTTCGTAAGTCAAAGAATATTCGACATTGAACTTGATATATTGTTGATCGGAGACATCATCAGAGACGTGGCAATATTTGATGGCATAGGAAATGTTATTGCTAGATAGTGTGAGATCTAAAACTTCCTGCATAATAATATTCCTAAGGGTTGGTTCATTAACCTTGTTTACTATATAAATATTATTCTTGCAAATGAATTCCAATAAAAACTCACAACGTTTATTGATGCCCTTACTTCCCCAAGAAGAGCATTGGCATTACTGCTATTCAACCAGTTTAGAAACCTCTGATGATGGAGCTATTTCATCATCGCCTGGCACGTAGGCAGAGGCAATGATGACTTCATGATCCTCTGCTATCGATGGAATATTTGCCGGCATTGCTGCAAGATCCTCAACAGAATATCTATTTTGGGCAGTGTAGTCCATTTTGTCTTGACGAACCGCATCCGTTGAGTTGGGTCCGTTATTCTTTTGCGTTTCTGGCTTGGTGATTATACAAGAGCAAGATGGTTAGTCTGTTTGGGTTATATGACACTTACAGTCCTCCATGCTAGATGCTAACTATACTGATCTGTTACTCACTTTTTCCCTCTTGGGTGGGTCATTCGATCCATGAAGGCGACTTGTACGCCTGATGTGCTCTATGTCATTCCCATAGCCAATATGACGATCCTTTTCCTTAAGTTTGGAGGCCGATTTTGGATGAATTGCAAAGGTAATTTCAGCAATACTATCCTTGCTAACCCGACTCTGGACTTTCCAGATCTCAACCTTTAGGTCATCATTCTGACCTTCAATTATCGATATAATCCTGCTGGTAGTTGTTTTAGGCGCTTCGGGAAAATATCCTATAAATATTTTAGTCCGAGGCATCTCATCTTCCAATACAACCTTTATCACAGTATCTTGCAAAGTTTCAGTGTGGGAACATGTTCATTGATCTATTTTTCTGAATCGTTGACTTTGCAATTTAAAACAAGCCAGCCAGGTTTAAAAGTGCAGCTTGTAAATTGTGGTTTTATAGATCCCTTTTTCAGCTCTACAATTTTGTCCAGGACTGTTGCTTGTATAAGCTTCAGCTTGTCATCAGACCATATTGTCCTCGGGAAGTCTGATGGGATTACTTCCAGCCACGCAATTTGAGCCACATCCCTGTACGAAGGTAGAGAAGTTTTGAACGTGCATATGCCTTTAGTAAGATGTATACGATCTGTAGTTGCACTGGCTACTCTTTCGAAAAAGGACCAAGACTCTCGTGGCTCTTGGTAAGAATTCGATTTATACTGGCATATTTACTGGGCACTGCAGGTTGGTTATATGTCGGAAGGTATAAGTTACATACGTACAAGCTACTGCAGATGTTATCTGGATGATCAAGAGGAGCAAACGGTAAAACACCTCCTATGTGACTGCTTCGCTTTACAGATGCATAGTCTAAGTTATCTGAGTACAGACTTCTTCCATGTTTTCGTCTGTCTAGATTCTGATTATATTTAGAACTGGTCCCAACACATGTATTATAAAGGCACCTGAATAACCCAATTAATATGTCTCAAATGGCGTACAATCTACTAAACCTCAGGTGTTGGTTGGCAGGGGTTTTAAACTCTGATGTATTTAGAACACCGACTTTACATGTAAAGTTTCTCAGGACATCATAAGTAATTGCAACCAATTAACTTTGCGACACTATGCTCGTGGGCTTTTTGGCACTTTTTATTGTTTCATAACGTCTATCGACATTATGACACCCAAAAAGAACTCGATTCAGAATCTTACTCAAATTTAATAAATTGTATTTTAACAAAAGCATTTTTCTCAGTTTCAGTTGTATTTTTTGCATGAACCATTTCAGCGTATGAGTAATATTGATCAATCACGAATACTAAACAATAATAAATTCTCTTAATAAGAAAAATTTTATAATAAAAAATTCTCATAATTTAAAATTCATGAGGATTTTATTCTTTTCAAAAGGAAATTTGCAAAATTCTTTTATCTTTTTAGCTGTAAATGACTACGCTATAAACTTGTATTTGTAATTTCCAATAAAATGGAAAATTCTGCTAACAATATGAACCCTAAACTGAGAATATTTCTTGTGACATGCTGCCTAAAGCAACATCCAGATAAAATATGCATGCAAGAATATACAAATTTAAATTTTTAATAACGACCTTCAAAAATTTCATATCGAAAATAAATTTTGTAGATACATTCATACTCGTACATGAAAGTATGTAATTGTAAAATATACAATTCAAATAAATCTTTTTTACGGTTTCTTTGTTATAAATCGGAAATACATATGTATTTGCACAATCATTAACATTTATATATAAAGGATTACTAAAGTAAACTTAAAAGTCCTTTGAAGGAAATGCCTATGGGAACGTTGAAATAAGTGTGGGTGTTTTTCAAAATTATTATTTGTCAAGCTGATTCAAATATTTCGCCCTTTTTATACCTTCCACCACCAAAATTGGTAAATGAGGGTATTTATGGGTTTGTCCTTCCGAGTGTAATATTGAGAAATATTCATCTGATACCCAACAATATCTTTGTGAAATTCTAAGTTAATATGTTTTGTCTGTCTGTGTAAAACATGCTCAAAAAAAAATTGAAATTTTTAAAAATGTTTTCCAATTTTTTTTATATAAAGAAAATTGTAAGAATCAGCACATGATTTCTTCTAGTCTCCATATAAATTTCTTTCCAGAATATGACCCTATTTTTAGTCAATTAATAAAAATTTCCTCCATTTTCTAATATATTCGTTACGATTGAGAGTCGAGTTTCATGATTTCAAATCTCTAACAGGCCTTCTTAGAAAAAAGTTTTTAATCTAACACAAGTGGAAGTGTTAATCTAGTTGAAAGTGGAAGGGTTAAAGGATTTGATTAGTTGAACAAATTTTTAAATTTTACATTACAAATTCTTCTCCTTTAAACGACTATATATACTTCAAATGACCTATTAGTCTGCCCTCTTATGCAAAACAATTTTACTTTTTCCTATTAAAATTCCCTATAAATAAAACTCTTCTAAATTTGGTGTATCTCACTGCGTTTGTATCGGCTTTAATATGCTCCGCCACAAGTGTTCTTTGAGTATGAAAACATGAATATTTACATAAATACTGATGTTTGCATAGTCGAGTATGTATAGATTAGCACACATATGAAAATTAGGTGAGTCCTCATTTCTTTAAATCGAAAATAAAAAAGTTTGTCAATGTTCCACATAAAAAATGAAAGTTTAATTTATTTCAAGATTCATCGTCTTATTCTAGTGTTACCCGTTGATGGCCCTGATCAAAGAGAAGAAGTGCCCTTTTTCAAGATTTTCTGATTTATATTTTTTTAATATTTGTGAATTAAATGGCAACCCTAATATACATGCATTTTAAAATTTACCATTTGTACCAACATAATTGACAAATAGTACTTTCTACCAACTTTATTTTCATACAAGTAAGGAAGTATAGTCGGTCAAGCACGACCATATGATACTCTACACTGAGTAAATTAGAAAAAACCTTATTTATATGGGAACCGATCGCCATGATCTGTTCAATTTTATTTGGATATCAAAATTTTCTTCTTGTGACAACAATTTCTTCTGGTTTACAATCAGTACAATATATTTAGGGAATAAGCCGGGTCATCATCTTTTGGTGTTACATACAGGAGTGGGCCTTAACCTTTAAGGCCAAGTTCTCCAATCGGATCTGTCTTGCGCAGCATTCTTCCAATCGTCTATATTGGCTTTCCTGCAATCTTCTTCGCACTTTGCTCTGGTTCTGTATGGAGTAGCATTCATAATTCTTTGTTGAGTTCTGTTCTGGGACATTCTGACATAGCCCATTAGGATTCATTTTAATAACTTTAACTCAAATACTCCTTGGTTACGCCCACGTCAAATTTTTTTTCGATAGGACCAGCAGAGGCTAGGTAAAATAATAGCACGATTATAAGCAGTTCCATAGGAAATTGTGCAAATATAATACATATTTACTCAAGTCAGCCAACCACGGACGAACATCGTTAATCCGACTCAAGCCTGACAAGTCTGACCAAAAGTACTTTTATACCAATTGTTCCATCTCTAATGCTAGTATTGAAAAAATTTCTATTTATGTGTTTTTCTTTACTTATTGCCATCTTGTATTCATTTGTTTGTTTTCGTTTTTGTTTTTGGCAATTCTTTTTCCGGTTCTACTCTTTCGTAGGCATGTTTGTTAGTAAATGTATTTTTGTTTGTTTGTGTAAGAATGGGTGTGTTGGTTTATGTGGTAAATAAACATAGAAATCTGAATATCATAGAGTAGAGAGTAAAATAGTCAACAACAATAAATATTCTTACATAAATATACACATTCACATCCAAATACACCAATTAGGCCAGCCCTTTAAAAAATTGATTTCCTTTGGATGGGCTAACTGATGCCAAATTTGAGGGCAATCTCTATAAGATAACATTTGATTTGAATGTTTAAAAAGCAATGTTTTAATAGTAATTTTATAGAAATCAAATTTCACAACTTCCAATCGACTTCCGGCTTGGATTCTCATTAGTTTTATATAACAAAATAAAGTCCATTAAAAGTAACTTTAGTTTTTCAGGGCCGGTTTAATGTACATGTAGGGTTGTCTGTTAAACCAGTTTGATTATACAATTATGGAAATGTACCGGTGTATATATAAGAATGTATATTCGAACGTACTTGTGTCTGTGTATAAAATTCATATGAATTTATTACAATTACAACATGCAGACACAAACTATTATTTAGCAGTTTATGAATATACTAGGAAGGCCCAACTAAAATCGAAGTTTACATCATTTTAAGATACAATTATTTAAAAGGTTTTATTTCAGCGATAGCCTTTATTGAGCTGGAGCAAATGATAAAAATACCCGTTTTAAGGAGTTGCTGATGTTTCTCTTACTTGCACCAAAAGAAACAAATGCAGTTTTGGCACCAGGATGAAAACAAGAATTTTAGAGAAAATTCAACAATTCAAGAAATTGTGTGGAATTTCAGATAAACAAATTTGTATACGCACATACGGATTTTTTTGAAGTTATCACTTCAAAATTCATCTCATATCATACACAAATTGTAATATCCAACTCATTAAGATTTTTGCCTAAAATTATTAATTTGAGGAATGATATCTTAGACAAAAGAACTTTTAATTTTGTAGAAAACATCGAACACTTTTTGAGGCCTCCCTATTATGCATTACTGATGAATTTAAATTGAAAAATTCAAAAACACAAAAAAAATCTTTCTGTTTTGGCTACGGACTGGGAAATAAACAAAATTATTTTTTTTTGTTCAATTCAATTCATGTCATAAGGTCAGAGTGCATGTGAGCATAAATATACATTATTCTCAGAATGAATTGAAATTAATACCAAAAATTGTGCTAAAATAAATTTTGTATTTATGTAGCCTACAATTGTTTAATTAAAAACATAATTTCGGTTAAGAGAAATGATTACATTCTTCTTAAATCCATATTTAATTAAATTTATTTTTAATTCTTAAAATGATTTAAAGTATTAGAGAAAATAAGGACATTGATGGTAATATAAAGAGCCAACATACATATGTAAGAACAAAACGAATTTGTCCATGTTTCAAATTAATATGAAAGCTGAATTTGAAAAGTTTTCTATAGAACTTTATTCTATTTTATACATAACTTTACTCTTATATATGTAGATAAATAAGTGATAATTTTACTCTTATATAGACAAGTTATCGATAATTTTACAAAAATATGATAAATTTACTTATCGATAACTTTACTTTACTTTTCTATAGAAAAGTTATCGATAACTTTACTTTTCTATAGAAAAGTTATCGATAACTTTACTTTTCTATAGAAAAGTTATCGATAACTTTACTTTTCTATAGAAAAGTTATCGATAACTTTACTTTTCTATAGAAAAGTTATCGATAACTTTACTTTTCTATAGAAAAGTTATCGATAACTTTACTTTTCTATAGAAAAGTTATCGATAACTTTACTTTTCTATAGAAAAGTTATCGATAACTTTACTTTTCTATAGAAAAGTTATCGATAACTTTACTTTTCTATAGAAAAGTTATCGATAACTTTACTTTTCTATAGAAAAGTTATCGATAACTTTACTTTTCTATAGAAAAGTTATCGATAACTTTACTTTTCTATAGAAAAGTTATCGATAACTTTACTTTTCTATAGAAAAGTTATCGATAACTTTACTTTTCTATAGAAAAGTTATCGATAACTTTACTTTTCTATAGAAAAGTTATCGATAACTTTACTTTTCTATAGAAAAGTTATCGATAACTTTACTTTTCTATAGAAAAGTTATCGATAACTTTACTTTTCTATAGAAAAGTTATCGATAACTTTACTTTTCTATAGAAAAGTTATCGATAACTTTACTTTTCTATTGAAAAGTTATCGATAACTTTACTTTTCTATAGAAAAGTTATCGATAACTTTACTTTTCTATTGAAAAGTTATCGATAACTTTACTTTTCTATTGAAAAGTTATCGATAACTTTACTTTTCTATTGAAAAGTTATCGATAACTTTACTTTTCTATTGAAAAGTTATCGATAACTTTACTAATCTAGAGAAAAGTTACCGATAACTTTACTAATCTAGAGAAAAGTTACCGATAACTTTACTAATCTAGAGAAAAGTTACCGATAACTTTACTAATCTAGAGAAAAGTTACCGATAACTTTACTAATCTAGAGAAAATTTACCGATAACTTTACTATTCTAGAGAAAAGTTACCGATAACATTTTTATTCTATAGGCAAGTTATCGGTAACTTATGTATTGAATATAATAGTTCAATAGAACAGAAAAGTTATCGATAGTGTAGTTTTAGTTTTGTTTAACAGGGAGCTAAGTACATGATTGGACTGCTGTTGCTAGTCTAGGATAATGGGGCTGCCATCGTTCGCGGGTTGCCTGACCTTTAAAATGATGTTAACCTCTTTTCCAGGCGGAGGGATGCACCTGACCATCCCTCGGCTGGAAAAAATTAAATGATTGTTTAGAGGGAGTTAATTTTTAAAAACTCGAAAACCATGGTGAACATTTTTCGTCCTCTGCCTGGGATCGAACCTGTGGTGCTTGGTTTTGTAGGCAAGCACTTTAACCACTACACCATGCCGCCACATGGTGCGCCACTGTTCACTGATTTTCAAAGTGAAATTGAATAATTTGGTAGCACTGTTCCAGCGTCAATCTATTTATGTTGATTTGCCAGAGTATATTGATCATTAATGTCAAAAGTTGAGCGTAGTATGACAATTCGTGTGACAGTTAACCCTTTCGTAAGATATGTCGGGCTTAAAAAGACATTCTATATTTTTATTAAATAGTTTTTTTAACTAATTTCATCACGATATTAATTATTATAAGACAATTATGAATGTTCAAGTAATTTTCAAAGCAAAAACCTTGTAGGGACAAATGTTGTCCGATTTTCGCCTTACATTGCAGTGTAATTTTAGACTATTTAGAACTAATTTGTGCAAAATTTTATCAGGATTTCTCAGTATTCCGGGGGGACATTTGTACGGGGGCTAGGAGAAATCATGGACTGATATTGCCCTGTTTCAATTCAAAACAAACTTTATCAACATAGAGTATTTGTTGAAAATGTTGGCCTGTTAGCCTCGTTTGGGCCCTATCGTATTTTCAACAGATGGACACACCGACGGACATAGCTAGAACGCCTTAGAATCTTATGAGGACCCAGCCCATATATAATTTTTGGTTCTACGACCAATATTTCGATATGTTACAAACGTAATGACAAAGTCAATATAACCAATATTTCGATATGTTACAAACGTAATGACAAAGTCAATATAACTCCCATCATTTTTCATGGTGGTTATATAAAACTAAAAATTCCTTTGTAGCGTATAAGTAACATTCATGCATAAATAAATACAAATTACTCATACGTAAAAATAAAAATAAAATATTAATTCGATGTAACATACTGTATCTGCTTGATACTTATTGATATGCTAGTAAATATGTACATTTTACCGATACGTTATATATATATTAATGATTTGAATTTAATGATCTGTATGCACTAGAGATTTTTATGCAAAAAAAAAAATGATAAAAATTTTTGTAAAGTATGTTTATGACATTTTAATAAAATGTATAAAGTGTATGCATTCATGCAGGAGTATGTAGGTGTTTTTTTTTTTGTAGAAAATATGAAAAAAAAATTATATGTTTTAAACAGTTTATAAGAGAATATACACTCAGCTGACATTATTGTGTATGAACTTTTGATATTTCTGTTTTATGTTTAAATGTTAAACATACTCTTAGATATAGTTTTTATTTTCAATAAACAATTTACATTTTATAATGAGAATATATTTAGTTTGTGATTAAATGTGAGACATTTTTAATACAAAATTTATCAAATTTTTTTTTTGGGCCACAATTTATAACACTGTGTGTAATTTTTTGAGTCATGGAAATATGACCATATACGGACACCACTACGTGATGAAAGACCAAAAAAAAAGACCCGTGTCTCCCAGTTTTGCCCAAAGTCATGCACTGTTTTTTATGGGCCCCCAAAGATTTGGGGCTTATTTTCTCAGGTTCATATCTTGCAAACAGTTCGGAATTTAGATTTAATTTCTGAGGCAAAGTTGTAGACCTTGTCATAAAGAACAAAACTTGTGAACATATAAAATCCAAAAAACTTCATCTTCAAGATCAAAATCGCCAAAAATTTATACCAAATAATGTGTAGTTCTTTAGTTTCAAGAGAATATTTTATGCTCTCCATTTTTTCGCTTTTCCTTAATATATGTTTGCTCTGCAATTACCATTTGTTTGCCCTGATTAAACTCCAAAAGTTACTTTGTCATTTTATATCATTTATGTCTTCGAAAGTTGCAAAAAAAAGAGTTTCCACTTCAAGTGTGCTAAAGATTCGTTACTGCTCTTGCATTGATTTAAAATGAACAGAACAATGTCAGCTTGTAACACTTTCAATTGTTTGTAAAATAAAAACAATTGTAACATGTGTCATGTCGAATGTTGAATGAACATTATTCTTAATTAAAAAATACGTTAACAAGGATGTGAATTTGAGCGAATGAATGAATGACTGAGTGAATGAATGAATGGCTGAATGAACGCATACATAATTTACGTGGATGTTTTACTGTTTTTGCTGCTTCTGCTGCCGTTGTAACATTGTTTTTAATTATAATAAAAGTGTTGCCAATGGTATTGATGTTGTAAATTGAGATACAACATTTCTCTTTACTGAACCGGATTAAACTCAAATGTCAAAGTTGTTGTATTAAACAAATAATGATAAAATTAAAGCAAATCTTACAAAATGTATTTGTTTATCATACTCACATGCAAATCAGTAGACAGCTGGATAAGTACAGATAGATACTATGTACATTAGGCAGGTTCCGTTTGTATGGAGGAAAACTAAGGTGTCTATCTTTCCAGCTAAAATGAAAACTTTGTTTGAGGGGATGATATCTCAAAATGTTTGTTCTGGCATCAGTATTTTGTAAGTTGGATCAAAGGATTTTTATAATTTTTTTCATATTTCTGGCAAAGATAACTTAAGAAATATGAATATCAAGTGAAAGGTCTTTTAAATGCTCTTTCAAAGCCATATCTAAATTCTCGTTCAAGTCTAAAATTTTTATTGGTGCCTCCCTAATGTACAAACATATGTGTGTATAAATAATAATGTTTAATTACTGGAGGAGAAATGCAAAAAGGTCAAATACTTATATGTTTAAGTGATTTCTAGAATTAATTACAATTATTTGTTATTCGTATGCATGTATGAGATAAATTGATTATTCAAGGAAAATTTGTGATTATTTAGATGTCTAATACCATGACAATAATCGTAAATTCTTGCAGGTTGTTAGATAAGACAATTCACAAAATTCAATTTCAGTTGGTGAAGTGAAGGTCAGTCTGTGATTGTTTAAAAATTATTTGAAATGAAAACTTCCACAAAACACTACACAATAAGCACTAAATTACTAAAAATTCCAGCACTTGAAAATATTGCTAGAATTTAACTTGAATTAAAATAGTATTACATTTTAAACTTGAAACATAAGTATATGAAAATTTAAAATATTTTCAAACAAAGTCCACCCAATAAGCACACATAAGATTAAAATTCAAGTTGTTGAATTTTAACTGGAATTCAATTTGAATTTCAATTCTGTTTTCAAGTATTTTTCAAGTAAAACAATGTTTGAAAATTTGTTTCAAACTTTTTTTTATTTTCAAGATAATAAAATTTAAATTCGAAAAAATAATAGTTAAATTTAATACTTTTCGAAATTGCACTAAATTATAACTAAAATGCAAGAATTAAATATAAATAACAATAGTTTACAAATCAAACATTTTTGTTTGCTCATAGAATGAAACTTATATTTTTGAGAAGAGCTAGAGTCGCTAGTTAATTGACCATTTTTTGTTTGCCACCTATACGTCAAAATTTTGAGATATATGGGTTTTTATTTTTCACCTGCCCTGAGTACAGATTAATGTATACTGTAGTGTACCGAATTGTAGTAATTAAGTATTTACTAGGGTATTCGAATTATTCGATTTTTCTCTTGTTCGAATAAAACGAATAATTCGAATAAGAGATTTTAAATTGTTCGAATAATTCGATCACACGTTTAAAATTAATCGAATTATTCGAATAATTTAATTTTTTTTAAAAAGTAAAGAATGAAGTTTTGATGTCGGTTTTTTAATATTTTATTGTTAAAGAAAAACAAAAAAAAAACCGTTAATGTTAACAATTCAAGTATTGATAATGTTAAAAATCATTCGAAAACAAAGTCCATCATTAAATTTTGAACAGAAATATTCTGATCAGATTAACTCCCGAACAATCTACAAAACAATTGAGTAGCAAAACCATTAGTTTCCGTTTTGGAGCTATGCTTTAAAAAATTTGAGTTAGTTGGACATGATCCTGAATTCAAATACAATATAAACGTATTAAGAACTTGTTTATGTCGTTCATTAATTCGGTTTTCAAATGAGTAACCAATTCTTTAGTAAATGAATTATTCACTTTTTCTAAATTATTTATAACAAATTGTATTGTACCCTTAAGCTCTATCAACGTTGCCGAAACTTTGCTTAATAAAGTGGTCTTGGGGAATTACACAATAAAGGGAATCTGTCCAATGTTTGATATCATTGTCAGTGAACGTGGCTAATTTGAAGTCAGGCAGTGCATGATGACGCATTTTACATTCGAATTATTAAATATTTTGCAACACTTATTTTGAGATCATAGCCAGGGCACACTAAAAAAGGTGACTGCGATGAAACAGCTGATTAATTTTTTTTATTCAGTTTGAACTGTCAATTCACTTGTGGTTGTTGTGGCGAAAAATACAACAAACCCAAAAGCAAAAACAAAAACAACAACAGGCAACTTTGACAGTTCACCTAGTTTTTAACAAAAACAAAGTACCTGTTGTTTTTGTATTGTTGTATTTGTTGTAGTGATGCAGTCACATTTCTAAGTGTATCCTGATCATCGCCTTCATCTATTTTAATGTAATCATTATAAATGTCATCCTCAATATAACTTTCGATGACCGTTTCAAAATCACATTCTCCATCACATTCAACTCGACTTTAATCTAAGTTAATATTTTGATTATTAATTTCGCCAGCTAAATAACAAATATTTTATTCCGTACCTTTTATTTTCATTGGTTCAAGTCCTAAGTTAAAAATTTTGAAAGATTTGTTTTTAGAATTGTAACTTCTTGCAGTAATATTTATATATTTATAGAAGGAGCTATCGGAACACTCATATATAGTGATCGAAAGTCCCTTTGTCTTTAGTTATTTGTCGAATTTCAGAAACAATACAATTTTTGTGAGTCATTATTACATTTTTAAATTTGAAATTATGAAAAATTTTAAGCAATTTAATAAATTTAAATGAACATTTATTCGTTTTATTCGATTATTCTACATAAAATTGTTCGAATTATTCGTTATTTGAAAATGGCCATTTTTAAATTGTTCGAATAATTATTCGTAAGAAATTATTCGATTAATCGAACGATCATTAGTCGAATGAATACCCTAGTATTTACATCGTTTTTTGATACTCAACAATCTGGCGAAGCTACTAGATACTTTCAGAGTTGTATTCTTTTGAAAAATTCCAAAAAAAAATTAACAGGAACAAAATATATACTGTTTAAAAGTACATCTTTCCTGCAGATAAACGTTAATAAATCGCTATTAAATACAAAACTCTAAAGTAGAATTATTTTAAAATGTCTTCTAGAAAGTGTAAAATAAACCCAGACCATTTTTGTTTTATTTGCGGAAAAATTATTCAGTCAAATCGATCGAGGTTTTCCTATAACACAAACACTGCAAAATGCTTATTTACATAATTTCGTAAAAGCTTTAGATAAGACAAAACCAGCATTTCAATATTTATACAGCGTGTTCCCGAGTCTTTCTGAGGCTAAACTAAAAGAATTGATATTTGTGGGTCCTCAAATAAGGAAAAATTTTGGTTGATACCAAATTTGAGTGTCTATTAAGCGATGTTGAAAATGCTGCATGGAATTCTTTTAAACTTATTATTCAAGAATTTTTGGGGAATAAGAAAAGTCAAAATTACAGAGATATTGTTGCGAATTTATTACATAAACATCTGCACAAACGCATAATACCCTCCCCACTATGGTGGTGTAGGGTATAACAATATTAATAAGAATTTTAATTCAAGGCTTGAATTAATAAACTATATTTCAAAGCTTAAATTCAAGTATTTTTTCGATTTGTATTTCATTGTAATTCAAGGCTGGAATTCTACTGTATTAACAATATAATGTTTGACTTGAATTCAAGTTTCCTTTTCACTGGAAAATGGTATTGAAATAAAGTGTAACCCAAGTGTATTTCAACCCTTGATGTTTGAATGTATTACTGGAATTCAACTTGTTTTACACTTGAATTCCAGCAAAAATGCTTATTGGGCTATAAGTATTTTTATTGAATTTCTAATTGAAAGCAAGTGTAATTCAAGTCTTTTATTATAGTCAAGCAATTGAATTACAGTTGTATTACACTTTATTACAATAGCATTCTCCAGTAAAAAGAAAATATAAATTCAAGCCATACATACATCCCAATAAGCACTCAAAAATTTAATTTCAAGTGTTGAAAATTAAATTTGAATTCCAGTCCATTTTTCAATTATTTTTCAAGTCAAACATTATTTTTGAAATATTTCAATATTTTGTTAATTTATTATTTTTTTTGTCAAACAAATAAAATTCATCAAATTAAAAAAAAATATTAAGAAACAATTGAAAATATATTAAACAATTTTTCTATCATATCAAACATCAGTAAGTAAAATGCGAAAAAGCAATATGGAGTGTATAACAAATTCCTTCCTTATCACACAGAATCCATCGCCAATTTCCAAAAATGAAAGACTCGTCAGTAGATGAAACTCTTAATTATTTTGTTTTAGATTCCCAGAGGAAATCGAAAATAATAAAACTTCAGAACGTATCTCCAAAATCTTACAATGAGCTTATTTTTTTATTTGATTTGTATTTTAATAATATATAAAACATGTTTTTTTTTGCAAAATAAGTAGAATCCAAAAAAATTTGAGATTAATTAATTAGAAAAATAAATAAATCAAAGCTTGAATCCGATTATTTTTTCGACTTGAATTAAACAATAATTAAAGGATTGAATTAAACTGTATTTGAAAGCTTGAATTCAAGTATTATTCCTACTTGAATTGCATTTTAATTCAAGACTTGAACTCAACTGTATAAATAAAAATGTTAAAAAAAATGTTGATTTAGTTTTAAATTGGTTAGATACATAGATGATGCAAACGTCTGTTGTTTAAAGTTGATGTTGACTTGTAAATTTAGTAGATTTTTCAATGATAGAGGTCCGAATATTGCCGAAATAAAGATCCAATTGTATTGAACGTGGACTGGACTATTAGTTGTTTGGGAAATTTTAAATCACATTATCTTCTATTAAGTGTTACATAATAATTTTTAAAAAATGCCTGCAATATAAATACATTGAAGAAACCTACATTCTCTTACGGCATCACTTCCATTTGATAATGATTTACATTCCCCAAACGTGTCGAGTCAAACAGACAAGAGTAGCGATGCATAAATAACCAACAATTTGTAAATGTTCTTGCAAAATGTTTGATATTTACACTCATATGTGAGCAATGTCAATGACAGAAAGGATAACTCTGTGAGTATATAAAATGCATGCGACTACAACGAAAACTATTTCTATTTCTATTGTTGTAATAATGTCTAACTTTTAAACATTTGATTTTCAGGTCACAAAATCTGTGAACGTGTAAGTGTACAACTGTAACTGCTTGGAAATTAGGGTTGTACTTATATCGGGATTATACAACCAGGAAAAAAATATTGTTGTACATGATCACAGCAATAACTGTAGCATGATTACATGTTTTTAACAATACTATGGTCACTGTAATTATTTCTATGGTTACAGCAAAGTTGCGATTCATATGATTACAGCAATTATATTTGTATGTTGTATTTGACACAAATATAACATTCAGTACTATAATTGCTGCAATCATGTGAATCGTAACTGCAACATATTATGGTTGCCATAACCAAATAATAATTACATTGAGCATAATATTGTTGAATATCCTCTAATCAAGTTAAAATGAAAAACTAGAGAAATAATCAAAATATTTTCTATTTCTATTTCAATTTCATATCAATTTATTTTTTTTTCCATTTCATGCACAGTTATAATCCGTACCACCCTAATGGAATTGTTTTCTATACATTCATATATTCATAAATACATGTAGTTTGGTGTGTCTGTGTCATTTTTAAAATGGTGATAATTTGAAATGCATTTCAAAAAGTTTAGAACCATTTTAAAATTTTAACACGTTAAATGGTTAGAAATGACTGACTGACTGCACGGCTGAGTGAATGGCAATTTTATGTCATGTGCACACATCAATTTAGTTTTATTTTTTGCTATTGCTATTGCCATTGTTATTATTTTAACTTTGACATAAAATTGTTCAAATTTATAAACAGCTACAAAAGGTATTTAATGTAGTGGTTTACATCATTAAAAATAAACAAGTTAAGGTTATACATATATATCTTTCATGTATAGAGTATATGGCTATTAAAAACTAGGATTGACATCAACAACATCATATAATAACGGAATTACTTGTCTATATACAGTGAATGTCACTTAAAATCGTACACCATCGTAGTCAAATTTTATTCATTAGTTTTAGAAAGTTGATATTTTGGAAATATTTTAAAATGCTATTTTTATATTGTGTGTGCTATTACCTATCAGAAAATTGGGTATAATTTTAATTGCCCTTATCCACAAATAAAACAAGTATGGTCGGTCAAGCCCGACCATATAATACCCTACACTAAGTAAAAGAGCAAAAAAAATTTTTCTTTTGAAATTTCAATAATTTATATTTTTGAGTGATTTTCGGAAGTGGGGTTATATGGGGGCTATGACCAATTATGGACCGATCACCATGAAATTAGGTCGTGTGATTTATGTCTATATTAAAGTTAACTATGTTGAATTTTATAATATATAAACAATATGGATATCTACTGATAGATATTTCTAAGTCCGACAATGTATATAAGGCAGAGACCGAAAATAACGGGTTCACTTTCATTTCAATGGTAAGTTCTCATTCGGAGCCATTTAAAATTAATTTTTTGTGATATATCACTGAGAGAGTGATTTTTTCGAGAACATTTTAGGTTTGGGGTTGAGAGAAACAGAAAAAAAACAAACACAAATAATCTGGATGAGTGATTTATAATTTATTTTTTTCGTAAATGACAGCTTGTGACTTTTATTTGCGAACATGAAAAATAAATCGCAAAAATGCATTTGATGCAAATCAGCGCTTAAATATATAAAAATTATCAAAAGATTAATAACAATTTAAAAAAAAATCTCATTTCTTTTACTCAGACTTCATACTTATCATATTATTTCCATAATTTGTTAAAAATTACTAATAATATGTTATTGTACGTAAATAAAAGAGAGAGTAACAGGTATTAAGAACAAGAACAAATGAATTGTGTATCTCACACCAAACCATTAAAAAACAACAAAAACGAATAAAGGTCATACCAAACCATTTAAATAGAAATCATTTTATAACTGTTATTTTCAGTGATTTATTTTTATCACAAAAATATAAATCACAATTTGGGTTTTTTGGGATATGGACGAGTTATTTACCAACAAAATTTTTTTGTCATAATTTATATTCACAATTAAATTTTAAAAAAATTAAAAAAAATGTTTTTGGAAAAAAAATAAAACAAACAAAATCGAAAGAAAATTTAAAAAAAAAATTTAATTTGTTTACCTAAAAATATTTAAAATTTGTATTTTAAAGTATAATTTGGTGAAGGGTATATAAGATTCGGCACAGTCGAATATAGCTATCTTACTTGTTTTTACTTAAGAGGGATATTTTTATTCAATATAGAAAATATATTACAATATTTTGATCTAGTACAATTCATTATCATTTTATACATATAACTTTTTCTAAATTATATCTAAAATTTCACCCTATAAGAAAAACATGAAAATATGTCTAACTTAAAAGTTAAAGATGAATAAAGGGAACAAAGCATAGAAAATATGCTTTACATTTTTAGTTAAAAATCTCTTAAGTGGAATGTAGAGTATCCAAAAACCGAAAATGTGTATTCTTTAAAAAAACGGTTTCGGTTTGTGTCATTTAAACAAAAACGGCTAATTTGTATTTAATATATGGGGCATTTCATGTCAAGTGAACCAACTTTTGAAATCGATGTCTTCCGATCGGGATGAAATTTGCACCAAGGTTAGCTCTATTGGATAGTAACTCAGACACAATTTTTCAACAACATCGGTCGAGAACTCTCTGAGTTATAGGGGGTAAAATTTTGACAATTTGGTCAAACTGGGGTTTGTTCTTATCCATGTAACTTATTACCTATTGTTCTTAGCAAAATGTGTCCCAAATAGTATAGATAGCTATTTCTTCGATCTTTCGAAAAAAAATATTTAAAAAAAAAAATAAAAAATTTTTAATATTTTTTTCCGAAATCAAAAACTTTTTTGACTTTTTTTTAAAATACGCCCTTTTTTTTTTTTTTTTTTTTCTTAAAATAAAGTTTAGATATTTTCCTTGAACACCTACTTGGTCGCTTAGTGGGATGCGAGTGGGATATCTATCAAAATAAATATTTTGTAACTCAAAACATACAATTTTTGACTTTTTTTGCAAAATCAAAAACTTTGTTGACTTTTTTTTTTCAAAATGGACCCTTTTTTAATCTTTTTTTTTAGGTCAAACAAAAGCTTAGATATTATCCTTGAAGACCCTTTTGGTCGCTTAGTGGGATGCGAGTGGGATATCTATCAAAATAAATATTTTTTAACTCAAGACTTACAATTTTTGACTTTTTTTTTTGCAAATACAATTTTTTTTTCCAAATGGGCCCTTTTTTTAAAATTTTTTTTATAGTCAAAAGAAAGCTTAGGTCCATTCCTTTAAGATATTTTTAGTCCCTTAGTGGGATGCGAGTAGGATATCTATCAAAATAAATATTTTGTAACGCAAGACATACAATTTTTTAATTTTTTTTTGCAAAATCAAAATTTTTTTCCAATATGGGCCCTTTTTTAATTTTTTTTTTTGCTCAAAAGAAAGCCTAGGTCCATTCCTTTAAGATATTTTTAGACCCTTAGTGGGATGCGAGTGGGATATCTATCAAAATAAATGTTTTAACACAAAAATTGTATGTCTTGAGTTACAAAACATTTATTTTGATATATATCCCACTCGCATCCCACTAAGCGATCAAAACCATCTTAAAGGAATAGGCCTAAGCTTTCTTTATAGCAAAAAAAAAAATTACAAAAAGGGCCCATTTTAAAAAAAAGTCAAAAAAGTTTTTGATTTTGCCAAAAAATCAAAAATTGTATATCTGGAGTTACAAAATATTTATTTTGATAGATATCCCACTCGTATCCCACTAAGGGACCTAAAATATCTTAAAGGAATGGACCTAAGCTTTCTTTTGACTAAAAAAAAATTTTTAAAAAAGGGCCCATTTTGAAAAAAAATTCGAATTTGCCAAAAAAAAGTCAATAATTGAATGTCTTGAGTTACAACATTTTTATTTTAATAGATATCCTACTCACATCTTCCTAAGTGACTAAATAGGTCTTAAAGGAAAAGACCTAAGCTTTCTTTTGAGCAAAAAAAAATTTTTAAAAAAAAGTCCCATATTGGAAAAAAATTTCGATTTTGCAAAAAAAAGTTAAAACATTGTTACAAAATATTTATTTTGATAGATATCCCACTCGCATCCCACTAAGGGACTAAAAATATCTTAAAGGAATGGACCTAGGCTTTCTTTTGAGCAAAAAAAAAAATTAAAAAAGGGCCCATATTGGAAAAAAATTTTGATTTTGCAAAAAAAAATTAAAAAATTGTATGTCTTGCGTTACAAAATATTTATTTTGATAGATATCCTACTCGCATCCCACTAAGGGACTAAAAATATCTTAAAGGAATGGACCTAAGCTTTCTTTTGACTATAAAAAAAATTTTAAAAAAAGGGCCCATTTGGAAAAAAAAATTGTATTTGCAAAAAAAAAGTCAAAAATTGTAAGTCTTGAGTTAAAAAATATTTATTTTGATAGATATCCCACTCGCATCCCACTAAGCGACCAAAAGGGTCTTCAAGGATAATATCTAAGCTTTTGTTTGACCTAAAAAAAAAGATTAAAAAAGGGTCCATTTTGAAAAAAAAAAGTCAACAAAGTTTTTGATTTTGCAAAAAAAGTCAAAAATTGTATGTTTTGAGTTACAAAATATTTATTTTGATAGATATCCCACTCGCATCCCACTAAGCGACCAAGTAGGTGTTCAAGGAAAATATCTAAACTTTATTTTAAGAAAAAAAAAAAAAAAAAAAAAAGGGCGTATTTTAAAAAAAAGTCAAAAAAGTTTTTGATTTCGGAAAAAAAATATTAAAAATTTTTTATTTTTTTTTTTAAATATTTTTTTTCGAAAGATCGAAGAAATAGCTATCTATACTATTTGGGACACATTTTGCTAAGAACAATAGGTAATAAGTTACATGGATAAGAAAAAACCCCTATTTGACCAAATTGTCAAAATTTTACCCCCTATAACTCAGAGAGTTCTCGACCGATGTTGTTGAAAAATTGTGTCTGAGTTACTATCCAATAGAGCTAACCTTGGTGCAAATTTCATCCCGATCGGAAGACATCGATTTCAAAAGTTGGTTCACTTGACATGAAATCCCCCATATATAAGTTTCCGCTCTATGTGTATTCTCTTTGGTCTGTGTATTAATACTTTTCAAATTTAAAATATTTTGAAATCTGTTCGGTTTGTCAAGAAATCATTTTGAAAATGACACTTGGGTGCACCGATAGTGTACACGATTGTGTGCTGTACTATATACATATCTGAGGGTTGCGGGTTCGATTTCCAACTGAGACAAACAAACTACTTCACAGTTTGTGTCTGTTTAAAGAAATAAAAATAAAAAATGTCTTGTTTACATGGGTAGTATTCAAAATATTTAATTGTTTGGCATTGAAATTTTCTGCAAATTTGTATTTTACATTTTCTTTGCATGTTTTGGTTTTATTTATTTGTATATACATACACAGAAAAAACTATTTCGTAAACCGTTTCAATTCAAATATATATCACGTAATGAACTGGTTCAATTATTTTATAATTGAATCAAGTATTCATGTGCTCAAAAACTAAATTTTCTGATATTTTCTATTGAATTTTGAGTTTTGAATTTGATAATTTTGACAATTGAATACACAAAATTTTTGTTATTTTTTGTGTTTTCAATTACGAAAATTATCTATTCAATAAGTTTTGTATTTAAAGTTCAACCCATAGGGTAACATAGAGACGAGACGGAATTGTCAAAAACCTAAGTCTGTTGTCAAAAACCTATCTCTTGCAACAACAAAATACATGCTAGACAATGTATTTTGTTGTTGTATCAGAAATATTATTTGTTGTATTTTTGTTTGACAAATCGGAGTGTCTCGTCTCTATGTATAATTCTCTATGGTTCAACCTGTAACGAAAATTGTATATTCAATTGTCAAAATTATCAAATTCAAAACTCAAAATTCAATAGAAAATATCAGAAAATTTAGTTTTTGAGCACATGAATACTTGATTTAATTATGAAATAATTGAAACCAGTTCAATATGTGATATATATTTGAATTGAAATATAATTTTTTCTGTGTAAAAGAATTTTGTATTTGATTATACTAAACAGTATTTAGCAAATGAAAATAAAATTCTCTTGATGTAACAAACTTCAAACATCATGTTTTCTTTGATCAGGTACAAGGATTTAAATTTTTGTACTCAATATTTACATTTTTGTAGGAGAAATTTCAATTGTACATTTCCCTTAGAGATCTGCTCTTGAATTGATTGATTGCAACTCATTTTTGATTTCATTCACTTGAATTGCAATTCATTGTTCTAATTCATTTGAATTATTTCAAAAACAATTCAATTCAAACGAATTGGAAATGAATTGCAATTCACCTTGACAAATTCATTTGAATTAGAAACGAATTTCAACTTATTTTTACAAATTCATTTGAATTGGAAATGAATTGAAATTCATTTCTGTCGAATTCGTTTGAATTGATACAAATTTCTTTCAATTCTGTTTTTTTGTGAAATGAATTAATTCAAAATTTAGCTACATAATTCGTAACGAATTAAAATCAAACAAGTAAGAGTACTATATTCGGCCGTGCCGAATCTTAAATACCCTCCACCTAAATATGTTGGTATAAAAACTGAAATAATATAACAATTGTTAGAAAGACTAGTTTACGCAGAAGATATTTTATTTCATATGAACAAGAAATTCTATCTAATTCAGCAATTTATAACTGAAATTCCTATTAGAACGTATGAAATTTAACAATTTATATACATAATAATAAATTAATACGTTTTGATCAACATTTTTCCCTTTTAACCTCAAGTGAAGAAACAGAGTATAAAAAGGGTATACAAATATATTTAGACAAATTTCAAAATATTTGGTTGTGGGACTTATGTGGGAGCTATGACCTATTATGATTTGATTGTCATAAAATATTTTTACGTGATTTTTATGTATTTATATGAGAGCTGTGGCCAATTATGGACCAATAATCACAAAATTCAGTATTATGATTTTTGAATACATATTACTGAACTGTGTACTATTTTGGTTTAATATATGGATGCTATGACCTATATGGTCCTAAGTATTTAAGGGCTATTTTTGTAGTATTTCATATAAACAACGCTATTAACAAGAGTGTACCTTATATGGGAGCTATGACGAATTATGGACCAATATTTAAAAAATCTTGTAGTACGATTCTTGGATACAAATTACTGATCGGTGTAAAATTTTGGTTCAGTATAGATTTTTATGGATATTTGTGCAGGTTAATTTGTTTTCCTGAAGTGGTTCTTATATGGAGGTTATGACCAATTATGGGCCTATCATCATAAAATTTGGTACATTGATGTTTGTATATATTGAATAAATTTGTTTTGAATTTCAACCTGATAACTATATTTGTAAGAAATTTGTGAGGATTTTAGTGATTTTCGGGAGTGGACCTTATATGGGAGCTATGGTTAAATATGGACCGATATTCACAAAATCCAGAAGTGTGATTACTGGATTCAAAGTACTGATCTGTGCGTAATTTCATTTTGATATCGATATGTTTTTAATATTTTTTAAGGTTAATATCTTTTTTTGGAAATGGGCCTTATAGGGGAGCTATGACCAATTATCGGCCAATCTGCATAAAATTTGGTACAGTGATATCTATATATATGATTATAATTTTTGTCGAATTTTAGCAAGATATATGTATTTATAAGAGATTTATGAGTACTTAACTGATTTTTGGAAGTGGACCTTATATGGGAGCTATGGTCAAATATGGACCGATATTCACAAAATCCAGTAGTATGATTTCTAAATATAAACTACGGATGTGTGTGAAATTTTGTTTTGATATTGATATTTTTTAGATATTGTAGGTTAGATATGAAGGTTATTGTGTTTTTCGGAAGTAGTCCTTATATGGGAGCTATAACCAATTATCGGCCGATCTTCATAGAATTGGGTACAGCGATTTTGGTATGCATGGGGATTATTTATGTCGAATTTCAACTTGATAGCGATATTTATAAGAAATTTATGCTTATTTAAGAGATTTTCGGAAGTGTACTTTATATGGGGGCTATGGTCAAATATCGGCCGATCCACGAAAAATGTTGTAATATAATTTTCTTTACCACGAAACTTATTTCTGCAGAATTTTGTATGGATATTTTTATTCTGTATGCATTTATAGACCATAGAACCATATTTCGGGAAGATATTTGTATGGGGGCTAGGAGAAATCATGGACCGATTCTTATAATTTTCACCAGAGTTACTCATTTTATCATAAAAGTAACGAGTGCAAAATTTTATGATATTAGCTGCAATATATATAAAAAAAATGTCCAAAAATATGTGAAAATTATAAATTTTTTTTGGAGGTTATTTTTTAATTCATAACTTTGGTTTCACTGCACCGATTTTGCTGATTTTGAATACCAAACTGCTTAAGACAATGATAAACATTTTTCTTGCAACTTTAATAAGTTTGTTTGCGTAGTTTGAGCGTGTTTTACACAGACGGACAGACAGACGGAAATGGCTCAATCGACTTAGAATTTCATAAGGATCAATAATATATATACTTTGTTGGGTCTCAGATGAATATTTCTCAATGTTACATACGGAATGACAAACTTAATATACCCTCATTCACCACTTGTGGTGGTGGAGGGTATGAAAGTAATGATTCATTTACAGCTCAGCTTGTTGTATTAAATATTATTTTTGTGTGTAACAGCATAATAAAACCTTTAATATTTAAGATTCAAAACGACAATTTTAAAATGTTAAAGCTTTAAAAATCTTCTATCTTTACTAAATTTGTATGTATCAAATATTTGTATTTAAATAGTATCTATAATGCTTCCTTGTCAATCATAAAATTTAATTATATCCGTATCCAAAATGTTTTTTACGAAATTTCTTTTTCAAATTATGACAGCATGATGTTAAATTGAGTGAAATATGAAATGTTTATTTCTAATGTTTAAGTTACAATACTTAGAAAAAAATCTGACATTTAATAAAGGTTCGTAGCTAGGTTTGTATTTATGGAAATACATTAGGATGGCCCCCCAAAAAATGTTGTGAATATTCCCAACGAATTCATTCTAAGTTACTGTTTCTCAAAATTTGTGTCTCCTTTGTGAGAAATATGAAAAAAATCATCACAACCTTAAAAAAGGCCTTTTTCTACCTTGATCTAGCTCACCAAATATTAATGTCAGGATCAATCGAGAAATGGTAAACGCAAACGAAATAAACTTTTATTTTAATTGGGAACATCGACAGGTTATTATTCGTCTATACAAACGGGGCAACCTTAATGTAAATGGCTGTATAATAAAGTAAAATACATAAACAAGTACTCGCATAACATTCTCTTCTTTCAAAACACCTCTTGAGCATCAAAGTTCTTAACAATTCCGGT
The DNA here is from genome assembly GCF_958450345.1 of Calliphora vicina. Lineage (NCBI taxonomy): Eukaryota > Metazoa > Arthropoda > Insecta > Diptera > Calliphoridae > Calliphora > Calliphora vicina. The sequence continues at coordinate 54,516,733 of NC_088781.1, read as the reverse complement.
TTGTTTGTACTTGTACTCATCAAATATACGCTTCCTATAAATAAACCATCATCCAGTCAGCCAGTCAGTCAGGCAAACAAGCAGTCAATGACCCAACGAAACATTATAAGTCTTCTAACAAAAAATAATAAAAAAAATCACTAGTACGTGTAAACTATACCACACAAACAATACACTTAGACACACAGTATCACGAATACCATTGTATTTGTAGGTATTGTTTTCTATTTTTTTTCAAACAATACCATCATCTATCTATCCACCATTGTAAATGGAAAAGGAATACAATGTAACAATAACAACAATGGCTTAATATGTATTAATAGCTTAGAGCAGTTCGTTTTTCCGCTCTACTCCCTCAAATTCTTCTAATGTTTCATGTTGTGTTTACTAACAAACATAAATATGTATATGGGGGATTCCATGTCAAGTGAATCAACTTTTGAAATCGATGTCTTTCGAAATGAAATCGATGTCTATTGGATAGTAATTCAGACACAATTTTTAAACAACATCGGTCGAGAACTCTCTGATTGAGAGTGGATAAAAATTTGACATTTTGGCCAAACAGGTGTTTGTAACTTACTACCAGGGAAACCAAAATATGCAAATGCATGTTTTTTCTGATGAGTCTAATGAGCACATGGATAAGATATTTACACGTTTCAGAACTATTTAAGAATTTTGGCATCGATTTGTTAGTGCATATTTTTGCATATTTTACCCTTAAATACATATTTTTGCATATATTTGTTTCAAGAGCATATTTATGTCATATTTTTGTGTTTTAGACCATATTTTACTGTTTACTAGCATATTTTGACTTTATAAAAAAAAACAAATTTTGTCTTACTTATTTTTCGCTGTTGTGTTACAGTTTTTTACTTCCTTTTTTTTAAATTCAAAATTTAAAAAAATGGATAGCTTTTTTTTAATATAAAATAAGCACTATTTTAATAATAGCGCCATCTAAATATCAAATTTTAGTTCTAATTCAAACTTAACCGTTCTAAGTGTTAAAGAAATATTGTCTTTTAGATTTGCTCCTATAACATCAGTTGATGTCGAATGAATATTTTCTATGTATAAAAATGTTTTCAGATCCAATAGACAACGATTTTTATTTAAAAATTTAAGTCAACATTTTGTAATTTATTGCAATAATAACCTTAATTGAAGAATTGACTTTATATTTATATAAAATATCATTAAAAAATACCTCTCGAGGTCTTTTCATAGCTTAAGTTATTATTGTTTTTATGTTGTATTTATTATACCCTACACCACCATAGTGGGGAGGGTATAATGCGTTTGTGCAGATGTTTGTAACGCTCAAAAATATTAGTCTAACACACACCTTAAAGTATACCGATCGACTTAGAATCACTTTCTGAGTCGATTAAACGATGTCCGTCCGTCTGGTCGGCTGGCTGGCTGTCCATGTAAACCTTGTGCGCAGATTACAGGTCGCAATTTTGAAGATATTTCTGAAATCGGTCCATTATTTCACCTAGCCCTCATACAAGTGTCCTCCCGAAATTGGACTTTATCGGTCATAAATGTTTAATTTATATATATATCTCCACAAGTTCCGCTCCAAATAAGTTTTATATACACAAAATTCATGTCACCAAATTTTGTTACGATCGGTCTATAATTAGTCATAGCTCCCATATAGACCCGCTTCCGAAAATCACTTTAACGTGCATAAATCCCTTAAAAATGTTGGTATACTCACAAAATTCAACATAGTAAACTTTAATATAGACATAAATCACACGACCTAATTTCATGGTGATCGGTCCATAATTGGTAATAGCCCCCATATAAGGCCCACTTCCGAAAATTACTGAAAAATATAAATTATTGAAATTTTAAAAGAAAAATATTTTTACTCATTTACTTAGTGTAGGGTATTATATGGTCGGGCTTGATCGACCATACTTTCTTACTTGTTTTGTTATATCTTTGTTGTTCTCATCCAAATGCAAAATTTAACTTTTTTAATGAGAGACAACTTAACGGTACTTTTTGAAAGTAATTCACTTTTTTTTTCTCTTATTCTTGTTGTTTGCCTTAATTATGCGATCAAATGTTCTTGGTGCTATTTTAACTGGAAGATTCGTATAAGCGTAGACGTGAAATTTGTTTTTAAAAAAGTTACCAAAAATAAAATATTATCAATTTTAGTTTTTTTTTCAACCAAAGGTACGTTTCTAATAGTAACATCTCAATTTACTGTAAATTTTTCTATTTGAATCAATAAATTTCATAATTTTTAAAGATGCCCAAGGGAACTTTTTTATCCGATCAAGAAAAGATTCAAATTAAATTTTTTCACGACCAAGGATGTTTCACTAGAGAAATTGGACGCAAAGTCGATCGTTCGGAAAGTATGGTGCGAAATTTCTTGAAGAAATGCCAAAATTATGGAGTTCGCAGATCTACAAAGGGAAATACAAAACTAACAAGAAGACAACTTAATCTAATAAAACAAGAAGCAACCCGCAACAAATTGAATTCCACACAAGTAAAGAATAAATTGAATCTTCCAGTGACTACCAAACACGTTGCACACATTTTGCGAAACGATGAAAACAAAAAATGGAAAAAGCCGAAATGTAAACCAATGCTAAAAAAGCACCTTAAAGATCGTCTATAATTTGCAGAAAATGTAATTTTCGATGAAAAAAAGTAATTTTCTCTGACGAAAAAAAATTTAGTTTAGACTCATACTCATGCTATTTGAGATCAAACGATGTTCGGATGAAAAAACGTAATTTCGGTGGGGGCAGTGTTATGGTTTGGGCAGCGTTTTCTGCAGTTGGCAAATCGAAAATATGTTTTGTTCCGATAAAAATGAATAGTGCGATTTATAACGAACTGTTGGAAGATGCTCTTCTCTCATTTATGGATGAAGATTGCATATTCCAACAAGATAATGCTGCAATCCATGTTTCTAAGCAATTGAAATCTTGGTTTAATGAACATATTGGACTGGCCGGCTTGTAGTCCGGATTTAAACCCAATGGAGAATTTGTGGGGATACATGGCCCGTAAAGTTTATGCAAATAATTCCCAGAATGAAAGCATAATGACTGTGACAGAGCTGAAACTAAGAATTAAACAAGTCTGGGCGGAAATTGATTCCAATCTGCTTAAAAAATTAGTGGAATCAATGCCAGACCGTATTTTTGAGTCCATAACAAAGGATCATCTACACATTATTAATAATGCTACAGTGGCCTGGCCCATAAATTTAAGTGCGTTTATAGGAAAATACCCTTAAAAATGGCTGTTAATCTCAAAATTTAAGTAAAAAAAAATAAAGTACAAATGAATTTTTTTTGTAAACAATATTTTAAGTGAAGTCTTAACTAATTTAATAAACAAATTTGTAGCCCCCTAAATATGTTCATGTTTAATTATACCCTACACCACCATAGTGGGGAGGGTATTATGCGTTTGTGCAGATGTTTGTAACGCCCAAAAAGATGTTTGTAATGCCAAAAAATATAGTCTAACACCCACCTTAAAGTATACCGATCGACTTAGAATCACTTTCTGAGTCGATTAAACGATGTCCGTCCGTCTGGTTGGCTGGCTGGCTGTCCATGTGAACCTTGTGCGCAGAGTACAGGTCGCAATTATAAAGATATTTCGATGAAGTTTGGTACATATTATTTTTTCGGCTCAAGGACCAAGTCTATTGAAACTGGCTGAAATCGGTCCATTATTTCACCTAGCCCCATACAAATGTCCTCCCGAAATTGGACTTTATCGGTCATAAATGTTTAATTTATATATGTATCTCCACAAATTCCGCTCCAAATAAGTTTTATATACACAAAATTCATGTCACCAAATTTTGTTACGATCGGTCCATAATTAATCATAGCTCCCATATAGACCCGCTTCCGAAAATCACTTTAACGTGCATAAATCCCTTAAAAATGTTGGTATACTCACAAAATTCAACATAGTAAACTTTCATATAGACATAAATCACACGACCTAATTTCATGGTGATCGGTCCATAATTGGTAATAGCCCCCATATAAGGCCCACTTCCGAAAATTACTGAAAAATATAAATTATTGAAATTTTAAAAGAAAAATGTTTTTGGTCTTTTACTTAGTGTAGGGTATTATATGGTCGGGCTTGACCGATCATACTTTCTTACTTGTTTTTTATTCGATTCAATTCAGGAGATGGTTTGTAATGAAAAAAAAATCAAAAATTCCGGGTAAAACTCAGAAAAATTTTTTTGAGTCCTGTCAACTGTAATAAAAAAAGACCCCTAAAGTATGTAGTACAAATTTAGATATTTTATTTGCAAATACATAAGAACAGGCAGATGTATGTGGGTTGGAGAAACTTGAAGAACTAACATTATTAAACGGCTACCGGGCGAAGCCGGGGCGGTAAACTAGTACTTATATAAAAAGCCTTTATTTACTCCTCAGAAGTTCCACAAACTTTGCCCGCTTTGACAAATTTGTACGTTTTTTCATATTAATTAATGTAAAATTTTAACAGTTAAAGATATCATACCAAAGGAGCCAGTATAGACTCAAATAATATTAAATCAATGGCATTAGAATCTTTTACACTTTTTATTTTCAAGTACCGAAATTCCTAAAACGGGGAAAATGTGTTCCAAAACCTGAGTTTTTTTTTTAGAAAAGTGCCTACTGTGACGTTATTTACCGTGTATTTAAGACACATATGGGGTTATACAAATATGGAACTTTTTCGTGGATCGGTGCTTTGAATTTTTGGAATTTTTACTCAAACCGGATAGGTCTTGGGGTGATATGTGATATGCATTAAGCTATCTTTCCGGATCATATACAAATTCTATATAGTTCCGAAAAAATATATTGGCTTTTTTTGGAAAAACGCCCTTTTAACAAGTTTCAACTTTGGATGCGTATAACTTTTTTAGAATTTTATAGCTTATAAAGCTGATATTTTGAAAATAAATTTCGACCCTCCATAGGCCCGCCATATCTAAAAAACCATAAAGAGATCAAGCAAAATTAAAAAAAAAATCAAAAAACCTAAATATCTCTTCAACTAAATATCTCTTCAACCAAGCGTACTTTTTGTAGATCTTCTCAAGGACTATTTATATTCCAAATTTCAGATCATTCGGATCATAAATAGATTTTTGGCGATTTTATTCAAAAATTTGAGACCGAGGTTACAAACTTTGAGGGGCTACGCACTGGCCCCCATTTTCGCTAGAATGAACAAACGTAAATCTACTCGAAAACACCATGCACAGTGGGACAGAATCGATTTTTTTTGGAAATAAATCTGGTATTTCTAATCGGCTGGTCCGATCGGGATAAAATTTCATTGGGCGTAGCCAAGGAGTATTCGAGTTTAAGTTATTAAAATGGGCCCTACAAATGCTACAGGGGCGGCGCTATGGGGGCTCAAAGTAGGGTACCTTCGACATGTAAAATTTTTAAACACGTGCCATTTTTTGGTTTCTCATCCGATTTCAAAGAATTTTATATTTTTGGAAAGCGCTCGGCTAGATCTTGAAAAAAAAGCAAAAAACAAAAGTGCAATATTTTTGAAGGACGGAGTTTTAAAGTGGCATATTTTTGAATCTAATTCAGATATTGACTTGAAATTTTTTTCGTAAGACCAAAAATTACCTTATCTAAACAAAAAAATAAAGCTCGGAGAAAATGTGGATCAAATTGTTCCTAATATTTGCAATCCTATTAAAATTTTGATATAAGTTTTAGTTTTAGAGACTCAATAAATATGTTATATGTAATAAAATCTTTATTTATTAACAAAACTCAATGAAATTTTCAACGTTTTTAAAGTTTGTCATTCTAAATAACAAGTTGTAAAAAAACTTGTCAAAAGGTCAAAGGGAATCCCGCAATTCCTAAAAATTGGAGTGAAAATCCCAAAAATGGTATTTTTTAAAATTTTGCCTATAGGGTCGACATTTCTTTCGGGGCTGGGAAAATACTTTGGCGATAAATAGGAAACACATCAAGGTTTCTAAAGCTGCTTTCCGTTTTTTTATCGGAAGGTACCCCATTTTGAGCAACTCTAATGCCGCCCCTGGAACATTTGTAGGATCCATTTTAATAACTTAAACTCAAATACTCCTTGGCTACGGTCACGTCAAATGTTATCAGGATCGGACCAGCCGCTGAGAAATGCCAGATTTATTTCCAAAAAATTTCGATTCTGCCCCACTGTGCACTCGTATACGTGATTATCTTGAGTAATGTTTTTGTTTGAGTTTTTTTCTAGTTTCCGCTCTATGTTTCTCTATGCTCAAAACATCAAATCCTTTTTTAATTCTTTTTTTGTTAAAAAGAACGCAAGTGGAATATAAGTATATCAAAATAAATGTTTTGGCAAAATCAAAATTTATTTTTTTCAAAATGAATTACTATCCAATAGAACAAATCTTGATGCTAATTTCATTCCGATCGGAAGACATCGATTTCAAGAGTTGGTTCACTTGACATGAAATCCCCCATTTATGTATTTGTATTAGGGTGGACCTTATCACAGAGTATGCAGAGGTGTCACGAGACAGAAGATAACCAAGTTTTATATATTTCTTAGAACTGCCTTTTGTTTATATTTTTGAAACTTCAAAATTTATATCTACACAGTGGTGATAATTTTAACCTTATTAAGCCACTTTGAGAGCATCAAAAATCCCATAAGTGCAAAATTAGGGCCACCCTAATACGTATTTTTATATTTTTAAAAGGAGGGAATGTGTGTATTTGGCTGTTTGTGGTTTTCGTTATTTTGTTTAACTTTTGGTTTTGCTGCTTTGCTGTGAACATTGAATATTGATGGATTAGATAATGAGTAATTGATACTTTTTGAAAATATGTACAATAAATATAGAGAAATATTAAAGGAAACAAAAATTACCAACCAAATTCTTTGTTGATGAATATTTATATTGTAGTTTGCCAGATTGTAAGCTATAATAATACTACAGTGTCTAATAATGCAGATTGATCTGTTTTCTAACAGAACTGATTTGATTTTCATAATTAATAAACTAATTTCCTTTATTAATAACTGTATGCATCATGTAACTTTAAGTTCTATATGTTCCAGAACTTAAAAAAACGAAAGTTCTATTTGATTTTTATAAAATTATATAATTAGCAAATAAATGTCAGTATACATGAGAAAAAATTGTGAAATAATTCAAATTACTAATGGTGTAGATTTATACATTAAGTTTTTATAGGATTTCATTTCCTTGGTATAGGATGGCAACTTGTATAACGTGTTTAAATCTAGATTTCAAACTTTTATTTGCCATTTTTTCCAAGCACAACTGTACACATGCATGAGTTCATCATGAACACACACAATCTGTCAAGCTCTAACACAATAGCATTCCATTGTTTATGTACGTATGTGTGTTTTAATGTTTTATTTTATTTTATTTTTAATTTTGATTTTTGTTTGTCATTAAATTATGGCCATTAGCAAATATGTTTGTCTGTCTGTCTGTCTCAATTTCCACGTTTTTTGGTTTACTAGGATGTGAATGTATGTTAGTCGTTTTTGAGGTTTAAAACCACATGTGTATTAGGGTGGCCTGTATATTGCAAATAAAAAAAGAATCATTTAAAAATAATGACTGGGTCCTATATATGTAGTATGCATTTTAATTAAAAAAAATTTAAAAATGCGATTTTTCGTTAGTTTTTTGGGAAAAAAGTATTTTTTTCTTTTTAAGTCATCTGAAAAATTTCTATAAAGGCGTATAAATAATTTATAATTTTTTAAAAGCTAGCTTTATGGCAAATATTTGATATTAAAAAAAACTTGATAATTTTTGATACAGAGGGGACCAGGTCCATCTAAAAAAAAACAATTTTTTTATGTAAAATTCAACTACAGAGCTAAAATTCTCAAATCGCATAGCCAATATCAAAATATAGTAACCCATTTTAGATGGCCCAATATGTTCTTAATAATTTTGTAAAGGCTTCCTTCCGATAACCACGCCCCACAGTCAAAAAACTAAAAAAATGCATTTTTGGGGTTTTCAACACTTTTTTCAAACAGATTTAATAATTTTGTTTTTATTTTTCTATTTTCAATAGAAAAATTTATATAATTGTAAAATTTCACTAAAAACTATTCATAAATAAAAATTTAATTTTAATTTGAAAAATTTTTATCTTCGCATTTCATGTCATATTTTTCAAAAAAGTATTCCATGAATTTTTTTAATTGTCGAAAGTTATATGTATATATTTTTTAAAAATAGACAAAATCCCCTATCCATTGATATATATCATGTCCACCTCCTTGTTACGTGGAAAATGAATTAGGGAAAACTTAACATTTCGCAGAGAATTTACCAGACACTCCACAGTGGGGCAAAAACGAGTTTAAGTATGATATCCAACTTTAAAACTCCATCCTTAAAAACTATTGCACCTTTTCATACTAATTTTTTTTTTATAAATTTTCTTAATACTATTTTATATAATAACAAGTCAATGATTTGGACTTAGTCACATTTTATACTAAAATATGAAAAAGTGCAATATTTTTGAAGGACAGAGTTTTAAAGTGGCATATTTTTGAATATAATTGAGATATTGACTTGAATTTATTTTTGCAAGACCTAAAATTAACATATCTAAACATAAAAAAATATTTCGAAATAAATATGGAACAAATTGTTCTTAATATTTGCAATCTTATTAAAATTATACAATACAAAGTTTAGTTTTTAAAACTCAATAAATGTAATAAAATCTTTATTTATTAACGAAACTCAATGAAATTTTCAATGTTTTTTAAATTTGTCAGTCTTAAAACAAAGTGTAAAAAAATTTAAAGTAAAAAGGTCATAGGGAATCCCGCAACTCCTAAAAGCTGGAGCGAAAATCCCAAAAATGGTATTCTTTAAAATATTGTTCATTGGTTCCACATTTCTTTTGCAGTTAGGAAAATACTTTGGGATAAATAGCGAACACACCGAAGGGCGTAGGGACGATATATTCGAAAACTAGGTCAATTTGTTTATACAGCAATTTTGACTTACCTGCACAACCAACTTTGCACGATATTTTGTGCAGGTAAGATAAAAATGCAGTTAACCTTAATACACTTACGTGCTCATTGATGCTGGTAAGTGCATTTAAGTTTACTGCCCAAAAAAGCAGCTAACGGCAAATAATTTACATGAAGCTTTGTGATTTTTTCGTCTAAACATAACGACAAATTTGTTGTTTTAGCTACGTTTCAAATTATTAAGAAGTTGCAAACTTCTAATTTTTTCAAAATCGTATTTTCCTTATTTTCTATTGATTTAATTTTGTATTAGGCAGCTAAATGAAATTTTGTTCATGAAAACCAGTTATAGCTTTCAAAAGTATTATGCACTTATCTTAAATGTGCAGGTATGAACAATGCACTTAAATTAGCGAATTTATATGGAGTTTGGTAAATAAATATATAAAGATACCTTACAGAAAAACATAAAATTGTTAGATGTTCTTACAGAAAATGTTGTTTAAATAAAAAAAGATTTAAGTCACCTTTTCGCCCAAAAAACAGCAAAAATCTACTATTTTTTTAAGTTTTAAATTGAAAATCGTTTTTTTGGATCCATATAGATACTGATCGAAAATCTTTTATATATAATTGGGAATTTAGTTGTCTAACTAACAAAGAAAATTGGGTTCAAAAGTACGCCTTATATTTATATTTAAAAATTTCAATTTTGAAATGCCTATAACTCGGAAATTATAAGAGATAAATAGCACACGGAAGTATATTTCCAAAAATATAAAAATCTTTAAAATTGGATGGGAAACAAAAAAATGCCACGTGTTTACATGTCGAAAGTACCTTACTTTGAGCCCCCATAGCCGCCCCTGGAGGATTTGTAGGGTCCATTTTAATAACGTAAACTCGAATACTCCTTGTCTATGCCCTACTCAAATTTTATACTGATAGGACCAGACGTTTAGAAATTCGAGATTTATTTTTAAAAAATTTGGATTCTGCCCCACTGTGCACTGTATTTTTATTCGTTAAAAGGTTGTCGAACATATTTTTTATATTTATGTCGAAATAGCCACTATATATCGATGGAGCAAACGGAAATTTAAAATGTTTGACAAACTTTAAATATTATATGACCATCGGACCATAACCATAAATGGTTTCCAAAAATCGAAACATCAAATAAAATGTGCAACCTCTTAACGTTGCAGCATTGAAAATTCAGTAACCTTGATAGCATTAAAAATTCAAAAAGTGCCAAATAAGTGCCACCTTAATACGTACATATGCATGTCTTTATAAATGTGTTGCGTTGTTCTGTGCTGTGACTGTATTCAAAATCTGTTGAGGTTTACAACCATCAATCATTGATATGGATGTTTGGATGTGTGCTGTGTTGAATTTAGAAAAATTAAAAATTTTGTTTATTCATATGGGGTTAAATGGAAAAAGTTAACTTTAAATTTGATACATATTTGCCGATAATGTAATGAATTAATTTTTGGTAACAAAAAGTTCAATTATTTCGAAAAAATGTTTTTGTAAAGGGAAAAATTTGTGTTTATTTTTCTATAATATAAAAATTAAAGAGACATTAATTTAGAAAAGTTGTATAGTAAATACTCAGTAATATTTAATAACTGTTTGTTTTTTACATAACTTTTCTAGCCAAATTTTTCTCAAGTATTTAAAGTATTTAAGAAATTAATTGATATTCAATCTATTTATTTAAAAAATAAATAATTAAAATTTAATACCTGGTATTTTGATTGAAAAAGTAATTATGTTAATTATAAAATTAACAGCTTTTATTGAGAAAATCCATCTATTAAAGTTATTATTTCCTCAAAGCTTTTAATTAACATTTTTTTCCACAGAAGTATAATGGTTCTATTAATTGTAGTTTTATTAAAAAAAACGTATTAAACAAACATTTTCAGTTTAATTGCTTTTCTAGTGAAACAATTCTACTATATTTTATTAGTTTTTTATTTGATTTTATTGCATGGAATTATTTATTATTTGTGCTACATGCAAGTACTTGTTCGAGTATGTTTTACATGCAGACACTGTTGCGTATTAGTAATAAATATTAAATTGAAATAAAATTATTTATAACTCATACGTGCGGTTGTACCACAGTTCACACAAACATTCATACATAAACAAATATAAAATTAATTTAATGCAAATAATAGTTAATAAATTGGATTATTTTTTAATATATAACTCAGCAAAATTATAAAGAAAGAACAAATAATATTAATTAATAAATAAGTAATGGTTAAACGTTATTCTAGTTAGACAAATGTTCATACTAGAGCTGTTAGCAATCTTAGATAGGTAAAAATAGTAATGCATTGAAAAATATCCCAAAATTATTGTCTTTTTCGTATTTAAAGCTTTACCCTCTTATTCATTATTATTTTTTTAAATTTATAAAAGATTTATAAAACGAAATTTTCGTACAAAGTTCGTTTTATAAACCTTTGATAAATTAAAAAAAACTGTTTATGAATAACGCCTTTAAAGTTTATAATTTTATAATTTGAAACTCAACTTTGTGCTGGGTTAAATAAAAACCAGTAACTACTTCAGCTGCAAACTGTATGTTTATATCCTGCTGTGGTTTAAATAATTTTTAGTTGACATTTGTAATTATCATCTAGAAATATTGGTTTTGCAGAGAAATTAATTGCATATGAAAAAATAAACATAAAAATCAATGAAACAATTAAATTTTTTAATTATATGTGACATTTTATCAAATAGATATAAAATGTAATGATAAAATAAGTAAATTAATTGATGTTCATGTTTATTTGTTTTTTGATTGAAATAAATTTAATGATAAAGGTGTGGAAAACTTATCCAAATTATGTTTTCTATAGAAAAGGTTGCACATATTGGATATATGACTTAAAAATGTGGAATTTTTTAAAATTCTTAGCTTTTATTTTGAAAGATTTGTACAATATAAATTCATTGAAAGTATTGGTCTTTGTTTGTTATGGCCTATCATTCTGGCAACATATGGATTCCCAACCAGGAGGCCAAGAACGAATCAAGCCAATTTCGGATACTCAGTTCTGAAGTGAAGCGAATCCCAGAGAGAGCGATCTGCATCGGTTGAAACAAATAGCATTCTTACGGGGCAATGTCTGGACTATAAAGCGGGTGAGGAAAAACTTCCCAAACACTTCATTCTAAATACTTTTTAACAGGTATTGCAACATGTGGCCGAACGTTGTTATGAAACATACGTGCTCTTGAGGGTTAATTTCCATATATGTACTGTTATTGTAAATACTATTCTTCATGTTATAGTTTTCTTAAGTTTCATCAAAATCGGTCCAAAAATATATAACATCTTTTCATTAGAAATTCCAAATATTGAAAAATTTAACTTTTGACCTTCACGATTTAAGGGTTAACGTTTTCCGATTTTAAGAAAACTTTCAGACTATATTTAAAATTACCTCGACTATAATATTCTGAACAGATTTTACTTAAAACTAATAACAGTAAAGAAATTGGGCTCATCGCCAAAATATGGCCAAAAAAATAATTTTTCTCGAAAATCGCAAAATTTATAACGCAGGTACGAAAAAACTAGGAGGTATTGGCATACTTTTTTCGCATGTTTATTCCCTATTATGTTATAAATAAATCCCCATGTGATGATCAACAAATTCTGAAATTTGTTAAACAAAATTTTTAAAAATTTGAAAATAGAGTTTTGAAACTGCCGTTAAAAAAAATATTTTTTTTGGTTATACCAGCGAATAGGTTAAAATGTATTCTATGAAGATAAAAACTCATATACAAGTAAATATTTATCAAAATATGTTAATTTTATTCCTACATTTTTTGTTCTAGTGTCCTGAGACACGTTAATGGCCTGGCGATTTTTTAATAACTTTAACATTTTTTAACCAATTTTTGTCTTTTATATCTTATTGGAACGACAATTACGTACACATTTCGATTCTTTTAAACTAAATTGCAAAAGTAACTATTTAATGGCAAAAATTTAAAAAAAAAACTAAAAAATGCATTTTTTTGCCTTGTAAATGCACCTCAAAACTAAATCGAAAGTCGGCACGGTTTGTGTTCTTAGAACAAGCTAAACATTTTTGGTGGTATTTTAGGTCATTACGAAAGTTTTCAGCGGGTACCGTTTCAACATTTCAAAAAATTTAATTCTAAGCAGTGTTTAAAAAACTAGACTACAAGTAGCAGTAGCAACGAAAAAACACAAGTAGTCTAGTTAAAAAATTAATAAAAACTCGGAGTCAATAATTAGTATTACTACTACCTTCACATTTTGGTAGCAGTAGTTGTAGTAGTACTAATAAAAGAAAAATTTAAAAGTAGCAGAGTAATTTATTTTCTATTGCTACCTTAAAAAAGAAAAAGTTTTGATGTAGCAGTCATTAGTTTTTTATTAATTCTGCTACTTTTAAAATTTAGTAGTAATAGAAGTAGCAGTTCAGGTAGTAGAAGAAGTAGCAGTTAAGTAGCAGCTAAGTAGCAGTTGTGGTAGCAATAAAATAAGTCAAAAATAAAAATCTTCAGCCAAAAAATTATATTATGTGTTGTTGTTGTGAATGTATATTTGTGTATGTTGGTCGTGTTGTAAACAAAAGTTCGGATTTTTTGTTATACACACAGAAAACACGATCTTTCTGTTAGCAACACGAACATCTGAGACGAATAAAAACGAATAATTCTTTCAAACTCTCTCAAAACAACATACAGTGTTTAATTCTGTCAATTTTGGTGTTATGACTGAAGATTTTCTTTTTTGACTACTTTTATTGCTACCTTAACTGCTGCATCAACTGATACTTTACTGCTACCTTAAAAATTAAAACTCGATATAGAGCAGTAGCAATGATTTGTATTTTTATGCTACTACTTCATTTACAATTCATGTTTTATTACTACTGCTCTGTTTAGAGTTTTATATTTTGAAGGTAGCAGTGGTTTTAAAAAAACAAGAAAACGAAAAAAGACAAATGCTACTGCTACCGCTACATACACTTTTTTGAAGCAGTAGTTGTAGCAACAGTTAAAAATTTGTTAGTTATCGTAGCTTTTTAAACACTGATTCTAAGGGACACTCTAATGCTTATTAGAGCTATTATTTATTGGGTTTTTTTCAACATTTAATTTTTTTTAATTTTGTTGAACATGTTGCCACTTCGACCCAAAACAATCTTTAAACGATAACCGATTTTGTTCAAATGTTCAGCTTCGAAAATACAAAAATACACTAGCCTTAATAGACTAGTCGATAGTGTGCCGGACTATTAATTTGAGGGTTGCGGGTTCGATTCCCGCCAGATACTCTGGGTGTATCTGCAGACAAGCAAAAACGATCGCAGTTTGTATTTGTTTAAAAAAAATTCTACCGTGACGAAAATATCCTCAAATGCGTATCGCGATTCTTGTTCTATATGTCATTTCAAGAAACTTTGCCGAAGAAACCACAGGTCAAAAATTAGATTAATTTTTAATGTATATAAAAATTAAATGGTCCATGTATGCAATGGCATTACGTGAGAATGGCTGGAGCGATTTGGCTGATTTTTTTTTATTCGATTCGAAATTTTCAGGAGATGGTTTGTAAAGAAAAAAAATTCAAAAATTCCGGGTAAAATTCGGAAATTCTTTTTTTTTGTAATAAAAAAGCTCTCTAAAGTATGCAGTACAAATTTAGATACTTTATATGCAAATAAATAAGAACTGGTAGGAGAAACTTGAAGAACTAACATTAGTAAATGCTACCGGGCGAAGCCGGGGCGGTAAACTACTTTATAATAAAACACAGTTTCTTGGAATGACCTATAGAACAAGAATCGCAATGCGCCTTTCTCGCAATAAATTTGACTCACCCTAACATACACTCATACGAATATTAATGGTTCAAAAATACTTGTTCTATAACTACATGTATGATTTGGATAGATATTTTAGATACAAATGGAAATTTTTTTCTAAGATATAACTGTTTTGGTAGTTGTACATATGTAGTACAAGTAAAATCCTGTTGCAGTCCTTGTTGCCCTTTAGACTCATACACTTGTTGTTATGTAATTGTTATATGTATTTTAGCTATTTGTTATTTTCTATTCTTTGTATAATGTTTGCGTGTTATTAATGTTTTTATTTACGACTTAAAATTATGTTCGAATTTACCCCCAAAAAACGTAATTTCTTTATTTGTTGAACAAATGATCAATTATTTAGTATTTACCAACAGAAACGATTTGTTGTCCATAGAAATAAATAAATTGTTCCCAATTGTATGGTGGAAGTTCGTTAACACATATTATTGTTTATTGTGATAAACAAAAATAATTACAATACAATATAATTAAATAATTATATAAGTAATTTGTTTATTATTTATATAAGAAGGAAATAGAGTAAATATGTTATCGAAGGCATTAGATAAATATAAAAGTAAAATTTTATTTTTGAAATAATTGCTCACTAAAGCGTTGGAAAACCTCTTCTCATGTTGTTTAGTTTCAGGAAATAATTTGTGGTTAATTACTACTGGTGGGATTACTACACTGACTCTACTCTACACTGACTCTACTCTGACTCTACTCTGACTCTACTCTGACTCTACTCTGACTCTACTCTGACTCTACTGTGACTCTACTCTGAATCTACTTTGACTCTACTCTGACTCTACTCTGACTCTACTTTGACTCTACTCTGAATCTACTCTGAATCTACTCTGACTCTACTGTGACTCTACTGTGACTCTACTCTGACTCTACTGTGACTCTATTCTGAATCTACTCAGACTTTACTCTGACTCTACTCTGACTCTACTTTGACTCTACTCTGAATCTACTTTGACTCTACTCTGACTCTACTCTGACTCTACTTTGACTCTACTCTGAATCTACTCTGAATCTACTCTGAATCTACTCTGACTCTACTGTGACTCTACTGTGACTCTACTGTGACTCTACTGTGACTCTACTGTGACTCTACTGTGACTCTACTGTGACTCTACTGTGACTCTACTGTGACTCTACTGTGACTCTACTCTGACTCTACTCTGACTCTACTCTGACTCTACTCTGACTCTACTCTGACTCTACTCTGAATCTACTCTGACTCTACTCTGACTCTACCCTGACTCTACTCTGGCTCTACTCTGACTCTACTCTGACTCAATAATGATAAAATTCTGACTCATGACTAGATCAGGCGCGTATCAAGGGGGATGGAAAAAGGAAATCTCCCCCAAAACCGAAAAGTGTTAATATGAAAAAGGAATAAGAGAAAAATGTATTATAAATTTTTATTTGATTCCTCCCCCCAAATGCACTAGAGTGATCAATTATTCGAATTTTCCCAATAATCCGCATTCTAGGAAGAATATTTAAATTTTTGTATACACTAAGATGTGAAATTTAAATCCAAGTGCTCCGCAGTGTATCGTTATTTAAAAAGGAAAAAACTCTGATGTGAGCTTAGCCAAAGAATATTCGAGTTATTAAAATCCTGCCAAGGGCGTTATCAACAATCTTCATTGTCAAGGTCTTATTGTAAATTTCATCTATTTAACTTACTATTATTAGGAATTAGAATAAGGGAATTTTCTTAATTTCAATTAGAATTTTCCCAATTTCATTTGTAATTTTCTCAATTTCAAATGGAAATCATAGAATAAACACATAGAACGGAAGGAGAGAGTAATATATATGGAAAAATTACTCTCTTTTCACACATACGGGTGATACAATAACAAAATACATGCAATACATTCTCATCATGTATAATGTTCTCAATTTCAATGAAAAATGGTGTAGTTCCTAATATTTAAAAATTTTAGTTTTGAAACTCAATAAATATGTAATATATAATGAAATCATTATAAACAAAACTTAGTAAAATTTTCAAAGTTTTTTAAATTTAACATTCTAAATAACAAAGTGTAAAAAAACGTGTCAAAAAATTTCCTATTTTCCTAAAAATTTGGAGCAAAAATCCCAAATGTGGTATTTTTTACAATTTTGCCTATAGGGTCCACATTTATTTTGGGCCTGGGAAAATATTTTGGGAATAAATAGGGAATACATCAAGGTTTGCAAGGCTGCTTTTCGTTTTCTAATCCCAGCTTTGGGATTTTAGAACATATGGCTCAAATTTGAAATTTCGATAAAAATAGGTCAAATGCCGAAGGGCGTAGAGGCGACATATTTGAAAAGTGGTTCATGGTTTTTATCCCAAAATTTTCTACGTAAAGATACCTTATAGAAAACCATAAAATTGTTATATGTTCTTAAAGAAGGTTTTGTTTTTAATAAAAAAAGGGTTAGGTTACCTTTTCGCCCAAAACCCAGCAAAAATCTAATATTTTTGAAATTTTTAAATTGAAAATCGTTTATTTATGGATCCATAATTTTCATTGCTCTGAAATCTTTTGTATATTATTGGTAATTTCGTTGTCTAACTAACAAAAACAAATCGAGTCCATTCGGTCCAAAAGTACGACCTATATTTTAAAAAAAAGCGGATAAAGGTATGGCGAAATTTTAAAATTTCAATTTTTAAATGCCCTTAACTAAGAAATTATAGGAGATAGATAGCACAAGCCAGCATGCCGAGCGTTTTCTCAAAATATAAAATCTTTGAAAAAATGGCACGTGTTTAAAATTGTACATGTCGAAGGTACCCTAATTTGAGCCCTCATTGCGCCGCTCCTGGATCATATGTAGCGTGCATTTGAATAACATAAACTTGAATACTCCTTCTCTACGGCCTCGTCGGACCAACCGCTTAGAAATGTTAGATTTATTTCCAAAAAATTTTGTATTCTGCCCCACTGTGCGCTATGGGTAATCTTTTATTCGACCTTACTCAATAACCGGCCTTCTAGGAAGAATATTAAAACTTTTTGTCACAAAGTGCGATGTGAAATTTAAACCCTAGTTTGTGTATCGTTAAAATAGACCAGTTCTGATTTAAAATCAGATTTTTAACCAGCTTTTATTTTGCTAACACAGTGAAACAGGAAAAAAGTAAACATATACGGACACCACTACGTGATAAAAGACCGGTGTCCCAAAGTTTTGCACAAAGTCTCGGTGCATTGGTGTCATTTTTGCAAAAAACTGATCATTTTCTCTGGCTCATATCTTGCAAAACGTTCGGAATTTTGATTTACTCTCTGAGGCAAAGCTCTTGTCATAAAGAACAAAAATTGTAAAGATATAAAATCAAAAAAAAACTTCATCCTCAAGATCAAAATCACAAAAAACTTTAAAAAATTAAATTTATTTTACCTTTTTTCCCCTGTTCAGGTCCATAGGTAGCAAACCGTTCAAAATTCAAGGAAACATTGAAGTACAAAAATGTACCTAAGATTTTAATAAACAACTTTCTAGAACATATGAGCTTCCTAGGAATGATTATGAACACCGTTTAGGTAGGAATTAAGTGCTTTGGGCCATAAATTATTATAAACTAAAGCATACTTTTAGGCAGCTTTAAAAAAAAGATATCTAAATTTAAAGTTTTCTGCGATTTTGATCTTGAAGATGAAGTTTTTTTGATTTTATATGTTCACAATTTTTGTTCTTTATGACAAGGGCTACAACTATGCTTCAGAGAGTAAATCAAAATTCCGAACTGTTTGAAAGAAATGATAATGAGAAAATTATCACTTTTTTCCAAAAATGCCACCGAGGCACACTGTGGTAAATCACAAATCTAGCTGGACAAAATTAAAAAATAAATGTCTGGCAACATTCCTTCTGACCATTTAAAGAGCTTCTCAATACAATAGGGAACTGTAATTCATGTTTTGTTTTTTTGGTTTTTAGCTCCGATTAGGAAAAACTAAGCTTTAAAGTCAGTTGTTGTCAACAGGTACATTAAGATTTCAAAAAGAAGTGTATTTTTTGTGTGGCTTTGGTTTATGATTAAAAAGGCTACGGTGATTTTATTGTCATAATTTTTTTATATTATTATTAAGCTCTATTTCAAGGAAATATGCAACAATTTTCATTTAATTATTTCCATTGTAACTATTAAAAAAAACTATTTTTTGTGAGAAGATCATAAATTGGAAAAAATAAGATATTTCCTTTTTTCAAGTAGAGTTAAAGCTGTTTATTCCGCATAGTTCCGCTGTAAAACTATATTTGGGTTAATCTGTCAAGTGTTCACTTTAAGGTAAATCAAAAACATCTTGCGCATTTTTGCGACCGCCATACATTTTTTTTCACTTTTCCAGTATGACCTACACAAAGAAAAAATAAAATATTTCCTTTTTTCAAGTAGAGTTAAAGCTGTTTATTCCGGATAGTTCCGGTGTAAAACTATATTTGAGTTAATCTTTCAAGTGTTCACTTCAAGATAAATCAAAAACATCTTGAGCATTCTTGCGACCGCCATAAATTTTTTCACTTTTCCAGTATGACTTTATTTTTTCACGAAAGAAAATTTTTGAAGAATGGGTAAAAACTCCCAAAATACATTGCGAAAAAAAAGTTGGTTTTTTATAATCGTTTATATATTTGAACTCATTTTTTATATGATTCATAAGTGAGAAGTGAACCCAACGTGATTTATTAATTTTGTCCAGTTAGATTTGCGATCTACCAAACTGTGCGAGGCCTTAAATCTTTGGGGGCCCATAAAAGACTTTGGACAAAACTTTTTTTGGGAATTTATCACGTAGTGTTGTCCGTATATGGTTATATTTCCATGACTCAAAAAATTACACACAGTGTAATTTAAAATGTTTATTCCCAACAAACTTAATTGGTTTTCCAAAAACAAATACTTGATAGTAAAACCAAATTTTTTTTTAGACAACATCATTTACAGAGTAACATTTGTAAATTAAAGTTGTGGTATTTTGTGGAAAATATAAACAAAAACAAATTTAAATTAAAATTGTTTGTGTTCTAGTTTTCATAATTTGTATTTTCCTTAAAAGCAAAAACATTTCCATAAATTCAACATATCGTCATCTAAAATGCAAAAGGGTCTATCTACACTTTTCAAAATTTTACAGGAGAGACAAAAAACTTAATAAAATAAGAAGTTGTGTGGTTACAAATACGAGTTTCTTTATTTAATAAAGTCGTTACATATTTTTAAAAATAGAAAGCTAAAAATTTGTGAGCATACCAATATCCATTAAAAACTTAATTTTGAATTTTTTGGTTATTACGTCCTTTTGCATTTCAGGTGACGATATATTCTGGTACTTCAATTGCAGTTAATAATTCAAGGTTACAAAAAAACCAGAGAGAATGAAATAATAATAGTAATGGAAACAGAAATTACAGCATCTTTTGTGAGGAAAAAAAAGAATATGAAAATAGAAAACACACGTTGCCTGTAACCGCATTTTATTTGTGGATTTTTATGGTTCGACATTGGTTTTAAATCCTTAATCAGGCTTTAGTTGGGTTGGCTTTTACAGCCAAACCAAGTAAATGGTTTGTCTGTAATGTGGAAGGAATTATACTCAGACAGACAAAAGTAGTTTTTGCTTTTGACAAAATGTGAGAGCTAACAATTAATTGGTTGAGTAGGGCATAAATGATATTTATAGGAAAATGTTGCATGTTTCTACAAAGTGTAGGCTGTTGTCAACATGATGGTAATACAAGGTCCTTTTTGTGACAATTGTCTGTCTCTAAATAAAGAGCTATGGCATTTTTATGTTAATAAAGGATGTTGGCAAAGAAGAAAAAAAGGAACAATCATTATTTTTGGTTTTGCTTTTTGCATAAAACAAGCTTATTTTGCAAAACTCGTTTAATAATAAATATTTCTGTTCTTTTACAGTTGAAAAATAAGAAAAAAAAAACAGAACAAACATTAACATTTGCAAAGTTTAACTTCCTGTTACATAAATATTGCCCCATTGTCCATACAACGATTCACTTTCATATTTACAAAATGGGGGAAAGTCCAGCAAAACACTTTTACTTGCAGCTCTTTTATAAAACGTAATAAAGAGGGCTTTAACATCAGCATTCTCATAACCACCACTGTTTACCCACTTGTCTAGAACGTTGGAAAAAAGAAGTGCAAAAATTCACTTTTTATTTCTTCCTTTCATTTCATTTTATTTCCTCTTTAATTCACATTCTGCTTAAATACCAGCCATTGTACAAGTTGTTCTTGTTGCAGTTGTTGTGGTAAGTAGTGCAACTGACTTCCGCAAATGGCGATTTCTGTTTGCCTCCTTGGCCATTTAGCACTTGCTACTTTCTATACTGGATTTTGAAATGACCAGGGGCATGTTGGGGGGGCCAGTTAAATGAAATTGCCTGTTTGCAGGAGATCTTTAGATTACTTTTGAAGTTATAATGAAAGGAATACTAAATTGTGTTGTTTACTTTTGGTAATTAATTTACATTTTACATACAAGCAATCGTTGTATAATAAGTATTTACAAATATTTACCTACGTTTGGGTTTATGTAGAAAATGCAAGACAATTGTAACATGTTGTTTTGCCAAATGACCGTAATAGAGATGCAAATATTGCAGTTGTTAAGGGAAATGAAAACTTTTGTGTTGGTATTGCATACAAAAATTAAAGTTTATTATAATTAATATTAAAAAACCGACTAATTGAACAAAAACTATGTAGTATTTTGTCCTGAATGAGGGTTGCAATGTAATTAATATCAAACTACTAAAAATGTAGTCTTTTGATACTGCACATTTGTGATACTGCTTAACAATTATCAAATTAATTAAACTCACATATGTAGTATTCAGCTGTATATTCTCAATGTGTGATACTCAATTCAGGACAAATTTAAAGTGTATTAAAAAAAACTGATATTAAAAACTTTGGCCCTAACCATGATATAAAAAATACAAGGTAGTTTCATTTTCTCTTTATGTCAACCTAATTAAGCATTTGACAATAAAGGGGATTTGAAGTTTATGTCTAAAACAAAGCTACCATATTCATTAAACTTAATCCGATTTTTGTTTTTATTGAAGTATAGATACTTCAAATATAAATAAAATAAAAAAATATTTTATTCAAAATATTATTGTGCGTTTATCCAATGCATTGAGCAGCAACACAATTCTGGCCAAGGTTTTCAATTCCTGAGTATCGTTAATAAAGGATTTAGTTTATGCTTGATTGTGGTTATATCTGCAACTAAATCACAAAGCTGTTTGCCTGCACAAACCTCTTGCACCTCTACGAATAAGAGAACAAAATGTACAACCGTTTGTGTAATCTCTTAATAAGATTTGAGACACAATTTCATTGGGACAACTCTCCGATACTTGGTATGATGAATGATACAGTGGAATATTTGACGATATTCCACTATATCATAAAAATTCTAAAATAAACTGCAAAGTCTCCGGCAATGCAATGGAATTGTCCCTTTACGAAGCGCTTTATCTCAATAAACTCCCACAGCCTTGCACACTATCAGCTTGTTCACGCTCTATAGTTTTCAATATAAACTCCAGGAACTTGCCATAATCACGAACATCCCAAGCAATAAATGAAAAACGGCATAATTGGTAATACGTTCTTCATAGCGTCTCTCGTTCAGCAAAGGTGGTATATTGCGTTTCAACCATAAGATAGATAAGCGAAACACACTAAAAGTCCACTCCAATTGATTAGCATCATGACTATTGAGCAAACATATTAATCTATCCAGGACACGTTGAAAATAGGGATAAAAGTCTTCTCTCAAATCTATAGCCAACACAGAAAGTAGTTCCAGTAAAGACTGCAGTAACACGTTTGTAGCACAGGCTAGTTTTATAAAAGAAAGTCGACCACAAAATCCTTTTGATGCAAGAATTGAGGCAACGTTAGAATTTCTCTGATAAATTTAAAAACATCCATTTTTTTAAAGTCTAATTGAAAAAGGTATCACTATCTTCGGGCAGCTCTTAATTGTCATGGCCTATGTGATATAAAGGCACACGTCTTAGATTAATCAGTTTTTTATCTATTTTAAATATAAATTGCAGTATTATGAACTGTTACATACTACACATATTTCATTGAAAATTTCTCGGAGTATTGTAACATTTTTCTAAATGTGGCAACGCTTCACTGAATATTTACAAATAAAATAAACTTAAAAAATCCCCTTTCTTTTCAAAAAAATATAAATGAAACTACCTTGTAATTTTTTTATATCATGGGTAAATGAAATACAAAAAACTATTTTTTATTAGATTTTTTTCTTTCAATATTTAATTTCTTTATTTTGTTTGAAAATATTGCTACTCAGAAAAAATGGTAATCGTTATTAAGTTATTAAAAAAGATTGTGTTTTGATTGATTTTGATATTCTTGACACATTTATTTTTGTTACATTCAATATAATTTTTTACATTTAATTTCAACAACTGAAATTGTCAATAAATATCTAAAAGCAATTGTTGATATGGAAATTAAATCATATTTTAAACAAATTATTTTAATTACGTATGAACAGTTACAATTTATTTTCTGGGTACATACATAGTGAAGAGGGTATAATGCGTTTGTGCAGATGTTTGCAACGCCCAAAAATATTGGTCTAACACCCACCTTAAAGTATACCGATCATCACTTTCTGAGTCGATTAAACGATGTCCGTTCGTCTGGCTGGCTGTCCATGTAAACCTTGTGCGCAGAGTACAGGTCGCAATTTTGAAGATATTTCGATCAAATTTGGTACATATAATTTTTTTTGGCCCAAGGACGAAGCCTATTGAAACTGGATGAAATCGGTCTATTATTTCACCTAGCCCCCATACAAATGTCTTCTCGAAATTGGACTTTATCGGTCATAAATGTTTAATTTATAAATGTATATCCACAAATTGCGCTCCAAATAAGTTTTATATATACAAAATTCATGTCACCAAATTTTTTTACGATCGGTCCATAATTAGTCATAGCTCCCATATAGACCCGCTTTCGAAAATCACTTTAACGTGTATAAGTCGCTTAAAAATGTTGGTATACACACAAAATTCAACATAGTTAACTTTCATATAGATATAAATCACACGACCTAATTTCATGGTGATCGGTCCATAATTGATCATAGCTCCCATAACTTTCGAAAATCACTCAAAAATATAAATTATTGAAATTTAAAAAGAAGAATGTTTTTGCTCTTTACTTAGTGTAGGGTATTATATGGTCGGGCTTGACCCATTTGTACAAAGTTTTAAATAGTCGCCAGAAAAAATACTCATTTGAGGAGTTTAAATTTTTCCATCATAATATGAAAGTCATTTGAGGAGTTTTATTTTTTCCGTCAGAAAATAAAACTCTTTTCAATTAGTTTCTACTTTTTTCAGTATTTTTCTTTACTGAGTCTATCTAAAATAAAAAACAAAAACAATTTAAAATTGGAATCAAACAATAGCAAATTAAAATTTCACTTGTTTTAATTTTAATGACAATTTATTCAATTGCAATGTAAGGAGCTTTACAAATTGTAATGATCTGATCAGAGGCAAGATTTAGTTGTCAATTTACGTAAAATGACTTTTATTTTATGACGGAAAAAATAAAACTCCTCAAATAATTTTTTTTCTGACGGGAAAAATAAAACTCCTCTAATGAGTTTTTTTTATGACGGCTATTTAAAACTCCTTTTTTAAGATTTTCATGCAAACTTTTATTTTTATGTCGAATGTTAACTGTTTTGTATGGATTTTTACTTTTAAAGGCACAAAATAACTCTTATAAAATAACTTTTTTGATATCACTTATAACCCTTACGGTCCCTGAAAAAAACACGAGTTAGGGCCTTTCTATATTAAGGTAACGATACAGTGCCGCACTGAAGTACATAATTGTTAATAATATACTAAAAAATTCTCTTCAGACAAAATGTGTCGCAAGTCTCCAAAGATCAATCTTAATGCTGAAAACGACCTTTCGACATTTACCTGTTTCGTAGCCACGGAAAAACGAACTTCTTGCTATGTCCACCAATATTGATATAAATATGTTTTAAAAGGTTCCTTTCTCTAGATATGCACAATATAAAAAATTATTTCATAATTCTTTCCATAAAGGGGGGAAAAAACTTTTTAAAAGTGTTAAAATTTCAAGATTTTTTTAAAATCGCAGGTTATTTTCTATATTTTCAATGGCAAAATCCATTGATATTATATATTTTTAATAAAATGCTTTCACATTTTTTATTTTACTACGATAGGAGCTTTTTTAATCGTAATAGCTATTGTGAAAAATTACGATTAAATGCAATCCCTACTTTAAACGGTATTTTTGATCTCGGGTTAAGTCTAAATAAAAGAAATATATATATTTTATTTTAAGAAATTGCATCTATTATAAATTTAAAATTACCAAATAGTAGATTAGCAACCCAAAGAAATTATAAAAAATTATCATTAGAAAATAAGCTACTAAACGTATATTGATTCCGTTATTAATACATCGACATCGAATCACAGACCCACAAAAGTATATATATTCTGGGGACTTGTCGCAATATTTAAGTCCTGACCGTGGCCCGTCCGACCACTATTTGTTTTGATCGGTGCAGAACTCTCTCTCTGGTATACGCTTCACTTTGGAACAGATTATCCCATATTGGCTTGATACGTTCTTGGCATCAAAAGATGAGCAGTTCTTTTGGATGGGAATCCATACGTTGAAAGGAAGAAGGTCATAGCTAACAATACTTTGAATAAATGTATATTGTACAAATGTATAAAAATAAAGGCTAGTAAATATTTGTAAAAAATTCCGCATTTTTAGGTTATCTAAATCTCCGCGAAATCCTCCAATTTAAATTGACAAATTTATTTTTGTTACATTCAATATAATATTTACATTGAATTTCAATAACTGAATTTGTTAATAAATATGTATCTAAAAGAAATTGTTGATATGGAAATTAAATCATATTTTAAACAAATTATTTTAATTATGTAGGAACAGTTACAATTTGTTTTCTGGGTACATAAATTTGCAAATCATAGTTTCTCTTTTTAAACATGCTGCTCTTAATTTTCAGTGAATCTTTAATATGTTTCGGTAAAAATGGCTTTTATCAGTTACAATTTTCGTTATTTCTTAACTTCCGTTGAATCTTTAATATGTATTCCGAATAACTCTAATTAAAAAACCTATGATTTTATCAGTTGCAATTTTGCTTTTTTTCCCATTTTATAGTTACTCAATATGTGCATATGTAAAATTAAATTCCCGAGAAAATTTCTTATTTCTTTTAGCACGGAAATTATGTGAAAATGTGTAATTACATGATTCTCTTGAGTTGCAATCAATTTCTGTAACTATCTCGGTTAATTTACTAACAATTTATTTACTGAATGTTTGGGAAATATGCTGTCATTATCATCCAACATGAGAAAAATTGTGTAAATTTTTATTATGAAAATTCTTAATGAAAAGTTAACAAATGACACTGTGCTACAACATAAGAAAATAAATACATAAAAAAATATCGAGCTAAAGACTGTATAAATAAAATCCGTACCAGCAAATTAAATTTAGCTGATTTCGGGAAAAATTATTCGCCAATTTCTGTTGTGTAATGCGTTTCAAATAAAACCTATATTATAGTCCAGATAATTTTAAACATACCTCGAACGTTTTACTAAAATCGGATAACGGTAATCCTTTAATAACCATAACAGCACCAAAATCAAAACTATCCCTTAAACGCACTTGGGGTTAGAATATTGTAAATTAACCCTTTTTGAATACGGAAACAATTTGACCCAAAATTTTTTAAAAAGTAAAATATTGTATCTCTATTTGATATTAGTTGGCATAATAAACGTAGATAATATATTTTTTATTGCGGTTTTTTTAAAAAAATAAAATATTTTAACTCATTAAATCGTTTTTTTTTAATACAGTCTACTTAAGATATCTGCTTTATATTCCGTAAATTATTTTTCAACCCCTTCAGTTTCATATATTAAGTATGTACGTTGATCTTTTCAAAAGTGCAACCTACATTATTTAACAAGCTCTTAATGTACATGAATGTTTTGAAAATATGCCCGTGGAAACCATATGTTTTCATCTGTTTTATTTTTACATCTGCCCTTTAATTAACTTCCTGCGAATAATTCATTGATTCCTTACTTATTTTTAGCGCAAAAATTACAGTTTTTTAAATTACATTCATTACAGCTGCAATTATTTTCAGTAACAATCTCTGTTAAAACACTAACAATTTATTTATTGAATGTTTGTGCAAAAGGTTTCGGCCTACTTGTATTTGGCATCAATTGTTGTTTAAATTTATTCTTATAAACAGAAGACGGAAAATGTAGCCAATTATGGTATTTTTGCTATATAAAATGAAATTCTGGGTAAAGGATTAATGATTCCTGGTTTGAATGTTCAGTAAAATCAGGTTAACAGAGAAATTGAGACAGTATTCGAGATAATAATTTTACTGGCAAGAATTTATCAAAGAAATTATCAAAGCACACATATGTAAAAGGCTTAGGGATTCTTCGTGGATCTTTATTAGTTTGCATGAATACTACCCATCTTGGCTACATTATTTTACAGCGCCGTTGCAAGATAATGTAGCCAAGAATAGAAGCCAATATGTAATCAACACCTGAGTTGGGAATAACTTACGAAGAAGGTCATTTTCTCCTGGAAACTATATATAATAAATGATCTCTATATAGTTTAATTTTAGTTCCAATCATAGCACATAGGTCTGGCGAACCACATTTTTTGGCCAAAACTCAAAACTCTTTTTCCTATATTTGTTGTTAGGATGTAGTAGCAAACACTTCAGATAAACAAAAAAAATATTTTGTTTTTACAAACTTCAATTAACCGTTATTCTATGAAACGTATATGGTTTAAATTGAGTGAAAATTCAAGGGGATACTTCATGGTACTTTTTCTTTATTCTAATGGTACTTTTTTGAATTTTCTATAACAATGGACCTAAAAATATAAAATTATGCATATGTATATGGTCATAATTAAGTGAGAATTCAAGGCGGAGACTTAATGGTACCTTTTCCTTATTGGTATAGTATTTTTTATATATTCTTCACCAATAAAGCTAAAAACTTGAAAAATGAGATCCCCACCGATTGGGAATCCACAAGTGCACTGTGATTCCAAATCTGCTCTCCTCCAATACAAATGGGTTTTTCAATTGGACATTTCGTTTTCTCGACAGAAGCGCCAGAAGTTCAACAAATTTTGAATCATATTTTCGTTAATTTTGTTTAATATTTTATTTATTTCTCAATGGTTTTACCATATAGAAATTCATACTTCAAAACATAGATAAACATTGATATAGGCTTTTATTAAATGTATATCTTATATTTATAGGCCTCTCCATTTTCCTGTTATAGTCCTTTAAACTTGGTTCTCAAATATACTGATATTTTTTTTTTCTAAGAATGTTATATAGCATGCCAAAAAAAAGACCGTCGAAGCCCGTCCAATGACTATATACATCATTTAAAGAAACTTCTGGGGAATGTCTTTGTAAAAAAATTGTAGCCGCCAATTACGGAATGGAATTTTTAAAAATATTTCTTTATTTATTATTGATTTTTATATATCTAGACCCTACAGTAACTTGAAATATAGTAAATACAGATCTTTTTAAAAATTTAGTTTCAGAAAGACATGAAAACGTATTTTTTTTAATTTTTTATTAATGTTTTTTATATGTATATCTAGACCCTACTGTAACTTGAAAAAAAAGTTTATATTGATATTTTAAAGATTTTTTTTTGGAATCGGAGATACCAATTCTATATAAAAAGATCGGCAAATAATTTTGTCCACCTAGATTTTGATTTGGAACCACAATGAAGTGGGGACTTTATGGTACTTTTTCTCTTATACTTGTAATGACACTTTCTTCTCTAATAATGGACATAGAAATATGAAATTAAGCGCAGAGAATTATAAGTAAGTAAACATTTAAGGGGTGACTTTATGTTAGAAACAAGAAGTAAAGCTTATATGGAGCCGAGTGAGTGTGAATTCACAAGTGGCTGCTTTTTGGTACTTTTTGAATATTCGGTAATAATGGACATAGACATATGAAATTAAGCGTATATGGTCCAAAGTGAATGAAAATTCAAGGGAAAACTTTATGGTACTTTTTCTTTATTCTAATAATACTTTCTGAATTTTCTATATTCATTATATTCATTGACCTATAAGCATTAAATTAAGCATATATGATCGTAAGTGATATATATTTGTAAGTTGTGTACAAACATTATTTTGAATCAGTGTTTAAAAAACTAGACTACAAGTAGCAGTAGCAACGAAAAAACACAAGTAGTCTAATTAAAAAATTAATAAAAACTCGGAGTCAATAATTACTACTACTACTGCTACCTTCACATTTTGGTAGCAGTAGTTGTAGTAGTACTAATAAAAGAAAAATTTAAAAGTAGCAGAATAATTTATTTTCTATTGCTACCTTAAAAAAGAAAATGTTTTGATGTAGCAGTCATTAGTTTTTCATTAATTCTGCTACTTTTAAAATTTAGTAGTAATAGAAGTAGCAGTTGAGGTAGTAGAAGAAGTAGCAGTTAAGTAGCAGTTGAAGTAGCAGATGAGGTAGCAATAAAATAAGTCAAAAATAAAAATCTTCAGCCAAAAAAGTATATTATATGTTGTTGTTGTGAATGTATATTTGTGTAAGTTGGTCGTGTTGTAAACAAAAGTTCGGCTTTTTTGTTATACACACAGAAAACACGATATTTCTGTTAGCAACACGAACATCTGAGACCAATAAAAACCAAAAAAATAATTCTTTCAAACTCTCTCAAAACAAAAACAACACACAGTGTTTAATTCTGTAAATTTTGGTGTTATGACTGAAGATTTTCTTTTTTGACTACTTTTATTGCTACCTTAACTCCTGCATCAACTGCTACTTTACTGCTACCTTAAATATTAAATCTCGATATAGAGCAGTAGCAATGATTTGTATTTTTATGCTACTACTCCATTTACAATTCATGTTTTATTACTACTGCTCTGTTAAGAGTTTTATATTTTGAAGGTAGCAGTAGTTTTAAAAAAACAAGAAAACGAAAAAAGACAAATGCTACTGCTACCGCTACATACACTTTTTTGAAGCAGTAGTTGTAGCATCAGTTAAAAATTTGTTAGTTATCGTAGCTTTTTAAACACTGTTTTGAATAGTCACATTTTAGTTTCAATAGTAGGTATTTTTATAGTCTAAGTACTTTATATTATAGTTCAATTATATCTTGAAATATACACCATCCTATTGTACATAAATAGCTGTCTATATTTGTCAATGCAAGTAAATGTGCAATTATTTACTCGAGTTGATTGATAAATACCTTTAAAATTGCAATGGCCATAAATTAATGTTTGTGTGTGAGCATGAGTGTTCGCAAACAATGTGTTGACTCATTTTCATTATGGCTGTTAATTTGACTACTACTCGAATTTTGTAAATTAATCCACTAAATATTTGTTAATTAAAATACTTTAAACGATAATTTACAAACATAAATAAACATCTGGTGGCTGCTGAAATGAACATAAATTTTCGGTTTAATTTATGTGACTTAAATGTTAAAGATTCTGGCAATAATTGTGGTGTGATGGGAATTCGGTTGATTTATGATGGTGTTAATGAGGTAAATAAAAGTGTAGCATAATTATGTGCGTTTGCCTATGTTTGTTTAATTTAGAAGGATTTCTAAAAACTTATTGGGTAAATTTAGGATAGTTGTTTAGTTTTATGATTTTAAGTGAAACAAATTAAAGAAAAAATGTGTTAAAAGAAAATTAATTGCTAAAAATTTAACAAGGGTTAGTGAATTCCTAGCAAGTTATTCCGATTATTATTTTTACTATTTATACAACCCCGAAACACTCTAATATAAACTCTGCTAGTGTGTCCTTAATTTCATCTGAGTTTAGTAAGTCAACATTATTTACTTTCCATGTTATTTTAGCTTGCATTTTGAACTAGTTTAATACAGTCAAATGTAATTATATTTTTTCTAGTTTCTCTTAACTTCTTTTTTTTGGTAACCAATTATATATTTTTTTATTTGTATTATACTTTGGTTAGCTACTGGACATGCTGTTGCATGTTGCAGAGGATAATCAAAATTGTGTTTAGTTTACATTGAATAAGCATTAACAAAACGAAAACATGAAACTAAAAAAAAGGTATGAAATTCCGAAATAATGTAAAGACACGCTACTATGAAGACCTCAGTAGTCCATTAAGTTTAAATGAGTAACCTTAAACAGGGTTTAATTTACTGACGCCTTTTATAGTCACATGCATGCATAGCGGTCATGCAAGCATGTATGGCTGTGACTTAACGTGGTTGCTGAAATCTTCTTTGAGAGAATCACAAATTCTGTGTATGAGGTGAGAAAAGAATAAGACTTGATATCACTTTAAAAGGATTTGTATTTAAGTCCACAAATATTTAGTCTACATGTGTTCTAGATTTGGCTTCAATGATAGCTCCCTTATAGCCTCGATTTATGAATTTATGTAATCTAGATTTAGCATTAATAGCAATTATTTATGCTGTATGCATTTTGCTTAAATTGTAGGTCTTTATGTGGTTTAGAGTTAGCTTCAATCAAAGGTCTTCATGCAGATCAGAGCTGTAAATGAAACATTAATTTTTGTATCAATTCGCGAATTATTCATGCACTGAATTAGCAAATTTTGAATTAATTATTTTCACATGATATACTTAGTTATTAGCAGGGCAACCAAAAATATGCTCTAAAAAAAGTGTTTTATGCGCATAAAATATGAACTTAAAAACGAAAAATATGCTATTAAAATATAAAAAATATTCACTTAGAAATAGTTGGTTATTGTTTGATTTCAAAATTTCATTAAAAAAATAAATTAAAATTGGTTATTATAGGATTAAATTTCGATTTTAGTGAATTTGGCACTACATGAGAATAGTTTGATTCAATTCATTTTATTATATTTAGCAATAAATTACTATGTCGAGCCCTTAGCGCCAAAATATCGTAAGCGACAAAACACAAATTTTACAGGAGAAGTCTTTTTTTGATTATTTTGAAATTTATACATAGAATTAAAAATGTTTTGATGAGATATATTATAATTTCGTTCAAGCTATTTATTGGCAGCAAAAAATTATAGTTTGTTCATATTGTGCATTAATTATGGCGTTTACGATGTATTTTTTTATATTAGGCTACTTTTATGGAAAAAACTTACGATATTTATATTTTTCTTGTTTATTTTGATTTAAAGCGATAATAAGTTTAATTCTATATATATACATATTTATGTTTTGAATTTATTTATTTAAATTAAATATTAATGGATTCAAAAAAATATAAATTATTAAGTTAAAATTAGTTACATGTAGTAAGTAGATACATTAGAAGAGTTAAAATACATTTATCAAATTTCAGTGTCTATCAGCATCTTTGTAGCTTTCTGCAAGCGTGTCCTCAATTTTATCATCACATATTAATATGCTCCTGATAATATCTTTGAGGGATTACTTCTGTTTCACACGTAAATTCTCTGCGAGATATTAAGTTTTCCCTAATTAAATTGCCACGTAAAAAACATAAGATATATATCAGTGGATAAGGAATTTTTTCTATTTTTCAAAAATGTTTTTAGCTTTTGAAATTGAAAAATGCATGGAATACTTTTTTGAAAAATATGACAAAAAACAACAAAGATATAAAATTTTAAAATTGAAATTAAATTTTTATTTATGAATATTATTTTATGAAATTTTACAGATATATAAATTTTTGTATTGAAAATGGAAAATTAAAACCAATTTCTAAATTTGTTATCGTGAATCCCGCAATTCCTAAAAAAGTTTTTAAAATCCCAAAAATGAGATTTTTTTGGTTTTTTGTCTATAATTATTTATAAAATAATTAAGAACATATTTGGCCATCTAAAATGGGTTATTATATTTTGATATCGACTATGCGATTTGAGAATTTTTGCCCTAAATTTGAATTTTACATAAAAAATAAGCGTTTTTTGGGTGGACCTGGTCCTCTCGGTATCAAACATTTTCAACTTTTTTTCATTGGAAATATTTGATCAAAAAGTATAAATTCCTTATACATCTTCTTAGAAAATTTTTAAATAATTAAAAAAAAAATATTTAAAAATTAAATTCAAACTAGGCCAGTATTTTTAAAATTTTTTTTTTATTTGACACTTACATTTCTTGATAGTCCAACAAAGGAAAATTAATGAAAATCTGGAAATATTAGGATCCGTTATTATCAAACAACTGGAGTAGAGTGGGTAAAAATTTTAAAATTTAATTTTCAAATGCGAATATCTCCTAAGCTATAATAAATAATTGATAGGTACGGCGAGATTTTTTGTATTGATTGACGAAGAGATTCTACATGTGTAATTTTTTAGAAATCAGAACACAAACGAAGAAATGCGATCGTTTTAAAAATTTAACATACCCGAAGTGTGCTACTTTGGGGACCCCTGTCCGCGCCCCTGGTTGGCCCATGTGGCCCTTATTCAAAATTTAAACTTGAATACACTTCCTCTTTGCGCATGTGAAATTTCATTCAAACCGGACTAACCATATAGAAGTTACAGATTTATTTCTTATTTTTTTTATATACCACTGTGTGTCGCTTACGATAAAATTCGTTTACTGTAAAATGTAAATATTGACTTACGAAAAAATCCTACCCCTATATTTTTGAAGTTATTATCAATTTTGACATTCTGAGAACACTAAAACATCAGTCGGCCCATAAAATTTTAATTTCTGCAATAAAAAAAATATTTAGAAAATTTCGCTTACGATAATAAGGGCTCGATGTGTTTACTTAAGTTTTAAAATTTTTAAACTAAGTCTTTGTTGTAGATTTCCGAGTTTCTTTGACAATCTTAATCAACTGATTTGTCTCATCTTTTAAACTGCCTAATACTTCAAACTTTTTTGTTGGTAATTAGTGGCATAATATTTTATTTTCTCAATCCATGTGTCCCAATGTTTATAGGATCCCTACTGAGGATGTACCCAATCTATTTCTCGAAATGTTTCTATTCTATATGAAGCTTTAAAAACTTTTTTACCATTTAAATAATGTTTCAAAAACTCTATGAATAGCCTGTGTCTTTTTATGGTACAAATTGTAATGGATTTTGGAGCATTCATCATGTATCTAGATTCTAGATTAATATCTGAATAAGGCTTCTAAAATTTAAATAGAATTATAAAAAAGCCCTACAACACAGAAAAAATTATTGTAAAAACTTTTTTAATCAAATTTTTTTTTGGTTTTGTTTTTGTATTCAATAATTTTTTTTATTCTATTAATTATTTTTTTAATTTTTCAAATTTCTGTGGAATATCTTCGTTATCTGTGGTGAAAATCAAAATAATACTTTTAGTTTCGGTTTCCCTTCTTAATGCTGCTTTTCTAGACATGGCATATGTGTATTCTCAGGTAAAATCAAAGAATAACAAGAACAACAACAACTTCTATCTCTTCTCACATACAAGTAGTATGTGAATTCAACACACTTGAGAGAAATTTGACTTCAAAACTTTTTCTTGAAAATTGCAATAAAATTGCAATTCTAACACACTTTTTCACAGACACATAATATTCTTTTATTTTTTTCCACACATATAAACCATTAAAATAACCGAAACATGTATATTTTGCACAAACGAAAAATATTTTTTTTTAATTATTTTGACTTTTAATTGTTGGGTGTTGAAATTAAAACTGAAAAAAACACACTTGTAAAATTTGGTATTGAAAATTAATAAAAAATTCAAATAGATTTAATTTTTGCAGAAATTATGGAATAAAAAGCAGAAAAACTAATTATATAATCTTTTCAGTTCAAATATACATTAAATAATTTGAGAATTTTTTAAATTTAATTGTAATAAAAATTTGTTATAATTTTTAAGGTCGCTTTTTTACAACTCTGTGTGTTCGAGGAGTGTGGTGAAAGTGGTTTGAAAACTAATACATATAAACAAAATGTTACCAATACATGCATAGAGTTAGGTTTTTTATGACAACCGACTTAGGTTTTTTTTGACAGCGTTTCACTTCTTGTTATTATTCTTTGGGTAAAATTATCCAAATCTCATTATTTTATCAGATTTGTACATTGTATATTTTAAAATGTTTCAGAAAGAAAACCAGAACTGCTTCCAGTTCCTATTTATATGGAATAACATAAGCTGCTCTTTGCGGAGAAATATGAAGACAAATTAGTATGGAAGACAATAAACCATTGAAGGAGCAAATCGGAGCACACATTTTATAGGGGTTTTCAAAAGATACACTACATTACATTTATGTAGTCTATTTTTAGCTTCTTGTCATAGGTGTTAATGCAGTTTAGATTTTTATATCTTCTATGGATATCTTCTATGGAGTCCAATTTATGGAGTCCAATTTGACATTCAATTGTAATGTATTTGAGTTTAAGCTACAATCATAGATCATTATGTGGTCCAATTTTATCTTCAATAGTAGAACTTTATGTCGTCCAATTTTAATATGAATCGTAGGTCTTTATCTAATCGAGTTTAAGCTACAATCGCAGATCTTTATATTCTTCTCAATGTATATAATAATTTTTTTAGTCATATTATAAACTTTGTTAAATATAAATAAGTACCAAGTCTCTGCAACTTCTCCCTTTAATTTGAATACTTTTTTGATCGAGTTGGAATTTGAATTCGTGTGTCTCATTAAATCATAAGTCATGCTGATGTTTCGTTACTTCATTAGAATGTAAAGTCTGTATAAACATGAAACTTTACACAACTTCAAACAATTTTGGAAAACGATACATGATTATTCCAATAAAAAATTTAAAATCTACTTCAAATAATGTTTGTTTATAATTTCAGTTAAATACTTCAATGAAACAAAATTTTTCGTGACATCATTGACTCCGTATAATTTCAATATTTCATTTGGATTCCTAATTTATTTTACACGCATTTAAAGTAATTTTTTATTTAAAACACTTGTACTATTTCTATGTAAGTTAATTTACAAGTGTTTGGTTATGTAAATTTTTAAACATGTTTATGCATGTTAATTAATTCAGTTTCCTTTTGTTACATTTTGGTTTCTTTTATTGTTTTATAATTTGATGGTATTGTATTACAATTTCATGCATGTCTGATTTTTTTTCATTGTTTTACAATAATAAATTTTAGTGCACAGTAAAACAATTTATTGAAAATATTTTAATGAAATTTATAAAATCCAATACAAAGTAGTTTTAGTTCTTAAAGTTAAACAAACCTTGGCGAAGCTGCCTTATATTTTATACCAAATTCACAATATTAATTTTAATTCATTCAATTTCCTTTATTTCCTTTATTCATTCCATAATTGTTAACCCAATAATTTCACATTTACGTTGTTTAATTAAAACTAAAAATCTAGTTTATGTTTTTCTTTTGATTATATTTTAGTGTTAATATGTTCTTGTGTTTTATTTCATAACGTTCTGCTCTACTAAACCCGAAAAGCGGTGTGAAAAGTAGTGGGCTTGTAAAATACAAATTAAAATTTTGAAAAGTTTTCATGGCTAAACGAGCAATTAGAACAAATTAAAAATTCCCACAGTACACACAAACATAACATTAAATACCTATACAAATTCATAACTACATAATACATGTAATGAAACAATTCAATTTTAAAACTAAAGTGGTTAAGTAGAATGAGTAGGTAGCGTATGAGTGTTGGCTTTAAATTGAATTAAATATTAAGTATACGCATCAAGTGATTTGTATAAGAAAATGGTAGACGTATTTATTTAACTAGAAACACGGTGCCGGCATCAAATAACCACATCGTAAACATTTTACCAAAATCAGATAACGTTTGGAGGTTACACATTTCATTTGAATTTTCGAGTTTTCGGTCAAAGTAGCAATATTTTCAACGAAATTAACAATTACGTAAAATGATAATAAAATAACACTTTTTAAAAAAGCTTTTTAAATTATCAAATTTTTTATTCATATAATCTATATGATATATAATTTTGTCGCGACAAGCCGAGCATCAAAAGAATATCCTGACAAGCTTTTAGTATGATTTAAATTAAAGTAAATTTTTTCATTTCAATTTAATGTATGAATTTATACATACATGGGGCATTTCATGTCAAATGAGCCAACTTTTGAAATCGATGTCTTCTGGGATGAAATTTGCACCAAGGTTAGTTCTATTGGATAGTAACTCAGACACAATTTTTCAACAAGATCGGTCGAAAACCTCTCTGAGTTAGATAAATAAATATTTTGTAACTCAAAACATACAATTTATGACTTTTTTTGAAAAATCAAAAACTTTGTTGACTTTTTTTTTCAAAATGGACCCTTTTAAATTTTTTTTTAGTTCGATTTTGCAAAAAAAAGTGTATGTTTTGAGTTAAAAATATTTATTTTGATAGAAATCCCACTCGTATCCCACTAAGCGACCAAATAGGCCTTAAAGGAATAGACCCAAGCTTTCTTTTGAGCTAAAAAAAAATTAAAAAGGGTCCATTTAGAAAAAAAAGTCAACAAAGTTTTGGATTTTTCAAAAAAGTAAAAATTGTATGTTTTGAGTTACAAAATATTTATTTTGATAGATAATCCCACTAAGCCACCAAATAGGTCTTCTTTCAAAAGATTGAAGAAAGAGCTATCTAAGCTATTTGGAAAACATTTTGCTAAGAACAATAGGTAATAAGATACATGGATAAGAAAAAACACCTGCTTGGCCAAAATGTAAAATTTTGACCCCCTCTAACTCAGAGAGTTCTCGACCAATCATGTTTTGTGTCTGAATTACTATCCAATAGAAATAACCTTTGTGCAAATTTCATACCGATCGGAAGACATCGATTTCAAAAGTTGGTTCACTTGACATGAAATGCCCCACATATTACAATATTAAACAGTAGTTTTTGTTTTGTTATCGATTTCTATTTGTTTTAAAATTTACCTAAATGAGAAATAAATAATTAGATTATAAAGCAAATATTTTCACTATAATTTCATCTTGATTGTTTTTCAGAAAATCATAAAAATTTTCATACATTTCGTAATTATACCCTTCACCATGAGTGTATATATAAGTTTGTCATTTCGTTTGTAATTTCTACATTTTTCATTTGCGACCCCACAAAGTATATATATTCTGGATTGTTATAGATAGCGAAGTCGATATAGCCATGTCCGTGTGTATGTTGAAATCAACTTTCCGTAGCCCATAAATAACTTACATACATCGACAAAATCGAACCACAAATGGCTGAGATATTAGGAAAAAACCGGGAAAAACTAGATTTTGGATTTCTGGATAACTAAGTCATTAATATAGACAATATGGATATCTAATGATAGATATTTTAAAGTCCACTGCAAAGTCCATATAAAGCTATAGTATGTTGGACCTACAATGAGTCAAAATCGGGAAAAATATTTTTTAACCCGAAAAAACTTTTTTTAAAAAAAAATTAAAAAACAATTTCGAAAAGAAAAACTTTATAAAAAAATTTAAATTTTGTTTACCTAAAAATATAATTTTTAAGTATAATTTGGGAAGCGTATCTAAGATTCGGCACAGCCGAATATAGTTCTATTACTTCTTTTATATGAAAAACATAAACAAATTAAATTTGTTTCAAGACAATTTCTATTATTTTTTTTTATAAATACAAACATAATAATGAAAATTTTAATAGTAAATACCTAATACATAAATTCAAATTAAAAACATATGAACGAATTAATAAACTGTTTTTTTTTTAATCTTATTATGAATTGAAACTATCTCTTTTACTTATTGACAATTATAATTTGGTGAAGATTTTGAAAAAACTTTTGCTTCACATTATATAGTAATTACTTAAAACTAACAATACTTATAAGTAATATATTATACAAAACTATTTAAAAAAATATTGTAAATATGTAAATATTTAACGCACTTGAGTGCCCGATTTTGGGACTATATTTGCAAAAAATTTATTTTATTAACTGTTTGTTTATTTGCAGTTTAAGTTAATAAATTTTTTTGATAAATAAACGAAAAAAAAAAAAAAATTTTAAAACCATTCAGTTTACGTAAAAAAAATTTTCTGTGAATACTTTCGAATATGAATTTCAATTTTTTTACTATACTATATTTAAAATACTTCCAAAATCGTGAACTATTTAAATGTTTGAATGTCCGTCCGTATGTCCGTATGTCTGTTTCAATGCTTTACATATCACAATTATACTGATATGTAGATATGAATTTTATTATTTAGTTTGTATGGGAGGTGCCACGCCCATTCTAGTCCTAAATATTAATATTGATGGTAGAATAACCGTCTAAAATTTATGGACTCTATTTCTTATTGTATCTCATATATTAGTTTTTTTTAAATTATCTTCATATGGGAGTTGCCACGCCCTCTTTGGATACTACTCCAATTTTTGCATCAAATATTTATACAAACGGTGGAATTTCTCATAGTTTTCAAAATATTTGATATTTAAAATTAACTTAGTATGGGAGGTACAACGCCCACTTGAAAATTCAAAACAAAGAGTAGCCTATAATTATTTCCAGACAGAAAGGAGCATAATGTAAAACGTCGAGAGAGTGCAGAATTTTAAATATCTTGGTGTTCTAATTAATGACCATTGGGACGTATCAAAATAAATTAGATGCTGCGCCCATTGTATCCATATATGTCAATTGTGAATCCAAACCACCCATGGACCAACTCAAAAACACAAATAAAATTTCATCGAAATCGGCCTAGCCGTTAAGGAGGAGTTCTGTTACTAACACACGTGCAGAAGAATTATATATATAAAGAAAGAAAGATATAGCATTTGATAATATTTCGTAAAAGATATAAAATAATTGTATAAAGATAGAGCCTTAAGAATTCAGAAATACTAAATTTCTGAAGATTTAGTACACATTCTTAACACATTTCCTATTATCGTCCACAAATAAAAATAAATTAAAGGATACTTTTTTCATATTAAACAAAAAATTAATATGAACTGAATCCTTTTAACCGGTTTTTTTAAAAGACACTTTTTTAGTTAAATTTGCCGGTTTTTTGGATACTCTAGTGGTGTTGGATTGAACACACTTTAGGTAAGACAGAAGTTGGACTAGCTAAGCTAACCATAGACTGGAAACACAGAGTGGACGTCAATCGGGTGAACAGCACACAAGTGAAATGCGATTAGGATAGACTGCATAGCAGACATTTTATTACGTTTCGATTCACCTTATATGGAGCTAGAGGAATGGATAAACGCTTTTAAGTTAAAAATTACCTTTTAGTTTATTTTAATAGAAAAATGGACGCAACTAATTCATTTTAAAAATTCAATTACCGTTAACTTATTCCATAACCCTCGTTCGAACAAAATAAACTTGTTTTTTTTCTCTAACAAATTATTATGTTTCATAATCGTTCGAATTCAGTTCAATTAACTTTCCATTAACAACTAAAATTATAAGACGTTTTTCTACACTCTCAACCATAAATCTTTGTATTTATGTAAGAGTCCCAGTAGTTAAGCAAGTAGTCAATGTATCCCTAATAGACAGTAATTGGCACTAATGCCTGATCACTTGCCAAGTACCAATTTATATATTTTTTGGGTGATTTGACATGTATGTAAACTAAGTCAATTTTTTACTTTATCCATCCCAGATAATCTAGCATGAAGTCAATTGTCCCTTATGTGGCTCTAAGTAATCCAGAGTGTAGTCACTTTAAACGTTTTGTGAGTAATTCGTACAAACTGGTTATGGGCTACCATAAGGCTCAAACACGTGTTAAAGTAACTAGTTACATATGTAACTAGTTGTCAATCTGAATGATAGGTAAAATCACTCGTTCGGGACAGTCTTCTTGAACTGCTGGGGTGTTATCCATGAACAAGTGTTCTTGTGTTTGTGTTTATAATTGCTGTTGTTGTGTTGTGTATGTGTTAACATATGAAGCACTTGAGTTATATATTTGGTTAAACAATTTTAATTAAAAAGCTTAAGGAGTATACAAAATATAATACAAAATATAATAAAAAAATTATGTTTTTTTTATAACTTGGTTCAAACTAAGTATGTTTGTGTGATTGTTTTATATGTTCAAGGAGCCAGAAACTGCTAAAGAAGTAGAAGACGAAGTTAAATCTAAGGCAAGGGGGATTATTATATTCAGTTTTGCCGAATCTTGTGCACATTGCTCTGTACATGCACATATTCAGGTAATTTATAATTTTTCTTAAAAATATCCAATTTTTCAATAGGTTGCCTGCCATTTGGGTTCATAAACTGTTTACTATTGAACCGATGTAGCTGATATTCAATAGCAATATGTCTAGAACAATAATAAACATTTTCTGTAGATATAAACTTTGGGCTTTTTAACTTTGGGCGTGAGCGTGTTTTACACACACAAGTAATTAAATATACGATTTTAAACATTAAATTGTAGATAAAATAACGAAGGGGTTTCATGGATAAATAGTTTACAAAAATTGCAGACAGAACAACCAACTTATTTGTGATAATTTAGGTTTAAAGCGAAACAGAAATCAAATAAATTAAACTAGTTTGATCAGGGCTAAATCTTCTGGTAATTAGTGACACTAAAAACCAAATGTAATTTCATTGCTGATTTGGACTTCTAACTGCTTAAAATATTAGCCAGCTAACTGGAAGCTTAAAGTATGTATTTCAAAACTAACAATAATTTGAAATAGATTCCACCACAATCCACTGTTCTAAATCTTGAAGTGCTAAATATTTGAATGTTAAGATAATTCTATTTTTATATCTGCTTTGTATTTAAGTGAATGTCAAGAAAACAAACAAAAATATTTATATATATTAAGTAAAAAAGTATAAGGAGCTGTCTACCTAAGTGAAATTCTTTTACCATGAGTTATGAAAACACAGACATATTAGGAAAACAGATTTCATGATGATGTGAATACAGAAATAAACAAATCTCTACATATTTTCCATAAGAGCAGCAAAATTAAAAGGAATTTTATAATGAGTAAAAATCTTTAAGAATTCTTTAAATTACAAACAACAAACAAAATGTATGTATGTCATTGTACCAGCAAGTGGTGGGAGTATGTGGAATATTAAAAGAATAAAAAATATAAATCATACGCTCAAGTGTGAGTTCAAGTAAGCGGTGTATAATTAAAAACAAAAAAAAAAACGGAAAAGTTTTGTAGGGATTTATTAAACAAACCCTATTTCAATTAACAGGGGGATTAAGGGGATTTTAAGGTACTAACGAGTTTAATTTAAAATGTCGTTATATACACACACAAAAGAGATTAGTTGGTTCCCACAATAAGTCGAAATATTATTGTTTCAATTTGAAAAACTATAATCTTAACACATTTTTCATGTAGTTACAATATAATTAAAACGTAATTATAGTTAAATTATGATTCCAACAATTGTAAAATGAGTTACATTAACCATTTGTGGGTTTATTTAAATTTATTTAATTATATTGACAATTACATTCGAATATTTTTAAGCGTTATTCATTACAATTTCAAATATTTGTAGTTGTGATCGAAAATTATTTGCATTGAAATATTTTAAGTCAGAAAAATGTATTAGTTATCATGTAAATGCTATAAAAAATATTAAAAATCGCTTGTGACATACATATCGAGCCCTTAGCGCCATACTATCGTAAGCGACTTTTTCTAATTATTTTTTTTATTACAAAAATTAAAATTTTATGTACCGACTGATGTTTTAGCGTTCTCAGAATAGCAAAATTGTTAATAACTTCAAAATTATAGGGGGTAAGATTTTATCGTAAGTCAATGTTTACATTTTACAGTAAACGAATTTTATCGTAAGCGACACATAGTGGTATAGAAAAAAAAAGAGGGAAATAATTCTAAATGCTTAGATTAGTTGGAATAAAATTTTACATGCGCAAAGGAGAAGTGTTGTCGAGTTTAAGTTCTAAACGTGTACCTCATTTGACCACCAGGGCCGCGACCAAGGGTCCTCAAAGTAGGACACCTCGGGTATGTTACATTTTTAAAACGATACTATTTCTTCGTTTGTGTTCCGATTACAAAAAAATTACACATATAAAATCCTTTCATCGAGCGCTAAAAAAGACCTAAAAGCTATCAATTACCTCTTATAGCTTAGGAGATATTCGCATTTGAAAATTAAATTTTCAAAATTTTTACCCAACCTACTCCAGTTTTTTGATAACAGCGTATCCAAATATTTTCCGATTTTCTCCACTTTTCCTTCATTGGACTAACAACATACATATGTGTGTGTCAAATAGAAAAAACAGTGTTTAAAAATAATGACTAGGTCTTGAAAGCTAAGTTTTCATAATATATTTTAAATGAAAAATAATTTAAATTTTACTTACCAAGGGGAACAGGTGCATTAAAAAAACACCTATTTTTATATAAAATTAAACTTTAGGGCAAAAATTCTCAAATCGCATATTCGATATCAAAATATAGTAACCGACCTTAGATGGCCCAATATGCTCTTAATTATTTTGTAAAGGATTCCGATAACTCCGACTCTGGTATGGATATTATAGCCAAAAAACTACAAATTTCCATTTTTGGAATTTTTCAACACTTTTTTGGGAATTGCTGATAATAAATTTCAAAATTCGTTTTTATTTTTCCATTTTAAATAGAAAATTTTACATAACTGTGAGATTTCATTAAAAACTATTCATAAATAACAATTTTATTTCAATTCGAAAAATGTTTGTCTATGCAAAAATTCAATAAAAAAAATGTTTGTCATATTTTTCGATAAAGTATTCCATGAATTTTTAATTGTCAAAAGTTATAAATATTTTTGAAAAATACACAAATAGCTTGAACGAAATTATATTATATCGCATCATAAAATTTTTAATTTGATATATAAATTTCAAAATAATCGAAAAAACCTTCTCCTGTAAAATTTGTGTTTTGTCGCTTACGATAATTTGGCGCTAAGGGCTCGATATATTTTAATACCCAATTTGGTGTTCTCTACCAACAATAAAATTAATAAAAAAAGAGTTATTATGATTCCAATTAGGAAATGGTTGTTAAATGATTTGGAAAAATACTAATTTAAATTCCGAGTAACCTGTTTTATAAGTTGACCTCTCTGCCGGAGATAAATCTTCCGATTTTGCTGAAATTT
This sequence comes from Calliphora vicina, assembly GCF_958450345.1. Taxonomy (NCBI): domain Eukaryota; kingdom Metazoa; phylum Arthropoda; class Insecta; order Diptera; family Calliphoridae; genus Calliphora; species Calliphora vicina. The sequence continues at coordinate 54,472,396 of NC_088781.1, read as the reverse complement.
AATTTTTTTTAGAGTAATTTATTTTAAAAATGATAAATGTGAGTCAGAAAAATTTAGAAATTAGACGGATCATACGACTAATGATCGTTCGATTAATCGAATAATTTCTTACGAATAATTATTCGAACAATTTAGAAATGAATAATTCGAACTATTTTGTGTAGAATAATCGAATAAAACGATTAAATGTTCATATACATTTAAATTTATTAAATTGCTTAAAATGTTTCATAATTTCAAATTTAAATAAGTAATAATGACTCACAAAAATTGTATTGTTTCTGAAATTCGACAAATAACTAAAGACAAAGGGACTTTCGATCACTGTAGATGAGTGTTCCGATAGCTCCAGCAAGAAGTTACAATTCTAAAAACAAATCTTTCACTATTTTTAACTTAGGACTTGAACCAATGAAAAAAAGGTACGGTTATTTAGCTAGCGAAATATTAGAAGAATCGCAATTAACAATCAAAATATTAACTTAGATTAAAGTGGAGTTGAATGTGATGGAGAATTTGATTTTGAAGCGGTCGTCGAAAGTGATATTGAGGATGACATTTGTAATGATAACGTTGAAATAGACAAAATATATGTATATAAGTGATGTTATTAACCGCGTACGTAAGTGTTGCAACATATTTAATAAATCGAATGATAAACACAAATATTGCAAACTAACGTTTTGCTGCAAGAAAAGCATGGAGTTCGTCTTATACATGATTTTGAACATCGTTGAACATCTTTGTCTAACATGGTAGTAAACTTTTTGCATATTTATAAATACGTCAATCATGCACTGTCTGACTTCAAATTAGCCACGTTCTTTGACAATGATATCAAACTTTGGATAGATTTGTGTAATTCCCTATGACAACTTGATTAAGCAAAGATTTTGGAACCCTGATAGAACTTGGGGATATAATACCATTTGTTGTAAATAATTTAGATAATGTGAATAATTAATTTACTTAAGAATTAGTTACTCATTTTAAAACCCGACATACAAAAGTTCTTAATACGTTTATATTGTACTTGAATTCTGGATCCAAAATGGAAACTAAAGGGTTTGCAAGTCAATTGTTTTTTAGATTGTTCGGGTGTTAATCTGATAAGAATATTTTTGATGAAAATTTAATGATGGACTTTGTTTTCGAATGTTTTTTAACATTATCAATACTTGAGTTGTTAACTTTAAAGTTATTTTTTGTTTTTCAAAACTACATTCTTTACTTTTTTAAAAATATTTAAATTATTCGAATAATTTGATTAATTTTAAACGTTTCATCGAATTACTCGAACAAGTTAAAATCTCTTATTCGAATTATTCGTTTTATTCGAACAAGAGAAAAATCGAATAATTCGAATACCCTAGTGTATACCATCATTTTTATGAGATTTATGCACGTAAAAGTGATTTTCTTAAACGGGTCTATATGGGAGCTATGACTAATTATGTACCGATCATAGCAAAATTTGGTGACATGAATTTCGTATATAAAAAACATATTTGGAGCGAAATTTGTATAGATACTTATATAAGTTAACCCATTAATGCCTGACCCCTGAATCCACACACCCAAAATTGTTGTGTTATGTTAACCATTTTCCATCAATAGATCTACTCTGGCTTGATAAAAAATATTGTTACATTTTTTAATAGAGTAAAAGAAATTCAATAATAAGTCGGTAAAAATTGACAAAGTTCTAAAATTTATCGAAAATTCTTCAACATCTTAAAGTTTTAACAGTTGTTGGCTAACAATTATAAATAGATGAGGAAAATAATGACGCAAACCACAGATATTTTCCATCAGATAAGGTTGATACTTTTAGAAAATATTATAATGTCTGATGAAATTCAAATAACTAATGAAAAGACTGGTAAGTCTGAGATGGAGTGTATTTATAAGATCTAAAGTTGTATCTTGACGTTGCAAATAATGAAAATATTGGTCTCCATAATAGAGGACCATATTTTGGTTAATGAAGAGAAAGTCTAGGAAACATTATGTAAAACATATATGGGGTTATTGGGAATTTCTGCATCACTTTATTATTCCTATTCAACTTTTCTATGACTATTATTAAGACCAATGGTTCTGGTAAAGTTTTCACAAATGAATAACAAATTGAGGAGGAATGTTACTCTCTAACATTACCCAGTAGTTCGACAAGAACTCAATACACCCGTAAACTATACTAATTTTCACTATTGTCTAAACACCTGGTTGACTCTAACTTGTATGTATTGGGTCATTCGTCAAGAATGTACTCGTTGTAATGCAGAGTGGAGACGGTTGTTACTTAAACATTCCCAGGTATTGCATGGCATAGGCAGTCGTCACTTTACTGGTCCTAAGAAATCTAGAGATGGGGATATTTGACACTTGTTATAACCTTCACCTACGTGACAAGGGTATATATAAGTTTGTCATTCCGTTTGTAATTTCTACATTTTTCATTTCCGACCCTATAAAGTATATATATTCTGGATCCTTATAAATAGCGGAGTCGATTAAGCCATGTCCGTCTGTCTGTCTGTCTGCCTGTCTGTTGAAATCAATTTTCTGAAGACCCCAGATATCTTCGGGATCCAAATCTTCAATAATGCTGTCAGACATGCTTTCGAGAATCTTGCTATTTAAAATCAGGAAAATCGGTCCACAAATGGCTGTGATATGAGGAAAAAACCAAGACAACCTCGATTTTTTACCTATTTTCGAGCTATATCTGGATTACTAAGTCATTAATATAGGCAATATGGATATCTAATGATAGATATTTCAAAGACATTTGCAACGAAAAAAACTGTTTTAGGGTAGGTCGCAGTACTTGAGTGCCTCTAACTTACACATTCTTGGACCGTTCTCAAAATTTTAAACAATTATAGTTAGGTAAAGAATTAAGCTTTCTAAAATCTATATTCCTGGAACTTGTGTAAGTTTTTATAAATCGTTTCGCTTTCCTTTTTATTTTTTTCGTAATTTTTCAAATTCAACTATAGTTATTTTAATTTTTTTCTGCAAAGTTTGCAAAGACAATTTTATATAGACAAAAATGAGATATTACTTATTAAAATCGGTTTATACTTGCAAAAGTTATTAAACTTTTTCGAAAAAAGTTCCACAAAATTTACCCTGTAAATTAAAAATTTTATAAAATTTTTGTTTGTATAGTTTTTTGTTTTTTTTATTCATATGGACTGGGGGAAAAATACTAAAAAAGGTGTTAATCAAAAGTTGAATAACTTTTACAGTTTTCATCTGATTTAAATAATTAAAACGATGGTTTGTTAGAAAATAAATTTTCTTTATACATTGGTATACACTTTTATAAGCTTCCATATCAAAATAAGCAATGAAAAGCGACTAAAATCAAATAAGTTGATAAATTTTGTTTTTCTTTTAGACATTCTTAAAAAAAACAATACTTATAACCACGGAAACCGGAAATATGCTCTAAAAAAAGTGTTTTAGCGCTTTAAATATGCAGTAAAAACTTTAAAATATGCTCTTAAAAAAACAAACTTTTACATAATTTTTAACCAAAAAATATACTTTTATTTAAAAAATAAACAAAAATAACATGAACTAAAACAAGTCTAACAAAAAATATAATAAAACATACATCAAGTAAATGAGTAAAAATATTTTTCTTTTAAAATATCAATAATTTATATTCGTGAGTGATTTTCGGAAGTGGGCCTTATATGGGAGCTATGACCAATTATGGACCGATCACCATGAAATTAGGTCGTGTGATTTATGTCTACTAATTATGGACCGATCGTAACAAAATTTGGTGACATGAATTTTGTACATATAAAACTTATTTGGAGTCCAATTTCGAGAGGACATTTGTATGAGAGCTAGGTGAAATAATGGACCGATTTTAGTTTCAATGGGCTTGGTCCTTGGGCCGAAAAAGTAATATGTACCAAACATGATCGAAATATCTTCAAAATTGCTACCTATATTTATATATATTTACATGGACAGCCAGCCAACCAGACGGACATCGTTTAATCGTCTCAGAAAGTGATTCTAAGTCGATCGGTATACTTTAAGGTGGATGTTAGACTAATATTTTTGGGCGTTACAAACATCTGCACAAATGCATAATACCCTCCCCACTATGGTGCTGTAAGGTATAACAATAGGAACTTAAGCTATGAAAAGGCCTCAAAAGGTATTTTTTGATGATATTTTATATAAATATAAAGTCACATCTTCAATTAAGGTTACTATTGCAATAAATTACAAAATATTGACTTAAATTTTCAAATAAAAATCGCTGTCTATTGGATCTGAAAACATTTTTATACATAGAAAATGTTCTTTCGACATCAACTGATGTTACAGGAGGAAATTTAAAAGACAATATTTCTTTAACACTTGGAACGATTAAGTTTGAATTAGAACTAAAATTTGATATTTAGATGGCGCTATTATGAAAATAGTGCTTATTTTATATTAAAAAAAGCCATCTATTCTTCAATTTTGAATTTTAAACAAAGGAAGTAAAAACCTGTAACAGAACAGCGAAAAATAAGTAAGACAAAATTTCTTTTTAATAAAGTCAAAATATGCTATTAAACAGTAAAATATGCTCTAAAAACGCAAAAATATGACATAAATATGCTCTTAAAACAAATATATGCAAAAATATGCATTTAAGGGTAAAATATGCAAAAATATGCACTAACAAATCGATGTCAAAATTCTTAAATATTTCTGAAACGTGTAAATATCTTATCCATGTGCTCATTAGACTCACCAGAAAAAACATGCATTTGCATATTTTGGTTTCCCTGCTTATAACTTACAAAAATTTCCAACCCCGTTTAACAATTTTAAGTCGAACAGAGACTGATTGACTTACAAATCGATAAGTTGACGAACATCACTGAAAACGGTTTTTTCAGAATAACTTCTGATTTTGAGAGTGTTCCTGAAATTTTTTGACACAATTTCTAATGTAGTCGGCAAGCTTTATAAGCCACGCTAGGTCGTTTTCCAAGTTTTTTTCCATCGTAGCACCGTGATATTTTACTAAATTATGTTATTTTGAACCAAAATCACACTGAGATCATAAAGAGATATTTTTGCTAAAAAATACTTTTTTTGTACATTTATCAAATTTAGAAAAAGTAAATTTTGAAAAAAAATCTTAGTTTTATAAGAAATTTAATTTTCCCAAAAAATACTTTCTTTGTAATTTTCTTTCAAACAAAATATTATGGTTATACCTGCGAATAGGTTAACTATATCCTATGAAGATAAAAACTCATATACAAGTAAATATGGATATATTTTAAGTAAAAAAAGCTCTTATTTTAATATTTCTCAAAATATGTTAATTTTGTTCTACATTTCTTGTTCTAGTGGCCTGAGACACGTTAATGACCTGGCGATTTTTTAATAACTTTAACATTTTTTAACCAATTTTGGTCTTTTATATCTCATTAGAATGACAATTATGTACACATTTCGATTCTTTTAATTTAGATTGCAAAAGTAATTACTTAATAGCAAAATTTAAAAAAAAAAACTGAAAAAAATGCATTTTTCCCCTTGAAATGCACCACAAAACTAAATCGAAAGTTTGGTTGTCCTTCTTAGAACAAGCTAAACATTTTTTTGGTGGCATTTTAGGTCATTATGAAAGTTTTCATCGGGTACTGTTTCAACATTTCAAAAAATTTAATTCTAAGGGACACTCTAATGTACATAATTGTCTATATTAATGACATAGTAATCCAGATATAGATGAAATATAGGTCAAAACTCAAGCTAGTCGTGGTTTTTTGCTTATATCTCTGGCATTAATTTAACCAAAAGTACTTTTTTTGGTACTTTTTAGCATTTATGGAAAATTAAAAAAAAGTTTAAAGAGTTTCAATGAAGAAATTATTAATTTTATTCATTTAAAATTTATTATTGAAAACATACAGAAATTTACTTTTTTTTCACAAATTTCTTTGAAAACTATAGTTTTACCAAATATACTCAATTAATTATAATTATTTTGTTCACAGAATAAGAACATGTTCAAAGACATTTCTTTATACTTCACATTATTTAAAGCCTATTTAAATTGTATAGAAAATATATTAATCAAAACTCATTTACAAATCAAATAAAGTACTTGCTGTAAATTCTTGTTGTAACAAAAACTAGCAAGAGCACTTAACCACTTAATAACATTAAAGTTTATTTTGGAATATTACTTACCACAGGATATTATAAACACTAAAATGACTTCATTTTGTAACCTGTTAAAATGTAATTAAAACAGAAATCACTCACACTTACACACAATTTCTGCTACTTTTCCCACAGATTATGTAAAACGTAAAATAAGTGAACAGTGGTGTGCTCTATACAAATTCTCATTTTGATAAACACAAATTTTAGTGCTTTGCTTTATAATATTACAATTCATATAACTATTTAAGCTTTATTTATGTCACAGAGAACTTAAGTTGCCTGATCGGAATTTAAACAAAAAATTCAGCAAATGTACTTAAGGATACTGACGAAAGTGCATTAACATTTTAAAACTACATTTTTCCCCTGTTGATGTACCACAGTGCCACCTAAAACTATGCCCCACAAATATAAACAATTACAGCTGTAGTAGTTTCGAACGGTATCATTGTGTGTAATGAAAACACATGTACCTACATACATTAAACAAGTTTACAAGAGAGAAAGAGAGTGTATTATTAAACACAAGTAAATCCCATTGTCTACGTCTCAATCTGAGTCTAGTTTAGTATTGTTGGTCTCTACAGTGTTTTGTTGGGTGTGTATAATTTGTTATACGATTTTTTTTTTAAATTGACTTAACAAAATGATAAATTGTTGGTAGAGGCCAGACGCATGTAGAAACATTTTTAGATGGCAGTGGCCCAGCATGAGTACAGAATTAGTTAAAAGTTACATTTGTGTAATTAATTATTGTTTTTTTTTGGGGGAAGAAAAACTTTGTTAAATGATTTTTTTTTTGCACATAAGCATAAACACGCGCCAATTTGACACTTGATATTGATATGGTAAATATGCTTGTTTTCCGTTCTCAAGACAGGTGGAAATAATGGTCGGCTTTTAGGCTTTAAGGAAATTGATATTTATTTTAGTATTAAGGTGAGCAAATTTTTGAATTTGTAGTTATAGTTTATTGTTAATACTGGAAATGGAAGGAAACTAACATTTTAAACAAGGCATCGGACTTTATCCGTTCGAAATTAGTTAAAACTTGATCGTCATACACAATTTAAAGTGAGACCATGACTTATTTTTGCCTCAATTCTATAGGCATTTCTGTACCATAGAGTCCTACTCCGGAAATAAATTTGTATGGGAGCTAAGAAAAATCATGGAATAACGTGTGTTTTTCTATCTGTAATATATTTAAACAAAACGCCAAGAAAATTGTGAAAAATATTTATATACATACAATTCTGTGAAAATTTGACAAAACAACTTAAGTGGAAATTTAAAATTTTACAGGAGAGCGTAAAAACTGTTGAATTGATAGATAAATTCTTTATTATTTGTCCTTAAAGAAGCTTTCGAAATACATTAAGGACAAATAATTACACTGTGCTAATTGAAAAAAACTGTCAAGCGGGGCAGCCAGTGGATTTTTTCGTTTTTTGGCTATAATATCCATACTAGGGGCGGGGTTATCGTAACCCTTTACAAAATAATTAAGAACATATTGGGTCATCTTAAATACATTATTATAATTTGAAATCGACTATGCGATTTGAGAATTTTTGCTCTAAAGTTGAATTTTATATAAAAAATAGGCATTTTTTGAATGGACCTGGTCCCCTCGTTATCAAAAATTATAATTTTTTTTTTCATTTAAAATATTTGATGTAAAGTTAGCTTTTCAAAAAGTACAAATTCATTATACATCCTCTTAGACATTTTTTAGATAACTTAAAAAGAATAAAAGTACTTTTTTCTCCAAAAATAGCGAAAAATCGCCTTTTTAATTTTTTTTAAATTCAAATGCATGTAACTTTGGACTCAGTCATGATTTTTAACCAATTCTATCTTTATTTGATATATACATCTGTTGTTAATCCTATAAAAAAAAGTGAAGAAAATCGGGAAATATTTGGAACCGCGGTCATCAAAAAACTGGGTAAAAATGTTGAAAATTTAATTTTCAAATGCGAATATCTCCTAAGCTATAATAGATAAGTGATAGCTATGACGAGGTTTTATGTAGTGCTCGATGAGAAGATTCTATATGTGTAAGTTTTTTGAAATCGGAACACAAACGAAGAAATATGATCATTTTTAATATTGAACATACCCGAGGTGCCCTACTCGTGGTGGGGTCATAAGGTCCAAATTCAAAACTTAAACTCAACAACACTTTCTCTTTGCGCATGAGAAATTTTATTCAAATTGGACTAAGGGTTTAGAAGTTACAGATTTATTTCCATCTTTTTTTTTTCTCATACCACTGTGTGGCATTAAAAATTAAAAATTTTTAAATTCAAATTCATATAACCTTGGAGTTAGTCACAATTTGTAAACAATTCTTTTTGTGTTTGACAATACATTTATAGTTAGTCCAATCAAATTATTTGTACCCGCTGTTATCAAAAAACTGGAGTATGCTGGGTAAAAATGTTGATAATTTAGTTTTCAAATGCGAATATTCCTAAGATATAAGAGATAGTTGATAGGTTGAGAGGTTTTTTGTTGTGCTAGATGAGGAGATTCTATATGTGTAAGTTTTTTGAAATCGAAACACAACCGAAGAAATAGGATCGTTTTAAAAATTTATCATACCCGAGTCCTAATTTGGGGACCCCTGGCCGCACCTCTGGTGGACTCATGCGGTCAAAATTGAAACCTTAAACTCGTTAACACTTCTTCTTTGCACATTTCAAATTTCATTCTCATCGGACTAAGGGTTTAGATTTATTTCCCTCTTTTTTTCTATACCACTTTGCACTGCACGATGTAGCTAATTACTACGAGTTATGTATTTTGATAAAATATTAGGGGATATTTGTATTATTTTTTGTGAATAAAATCAAAAGTTGTGGACAGATTTTAATAGCTTAGAGCTTGTTTTATTTGGAACTTCGTTTTCTAAATGTGTACAAAAAATTAAGAGCGTTATGCCGTTTTAAAAACCAAAAATTTCGAAATTTTTCTAAAAAATATTTTTTTTTGCCAAAAAAATTTATATTTTTAAAACTATTGTGAAGATTATAAACATGTTAAGCTTTACTTGAAGGTAATTTCGTTGCTGAATTTCGTTTTTTTTTAGTTTATTCAATAAACTGAAAAAAACTGAATATATGTTGTGCAACCTCCTCAATTTCGTGCATAGTGTTATCGATTAATAGTTTTTACAATCTCTTGAAAAATTTTAAATTTCCACTTAAGTTGTTTAGTCAAAAGTCCACAGAATATTTACATCATGAAGGCACATATTTTATGAAATTTTCTAACCAATAAAAAGTTATTAATGAAATGAGGCCAAACAATTATCGAGTAACGGTAAATTTTTGATTATGTTCATCTTCTAATGTCGCGTTATTGTACCAACTTCATCGTGTGTTATCCGTACTATGAGGTTCTTATCAAGTGGCTGAAAATTAAAAAAAAATAGAAAAATTTTTATTTTTATTTTCAAAGTGTGTCGCGTTCGCTACCGTAAAAGTACACTCAAGTCTTGTTTTATGCGATAGATGGGTTCCAAAAAAAATCGCATAAATTGAATTCGCATAAAACGATACTCTAGCTTCATATAAAAACTAATGATTCGTTCCAAAATTTTGAAAAACCGCATAAATTCAGGTTTTAATTCAAAAATCAATACAATATCGGATAAAAAAATCAACAAATCCAAAAAATAAGCTGAAACATTTGTTAAGAAAATTTTGATATTAAAATTCCATATGATGATCTGAATCACTGAATAATTGTCTTCACTATATAATCATATTGTCACCATATTGTAAAATATAATTTTCATCACTAGAATTTATCTCGTGAATAGGGTACGAGATCAACGAATTTTTAGGGGCTTAAATTGTTTCTTTTCTTGCAAAATAATTTGTCTTCAAACTTTGAGATTTATAATTTTTGATATCCGGAAAACAGATCAGTCAGTCCGCGTTGAATCTTCAATGCTCTTTCCGTATCTGGATCCATATTAAGAATTTTATTTTGTAAAATAAAACAAACTATAACGATTATATCAGTGATGCAAACTTGGTTTAATTTAAAAACAGTAAAAAGGCTAAAAAAAAATCTAAAATTACAAAATCTGTTAAAATTATAAAAAAATCTTTAATTTAAAAATCGCATAAATTTGAATCCGCATAAAACGAGACCTGAGTGTATGTATATTCAATTTTTATTATTTTATTGGGTGCATGACTTTAAAATCCGGGATTTTTTAAAGTTTTTAGTTTGAAACATTTGTATAATATATGTAAATTTATTCAAAGTATTGGTCATTGTTAGCTATATGGATTCCGAGCCAAAACAACTGCTCATCTTTTGAGTCCAAGAACGAATCTAGCCAATATTGGATACTCTGTTCCAATGTGAAGCGTATACCAGAGAGAGCGTTGTGCATCGATCGAAGCTAATATTAGTTGAACGGGGCAAGGTTTGGACTATAAAGCGGGTGAGGCAAAACTTCGCAACCACTTCATTTTAAATACTTTTTAAAAGGTATTTCAACATGTTGCCGAACGTGTTACAGTTTCATGTCTGTCCTCATATGCTGGGTGTTTTTCGGTCCAATGCTTCAAACGTATCAATTTCGTTCGGTACAGATAAGACCCTTTTGCTCTCACCAAATACTGATCTTTAACTTAGCGCCATGGATATTTGGCTTTGGTGTTGATTAGGCTAGTTGACCGGGCTTCACATACGCAAGTAATGATTCGGTGTAAAAGTGATTTTCTTTTACAGCATTTCGGTACCCAATTTCTCTGATTTTGGATTCATACGTTTTGAAATTGTTGCTTGAGTAGCTTTCTATAATTTAGCGAGCTCTTGTTGAGTTTCCAAAAATCTTCATGGAGTAATGCCTCCAATTCTTGGTCTTCAATCTTATTTGGCTGGCTTGGGCAATTTTCGTCAATGAAAAATAGAAGTTTGTGCCAACATTGGGAAAATCCGTAAAGAAACAGGAAATATAATACCAGTGGGTTTACTTAAATTTATTGAGGCTGTAATTAAAATTAAAAAAATATAAACAACGAAGCTTTTGTTAAAATCATATCAAACATGACAACACTCAACAGAGTTTATATTCCATTTCGCAGATTTTTGCTCTTTTCTGCGAGTTAAATTTTTTGTCGCGTTTACGATCACATATTAATTGCTGATGTATTGAAATCAACTAAACAACCAAACCTAATCACATTGATACTAAAATTGCTATGGATTTTCTTTAAGATATTTTTATTTTTTTTGCACTCTAAGGACATACGGACGCGTTCTTGACCGTGGAAATGTCAATATGTTATTAACAATTAATATCCTTACCTGTGGCTTTTCTCCCAGCCATTCATTAACAAAATTCTTAAAATTAAATTTTTCTCTCAATAAAATGAATTTAAAATTATAAATTAAACTAATAACATTTTGAAAATAAGTGGACCCTTAATTTTGGTTTCTGCTTGCTGTTTGTAAAGATTTAACAAAAATACAATTAGTGTAAATAACTGTCAGACATATTTCTATAAACTTATTTTACACATTTAAATAACAAATTTATATCTTAGTTACCAAATGGATTAACTCAAGAATAGTGAAATTAAAAAAATATTATTATTTGTTATTTAACATTTAAACAAATTTTGTTATTTGGTAGAAGTTAAAAATAATTTATAAGATAATGAATCTTGTAATGTATCTTGGAGTCAATATATTGTAACTTATATTTTATTTATTTTGCGATGATGACAAATCATTGTCATAAAGTAGCATTCAAAATTATTTCTTAAGAAAATATCTCTTATGCACAAATATTTTGGAATTATGCAAAAGCTTTTTTATTCAAATTTTTAAAAATCATTAAGTGGAGTTAATCTATTTCTCTTATAAACCTTCCAAATGTACATTCATATATATTTTTGGTAATTTTATTTCATAAACATATCATAAATTCCTACTAAATATTTAAATACTCTAAAATATCATAAAATTATATATATATTATAGAACATTTGCAACTGACATTCTTACTGCATTTTTAGTTTGAGCCCCATTTTTTTTATCTTCATTATATTTAATACGTATTTATTATACAAAGTGCCTCATCACAAGTATTATCTCACCCAAAACGATGTGAAATGCTGTGCAGAATGAACCCTCACAATGAACCCAAAAATTCAGTGAGATTTTCATTCTCCACAAAAATGCATTTTATTTTGAGTGGGTCTGGTTCACTCAATTGAAAAATGTTCTCTTTAATTTCGCCACAACAACTAAATTGAGAGCAATTTGTTTATGTTCATTTTACAATTAGCGGGTGGTTGAACTCATGCGAGGTGGACATAGATGGGTAACGTGTAGCGAACGAGTTGCCAGATGAGGAGGAATCAAATTTTTGTTCAGTACTTTTTTTTAAATTCTCAGAGTACTATTTTTTATATAGAAATTACTGATATACACAAAATTGTCTATAATAAAATTGTTATATACAAAATTTCCCATAAAAAAATACTAAATTTTCCATAAAAAACTGTTATACACAACATTTTCTATAGAAAATACTGTTATACACAACATTTTCTATAGAAAACACTGTTATACACAACATTTTCTATAGAAAATACTGTTATACACAACATTTTCTATAGAAAATACTGTTATACACAACATTTTCTATAGAAAATACTGTTATACATAACATTTTCTATAGAAAATACTGTTATACACAACATTTTCTGTAGAAAATACTGTTATACACAACATTTTCTATAGAAAATACTGTAATACACAACATTTTCTATAGAAAATACTGTAATACACAACATTTTCTATAGAAAATACTGTTATACACAACATTTTCTATAGAAAATACTGTTATACACAACATTTTCTATAGAAAATACTGTTATACACAACATTTTCTATAGAAAATACTGTTATACACAACATTTTCTATAGAAAGTACTGTTATACACAACATTTTCTATAGAAAATACTGTTATACACAACATTTTCTATAGAAAATACTGTTATACACAACATTTTCTATAGAAAATACTGTTATACACAACATTTTCTATAGAAAATACTGTTATACACAACATTTTCTATAGAAAATACTATTATACACAACATTTTCTTTAGAAAATACTGTTATACACAACATTTTCTATAGAAAATACTGTTATACACAACATTTTCTATAGAAAATACTGTTATACACAACATTTTCTATAGAAAATACTGTTATACACAACATTTTCTATAGAAAGTACTGTTATACACAACATTTTCTATAGAAAATACTGTTATACACAACATTTTCTATAGAAAATACTGTTATACACAACATTTTCTATAGAAAATACTGTTATACACAACATTTTCTATAGAAAATACTGTTATACACAACATTTTCTATAGAAAATACTATTATACACAACATTTTCTTTAGAAAATACTGTTATACACAACATTTTCTATAGAAAATACTGTTATACACAACATTTTCTTTAGAAAATACTGTTATACACAACATTTTCTTTAGAAAATACTGTTATACACAACATTTTCTATAGAAAATACTGTTATACACAACATTTTCTTTAGAAAATACTGTTATACACACAAGTCTCTATAGAAAATATTGTATTTTTTTAATTTTTGAACCTTTACTCTTCTGAATTCGATATTATTATATTATATATACATGTTTTCCATGGCCATGCAAGGTTCTCGAAATTAGTTCCAGCTTTAGTTTGGTTTTTTTTATATAGTTTCAAAGTTAATATTTTGCATGCAATATATGAAAAAATGTTAAGATTTTTCAAAGGAGGCAAGGTTTGTGTAGCTTCTGAAGAGTAAATGTAAGCTGTTTGTATAAGTATTTGATATTAATGGAAACCTTAGGACTTCAAGATTAATATTTTAGTAAAACGTGGTAATTTTATAAATTTTCCTGACGTCATTTACTTTAAAAACTGAAAAATTTCAATATTGTGATTTTCCATGAAGAAAAATATAAAATTTGAATTAATGTAAAATTTTAACAATTAAAGATATCATAACAAAGTTGGAACTAATGTTGGTCCAAATGTCCTTAAATCAATTGTATTATAACTTTTGACATATATTATTTTCAAATACCGAAATTCCTAAAACGTGGAAAAATGTGTTCCATAAAATGAGTTTTTTTTAGTAAAGTGTGACGTTATTTACCATTTGATAGTTTTGATAGATTTTTTCCTCAAACAATTTTTTTTTATACCACTCGCCATGAGTGGCGAGGGTATGTATAAGTTTGTCATACCGTTTGTAATTGGTAAGATTGTAATGCCATTCAATAGTAAACAAATTGAAACTAAGGTAGCCAAAAAAATAGATATAAATATTGTCAATTGTGTGCGTGACATGCTGTGAAAGTCAAATATTTTATATCATTTTATAAAAAATGTGATTTTTGTAAATTTGATCAGAAGTAAATTATCATTACTCACAAACTATTATCGATAATTGGATGGTTTCTTTTTGTTATATTGGTAGGACAATAGTTGTCACTGTACCGTTTATACCTGATGTGTTATTATTTTTTTTCTCAGGTACTATACTTTAGTCAAATTTGAATTTCAGTGATATAAAAGTGCTTAGGGTCAAAAGGGGTTAAACAAATTTTACTACCAGGAGAAAGGCCAAAGTGACCTACTTAAGCCTATATATACTTGTTGACCTGTTTTGACCTGTTTGTTGAACACTTTTTTCATTTTGAATGAAATTACTCCCAAATTTGTTTTCTATTTTTATTTTACCTGTTAATATGACTGGCGCAAAGTACATGTCGCAGTTTTGAAGATATTGCGATAAAATTTGTTACATTCGGCCCGAGGACGGAGCCTATTGAAAATTTCTGAAATCGATCCATTATTTCACCTAGCACCCATACAAATGTTCTCCCGAAATTAAACTTTATCGGTCGTAAATGGTTAATTTATATATTTATCTACACAAATTTCGCTCCAAATAAGTTTTATATAAACTGAATTAATGTCACCTAATTTTATGTTGATCGGTCCATAATTAGTCATAGCTCCCATATAAGATCCGCTTCCGAAAATTACTTTAACGAGCATAAATCTCTTAAAATTGTTGGTATTAACACAAATTCAACAGAAATAACTACCATATAGACATAAATCGCACGACCTAATTTCATCGCTCCATAATAAGTCATAGCTCCAATAAGGCCCGCTTCCGAAAATCATTCACGAAAATAAATTATAGTGTAGGGTATTATATAGTCGAATTTGGCCGAACATACTTCCTTACTTGTTTTGATCTGCTTACAACTTTTTATACCCTTCACCATGAGTGGCAAGGGTATATATAAGTTTGTCATTCCGTTTGTAATTTCTACATTTTTCATTTGTGACCCTACAAAGTATACAGTGACGGACATTACAATAGAATCACTACCATTTTCATTTAAAACCAGGAGCAATCACAAGGATTGGTGTGGGCCAGAAAATATAAAAAAGTGGCAAAATGTGTTGTGGACGGACGAAACGACCATTAATTTAATTGGTAGTGATGATAGGACATGGGTTAGACGTCCAAAAAATGGCAAAAACCAAAAACGTTTAAACATGGTTGGGGAAATATTATTATATGGGGATGCTTTTCTTGGTATTGCGTTGGTCCAATTTATTGGATTAAAGAAAATATGGATAAGCACTTGTATGTAAATATTTTGGAGAATGTTATAAAGCCACATGCAGAATGGAATATGCCCTTAAAATGGCTCTTCCAGCAAGATAATGACCCAAAGCACACGTCAGGTCTTGCCAAAAAATGGTTTTTATATAACAAAATTCTAGTTATGGAATGGCCGTCTCAATAACCAGACTTAAATCCTATGGAAAATAGTAAAAGACAAACTCGGACCTGAAAAATTTAAAAACAAGGAAGAACTTTGGCAGAAAATTCAGCAAATATGGTATGAAATTTCCCGATCTACATGCGAAAGTTTGTTAAATTCAATCCCCAAAAGATTTAAATTTTGAAATCAAATTTTGTAGTTTTACCGCTTTAATCGAATTCATATGTAGTGATTCTATTGTATTGTCCATCACTGTATATATTCTGGATCGATATAGTTAGCGAAGTAGATATAGACATGTCCGTCTGTACGTCTGTATGTTGAAATCAGCTTTCCGTAGCTCCTATATAACTTACATACATGATTCATACATCAATATGTCGGGAATTCTTCGGCTCAATTGCTAATTAAAATCGACAAAATCGGCCCACAAATGGCTGAGCTATAAGGAAAGAACCGGGAAAACCTGGATTTTTTGCCTATTTTTTATCTATATCTGGATTACTAAGTCATTAATATAGACTATATGGATATCAAATGATAGATATTTTAAAGTCTATTGCAGCGATGTATATAAAGCTATATTAAGTTGGACCAACAATGGGTCAAAATATATTTTTTAACCCCAATTTTTTTTTCATCAAAAATTTTTTTTGTCATAAAATATTTTTCCAAAAAAAAAAAAAATTAAAAATTTTTAAAAAAAAAAATTTAAAAATTTTTAAAAAAATTTAAAAAAAAAAAATTTGGACAAAACTTTTTTAAAAAAAATTAAAAAACAATTTAAAAAAAAACTTTTTTATAAAAAAAATTTACTTTTGTTTACTTAAAAATTTAAAAAAAAATAACTTTTACTTTTCAAGACTTTTCAGTCTTTTACATTAAGTTCTCTTTCCGGATAATATAAAAATTGTATACACAGAGAAAACAGATTCGTAATAGCAACCGAATTTGGTGCCAATCGAATGATTCTATCTTAGTTACCGAATTTTACAGTTGTGACTACAATACTTGGTAAGGGGTAACTAAAGTTTGGTTACCTCAACTGATATTCTTCTTTATCAACCGACTTTCTGTTGTTAGAAGTGAAAAATTCTATATGTGCAACCGAATCATTCGATTGGCAACAAATTCGGTTGCTATACGAATCTGTTTTCTCTGTGTATAATCCCGAAGAAGATTTTTTTCTACAAAAAAAAAAATTATAAGAACTTTTTTGGGAAAAACTTAAAAAATACCTTTTTTGACGAACTATATTAAAAGCCTACCTCAACATTTTCTCAGAAAATCCCCACTTTTGAATTCCGGCAACGCTTCATCTAACTATCACAAAGAAAACAATAACAAACCAAATTCCACTCAATTCACTTGCTGTGTTCTGTTCGGTTTTATTCATTCTGGCCGCAAACAAACAAGAGCAGAAAAATAAACAGAGCACAATAAATGAATGAACAAATGAATTATTAATTCACTCAGTACGAAAGTAAAAAGAAAATGAATTTCAAATTCAAGCAGTCAACAAACAGTTGTTCAGAAACGCTCCATGTGCAAAGACGTGTGGTTTTCAAAAAAAACGTGCGAATGTAAAATTCATAAAGAAATCAAACAACAACGAACAAATGTATGAAAAAGTAATAAAATAAAAATAAAAACTTATATTTTCTCAGCTGAAAAAAGTAGCTTATATTCGAAACGTTTTGAAGATTTCTTTGAAATATCAGTCATCAAATATTTCCAACTTTCAAATACAGTAAAAGTGATAATAAATTTGAAAATTAAAGTGTTGAGGTGAATGATATTAGTGATAATTGCAAATTGTTAATTGAATTGATAAGATTGAGAAATAATACAAGCTGAAAAATAGCCAACAAAAAGGCATGCAAATAATAGATTACAAATGCAAATGTAAGATTAAATTTAATTTAATTATATTGCAAATTGTTAAATAAAATAAAATTTACAAACAAAAAAAATAAAATAAAACAAATTATACAACTTGCTGGTCTTTAAAAAAACAAACCAACTACATAAAATCAATTGCGTGTGCTTTAAAAAAACCCATTTGCATTTGAATGCAAACTTAATTTGTTTCAAAAAATAACTAATATATAAAAGTATTGTATATAAATTAAATATTTCAATTAAAATATAATATAATTGAAAAGAAAGCTGTTGTTGCTACAACTTATTTCAACAAATAAATATTTCAAATTGTTTAAATGTAACGGTAATTTAATATTTTATTCACTAACTTAATACTTACGCCCGCATTTCTGTGCTATAAACATAATTTCTTTTATTTTTATGTGAGCTGCTTCACATTTTTTATTATTAAATCAAAAAAAAATATTAAATCTGCTGCCACTGTCGTGTGTGCTTCTTTCATTTACTGAGCTGTCAATTTGACAGTTGTGCGTGAAATTAAAGTATAGTGTTAATCAAGTGCAATATAAATAATGAAATTAAATTAAATTAATTTAAATAAATCTAAGAACTAAATAAAAATTAATTTGGAAAAACAAACAATTTGTGAGCTGTTTATTTTGAAGCTAATATTTGTAAGTTATATGAAACTTTTAGACATTTGAATTAAGTATTAATATGATATATTAAATTAGTTAGATGTTAATAAATATATAGACTGTGAATAACATTTAATGATAACCCACACAGAACCGTAGCCCAAGGGCGAATTGTTGAACGGCATTTTCCACTTTGTCACAAAATTAAATATAGCTTTTCAAACAGAACAAAGAAACATAAAAATATTGAAATTAAGAACTTGAAAGTTTTATACACAGCTGAGGTACTCAAATTAGACTCATCGAAGCTCCACATTTTGTTTAAATTTGACAATACTGTCAGCATTATTCAGAAGTTTTTAGTCCAACTCTTTCCAGTTTCGAATAGATGGGATTTGTTATTCACTACCTCTATGGACAACGTATTGCAAAGAGTTTATATCAGAGTTTTTTTTAAATATTCGGTGTAAATTTTTTGAAACAAACTGAAATGTTTGATTTTTTTTAAACAAAAAAATAATTTTATATTTTTGACTGTGCGACAGCTAAAATCGGCGGGGGTTCTGGTTACCGGGAAAAGTTATATCGTCAACAAAAGTTGTGGTCCTAGAGTTTCACTGGGTCAGGTCTAGGAATAAGGATAGTATATCGATTTGAAGTTAGAAGTATCGTATAGGGGAAATTGTAATATATTGTGCTTTTTCATGCATTTTGATCATCTAAATGTCTGAATATCGCAAAGTAATGTTCAGCAGAGTTGTTATGCTCAATTCTGGCTACAACATACTCAATAAAGGGAAACTGGAAAATCTGTTTTTTTATAATTTTTCGTAACAAACACAACTGAATTTAAATCATCAACAAAGTGTTACATTAAAAATATCTGGCCCATTCATTTCTATGCTGTCTTTACTCTCTTGTTTGATGGACCGCCTTCTTGTTCAGAGTCTGCGTCGGATCAGTCTTCATCTGGAAATAAATCAATTGTTTGTAATTAGTTAGTTAATTTCAATTTTGTGACATACCCTCAGAGGAAACTCCCACTGTAGCTTCTTCTTCATCTTTATCTTCTTTGTGGAGATCGTGCATCTTTAGCGAATACCGCCAGCAAGTCTAGCCTTTTGTATGGTAATGGAAGCGCTTGCATTTTCACCCAACTCTGAGGCCAGCTGCTTGCTGAAGTATTCGAGATGGTGATGCAAGGATTGAATTTTTAGGGACATATTCTCTTCATTCAGCAGCCTCTTCATCTAAGTGCCGATGTTCTACTTTCCATTGACTTCAAATGCTAGAGATGAACGAATCTGAAGTTGCCAGATCTTAATTTGTAGAATTGCGTGATACTTTTCTGGTAATGTGCTCTCTATAAAATCTGTAATCCTTGTTCCTTTTTTCCTGGATTTCCTCTGATAGATCTCCAAGTGGTTGGTTGGTCACTACGCGCGAACATTCAAGTAGAGTCGAAAGGTCGCCGTTTTGACAGGACCACACCACTTGTTAGATGCAGTGTCATTTACATCGTAATGTATGCTGGAATGTCAAAGTTTTTTAGACCCCTCCTGTAGCCGTTAGATATCTCAGTAGCACATTAAGTTTGGACCCAGCTACCTCACCAATGTTGATCAGTGTGTAGTTGCCCAGGAATTTGTGTCTTTTGACACTCAGGGCTGGTCATTCGCAGAGAAGGCGGAAAATCGTTTCCTCTTTTTCCATATCCTTACAGCTACGACAATAGTATTTAAAATGGAGTCCAAGGCGACTTGCATGCTGGCCTAGCAAACTTGATATATCCCTTCTATTACGGGTTATTAGTTGCATAGGTCGTTTCTCGATAAATGAAAGCCACATTAACTTGGCTACCCTACATGTATCGAAGTTGCGCCATCTGTTCTCAGCCTTTGTAAGAAAGAGTCTGCAGATAATACTTTTAATAGTCCCCAGTGGAATTACTACTGAAACCGCATTGGAGATATTCAAAGAAGATCATATTCTGGCTAATTCGTCTGTCTGCTCAGTTCCATAGTAGTCTTTGTAAGCAGCGACCCAAACTAATTTAATGTCAGTTAGACGATCTAGTCTTGAGAGAGCATTCCTACATTGCCTGACAACATCTTCCATAGTTCCATTTTTGACGACAAAAATACCAATATTGACCAATATACCAATATTATGATCAAGTAGCCTGAAAAACACTACATTCATTTGGAAGACGATATGAAATGCCTATCCCAAGTTCGTCGCAAAAACACCAGAACCAACAACACAGCTCATTTTAGAACCGTGTATCATATTCGTACAAGAGATTACCCCTACACCACTCACTCCTGGATTGAATTAAGACATTGAACAACCTATCAAAATCTGTATATTGAGTAATGTAGTCCGAAGGTTGATATACGATGGATGGTAGCATGGTCAGAATCCCTGCGTAGCCATATATTCTCGATCTCCAATATCCAGATACGTGAAGCCTCGCTACGCTGCAGGCAGAGGTGGCCATTATATGAAGGTTTATTGGAACAAAGTGCAGTATATTGTTCAGTGCCTCTGAAGGACTACTTCTTAGAGTGCCCGTTATACCAATACAGGCTAATCTCTGGACTTTATGTAGTTGGTCTACAACATAGTTCCTTCTAGTTACAATCTAACATACAAGAGATTTATAAGAAAGAATTGGACGTACTATAGCCGTGTACCATTTAACTATGTTGAGACTAAGTCCTCATTTCATAGCAAACATCTTAGGACAGTTGTAATAGGCCACCATTTCTCTCTTAACCCTGTGTGGAGTATTTTGTTTCTACGATAATTTAGAGTCCAGGATAATACCTAGATATTTTGCATTATTTGAAAGGGGGATTTCGCAGTTTTTCAACCGCGGAAGTAGTACTAAATGATGCTTAATGACATCTTCTCCATGATTAAGGAATATGTGAACTTTTGCATGCATATTTCTCATTGGATATTTGGTTGTATATATTCGTGCGGTTTCCTTCGCATAATCATCAAATTTTCTATCATCAATTTGTTAATTGCACGTTGCACTTGGTTTAAGTGGCTTGATATACGATGCAGTTGGATGAAGCCTTTGTGTCTGTCAAAGCTTGGCCTACTTCTCCATATATTATATATAGTTAGCACTAATAAAAAGCTTAATTCAATTGTCTGGCCATTAATCTCTAATTCCAATGGCTTTAGTGTTGCAATTTGGGCTCTAATATCACTGACTTTTTTTTAGTGGCATCATGAGTTTCCATTTAGTTTCAATAGTAAGAATGGCATCACAATTTTGGAAATAGTTGTTAACAAAAAATTGGACTTTTGGCCAATGAAATTAATTTCGGAGCCACCGTGCGGCGTGCAGTGGACCATTTCACGAGAAGGCGGTCAAAAGTCCATAGCATTTGATTGTTATAATTTTGAAAAAGTAAAATAGACAAAAAAATCAAATTATTGAGGGTTAATTTTAGATTTTAATTTCTAGTATAAAAGTGTTGTATTAAAACAGGCAAAAGTGTAGTTTTTAATATTGGGAGTATGACTTAAAAATTATTTATTTTTTTAAGATTTTTAATTTTATTTTGAAACATTTGTACAATATAAATTTATTCAAAGTATTGGCCATTGTTATCTATGAACTTTTCCCATCTTTCTGGCAACATATGGATTCCGAGCTAGGGAAACTTGCTCAAATTTTGAGGCCAACAACGAATCAATCCAATATCCGATACTCTGTTCCAAAGTGAAGCGTTTTCCAGAGAGAGAGTTCGAAACAAATAGTAGTCGGATGGGGCATGGCCTCGATTATAAAGCGAGTAAGGCAAAACTTCCCAACCACTTATTTTTAAATAGTTTTTAACAGGTATTGCAACATGTGGCCAAGAGCTGTCATGATGGAATATTACGGTTTCATGTCTGGCCGCATATTCTGGAAGTTTTTCGGCCAATGCTTACTTTAAACAAACGAGTTGCGTTCGCTACAAGTTCACTGTGATGGTCAAACTTCAGCAGCTCATAATAGATAGGACCCAAAACACATTTGGGTTTGGTAGCGATTCGTCTGGCTGGCCGGGCTTCACATACGATATCTTATGCTTCGGTTTATAGTAATGGATCCATTTTCAAGTAATGATTCGTTGCAAAAATTATTTTCAAGCATCATTTCGGACATGCAAAATCGTTTTTCAAGGTCTCACGACTTCAATTTGTATGGTATCCAATTTCCCTGCTTTTGGATGAATTCTGCTTCTCGCAAACGTTTTATATTTGCGGCTAGAGTAGCTCCTAATAATTCTGCACGCTCTTGTTGAGTTTGAAAACAAACCAATTGTTGGTCTTCAAACTTTTTTTGTCTTGCAGTGGCGATTTTGTCTTACCAGTCAAAATTACCACTTCTGAATTTTACAACCAATCTCTCGCATTTTGAAACCGATTCACCAGAAGCTTTGGTTTGCAATCATTTAGCTTCAGCGGCACTTTTTTTCATATTAAATGAGTAAAGCAAAACTTCCCACATATGACGCTTTGTTGGCACAAAATTCGAAATTTCCGAGACAAACAAAACAGATATGTAACCTTCTAAATGACATATAAATTATTTAAAACAAAAATCCCATCTATTGTAAATCTCACATTTTTAAGACACTGCTAAAGTTTTCCCCACAGTTGTATCATCAAAAGCATTGTGGTCATTTTTGTATATGTATGTTTTTGTTCTTGTTGTTTTTTATACATTCGAGTACTTTAATATTTGTGGTAAAATAAATAAGTAAATAGATCGTGATTCTGTTACTATGTGATGACGACAATGAAGATGACAATGGCGGTGACGATGTTAATGTCGATGATGATGATGATGGCGATGCTGTTGATAATGATGATGCTTAATTTTGATGAGATGTTGTTGTAGTGGGTTCAAATGTACTTAAATACAACAAAGGGTACTTAAAAAAAAAAGATTTAAAAGATACACAAACAAACTCACAGATACATACAGTATATATTTGATACTACATACATATGTTTATAAACATATGAATTTAAGTATGTATGACCATAAATTTCAATTATTTGTCACATTCGCATAACTGTCACACTTGAATTAAGTATCTGAGAGATACTTAAACAATTTTTAATAATAATAACAACAACAGCAAAAAACAATGAAACCAGCACCAAAACAAAAACAAAAAAAACCAGAGCATAATCACAAAAACAACAAAATGTACCACAGTGATTTAAACAAAAGAAAAAAAAATTAATTCAAATGAAATCAACAGCAATCACAACAACAACAGTGCAGAATTGTGTGAAATAAATTGTAAACAATTAATTTGTTTATTTGCTGAATGAGCGGAAAAAACAAACAAAAACAATAATAACGACAACTAAAAAAAAGCATAAAAAAGCACACAACAAAAATACAAATTAAAGATTTAAAAATAACAAACAGTAACAAAATAAAAATAAATTATTTTACTATTTATAACAGCCACAATCAGATGAAGCAACAAAATATTTAATTTCTTTTCTACAAATTGAAGATTGTTTTTTTTCTTGGTTTGCACCTACAAGAAAACAAAGACAATAAATATAAAAACCAAAAAAATAACGCAAAAAAATTATTTTTAGTGTCTATGACTTCCGTTTTATTTCTCTGCTGGCTGTTGGTTTGTTGCTCTTGTTTTTTTGCATTTTAATTTAAAATTAGTTTTTAGTGTTTTATATTAAAAGATTTATTATAACCTCCACCATTTACAACATAAGATGGTCGTTTCGTATGTAAAACTTAGAAATAATCATCTAAGACAATGTGCAGCATTCTAAATGCAATTTAGCTTTGTTATGTGTGTATAAAACACGCTCTAGTTCTAAATACAACACTTAAGTTAATGAGATTCAACTATAATGTTTATTATTAACCTATGCAGTATGGTATTGTAAATCATTAAAATCGGTTCAGTAATATACAAGTTATGATCCAAAATCCAACGCTACTTCGTATACATTTGATGTTTTTCGAAAACAATGTGCATAGCTTGTCTTGTTGTTGTTATTAATCACTGGATATCAAACAAGCTACTAGAACTCTTTTTAAAATAAGCTGGGAAAAATTCAATTGACTCTACATAACACAGTGGGACAGAAACAATTTTTTTTTTAAATAAATCTGGCATTTCTAAACGGCTGGTCCGACCAGGATAAAATTTAACATGGGAGTATTCTAGTTTAAATTATTCAAAAACTTCTGAAATGCCAGATTTAATTCCATATCTCTATAGTAGCTTCATTAGCTGGCGAATCCTGAAGGTAGTAAATAGTTTAAGACTATTGATAACAAAACTCCAATTTGTGTATTTAGGTATAGTCAAGGGGTTACTAGACCCCTTATGAATAATAGTGTTAAATCTCGAAATGTTTCACGATGTAAGAATGCAAAAAATCTTACTTTAATTGCGATCATCTAGAGATGAATCCCAATCCACCATGACATGACTTCGGAAAGGGGAAGATTGACAACCTATTAAAGATGGGATAATGTATGGTTACCATCACCCTGGAAAATATTCCGCGGGAAAACCCAAAACTTAAGAGAACAAAGTAGATTATGAACATAAATAATAGGGTATTCATTCGACTAATGATCGTTCGATTAATCGAATAATTTCTTACGAATAATTATTCGAACAACTTAAAAATGGCCATTTTCGAATAACGAATAATTCGAACAATATTATGTAGAATAATCGAATAAAACGAATAAATGTTCATATATATTTGAATTTATTAAATTGCTTAAAATTTTTCGTAATTCCAAATTTAAATAAGTAATAATGACTTACAAAAATTGTATTGTTTCTGAAATTCGACAAATAACTAAAGACAAAGGGACTTTCGATCACTGTAGATGAGTTTTCCGATAGCTCCTTCTATAAATATATAAATATTACTGCAAGAAGTTACAATTCTAAAAACAAATCTTTCAAAATTTTTTACTTAAGACTTGAACCAATGAAAATAAAAGGTACGGAATAAAATATTTGTTATTTAGCTGGCGAAATATTAGAAGAATCGAAATTAATAATCAAAATTTTAACTTAGATTAAAGTGGAGTTTAATGTGATGGAGAATGTGATTTTGAAACGGTTGTCGAAAGTGGTATTGAGGATGACATTTATAATGATTACATTGAAATAGATGAAGGCCATGATCTTAAAATATATGTACCTATGTACAGTGGTGGCCAGGAATTTAAGACAAAAATTGTTTGCTAAATTCCACGTGATTGTCAATTATTTTTTCAAATATTTCCACAAATGATTAATATTATTAATTATTATTTAGGCTCGAGTTCATTAAATTGATTTCCTTAGAAATACAATTTATTCTATTCAATTTTCATAATTCTAAAGAATACTGGAAATGTTATATTTAGACACACGGCAGAATGGAATGCATTTTCGGGGTTAGCCACCACTACTTCATCAGCACTCTTTTTGTGTCGATGTAAGTGTCGCTTGTAAATATCATCTATTTAACTCACCTGTTTTTACAGAAATAGAATCAAGGACTTATATCAAAGCTTTCTTTTAATCTTATTTCTGTTTCTACTTTGTTTGAGTTAGACGAATATGTATGCATGAGGACTGTTTTAACACACAAGTGTGTTTTATTCAACTGTGTCAATTCATACATATTCACCACGAACACGTAAAATTTTTCTACAACTTGACCAAAAATTTTTTTTTTTAAATAAACATATTTTCTCACATTTATATCATTATATTTTTATTATTATAAAATATTCGGACCAAATTTCTTATTTTTAGTTCCATTAGTTTCGGTCATATCATGTTAT
The DNA here is from genome assembly GCF_958450345.1 of Calliphora vicina. Taxonomy (NCBI): domain Eukaryota; kingdom Metazoa; phylum Arthropoda; class Insecta; order Diptera; family Calliphoridae; genus Calliphora; species Calliphora vicina. The sequence continues at coordinate 54,445,926 of NC_088781.1, read as the reverse complement.
TAATAGCGGATGATCGCTGAGGTGGGTCAACGTATTTCCACATATCTTTGTCCATATATGTTTTACCGTTTTTCCAAACATTTTTCAGAAACTAGAAACATTAATAATAAATTTCATACCCTTAGAGGTCCTTTTATTTTGGCTCTATCGAACTTAAAATTCAGTTGATGAAAAAAATTCAAGTATTTGTCTTAAATTGGTGGCCACCACTGTAAGTAAGTGTTGCAAAATATTTAATAAATCGAATGATAAACACAAATATTGCAAACTAACGTTTTGTTGCAAGAAAAGCAAGGAGTTCGTCTTATACATGATTTTGAACATCGTTGAACATCTTTGTCTAACATGGTAATACACTTTTTGCGTATTTGTAAATACGTCAATCATTAGCCACGTTCACTGACAATGATATCAAACTTTGGACAGATTCCCTTTATTGGGTAATTCCCCAAGAAAGTGGTCTTAAACAAAGATTCGGCAATGTCGATAGAGCTTATAAATAATTTTGAAATAGTGAATAATTAATTTACTAAAGAATTATTTACTCAATTTAAAACCCGAATTAATGAACGACATAAAAAAGTTTGTAATACGTTTATATTGTATTTGAATTCAGGATCATGTCCAACTAGCTCAAATTAAAGCATAGCTCCAAAACGGAAACTAAAGGGTTTGCTAACTAGTCAATTGTTTTGTAGATTGTTCGGGAGTTAATCTGATCACAATATTTCTGTTGAAAGTCTAATGATGGACTTTGTTTTCGAATGTTTTTTAACATTATCAATACTTGAATTTTTAACTTTAACGTAAATTTTTGTTTTCTTAACAATAAAATATTAAAAAACCGATATAAAACTTCATTCTTTACTTTTTAAAAAAAATTTATATTATTCGAATAATTCGATTAATTTTAAACGTGTGATCGAATTATTCGAACAAGTTAAAATCTCTTATTCGAATTATTCGTTTTATTCGAACAAGAGAAAAATCGAATAATTTGAATACCCTAATAAATAAGCAACACTCAGCAGACTATTTAGTGTGTTAATTGAACATACACAAAATCTGTAGGGTTTGTGGGGAAGTTGATGAACCGCTGGGACATTATCTAAGGCAATATCCTTTATTTAGGTTAATTAGAAACGAAAACTTCCATATGGCCACCGCACAGTGGCTCAGAATCGCTTTTCATTGCCCAAAAATCTGTAACTGTTTAACTGATTGATATATTTTTTAGTGTACAGAACTTGAATCGTTTCAGCAGTTGTTGAGGAATTTAAGGTGAAAGTTGCATTTTTGATTTTTATTTAACATCTTACATTCAAATTTATTTTTTTTTATTGATGAAATTTGTTTATTTATTAAAAAACCGTATGTAAATAAGTTAACTATTATTTGGGCTCATGCAATTAAGGTCCGTGGGACATTTTTGAAAAATTTTTTATTTTGAAACATTTGTACAATATGAATTTATTCAAAATATTTGCCATTGTTAGCCATAAACTTTTCCCATCTGTCTGGCAACTTATGAATTCCGAGACAAAAGAACTGCTCATCTTTTGAGGCCAAGAATGAATTAAGCCAATGTCGGATACTATGTTCCAAAGTGAAGCGAATGCCAGGGAGAGCGTTTGCATCGATCGAAACAAATAGTATTTGGACGGGGCAAAGTCTCCACCATAAGGCGGGTTAGGCAAAATATCCAAACCACTTTTTTCTAAATAGTTTTTAACAGGTATTCCCAAAATGTTTCCAAGCGTTGTTATGATGGAATATTACGGCTTCTTGTCTGACCCCATATTCTGCACGTTTTTCGGCCAATGTTCGCTTCAGGCGATCAGTTGCATTCGGTACAGCTGTGATGGTCTGGCTAGATTTCAGCAGGTAATAATAGATATGACCCTTTTGCTCCCACCAAATACAGAGAATGACCTTACCTCCATGGATATTTAGCTCTGGTATTGATTCGCCTGGTTGGCCGGACTTCACATACAAAACCCTTATGAAATTCTAAGACGGTCTGTTATTTCCGTCCGTCTGGCCGTCTATACGTCTGTTAACACACAAATACTCGTTATTGATACGGTTTGTCGGTTATCGGTTCATGATTTCACCTAGCCCCTATGCAATTGAGCCCCCGGAATGCTGTTTGAGCGGTCATAAATATTTTGATTATGCGGCAATCCCGATAAAATTTTGCAGAAATTATTTCTAAGTACTCTGAAATTATATTGTGAAGTATGACGAAAATCGAGCAGCATTGGTCCCTAGACCCTATAGAAGTTCCCCCATCAGAAAGTGTCTTGAACATTCATAATTGTATTATATTAAATATTTTATATGAATCTAAATTTTTGTATCATGTTTTGTGAGAATCGATCCATAATTGACCCTACCATCCATATAACCACTAATCAGAAAAATATTTTATTGTCACATATTGATGGTGCACAGTGATATGAGAAAAAAAAGATGGAAATAAATCTGTAACTTGTAAACCCTTAGTCCGACTTGAAGATACAAATATTTTAATTTGAAATAAAATTTTTATTATTCCATATTTTTTAACAAAATTTTACAGTAATATAGATTTTTCGATTTAAAATGAAAAACTGGACACCAATTTTTAAATTTGTAATCAGGAATCCAGCAATTCCCAAAAAAGTGTTGAAAAATCCAAAAAATGGGATTTTTGGTTTTTAGGCTATAATATCCATACCAGGGGCTGGGTTATCGGAACCCTTTACAAAATAATTAAAAACATATTGGGCCATGTAAAATGGGTTACTATATTTTGATATCGAGTATGCGATTTGAGAATTTTTGCACTAAAGTTGAATTTTACATAAAAAATGGACGTTCTTTGAATGGACCTGGTCCCGTCGGTATTAAAAATTTTAATTTTTTTTTTTAATTTAAAACATTCGATGTAAAGTTAGCTTTTTAAAAAGTACAAATTCTATATATATTCTTTTAGAAATTTTTTAGATAACTTAAAAAGAATAATAGCACCTTTTTCCCAAAAAAATAGCGAAAAATCGCCTTTTTAAAATTTTTAAAATTCAAATGCATGTAACTTTGAACTTAGTCATGATTTTTAAACAAGTCTTTCTATATTTCATACATAAATTTATTGTTAGTCCAACAAAAGAAAAATGGAGAATCTCGGGAAATATTTGGATCCGCTGTTATCAAAAAACTTTAGTAGGGTGGGTAAAAATTATGAAAATTTAATTTTCAAATGCGAATATCTCCTTAGTTATAAGAGATAATTGATAGCTACGAGGTTTTTTGTAGTGCTCGACGAGGAGATTCTATATATGTGATCGTTTTGAAATCGGAACACATCCGAAGAAATAGGATCGTTTTAAAAATTGAACATACCCGAGGTGTCCTACTTTGGGGAACCCTGGCCGCACCCGCGGTGGGCTCATGCGGTCAAAATTCAAAACTTAAACTCCACTACACTTCGTCTGTGTGCAGGTCAAATTTCATTCAAAGAAGTTACAGATTTATATCCCTCTTTTATTTTTCTTATACCACTGAGTGGTGGGTAAAAAAGCTTCGGTACAGAGGAATATAACACTCTTACTAGACTTTATTGAAAGTTTAATGCGTCTACTCTTTAGATTACTTAGGCACAATAAAGTGACACTTTAAACCGGACTCAATGTTAAGATGAGTGCAATTTGTATTCTTCTTAGATGTAGGGTGTTTACGATTCGTCTAAGATATAATATATCATTCTAAATGGTTTGGTTGTCTATTTAACGGCGAACAGAAAACACAGTGGTACAGATTGTAAAATTAATAAACATAAACATAGACTTAGACTTAGAAGGCCACAATATATATTTCAGTCACAGTAGAGAATTAAAATAAAAATTGTAATGGCTAGTTGCACCATGTTGAAAAAATGTTTATAAAAAAAACAAGAAATGTTTAAAATTTTATTTCGACTAACATTTTCTCGACATTAAGGAAATGGCAGAAAGTTCTTTTATTAAACAATTTCACCAACAATTTCGTTTTTGCCCTGCTTTGTTACAAATTTAACCACTGTTTGCCGTTGAGTTTTCTTTTTACACATTGTTCAATTTTATTTTCATCTCTGTGAGCTGCTTTAAATTTTCTACTACAACAAACAGTGGGTGGTTTATTGTTGCTATAGTTTTTTTTCTCTTTGTATGTTAAAAATTATTAAATAAAAAATTCATTGTTCTTTAACTATGTTTATTTATTTTTTCCTACTAAAAGTCCAAGCAGTGACTTATGCTAATATTTGCTGAAGCTGCAAAAAAAAAAGTTTTTGTGAAAAATTCCGGAAAAAAAGTTAAAAATAAAGCAATTCCACGTTTTTGTTGCTGGCGGTCATTTAACGTATTTAACATTTCAACGAAAATAGTTTTTTTTTTATTTAGTGATTGGACAGGAAATCAAAGGTAAGCAGTTTAATGCAGATAAATATTTAATTAATAAGTTTATAATAAATATGGAATTAAATAATGTATGGTTTCATTTAGGGTACTCATTTCTCTATAGTATATCCATCGGAATATATTTAATTGGAATAAATCAGTCAGTTTTTTCATTAGGTTATTGGAATGAAAAGAAAAATTTGGATAAAAAAAAAATAATTTTTGAAACTTTTTCAGCTGATTTTGATAAATGTTTTTCATGACCAAACCAAATTTAAAGTTCTCGTGAATTTACTGATCCATTTACAGAAAGTGCCACAGGCTCGAGAATTTTCTTCGATGAACTGGACCATTTATTGTCTCTTAGATTACCCGATACCTACACGGTTTCCAGGCATAGGTCTATGCCATCGATACAGCCGCGAGAAGAATCCGGGAACTGAATCTCGAAAATTGTACTTGGACAGCCTTGCATTAATTAAGGCTCTTAACTCTAATGTTATTTGGTAGAAATATTTTCTCAATTGTATTCAATCACTGGCACAACTGACACGACATCACGTCCATTTGATATGGGTTCGAGGACATGAGAAGATATGAAATATCTGATGAATGGGCAACCAAAGGGTCGTTCCTAGACATAACTCTTGCGCAAAGGGATATTCACACTCCCTTGACACCGTATCGAAATTTATAGATGAATGGGATTTGAGTGAGATGGAACTCAGATGGTCGAATATCTTTAATTACAGAACATTCAGGATGCTCTGGCCTACTCTTGGTATAACACCATATATATCTTGGTAGCGTTCTTTTTCATGATCTGAACTGTCTCAGAGATGTGTCACTAGTAAATATGATCAGTTTTATTAGAAGTACCGGTTGATACTTTAAATAATTCTTAACCTATGGAGACAGATATCTTAAGATTCATTCATGGTCTTCTCGACAAAAATTGGAACAAACACGGAAGCTGCCGAACGTTCTGCATGCCCAGTTGAGGGCTCTACACTCAAAATAGTTGAACAAAATCAGGATATGGTGTTGGCCTATCGGAGATTGAAAATGCGAGGAAGCCATAGGCATCTCACATGGCTCAGTGGTTTCAATTTGGAATGAACAGTTGGGTATGGATATCGGGTGCACAAAAGTATGCACATATAAGCAGTTTCCATCGAAAAATCCATGAATTAGGCTACAAATTACTCTCTCTTCCGCCCTATTCTCCGGGTTTAACACCGAGTGACTATTTCTTGTTACACTTAAACCTTTTTTCGAAATTTCAAATTTTCAAAACTTACACTGAGTCACTTATTTTTTATTTTGTATTTGTGGTATATTTCTTTCCATTTTTTTTTTGCAATTCACATGTGTCATGTTGCAAATCGTATAATGACAATTTAATTTGACCTTCAGATCAATTTGATCAAAATTAGCAATTCAATTAATTTAAACTTGTGCGATTGTACAATTCTACTAAAAACCTACATATGTACAAATACAGATGTGATAGACAGTCCATCAAAGTGAATAGACTTTTTGTAATTTGTCATGACAGACCTATTTAAATCAAAAATAGAATTATTCTTTAGAATTGAAAGTCATTGCAAATTTTTTCGTATTAAAATCCAAGTCATAAAAACAAAATTAAAATAAACATTCATTTAAATTTATAGCAAAGAAATTAAATCAAATTTTATGTTTTATGTCCAACATAAACATTTAATTGCAAATATTTTGTTTAAACTTTTTTTTATGAGGAAATGTAATTGATTTAACCTTTTATACATTGTAACATTTCCTCCATCATTTTCCTGCTACCGATCGATCCCCTTCAATCATTTTTTTACTAGAAAATCATGTTTAGTTTTTATAACGCTCCCTGCCCAGCAGTTAAGCAAGTAGTCAATGTATCCCTTAAAGACAGTAATTGCCACTAATGTCTTATAACTTGGCTGACTCCAATTTATATCTTTTGGGTCATTTGATAAGCTGTACTCTTTGTAGTGCAGATAGAACACAATTGGTTACTTTATACATCCCAGGTAATCTAGCGTGAATACAATTTTCGCTTAAGTGTTTTCTGAGTAATTCGTACAAACTGGTTTTATACAAATTGTGTATACTGCTATCTAATGTGACATAGCGTGAAGTCAATAGTCACATTAGTGTCTCTTAGTAACCTATAGTGTAACCACTTTAAACGTTTATTTTGTACTGCACTTTAGAAGTATGTAGTTATTTTATCCACCAGAATTAATCGATTGGAGAGTTGTCGGAGGAAGGTTTGTTTACAAGCTATCGTTTTAAACCGTGTTAAAATAACTAGTCACGTAGCTAGTTATGTAACTGGTTATCACCCTAAATTGATGGGTAAAATCACTAGTTGGGGACTGTTTCCTAGAACTGCTGGGTGCTAACTGTCACTGATTTCTGTGTAAGAGTGTGTATCTATCTGATTTGTGATAAAAAAATGTTTTAAAAATGATAAAGACAATAAAAAACACTAAAATTGATTGAATGATAATCGATTTTGCAACAATATTTATCGTTGGTGTGTTTTTATTATATCGTAGCAATTAGATATTTTTGTATACATACCGATATACTAACACTTTGACATTTTGATTTGTGTATGTGTGTTTATATATGTAAATTAGGATGGCCCTTTTTTGCATTTTTTCGATGTTCACTAATATTTTTCTCCGTCATCTAGAAACCAAATGCTGAAAATTTAAGCAAAACAAAAAAAATTTTGGCCAAACATGTGATTTTTCTCATCCATGTAACTTATTACCTATTGTTCTTAGCAAAATGTGTTCCAAATAGTTTAGATAGCTATTTCTTCAATCTTTGGAAAAAAAATATTTAAAAAAAAATAAAAAAATTTTAATATTTTTTTCCCGAAATCAAAAACTTTTTTAACTTTTTTTTCAAAATGGGCTTTTTTTTCTTAAAATAAAGCTTAGATATTTTCCTTGAAGACCTATTTGGTCGCTTAGTGGGATGCGAGTTTGATATCTATCAAAAAAAATGTTTTGTAACTCAAAACATGTAATATTTGACTTTTTTTTGCAAAATCAAAAACTTTGTTGTTCAAAATCGATCCTTTTTTTAATTTTTTTTTGCTCAAAACAAAGCTTGGATATTTTCCTTTCAGATCTATTTGGTGGCTTAGTGGGATGCGAGTGGGATATCTTTCAAAATAAATGTTTTGTAACTCAAAACATGCAATTTTTCAAAATCGAACTTTTTTTCCAAAATGGGCCCTTTTTTCAAAATTTTTTTTTTGCTCAAAAGAAAGCTTGGATCTAGTCCTTTAAGATCTATTTGGTCGCTTAGTGGGATGCAAATATAATGCAAATAAATGTTTAGTAACTCAAGATAAAAATTTTTTTTTTGCTCAAAGGAAAGCTTAGGTCTATTCCTTTAAGAGCTTTTTGGTCTCGTAGTGGAACACATTTTGCTAAGAACAATAGGTAATAAGTTACATGGATGAGAAAAATCACATGTTTGGCCAAAATGTCAAATTTTGACCCCCTCTAACTCAGAGAGTTCTGGACCGATCTTGTTGAAAATTGTGTCTGAATTACTATCCAATAGGTCTAACCTTGGTGTAAATTTCATCCCAATCGTGAAATCCCCCATATGTATATAAGTTGAAATTAATTTTCTGAAGACCCCAGATATTCTCGGGATCAAAATCTTCCATAATTCTGTCAGACATGCTTTCGAGAAGTTTCCTGTTTAAAATCAGCAAAATCGGTCCACAAATGGCTGAGATATGAGGAAAGAACCAGGACAACCTCGATTTTTTACCTATATCTGGATTACTAAGTCATTAATATAGACAATATGGATATCTAATGATAGATATTTCAAAGACCTTTGCAACAACGTATATAAGACAATAGTAAGTTGGACCTAAAATATTTTTTAACACGAATTTAAAAAAAAAAAAAATTTTTAAATTTAAAAAAAAAAATTTAATTTAAAAAAAAAATTAAAATAATTCGAAAAAAAAATTTATACAAAAAAAAAACTTCTTTGGAAAAAAAAAGAAATTTTTTTTATCTAAAAATACTTAAAATTTGTATTTTGAAGTATAATTTGGTGAAGGGTATATAAGATTCGGCATAGCTGTTAAAAATTTACATAAATGCAATAATCTCCGTACAGTTAACTATTTTAAGGCAAGGAATCCCAATATTAAACTTAATTGCATTTAATATGTGGTAGGTCCTCCTTGCTGAGCAATTGCTTCATTTTAATGGCTGTGCATGGAATGGACCAGTTTTGTTGTTGTCCAAAAATAAGCAAATTTTAATGGATACAAAGAAAATTATTATAAACTTGCAAAATGAAGGAAAAAATCTAACCGAATTCAAGGATATTGTAAAAAGACCACGCTCTTCCATTCAGTACGTTATTCAACAGTTCAAAAAAACCGGAACAATGGCAAATAAACAAAGAACTTACCATCCAAGAAAAATAGACCACCACTTAGAGAGAAGAATTGTACGATTTGTAGAAGGTAATCCAAAAATTGACGCATGTGTAATTGCGGAAAACTTGAAAACTAGTGATGAATTAACGGTAAACCTCCAAACTGTAAGAAACGCTCTTAAACTAAATTGATACAAGCCGTAAGAAGCCCCTTGTTCGAAAAGTGAACATGAAAAAGAGATTGGATTACGCTATCGAGCATATTGATAAAGATTTTTTATTTTGGGATCGAGTTATTTTTAGCTATGAAAGTAAATTGAATGTCTTTGGTTCTGATAGAAGAGAAATGTTATAGAAAAAGCGAAATACTAAAATGAATCCGAAGCATTTGTCGCTAACCGTAAAGCATGGAGGAGGTAACGTTATTGTTTGTTGAAAACACGATGGATAAATATGCATACCTTAATATATTAAAAGAAAACTTAAAACAAAGTTCTGAAAAATTAGGCTTGGGACGTTTGTATTGCTTTCAACATGACAACTATCTCAAACACACCTCTAGATTAGTAAATGTCTTATTTATAATGTTCCTAAGCACTTAAATCGCTCAGCTCAGTCACCTGATCTCAACCCGATTGAGCATATATGGGATCACTTGAAAAGAAAGATTCGGCAGCACAATATAACGAGTAAAGATCAGCTAAAAGTCGTTATAATGGAAGAGTGGTATAAAATAGATTCCCTGACAACAACAAAGCTGATCCATTCCATGCAAAGCCATTAAAATGCTGTAATTGCTCAGAAAGGAGGACCTACCACATATTAAATTCAATTAAGATTAATATTGGGATTCCTTGCCTTAAAATGATACTTTTCGTACAATTATTGAATTTATGTAAATTTTTATGTTTTTATTGAAAATGTTTGTAGTTTTTTTATGTTGATTTCTAGTTTATAAGATTTTTTATAAAATGAATTAAAAAAAGGTTTAAATATGTATTGAAAGGTGACCATAAATTGCTAGTTTATATTATGAGTATGTCTGTACGGAGACTTAATTGATTCAGTGTAATTAATTTTGAACAGTACGTGAAAAAATATTTAAAATAAGAAAAGATCTGAAGGTTCATCGTCACACTGTTTATAGAACCATTAAACAGTATAAGAAAGACTTGAGCATTGAAAGAAAATCTGAATCAGAAAGAAAAAAAGAAGTCGAACAACTCTTTCGAATAGCACCGAACACATCCATCAGAAAAGCAAAAGAACGAGCGAACAAATTTAAGTAAAATTTTATAAAAAAAAAAAACACCTGTTGTGTGATGGATGAAGATTCTCATGTACTGGCAGACTTTTCTCCAACTTCCGGGTCAAGATTTTTATATGGGTGATGGAGGAATGTTTAAGAACAATGCCGGACATAAAAAAAAAACAAAATTACCCAAGAAGTTTCTTGTGTGGAAAGCTATTTGCAGTTGTGGCAAAAGAAGCCATTTGTGACATCAGACGCGATAAACACAGAAATATATATTAAGAAAATAATATGTTATTTTCAGAAACTCGAAAATAGTGGCCACCCTATTATTCATATACATATTGCATATTGAAACAATTAGATATTTTTGTATTCTCTAACACTTTGACATTATGGTTTATGTATGGATAAGTGTTTATATAAATACTAACATTTTTATGTATGAGTGGATACGGTAGGGTGCATGTTTTATTTCCATTATATCAAATTATAGCTGGTGCTTGTAGTCAATCAAACACTTGTTTAAAATTATATTGCATCACATATACTCTCTTTGCTTTGCAGAGCTGTGCGTAATATAATTCCCCTTTTTGTAGGTAAGGATATAATAACGAAAAATTAGATGCGAGACGAAAATAATTGGAAAATAAATAACTTTTGATTGAGAGCACCAGCGAGTAGACACCGAATAATCTCACTGTTGAGGGCTATTTTACTCTCCTGCCTGTGAATACCCAAAGGCCATAGAAAAAACCATATATAAAAAATGTTTCTTTAATTTATTTATCCCATTATTAACAACATTTTATCAGGAATTAAACAAACAAATTAGATTACAATTATAATTTTCAATCGGTTCATTTTTATAAAATAAATTATTATTTTTTTTTAATATGTAGACTAAAATTATTATAATTTTTTTTGTATATTTTAATATTAAGAACATTTTTTTTATTACTTCCTTTATCCATGTGATGAACAGAGCTCTCTTCAATTCAGGATCAGGATTTTATCAGTTGAAGAGTTAGAAACAACATTTTTGTCTTTAAAAAGACAGATTTTATCATTCAAAAAATAGTTAGTTTAATAACAATTCGAAATAATTCAGCCTTCTATTCGATTCTCAGTGTTTAGTGTTGCAGAATTCCATTACTAAACATTTGGTAATAACAGCCATGGAATGATGAAAATAAAATCTAATGATTTGGAACTTCCTACAATCTCCAAAATATTTTTAATACTAACCAACAAAATTTGTTTCCGTTACTTTTCGAAAATATTACAATTGAATGAAAGTACAATAATACAAATTCCTTCCGAACTCTGTCACCCAGAACAAAAATTTATTTTCTGATATCGTTCACTTTTTAAAATATTATTTCCTGATGGATTTTCCAAATTTTCCTAATACACTAAAAATTTTATTTTTATTTTTCGAACTGATATTCTACATTTTTTAAATTTTAAAATTTTTTTTTTTTTTTAAATATATTTTTTCGATTTTGTCCCATTGTAAATGTAGTAGACCCATTGCAAAGGTCTTGGAAATATTTATCATTAGATATCCATATTATCTATATTAATGACTTAGTAATCCAGATATAGATCAAAAATAGGTAAAAAATCTAGGTTGTCCTGGTTTTTTCCTCATATCTCAGCCATTTGTGTACCGATTTTGCTGATTTTAAATAGGAAAATTCTCGAAAGCATATCTGACAGAATTATTGAAGATTTGTATCCCGAAGATATCTGTGGTCTTCAGAAAATTGATTTGAACAGACAGACGGACATGGCTTAAATGACTCCGCTATCTATAAGGATCCAGAATATATGTATATGCTTTATAGGGTCGGAAAATTATATTGTTGAACTTACAAACAGAATGACAAACTTATATATACTCTTCTCACGAAGATGAAGGGTATAAAAATTTATGAAAAATAGGTTAAGAAAATTCAAACATTTTTAGGCCGATTTCTTCGATTTTAAATAGCAACCGAAACAGAACTATACCCCATGTATATGGGGCATTTCACGTCAAGTGAACCAACTTTTGAAATCGATGTCTTCCGATCGCGATGAAATTTGCACCATTGTTAGTTCTATTGGATAGTAATTCGGACACCATTTTTCAACAAGATCGGTCAAGAACTCTCTGAGTTATAGGAGGTCAAAATTTGACATTTTGGCCAAACAGGTGTTTTTTTTTATCCATATAACTTATTACCTATTGTTCTTAGCAAAATGTGTCCCAAATAGTTTAGATAGCTATTTATGCAATCTTTCGAAAAAAAAAATTAAACAAATTTAATAAAATATTTTTGATTTTTTTTTTTAAATCAAAAATATTTTTGACTTTTTTTTTCAAAATGGGCCCTTTTTTTATTTTTTAAGAAAGCTTAGGTCTTTTCCTAAGCGACCTATATGGTCGCTTAGTGGGATGCGAGTGGGATATCTATCAAAAAAAATATTTTGTAACTCAAGATTTAAAATTTTTGATTTTTTTTGCAAAATCAAAAACTTTGTTGACTTTTTTTAAAAAAATGGACCCATTTTTTAATTTTTTTTTTGCTCAGAAGAAAGCTTATGTGTTTTCCTTTAACACCCTTTTTGTCGCTTAGTGGGATGCGAGTGCGATATCTATAAAAAAATGTTTTGTAACTCAAGACATACAACTTTTTACTTTTTTTTGAAAAATCAAAAACCTTTTTGACTTTTTTTTTCCAAAATGGACTCTTTTTTTATTAATTTTTTTTTCTCAAAAGAAAGCTTAGGTCTTTTCCTTTAAAACCTTTTTGGTCGCTGAGTGGGATGCGAGTGGGATATCTATCAAAATAAATGTTTTGTAACTCAAGACAAAGGTTTTTAAATTTGCACTATTTTAATTTTTTTCATATTTGTGTGTAAACCTTAAAAATTAAACTTACGCAGAGAAACTAGACACATTAGCCTTTCCGATGGTATGTAACATACCCAACTAAAATTTCATAGCCTCGATACTGTAATACCCATAATATGTTAACCTCAGGAATAAAAATCACTTTTTTTCTATGGAAATGTTGAATAATTTATTTGTAATAATAATTAATTTAATATATAATAATAATAATAATAATCGAATAAACCGCAGCATCGAATCTGCTCTTTAGTGTTTTCAATGTTTCCTCATGATCCTCTTTGCTACTAAAAACTATTTTAGTTTCTTTACAATAATTCTTTGTCCAATGGAATAAAGCAGTCGCATCTAAGATGCGATCTTGATGAGAGCACTGGAGGCTATATATTCGCTGCATTTCTTTTGAGGTTTGCTCCAATACCATCACATGCACCTTTACCATGAGCAGTAGGATGAAAATGCCACTCAGCTGGCATTCCAAAATCTTTTTCATGAGCTGTAAGATTTGCGAAGCTACTTTTGTTTTTATAATGTTGACGAGCTCCGTCCGAAAAGTAGTATACCTTTTCTACTGTAAATTTTGATTTTAGATAATTTAGTATTATCTTCTGGTACTCATAAACTGCAACGGTGTCATGTTTTAAATCGTCGGATATGATTGCCATACTTTTGTGTTCCAGGTTTTCTTCTTTCATGTAGTAAATAACTACTGTGAATATAGTTGCTTGGTCGTTATTGAAGTGGAATGCTTGTATGGAATCCTGAAGAACATATTTATAGTTCTCTGCGAAATCAAATGAAATAATGAATTCACCAGACTTCAAATGTGTTTTCAAGTCCTTGAAGAATGACCACTGCTCTTTGACTAAAAAGTCATGGGTTCTCAAATTTAGCAATCCTCTACACAGTTCTTCCACAAAATCATCCACATTTAAAATTATGGTTTTCAGTGTGCATCTTTCAGTCTGAAGCCAAGATTCAAATTTTAACTCCTCAATACATTCTCGATCAAAAGAGTTGATTAAATTTTCTTTGATGGATGTGGTTTCCGGGCAATTCGAACATTCACCTAAGTGGCAAGAAGTTGTTGTAGCATTAGGGCACATAGTCAATTTAAGGCAATCGCGGTAATGGTGTAAATCTTCTGATGAATCATCTTTTAAGTAATTTAAGTTGATTTCCTTCAACATCAATTTAACATTTTCATGGTAAATACAAACACATACTGTGTGAGTTCCGCTGCTTCCTGCCAAAACGCAATGTTTTGGCCTCAGTTGTGTAAATTTTGTGAATCCAATTTTGACATCCTCGTATTCAGATTGAAATGTTGCGAATAATTCATTCAGGTTACAGAGAACCATTCTCTTCTGCATTTGAACTTTCTTGACATCGATTCGTACAGACATCCAGTCTTTCATGCCTGGCATCAGGCGACTCATAACATCTCGCTGATAAAACTGAGTTATTAGAGATTTAGTATCGCACTCCAAAGTTTTTCCCTTCTTTTTGTTTGGGAGTGTGAGAATCCCATGCTCAGCAACCAATTGTTTAGCAATTCTTGCTTTTCGTTGAGACGTTCCAAACTCAGTCATTGTTTTTGCAGAACTCCATGTTCTTGGAGCAAGCGTGAGAAGTTGAATTCTTTCAGCTTCACTCTGTGACGTTTTGTATTTCTCTTTTATTTGTTCAAGAACTTCTACTGCATCCTTATGGTATTGGCTTCGACACTCATTCGTTGAATTTGAAAAGTTAGAATAACCATCATCATCAACAGTTCTGTCTTCATTCTCGGAATTACTTTTGTCTTCATCTGGAATAACTTCAACGCAAGGCTCATTACTATTCAAATTCGGTAATTCGTTCAACTTTCCGAGCTCTTTCCTGCATGATCCACAAATTTTCAATCGTTTTGACAGCGTAGGGAATTTTTTTTAATAAGCCGTCGGAAATATTTCGCATATCTGATGATCTGTGCTTCATTTTGTTAAAGGGATTAAAACAAAAAGACGAATAAATTTCATTTTCAACCTTAGCCTTTTTAGAAGTCGTAGACATTTTGAATTTTGTAAGTATTTATGTAAATAACACACGTCTTAACTTTAACGCTGTTTCTAAAAAACTGATTTCCGTATGTCTTCAGAATGACAATAAATAGTTTTTTAAGATCATATAGGTAGTACGTTTTAATGAATGAGTCTAAAAGCTTTTATTAGGGTCAAGAAGTTTAACCAAATGTTACAAATAATAATAAAAATAAACCACCATATAAATAACCTACCTGTCAACTTCTACCTCTCCACCCACTTCTTAAAGTCAAATGTCATAAAATAATAAATAAACTGGTACTTCGGTGAAGGCCCATAAAATATTTCCACTTGATTCCAAAAATTTGTTTCTGGGGCACCTGATATTTTAACAATGAAAATCACATGCGCTGAAAACTACCTCTAGGATTGACTAAAAAAGCCGCAAGATACAAAACTCAGACAAATTTTGGGGGTGGAAAATTAATAGCGGTCGGCCTCATATTGCACCCCTCCAGTGGCTATTATCGGTCAGTTGTTGTGGTTTTTATTTTTAAGGTTTTAGAAACACTTACACACAAATATGAAAAAAAATCAATTTAAAAACATTTGTCTTGAGTTACAAAACATTTTTTTTATAGATATCCCACTCGCATCCCACTAAGCGACAAAAAGGGTGTTAAAGGAAAACACATAAGCTTTCTTCTGACCAAAAAAAAAAATTAAAAAATGGGTCCATTTTTTTAAAAAAAGTCAACAAAGTTTTTGATTTTGCAAAAAAATTCAAAAATTTTAAATCTTGAGTTACAAAATATTTTTTTTGATAGATATCCCACTCGCATCCCACTAAGCGACCATATAGGTCGCTTAGGAAAAGACCTAAGCTTTCTTAAAAAAAATAAAAAGGTCCCATTTTGAAAAAAAAGTCAAAAATATTTTTGATTTAAAAAAAAAAAATCAAAAATATTTTATTAAATTTTTTTAATTTTTTTTTTCGAAAGATTGCATAAATAGCTATCTAAACTATTTGGGACACATTTTGCTAAGAACAATAGGTAATAAGTTATATGGATAAAAAAAACACCTGTTTGGCCAAAATGTCAAATTTTGACCTCCTATAGAGTTCTTGACCGATCTTGTTGAAAAATGGTGTCCGAATTACTATCCAATTGAACTAACATTGGTGCAAATTTCATCGCGATCGGAAGACATCGATTTCAAAAGTTGGTTCACTTGACTTGAAATGCCCCATATGTATTAATAATGTTTGTAAGTTATTTGGGGGCTTCGGAAAGTTGATTTCAAATCAGACGGTCGGTCATGGCAATATCAACTATGCTATTTATCAATATCTCGTTACCTTAATATAAAAATTAATAAATTAAAAAAAAATAAAAAAAAAAATGTGTAGAAAAATTAAATAAAAAAATTGAAAAACAATTAAAAAAAAAAAAATTAAAAATTTTGTTAACCTAAAAATATTTAAAATAAGGCTACAGTTTCTTTACCAAAAAGATTTTTTTGTAATACATTTTTTAATTAATAAATTTAAAAACATTAAAAAAAAAATTTGGAAAAAAATTTTCTTTAAAAAATTTTGAAAAAAAATTAAAAATTTTGTTTACCTAAAAATATTTAAAATTAAAGTATAATTTGGTGAAGGGTATATAAGACTCGGCGTAGCCCAATATTGCTTTCTTACTTTTTTGTTATCAAATTGTTTTTGTTTCAAATAAAATTGAATTCAAATGTGAAATTCAAACTTGTTTAGGCTTGAGAAGTCTTAGAAAATTTCGTTTGAAATGAAAATAACAAGATACTTAAAAAATTTAACGCATTTATTAACAATTAAACGTTAAACGTTTTACATTTGAGAATGAATTTGATTTTAAACAATTTTCAATTTGTTATTAAATCTGAATGTAAAGCATAAGATAAAAATAAGATTCAATACATTCATCATGTAATGATTTAATATAATTAAACTACTCTTTAGTTTCTTAAATTTTCTTTATCTTACATCTTCAAATATTTTTTAATACAAGTTTCCTTTCAACTTTAAAACCAATACCACCCACTCATTTCTAATACAAAATCCGTATTAATACTAAAAAAAAATCTTCCCAGACAATTTATTTCATGCAAATCATTGAATTCAATTAATTTCTTTCTATTTGAATTTCAATTTTCTTTTTGCTTGCAACCCACTTCCTTTTAAAATCCTTTTACTTTCTCTTACGGTTCACTTCAATTAAAAACGATTGCAGTTTCTGTTTGTGCTAAAAAAAAGTCCAGTGTTTTTTGTTTTAACTAAATATTTATAAAACTGGGTAAGAGTATGCGTTTCTGTTTGAGTTGGATTTGTGTATGAGATTATCCTTTTGGTGCTAGTGATCTAGATTTAAACATTAAATAATACATGAGCTATATATGTACATAAGGTGCCCATCGAAAGTATAAGGTTTCTCAATAAGTCTGTTATATGTTTTCTAAACTTTTTGTCTTTATATTCATCAGAAATGTAATAAAACACATTTCGGTCATTGCGACAACTTTTTCGCGATGAGGTCATAATGTTAAAATCAATTTATTTATGTATATGATTACGAAATGGGCGCAGGAATTTACTTATGACAGCTAATATTGAAAAATGAAGCGAGATCCAAAACTACACTAATGGGGTCTAGGCACAAACATTTGTTTCTTTATTTGTTGATCATTTATCGTTTTTTAAATGCGAATTCAAAATTTAAATTTTCAGCTCTTCAACCGAAATTAACTGATATTAGGTGTGTTTGCGTACTTTCCAGTAAAAAATATCCAGTAACTTCTCAATCTGAAAAATAACCAAAAAAGTACGCGAACAACAACTTGTAAAAATAAGTTGTATTTTACTATTAATCAATTAAAAACGTTTGCAAAACTTGTAAAAAAAATTCACATTTTCATTGATTAACTGCAATTTAGTTTATTTTTTAATGAATCTCAAATCTGTAATTTTGACGCCTTCATACCCAATTCCATTTTATCATATTAGCTCGTATAGCTTGTATAGAGATTGAAACAAATTTTTAAGCTGTCGACTTATGGCGCAGTCTTTTATATAATTCCGAATCACAAAATATGTGACCTTATCGTTTTGATGGGCACCTTATAAGAGTTAGTATTTATATAATGTGGGAGTGTTTGTTTGCGAATTCCATTTGGATTTTAAAGAAATCTGTTTTGTTCTTTCACGCACTATTTAATGGTAAACATTTTTTAAGAGTATTTGTGTACAGATTCATACATATAAATACATTATGTATTTATACAAAACATATGTACAGTACATATAAACCTTATTTACACGTACATAAAGACTTTGTTGTAAAAGAAAAAAAATCAGCTACATTTTTCTCTATGTAGCTTTATTAATATGTGAAGGTACATACAAATATATACAATCTCATAATGCTGGCTGTATTTATTTAATGAACATTTTTGTTGATGTTTGATTGAAATATGTTTTTGTGGTTCTTTGTAAAAAAAAACAGTGGCAGTGATGGGCAAGTGAGTTATTAACAAAGTTTTATAAATATAAAAGATGAAACAACTAATTAATTTTTGTATGTAAGAATATTTACTAAAAGAGGATCGACCAATATAATTCCAGCATAGTGTTTATAAAAAACCGACTTTTTAAAAAACCGGTTTGTCGGTTAACCGAAAATTGGCCTTTTTTAAAAAACCGGTTTTTCGGTTAACCGACATTGAAAAAACCGGTTAAACCGGTTAACCGTCATATATGTGTAAAAATTATAAAATGTCCAATAAAGTATATAAAGCTTTAAAATTTGTAGTTTTTAGTAGTCAGGAATGGTTAATATTATAAAACTATAAATATACAAAAGTGCTAAGTGCAATTTATTTTGTAAAAATTTCAAAATTATTATCTCAGTCAAATGGAATTGAGTACAATTATGTTACTAAATATATAATACTTGTTTTAATTATTGGTTTATTCATTAAATTTCAACCAAAAAATGTAAATCAATTTTTTAATTAAATATTTGATAATTTTGAAATTTATTATCACCTCTACTTTCTGATATGAAACAGAAAATGTTACAAGTCCCAAAAAAGGACCTATAAGATGCAAACGCACTTCTTCTTAGCTGTAATAATTTGTCATTATAAATCATACCAAATAATTAATAAAACTCCATTATCAGATTTCAAATCCAATTAAATTATGTCTCTCCTGAAATATTTCTGAAAAGCTAACGAAATGATTAATAAATTTAAATTTTAAGAACAAAACACACTAATGAAGTCAAATTTATTGAAAGAATTTATTTACATCGAATTCAATTTAACATTTGGTAAAATCATCACTAAGTTTTTAATGAATCATTAGTAAGTTTTAGCCTAAACTTATAGAAATTTAATTTAAATTTTTAATAGTTCCACTATTATTTATTATTTATTCTGAAATAGTTTTTAAGTAAACTCATCGTGTTCTCTTATTTAGATTCATTGTAATTCTTAAAAATATTAATCTAAAGAGGTTTGTATTATAAATCAGCAGTTTAGGTTTCAAATCAGACCAATAATGTGTATACAATGAATATTAAAAATGCACAAAAAAATGAGATTTATTAATTTTAGTCCCAAATTTTAAAAACCGGTTAACCGATTGATAAAAACCGGATAAACCGGTTAACCGAAAATCAACATTTTAAATTATCCGGTTCGCAAAAAACCGAGATTTCGAAGAAAAACCGGTATTTCGGTTAACCGGTTTATAAACACTATTCCAGCATAAGCAAATTACCCGTCTTTTTAAGCACGCTCTCATCACTGATGGTACACAGCAAACGTATGTCAACAATAATAACAACAAACAAATGAAAACAACAACTACATTAAAGTATTATTTACAAAAACACACACATATATACCATCAAACATACACAAAGGCTTACGAGTGTGAAAATGCCCAGCGAACATTTAGGTTCGAAGTATTGGCCATTGCTGGCTATGAGCTTTTCCCATCTTTCTGGCAACATATGGATTCCGAGCCAAAAGAACTTCTCATGTTTTGAGGCCAAGAATGAATCAAGCGAATTTCGGATATTCCGTTCCAAAGTGAAGAGTGACCCAGAGAGAGCGTAATGCATCGAAAAAACATATTATATATGAATGGATAGGGGATTTTTTAAAAATTTTTCATGTCAAGTGAACCAACTTTTGAAATCGATGTTTTCCGACCAAGGTTAGTTCTATTGGTTAATAACTCAGACACAATTTTTCAACAAGATCGGTCGAGAAGGTCAAAATTTGACATTTTGGTGTTTTTTCTTATCCATGTATCTTATTACTTATTGTTCTTAGCAAAATGTGTCCCAAATAGTTTAGATAGCTCAAAATCAAAAACTTTTTTGACTTTTTTTTTCTTTCTTTTGAGCAAAAAAATGTTTAAAAAAGGGCCCATATTGGAAAAAAATTTCGATTCTGCATAAAAATTTCAAAAATTGTATTTCTTGAGTTACAAAATATTTATTTTGATAGATATCCCACTCGCATTCTACTAAATGACCAAAATTATCTTAAAGGAATGGACCTAAGCTTTATATTTGAAAAACAAACTCGATTTTGCAAAAAAATGTCAAAAATTGTATGTCTTGAGTTACAAAGTATTTATTTTGATAGATATCCCACTCGCATCCCACTAAGCGACCAAATAGGTATTAAAGGTATAGACCCAAGTTTTTTGAAAAAAAGTCAAAAAAGTTTTTGATTTTGCAAAAAAAAGTCAAAAATTGCATGTTTTGAGTAACAAAACATTTATTTTGATAGATATCGAACTCGAATCCTACTCAGCGACTAAATAGGTATTCAAGGAAAATATCTAAGCTTTATTTTAAGAAAAAAAAGGAAAAAAATATTAAATTTTTTTTTTTTTCGGTAGATTGAAGAAAGAGCTATCTAAGCTATTTGGGACACATTTTGCTAAGAACAATAGGTAATAAGATACATGGATAAGAAAAAACACCTGCTTGGCCAAAATGTCAAATTTTGACCCCTCTAACTCTAAGAGTTCTCGACCGATATTGTTGAAAAATTGTGTTTAAATTACTATTCAATAGAACTAATCTTGGTGCAAATTTCATCCCGATCGGAAGACATCGATTTTAAAAGTTGGTTGGTTCACTTGACGTGAAATCCCCCATATAACTTTTGACAATTAAAAAATTCATAGAATACTATTTTGAAAAAAAATTACAAAAAATGATTTTTATTGAGATACAAATTTTTCAAATAGAAATTCAATTTTTATTTATGAATATTTTTTAATGAAATTTTACATTTGTATATATTTTTCTATTAAAAATGGAAAACTAAAAACAAATTTTGAAATTTGTAACCAGGAATTCCGAAATTCCCAAGAAAGTGTAGAAAAATTCCAAAAATGGGATTTTTAGTTTTTTGGCTATAATATCCATATCAGTGGCGATGTTATCGGAACCCTTTAAAAATTAATGAACAACATTTTTGGCCATCTAAAACCGGTTACTATATTTTGATTTCGCATATGGGCAATTCCATATTATCGTAAGTGACATTTGTACGCATATAGAGTGGAATAGATTTTGCAAAAATAAGAGTATCTGAAAAATAATTTGGTCTTTATGTTCCATTCAGAGGGTACTATATTTTAAAATAATAAAAAGTTCTTTCGAAATATTGTTGTCCAAAATATTGAGCAAAATAAGTACGTGACATAAAACGGAAGTCATTTTGAGGTACATGTAGAAATATGCGAAAATATTCGAATCGTGAGAGGCGTTATGTTTTCTTTTAATTTCTTAAACTAAACGAAATATTTTTCTTTTGCAATCCATCATATTTAAATAAAAAACAATCTTTGGATGATTTTATATTAAATAAAATTTAATATCGTACGTGACACCGTACGTGACTGATTTTTCTCTTATAATAAAACAATATATATTCTATAATTATATGTCTACAAAAACTAAAAAAGTGAATAGAAAATATACATACATTCGGTTTCAATAAACAATTTGATAATAGCAAAAACAACAATCAGAGTCAAATTCATTTCATACTACAAGCTAATTGGGAGCATAGTTTTCGCAGCAATCTTTGTCTAAAACTAGGTAAAAAACATTAAAAAAATTAAATATAATCAGTTTTAACTATTACTTTTGTCTTTAAAATGTTGTAATGTGATCTAACTACTTTCACATTTTATTATTTTCTTCTATTCAAATCATCTTGAAAAAAAGTTTCAAGGGTTTTTGTGTTTTCAGTCATTGTAGCGATATGCGATTTGAGAATTTTTAAACTAATTTTGAATTTTATATAAAAAATAGGCGTTTTTTTGGATACATTTTTTTCATTTAAAATATTTAATGTAAAGTTAGTTTTTCAAAAAGTAAAAGCTCTTAGTACATCTTCTTAGAAATTTTTTAGATAACTTAAAAAGAAAACAAGTAATTTTTTCCCAAAAACTAGCGAAAAATCGCTTTTTTAAAATTTATAAATTCAAATGTATATAACATTGGAGTCAGTCACGATTTTGAAACAATTATTTGTTTGTTTGATAGTCGGGAAATATTTAGACCCGCTGTTATCAAAAAACTGGAGTAGGGTGGGGAAAAATGCTGTAAATTAATTTTTGAAATGCGAAAATATCCTAAGTTATAAGAGATAATTTATAGCTAAGACGAGGTTTTTTGTAGTGCTCGAAGAGGAGGTTCTATATAAATGAATAAATAGTATAGTATTAAATATTAAAATACCCGATGTGTCCTACTTTGGGGATTCCATTTAGAAGTTACAGATTTATTTTCCTCTTTTCTTTTCTATACCACTGTGCTGCGCCCTCTAGCGTGAGTTTTAGGTAAAAATAAATATCCAAAATGGATTCCTCCACCCCAAAAACAGTATGAGACCACAACTTTCGAGGATAATAGAAATAAATAGGCATTGTTTTATCAAAGTTTTAATGATTATTTCTTGTTAGACAGCGTTCCAAAATCACCAACTTCAAATGCGTGTAAAAAAAATCTAGCGCTGAACCAAAAAAAAGCCTTGAGAGTTTTGTTATGGAAAACGTCAACTTTCATTTACTTTTGGTTTCATACCATTCCGATTTGGAAAGTTCGATTTTGTATCACTGTGTAGTCGATCTTCTCAAAATTTAGAAGAATAATTTCGGTTGATTAGAAACCTACTTGTTGGAAATTCCAACATTAAACATTAATTAAAGGATTAAGGTCCGATTTTCAAATAGTGTTTGGAGAAATAATGGACCGATTCTAACCAAATTTAATAAAGAAGAGTGGGACAAATTTCTAAAAATGATCTTCATAATTGCAACCTTTAGTTTGATAGCAAGGCTAACATGGAAGGACGGACATCGCTTAATCGACTGTGATCCTGAGCTGATTGATATACTTTAAGGTGGGTATTCGAAAAATATGGTTGGACATTACCAACATCAGCACATACGCAATATAGTATAGTTTTAAACATTTCATTTACTGTTTATTGGGTTCGATATCAAATTGAGAGTAATTTGAAATCGAACAATTTCTCAAATGTCAACCACTTGAGAATGAAATGATAAATAAAAAATTGGAGTTTATTATCAATTTGAAAACTAATTTTATTCTTAAATTGTTGTCACAACTTGTTCTGAAGTATAAAGTTTGCGAATTATTTGAGATAAATATTTCATATCAAATTGAGAAAATAACATTTTTTGAACTTCAAATAGAATTTAAATGTGAAATCAAGCATCTATTTAGGTTTGAGAGACCTTTGAGAATTACATTAAAATGAATTATTATAATTTATCAAACGTTTGACTTTGTGTTTGCTGGGCTGCTTACATTCTGAAAAAAACGAACAAATAAATCAACAAACTTCTATAAGTTCTACACACATATGTATCTATGTGGGAACGAGCATACACTTGGGGTAGATGAGTACGAGTGAGTACATGAGGTTTGAGTGAGTGCTCACTCAACATAAAAAGTTTGCATTATGATGATGATATCGTACGTACACATCTAGATACCACTTGCATATCCCAGCAGTTCTAGGAGACTGTCTCGAACTATTGATTTTACCTATCCTTTAGGGTGACTACTAGTTACATAACTAGCTACGTGACTAGTTATTTTAACACATGTTGATCAGCTAGTAATTCATCAAATAGTCGTTAAAATAGACAGAATAGAAACCTTTATCCGACAACTCTCCAATAGATCACTTTTGATGAGTAAAATAACTATTTTCTAAAATGCTGTACAAAAAAAACACGTTTAAAGTGACTACACTCTTGGTTACTTGGAGACACTAAAGTATCAATTGAGTTCACGCTAGGTTACATTGGATGTGATTATATTTAAAAATAAAATCAGTTTGTACGAATTATTTACAAAAGAGTGCATTACAAAATAAGCGTTTAAAGTGGCTACACTTTAGATTACTTAGATACACTTAAGTGACAATTGACTTCACACTAGATTACCAGGGATGTATAAAGTAACCTATTGACTTCTCTCTGCACTACAAAGAGCACATAAGTGTCAAATGACCCAAAATATATAAATTGGAGTCAGACAAGTGATCAGACATTAGTGACAATTACTGTCTATAAAGGATACATTGACTACATGCTTAACTGCTGGGTATCTTTATAAATATGTATGAAAATATGCAAACAGCGATGATTACATTACAATATTGAATATTTTTTTTACAATTGTTTGTGTAATTTTATCACTCCTTCTCCATTTTTGTTTTGCAGGGATGTAGGGGTGTTTTGCAGATTAATAGATATTGTGAAATAACTCACCCACAAAAGTATACAGAGACATTTTTATAAATACATGAATAAAGATTGAGTGAGTCTTTTTTTTACATACAAGCTAGAGAAAAATTTCGGTGTCATTAAACACCTGTTTCAAATGAAATAAAAATGCGGCTGGGATTATTCCCATTTACGACCTATATTCGAACTATAACTATATAATTTATAAATCGAAGCTGGAATATTGTTAAGCTGAATTATAATGGCAGGGTATTGAGTACTATGTTGTTTTGTTGAAGTTAAAAATATAGCTGCATACATATTTATTCAGATTTCAGATTTAAACTTTTACTTAAAGGAATTCATTTGTTTTTTCGTGGAAAAAAAGGATTAAGATAATTTGAGTATTCAAAAACAAACAAAATTGAAATCCGATACAAAAAAGTCAAAAGTTAACACTAATATGGATTATTACGGAAACGGTATTTTAGCTGTAATGAACTTTACTTATATTTAGGTAGTATTATAATTATAACGATAATTTTGACTTCAGGAAAAATATTGAAAAAACTTCAGGACGTTAAACTTTTGAGAGATTTATTAAAAAAGAAAATACTAAAATTAACATTAAAATGGAACAAATAATTATAAATGAAAAGTGTTATTTATATTTTTATAAGTATTTTCATTTGTCTCCCTCAAGACATTCTAACTATAGTCTCCTAGCATATGCTAGTCCCAAAATCTTTTATAATTACATTTAAATCCGTCACAGTCGGTTCGATCGGAATAAAAGTGGTAATAAATCTAAATATTTTAAACTACTGGTCCGATTACAAAATTATATACGAACAAGTAGTGCAGGAGATTATTAGAGCTTTGTAGAAAATGGGCAGCTATTAAATGAATTTTCGTTATAATAAAAATGTGATTATTAAAAAAAAAAACTGTTTATTTCACTAAGTTATCTCTTATACTTTAACAGATATTTAAGTTTATTCGCAAATATTGTTTATTTTGTTTTTCGCAAATAGCTTCCAATATTTTATACCCAATAAACTCCAAACTAAGACTTAAAAACTTTTTATTTCCAAAATCTCAATGTGCCTAGTCGTGAATAATAACATTGTGTCAAATTTCGGGTCATTAAATCTTTCCCGAATGAGACCAACGGGAAGTGATAGTAGAACATCAGTAGACCAAAACCCCCCAAGAGTTTTAAAAAGTTAGCTCGTATTTTAAAGATATGCGCCTTTAAAGTTCAGCTTTTTTGAGTAAAAATTGTTCATATATATTTAATTTTTAAAATTTAAAAATCACTCACGAATGTGATGACCGAAATATCTTTAAAATTGCGACCTGTACTCTGAGCACAAGGTTTACATGGACAGCCAGCCAGCCAGCCAGCCAGCCAGCCAGCCAGCCAGCCAGACAGACGGACGGACATCGTTTAATCGATTCAGAAAGTGATTCTAAGTCGATCGGTATACTTTAAGGTGGGTGTTAGACTAATATTTTTGGGCGTTACAAACATCTGCACAAACGCATTATACCCTCCCCACTATGGTGGTGTAGGGTATAAATATCGGTGTCATGAAACACCTGTTTCAAATGAAAGAAAAATGTGGCTGAGTTAATCCCCATTTACGACTTATATTCGAACTACAACTGAAAGGTGCTTAACATTGTATAATTTATAAATCGAAGCTGGAATATTTTTTTAAGCTGAATTAAAATGGCAGAATATTGAGCACTAAGTGAGATGATATACATATTTATTTGGTTTGTTTGTGGGGGATAAAATGTATCTGCATACATATTTATTGGGATTGGAGATTTAAACATTTACTTTAAGGAATTCATTTGTTTTTTTCGTGGAAAAAAAGGATTAAGATAATTTGAGTATTCAAAAACAAGCAAAATTGAAATCCGATTCAAAAAAAAAGTCAAAAGTTAATAATAATATGGATTATTACGGAAACGGTATTTTAGCTGTAATGAATTTTACTACTATTTAGGTAAAAGTATTATAATTATAACGATAATTTTGGCCTCTCTTTAATTGCACTAGTTTACAAGGTTATTGTTCATGATGTGAAACATATATGGGTTTTTTTATTTTTCAGGATACTTCAGGAAAAACTTTTGAGAGATTTATTAAAAAATTAAAATTGAACAAAAAATTAAAAATGGACAGTGTTCAGTGGGCTTGATCGGAATAAAAGTGGTAATAATTCTGTTTATTCTAAACTACTGGTTCGATTGCAAAATGATAAACGTACAAATAGTAAATGAGGTTATAAGATTTCATAACAAGACAAGTTGAAATACAGGGTGTCGAAGATGACCAACATTAGTTTGCAAAGCATTGTAGAGCATAGGCACACGCAAAGAAAAAATATAGTTGGGCATGGTTACTGTAACCATTTCAATATTGTTACAAGTTTTTTAACTATATTATAGTCACAGTAACCATGTACATGATTGTGGTAACCATAATATGGTTAACTTACGATTCACATGATTGTCTCAACCATATATATGGTTACAGTAAACATATATATGTTTGTGACAACCATTTATATGATGAAGGACTTATCATATCATATTATGTTATCTTATCATGTTATGGCTCGGCTTAAGGCTTATCATAATCTGAGAACAACATATTATGATAAAATTATTCATCATAAATATGGTTGCCACAAATATATGTATGTTTACTGTAACCATATATATGGTTGAGACAATCATGTGAATCGTAAGTTAACCATATTATGGTTACCACAATCATGTAAATGGTTACTGTGACTATAATATAGTTAAAAAACTTGTAACACTATATAAATGGTTACAGTAACCATGCCCAATTATATTTTTTCTCTGCGTGCAGCTATTAAATGAATTTTCATTGTAAAGCAAATGTGATAATTAAAAAAACCCTATTTATTTCACAAATGTATCGCTTATACTTTAACAGATATTTAAGTTTAAATTTTGAAATTGTCGATTTTTACCTTAACTTTATTTTGTTCTTCGCAAATATCTTCCGTAACAGTAGTCAACATTTTTCCTAAAAACATTATTTTATACCCAATAAACTCCAAAATTTCAATCTGCCCAGTCGTTAATAATAACACTGTACTAGTTGAAAAAACTGTCAAGCGGGGCACCCGGTGGATTAAACTAATTCGGGTACGCTGAATTCAGTGGTGCTAACCGTTTTTTAGGTTAGCTCGTATTTTCGAGATATACCAATATTTCGAAAATGGAGAAGGTTGCACAACATATATTCGCGTAACTCAAAAACGGTTTAGTTTATTGAACATACTGAAAAAACCGAAATTCCGCAACAAAATTACCTTTAAGCATGGTTTGACATGTTTTTAATCTTCGCAGTTATTTTAGAAATATACATTTTTTTTAGAAAAATTTGTTTTAAAACGGCATTAAAAATTGGAAAATGCATATACGTTCTTAATTTTTAAATTCAAATGCATATAACTTTTTAGTTAGTCACGATTTGTAAACAATTCTTTTTTTGTTTGACATATATATTTGTAGTTAGTCCAATAAAATAAAAAAGGAGCAAATCGGGAAATATTTGGATCCGCTGTTATCAAAAAACTGGAGTATGGTGGGTAAAAATATTGATAATTTAATTTTCAAATGCGAATATTTCCTAAGCTATAAGAGATAGTTGATAGCCACGATGAGGTTTTTTGTAGTACTCAATGAGGAGATTCTATGTGTCTTAGCCTTTTGAAAGCGGAACACAAACGAAGAAATAGGATCGTTTTAAAAATTGATCATACCGAGTCCTACCCCTGGTCGCACCTATGCGGTCAAAATTCAAACTTTACACTCGAAAACACTCCTTCTTTGCACATGTAAAATTTCATTTAAACCGGACTAAGTGTTTAGATTTATTTCCCTCTTTTCTTTCAATACCACTGTGCACTGCACGATGTAGCTAATTACTATGAGTTATGTACTTTGATAAAATATTAGGGGATATTTGTATTATTTTTTGTGAATAGAATGAAAAGTTGTGAACAGATTTTAATTATTTAGAGCTTGTTTTATTTGGAACTTCGTTTTCTAAATGCGTAGAAAAAATTAATTAATACCGTCTCAAAAACCAAAAATTTCGAAATTTTTTAAAATTTTTTTTTTTTGCCAAACAAAAATTTATATTTTTTTAAAAGGACTGCGAAGATTGCAAACATGTTAAGCTTTGCTTGAAGATAATTTCATTGCGGAATTTCGTTTTTTTCAGTTTATTCAAAAAAAAACGGCTTTTGAGTTACGCGAATATATTTTGTGCAACCTCCTCCATTTTCGAAATAACGGTATATCTCGAAAATACGAGCTAACCTAAAAAAAAACGGTTAGCACCACTGAATTCAGCGTACCCGAATTAGTTTAAGCCGCTGGGTGCCCCTCTTGACAGAAAAAAAGTGTCAATTTCGTGCGTAGTGTAATCAAACTTTAAATAAGTATGAAAAATGCTTTTAAAAAAAATTAAACTCAATTTTTGTTAAAAGTCTTTGAGAATAACTAAAAGATTTTTAAAAAAAATTTTAAGATTAATAAGTACTAGGTTAAAAAATTTATATTTGCAATTCTATTAAAATCTTGATACAAATTTTAGTTTTAGAAACTGAATAAATATGTAATAAAATCTTTATTTATTAACAAAACACAATGAAATTTTAAACCTTTTTTTTAATTTTCCATTCTAAATAATAAATTGTAAAAACACTTGTCAAAAGGTCATAAATCCTAAAAATTGTTTTTTTTTAATTTTTGCCCATATGGTCAACATTTTCTTCGATGCTTCCAAGGCCCTTTTCCGTTTTCTGATTTTTAAACATGAGGCCCAAATTTGAAATTCTGATTAAAAATAGGTCAAATTCTGAAGAACGTAGTGGCGACATATACGAAAAATAGGACACATTTTTTATAGCAAAATCTTCTCTGTAAAGATAACTTACAGAAAAACATAAAATTGTTATATGTTCTTAAGAATTTTTTTTTTTTTTAATAAAAAGGGTTAAATCACATTTTCGCCATAAAAACAGCAAAAATCTACAATTTCCTTTAATTTGTATACCCTTCACCATGAGTGGCGAGCGTTTATATAAGTTTGTCATTCAGTTTTTAATTTCAAAATTTTTCATTTGCGACCACACAAGGTATATATATTCTGGATCGTTATAGATAGCGAAGTCGATATAGCCATATCTGTCTGTCCGTTTGTCAGTCTGTATGTTGAAATCAACTTTCCGTAGCCACCAAATAACTGGTCCCGGCTATACTGGGACAACCTCGATTTTTGGCCTATTTATACCCTACCATAGTGGGGAGGGTATAATGCGTTTGTGCAGATGTATGTAACGCCCAAAAATATTAGTCTCTCACTTTCTGAGTCGATTAAACGATGTCCGTCCGTCCGTCCGTCTGGCTGGCTGTCCATGTAAACCTTGTGCTCAGAGTACAGGTCGTAATTTTGAAGATATTTTGATCAAATTTGGTACACATAATTTTTTCGGCCCAATCCTATTGAAAATAGCTGAAATCGGTTCATTATTTCACCCAGCCCCCATACAAATGTCCTTCCGAACTTGGACTTTATCGGTCATAAATGTTTAATTTTTATATGTATCTCCACAATAAGTTTTATATATACAAAATTCTTGTCACCAAATTTTGTTACGATCGGTCCATAATTGATCATAGCTCCCATATAGGCCCGCTTCTGAAAATCTCTTTAACGTGCATAAATCGCTTAAAAATGTTGGTATACACACAAAATTCAACATATTTAGCTCTCATATAGACATAAATTACACGACCTAATTTCATGGTGATCGGTGCATAATTGGTCATAGCTCCCATATAAGGCCCACTTCCGAAAATCACTCAAAAACATAAATTATTGAAATTTTAAAAGAAAAATGTTTTTGCTTTTTTACTTAGTGTAGGGTATTATATGCTCGGACCTACAATGGGTCATAATCGGGAAAAATATTTTTTAACCCGAATTTTTTTTCCAAACTATTTTCATGAATTCTTTTACAAAATTTTTTTTTTAAAAATTAAAATAAATTTGGAAAAAACTTTTTTTTTTAAAAAATTTCGAAATAAAGTTTAAATTTTTTTACCTAAAAATATTTAAAAAAAAAATTATTTTAAAGTATAATTTGGTGAAGGTTATATAAGATTCGGCACAGCCGAATATAGCTCTCTTGCTTGTTTTATTGAAACTGGTTTATTTTTGGATACATAATTTATATTGGTCTGAAATCTTTTGTATATAATAGTAATTTATTTGTCTATATAACAAAAAATTTGAGTCCATTCGGTCCAAAATTACGCCCTATATTTTTAAAAAAGTGTACCAAGGTATGGCAGAATTTTTAAATTTAAATTTTCGGAAATCATAAGAGATAAATAGCACACACAAGCATGTTTTTTCAAGAACTAGCCGAGAGCTTTCCAAAAATATAAAACTCTTTGAAATTGTACCAAGGTATGGCAGAATTTTTAAATTTAAATTTTCGGAAATCATAAGAGATAAATAGCACACACAAGCATGTTTTTTCAAGAACTAGCCGAGAGCTTTCCAAAAATATAAAACTCTTTGAAATTGGATGGGAAGCAAAAAAAATTGCACGTGTTTAATAATGTTACATGTGGAAGGTACCCTATTTTGAGTTCCCTTTGCGCCACTTCTGGAGCATTTGTAATGCCCATATTAACAACTTAAACTCAAATACTCCTTGGCTACGCCCGCGTCGTTTATCCCGATCGAACCAGCCGTTTAGGAACACCGGATTTATTTCCAAAAAATTTTGATTTTGCCGCACTGTGCACTGTGTAATGCACCCGTCTTGTGGTGCACAATATTACAAGATGTTTTCCAGTTCTAACTTCACAATGCTCTTCCCCTGTTCAGCTAATCAAAATTTCACTTTTAAATATTTTATTATAATTTTCGAAATAAGAAATATTTATTTGGAGAAACTAAAAAAAAAGAAATAAACTACTGGCATAAACAACATTTCTGGTTAAAAGCTCCCAAAGGAAATTGTTAAAGAACAACAAAATATTCTGCGCATTTTTTTCTTTTTCCGCTACTTTGTCAGTTTGCTGTAGCTGTTGGAAAATCTACTTAAAATTTTATGATGTGGCAATGCACACCATTATCACAACAAGAAGTAGTTTTTTTTTGTGGAATTCTAACGAAACAGAAAGTTTGAATAATATATAAGTAAAGACACGTGTATGCTGATTGCCTTGCATACAATTTAACACAATTTATTTAAATTTTCTATTTGTATTTAAATGCATGGCTCCTTGGCCAAATACATTAACTGCAGTTTTTGATTTTTTTTTAAATATAATGGCAAAACTCTTGGCTAATTAATTGTTTAAAAGTTGCATCCAAAACTAGTTTTAATACCCTCTAAAAAACTTATTTTTTACGTTCATTTCAACATTGATAACCATTCACACACATCATTCATACAACAACAAGATAAGATACGGTAGCAATGTTGAAAATTAAGTTCGATAATTATTTCATAAAAATTGTGAATATATAAAATCAAAAAAACTTCATATTCAAAATCAAGATCGCAAAAAAATTTAAAAAATTCGATTTTCTTTACCTTTTTTCCCCTGTTCTGGTCCATAGGTAGCAAACCGTTCAAAATTCAAGGAAACAATCAACTACAAAAATGTAACTAAGATCTCAATAAACAACTTTCTAGAACATATGAACTTCCTATCAATGATTCTTAACACCGTTTAGGTAGGAAAATATAAGTTAGTAAGAAAAAACTAAAGGAATTAAGTGTTTTCGGCCATAAACTATTAAATGATTATAAACTAAAGCATACTTTTAGGCAGCTTATAAAAAATTTATTTCGAATTTTTTAAAGTTTTTTGCGAGTTTGTTCTTGAAGATGAAGTTTTTGACAAGGGCTACAACTTTGCCTCAGAGAGTAAATCAAAATTCCGAACGGTTTGCAAGATATGAGCCTGAGAAAATTATCACTTTATCAAAACTGTCACCGAGGCCCCAAATCTTTGGGGGCCCATAAGAAAAAAAGTGTATGACTTTGGAAAAAACTGTAAGACATGGGTTTTTGATCTTTTATCACGTAGTGGTATCCGTATATGGTTATATTTCATGACTCAAAAAATTACACACAGTGTAATCGAAGTATTTCGAGGTTGTCTCACATTTTGGTTTATAACTTGTTTTGTTTAAAACACATTTTGCTGATTTTTAATACCATCATACTTATGACAACAATAAATAGTCTGCATAAATTAAATTAAATTCGGTTAAGTATTTTGGGCATGAGAGTGTTTTACACACACATCCGTACATAACTAAGTTTCAGTTATAAACGATCTATCTAATATTTTTCCAGAACGTAATTTTGTGAAAAATTAACAATTATAGGAAGATTTGCAGCCCATAATTTGCATCTCTAAGGTTTTCTATGAGTAATACTGCAATTGTTTCACATTCTCCTTTAGTTACCCCATTTTATTTAAATAATTTGTTATTAATTGTTTTTCAACCAAGTAAAAAATATAAATCAGTTTTTGCTCTTTTAAAATATTTATTTTGTGTAAAAGATTTAAATTAAACAATAAATCAAACAATAAACAAACAAATACAAAAAAACTGCACATTAAATATGAAACAATTTCAATTATTTGCTTTTATGTTTACGATTTATTTTTGTTTACTTTCGTTTTTCTATTGTGTGAAATTTCCAACACTTTATTTTAATTAAATTTCAAAAAAAAAAACGGAAAATGTTTATTTATATAAAATTTTATTAAACAATTCCCCCAGCTCTGTACAATAATTTAAGGGTTCCTCTTTGAGGATTAAAAAATGAAATAACCATTCAGCAGACATTCGACACATGTGTTACATATAGGGTATTTTGTTTATGAAATTGCATGCAATTCAAACTAGAAAATTTTTATTTGAAATTTTATTTTGAATGACAAATAAATTTGCTCAGCACTTTAATGCTCATGCATATTTATATACATTTTTGTATTAGAATTTAATTTATTTTTTGTTTTAAGAAATAAAAAGAAACACATTTATTTTTGTTTCAATTGAAATAATTTTATTGTAAGATGAAAAAAAACCCAAACAAATTTTTTGACCTCTGCTTAAGCTTAAGTTTATTAAAATGTTTCGATTATATGGATGTGTTTATACACTCATTAATTTGTAATGTTTAACTCAAACAAATTTATTGATTCATATAGAATTCTAAGAAATTTAAGACGTGTTTTTTTGAATGAAATTTACACGGGTTAAAAAATAATTTGTAATAAATAAATGACGTAATTTTTACCTTAATAATCTGCTAAATATTACAGCCAGCTGTGGTCAACTCTCGTAAATTAATATTATTTTTATCTTTTGTTATACTCTACACCACCACTCGTGTTGAATCAAGGTATCCAAATAATTCTGTAATTCTTAGAAATAGTCATCTAAGGCCATCTAATATATAATCCTAATGCTTATCAAGCTGTAACTCCATTTAGCTATGTTCGTGTGTGTAAAACACGCTCTCGTTCAGAATACTAAACCACATTGAATGAAAATCTCTTAGATTATTTATGATTGTCCTAATCAATCGGGTATTAAAAATTAGAAAAATCGGATTAGTAACTAAAAAGTTATGAACCAAGATGTAAGATAACCTCAAAAGGATTTGATATTTTTAATGAAACCAAATTTTAAACTACTTGATACTATTGCTTAGTGTTTGAATGCGAGCATGTTGTTGTAGTTTTTATTGTTATTGTATATACATAAACTCGAATGTTTCGCCTCAAATTGAGATCGATTTTAAACAGAAACCGAAAATAATTTTTCTGCTAATCCAAGTACTAGAAATAAACTTTTATACGCAAATTTACCACGGATATTTTCTAGTAATAGAAAATATAAAACTAAACAAATCGGGAGAAGCCGACAAATGTTTTTATACAAAACACAAAACAATCGGTGCAATTATTAATTAATTTATGGTGGGTATATAAGTTTCGGCATAGCAGAATATAGCACTCTAACTTATTTTATTTATACTTATAATTATTTGTAAAGTGAATACCCGTTAATGTGCAAAATATAACACCAAAATGCTACAAAATCAGCTAAACACTTGACAAATATATTTTGATATTAGCAGCTCCATATAATCTGCTCTATTCTGGAAAAAGTGTATGGCGTCTTTAATAATATTTCTTTAATAATAATGCTTTTTGTCAATAATTTGGAATATATACTAAAACAGTTTACTGTTCCTCTGTTATAATAAAAAAAAAACCTTACAGGCAGTTTATTTCAGAAACAGTTTTTAATAATTTTAAAATTACTAGATTATATTACACTTTGAGTGAGAAGAAATTAACGTACTTTAACAATGGTTTTTGTTTTTTTATAATGGTTTACGAAACAAGTTGTTTAAATAACCAAAATTAAAGCGTTCGTATAATTTTTCTTTTGAGATTCGTATGCTAAATTATAAAATTTTTTAGCTGTTCAGTTTGTCACGGATTCACACTTTGTGAAAATGATTCAATCGATTTTTCTTGTGGTAGATACTAGGTTTGTCAATTATTCGTGTAATTTTTCATTGAATAAAAGTTTATAATTTTCTTATTATTCGAGTGAATCATTTTTAAATTTTTTTTCGAATATTCGAATGAATAACAAGTCGAATAATTTAATAGAAATATTTTACAAATTCGTTTGTTAAGAATGAATAATAAAAATTAATAAAAATACGAATTCAATAATATATAGATGTAAATAATAACACTCTGCTACAAAATAACACTTTATGTCAGAACTTGAAAAGTGACCTAATGGAGGTTGTGAGGACATACTAAGGCCTAGGTGAGGACATACTAAAACCGTTTTCAAAAATTTTGAAACACCGCCAAAATTTTGAGTTATTTTGAAAAAACTGTTTTAGGGTAGGTCGTACTAATTTAGTACCTTAAATTCACACATTTTTAGACCGATTGCAAAATTTTAAACGATTATGGATAGGTAAAGAACTAAGCTTTCATAAAATGTATGCATAAAATCTATATTCCAAGAAATTGTTTTTATAAATAGTTTCGCTTTCTTTTTAATTTTTTTTTCGTAATTTTTCAAATTCAACAATAATTATTTTAATTTTTTTCTATGAAACCCTATTTCTTTTTGCACAGAATTTTAAATGCAATTTCATGTAGACATTATTTGTTAAAATCGGTTTATACTTGCAAAAGTTATTAAACTTTTTCGAAAAAAGTTCGACAAAAATTACCTTGTAAATTAAAAATTGTACAAATATTTTTTTTTGTATAGTTTTTTGTTTTTTATACCCTTCACCTTCGTGAGAAGGGTATATATAAGTTTGTCATTCCGTTTGTAATTTCTACATTTTTCATTTCCGACCCTATAATGTATATATTGTTACGAAATTGTACTTGAATTCAAATATAACGATTTTAACGGCTGATTTAAAAGTAGCATAATGCTTTCAAGTAACAGTGCTGTAAAACTGTAACATATCTGTGGGCATTGTTAAATAAAAGCTTTCAGTTGATTTGATTGTAAGTTGGCAACGCTGTATTCGAGTTCGAATAATCAGTTAAAGAACATTGTAGAAAGTACACCACAGATGGCGTATGATCTAGAATATTCGAACTTTGACAGTTAAAGAGCTTTCTAGATGGTAATGCAGTGTTATAAATAGTGGCAGAGGTTGCAGTCGTTAGTGAGTTGATCAGAGACGCTTTTCGAAGAAACATCATCTAAGTGCCTTAAAGTGTGTTGTGTTTTTTTTCAAGTAAATTCGTGTACATTATAAATTGTGTCTGTAATTCTGAGAATTTATAAACGTGTATAAGAAAACATTGAGTGGCTATTTCATTCTGTTGTTGTTGTACATTTTGAATAAATAAAGAGTTGTTACAATTTTTAAACTACTAAACGGCTTTTATTTGCAATCAAAAGTATCCGGTTTATTTAAAGGAAATAAACCAGCGTTTTGAAAAGGTTAAAACGTAACAATATGTTCTGGATTATAATAGATAGCGGAATCGATTAAGCCATGTCCGTCTGTCTGTTGAAATCAATTTTCTGAAGACCCCAGATACCTTCGGGATGCAAATCTTCAATAATTCTGTCAGACATGCTTTCGAGAAGTTTGCTATTTAAAATCAGCTAAATCGGTCCATAAATGGCTGAGATATGAGGAAAAACCAAGACAACCTCGATTTTTGACCTATTTTTGATCTACATATATCTGGATTACTAAGTCATTAATATAGACAATTTGGATATCTAATGATATATATTTCAAAGACATTTTCAACGACGTATATAAGACCATAGTAAATTGGACCTACAATGGGTCAAAATCGGAAAAAAAAATTTTAACCCGAATTTTTTTTCACCAAAAAAAATTAAAAAAACATAAAAAAAAATTTTAAAATTTAAAAAAAAAATTGGAAAAATTTAAAATAACAATCGAAAAAATTTTTTTTACAAAAAATGAAAAAAAACAACTGGAAAAAAATTAAATTTTGTTTACCTAAAAATATTTAAAATTTTTAAGTATAATTTGGTGAAGGGTATATAAGATTCGGCATAGCCGAATATAGCACTCTTACTTGTTTTTTATTCATATGGGCTGGGGGAGAAAATACTAAAAAAGGTGTTAATGAAAAGTTTAATAACTTTTACAATTTTGATCCGATTTGAGTAATTAGAATCATGTTTTGTTAAGAACTGAATTTCCTTTATACATTAATATACATTTTTATAAGCTTCCATATCAAAATAAGGAATGAAAAGCTATTAAAGTCAAAAAAGTTGATAAATTTTGTTTTTCTTTTAGACATTCTTAACAAAAACAATACATAAAGCTTACAAATGTATTAAAACCTGCACGCCATTTTAAAGCGTAATCAGTTTTCTTTCCAAACCCGTTAACAAATTTAAAGTCTGACAAAAACAGACTGAGTTACAGATCTATATGTTGACGAACATCACTGAAAACGGTTTTTTCAGGATAACTTCTGAATTTGATGGTGTTTCTGAAATTTTTTGACACGATTTGTAATGTCAGTCAGATAATTTTAATTATATAGACTCGTTAAATATTTTATGAAACAATTTTTGCTTGAAATACGTTAGACTCTAAAGTTTTTTTTAAATTCGAATAAGGCTTTCGTAAATTTTTAAGGCTAGATTATATATAATATCTATGTACTGGGTGTATGAGTTAAAAATGCGGAATTTACAATAGATGGCGAATCTTTTGAAAGCGTTTTTTGTTTTTAATAAATTATATGTCATTTCGAAGGGCACATATCTGTCATTTATTCTCACTTACTTTTTGAACATTGTTACACTATAATGAAAGTTTTTTCGCTTCGAAAATAATGAATTTTGTCGCCCGAAGCTCACTGATTGCACATCGAAGCTTATGGGGAATGTGAAACGAAATTGGGTACCATGCGAATTGAGCCGAGATACTTTGAAAAACGATTTTGCATGTCCGAAATGATGTTTGAACGCTATAAAAGAAAAACAGTTTTGCACCGAATCATTACTAGCGATGAAAAATGAGATTGTACGTAAAGTCCGGCCAATCAGCCGAATCGACATAAAGCCAAATATCTATGGTGCTTAGGTAATGCTGTGTATTTAGTGGGACCGAAAGTGTCATATTTAATAGAAGCTGTATCGAATGCAACTGATTCTTTTGAAGCGAGCATTTGCCCAGAATTTGAAGCCAGGCATGAAACATGAAAGTTTTGCTTCACCCGCCTTATAGTCCAGATCATGCCCCGTCAGACTAATATTTGTTTCGATCGATGCAGAACGCTCTCTCTGGGATATGCTTCACTTCAGAACAGAGTATCCAAAATTGGCTTGATTCGTTCCTGGCCTCAAAAGATCAGCAGTTATTTTGACTCGGAATCCATATGTTGCCAGAAAGATGGGAAAAGGTCATACCCAGCAAAAACTTACATTGAAATGTAATGAGTTAAAAAGCTAATATAACTACTCTTCACCACTTATACCTTGACATTTTAACACATTATTTTAACACGGTGATGTCATTGGAGGCAAGTACTTACCGCCTTCGCTTACAAATAGGGATTTAAATAAGTCATTACCACATTCGCTTAAAAATAGGGACTTAAATAAGTATACAAAATATTTATCTCATTCATCACATGTGCATATTTTTTTAAAATATTTGAAAATTTTCAAGAAGGCATCAATTTGTATTAGATTTTAGAAATTTAATCAATAAAACGTTAAAAGCGCTTTATTATGAAATAATTCTGAATATTGTAAATCAGCTCAAGTACTTATGTATAAGATTATATGCCAGCCATTACAAAACTACTTATATGTAATGCAGTAAGCTGTTCAGTAATTGCAAGTCATTACCAAGTTTTTGCTGGGTAGCTATCAATTGCCAAGACTTTAACTCTTTCAGCCACGCTTTTTTGTGTATAAGTTTAAAATCAAAATAATTACATTTTTACTTTAATCAAGGTTAGTTTATTATAAAAAGTAAGAACAAATTAATCAAAACATGAAAAAACCACCCCATTCCAAGGTTTTTTGTGGAGTGAAGTGGTTAGTTTACTAACCACCGTGGCGGTTGGCATTCAAAATAACTATGATAAACATTTTTGTTTCGTATAAATTTTTTTGAAATCGAATATTTTTGACTAAATTTTCTGACATAACAACCGAAATATCAAAGTAACACTGAATTCGATGATCAATAAACACTGTGTGCTCAAAAAACTAATTTTTACATTATTTTCAAATTTATATATTTATCTAACCAGAGCCCTGACGGCACAGTTTTGCAAAAAATCATAAACGATGACTTCAAAAAATATAATCGTTTAGCAAAATGGCAATATATGCCAATGAACTATGTTTTAAAGACTATAGAAAATGTGGTTAGTAAAATAACCACCAAACCGCAAAGAGTTAAATGAATTTATATTGTACAAATGTTTCAAAATAAAAGCTAAATATAAAATCCCGCATTTTTAAGTCATACACCCAATATATTGTTTGCTATTAATTGGAAAACCATACAAATATTATCTCAGAAACTTTAAACTTTCTTTAGTAGTCACAAGGTTTTCCCTTTTAAGTTCATAATGTTCTGATATTTATGTGTTAATCGAAAACTGATTAGAAATTTAATGTAGAAGGTCATTTCTAATAAAATTTCCAATGTAACCAATTGGAATAACATTATAAACTATAGGTTTATACAAACTATTTTATTGAAATTTTATCCAGAAAATAAATTTATTCATGTATTCGATTAATTGTCAATTATTGATTCATTTCATTCAAATAAAAAATAAATTTCTTCCTTGATTATTCGAATAATTTTTATTCGAATGATGACAACGCTAGTAGTTACTCTACACCTTAAATTAGCACCATTTAAAATATCGTTAAATTTAAAAGAAAATCTCTTTATTAATATAATTCACACATATTTTATTCTCTACACACCACATGTTTACACACAAAAATACACAAAGAGTTCTAAAAGTACACTTGTAAATTTATTAGACAAATTTCTATTTACATATTCATTTACATATTAGCTAAATTATATGAAAACTTAAATACACTTGATGTATTTGTGTGATACAATATACATACATATTTATTTGTGTGTTTAGGTATTAATCATAATAATATTTGTTTATATTATTATTAGCTGTTATCTGCTGCTAT
The DNA here is from genome assembly GCF_958450345.1 of Calliphora vicina. Classification (NCBI taxonomy): domain Eukaryota; kingdom Metazoa; phylum Arthropoda; class Insecta; order Diptera; family Calliphoridae; genus Calliphora; species Calliphora vicina. The sequence goes on along the minus strand of NC_088781.1, from coordinate 54,405,205 downwards.
AATTTTATTTTTATTATTATTTTTTTTTTGTATAAATATTTATTTATTTGCTGTGCTCAAATAAAGCATCTGCTTTTCATTATTTATGTATCACAGATTGGTTGTAAGTATGCATATGACTACAGTTGAGGTCACACAAGTAGCAGAATTAGAAGTATAGATATGATTAATACTAATTTCACAGGAAGATGAGATTTAAACTGAATAAACTTTTATTTAGAATCAACAGGATATATGTAAATAAACATGGTTCTAAAGAAATTCTAAATCAATTTAATTTTGTCTGTGTGTGTAAAACACGCTCTCGGGCAAAATAGAGAACCAAAATTCCGGAAATTCACCTATAATCTTTATAAATGTCGTAGATAGGTGGTTATTGAAAATTAATAAAATTAAGTTAGTTGAAGCAAAGTTATGCACCATTATGTAAAATAACCTCAAACAATTAAGGGGCTTTTAAAGAATACATTAGTTAATATTGCTACAGTAGCTTAGCTTGTTGTTGTAGTGTTTCCATGAGTATAAAATGGCATCAATGTTGAAACTAGTGTAATTCTAGTTTAAGACTGAGGTGGCGGCATTGCCAAATACCGCTTTTAAGTAGCAGCTATCTGAAATTGACTAAATTTGTACTCCTAGCTGTTCGTTTTATATTATTTATTTACATGTTTGTTATTTTCTGCTTTATTTATTCTAGCAATAAATATATAACTTTTCTAAAAATATCACTTTCATAAAAAAAGCAACGTAACTAGACTAAATAATAAAATATAATCTTAAATTAAGTTGTTTAGTATACAACACTATTTTAGTCTATGGTATACTAAATTTAGCTATATGTTTGCCATAATAGATATTATAATAATTAATTTCATATTGTATGAAATCGTAGTCTAATAAAATGTTTCCCTACCTTCAAATTCTTCTTCTAAATTAAACTAATGAATATACATCTTACAATAGATCACCTAAAATAAAAACATTGGTAACTTTATTGAAGGGTACATTCATTTCATCTTATGCCAATAAACAAATTTCATTCATATTTATTATTATCATCATAATCACCAGTTCAGCGTTATCTATAAATGTAAATCACTCGCTTGTAAGTGGGAGCTACATCCATACATTTCATGAGTGTAAATAATACATGAAGATCTAATAAATTTTAGTATTATTTATTTGGCTATTTTTATACCCGACACCACCATAGTGGGGAGGGTTAATAAGATTTGTGCTGATGGCTGTAACGCTTAAAAATTTTAGTCTAACACCCACCTTGAAGTATACCGATCGACTCAAGATCACTTTCTGATTTAATTTAGGGACCTCAGTCCCTCCCTCCCTCCGTCCGTCTGTCTGTTTGGCTATCTATGAAAAACTTCTGCTCAAAATCCGAATTTTGAAAATATTTCGATAAATAACAAGTAAGAAAGTATGGTCGGTCAAGCCCGACCATATAATACCCTACACTAAGTAAAAGAGCAAAAACATTTTTCTTTTAAAATTTCAATAATTTATATTTTTGAGTGATTTTCAGAAGTGGACCTTATATGGGGACTATGTCTAATTATGGATCGATCACCTTGAAATTAGGTCGTGTGATTTATGTCTACATGAAAGTTTACTATGTTGAATTTTGTGAGTATATCAAAATTTTTAAGCGATTTATGCACGTTAAGGTGATTTTCGAAAGCGGTTCTATATGGAGCTATGACTAATTATGGACCGATCGTAACAAAATTTGGTGACATGAATTTTGTGTATATAAAACTTATTTGGAGCGGAATTTGTGGAGATACATATATAAATTAAACATCTATGACCGGTATAATCGAATTTCGGGAGGACATTTGTATGGGGGCTATGTGAAATAATAGACCGATTTCAGCCAGTTTCAATAGGCTTGGTCATTGAGACGAAAAAATAATATTTACCAAATTTCATCGAAATATCTTCAAAATTGCGACCTGTACTCTGCGCACAAGGTTTACATGGACAGCCAGCCAGCCGACCAGACGGACGGACATCGTTTAATCGACTCAGAAAGTGATTCTAAGGTGGGTGTTAGACTAATATTTTTGGGCGTTACAAACATCTGCACAAACGCATTATACCCTCCCCACTATGGTGGTGTAGGGTATAAAAATCACATTTAATAATTTGGTGCGGATCGATCCTTATCTGATAATAGCTGCCATATAAGGCCCACCTCCGAAAATTACTTTAACAAATGTTGGTTTCCAAATAAAATTTAACACCAAAAAGTTTTATATAGAAATAAAATACGTGATCTAATTTCATGGCGATCAGTCCATAATTGATCATAGTTCTCATATAAGATCCTCTTCTGAAAATCTCTTTTATGATCATAAATCTCTTAAAAATATAGATATCGAAATAAAATTCAACTTAAATAAGTTTTGTAACTACGAAAATCATGCGTTTTAATTTCATGAAGATCGGTCCATAATTGGGCATAACTTCTATATAAGAAGAAAATTACTCACGAAAACAAATTATTGAAATTTTAAGAAAAAAACTGTGTAGGGTTTTATTTGGAAGGTCTTGACCGGCTTTACTTTCTTACTTGTTATACTATTTTTTATAGAATTTATATGATTTCCCAGTATTTTGGTATAAAGCTCATACTTTAATAAACAAAACTGAAAACTTTTGCGAATGCAAATAAACATTTCTGGGAAATGAAAACTAAGATGATTTTATAACTAAAAACTAAAAGTGGGAGTTATTTAAATGTCAATACAATATAGTTTGAAACAAACATTGAAAAAAGAAATGAATTTAATAAATCTCAAAAAAAAAAAATTCAAGAGAATATTTTTTAAATAAATTCATAGAAAACATAATAAACTTTTTAAGGCACCTTAGGACTTTTCGTAATCCAAACAAAAGATTCCAAGTAAAAATATTCAATACAATCCACAAAAGTGGAATTTAAATTAACTTAGTTCCCCTTTTGCGGACTAATGCAGGTTTCATTTATTTGGAAAATTCTAAAAAATTCTATTGTGAGGCATTTACTACATTTAAGACTACATATCTGTACCTAATGTTTAAATTTTCATCAGAAGAAAGAACAAATATTATTGAATCGCACTTTATGAGTTCACACAATATCAAGGAATAATAAAGTACCATCAAATTTAACTGGGCTGAAACCCGATTGATCATAGCCGCCGATAAATTTTAAAAACCGCTGCTTTCGAAAATCGTTCAGGGAGTGGTTTCAGAAAATTTTTGAAATTTTACATTTTCCAATTTTTTTAGACTGAGTTTGCTGCTGCCATCTTAGAGTGAGTCTATGTTTCAACTACAGAATGAAACACGGGTTTATTCTAACCACTTTATATTTAAGTCCGTAGTTATCCAGAGCTCTTGACTGGTTCCTTTCATTTTGTTTGTATCCACCACCAAAAAATGGGGGTATATTGATTTATTTTATTCCGTTTGTATCAATTATAAATATTAGTCGCACAGAAAAAAATATATTTCAATTCAAACATTTATCACATTTTGAACTGGTTTCAATTATTTTATAATTGAATCAAGTATTCATGTGCTCAAAAACAAAATTTTCTGATATTTTATATTGAATTTGATAATTTGACAACTGAATATACAATTTTCGTTATTGGTTGAACTTTAAATACAAAAATTATTGAATAAATTATTTTCTTAATTGAAAACACAAAAAATAACAAAAATGTGTTTTCAATTACGAAAATAATGTATTCAATAATTTTTGTATTTAAAGTTCAACCAATAACGAAAATTGTATATTCAATTGTCAAAATTATCAAATTCAAAACTCAAAATTCAATAGAAAATATCAGAAAATTTTGTTTTTGAGCACATGAATACTTGATTCAATTATAAAATAATTGAAAACATTTCAAAATGTGATAAATGTTTGAATTGAAACGCTTTAGGAAATAGTTTTTTCTGTGAGTAGACAAAAAAAGCTGTTAAAAATTTCTAAGACAATATAGATATGTCCGTCCGTCTATCTGTTAAAGACACGATGGAAAATATTTTCGGGAAAAACTATAATAAATATGAAATTCTCAATCCGCAGGTAAATAAATCTGTAGCTTCTAAACGGTTAGTCTGAGTTGAATGCAATTTGACATGCGTAAAGAGGAAGTATTGCCGAGTTTAAGTCTTGAATTTGGAGCTCATAGACCTACCAGGGGCGCGGCCAAAGTAGGACACCTTGGGTATGTTACATTTTTAAAACGATCCTATTTCTTCACTTGCGATTTCAAAAAAATTACATATGTCAAATCTCCTCATCGAGCACTATAAATTACACTATGCAACAAATGAAGACTTTTGGAAAAACACAAGATCATGACAGTATAGGTTCGACTCTACTACCAAAGGGTAGTAAAACGCTATACTCAGTTTGTCCATTTTTGTGACCGATTTTTTTTTATGGACCCCCAAAGTTTCTGAAAATCAGTGGGGCCTCTAAAAAAGGTGTCATCAGTTTTTGGTTAACAGCTAATTCAGACTTTGTGATATGGCTTAACTATATATGGCTAAGAGTCTGCCAAACAAATCTTGTTAAAATTTTTTTTTCAAAAGAAAGCTTTTTCGTGCACTTTTGTGGAAAAATAATAGAATGAACAATTTTTTTTTTACTTTTTTTAGAATAACTTCCAGGGACTCCTAATTTTTCAATAACAATATTTTGCAAAGTTGTAGCTACGGTAAATCTGAATAACTCTTGTGAACATATCAATGCAATCCGAACATATCTACGCATAGCTGTCAAAAATCACTTTGTAGCATAAAAATTTTATTTTTTTACTATTTTTTGACTCTAAAACAAAAATTTTGTGTTAAAAATTTATGTTCGAGTGTATAATTCTCTATTGTGCTGGAATAACGAAGAATGGGCAAATCATTATCGGTATGATCCGGGCACATCACTTTGTCCAATCTTAATCACGCAAGACCGGCTTGATGCAAGATATGAAAAAACATTAAAATTTTTGAAAGTGGGCAAGGTTTGTGGAGCTTCTGAAGAGTAAATATAAGCTTTTTATACAAGTTTTTGATATCGGTCGAAACCTTATGACTTGGAGATTGACATTTCGGTGAAATGCATAAATTTTGTGTTTTTTCGGACGTATTTTACCTTAAAAACTAAATATATTATAAAATGGTGATTTTCCACCAAGAAAAATAAAAACTTTGAATTAATGAAAAATTTTAACAGTTACAGATATCACAATAAAATTTGGAAGTAATATAGATCTAAATTTTCTTAAGTCAATGGCATCACTAACGTTGCCATTCTTTGTTTTCAAACATCGAAATTCCTAAAACGGGGAAAATGTGTTCCAAAAACTGATTTTTTTTTTTAAAAATAGCCCACTTTGATGTTATTTACAGTATGATAATAAAATCGTTTTGTATGTATATAAACAACATATAGGGCTATACAAATATATCGAGTTTCTGAGGATCGGTGCTTTGCGTTTTTAGAATTTTTTACTCAAACCTAAAATTTTGTTTCAAAATTGGCCAAGTTTGGATAGGGCTGGGGGGTACAATGTCCGCTTAAGTTAGTCAAATTTTACTTTATACGTTTTCGCGTTCAGTTCTCTTTTTAAATCATAAAAAAATGTATATAGCCATGAAGAAAATTAGTTTTTTATAAAAGAAAAAATATGGGGACTTTTTTTGGGAAAAAACTTAAAAACACACGCATACAAAGTTGAAATATATAAAAAGAAGCTTCAACTTTGGATGCGTGTAACTTTTTATAGGGACGAAATAATTGTTATCAGGTTTGTTTTTATTTTCTTTAGAATTTTATCGCAAATATACGTCATATATAAAAAACAAATTTCGACCTTTCGTAGGCCCATCATATATAAAATACAAAAAAAGATCGAGCAAAATTAAAAAAAAAATTAAACCTAAATATCTCTTGAACTAAAACAGATAACCTACAGATAAAAGCATATTTTTGTAGACCTTCTCAAGGACTATATATATTTTTTATAGATAGTCCTTTTTAATCGCTTTTTGGAGATTTTTTTTTAAATGTGTGACATTGAGGGTCCACGCACTGATCCCCATTCCGAACACTTCAGCCGAGTAGATAATACAGCACAACATAGAAGTGTGGACTTGATCATACCATTTTAACAAAAAATCTTTGTTTTAGAGTCAAAAAATAGTAAAAACGAAAATTGTTAAGCTACAAAGTAGTCCTTATATGCTATTTAGTGTGACTAGACACGTTCAGAATGCATTGATATGATCTCATGAGTTGTTCAACTTTACCGTAGCTACAACTTTGCTAAATATTGTTAGTGAAAAATTAGGAGACCCTGGAATTTATTCTAAAAAAAGTAAAAAAAAATTTTTCTTCCTATATTTTTTCAACATAAATGCACGAAAAAGCTATTTTTGTTTATACCAACAAATTTTTTTTCTCTAATAAATTAAAAAAAAAAATTAAACAAGTAAGAAAGTATGATCGGTCAAGCCCGATCATATACACTAAATAAAAGAGCAAAAACATTTTTCTTTTAAAATTTCAATAATTTATATTTTTGAGTGATTTTCGGAAGTGGGCCTTATATGGGGGCTATGACCAATTATGAACCGATCACCATGAAATTAGGTCGTGTGATTTATGTCTATATGAAAGTTTACTATGTTGAATTTTGTGAGTATACCAACATTTTTAAGCGATTTATGCACGTTAAAGTGATTTTCGGAAGCAGGTCTATATGGGAGCTATAACTAATTATGGACCGATCATAACAAAATTTGGTTACATGAATTTTGTATATATAAAACTTATTTGGAGCGCAATTTGTGGAGATACATTTATAAATTAAACATTTATGACCGATAAAGTAAAATTTCGGAAGGACATTTGTATGGGGGCTAGGTGAAATAATGGACCGGCAGTTTCAATAGGCTTGGTCCTTGTGCCGAGAAAATAATATGTATAATTTGATCGAAATATCTTCAAAATTGAGACCTGTACTCTGCGCACAAGGTTTACATGGACAGCCAGAATCGAATCATAAAGTGATTCTATGACGATCGGTATACTTTAAGGTGGGTGTTAGACTAATATTTTTGGGTACATCTGCACATAATGCATAATACCCTTTTTTTAAATTTTCAAAAACAATTTTGAAAAAAAAAATTAAATTTTGTTTACCTAAAAATATTTAAAATTTATATTTTAAAGTATAAATTTGTGAACTGTATATAAGATTCGGCACAGCCGAATATAGGTGTCATACTTGTTTTCTTTTTAAGATACTTAAAAAAAATGTTATTAAATAATATTCAGTGTAAATAGATTACTGGTAGAGTTATTTCTTGTTTTAGTTTTATTAATTAAACCCCATTCATAACTATTTAAAATTAAATATAATTACAAATCAGTTTTTAAGATTAAACTGCAAATTGTTACAACTACAATGTGGGCAGATTAAGATAAATGCGATTATTATAAGTATTTTTAGAAAGTTCCTCAGAAAGAAACAAAAAAAAGTCACATACAAAAATATGGTCAACACAATTTATTCATAAAAATGTCACTTACGTGTTCTGTCTTGTCTTTATAGTTTAAATAATTCTCTAAATAACTTTATTTTGCTTTTTTAAAATAAACCTCAGTTGTAATAAAATTAAAGATAAAGATATATAAACAAAAATTGTATTGTACATTTAAACAATATAAAAGTTAATTGCTCTAAATAAGTTGTAGTTGCTATTGTGCTGGTTGTGTGTACGAGTATTTAAAGAGTTTTTTTAAACAAATGTTTCATTTATTTTATTTTCATTCGCATTTATGCAAATTACGAGAACAATTGAAAGACCTGAGGAAGCAAATATTTTTATACTTTATTTTTGTTGTTGTTATTTTTGCTGTTTTTTTTTTTGTTTAAATTGTTTTTAACAATTGAGGTGTGAGAAAAATGTTTTGAAAAATGCCTTTTTCACGTTTTTTTATTGTATTATTGGCTGTAGAGAAAAGAAAGAACAATTGTCTGTTTTAACTCTTTTTAATAAAATTAATGACATGTCATCTTAAACTTATTGTGTTAATTTTTTTTTGTATTTGTTCAGCTTTTTCGTTGTTATACTTTACTTTTTATGCTGATTTGTTTAAAAAATAAGGAATTGTTTTAAAAAAATAAGTTTTTTTCATGAATTCGTTGCTGGAAGTATTCATTTATATTTTGTGATTTGGTATACTATGGTTAATGATAGAAATTGGAAAAATTGTACTCAACCAAGTAGGTAAAAATTGTCACAATGTAGTACTCATTGTGTTTAAATTTTACATTCCAGCAGACTGTATTCTGAAAGCTTAAGTCCTTGTCTAGCTATGTTTGTGCAGATCTATAGATTGAAATTCATATCATATTTTTATATTGATAAATTTAATGAGGTATTCGGATCTGTGTTTATTATGGCTGCTCCTCGTTCTGAGTTAAACTAATTTTGGTGTTGTGCCCTACACCATCGTAGTTGGAAGGGTATTCTGCGTAATCTTTTAATGAAGATCTGTCCATAATTGCTCATATCTCCCATATAAGCCCCACTTTCAAAAATCACTAACGAAAATAAATTATTGAAATTTTAAAAGAATTTTTTTTTTGCTCAGTACGTGTTGTAATGTTTAAGAAGTTCCTATAACTGATATGTAGACAGTAACTTAAGTCGTCTATAATTAACATGCTGGTTAACATTTTAATGCTTGTAAGAGTTTTATTGTTTTATTTTGCTCTATCTTCTCTCAAGTTTGTTGGGAGTCTTAAAATCACGTTTTAAATACTTTAATTTTATTATGCAATCATACTATTAATAATAGGGCCATTTTTTGACTTCTTATTTAAATATGAATTATTTTTAAGTTCTATTTAAATACGAAAATGAGTTTCTCAGTGGTTTTTTATTATATTTAAATTTCATAAACTACCATATGTTTTTGACAGCTGACTTTTGTTGTTTGTTTTTTTCACTCTATTGTAGCGCTGTATTTTTTTTACAGCGTCTTGCCAAAAACTACAATTCCGATGCGGGGCAATTGGAGCTTCTATTTATGCCCGTAATTTCAAAAAATATCTATCTATCAGTGCTTAGTTACTTATGGAGTAAAAATATTTGGTAATTTTTATCCGTAGATATTGATTTGAAATTAATGTAAAGTTACCTTTTAGGTAACTTCACATTGTGAAAAAATAGTAGTTAGTCGAACGGACCAAGATTATTCCAGACCTTGTGCCGTCCAGCTGGCGAGGCAAAACTTCCTAACCGCTTCGTTTTAAATACTTTTTAAATGGTATTGCAACATGTGGTCTAGCGTTGACAACATGGAATATTACGGTTTCATGTCTGGTCATATTTCGTTCAATGCTCGCTTCAAACTAATCAGTTGTGTTCGGTACAGGTGATGGTCTGGCCAGATTTTAGCAGTTTATAATAGATGGGACAATATTGCTCCCACCAAATATAGAGCATTACCTTAGCGCCGTGGATATTTGGCTTTGGTGTCGATTCGGATGGTTAACCGGGCTTGGCATACGATCTCTTATGCTTCAGGTTATTGTAATGGATTCATTTTTTATCGCAAGTAATTATATCGGTGCAAAAATTATTTTATTTTATATCGTTCAAGCATCATTTCGGATATGCAAAAAATTTTGGCTCTCTCTCGGATTCAATTCGTATGCTACCCAATTCAATTGCTTTTTGATTAATCCTGCTGATCAACACGTTTTCAAATTGCTGTTTGAGTAGATCCTAATGATTTAGCAATTCTTGGTCTTCAAGCTTTTTTGGCTCCCCTGGGCGATCTTTGTCTTCCGTTGTAAAATCACCACTTCTGAACCGCACAAACCATCTTTCGCACGTTGAAACCGATGCAAAACATTCACCATAAGCTTCGGTGAGCCATCTGTGTGCTTCAGCATATGACGCTTTGTTGGCACAAAATACGACATTTTCGAAGCAAAACAAGACTTTGTTGTTTACACTATAATGTTAAATAACTAAGTGAGAATTAATGACAGATATGTACCCTTCAAAATGACATATAAGTTATTAAAAACAAAAACAGCATTCAATAGATTTTGAGCAATTTTTGTGTGATACAAATTTGAGACAGGTAAGGTTCGATGCCTATTTGAAATTTTTTGTTTCCTACCAGTATTATTTCGTATAACAGTATTTTCTAACGAAAAATAATTAAATAATTAGATAGGTAACTGAGAGTGACAAACCATAGTCAAATACTTAATTTATGAGAATGTATTTTGTTATTGTATCACTCATTTGCGTGAAAATATAGAATTTTTTGATTAATTTGTGTCATTGACATTTCTCTTTCCTTCCGTTCTATGTATTTATTCCATGATTTAAGTATTATTTGATAACGAATAAAAAAAAAAAATATTTTCCATCCCTGATACGGTTGTTCACTTTTTTCGCCTCAGATTCGTTTGTTTTTATACCCTACACCACCATAGTGGGGAGGGTATAATGCGTTTGCGCAGATGTTTGTAACGCCCAAAAATATTAGTCTAACACCCACCTTAAAGTATACCGATCGACTTAGAATCACTTTCTGAGTCGATTAAACGATGTCCGTCCGTCCGTCTGGTTGGTCGGCTGGCTGACTATCCATGTAAACCTTGTGCGCTAGCCCCCAAATGTCCTTCCGAAATTGGACTTTATCGGTCATAAATGTTTAATTTATATATGTATCTCCACAAATTCCGCTCCAAATAAGTTTTATATATACAAAATTCATGTCACCAAATTTTGTAATGACCGGTCCATAATTAGTCATAGGTCCCATATAGTCCCGCTTCCGAAAATCACTTTAACGTGTATAAATCGGTTAAAAATGTTGGTATACACACAAAATTCAGCATCGTTATTCATGTTGATCGGTCTATAATTGTTCATAGCTTCCATCTAAGGCCCACTTCCGGAAATCACTCAAAAATATAAATCATTGAAATTTTAAAAGAAAAATGATTTTGCTCTTTTTTTAGTGTAGGGTATTATATGGTCGGGGTTGACCGACCATACTTTCTTACTTGTTTTTTCTTGCATTAAGCCTCTCACACTTCTTTAAATTTTTTTCAAATATTTATATTTAATGCGTGTCTAGTAAATTGTATTTGTTTATTTATTTTAGCTTTCAACTTTTATTGTATTTTTGTTAATTCAAATACAAAGAAACCAAAGCGAAAAAAACAAAAACAAGAAAAAAGCGAAAACAGAGAACAGTAACATCAACAGCAACAGAAAAAAAAACTGTAACAATTTCCGTTTCGCGATTGTCATCAGTAGCGGGTACAAATTTAATGGCATTTCTACACTAACGATGTTTTTATTGCTGGTTTTTGTTGTATTCTTTTTCTTTTCCATTTTTCTGTTGTAGTGAAACGCTCTTACGCCTTTTTAGCGTAAAATGGGAAGAATGTAACAAAACAAAAAAATAAGTATAAATAAATAGCAAATTAAAAACGTAGAACGAGTATTTAATTAAAAGCTCAAAGTTAAGTTATTATGTTAGGAATATAATCTACAAATAACAATGTTTGTTTTCCTTCTTTAAATTTGATTACACTAAGTTTTTTGGAGGAAATTAAAGTTAAGGAAATATTATGTTAAATTCTAATTAAAAACAAAAAATAGAATTTGGAGATTGAATATCGTGATGTAGTACAATATCGAGAACGAATATTTGCAATGCATTTGATGGCTGGAAGCAAGACGTCTGATGTCTGCTATAGCATGTCATTACACATGCTGGAGATTAGTCACTTTACTAGACAAAAGGGTCAGCAATGGTTACCTCTAGTCACTTAAACAGTTGACTGTTCTATGAGGTAACATAGAGTCAAACATCACTCTATTAAATTGAATTTTTTTTTAACAATTTTGAACGCCCAATACGTTGGTACCAAATTCCTTGCATCTTCCTCAGCCACTCCAAAGAGTTCTTATTCAGGAAAACGATTGCCTTTCTTGAAGATATCTCAGCGTTCATTACTTTGATAACTTTTCAATCGTGAGAAGGAAGTTGAGGGTTACAGCACTGAAGAATCTCCAAGATATCTTCCGGGCCAGATTTCTCCACTGGTTTTTTAATTATGGACGTAGTCTTTCGGGGTATTTCAGTCTAGATACCGGACCCGTTTATATCCAACGATGCGACGGAAGTCTTGAGTAGCAACGCTGAGCATTCATATACATATGACATCAGTTTAACGTCCTTCACATGTCAGAATTGGGTTTAGTGCCGAGCCAACCTGACGCTCGAATGAACGAATCTATCTTCCTCACATCTAAAGTAGATAGATCCGCTAGACCGTGCAAAAAACGATTACCTATTGTCGCAGTCCGAACCCCAGACATAGCAGGGCAAAGACAGAGGAGCTGTTCAACCGTTTCATCCTCGTCTTCATCATGTTAACTTCTAGAAAAGTCGTTGTATAGAGTGTTTAGTCCCCGCAGTGTTTAGCATGCGCAGTGCTCACCAATCAACTAGTTCCCAGAGAGCACTGATATCAGAGATCACAGCCTAGGCCGTGATAGCCCCGTGAGGGACATTGACCTTTGATGGTCTAGAATGGACCAAATGAGCCTCAATATCGAGAAATTTGTTAGATTAGACCATCTGAGCTGAGCAGGCTCAAATAATTTACGCTGTATTAGTGATTTACAGCAGGATAGCGATCAAACGACCAGAAGATCGATCTCATCACCTGGTAGACGTGAGCCTCTTTTAGACAGTTCATCCGCAATAGCATTGCCAAGTACACCAGAGTGACCCGGCATCCAGAATAACTCCAGGTTAGAATGTCTCGCCATCTCGTTAAGAGATACCAGGTATTCATGTACCAATCTGGTTGTCGAGTAGACACCAGATAAGTATTTGATAGCAGGCTTACTGTCAGTACAGATTCGGATATTCACACCAAGTAACCTATAGTATTTCATCTAGTGTACCGCCCTTTTGATCGCTGAATTACACTACATTGATCCGGTAGACTGAAACACACCCCTTCTGAAAATGGGGAATATAGAAGACACCACCCATCCCAACCGCAGACTTAGAGCCATAGATGACAAACGTGTCCCTAGAAGAAGATAAATCGCCCACCAGCGATACAGAGATGCATATGTCGACAAAGGGTAAGGGAGTGTAGTAGTCAATGTTAACAATGTAAACTTAACAAAATAGACGCATGGACGGTACCAGGCATCCATGCTCCTACAGTGCTTAGCCTAACCGCCGAATTTATGGCCAATTGTTTGAACATATAAATATTGTTACGTTTTTGCCCTTTAAAAAATGGTGATTAATTTCCTTTAAATAAACAGGATTCCTTTAATTGCAAATAAAAGCGATCAGTAGTTTAAAAATTAAGCCAACTCTTTATATACTTAAATGAAACACAACAATTGTAAAAGTCACTCTCTTTTAATTATAATTTATTATAATTTACAAGAATTTACAGTTGAAGTTAACTCTAACAGCGCCTACGATATACTGACTCACTCACAGCCTGCTGTTACTATTTCTATACACAGCGCCATCTTCTAGAAGTTTCATGAATAATCAAACGGAAATATTTATAAACATGATGATGTAACGAACCTAGCCGCAAGGGCCTAACTCTCAAGGGGCCGCTACCTATAAATACCGGCCGTGCTCATGGAAAAATGGGGTGGTTCTTACCCCTATCGAGCTAGTTTACGGATCAATACACAAAAATAAAAATTAGGTAGCTTTATACCAAATCGACTCGAAGTGTAAACAAAAGCAAAACAAAAGAGATAGTGAGAAATATGTAAACAAAAAAAAAATTAAAATAAATAATAAAAAAAAACAAATAGAATTAAAGAGTAAAGGATATGAAAGATGCGAGGTCAATACCCACCCTAACCATGCTATCGTACGATACAAATTTTAGATAGCCCAAAGTTGATCTACCTGTATAAGCCCTTAACCTTTCATGAAATAAAAACTAAAAGAAATTTAGCAATTCATATTACGAATAACAAACAAATTATTTATTACATAATTGTAATTTATCATTGAACAAAACAAATATTAACAATTAAACAAATTTTAAACAAATTATATTTATAAAAAAAAAATGTTAAATAAAAAATAATATGTATGTGTAGAAATTTATATTAACATTAAACGAGAACTGTTATTAAATACTAAATTGAATACTATTATAGCATAACATTGAATTTGTATTTTTACCTTTGGTTTTCCTATTAAAATTATTAGTTTTGATTATATAATGTAGCCCTAAAGTATGCTACAGTAATTATACTTTCAATTTATGTTATTAACATTGCAAAACAAATAATAAGAAAATTATGTTTCAATACAGAAAAGCATAAATTATGTTATTAACAGAAATAGTCAATATAAACAAATCTGTTTAACAGGAAATACTCATGTTATAAAATTTAAATTGTATGTTAATAATGTAAAGAAATTATGTTTTTAACAGAATGTTTATGAAAATGTATGAACGATGTGAAAACAAATTAACAATTAAAGTAATAAAATTCATGTTATCAACAGGTTTCTTATGAAACATACAGCAAATAAGTTAATTATTTTGACAACATGAAATTCTAATAAATAAAAATGTTACTCAATTTTAACATTAGGCAAATAAAAATTGAATTCGCTTTCACATCTTATAGAGTGAAGATTTAATATTGATTTAAAATTTGACTTACCATTTTATATCCCACGAAGACTCCAGGCCTGTTGTCCCTTTGAGATTTTGTCAATAAAAAGGTTATGTTAAATATTCACTCAATGATTTGGTGTTATGTTAGTGTGTGTATGGTATGAAAAGTGTATGAACAATATGCGTTATGTTAATAACAGACAAGAAAATTTAAATTTTTTTAAGAAACAAACAAAACTAAATGTACAAAAACAATGTTATATAAAAGGAAATTAATTGAAAACAAATTTACATATACTAAAAGTCAAAAATGACGTTAAAAATCTTATGTTTAAAAAAAAAAATCAAATTAAATAATTATGTATTTATATTAAATTGCAATTTCCTTCGTTATTTTAACGAAATGACGTGACAAAATAAAAAATTCGATAGAATTTCGAAAATTTCTCTAGAATAAAAGAAATTCTTGTTAAGAAATATTTGTATTTAAAAGGACTAGTCAGGTGTTTGTCAGTTAATAAGGATAAAAATATCCTTATTTCTGTGTTTATGTAATATATTGATGTTAAATAGCCATCATGGGCACTTGAATGGAATGATGATTGTACTGGTACTGATAAATATATTGGGTCGCACCAGATGTGAACTAGCAGATTCGAGTTTGTTCCTTGTTTTACCCCACTAACGTTTTCCAATAGCATATATTTCGCAGTTCGAGGAAAAGGGTCTTGCCGCAACACAATTTTAAATCGTCCCCCCAGATCCTTGTCCTGGTTGGAGCAAAGGATCTGTATCGAAACGCAAGGAAATCTATTGAAATCAAAATATTCATTGACACAATTTGTAAAATAATCACATTCCCGTATTATTGCTTACCAAAAAAAATGGAGTTCCCTCACTTTAATAAACAGCAAAAGGAATTTGAACACAAATTGTACAATATTAAATGTGTAACTTCTTTCCGATACAAATTAAAATAAAGCAAAATTGAATACTATCACAAAAACACAAAATTTTCTTCAACGATTGTTCTGCACAATTCAAAAATTCAAAATACAATGAAAAATGTTTCTAATGTATAGAAAAAACAAACGAAAATATTTTCAAAGCCAATGTGATTAAAATAAATTTGTTGAAATAAAAATTTTAAAATTTACAATTTTATCCTAATAAAGTGTCTACGAAACAAGTGCCTCACAATGAATGATGCAAGCAGCCATTACAGACCGTTAAATCAAATTTGATAATACGATATTTTACACAGCCGTAGCAGAGGAGCACGCGAATTTATCTCTTTTTAGATGACTCCTAATTAATGTCCCTTCAGGAGGAATTTCCTGTGCTTTGATTTTTATATATTCCTGAAGTCATCGGCCTAAATTAAGTGACATGATTTCCATAGTATTTCCAAGTATTTCGGGAGGACATTTGTATGGGAGCTAGGGGAAATAATGGACCGATTTCAGCTAGTTTCAATAGGATTCGTCCTTGGGCCTACAAAAAGTGTATATACCACATTTTATCGAAATGTCTTCAAAATTAATCGACTCATAAAGTGATTCTGATGGTGTTAGACTAATTCTGAGGGTGTTAGACTAATATTTTTGGGCCTTACAAACATCTACACAAACGTATTATAGCTATGTATATTCGGCTGTGCCGAATCTTATATATCCTTCACCAAATTGTACTTTAAAATACAAATTTTAAATAGTTTTAGGTATACAAAATTAAAAAGAAAAAATTTCAAAATTGTTTTTTAAAATTTAAAAAAAAAAATTTTTAACAAATTTTTTTTTTCAAGTTTTTTAAATTTTTTTAAAATTATTAGTGAAAAACAAGTAGGAGAGCTATATTTGGCTGTGCCGAATCTTATAATATATCCTTCTTAAAAAAGTTTTTTCCAATTTTTTTTTTTTAATTTTTTAAAATTTGTTTAAATTTTAAAAAAATTTATGACAAAAAATTTTTTTGATGAAAAAAAAATTCGGGTTAAAATATATTTTTCCTGATTTTGACCCATTGTAGGTCCAACTCTATAGCCTTATATAAATCGTTGCAATGAACTTTGAAATTTCTATCATTAGATTCCCATATTGTCTATATTAATGACTTAGTAATCCAGATATAACAACTAGTAAATAAGAAATGAAAGACAAGTTCTAAGAAAAAGACCTAAGTCCATAGAAAAAATACAAACTAAGCAATAGAAAAAGCTCTAAGTCCAAAAAACCTTTTATCTCGGCAAATACTTATGTTATCATTTTGCTTTTACGCACATCGAAAACAAAGAAAAATACAAAAAAAATTGCGTTTACAGAATTCAAAAATATTCTGTACAATTTTAAAATATGGACTTAGAGCCTTTGCATGTTAAGCCAGCGATATGTATACAATTTATGGTTTATTTATTATGATTCCTTTTGGCTTATAAATAAATTTAATATTTGTTCAAATATAAACGACTTTTCTAATAAGAACTTTGCGTGCAATAATATTTATTTAATTTAATATTCGCTTCTATTTTTTTTTTATTTATTCATTTATTTACAAGTGTTTACGATTTTGTTTATTTATTATTCCAGTATTGTGTGTTAAAAGTTAATAGGAAAACTGTCATTAATTCACTTTTTTTTCTTTGTTTCTTAATGTCATTTTTTTTGGTGGGGGAGGGGAATTTTTGTCTAGATTGACGAAATTATGGGTTTGTGTTTTAACGTGTTAAGAGGGGTCATTAGCATTGGGCTAGGGGTTGGTAGTTAGACACTTGTAAGCAATAAAAATTGTTTATGAATTAATGTTCATTCCATATTATAAATGAAATCAGAAAAATATTTACGACTACTACTCGTGTTACATTTGCAGGAAATTTTTAAAAATACATTTTCATTAATATTTTCATTATATGTACAATATATTTTGTTACTTATTTCTCAACAAAAAGTTATTTTTATACAAATTTTCTAAACATTCTTTCTTTCATTCTCTTGTACTGTATTTTATCTTGCAATTATGAAATAATGTTCCAAATTTGTGTTGAAAATCAAACAAAAACCTTGAAGGTCTTTAACTTTGTTTGGCATGTTCATGTTTTTATATCCTTCACTAAGAGTGTCAGGGTTATATATTAGTTTGTCATTCCGTTTGTAATTTCTACATGAAATTTACATATTCTGGATATTTATATATAGATGGAGCCATGACCATTTATCCGTCTGTATGTTGAAATCAACTTTCCGTAGTCCCCACATTTATTCTATTTATAATTCATACATCAATATATCCACAATAGTCCCGGTTCGGTTGCTATTTAAAATCGAGAAAATCGACCCATAAATGGCTAAGATATAAGCAAAAAACCAGGACTACCTCGATATTTTTAGCTACATATTTTTTATCTATATCTGGATCAGTAAGGTTTTACAATAATATAGACAATATGGACATCTAATGATAGATATTTTAAAGACCTTTCCAACGACGTATATAACTCCAAAGCAATTCGGACATAAATATATTTTAACTCGAGTTTTTTTCACCAAAAAATATTTGCAATCTTTATCTTAAACTATACTTTGGCAAAGGGTATTCAAAATTCATTACAACCGAATATAGCTCTCTTACTTGCTATAATTCCAACTTCTTTCCCTTCAAAGTCTGCTTATTACAATTCATTTCACATCATTAGTACTTCAGTTTAATTTTTTCGTATCTGTTAACAAAGATGTTTTTTTGATTTCAATTGCCTGTTTCATTTCTATCTCTAAAAATAAAATATATGTAGGTACTTTCTTTTGTTGGCATTAGGCATTTTTCGGAAACCAAACATTGTAGGAAATAATTAAAAATACAGTTTAAAGTAAGAATTATTCATCGCGGGTTTTAACTGGAAATTAAAAAAATTAATTTTTTAATTAAAACAAATATTATAACCATAATGTCACACTTTAAGTTGTTTAGTTGCATTTGTGTCTTTATAATTACATTCCTTACTGTCTTCACATATTGTGTTTTAGAATTTTTGTAGCATGTGAATCAATTTTAATTAAGATAAGACTTTGTAAGTTGTTTGTCAAAAGAGAAGTTTTAATAAGAAAATCATGTAAGAGCTGTATTTTGTATTTGATTGTCTTCGTTCGAGATAACTGATAAAATTTATTAACTGGGGAAGATGTATGACTTCTTCTATTGTTTTGTTATCTTCTGAAATTGATGTACATATTTGTCTATTCGTACACGTGCATAATATTAATAATAATTT
This sequence comes from Calliphora vicina, assembly GCF_958450345.1. Taxonomy (NCBI): domain Eukaryota; kingdom Metazoa; phylum Arthropoda; class Insecta; order Diptera; family Calliphoridae; genus Calliphora; species Calliphora vicina. The sequence goes on along the minus strand of NC_088781.1, from coordinate 54,386,191 downwards.
GTTTATTAAAAATTTTCAAAAAGTACAACAAAAGATAAAGTGTTGATTTTTAATATTAGACAATAACAATTTTAAATTTTGCATAAAAAATTCCAATACAATGTCTACTGCTAACTAAATTGATATAAAATAGAGATGATTTTAACACCTGAAGAAGTCATGGCTCATTGTATGTATAACAAGTAAGAGTACTATATTCGGCCGTGCCGAATCTTAAATACTCTCCACCTAAATATGATGGTAAGTATAACAAGTGAAATAATATAACAATTGTTATAAAGACTAGTTTACGCAGAAGATATTTTATTTCAAATGTACAAAAAATTGTAACTAATTCAGAAATTTACAATTGAAATTCCTATTAGAACGTATGCAATTTAACAATTTATATACTTAATAATTTTTCCTTGTTAACCACAAGTGAAGAAACAGAGTATAAAAAAAGGTATACAAATATATTTGGTCAAATATTTGCCCAATTCACAATTGGTGTCGTAGCGTTATATCGTTGTATGTCGTAATTTTTTTTATTAATGATTTGTTTTTGTTTCGAAATTTTTTTTGGAAAAATAGTTATGACACTACGACATAAATTGTGAATTGGACAATTGTATTATGGGACTTATATGGGAGCTATGACCTATTGTGATTTGATTGTCATAAAATATTTTAACGTGATTTTTATGTACTTATATGGGTGCTGTGGCGAATTATATACCGATATTCACAAAATTAAGTATAATGATTTTTGAATACAAATTACTGATCTGTGTACTATTTTGGTTCAATATATGGAAGCTATGATCTATTATGGTCCTAAGTATTTGAGGGCTATTTTTATAGAATTTCATATAAACAACGCTATTAACAAAAGTGCACCTTATATGGGAGCTATGCCGAATTATGGACCAATATTTAAAAAATCTTGTAGTACGATTCTTGGATACATATTACTGATTGGTGTAAAATTTTGGTTCAGTACAGATTTTTTTGGATATTTGTGCAGGTTAATGTGTTTTCCTGAAGTGGTTCTTATATGGAGGCTATGACCAATTATGGGCCTATCATCATAAAATTTAGTACATCGATTTTTGTATATATTGAATAAATTTGTTTCGAATTTCCACCTGATAACTATAATTGTAAGAAATTTAAGAGGATTTTAGTGATTTTCGGGAGTGGACCTTATATGGGAGCTATGGTTAAATATGGACCGCTATTCACAAAATCCAGTAGTATAATTGCTGGATACAAATTACTGATCTGTGCGTTAATTCATTTTGATATCGATATGTTTTAAATATTTTTTAAGGTTAATATCTTTTTCTGAAATGGGCCTTATAGGGGCGCTATGACCAATTATTGGCCAATCTGCATACAGTAATTTCTATGTATATGAGTATTATTTTTGTCGAATTTCAGCATGATAAAGATATTTATAAGAGATTTATGAGTACTTAACTGATTTTCGGAAGTGAACATTATATGGGAGCTATGATCAAATATGGACCGATATTCACAAAATCCTGTAGTATGATTTATAAATATAAATTACGGATCTGTGTAAAATTTTGTTTTGATATTTTTTAGATATTTATGTAGTTTAATGTGTTTTTCGGAAATGGGCCTTATATGGGAGCTATAACCAATTATCGGCCGATCTTCATAGAATTAGGTACAGCGATTTTTGTATATATGGGGACTGTTTATGACGAATTTCAACTTAATAGTGATATTTATAAGGCATTTATGCTTATTAAAGTGATTTTCGAAATTAACTTTATATGGGGGCTACGGTCAAATATGGCCGGATCCACAAACAATTTCGTGTTGCAATTTTTTTAAGCACGAGACTTATTTTTCCTGAAATTTGTGTGGATACTGCAATTTTGTAGGCATTTACAGACCATATAATCATATTTCGGGAAGAAATTTGTATGGGGGCTAGGAGAAATCATGGACCGATTCTTATAATTTTCGCCAGAGTTAGTCCCTTTAACATAAAAATAACGTGTGTACAATTTTATGGTATTATCTGCAATATATTTGCACAAATAACGAAAACTATATTAAAATTATCAAGTTTTTTTTTTAGGTTGTCCCACATTTTGGTTCATAACTCTGGTTCCATTGAACCGATTTTGCTGATTTTCAATACCAAACTGCTTAGGAGAACAATAAACATAAACAGCCTAGCAATTTTGTTTGCCTATTTTGGACGTGAGCGTGTTTTACACAGACAGACGGACATGGCTCAATCGACTTAGAATTTCATAAGGATCAATAATATATATACTTTGTTGGGTCTCAGATGAATATTTCTCAATGTTACACACGGAATGACAAACTTATATATACCCTCATTCACCAGTTATGGTGGTGGAGGGTATAAAAAGCTACAAAACTTCGCACAGTATATGGAACTGAAAAAAGTACAAATAAATCTATAACTTCTAAACAGATATTCCGACTTTAATAAAATTTAATTTGGTATTTAATTTGGTTGAATCCTGGTTGAATACTGAATTTGGAGGAACCACTCGGGGCCTGAGGCTCCGCCAACCCGCGTTTGTGCAGATGTTTGTAACGCCCAAAAATATTAACCTAACACCAACTTTAAAGTATACCGATCGACTTAGAATCACATTATGAGTCGATATAACACGACCTAATTTCATGATGATCGGTCCATAATTAATCATAGCTCCCATATAAAGCCGGCTTCCGAAAATCACTTTAACGATCAAAAATCACTTAAAAATGTTGGTATACACGTACAATTCAACACAACTAACTTTCATATAGACATAAATAACATGACCTAATTGCATGGCGATCGGTCCATAATTAGTCATAGCTCCCATATACTCTTCCAAAATTCATTCACGAAAATAAATTATTTAAATTTTAAAAGAAAAATGATTTTGCTTATTTACTTAGTGTAGGTCGGGCTTTACCGACCATACTTTCTTACTTGTTTACCATTGAAATAGATGGTCATAGTATTTATCAAGCTTAGCCTTGGTTTGAGTGATGTTTTTTTTTCCTCAAGAAATTATGCTTAATTACACTGTCCAACAAATTGAGACTTTTTGATTGGAACAGAATAGCGACCCTATAATTCTGAAATAATACATTTTTGTGGAATAAACTTGTAGACCAGATGGTCTGATTTTTTTTTTACAGTGGGTCAAAGTTTTAGTTTTTTGATCGAACTGAAAAAAATGTTGTAAGTTAATGTCTGAGAGAATTCTTATTGTCAGAGTTATATTGTGGAATTTTATGGGGATCATTTTTGTGGAAGATCTTAACCCGTTAACTCCTCTCTTTAGGGGTCAATTTGACCTATTTTTCGAGAAAATCAAAAAAAGTCCTTTTAAAAAGGATATTTAGGTATTAAAATATTCTACGAAAATTTTTGCCGGAAAATTTCAGTTGGGGTCACCAAAGATACAAAAGTTGTAAATGAAGCTATTTATGCTTAATTAGCAAAATTACACGCAAATTCGGTAGTGTAAGTTTAGCTTAAATAAAACTTATTTGTGATAACTGAGATATTTATAAGAGCTTAACTGCATTCATATACTGCAGCTGTATGGGGGCTAGGGGAACTAATGGGCCCGTTCTAGAGTGTCAAAAAAACCGACAAATTTAAAAACCCGGTTTCCGGTTTAATAGGAAACCGGGTTCGATTATTGTCTTTTAAAAAAACCGGCTAAGCGATTTCGGTTTTTGTCTTCAAAAAAACCGGTTAACCGGTTTATATTAAATTTGTATTTAATGGAAATTTAGCATTTTTTAATTCTTTATGCAGTTATTTTATATCTTTTACGAAATGTTGTCAGATGCTACAATTTTCTATAAGATAAATCAATATTTTTAAAAATGGTATCAAAGTTTTTCATAAATATATTTGAATGATCTATAGAAAACCGATTCATTAAAACCGATTAACCGTCATACAAAAACGGGTTTGTCAAAAAACCGAAAAGTTAAAAAAACCGAAACCGGTGGAGTTTAAAAAGTTGAAAAAAGCGGTTGACCGGTTTTCGGTTTTGGATACTCTAGCTGGTTCTAACCAAAATCAATATTCTTCGGCCTTGGGGCAATGAAAAGTTTACATAGACGGACCGACAGAGCAGATTGGTATACATTAAGCTGGGTGTTGAAACAATATTTATGCATGTTACAATAGGGTGGCCCTTAATAAACGAAAGTTGGATTTTGGCCATTCTCTCCCTCCAGTTTGGTGAACATTAATAAAAAAATCATTCTGAAAAAATTTTAGGTAAATCGGTAGGGGACAAGACGTGCCGCAAGCCCTCTGAAGTTTTGAGATGCATTTACAAGGGGAAAAAATTAATTTTTTTCAGTTTTTGTAAAAATTTTGCCATTAAGAAATTACTTTTGTAATTTAATTTAAAAGAATCGAAATGCGTACGTAATTGTCGTTCTAATGAGACATAAAAAACATAAATCGGTCAAAAAAAGTTAAAGTTATTAAAAATTCGCCAGGCCATTAACGTGTCTCAGGCCACTAGAACAAGAAATGTAGGAATAAAATTAACATATTTTGATAAATATTAAAATAAAAGCTAATTTTTACTTAAAATATATCCATATATACTTGTATATGAGTTTTTGTCTTCGTAGTACACCGTTAACCTATTCTTAGATATGAACAAAAAAATAAAATTTTTTAAACGGCAGTTTCAAAACTCCATTTTCAAATTTTTAAAAATTTTGTTAAACAAATTTCAGAATCATCTCATTGGGATTTATTAAGAATATAATAGGGAATAAAAATGTGAAAAAATTATGAAAATTTCTCTTATAGTTTTTCCGTACCTGCGATTTAAATTTTAAAATTTTCGAGAAAAGCCAATTATTTGGCAATTTTTAGGCCAATGAGCTCTATTTCCTTACTCTTATGAATTTTAACCAAAACTTATTCAGAATATTATAGTCCAGATAATTCTAAATATACTCTGAAACGTCTACTAAAATCGGAAGACGTTAACCCTTAAATCGTGAAGGTCAAAGGTCAAATTTTTCAATATTTGGAATTTCTCTTGGAAAGATTTCGAAATGTTGTATATTTTTGGGCCGATTTTGATGAAATTTAAAAAAAATATAACATAAACTCTAGGGTTTATAAAAAAAAGACCCAAGTTTGCTGAAGTTTTGAAATGCATTTACAAGAGTAAAAAAAATAAAATTTTTTCAGTTTTTGTAACAATTTGGCCATTAAAATATTACTTTTGCAATTTAAGTTAAAAGAAGAGAAATGTGTACGTAATCAAACTTTTGTTTGTTAAGGGCCACCCTAATGTTACAAACATCAGCAAAAACCCAATAGACACTCCCCACTATGGTGGCGTAGCTTATAGTTAAGGGTTTACAAATATGGAAAACATTTATCATAAAATGTATTTTTAAAAAAATGCAAAAATAATAATAATATGTATTAATCTTTTTCTTTCTTTCTTTCAGATTTCTTTCAAATTAAAGTTGCAAATAAGCTGCTGGCTAATAAGTAAAGTAACTACAGGTGACTATATTTCCAAATGTTAAATAAACGAAAATTGCTTTTACGACCGACTTGTAGTAAAACTAAAGAATTTAGTGCTGGAACTATTTTGAACTTAATTTAGTGACTAAAGCAGACAAAACTTACATTACTATCACACAGCAATATAATTTTAACACCGTGTTGTCATTATAAATATGTCATTACTTTAATATTGCTAAAATTAGTTACAAGAATCAACATTTTTTGGAAATAAATCTGTTATTTCTAAACGGCTGGTCCGATGAGTACAAAATTTGACTCGGGCGTAGACGAGGAGTATTCAAGTTTAAGTTATTCAGAAGGGCCCTGTATATCCTCTGGGGGCTCAAATTAGGGTACCATTCGATTTAAAAGATTTTTATATTTTGGAAAGTGATCGGCTAGGTCATGCTTGCGTGTGCTACTTATCTCTTATATCTGAGTTATAGGCATTTCAAACTTGAAATTTTAAAATTTTTTCATACCGTTTTTTTTTTTAAATATAGGGCGTATTTTTCTACCGAATGTACTCAAATTTTCTTTGTTAGTTAGACAACTAAACACACAGAAAACAGATTCGTAATAGCAACCGAATTTGTTGCCAATCGAATGATTCGGTTGTACACATAGAATTCGGTTTTAGTAACAGAAAATCAGTGGACAGAGAAGAATTTCGATTGAAGCAACCAAACTTTTTTTGCCACTTCCAAAATTTTGTAGCCACAACTGTAAAATTCGGTCACTAAGGCAGAATCATTCGATTGGCACCAAATTCGGTTGTGAACACGAATCTGTTTTCTATGTGAATCACCAAAATAATATCAATTATGGATCCAAAAATAAACGATTTTCAATATAAAAAATTGAAAAAATAATAGATTTGTGCTGTTTTTTGGGAGAAAAGGTGACTGAACTATTTCTTATTAAGGAAAAAATTTCATTACGAACATATAACAATTTTTTGTTTAGCTGTAAGTTTGCAAAACCGAAACCCTGTGAACCGGTTTTTTCATCTTTGTAAACTCCACCGGTTTTGGTTTTTTTAACTTTTCGGTTTTTTGACAAACCGGTTTTTGTAAGACGGTTAACCGGTTTTAATGAAATATATTTGCTGTAGATCATTCAAACATATTTATGAAAAACTTTAATACCATTTTTAAAAATATTGATTTATCTTATAGAAAATTGTAGCATTTGACATTTCGCAAAAGATATAAAATAATTGCATGAAGAATTCAAAGATGCTAAATTTCCATTAAATAAAAATATATCCGGTTTTTTGGAATACAAAAACCGGAACCGCTTAACCGTTTTTTTTTAAAGACAATAATCGAAACGTCCTTCAGAATTTGACCTATTATTTATTAAAATTTCAACTTTGGTCCCTATGTTCTTATCAAAATTTTAATAGGATTGGAAATATTAGGAACAATTTGATCCACATTTATTCCAAAATAATTTTTTTTGTTCAGATAAGTTAAGTTTTGGTTTTAAAAATAAATTTCAATCAAATATCTCAATTAGATTAAAAAATATGCCACTTTAAAACTCAGCGGTTTAGAAATACCAGATTTATTTCCAAAAATTGTTGATTCTGCCCCACTGTGCGCTCGTGAATGTACATGAGCTGCGTGGCACGTAGCACCGTCTTGTTGGAACCAGATGTCCAGTTTAGCCCAAAAGAAGTTGGTAATCATTGACTATACAGCGCTCGCCGTTGACGGTGATAGCCTGGCCAACGTCAGGATGCACTGGTCGCTTTTGGATTTCATGTGGATTAGCATCTTCCCATCTACCCATTCAATCAGAAATGGGTCCCATTAGCGAGAAATAAACAATGCTTAATAAAACAATCTATATCCATTCGTAGTTATTTGCTAAAAAATCTGAATATGTTACTGCCAATTCGACAGATGTAGCTTCAACAATATGCCAGCCATCAATATTAAAATTTCAGAAGTTCCTATTATAAGACTCTTTTTAAATGTTGTCATTCCGTTTGCAGCTTCTACGTGTTTTATTTACGATCCCTGGATATATATTCTGAATTATTATAGATAGTTTAATCGATATAGCCATGTCCATCCGTTTGTTGAGATCAACTTTCCGAAAGCCCCAAATAACTTTCATACAGGATTGATACTTCCATATATACGCACTGTGGTTCCAAAACAAAATCTAGGTGGACAAAATTATTTGGCGCTCTTTGTATATAGAATTGGTGTCTCCGATTCCAAAAAAAATGTTTAAAATATCAATATAAACTTTCTTCAAGTTACAGTAGGGTCTAGATATATAAAAATCATTAATAAAATAAATGAAAAAAAATACATTTTCATGTGCTTCTTCTGAAACAATATTTTTTAAAAAGATCTGTATTTACTATATTTCAAGTTACAGTAGGGTCTATATATAAAAATCAATAATAAAAAAAAAATATTTCTAAAAATTCCATTTCATAAAAATAAAAAAAAGGATTTCGGCGGGTGCTGGCGGCTACAATTCTTTTACGAAGACATTCCCCAGAAGTTTCTTTAAATGATGTATATAGTCATTGGACGGGCTTCGACCAAGAAAAAAAATATCAGTATATTCGAGACCCAAGTTTAAAGGACTATAACAGGAAAATGGAGAGGGCCATAAATATAAGATATACACTTAATAAAAGCCTATATCAATGTTTATCTATGTTTTAAAGTATGAATTTCTATATGGTAAAACAATTGAGATATATGTAATTTAGTAAAGCAGTAAAATATTAAAAAAAATTAACGAAAATATGACTAAAATTTTTTTTCAACTTCTGGCACTTCTGTCGAGAAAACGAAATGTTCAATTGAAAAACCCATTTGTATTGGAGGAGACCAGATTGTCAGCTTCAAATTCTGAAGATACCGATTTTTATAATTTTGTCCACCTAGATTTTGATTTGGAACCACAGTGAACTTGGACCTCAAATGGCTGAGATTTATTATACCAAATTTGTTTTTTTCACCCAAAATAGTTTTAATACACACTATGAAAACATGATAGGGCCCAAACGAAAGGAGCTAGCTAGCTGTAATTTTCTACAAACTAGGTTTGTTTGTTATTGAAAATCGGCCAATGATATCACTTTCTTACTTCTTAATATTTATCTTAAAGTATACTTTGCTGAAGGGTATATACAATTCTGCACATACTTGTTTTTAGTAGTTTTGGTTATAAAAAAAGCCATAAATATGAAAAATTTAAGTAATGCACTCATGATTCGTGGTGAATCATTTGAAATTTTCTTTTCAATTATTCATAATGGTATCTATTGAATATCAAGTGTAATGAATAAATTAACCTGAAATCTATGAAACGAAAAACGTAGTTATTTGTAGATTTACAATTCAATTGTTTACGCCTGAAGTATTTTGCTCACATGTCTACATTATCGTGCATACAAGAATGAACTTCATATATTTTTGCTGGGTATTTTTCACTTTATGTAATTTAAAACTCAATTTGCTACAAAACACACAATATTTAATATTGAATTTTAAATTTCTATTAAATAAGTGTAAATTATATGTATGAAATTTAAATTTATAATTATTACGCAATCTGTAATATAGAGAAACTTTATATGAAGGTGTTTTATTTAAAATTAGCATAGTTATACTTAGATAACAAAATGATGTAGTACACTTTAATATAGATGGTAAACTTTGGGAAATTATAGTGTTTCCTTTAGAAATTTTAAAATTTTATATATTTTTGTCTGTTTGTTTTTAAAATTGAATAAAATCCTATCTCTTGTATCTGATCTCTCTGTTGAAAACAGAATATTTTATATGTAAAAATATAAAACTTCCATAGTTTTTCAATATAACATTTTTTTTTTTTATTAAATTTCAATGTAGCAAAAATATCTGTCTCATCGTGTGGAAGTAAAATAAATACCACTATTTTATATGCTCAAATGTGGCATTTGCTTGTTATTGGTGGGTTGGTTACATATTGGTTGCATGTGCATTTCTTTTCGGGTGACAACTACAAATATCTTTATAAATATTTGTTATTTTCCTTTTTAGTTTTTTTGTTTTGTTTTTTTGCTTGTTGTTTTTCAATTCCAGCTTTCTATTGTGCAATTTGTTTTTTACAAGACATGAAACATGAACAAAAAATAAATGTTTTGTTTGTTGGTAAATGAATTTCAGGAGACAAAAAAAAAAACGGAAAAACTTATAAAACAGAACATTGTTTATACATACATATGCAAATATTAAGGCCATTCAGATGAGAAATTTGAAGAATTTTGAAGAAGGCATTCATGTATAAATCGAAAAAGGCCAAAATACAACAAATTTAGAAAAGATCCTTCCTTTTCTGCAACAATTACACTATGCAAGAAATGAAGACTTTTGGAAAAACACAAGATCATGACAGTATATGTTCGACTCCATTACCAAAGGGTAGTAAAACCCTATACTCAGTTTGTCCATTTTGGTGACCGATTTTTTTTTATGGGCCCCAAAGTTTCTGAAAATCTGTGGGGCCTCTAAAAAAGGTGTCATCAGTTTTTGGTTAACAGCTAATTCAGACTTTGTGATACGGCTTAACTTTATAAGGCAATAATATAGCTAAGAGTCCGCCAAATAAATTTTGTTAATTTTATTTCCAAAAAATAGCTTTTCGTGCACTTTTGTTGAAAAAATATAGGAAGAAAATTTTTTTACTTTTTTTAGAATAACTTCCAGGAACTCCTAATTTTTCAATAACAATAGTTTGCAAAGTTGTAGCTACAGTAAATCTGAATAACTCTTTTGAACATATCAATGCAATCCGAACATATCTAGGCATTCTAAGTAGCTGTAAAAATCACTTTGTAGCTTAAAAATTTTAGTTTTTTACTATTTTTTTACTCTAAAACTAAGATTTGTTGTTAAAAATGTTTGTTCGAGTGTATACTTCTCTATTGTGATGGAATAACGAAGAATGGGCAAATCATTATCGGTATGATCCGGGCGCATCACTTTATCCAATCTTGATCACGCAAGACCGGCTTGATGCAAGATATGAAAAAACATTAAAATTTTTTAAAGTGGGCAAGGTTTGTGAAGCTTCTGAAGAGTAAATATAAGCTTTTTATAAAAGTTTTTGATATGGGTGGAAACCTTATGACTTGGAGATTGACATTTTAGTGAAATGAATTAATTTTGTGTTTTTTCGGACGTATTTTACCTTAAAAACTAACAATATTATAAAATGTTGATTTTCCATCAAGAAAAATAAAAAGAAATTTGAACAGTTACAGATATCACAATAAAAATTGAAAGTAAAATAGATCTAAATGTTCTTAAGTCAATGGCGTCACTAATGTTGCCAGTCTTTGTTTTCAAACATCGAAATTCCTAAAACGGGGAAAATGTGTTCCAAAAACTGAGTTTTTTTTTAGAAAATAGCCCACTTTGACGTTATTTACAGTATGATAGTAAAAACGTTTCGTATGTATATAAACAATATATAGGGCTATATAAATATGACGAGATTTTGAGGATCGGTGCTTTGCGTTTTTAGAATTTTTTACTCAAACCTAAAATTTTGTTTCAAAATTGGCCATGTTTGGATAGGGCTGGGGGCGCAATGTCCGCTTTCGTTAGTAAAATTTTACTTTATACGTTTTTGCATTAAGTTCTCTTTCCAGATCATAAACAAATGTATATAGCCACGAAGAAAATTAGTTTTTTATAAAAGAAAAAATACGGGGACTTTTTGGGAAAAAACTTTAAAAACACACGCATACAAAGTTGAAATATATAAAGAGAAGCTTCAACTTTGGATGCATGTAACTTTTTATAGGGACGAAATAATTGTTATCAGGTTTTGTTTTATTTTCTTTAGAATTTTATCGCAAATATACATCATATATAAAAAGAAAATTTAGAGCTGTCATAGGCCCACATATATAAAATACAAAAAAAGATCGAGCAAAATTTAAAAAAAAAATTAAACCTAAATATCTATTAAAAGAGATAACCTACAGATAATAGGTAAAATATTTTAAATTTCAGCTCATCACAAATGGTTTATTGGCGATTTTGTTTAAATGTGTGACATTGAGGGTCCACTCACTGATCCCCATTCCGAACAGCTCAGCCGAGTAAATAATACAGCACAATATAGAAGTGTGGACTTGATCATACTATTTGAACAAAAAATATTTGTTTTAGCGTCAAAAAATAGTAAAAACGAAAATTGTTAAGGTATAAAGTGATCTTTATGTGCTATTTAGAGTGACTAGACACGTTCAGAATGCATTGATATGTTCTCAAGAGTTGTTCAACTTTACCGTAGCTACAACTTTGCTAAATATAAAAAATTCGATTTTTTACATTCTTTCCCCCATTTAGGTTCATTAGATCAACTACAAAAATGTACCTAAGATCTCAATAAACAACTTTCTAGAACATATGAACTTCCTAGGAATGATTCTTAACACCGTTTAGGTAAGTTAGTAAGAAAAAACTAAAGGAATTAAGTGTTTTGGACCATAAACTATTAATTTTGATGTTTGCGATTTTGATCTTGAAGATGAAGTTTTTTTGATTTTATATGTTCGCAATTTTTGTTATTAAAATGCTACAACTTTGCCTCAGAGAGTACATCAAAATGCCGAACTTTTTGCAAGATATGAGCCTGAGAAAATTATCACATTTGGCAAAAATTACACCGAGGCTCCAAATCTTTTGGGGCCCATAAAAAAGTACATGACTTTGGGCGAAACTGGGAGATACTGGTCTTCTTTTTTGGTCTTTTATCACGTTGTGGTGTCTTTATATGTTTATTCGTGCTGCACTGTGTAATCATACACAGGCGATATTAACCTTGTCTTCCTACATGTGATCTGCGTACAATTTTAGAGATTTCCCTTGACCAAAAATATCTTTCGAAATTATATTATTTTTCTTGATTGTCTTTTGCAAATCAAAACACATTAAAAAATATAACTTTATTGTTATGTGAAACGAAAAACTAATGTATTCGAATAAAGTTATTCGATCCTATTTACACGAATTTTTAATAACATTTTGATAATGCACTAAGAACTTCTTAAAGAGAATACACATTTTTGTTTTTATTTAATTCTATTTATACTCGTATTTTATTTATATGGAACGAATACAAATTTATTCGAATAAAATTATTCGATGAGATTTACACAATATTTGAATAAAATTTCCAGGAAAAATGCACATTATTAAATATTGTTATAGTTTTACGAATAAAAATTGTGATTTTTGACGAATAATAATCGAATAAAAAATCTTTCAAATATTGCCGTGAGCTATATTTCTTTTTTGATATTCATTTGCAGACCAAAATATATTAAAAAAGGTGACTTTTTTTTGATATTTGAAACGAAGAAAAATTTATTCGATTATTACAATTTTTAAGAATTTTTCAAGAAAAATACCAATATTAATTTTTTTACTATTTTTGCTATGAATAAAATTTGTGATACGAATAAAAATTTATTCGAATAAAATTATTCGATGAGATTTACACTATATTTTAATAATATTTTGATGTTGTAAGCAATTTTCAAGAAAAATACACACTATTACGTATTATTATATTTTTATACGAATAAAATTTGAGATTTGTGACGAATATTAATCGAATAAAAAATCTTTCAAATATAGTTTGGAGCTATTTTTATTTGTTGATATTCATTAGCAAACCAAAATATATTATAAAGGTTACTTTATTTTTTGTATGAGACGAATAAAAATTTATTCGAATAAAATTATTCGATATTTTAATAAAATTTTGATAATGTTTTAAGAAATTGCCAAGAAAAATACACTTTTTATAATGTTATTTTATATTTGATACGAATAAAACTTTTGATATTATTATTAATCGAATAAAAGTTTATTCGAATAAAAATATTCAATGCGATATCAAAAATCTTTCAAATATTGTTTGGAGCTATTTTTCTTTCATGATATTCATTTGCAGACCAAAATATATTCAAAAATGTGTCTTTTTATGTTATATGAAATGAAAAAATTTATTCGAATAAAATTATTCTTTGAAGTTACACGATATATTAATAAAGTTTTGATAAAATTTTAAGAACTTTTCAAAAAAAAAATGCACATTTAAAAATGTTGTTGTATTTTTGTTACGAATAAAGTTTGTGATATGATTATTATTTGAATAAAAATAATTAATGCGATTTACAAGATTAGTTAATAAAATTTTAATAATGCGCGGAGTATTTTCCAATTAAAATACACATTATTAAAAATTGTTATATTTTTATACGAATAAAATTTGTGTCGAATATTTATATCGAATAAAAAATCTTTCAAATATTGTATTTCTTCAAGGCAAAATATTGTTACGTGTTAACCTTTTCAAAACGCTGGTTTATTTCCTTTAAATAAACCGGATACTTTTGATTACAAATAAAAGCCGTTTAGTAGTTTAAAAATTGTAAAAACTCTTTATTTATTCAAAATGTACAACAACCACAGAATTAAACAGCCACTCAATGTTTTTTATACACGTTTATAAATTCGCAGAAATACAGACACAATTTATAATGTACACGAATTTACTTGAAAAACACAACACACTTTAAGGCACTCAGTTGATGTTTATTCGAAAAGCGTCTCTGATAAACTCACTCACGACTGCAACCTCTGCCACCATTCATAACACTGCATTACCATCTAGAAAGCTCTATTTCTGCAATGTTCTTTAACTGAATATTCGAATTCGACAGCGTTGCCAACCTACGATCAATGGTCAACTGAAAGCTTTTATTTAATAATGCCCACAGATATGTTACAGTTTGCTATTACAGCACTGTTATTTGAAAGCATTATGCTACTTTTAAATCAGCCCCTAAAATCGTTATATTTGAATTCAAGTACAATTTCGTAACAATATATTAAAAAAGGAGAAAATTTTGTTATTTGAGCCGAATTAAAATTTATTCGAATAAAATTATTCGATGCGACTTACACGACATTTTAATACAATTTTAAAATTTTTTGTCATATTTGTTTCTATTTCCATAAGATTTTATTTTCGATAAAATTATTAATCTATTAATTATTTTCTATTTTTGTTACGAATAAAATTTGTGACACTATTATTAATTGATTAAAAATTTCTTCAAAATTATTTTATGTTATTATCGTGTTTATTATTTGAAAACTAAAATTTAATAATAAATTTTACATTTTTCTGTATGAATAGAATAAAAATTTATTCGAATAAAAATATTCTATGCGATTACATGATCTTTTCAAAAAATTTTGATAATGAGCTAGAATTTTCCAAGTAAAATACAGATTTTGAAATTTTGTTGTATTTTTGTTACGAATAAAATTTTAATCGTTTTTAAATTAATCGACTAACATTTTAAATCTACAATTTTCTTTAATTTTCTACAGGAATGCCGAGATAAACATACAATATTATTTCATAAGCGATACTAAAAAAGTTTGTATTCGTTTAATTTTAATCGAATGATAAAATTTATTTTTTTTTATTTTTCAAAACACATGTTTTCTAAAATGACTAATTTTTTTATAACGACTAAAACACTTATTCGAATAAATTCAGGATCTAATACACATGATTTAACACAGTTTTGATTATTATATATAAAAAATCTTTTAAAAATTGTTTGGACTATTTTTTATTCTTGATATTAATTTGCAAACCAAAATATACATAAAAAATGTTATTTTTTTTGTTGTATGAAACGAAGAAAAATTTATTCAGTTATTAAAATTTATTTATTTATCGATTACATTTTTTTTTGAATAATTCACAGTTATTGTGCTGCGAATAACATTTGTGATACGATTATTAATCGATTAAACATTTCTTGGAAATTATTTTGTGATATTTTTAGTTATCTATTGCATACTAAAGTATAATACAATAGTTGACTTTTTACTGTGTCAATCAAATAAAAATTTATTCGAATAAAATATTCGATGCGTAAAAACATTCATCATAAAATTTTCCAAGAATTATAAGAATATTGTTATATTTTTGTTACGAATAAAATTTTAATTGGTTTTAAATTAATCGACTAACATTTCAATAGTCAAGTTTTCTTTCATTTTCTAGAGCAATGCCGAGATAAACATACAATTTTATTTCATAGGCGATACTAAAAAAATGGTATTCGTTTAACTTTTATCGAATAACAAATTTTTATTTTTCATGATTTAACATTTTTATAAAATATTTGTTTAATTGTTTGTTTTCTAAAATGAATTGTTTTTTATTATGAATAACACATTTATTTGTATAAATTTAATACACGTTTTTTATTACAATTTTGATTATTACATATGAATTTAGCGACATAAATAAAAATATAGAAATTTGATTAGTTTTTTATACGACTAAAATGTTAACCGGTTCAAAAATATTCGAATACAAGTTGTAATCATATGTTTCATCAAACTATTTTCCATGACAAGAAAATTGCAATATTTTAGCATTTTATTTTATATGTGATACGATTAAATTATTAATCGTTTAATAGTAATCGAATAAAACTTTTTATAAATAATTTTTGTGTAGTTTTTCTTAATTATCATTTGTAAACAAAAGTTAATTAAAATTTTTCATTTTGTACAGCGAATTAAAAATTATTCGATTAAATATTTTATTCGAATATTTATATTTAATCAGGTTTTATGTAAATTTTTTTATGCAAATTTGCCGAAAGTAATTTGAATTTCATAAGTGTAATCGATTTTAGTACGAATAAAATTTTAATCGGTTAATATGTATGCTATTTTTATATAATGATATTGAGATAAAATTCTTAATGATAAGATTATAATATATTCGAATTTTATAACATTTTGATTAGGCAATACGTCAAGAAAAATAAAAACTTTGGAATTTCATTTGATTTTTTTTTAAAGAATATAATTTTATTTTATTTAATATTGGTATTCTGGCCCAGATTGAAGGTGATATATATTCGAAAATCCTTCCTGTTTACAAGATAAATTATCAGCCAGTACGACAGTCCCTTTCCACTAGAAATGATTCTCTCTGAAAGACGGTATTATTCAAAATTTTTTTCTATATATTCCATATAGCACAAATTTTGTTTTGCTTATTCTGCATCGCCAAACTAAGAATGTCCTTTCTAAAAAGACATCCTACATATGCAATTTTTAAGTTTTTTGAAATATTTACAATACATGCATTCACTTGCAAGTATTCTCCTAAAAAACTAAGGAAATAGAAGCGGCAAAGTGACTCACATGTCCACAATTTTTTGTCTAGCTTCAACGTCTTCTGTGGGGTGTCGTCAATGAAGTGTAAAGTTTATACTGTGACACTTTGCATTGTTTTTTTTTTTCATTTTCTGAATTGCCAAAAATACGAACACAAAGAAAAAAGTTAAAACTTTTTCTTCATCTAAAAAGTTTTTCTCTACAAATGTATGGGAATTATTTGTATTGTGGGCTTAATGGGTGGTTTGTAAATGCAAATATGTATGGATATGAAGTAAATAATGTATGTAAATGAATACATATTTACCTACATTTACATGTTAACATCATATCTCAGTATATCTTTATAAGGGGTATTTTTTTAGAAGCATAGAACTTTTTGTCGTACCCCCACAAAAAGTAGTCCAAAAGTGTCAAATCACACGAACGAGGTGGCCAATTCACAGGTTCATTTCTTGCGATACTTTAATCATGATCAATAAACAATCACGAATCATTTGAATGTAGCGTTCGTCATTTACGGTATGTTGGATGTTAGAACTGGTTTTGAATTTAAAGACAAATGAGCCGATGATGCCTTCGGCATGTAAACCTCACCAAACAGTGATTTTTTCGGGATGGAAAAAAGTCTCATGAGGATTGAGCTATATCCAAATTGACAATTCAGCTTGTTTACATAACCGTTAAACCAGAAATTAGCCTCTTAGCTGAAGTTAATTTGACTTGACTAAGTGTTCTATCAGTTTGTCGAACAGAGCGCAAATTTTAGAAATAAATTTCTACGATTCATAAGCATTGTTCTGGTGCAAGTCTTTGCATGTCGATTTGCCAAAGTATACTGATAAAAGTCAAACACACTTCATTAGTATGACAGCAAGTTTTACAATTATCCCTATCGGAAGTTCTATACGTCTAAAAAAATCACCCTTTATGATGTTTTCATAAAATATTTGGTACTGGTTAAATTTAAGGAAATAGATACCTGTATAAGTAAGTATGACACACTAAATATTTGTGTTTGTCGGTGAAGACGTGTAAAAAGTCAAGACAGGTTAATTCAATTATTGGTTGCAAGTTGTCGTCTTAAAGAAAAATTCAATTTGTGCTATGTAATCGTATTTTTTTAGTTATACTATTTTGAAAATTGGATATTGTTAGAGGATTTGTAGCATTTTAAATTAAATTTAAAATGTAGATGTAAAAAGTAAATAAATTAGGCCACCACAATCTTCTCTCTTTAGATTATTATTTTTTTATTAGAACAATAAAGTAGGTACACAGAATAGGGTTATGTTTGGAATAGCACATCGGGCAAATTGCCTGCACGGCTTTGCGTGCACATTGGCTGTATTTTGTCTAAATTTTGTCTTTTGTTTTTCGACAACAACTTTCGTCACTCCCATAAACTATTTTCCTAGTTCCAACACAATACTTTGCATGAGCAGGGGTCATACCCCTACTCAATTATCGCGAAAAAATTATCGTAAACTAGTCCAGCATATGATCTGCCACTTCAGAAAACCAAAGCCGATATAAGTCAATGTGTTTGGTTTCACGATCCATACACAATTGACCTCGACCGAAAGCCAGGCTCCAACAACCATCATGCTATGCACACCACAATCTCTTACTACATTTTTCAAGCACCGAGAAAATTACCATAGCTATTAGTTAATGGCTCTGTTTTTTCGGCAACAGCACCTAAATAGTAAGATTTAATTGATTGTACGAACACTAACACAAACATCAGCCATTTAACCAGCAATCTTTGGGTTTTAAACCACTATGTGCTGCCCCAAGGTACCACATCAGGACAGGTCTTAAGGCTACTGATTTCCCGTAGCTGCGAGTCTAATATAAACTCTAGAGCTAAAGACTCCATGCAGCTTCAAGTACTGGGGTCGCCACATATATATGGAAGATCACCAAAATAAACTATGGCCCGAAGAGTTCTGATTTATCGACAATCACATATGTTTTCTGTAAACCCCAAATATTCAAAATTAGGATGACTAACAATAGCTTAGAATAATTTGGATCGAAACTTTGGTCGCCATACTTTCATTATATTTTGGAATATTTTTCAGCAATGAAAATGCGTAGTTCTCTCATGGAGTGCTTCAGTTTTACTAACCCTATTTGGTTGGCAACACTTGACTGCACACATGGCGGTAGATTCAAATCATTAGTGGAATTTGAAACATCCTGAATAATAGTGAGAGCATGATTTATTTTATTACGATTGTACGTATTTTGACTGAATATTTGCGGGATCAGATTAATGGGAGTTGCATCTTTCATACAAAGTAAATATTAATGTTAGAATATCTGGCGAACTATAATTTTGAAAGGCTTTAAACTTAGCATCAATCAATATCTTATCACTGCACGAGGTTTGCCTAAAAATTGGCTTGGTCGGATTAGTGGTTCGACACATTCCATACAATGTATTGGGTTTATGATTTAAAAATGCGGAATTCTTTATAATTTTTAGCTTTTATTTTGAAAGATTTGTAAAATATAAATTTATTCAAAGTATTGGCCATCGTTAGCTATGACCTTTACCCATCTTTCTGGAAACATATAGATTCTGAGCCAAAAAAAACTACTATCTTTTGAGGCCAAGAACGAATACTCTGTTCTGAAGTGAAGAGTGTCCCAGAGAGAGCGTTCTGCATCGATCAAAACAAATAGTGGTTGGACTGGACAAGCTCTGGACAATAAAGCGGATGAGGCAATACTTCCCAACTACTTTTTTCTAAATATTTTTAACTAGTATTGCAACTTGAGGCCGAGCATTGTCATGATGGAAAATTACGGTTTCATATCAGTCCGCATATTCTGATCGCTTTTCGGCCATGGCTCGCTTCAAACGAATCAGTTGCATTCGGTCCATGTTTCCTGTGATGGTCTGGCCAGATTTCAGCAGCTCAAAATGGATTGGACCCATTTGGTCCCACCAAATATAGAGATTCGGCTGGTTGGCCGGGGTTCGCAACAAATGATTTGGTGCAAAAATTATTTTCTTTTATAGCATTCAAGCATCATTTCGGATATGCAAAATCGTCTTTCAATGTCTCTCGGCTTAAATTCGTATGGTACCAAATGTCTATGTTTTTGAATGAATCCTGCTCCCAATGATTTTGCAAGCTCTTGTTGAGTTTGACAATAATCTTCATGGAGTAATTCCTCCAAATCTTTGTCTTCAAACTTTTTTGGCTGGCCTGGGCGATCTTTCTCTGCCGTGCACATTGAGTCCGATGGAACACATTCACCATTAGCTGTGGTGAGCAATTGGTGGCCCTTTTTTCAAATTAAAGAAGTGAAGCAAAACTTCCCACATATGTCGCTTTGTTGGCACAAAATTCGACATTTCCGAAGCAAAAAACATTGTTATTTACACTGTAGTATTCAATAACTAACACCCAGTAACACGAAGTCTGGTTATTTATTAACCAATAGTTATACTGACAGTTTTCATACAAAAACAATTTTAACCGACAGTATAACTATTAGTTAAGGCATAAAGGTAAGTGATAATAAGTGACAAATATATACCCTTCAAAATGACATATAAGTTATTAAAGTCAAAACCGGCTTTCACAATATACGCTATCTGTAGTGAATTTCTCGTTTTCAAGTTATACCTAGTTCCTTGCCACTATTTGCCTAGTGCTGCAAATAGGATGAACTCGATTAGTGGGCAAGGTTCATTCCATAAATAGTTCTAATTAAATACCTGAATAACTACAGCTCAAGCCCCAAAACTTATCCAGTGTTGTTTTGTTATCATTGCACTCAGATGGAATAACAAATTGTTGGATCAATACAGCATGGGCGTGGCAGCTCCCTTACCAAGTAAATAGATATTTTGCAATATCTAGAGAACTGTAGTTTTGAGAATCCTCAAATTTTGGGCATAATACTTTGATGCCAGTCTACGGCGTTAAACTAAAAATAAAGGGGATCATAACAGTGGCCGAGGCCCCTCCCACACTAAGGGAAAAAACGTGCTAAAATCAAGATTTTACGTCCAAAATCAAAGCATTTCAATCTTAATAGTCTGTTAAATGCGAAAATTCTTAATTCGAGAATAAAATCTTATTTTTTTACGATTGCTTAAGATCGTATTTAAGATTGTGTTCTTATTTACAATCTTAAATTAAGAATACATTTTGCAAAATTTAAAAATGTAATCTTAACGAAGTTCTTGATTTGAGATCGGTTTTAAGAACATAGTCTTGTTATAAATCTTAATTTAAGATTGTATTCTTAAATTGTTAAGAATGTAATCTTAATAATTAATATTACACAAATTGAATTAGAATGTCGAAATAAATGTATTATATTTTTATTTATATTTAATGTATTATATTTACATACATATTTATGTATTTAAAAAAAACGCAATACATACTTAAAATTATATCAACTTTGATCTTACATATGTATGTTCTTCCATTATTGATTGGATATAAATGTAAGGGAATGCTAACAAAATCAGAAATTTTAATAACATAAATTTTACTAAGCAAAGAACCAACTTCATAGGCTTGGAAGTGTTTATCGAACTATTTTAAGGATTTGGATGCATTTGATTTGTTGACCACATTTCAGCAATTTCTTTTCATCCAAACGAGATGAGCTTGTATCTAGGATATTGTTGTTGAATGATGCAGCTTTAATAATAATTTTGTAATAAAATCCATAACGAAATTACCTTAAGTTCATTCTCAGTGGGAAAAACTTCGCAAATATCTGTCAAGTATGAAAGTGTATCCTTTCTTCCGGCGTTCTGCTCAGATGATATTGTCCATCAGCCAGCGTCAAGAAATCTTCACTCACAGATATACTTATAAGAAATAGTTCGTCTGAGCTCTGATTTTCTATTATTAATTAAATATTTTGTTCACTTTTTTTAAACACGTCTACTTCGATCAGCGTTTTGCAATTTATAACACAAAAAGCTTTCATTATTGTCAAATTTCTTAAATTCAAAAATACAATCTTAAAATTAAGATTACGTTCTTGATTTTTAGAATGCGTTCTACAAATCAAGAAATTATTCTTAAATTTGAGAACGTAAATCTTTAATTTAAGATTAAAATGTGAAAAATTTTGCAATCTACATTCAGGAATTTTTTTTTTTAAATTTAGATCGTCTATTTCTCTTAGTGCATACAATAGTAATTTTTATCAAATGAGGAGCCGCAGAACAAAAAGGAACTTTTTCGCATTTTTTGAAAAATTGGTTTTTTGATATTTTTATAATATTTGGGTTGAAATCTTCTAGAAGCAATCAAGTTAGGAACATTTTTTTATTAAGTAAATGGGTTCTAAAAAAATTGGAGCTTAACAAAACATACAACACTAGTATAAAACGACAAAAATAATATGGGGCATTTCCTGTCAAATGAACCAACTTTGACACGAAACCAAGGTTAGTTCTATTACATAGTAACTCAGACACAATTTTTCGCCAAGCAGGTGTTTTTTCTTCTCCATGTATCTTATTACTAGGGGGCGGATTTATATGCAAATGCATGTTTTTTCTCGAACGTCCAAATACAATGTAGACTAACTATCTATCCGAATTGCACATGTTGCTGCAAAATGGCATCGATTTGTTAGTGCATATTTTTGCATATTTTATTTATAATGCATATTTTGTTATATTTTACTTCAAAATGCATATAGCATATTATGCCAATTTTTAATAAAAATATAATTTTTTGTCGTTAATGGGCAATACATTATTTCAACAAAATTTTTTTGGTCGAATTTGTTATAGAAATAGCTGTAAATTTTATCGACTAACTTCTTTCGACATTAATTTCTTCATTTCTCTATCAGTAATTGAAAATTATCATTTCAAAACATATTTCTTCAAAAAAGTTTAGTTTTTTTAAGTATCAAAAATTCATTAAATGTGTCGAAAACATTCATATTTGTTTTCATTGCAAATTCGATTTATAAGAAATTTCGTTATCGAAAGATTTAGTAACTTCACCTACACAGTAACTGCTCCTGACAGTCATTTCCAAGCTGTTAACTAGACTGTCGTAAACTAGTGATTTTGGATAATTTAGAGACAAATGCACTACACAATTAAAGTTTAAAGTCCCTACACTATAGATTACATAGAGACACTTAAGTTTTTGACTTCGTATTTAAATATGAATTATATTTAAGTTCTATTTAAATGCGAAAATGAGTTTCTCAGTGCTTTTTTAAATGATACTTAAATGGCCGACGTTGGTCATTTAAATTCTATTTAAGTTTCATAAACTACCATATGTTTTTGACAGCTGACTTTTGTTGTTTGGTTTTTTTTCACTCTATTGTAGTAAAAAAAAACAAACAACAGCGTCTTGCTAAAAAAAGCGTCTTGCAAAAACTACAATTCCGATGCGGGGCAATTGGAGCTTCTTTTGTGCATTTTCCTACCAATAATTTTATTGTTTAATAAACTTTTATTTCTTATTGGGCAAAATGTATCAATTTTTGTTTTGGTTGAACAGCTGTTTTAAGCAAAACTATCGATAAATTTTTGATATTTAGTAGTGCTACCATACTTTTATCTTATTTAAATAAGACAAATTATGTAGCACTGAAAAACTCAAACTGTATTTAAATACAACTTAATTTTAAGTTAAAATTAACTAAATACGTATTTAAATAACAAGTCAAAAACTGGGCATAAGTCTTTAATATATACAATATGGATATCTGATAGATATTTCAAAGACCTTTGCAATGACGTATATAAGACCATAGTAAGTTGGACCTACAATGGGTCAAAATGGGAAAAAAATTTTAAATAACAAATTTTGTTTACCTGGAAATATTTTAAATTTTTATTTTGAATTATAATTTGGTAAAGGATGTATAAGATTCGGCACAGCCGACTAGAGCTCTCTTACTTGTTTTTACATTATTTTTTAACAAAAGGTTCTTTCTGTGATATAAAAATGGTTTTATATCAAACATCCTTAACATTTATTGTGGTGACTTATGGCAGTTAGATGTATCTTTAAAAACTTATTACCATTTTCTGGTTCATGCATATTTTAAAGCAGGTGAAATAAATAAAACTCTATTTCAAAAAGTACCTTTTATTCTGCGGTGAGATTATCAAAATTTTACGTAGTTTCGGATCGAAAAACGTATAAGTTTTCAGCTTCATTTAAATTGATTTATTGTCAATTTTAGTAATAAGAAATAAATGTAATTAACTTTTAATATTTGCTCTTTTTCCTTTCTTGTTTTGATAAATTTCATATCTGAAGTTAAAAAGGATTTGAGATATGTTCATTTATTTGAAAAGTTCTAGACAAATCTATTTCCTTTTCTTTATTACACACAAAATTATTTGTTGAGTTTGTTAAACAATATACATTTCCTGCAACTAAAAAGTAGTTACTCAACTATTTCGAATTTTTGTACATTTGTTTTATTTAAAAGCACAAATTTTGTGCAATAACTAAATTTGATTTCCTTAAAAGTTTTCAAATTCACAACAAATCACTACATATCATTTATTTTTAGCAAGTTGCAATTGTATGAATATTTGTAGAGAAATTGTAGAGCAAAACAGTACGGCATAGTGGGATAGATTCATAATATTTACTTAATCTGCCATTTCTAACTTGCTGAAGCTTTTAGTATAAAATTTCATATAGGTGTAGCCTCTCCTAAGGGGAGTGTGGATGATTCTTTGTCTAAACTTAAATTCGAATACTCCTCTGCTACAGTTTTGTAAAATTTATTTTCAAGTCAATCAAGAGTCAGCCATTTAGATATGGCAGATTAATTTCCAAAATATTTTCATTGTGCCCCACTGTGCAGCTGTGTATTGTAGTTTATTTGTCATTTTGATGGGTGAAGTATATTTATTATAGCGCTTGCAACATGTTGAAAATGATAGTGTGACACATTTGTTAAATGTGTTGTCACTTTTTTTTGAGACCAGAAAAGGCAAATACTTATGTACTTATTTTGATATCCATTAGAAGAAGTTGATAGAGGGCTTTGTAGGTTGTTTAGTTGGTGCGTTTTCAAAAAATTATTGTTGGACATTTTTGTATAGTTCCCATCTAAGTCGTACATTATTGTCCGTAAAATATTCTTTTATATTTTATATACTTACTACTTCACTTTCGCATTCTAAACAACATGTGTATGTACATAAACTAAACTAAAAATTACAATAAATTTTCCCCAAAAAAAAAGTAAACAAAAATATTTGCAACGAAACGAAAAGCTGTACTTAACCTAAAAAAATGTATATGACAAAATTTAAGTTTAGTTTGTTGCTCATTTCTTTGGCCACAAATAAAAACCCAACTCGAACATTTGCTGTGAAGGACATTAATTTCGTTTTCATTTTGTCATGTTTAGTTGTTGGTTGTTTTAACTTCAAATATTTATGATCAAAATTTAAAAATGCATGTCTGTGTAGGAAGGAATACATATTTTCGATGTTCATGTAACACGTTCAAATAATTTTAGTTGTTGTAACAGCTCTAGTAATAGTAACTGTTGTTGTTTTTGTTGGTGTATTGTAATTTTGTGCGGACCATAAACTGAATTTGCACTTTGTTGATAAACTAAACCGCAACGTTTTTATTAAAACCAAAATGAGTAAGTATTTGTATATATAATGTGTAGTATACTTTTGGGCAGTTGTGAAAAGGAATGAGTTCTTTAGCAAAAACTTTTTAAGACAAAAATTATTCACAGATGAAATCTTTCTTTTTTCATAATCATTGAAAATTTGTTTAAATTTCAAGCAGCTTTTTCTCAAGAATATTATTGTAAGAGTCTCTACTGCATCCTTAATTTAATATTTAGTCCAGATTTTGTATTTATTTCCTTTATTCTAACTTAGTATCTCATTATGCTCTTCCCATTAACTTCATGTTACTTCCTCTCTAGTCACACCACTCCCTTAATAGTCTGCACACGCATTTATCGCGTTCCCCATTTGCTGCATTTTCATGTGGCATTATAACATAAAATAACCACAAACTGTATCATGAGTAAACTGCACGTGACTTTTCAAATAGTGAAAAATAGTGTTTCAAAACAAAAATTAAATAAAAACTGTGGTTTTTCAATGGAAATTGTTGCAAGTTTAGTGTTCATGTTACGTGTTCAATGCATTTAAAAAATTTAATTTCTAATTGAAATTTATATAATTTTTAACTAAAATGTTACTGAAATCATTTATTTAATGTTAAAATAGGAAAAATGTTTTAATTAGGGTATGAAATAATTAAATGTAAATAACCAGAAAGAAGCGGTGAAAAAAATGGAAATTCAACTAATCATTGCAATGGAATTGGTCAACCTCACTGCAGTAGAGTAAATTAGTAGCATCGTTAGGACTTCGTAAGGTACTATTTCACACCCGTCAAGTTAACTTGAGCAAGTCTTGAGTTTATAGTATAAAAAAAAAGAAAATCATTCCAATCTGCTCTCTCTCTTTTATAAACTCATGATTTGCTCATGTAGACTTGACGTATGTGAACCAGCACTTAAGACAATTGATTGCAAGCATTTACAGTAGCCCAATAAAGTCTACATACAGGTATTCAAATTAAATTTCTTTCGTTGAAATCTGTATTTGTAAGTTAAAAGTAATGAAATATATTTGTTAAAAAAATAAATTCACACTAAAAAAAATTAAAACAACATCACTTAAGTCGGGTTTAGTAACATTTTAATCATATTCTGTAAACACATTGTCTCTAGAGCAAGCACGGATACAGGTCAAGAATTTTAAATAAAGTTAAATTTATTAAATTTTTTCCTTTTTATACCCTTAACCTTCGTGAGAAGGGTATATATAAGTTTGTCATTCCGTTTGTAATATCCACAATATAATTTTCCGACCCTATAAAGTATATATATTCTGGATCCTTATCCAAAACCCTCAAATTACTTACATTCACGATTCATACATCAATATCTCCGGAATTCTTCCGGCTCGGTTGCTAATTGAAATCGAGAAAATTGGTTTACAAATGGCTGAGATATAAGGATAAAACCAGGACAACCTCGATTTTTTACCTACTTTTGACCTGTATCTGGATTACTAACCCATTAAAATAGACAATATGGATATCTAATTATATATATTTCAAAGACCTTTGCAACGACGTATATCAGACCATAGCAAGTTGGACCTACAATGGGTCAAAATCGCAAAAAAATATTTTTTAACCCGAATTTTTTTTTTGCCAAAATTTTTTTTTTCGCTAAATATTTAAAAAAAAAATTATAATTTAAAAAAAAAAATATTTAAAATTTAAGAAATTTTAAAAAAACAATAGGAAAATTTGTTTTTTTACAAAAAATTAAAAAAAAAAATTTTATTTACGCCCAAAAATATTAGTTTAACAGCCATCTTAGAGTATACCGATCGACTTAGAATCACTTTCTGAGTCGATTAAACGATGTCCATAATCCGTCCGTCTGGCTGGCTGCCCATGTAAACCTTGTATTTCGATAAAGTATGGTACATACAATCGGCCTAAGGACGAAGCCTATTGAAAATGATTGAAATCGGTTCATAATTTCACCTAGCCCCCATACAAATGTCCTCCCGAAATTGGACTTTAGTCGTGATAAATGTTTAATTCATATTTCGCCCCAAATAATTTTATATATACGGAAACATAACACTATGCAACAAATGAAGACTTTTGGAAAAACACAAGATCAAATTTCGCCCCAAATAATTTTATCATTGGCTTAGTGTAGGGTATTATATTGTCGTGGTTGTCCGACCATACTTTCTTAATTGTTTTAGTATTGAAAATGGGCAATATCAATCCATGAATGCTACTAGCCCCCAGACAAATGTCCCCCGCAATACTCCTTGAGCCAATTAAAATTTTGTACAAATGTCACAGAGAGCGTTCTGCTTTTATCGAAACAAATAGTAGTCGGATGGGACTCCCGTCTGGACTGCAATGCGAGTGAGACAAAACCTTGCAACCATTTTATTCTAGTATTTTTTGCGACATGTGGCCGAGTGTTGTCATGATGGAATATTACAGTTTCATATCTGACCGCATATTCAGGACATTTGTCTGTCAATGCCGACTTCAAACGATTCAGTTACGTTCGGTACTCCTTCCCTTTGATGTTCTGGTCAGATTTCAGCAGCGCATAGCCTAGAACCCTTTTGCTCCCACCATATACATAGAATTACCTTAGCACCATGGATATTTGGCTTTGGATTTTACAGTCCCATCGGATTATCGTAATGGATTAATTTTTCATTGCAAGTAATGATTCGGTAATGAAACCACCCCAGACTCGCATCTGCCCACCCCAGATAAAAATTTGGAAAGTCGCAGAAAGATTTTTTTTGGATATGTAGAGTGTTCCGTTAAGAGATTCCAGTGCCCTAGAACATTAATCATGGGGTTTTTGGAACCCAACAAGTTAATAAAATATTCCAATGTCAATCGTACAACGGAGCACATGTAATGTTTGGTTTTAAAAACGGTTTACAAACTAAAATAAAGGAGTCAAATCCGCAAGCCATTTTGGTTCATTGTTTATCCGATAGGCTAAACTTAGTAATTGTGGATTCGTGTTCACACATACATATGTATCATGAGCGCAAACATTCTTAGCATAGAGACTTTATGCATTTCGAAACCAGAAAATAATAATGATTTAAAAAGCCTAAGCCAAGCTCTTCAAATTAAACAGTATAAAATAAACAGCCTTTGCAGAACTAGATGGAGTTGTAGATATGAAAATTGTAAGTCAGTAATTAAAAATTACGCTGTAACTAAAAGTGATATTGAAGATTTTTCTATAGAATCAACATTAGGTGAAAGTTAAAATCTGGATTTGCCGGATTCTATTCCTTCAGTTGATTACTGCAAGTTAAATATATATAATAGATAGCTTCATTTTTAATATCGAATACTGATTCCAAAACATTCCATTACCTAAAGCTGTTAACAATTTCTTTAAATTAGTTTTGGATGGCGCCGATGAATTCATTATTAATTACAAACATGTTTTGCAAATTGTTTCTGATTCTATGAAAGCTGAAGCACTAGTACTAGTTTAAACATATATTCAGCGAAAAACAATTAAACTTTGATATGATAAATTATTTTGAGTAATTTTTTTGTTTCAGTTTTTTTCTAGTTTCCGCTCTTTATTTCTCTATGAATTTAGTTTTGTTTTAATAAAAAATTATTTTTTTTATAAAAAAAATTGTTTATTTTTACTATTTGGGAAGGGCACTTGCCCACCCCAGAGTAATAGTCTAGCTACGCTTATGCGCACGTTGGACTGATGGAACACATTACCATAAGCTTTGGTGAGCACACCGATTTTTCAAATTAAAGAAGTAAAGCTAAACTTCCCGCATAGGCCAAATATTACAGTATAATATTCTGGGATTTTACCATTTACGTAAAATACTGAAATTTTTGGATAATTCAAAACACATTTGCTTTAATATCATGCAATATTGCTCTTTATGTAACTTCATTTGTATTTTCCTAATATGTATCAATATGTGGTTTATTTCGCCTCCCATTTAATTTATTCATTCACCACTAACACCTCAGCTCTGTCACCACCGAATTGGTAAAATCACCAACACCATCACAGTGCCCGACCCACATAAACATCAACAAGGAACCTCCCGGTATAATGTGTGAAACATTTACAATTATGGCAGCCATTTCCTTTACACACTCAAACATACACATACACATATACTCACTTAAATAATCGCGAAATTTCCAACAGTTAACCCAGTAGTCAATGTATTCTTTATAGATAGTAAATGTCACTAATGCATTAGTGCATTAGACATTATAATGTCTGATTACTTGGCTGACTACAATTTATATATTTTGAATCATTTGACAAGTATGAGCTCTTTGTAGTGCACTTGTCAATTGATTACTCTACATATCCCAAGTAGCCTAGCGTGAAGACAATTGTCACCTAAGTGTCTCTAAGTAATCTATTGTGTAGACACTTTAACTGTTTATTATACCCACCATTAAACAAGTAAAAAAGTATGGTCGGTCAAGCCCGACTATATAATACCCTATACCAAGTAAATGAGCAAACAGATTTTTCTTTTAAAATATCAATAATTTATATTCGTGAGTGATTTTCGAAATGGGCCTTATATGGGAGCTATGACCAATTATGAATTTTGTATATATAAAACTTATTTGGAGCTAAATTTGTGTAGATACATATATAAATTAAACATTTATGACCGATAAAGTCCAATTTCGGAAGGACATTTGTATGGGGGCTAGGTGAAATAATGGACCGATTTCAGCCAGTTTCAACAGACTTGGTCCTAGGGCCGAAAAAATTTTATGTACCAAATTTTATAGAAATATCTTCAAAATTGCGACCTGTACTTTGGGCACAAGGTTTACATGGACAGACGGACGGACGGACGGACGGACGGACGGACATCGTTTAATCGACTCAGAAAGTGAGTCTAAGTCGATCGGTATACTTTAAGGTGGGTGTTAGACCAATATTTTTGGGCGTTACATCTGCACAAACGCGTTATACCCTCCCCACTATGGTGGTGTAGGGTATAAAAAGATGGGGGTGTATTGATATTGTCATTCCGTTTGTAAAACTTGAAAATATTTGTCGCAAACCCCCATTAGCATATATAATGGGGGTCTTTATAAGATTCTAAGATGATCTAGCTATGTCCATTCCGTTGTCTGTCTGTTGAAAACATGATTTTCCACAAATACACTCTGCTTATAATGTTTGTTTGGTATAGAAAATTTGCAATATGATTTCACGTAACCGCCATACACATTTAACCCGGGAATACTGTTTGAGCAGTCGTAAATATGTTGATATGTTGATTATTTTACCCATCAGAAGTAATATATTGGAGAGTTGTCAGAGGAAGATTTATTTACAAGCAATAGGTGATTGGACTGGATATTGATAAAGTTACCAGTTAGGTAGCTAGTAAGGAAACTGACTCTATGTAATCGATATGTGAATCCAGGTCCAACTTTGGACCTGCTATCAAGCAGCTTCATTGCAATCCAAAAGGGTCTACCCCCTGCTTGGAACATGCATGTCTTAAAATGGCGGCATGAAATAATCCCCCAAAAATAAAATGAAATAACCCCCCAAAAATTAGTACAGAGAGCAACAACAACGATTTTTGGGGGGTTATTTAATTTTTTGGGGTATTATTTCATATTTTAATATATAAAGAAAACTTAAAATCTGTAAATTATGTCCCGATATATTAACAACATGTATTTACAATTCACAAAAAAAAAATTTAACTGATAATTTCGCAGAGTTAAGATCATGATAATTTCACAGTGCAAAGAAAGTTGTAAAGAATAAAAATAAATTTTGAAATTGAAACTGGGTTCACAATGACTATTTTTGGTTCAGAATGTCAAAAAGTCGGTATACAATAGTACCAGTAGTAAATAAGAGTACAGGAATAAAACTCGCCAGGCAAGAGTAAGTATGATAACAGCTGGTAACTGCTTACTTGCTTGTTATTTGTTAAAGGCTCTTAATATAATTAAAGATGAATGCGAAGATCTTGGAGAAATATTAAGGGCCATACCTCTGCAATGAGCTTAACAATATTTGAGTTGTATGTTAGTAAGTAAAAAAATATTGTTTTTTTATCTCTAAATTTCTAATGGTGTTTGAAAATACTTTCCGAGGAAGCAATTCAATTTATTTCCTCATATTTAAATAAATAAAAATTAAAAAGATTTATTTTCATAGGAAATTTGTATACTTGGTCTGCTTTAACTTTTTTAATAAGATCTATAAGGTTTAACTTGAAACAAGTTTAGTTGAAATATTGATTTGTAAATTATTAAAATCGCGCAATTTTTTATTTTTTACACAATTTTTCGCCTGCGCTTGATTACAAAATATTACACTAATTCAGAATATATTTACAAATCAATATTTTAACAAATCTCATTAAACCCAAATATATTTCGTATTCAAATATAGTTTATTTATTTATAAAACAATTTATTTTATTATAAAACAATAAAAAAGTTCAAAAAGTCTTACTAGTTTAAAACTTTTTTGTGAAAAACAAAAAAAAATGTGTTTAAACTAGCGGACCTAATAGCAGACCGTTTGCATCCCCCAATTGTTTTTGATCACCTTCACTGTGTTTGGGGACTTATTTCATTTTAAAAATTGGGGTTCTATTTCATATGAAATAAGACCCCAATAATGGGGTGTTATTTCATTTCTGTTTGGGGTATTATTTCATTTCATTGGGGTCTTATTTCATTTTCAAAATTGGGGTTTTATTGTATATGAAATAAGGCCCCAAATTTTGGGGGGTTATTTCATTTTATTTTTGGGGTGTTATTTAGTGGGGGGTTATTTCATGCCGCGCTTAAAATAACTAGTCACATAACTACTCATGTAACTAGTTATCACCCTAAATGATAGATAAAATCTCTAGTTCGGGACAGTCACCCAGAACTGTTGGGTTCTGTGTGTGTCATTGTAGAAACCACTAACTCATGCATACACGAACTCACACATCACTTACACATACGTTTTTAAATATGCCGTTAAAATTATTGTTGGCAAAAAAAGCCGTTTTTGGCAAACTTTTTAATGTTTTTTTATTGTATTATTTTTTTATTATTATTATTTTTAAAAACGAAGCCATATTGTGTGGCAGCCAAGCCAGCTCTTTTCTTTTAAAAAAGCTAAATTTTCTGCAAATATTTAAATTTGTATGAGTGTTTGTAATATGTATTTACTTAAAATTTAAAAATATTTTCAAATTTAGTGCAATGCATACAAGCGACTTTAAGTATAAGTTATAGTATGTGTGTATGTTGCTACTTGAATTTTATTAACAATTTAACTTTATATATTTTTTCCTTTTTTTTTGCAGGATATTTTATTTCCTTTGATGTGCGATTTTCATAATTTAAATGGTAAGTAGTTTCGCTGGTTACTTGAACATTTTAGAATGTGTTTTATTGAAAAAAAACTCAATAATAAAAATACTTTAAGTGGCGTATTTAAATAAATGTTAAATATGTTTAAAAAGTTTAGTAACAATATCAGGTTATTAAGTAAGAGAACTACCAAAATATACTTCAAAAAAAATATTAAAAAAATCTTTTGTTAAAAAAAAATGTTTGTGAAAAAATCGAGTCACGGTTTTTTGCTTACATATCAACCATTTGTATGCCGATTTTCTCAATTTTAAATAGCAATATAAGTTGGACAATAGAGGATATATTTATTATTTGGTGGTTTCGGAAAGTTGATTTCAAAATACAGACGGACATGGCTATATCGACTCTACTATCTATAACAATACAGAATATATCTAATTTATGTCAGCCACGTACCCACGGAATTTAAGAAAATTTACCCCCCAAATGGAAATTTTTAATATAAAAATGGATTTTCTTTTCCCTTTAAAATAAAAGAATTTAAATTTGTTTGAAATTAAAATTTCTAAAGCAAATTTAATATATATGTGTGTCCGTTTTTTTGTTGAAACAAAACGGCAACTTAAATTAGAATAAAATTAAACAAATTATTTATAATAAATCGTTATCTATGTTCCGGAAAACATTTTTCTACAATACGACTTGTCATTTATGATCAGTGTACCCCGAAAATTATCATTAATTAATGACGCTTGAATAACGATACCAAATTATCCAAATTTACTCGCGTAACTTATAGACGAATGTCTTAATGCAAAATTGTGTTCACTTTGGTTTTGTAAAAAGAAAATATTGGGAAAAATTTAGTTTTTCTCAATAATTTGTTAATAGGCCAATAATTTTTACCATAACACAATTTTACTAAAATAATTTAACAATATTACGACCCTTATGAACTTTAAAGATTTCGGGAAAAACTAAAATTTTGACAATGATCGTATTCGATTAAAAAAAACATTGAAAGAACCCAATTTAATTATGAATTTTAGTTAAAGTATCTTTAAATTTAAGAAAACAACTATCAAATGTCAAATTTTTCATTATTGTATCGTATAAATCAGGCTGAATTTGACCAATGGCTTATTCGCATATAACTGTGACTTAAGAAGGCCCCACAAGAAAAGTCCAACGGAGTCAAATCGCATGATCTCGGCGAGGAGTTCATATCATTTCCACATGAGGTGACCGCGCCATCAAATCGCTCGTGCAGAATGTCTAATGTGGAATGTACTGTGTAGCTCGTTTCGCGCGAAGCGCTCGGAACTTTGCCTGAACAGAACACCCATTTTGATAAAATAGTTTTATTATTTGTTAAATCCTATGTACGTCCATGGTTATTTGGCAAAACAAACTGAATAAATGACAGATTCCACAGGTTCCACAGTTTGGAAGACCCAATATCTCGTGCTGCCGATAATCGCACCTCCATTTGTGGGGCTTATTAGGTAGATACTGTTTCATAAAGTGTGATATTTTTTCAGCACACATCTGTTCCATAGGAAGTGTTCTTAATTCGAATGTTCCCTGGATAAATGTTTTCCATTGTCGTTGAAATAAAGGAATCTACGAATAGCTTCAAATGTGTTAAGAATTTTGTTATTGGTTCAAACTCAGTAAACGCGAGTATTGCGATATCTTCAGACAGAAACGTATAATAATATTCCTAGAAACTCTCTAAGCTCTATTGCAGTCACGTTCAAAGGTTTTACTACGTTATTTTAAATGGAATAAAGATAATATTCCTTTACGATTCCCTAAATGAAATGTGATTTGAATAAATGATGGAAAATAGCGTAGGGAGTATTCTTATCTCTTAATTCTTGAAAGTAAGTGGTGTGTACAAGAAAATCAGTCTGATCGGAATTCAAAACCAAGTTATTTGCCTTCCAAACAAGACCCTGTATTGATGCTCGGCGACTTGCTTGACTTGTTGATGGAAATGGAACTTGCGGAAATTGGCCAGATGCAGGGGTTTCATTTACAGTTGTTGGTTCTTCTACGAGGGGATCGTCATCATAATCATTGTTGTCTTCCTCCAAGGAAACGTCAAGATTTTGCAACAAATCCCTTCGATTTTCGTAAAAACACTCATCCTCTTCTACATCAGACTGATCTAGATTATCATCAGATCTTTCTCCTTCATTGATTTCAGCTAGATATTCCTCAATTTGCTTTGGAGTTAAAAAGGACATCTAAAATCAAATTAAATAGTACATGTTGCAGATCTGCAACATTTATAAATTGACAAAATTCGGAAAATCACAAAAGCTTTCTTTTAAAATAAAGTAGCTGTATTTAGTATAAATATTATGATATGTAAAAAATTACATTTGAAAATTAAGAAATCACACAAAACTGAAAATTGTTAATTAAAGTATTATTTTTAATAGTCTTAAACAATTAAATTGTTTGCATAAATAAAAATTATATTTATTTCTTTTTTTTAATTTGAAAAATTTAGCTGCGATTAATAAATAAAAATCGAAAAAAATTTGGAGCCTTTTTAAACCACACAATTATGTTGTATTGTGGTTCCAGTAGTACAAATTTTAAATTCTGTGGAGAAGTTTTTTTTTTACAATTTCTTTGTAAAATTGTGAATTTTTTAAAGGTAATTTATGATAACTCAAAAAGGGTTATTCCGATTTTATTAAAGTAAATTTAGAACAATTTAGATTTACATAGCATTTAATCCGTTTATAAATTGCGGATTAATTTAAAAAACTCATGAAAAAACAGAAATTATTCAGGCTTATTACTTTATCGCAAACCTTTATACAATAGCAACAATATGAGATATCGATCATAAAAATGGATGGATTATTTTCGAATTTATTCCCAATTAAGTGAATTCGCTCATTTACACTTTAAGTGTAAATTTTACATGCGTTTTGTTATTGTAAAAAAAATTTTAACAAAAACAAAACACATGTAAAATTTACACTCAAAGTACACGCTTATAAGCACATACAATTTTCTGAAAATAAGGGAATTCACTTAATTGTGTATAAATTCGAAAATAATGCATCGATTTTTATGGTCTATATCTCATTTTGTTAGTCAATAATATCGCAATCTTTTTGAGTTATGTTAAATTATGTGGAGAAATATCTAAAAATATTAACAATTTTAGAAAAAAAAAATTAAAAAAAACAATCTATCCATAGACTTGAAAAATTTTATCATTTTGGTACTTAGGTAAACATGATGCATCAAATCTATATGGTTGTTGGTGAAGCCTTTTTTTACTATTGACCTGTGTAATTAGAATTAAAAGATATTTTTTTCATCGTAATCGCTATTATAAAAAATTGCGATTAAATGCTATCCCTAGTGTTTACTGAATATGGGCAAAATCGGAATATGATATAAACAAAAAATAAATGTTTCAAAACCTGTCTATATTTATAACAAATAAAGATTATTATTTTTTTCGATAATTTTCCAAGAAATTGTTTTTTGATTTTTAACATTACCCAGTAAGCTCCAAACACCCAAAAATTCAAGCACTTGAACATTTTGTTGGAATTTCACTTGAATGCAAATGTAATTATATTTTAAATATGAAAAATATTTGAAAAATTAAATATTATTCAAACCAAAAGCATATGGCTTAAATTTATGTTTGCTTTTTACTGGAGAATGCTATTGAAATAAAGTGTAATACAACTGTAATTCAATTGTTTGACTATAACTCAAGGCTTGATTTACATTTGCTTTCAACTTGAATTCCAGTAAAAATGCTTATTGGGCAGGAACACATTTCTGTGAAATTTTTTGAAATTAACACATTTTAATAATTTTCTTAACGTAAAGAAATCAAAAATGTAAAATATGAGCCAGCTCCCTGTAAAATCTGAAAATGAAAAAAAATTAAAAACTGAATAAAATTAAATTAATGACAATTTAAAGCTATACACTTACCGCAACAACAGAAACCAAAGAAACATTAAAGAAGTTCAAGCCAGTAAAATGAAAAGGATTGCGATTGGTGACTATAGATAATGTAACGAATTTCATTAAATGAACATTTTCTGCTGAATTCAAGGAACGCTCAATTACGGTTTCCCATTTGGACTCATAATACATGGAACTTAGTTGATCGGTCTGGCAAAAAAAAAACAAATGAATAAATAAAAAAAAATTAAAACAATTTTAGAGAAAATACTTACCGTGCTTATAATAGTAGAGCCCAATTGACCAAAGGCCAGAATTTCTTGAATTTTCCCTATAGCCCAAAAGGCATAACCAATGCTATTAACAGGGCTCTGAAATATATTTTTATTAAAATGTAAATATTGTTTTTATATTAGATTTATCTCACCGTATAGACCTTAAAACCCAAGGCACACAACGATATGGCACTAAACGAAAACATAACAAATATACGAAACGAAAATTCATCTTGTATCTCGCGGGCAAATTTATTTAATCTCAAGTTTTCCTTTAACGTTTCCATTAACAATCGCTCATATTTCTGAACAATATTGGTATTGGTATTACTCTTCAACAATGTATCCAGTTTGTTATTGAACGATTCACGCATCATTATATAACGACCGTTCAGATTAAATATTAAAAGGCCCAACATGTTGCCTTCTCCAAACATCATGGTGGTGACTATGAAACCCACCCAAATGTTACTCATTAGCAGAATAAAAAAGATGTAGAAATTATTCTTGTAGTCCACGGGTGGTATCATTTTGTAGAGCAGTTCTCTTTTATTGGTGGACAAGACATAGACCGCAGTGACAATGTATGAGTTTAGAGCCAAGAAATAGAGCAGAGAAAATGTTAGAATTGGCCAAATTTGACGTTTGATTTTGTTGAAGAGCTGGGAGTTCACTGATCTATTTAGAAGATGAAAAGGAGAAGGAAGAATTAAAGATATTAAATTTTCTCTCAGGTTTACTTACTCTTCTATATAAATTTCCGCATAAAATTTCTTCAGTAATCTCTTAAAATCATGTTTTCTCCAACCCAACGAGAAGGCTCGTAAATGTAGTTCTATCAGCACCAGATACGTAGGTACTCCCGTTAACATTTCATCCAAATTATTAAAATACACACCCAAATATCTAAACTCAGCATCGTTGTGCACTACAAAAGTTACAAAACCCAAAAACCACAAGAAACGATCAAACAAATGAAACCAATAGGGTGCATTATCCTCCAAGGGCCAACAGATTATATTAGTCCAACGATACAGTTTAAGAGACCAATTCAAAGGTACATGTTTGCCATTGGGCAAACGTGGTCTATACAAAATGTTGACCATAACCAAAGAAACTTGTAGTTGGTGGCAAGAGCAATAAAACGTTTTTAGAGGATTTTTGGAAAATATTAAGGATTTTATATGAGATTTTCTTGTTGTTTATTGAAAACAAAATTTGATATTAAAAATTTATACTTTCGTGCATTTTATTATTTAGAAATTGGAAAAGTTCAACAATTTGAGGTAAAAGTTTTCATAATTTGTTTATGTTTTTGTTTTCATTAGCAATTAAGTTATTATTTCGTTATGATTGCTCTATTAGTTTGGTATCAATAATATTTGGGCTTCAGTGACAAAAATAGACAAAACAATTTGTGTAGTTATTATTCGTTCAATAATTTACACTTTACACTCTGGTGCAAGCGAATAATCGTTAAAAGGTTTAACGAATAATTTTTATTCCTTAAAGAATTTAAAAGATTCTATCTTAAGTTGTGCAATTTGTTTTAAGCAAATTATTTGAATAAATGTTTTCATTTAATAAGCAATTCCAACAAATCACCAATTTAGCTAAGGTCTTAAAAATATTTTGGACAATTAATAACTAGGAATTATTCGAATAAATTTTATTTACACTTCAAAAGTTACCATTTCAATATCTTGTATCTTCACTAACATATTGGGTGCAATAAAAAGATACATTTAGACGAATAATCGTTAAAAATTATTCGAATATTTTTTATTCGTTAAAGTTTTTTCTTTTAAAAATGTGTATTTTTCAAAAATTTATTTGCATTTTTATCACATAACTAATTTTATATGACCTTGTCTAAATGCAAGTAATTTTTACTTTATTCGTTGTTACCAAATTATTCGAATTATTTATATTCGTTAAAAAATGCTTATTTTATGACCAACTAATTATTCGGCGAACATTTGCCAAATTTTTTTGACGAATAATTGTTACGAACAATTTTTACAGAACAAGTTTTTTTTCCAAATTATTCGAGTACATTTTATTCGTTAAATTTTTTTCATTTAGTAAGCCAATTTAACTAATTAGCAATTGACAATAGATTTTAATAATATTTTGGACGATTAATCGCTGAAAATTATTCGAAAAGTTTATTTATTCGTTTCCCAAAAAAAAAAATTTCCCAAAAAAATCGAAGAGTATATTTTCCTAAGACAGTTTTCTTATAGAAAATTGTCTTCCTAAGACAGTTTTCTTATAGAAAATTGTCTTCCCAAGACAGTTTTCTTATAGAAAATTGTCTTCCCAAGACAGTTTTCTTATAGAAAATTGTCTTCCTAAGACAGTTTTCTTATAGAAAATTGTCTTCCCAAGACAGTTTTCTTATAGAAAATTGTCTTCCCAAGACCGTTTTCTTATAGAAAATTGTCTTCCCAAGACAGTTTTCTTATAGAAAATTGTCTTCCCAAGACTGTTTTCTTATAGAAAATTGTCTTCCCAAGACAGTTTTCTTATAGAAAATTGTCTTCCCAAGACAGTTTTCTTATAGAAAATTGTCTTCACAAGACAGTTTTCTTATAGAAAATTGTCTTCCCAAGACAGTTTTCTTATAGAAAATTGTCTTCCCAAGACAGTTTTCTTATAGAAAATTGTCTTCCCAAGACAGTTTTCTTATAGAAAATTGTCTTCCCAAGACAGTTTTCTTATAGAAAATTGTCTTCCCAAGACAGTTTTCTTATAGAAAATTGTCTTCCCAAGACAGTTTTCTTATAGAAAATTGTCTTCCCAAGACAGTTTTCTTATAGAAAATTGTCTTCCCAAGACAGTTTTCTTATAGAAAATTGTCTTCCCAAGACAGTTTTCTTATAGAAAATTGTCTTCCCAAGACAGTTTTCTTATAGAAAATTGTCTTCCCAAGACAGTTTTCTTATAGAAAATTGTCTTCCCAAGACAGTTTTCTTATAGAAAATTGTCTTCCCAAGACAGTTTTCTTATAGAAAATTGTCTTCCCAAGACAGTTTTTTTATAGAAAATTGTCTTCCCAAGACAGTTTTCTTATAGAAAATTGTCTTCCCAAGACAGTTTTCTTATAGAAAATTGTCTTCCCAAGACAGTTTTCTTATAGAAAATTGTCTTCCCAAGACAGTTTTCTTATAGAAAATTGTCTTCCCAAGACAGTTTTCTTATAGAAAATTGTCTTCCCAAGACAGTTTTCTTATAGAAAATTGTCTTCCCAAGACAGTTTTCTTATAGAAAATTGTCTTCCCAAGACAGTTTTCTTATAGAAAATTGTCTTCCCAAGACAGTTTTCTTATAGAAAATTGTCTTCCCAAGACAGTTTTCTTATAGAAAATTGTCTTCCCAAGACAGTTTTCTTATAGAAAATTGTCTTCCCAAGACAGTTTTCTTATAGAAAATTGTCTTCCCAAGACAGTTTTCTTATAGAAAATTGTCTTCCCAAGACAGTTTTCTTATAGAAAATTGTCTTCCCAAGACAGTTTTCTTATAGAAAATTGTCTTCCCAAGACAGTTTTCTTATAGAAAATTGTCTTCATAAGACAGTTTTCATATAGAAAATTGTCTTCATAAGACAGTTTTCATATAGAAAATTGTCTTCATAAGACAGTTTTCATATAGAAAATTGTCTTCATAAGACAGTTTTCATATAGAAAATTGTCTTCATAAGACAGTTTTCATATAGAAAACTATCTTCATAAGACAGTTTTCATATAGAAAATTGTCTTCATAAGACAGTTTTCATATAGAAAATTGTCTTCATAAGACAGTTTTCATATAGAAAATTGTCTTCATAAGACAGTTTTCATATAGAAAATTGTCTTCATAAGACAGTTTTCATATAGAAAATTGTCTTCATAAGACAGTTTTCATATAGAAAATTGTCTTCATAAGACAGTTTTCATATAGAAAATTGTCTTCATAAGACAGTTTTCATATAGAAAATTGTCTTCATAAGACAGTTTTCATATAGAAAATTGTCTTCATAAGACAGTTTTCATATAGAAAATTGTCTTCATAAGACAGTTTTCATATAGAAAATTGTCTTCATAAGACAGTTTTCATATAGAAATCGAATAATCGTTAAAATTATGCGAATAATTTTTATTCGAATTTGTTTAAAAAGTGTGTATTTTTTCGAACTTGTTGGCATTTTTGTCACTAAAACTATTTTATATGATTTTGTTTTAATTATATAAATAACATGTTGGACGATTAATTGGTCAAAATTATTCGAATAATTTTTATTCGTTTAAAGAATTTTCCACAAATGTAAAATTTTTAATTACTTTTGGCCAAATTTGTTGACGAATAATAAATTATTGTTATATTTTTTATTCGCTAAACAATTTACATTCATAAATGAGTTTATTTTTATATCCATTACTAATTTTGATGACGACTAATCTTTAAAAATGATTGTAATAATTTCAATTCGTTTATGATTCTTCTTTCAACATTGTGTAATTTTTTGGAATTTTTATTTTTAGCACAAAATTTGTTTTACTCAAATTATTTGAATAATTTTTATTCGTTAAAATTTTATCATTTAAATAAAATTTCTAATTACCAATTGAATAAAATTGTTATAAAATTTTGTATAATAAATACATAACAATTATTCGAGTAATTTTTATTCGTTTTAAAATTTTGTTCCAAAAATTTTCCTTTATAAGCCATTAATTTTTTGCCAGTTAAGTAAAAAAATTAAAAAAAACAAGTATTTGAAATTTTATTTGTTTTTCTAAATTGTAGGAACTGTAAATTTTTCTTTTAACTTTCATGTGTTCATTTATTAAATAGACACACATAATATAGTATTCAATGACTATATAAATTAAATTTACTATTTCCAAGTAAACTATTTAACAAACTTAACTTTGTGATGAAACTTCATTACAATTAAAAATGTGTTAGAATTTTTTAAATAGTTTAACTTATTCAGCACAAACTTTAGCAAATAAATAAAGTTTAAATAATTTGCTTTAATTACTGTCATCATTCATTATTTATCTATACACTCGATAAATGCAATTTAAATAAAAATTTTGTTTTTTATTTTTCTAAAAATCAAAAGAATTTATGAACCCAGCTGTATACAAGTTATAATTCTTATAGGGAATGTCAATCATTATATTTTTGTACAAATAAGAAATTTGTAGCAATTTAAACTTTTTCATTTTCTAAAAACTTTTTTCTTCAATTCGAACAAATGTTGTAAACATGTATTCGATATTAAACGCGGTATTTAGATTTTTTCTAAAAAAAAAGTTATTATTTTATGGCAATTATCTTATTTCCGCATTTAGTATTTGTTTGTACTTGTGTATTCTTGTATTTTAATTTAAAAAATG
Organism: Calliphora vicina; assembly: GCF_958450345.1. Classification (NCBI taxonomy): domain Eukaryota; kingdom Metazoa; phylum Arthropoda; class Insecta; order Diptera; family Calliphoridae; genus Calliphora; species Calliphora vicina. The sequence goes on along the minus strand of NC_088781.1, from coordinate 54,343,801 downwards.
TTTCATTTTTTTGTATTTCTTTTAAAACTTTTTTCATTATTTTGTTAGACAGTTTAGGAATAAGGGTGAGCCATTAAAATATATACAATAATATGCATTACTTTTGAAATATTGTTTTAAATGGGTTGATTCACACCAGCCCTACTGTTTTCAAATACAATTACTAATTAACTTTTAAAGAATTTTTAATTCTTTTTAAAAGTTATTAATCTCGAGCACCCTTAATTTAGTATGTGTGTGGTAGAGAGGGATTTTGTATTAAACTTTATTTTACTTCCAATTTTCCGTAAATCGTTGTTTATTTATTAATGGCTGTGTGTTAGCTCTATTGTCCGTATAAGTGTAGATTTTTGTGTGTTTGTATTATTTGATTGCCAGATTAACGTTTGTGTCGGTCGGTACTGGATTAAATTCCATTTTTATTTCATTCTTTATTTACACAACTTTGTAATGTTTCTTGGTAAATTGTTTGACGTAATAAAACTTGAACTTCAATAAACAGCTAGGAAATGTATTCTCTTAATACGTTAAACATAAATGTCTATTTAGATTCTCTAGGCCATTAAAATAAAGGACATTTTCTATTACATCAAGGCATCTCTGCTTAAGAGGCTTATAAAGAAATTCATTTCATATAAATAAATGTCCTAAGCCATGTCGAATATGCCAAATTTGTCGTAAAATTCAAAAAATTGTTTTCCCCAAACAATGCTTTAAATACTTTTACTTGTTTCATTTAAATTTATTGATTTTTTGTCTCTCTCTTGTACAGAAAGCAATTAATTCGAACAACAAATATTACAATTGACAATTGGGTGACATTTGCACAAAAATACACAGTACAACCCTAAATATATTACCAGCAATACATCCCTGCAAAAAATGTTAAATAATTTTAAAAGTGTCTTGTTCAAAACAGTTTTCTTCTATAGAAAAGTGTCTTGTTCAAGACAGTTTTCTTCTATAGAAAAGTGTCTTGTTCAAGACAGTTTTCTTCTATAGAAAAGTGTCTTGTTCAAGACAGTTTTCTTCTATAGAAAAGTGTCTTGTTCAAGACAGTTTTCTTCTATAGAAAATTGTCTCGTTCAAGACAGTTTTCTTCTATAGAAAATTGTCTTGTTCAAGACAGTTTTCTTCTATAGAAAATTGTCTTGTTCAAGACAGTTTTCTTCTATAGAAAATTGTCTTGTTCAAGACAGTTTTCTTCTATAGAAAATTGTCTTGTTCAAGACAGTTTTCTTCTATAGAAAATTGTCTTGTTCAAGACAGTTTTCTTCTATAGAAAATTGTCTTGTTCAAGACAGTTTTCTTCTATAAAAAATTGTCTTGTTCAAGACAGTTTTCTTCTATAGAAAATTGTCTTGTTCAAGACAGTTTTCTTCTATAGAAAATTGTCTTGTTCAAGACAGTTTTCTTCTATAGAAAATTGTCTTGTTCAAGACAGTTTTCTTCTATAGAAAATTGTCTTGTTCAAGACAGTTTTCTTCTATAGAAAATTGTCTTGTTCAAGACAGTTTTCTTCTATAGAAAATTGTCTTGTTCAAGACAGTTTTCTTCTATAGAAAATTGTCTTGTTCAAGACAGTTTTCTTCTATAGAAAATTGTCTTGTTCAAGACAGTTTTCTTCTATAGAAAATTGTCTTGTTCAAGACAGTTTTCTTCTATAGAAAATTGTCTTGTTCAAGACAGTTTTCTTCTATAGAAAATTGTCTTGTTCAAGACAGTTTTCTTCTATAGAAAATTGTCTTGTTCAAGACAGTTTTCTTCTATAGAAAATTGTCTTGTTCAAGACAGTTTTCTTCTATAGAAAATTGTCTTGTTCAAGACAGTTTTCTTCTATAGAAAATTGTCTTGTTCAAGACAGTTTTCTTCTATAGAAAATTGTCTTGTTCAAGACAGTTTTCTTCTATAGAAAATTGTCTTGTTCAAGACAGTTTTCTTCTATAGAAAATTGTCTTGTTCAAGACAGTTTTCTTCTATAGAAAATTGTCTTGTTCAAGACAGTTTTCTTCTATAGAAAATTGTCTTGTTCAAGACAGTTTTCTTCTATAGAAAATTGTCTTGTTCAAGACAGTTTTCTTCTATAGAAAATTGTCTTGTTCAAGACAGTTTTCTTCTATAGAAAATTGTCTTGTTCAAGACAGTTTTCTTCTATAGAAAATTGTCTTGTTCAAGACAGTTTTCTTTTATAGAAAATTGTCTTGTTCAAGACAGTTTTCTTTTATAGAAAATTGTCTTCTTCAAGACAGTTTTCTTTTATAGAAAATTGTCTTGTTCAAGACAGTTTTCTTCTATAGAAAATTGTCTTCTTCAAGACAGTTTTCTTCTATAGAAAAGTGTCTTGTTCAAGACAGTTTTCTTCTATAGAAAATTGTCTTGTTCAAGACAGTTTTCTTCTATAGAAAATTGTCTTGTTCAAGACAGTTTTCTTCTATAGAAAATTGTCTTGTTCAAGACAGTTTTCTTCTATAGAAAATTGTCTTGTTCAAGACAGTTTTCTTCTATAGAAAATTGTCTTGTTCAAGACAGTTTTCTTCTATAGAAAATTGTCTTGTTCAAGACAGTTTTCTTCTATACAAAATTGTCTTGTTCAAGACAGTTTTCTTCTATACAAAATTGTCTTGTTCAACACAGTTTTCTTCTATAGAAAATTGTCTTCTTCAAGACAGTTTTCTTCTATAGAAAATTGTCTTCTTCAAGACAGTTTTCTTCTATAGAAAATTGTCTTCTTCAAGGCAGTTTTCTTCTACAGAAAAGTGTCTTGTTCGAGACAGTTTTCTTCTATAGAAAGTTGTCTGGTTCAGGACAGTTTTCTTCTATAGAAAGTTGTCTGGTTCAAGACAGTTTTCTTCTATAGAAAAGTGTCTTATTGGAGAAAGTTTTCTTATATAGAAATTGTCTTGTTCAATACAGTTTTCCTCTATAGAAATGTGTCTTGTTGAAGACAGTTTTCTTCTATAGAAAAGTGTCTTGTTCAAGACGGTTGTCTTCTACATAAAAGTGTCTTGTTCAAGACAGTTTTCTTCTATAGAAATGTGTCTTGATCAAGACAATGATCTTCTCTAGACATTTATTAGTCTCATATAGACTGTTTTAAATTTTTATTTCATTAAAAGTTCTTGTCTAGCCTGGCAAATTCTTTGCTGGGATTTAAAACTCTTTTCTATTACAAGTATAATTTCAACTATAACTGGTTGTACAATTGCATGTTCATTCAATTTTCTTCTTTTTTTTCTCCCATGACATGCAAATATTTTTGTCTGTCTGACAAATTTATGACACATCTATGGAAATTATATGGGGAAACTGAAATTGTAACTGATTTTGAAAAAGGGATATGAAAATTGACAAGCTTTTGCTATGGCAACTTGTCTGTCAATTAAGTTCAAAATTGCATGCATAATAGTGAAGTAACTAATAAGGTGAATAAATGGGTGGATATTTATTATTAGACAAATTTACACCCAAGAGAAGCAATTTATAGGTAGATAATTAGCAGAGGGAGTGACTTTCGTAAAATGTTTACATTCTGGGAGGTCTTTGCTATAACTCAAGACAAAACAAATATAAATAGAAATAATATCAGTAAATAAATAACTAATTAAGGAGTGAGATCGAAAAATTCTTAACACACGTTTTTCATTACATTTTTTAACCCAAGTATTATTTGAATTTTTTTTTGATCAAGTTACCTTTGAAAAACATGTCAGTTATTATGTGTAATGTCAATTATATTAATTTTTTTGTTAATCTGATTAAAATGAGTGACCAGAAAAAAGTGCGTACTGAAATTATTAAATATTTTCAACAAAACCCAACTTGGTCTTACAAAAAGTTGGCCAAGCATACAAAGGTCTGCCGTCAAACTGTTTCCAATGTTATTAAACAGTACCGGGAGAACTTGTCAGTTGATAGAAAACCTGGTTCAGGTAGAAGGAATGGTCCACATGATGTTTCTAAAGCCAAAAAAATAGAACGCATTTTCAAAAGAGCTCCCAACACATCCGGTAGGAAAGCAGCCCGGTTAGCTCAGTGCTCGGACTATTTGGTACGAAAAGTTAAAGCTAATGCAGGTTTAAAAACATACAAGGCTCAAAAAGTTCCTGACAGGAACGCTACTAAAAATTTAGAGGCCAAAAACAGAGCACGGAAATTGAAGTCAAGTTTTATAAAAAAATATTCTTGCTGCATAATGGATGACGAAACGTATGTTCTGGCAGATTTTTCGCAACTTCCAGGTCAAAAATTTTATGTTGCTGATGCTCGAGGGAATGTTGAAGAAAAGTTTAGGACCCAAAAGCAGACAAAATTTCCCAGAAAGTTCTTGGTATGGCAAGCAATATGCAGTTGCGGCAAAAGAAGCCACTCATTTGTTACAACGGGCTCTATAAATACCGAAATTTACATCAAGGAATGTTTACAAAAAAGGCTGCTTCCATTCATAAGACTTCATAATGTGTCCACTTATTTTTGGCCTGACTTGGCATCCTGTCACTATGGCAAACAAGCCCTTGAGTGGTACAAGAACAATAATGTGGTATTTGTACCAAGAGAGGCAAATCCTCCAAACTGCCCGGAGCTAAGGCCAGTGGAGAGATATTGGGCTCTTGTTAAAAGAGAATTGAAGAGTACAAAAAAGGTGTCCAAAAGTGTGGTAGATTTTAAACGGAGATGGACTACATGTTCGAGCAAAGTGACAGAAAGCACTATAAAAACGTTAATGGAAGGGTTTCCGAAAAAGGTTCAAAATTTCATCACTAGTGATTAAAACTATAAAAATAATTTTTTTTGTAAATTGTAATAATAATTTCAATCAAATAAAAAAAAAATTAAAGCTGTAAGTTTAGTGGTTTCTTTTTTATAAACATATATGTATGTTAAGAATTTTTCGATCTCACTCCTTATATTTAAAAATATGATTTAGCATTGAAACATTTGAACTGGGTAATTTAATTTGTACTGTGATTTATGCTACAATCTGGGTAATTCAAAATTAGTTTCCCCATTTCTTTAACTTCGATAAATATTTAATAAATTTGCTTTCCAAATATAATTGCTAAAAACATTTAATTAAAAATCGCTATTCAACTAGCTGTCAATTGTCGAGTAGCTGTGTATAAACATTTTAAAGCAAACACTCAAAAGGAACCAATTTAATTTTGAAAAGGTTAAAAAAGGGGAAACAATTACTTTGATGGCAGTTTATGGTGTCATCAGCAATAATCCTGGCCGTGTCATTTGTTAGTCAAGTGAATTTCATTTTCAATTGCAACTTCAATAAAGTAACTGTTTTAGTATAAGGAGACATGACATGCTGCTCGCCTCAATATTTTCTGCAGCTGCTAGTGAGTGTGGTATGTGCAGCAATAGACATAGAACAATATGCAAATACTATTCGAAATAGAAGCATTAGAAAAAGAGAAAATAGAATCACTTATTAAACATTTCTATGCAAACTGCATGATGTCCACAGAAAAGGATAAAAAGTGTTCTTGTTATACCCACCACCAAAAAAGATGGGGCGATATGTGGTTTTGTCATTCCGTTTGCAACACATCAAAACATTTGTCGCAGACAAAAGGCCAGATGGCTCGATGCTGGTGTATTCTCTGCACCAAATGGTTTAAAATTGCTATTCTAAGGAAAACGAGAGGACCAACGAAGAGAGTTCAGAGCATATGGAGCTCTGACAGAATGGAAATCCCACACAGACCGAATCATATCGGACAGATTTCAAATACGCGTGAGGAACACAACAGTTATCCAATGCTACGCCTCAACCGACGCTTTCGGAGCACGAGTAGAAAGAGGAGTTTTATAACAGTCTTACCAAAGCGCTTCATGATGTCGGAAGACTCGACATTGTCATACTTCTTTGTGACTTCAATGCTTAACTAGACGATAACAGCACTGGCATGGAATCGATAATGGGCCGCCACGGAATTGAATACATGACTGAGAACGGCGAAGCCTTATCGGTCCTCTGCCTCAATCACATATGGTGACGTGGGTATCAAATTGGCCACCTAGCTATCAGCTTGGGTCTCTGCTAAATACACATAAAAGACGTGTTGCGGATATATCGAGTGATCACCATCTCTTAATCCAATTATAAAAAGGGTTTCCACAAAAAATTTAACTCTCAGGGACTCCTAAAAAAATATCCTGATCAAGGCTGCAGAGGAACACATAGACTACTCGCCCAAGAAGCCATGATTGACGGAAAATACGATGAATCTTATTAACCAGCGTGCAAAGGGAAAGAACGCAGTAAATTGTGCCAAAACCACAATTGCAAAAGCTCTAGCCCAACAAGAATACGCCAGATTGGAAAAGCTCAAGCAGCAGCAGACACCCATCCCAGCCGAGACCTCTTCCGATCAGTGCGTCAATTAATGAACTTCCCATTCTCTACCACAAAACCTTTAATGGATGGAAATGGTGAAATGACTACGTCGAAAGGGAGTCATATTAAGATATGGGAAGAATACTACACAAGACTTTTCTCTGCAAAAGGTACAGCAATGCCATCAAAATCAGAAGGACAATCAATTTGACACCACTTACCCGAGTATCTCCGAAATATCATTAACGATTTCATCCCTGAAGTCAAATAAAGCTCCTGGTTCTGACAACATACCTCAAGAGTTATTGAAAGCCAACTGTATACTAAGCGCTGAACTTTAGCATTCGCTCATATCAGATTTCTGGGATAGCTAAACATCTGTCTTCAACACCAGGAGAACAATCAATTTGAAACCGCACACCCCAGTATCCCCGATATATCATTCACTATTTAGTCTCTGAAGTCAAACATACCTCCAAGAGTTATTGAAAACCGACTGTATAGTAAGTGCTGAACTCCTGCATCCGTTCATATCGGACTTCTGGGATAGCGAAAGACTGACCACTAAACTCACAGAAGGGGGTATATTTTGCCAAAGAAATGCAACCCCTCTGATTGCAAAAATTGAAGAGGAATAGCGTTATTGAGCATAGTGAATTAAACAGTATCAGACCACATGTCACCAAGTCTAAGGAACGAGTAGGTTGGTTTTAGAGTGCATCGGTCATGCGTCGACTATGTCAACACATTCTGAATAATAGTGGAGCAATCCGTCGAATGGCGCACACCGCTCCACCTGTGCTTTATAGAAAGCGTTTGACAAACAATGTAATCTTGAGATCTCTAGAATGCAAAGGAGTCCCGATCGAAATCACCCGTCTAATCAAAAGCACGAACACGAACTAAGTGGCCTAAGTGGAGAAAGGTTTGTGCCAAGTATGCATATTATCGCCATTACTATTGCATAACAGAGGAATTAAGTGGGGACCACAAGACAATCTAGCATATGCCGATGACATCTGCCTCCTCGCACTTAAACACACGAATATAATTGATGTGCTGACCGATATTTGTTGCCACTAAACATACCTACAACAAAAAAATTCGCACAAACTCAAGTAAGGAGTGAGATCGAAAAATTCTTAACACACGTTTTTCATTACATTTTTTAACCCAAGTATTATTTGAATTTTTTTTTGATCAAGTTACCTTTGAAAAACATGTCAGTTATTATGTGTAATGTCAATTATATTAATTTTTTTGTTAATCTGATTAAAATGAGTGACCAGAAAAAAGTGCGTACTGAAATTATTAAATATTTTCAACAAAACCCAACTTGGTCTTACAAAAAGTTGGCCAAGCATACAAAGGTCTGCCGTCAAACTGTTTCCAATGTTATTAAACAGTACCGGGAGAACTTGTCAGTTGATAGAAAACCTGGTTCAGGTAGAAGGAATGGTCCACATGATGTTTCTAAAGCCAAAAAAATAGAACGCATTTTCAAAAGAGCTCCCAACACATCCGGTAGGAAAGCAGCCCGGTTAGCTCAGTGCTCGGACTATTTGGTACGAAAAGTTAAAGCTAATGCAGGTTTAAAAACATACAAGGCTCAAAAAGTTCCTGACAGGAACGCTACTAAAAATTTAGAGGCCAAAAACAGAGCACGGAAATTGAAGTCAAGTTTTATAAAAAAATATTCTTGCTGCATAATGGATGACGAAACGTATGTTCTGGCAGATTTTTCGCAACTTCCAGGTCAAAAATTTTATGTTGCTGATGCTCGAGGGAATGTTGAAGAAAAGTTTAGGACCCAAAAGCAGACAAAATTTCCCAGAAAGTTCTTGGTATGGCAAGCAATATGCAGTTGCGGCAAAAGAAGCCACTCATTTGTTACAACGGGCTCTATAAATACCGAAATTTACATCAAGGAATGTTTACAAAAAAGGCTGCTTCCATTCATAAGACTTCATAATGTGTCCACTTATTTTTGGCCTGACTTGGCATCCTGTCACTATGGCAAACAAGCCCTTGAGTGGTACAAGAACAATAATGTGGTATTTGTACCAAGAGAGGCAAATCCTCCAAACTGCCCGGAGCTAAGGCCAGTGGAGAGATATTGGGCTCTTGTTAAAAGAGAATTGAAGAGTACAAAAAAGGTGTCCAAAAGTGTGGTAGATTTTAAACGGAGATGGACTACATGTTCGAGCAAAGTGACAGAAAGCACTATAAAAACGTTAATGGAAGGGTTTCCGAAAAAGGTTCAAAATTTCATCACTAGTGATTAAAACTATAAAAATAATTTTTTTTGTAAATTGTAATAATAATTTCAATCAAATAAAAAAAAAATTAAAGCTGTAAGTTTAGTGGTTTCTTTTTTATAAACATATATGTATGTTAAGAATTTTTCGATCTCACTCCTTAATACCAGAACAATTTCCGTATGTAACAATGTGGACTCAAAGGAAGATCAGCTGAAGACATCAGATGCCGAATTAATAAGAGCTGTGCAGTATTAAGCTCTCTCGCCAGCGTAAAATCTGTGGTTCTTTACGGCTGCTAGACATGGAACGCTGTCAACAAAGAACAGCAGCCCTTATCAACCGCTGCTTACGGAAAATCATATGCATCTTCTGGTCGAACACCATCACTAATGCGAAATTATTATAGACCATGCATCAGGTGCCAATATCATTAGAAATTCGAGTAGATTTGGATTGACCATACCCTAAGAAAGCCCCATGATGATATCGCACGCTCAGCTCTGGATTGGAATCCTCACTGTTGTCGCAGAAGAGTTAGACCGGCTAATACGTGGAGGCGACTGGTGGACGTAGAAGTACTAGAAGCAGTCTATACATGTTCTCGGTCCTCATATAAGTCTAAGGCGGTCTAGCTGTTGAAAACACGATAGCGCCCAAACGAAAGAAGCTAACTGGCTGAAATTTTCCACAAATATCGATCTATGAATTCACCTAGCTCCCATACAAATTCCCACCCTGTGTCATAATTATGTTAATTGTGATACAATTTTGCACTAATTAGTTCTAATTACTCTGAAATTATACTGGAAAGTATGACGAAAATCGGGCAACATTTGTCCCTTGTTCCCAGGCAAGGATGGCAAAGCCGAATATAACACTCTTAGTTATTTTTATACCTTTCGCTATGAGTGGCAAGGGTATATATAAGTTTGTCATTCCGTTTGTAATTTCTACATTTTTCATTTGCGACCCCACAAAGTATATATATTCTGGATCGTTATAGATAGCGAAGTCAATATATCCATGTCCGTCTGTGCGTCTGTATGTTGAAATCAACTTTCCGAAGCCCCCAAATAACTCAAATACATGATTCATACATCAAAATATCGGGAATTTAATTTTTTAATCGACAAAATCGGCCCATAAATGGCTGAGATATTAGGAAAAAAACTGGGGAAACCTCGATTTTTGGCCTATTTTTGATTTATATCTGGATAACTAAGTCTAGTAACTAGTAACTAGTAAGTTGGACCTGCAATGGGTCAAAATCGGGAAAAATATTTTTAACCCGAATTTTTTTTTCATCAAAACATTCTTTTTGTCATAAATTATTTTTCGAAATTTTTTTTTTTTTAAATTAAAAAAAATTAAAAAAAAATTGGAAAAAACTTTTTTTAAAAAAATTAAAAAACAAATTGGAAAAAAAAAATTAATTTTGTTTAATTAAATTATTTAAAAAAAAATATTTTTAAGTATAATTTGGTGAAGGGTATATAAGATTCGGCGCAGCCGAATATAACACTCTTACTTGTTTTTTTCTTGTTTTAATCTGTTTTTCTTTTTTCTTCCATTGCTTTAGCAGAAATAGAGGAAATTTTTTGCATTTCAAAATTCTTTGCATACCAAAAACCACCCACTCTTTTACTTTGTAGACGCTTTTGTCTTTTCAGTTGGTTGCCAATGTGTCATGTTGAATTCAGTTAGATATTGTTTTGAAATGAAAAAAACAAATTTGCTTTAAAATTGCAATAAACGTGACAGGTATTTTATTATGGTTTTATGTGAGATATTCTATGCTAGCTACTTCTATGAGAAGGGATGCTAAGGGGAACGATCAGCAATGCATCTTATTTTTCATAACTAACTGACACAAATTTTTAAAAAATTCATATTTCTATTGCTGACATTTAATTGCAATAATTAAAACTAACAAATATTTTCTATTTGCCTAAATTAATGTCTGCAAATAAATTTTGTGTTTAGGCCTGCCTGCCTGCAATTTGTAATATTTTTCATGTCTTCAGAATTATTTTTAGTTCAACGTATTTTCTATTTGCTCTCACTCGTAAACGACCTTGTGCCACTTGTTAGAACATTTTGTCACAAATATATTTTTATATTTTTTTCTATGATAAACAGCAAAGTGTTGGCAACATGATGTAGCATTTATATGTACAATATAAAAAAATTTATGTTTTTTATCATAGTTCAGAGACATTTAATTTATATGCACTAGAAATTAATTACTTTCATAGTGCAGTGTCAAAAACTGCATGAGCTAATAACAAAAACTGCTGTGTTCTGGGGATTTTATTTTCAGTTGGATTGAAAAATAATTCCCCTTAACAAGTTTATTTATTTGTTTGTTTTAATTTCTTAACCTTTGACTTTTGAAAAATACTTATAAATCGTTGGCTTTATAAATTATTAATTAATGTTCTTTTCTATTTCTCTTTCAATTTCCAGGTAAGCGTAAATTCTTTGGCAAAATAAGCAATAAGGTAAAATCTAATTAAATATTTATTTGATGACCTTAAAAACTATTTATACCCTAAAAGCATGAGCAATTAGCCAGAGAAGTATCACTTTTTAATCACAATTCTTTAGATTAGAATGAGAAGAGGGAATTCTGTATATTCTTGAAGTGTAATTATGCTCTCTAGAGAGATTCTCACACTATTATGATTACGATAATACTAGTAAAATAGTAAAATTCTAGATATTAAAATACTTGATTAAAATCGGGAAAAATCACAAAAGTATTTGTAGTAAATACAAATAACTCATTTAGATGCAAACAATAGAGCGTTAAAATACAAATATTTCATTCTGTTGCACAACTAAAATCCCTCTATTCGCCAACTACTGGTGTAGGGTATAATCAGCATGACACATCCCCCCAAAAATATGCAACATTTATTTGTTTTCCAAAGTTTTGAAATTTTCTTCTTAGCTCTAAAAGCAACCATTATATCAACTAATTACAAATTTATATTGTTGTTTTCTTCAAACATAAGCAAAGAATCGTTTGAAATAAAAGTAACCCATTTTGAACACCCACTAACAAATGTTAAAGAAGAATTATTAAAGAGAGAGTAAGAATGTGTAGGTGTTGCTATTGCACAATTTAAACACTTGATTAACCAAAACAAAAAACTTGGATTTCTTTGTCTTGCACGTTTTTCACTTTTTCTAAATTCCAATCCTTCATAAAAGAGAAACACCTCGTTTGTATAACAAACCGGAGAAGGAAAATTCAGTACTATTTTATTATTTGCAAAACATTGTAAATTACCGTAGTAGTCCTAAGACATTTTAAAGATTTAATAAGAGTTTTTTGTTTTCTTAGTATTTCTATTGATTAATTGGAATATTAAAAGCGGAGTCTATAAAAATTAACCCTTTCATAACCACGGGGACACTGTTGTCCCAACATAAAAATATTGCATAACTAAATAACGGAACAAATAATGGTTTCCATTTTAGTTTTAACTAGTTTGTAAACATGTCTCTTATTAATGTGTTTAGATTGAAACAAGTTCGGTTATTGACAGTTGTATTGGTACTGTGTGTTCAAGAATTGTTAAAAAATTAGTCTTATGGTCGTGAAAGGGTTAAAAGCGGTTTTGCTTTTAGGTCATAGTTTTATATTGAAATTAGAAAACTACATAAACTAAACACCGAAAAAGAATTATTAAAAACATTTGCGAAAAGAGGACATATCACGTAACTAGTTTAAATTAAATTATTAGAAGAATGACAACTACTAGTCAGTTGTCTAATTTGTTTGTTAATTAATTTCCCTTCAGGATTACATATTTCAAATCAAAATATCTCAATTTCAATGATCATTTCAGCTATCCAACAAGTACACCTTGGACCAACATTTCTATATAGTGTAATATTCGAACCATTCACCCAGTTCCCAAAATGGTTACAAATCTTCTCAAGCATTTTTTTCAACTCAAATTTATTTAAATTCCAATATTGCACATCCCACTATTATTTCATGCCAGACATTTTTTTATTTTTAATATTTGAGAAGTCGCAGAACAAAAGGTACTTTTTCGAATTGTTTTACAAATTGATTTTTTGGTATTTTTATAATATTTGGGTTGAAATCTTCTACAAAAAAATAATTTCTCAAAATTTTTAAATTTAAATGTATTATATAATTCATTTATCATGACTAGGCGGCGGATTTATATGCAAGTGCATGTTTTTTCTCGAAAGTCTCAATACAAAGTAGACTAATTACACAGGGCAACCAAATCGAAGGCTTTGCGATAAAGCAATAAACCTGAACAATTTCTGACGTTTTCGATTTTTCATGAGTTTTTTTTTAAAAAAAAACTTTACTATCTTCACGTAAAAAATATATTTTTTTCTTCAATTTGATATTATAACTCCGAAACTACTGAGGCAATATATAAACGCAATATATAAACGGATTAAAGGTTATGTAAATCTATCTTTTGCAAGTTTATTTTAATAACATCGGACTAACTATTTTTGAGTTATCATTAATTATGTTGAGAAATGTTTATAATTTTACTTAAAAATTTAAAAAAAAAACTAACCATAGAATTGAAAAATGTTATCATTTGTGTACTTAGGCAGCCATGATGCATCAAATCTATATAGAGGTTAGTGTTATTTATCCGAATCACAAAATTTGCTGTAAAATGGCATCGATTTGTTTGGGCATATTTTTGCATAAAAATGCATATTTATAGGCATATTGTCCCAATTTTTTATAAAAGTATAATTTTTTGTCGTAAACGGGCACTATATTGCCTCGATGATTTGAATAGGAGAAAACACTAAAATGTCACTATGTAAAGTATTTAGAGCATATTACAACATTTTGAGGGCAAAAATAATAGTTTAAACTGACTATATTTAATTTTTTTATTTAATAGGTATGTTTGAAATGAATTTGACTCTGATTGTTTTTTTGCTATTATCAAATTGTTTGTTTCCGATTATGTATTTCCTATTTCTTTTTTTAGTTTTTGTATACATATGGGACATTTCATGTCAAGTGAAACAACTTTTGAAATCGATGTCTTCCGATCTACTAACCAAGGTTAGTTCTATTGGATAGTAACTCAGACACAATTTTTCAACAAGATAGGTCAAGAACTCTCTGAGTTAGAGAAGGTCAACATTTTACATTTTGGCCAAGCAGGTGTTTTTTCTTATCCATGTATCTTATTAACTATTGTTCTTAGCAAAATGTGTCCCAAATAGTTTAGAAAGCTCTTTCTTCAATCTTTCGAAAAAAATATTAAAAAAAAAAAATTTAATATTTTTTTTCCGAAATCAAAAAGTTTTTTGATTTTTTTTTTAAACTGGGCCCTTTTTTTTCTTAAAATAAAGCTTAGATATTTTCCTTGAAGACCTATTTGGTCGCTTAGTGGGATAAGAGTGGGATATCTATCAAAATAAATATTTTGTAACTCAAAACATACAATTTTTGACTTTTTTTTTTTGCAAAATCGAACTTAATTTTCCAATATGGGCCCTTTTTTCCACAATTTTTTTGCTCAAAAGAAAGCTTAGGTCTTTTCCTTTAAGACCTATTTGGTCGCATAGCGGGATGCAAGTGGTATATCTATAAAAATAAATGTTTTAACACAAAAATTGTATGTCTTGAGATACAAAACATTTATTTTGATATATATCCCACCATTATTGATATTACACCATTATTTTTTTATTGCGTAATAAGAATCTATATAACTGATTCTATATGTGGTCAAAATTTTGTGAAATTCTACTTCCACAAAGTGGGTCAAAAGATGTCTACTAGGGTGCAGTGAAATAAGGCCATAGGCAATAAGACCATATGGCTCTATTGCTCAACTAGTTGGGAAATAAGACCATATGGCCTTATTTCCCATGGTAGAAGTGAAATAAAGCCATTATGGCATTATTGCATCTTAGAAAATTTTTTGTTTGCTTAAATGATTTATTTAATTTGACAAAAAAAGAAAGTTCAATAAAAAATTAAAGAAGATCACTCCAAAAAAAAGTAGTTTTTAATAATTTATTTACAAGAAAGGCTTTATTTAGTGAAGCCGCCTGCCGCGTTCCATGGAGGAGAAAGTCCCTAAGATCGGCCGCAGGCCGCTATGCAGAAAAGCGTTATTTGCGAAGACAAGTTTTTTGCACTCAGTAGTATGGCTTGCAACAATTCGGTTTCGCAGGAAAGGGTTTTTTTATTGGCGGCCTGCGGCCGCTCTTTGGGGCTTTCTCCTACATGGAACGCGGCAGGCGGCTTCGCTAAATGAAGCCTGTCACTATAATAACTATACATATGTATGTATGTAATTATAACAAGCTATTTTGCACTGATATGGCTTTATTTCCACTTTGACCAATAATTGAATATGACTTTATTTCACTCCATCGGTGGTAATAAAGTCATATGGTCTTATTTCTCAACACAACATGTAATAAGGCCATATGGCCTTATTACCTATGGCCTTATTTCACGGCACCGTCTACTAGATGTCTACTAACACAAAAAAACTCAATTATTTCAAAATGTAAAAAAATTATACACTATTCTTTTATTAAGGGGACGATATTGTTTAAATATAAGAGAAAAATCTGTCTCGTACGATATTATTTATTATAAAATCATCCAAAAATTTTTATTTAAATATGACGGATTGTAAAGGAAAAATATTTGGTTTAGTGAAAGAAATTAAAAAAAATATAACGCCTCTCGCGATTCGCAAATTTCTGCATGTACCTCAAAATTACTTCCCTTTTATGTCACGTATGAAACACCCTTATATTTGGACAACAATATTTTGACAGAACTTATTATTGTTTTAAAATATAGTTCTGAATGGAACATACAGACAAAATTATTCTTCAGATACTCTAATTTTTGCAAAATCTATTCCACTCGTACAAATGTCACGTACTATGACATGCAATTGCCCATATGCAATATTAGAAGTAGGACAGCTCCATATTATTCACCAACTGGGCAGTTGTCTAACATTGTGTCATTAATATTGTTACGTTTAAACTTTTCAAAACGTTGGTTTATTTCCTTTAAATAAACCGGATACTTTTGATTGCAAATAAAAGCCGTTTAGTAGTTTGAAAATTGTAACAACTCTTTATTTATTTAAAACTAGTTGACCGCCCCGGCTTCGCCCGGTAGCATTTACTAATTTTAGTTCTTCAAGTTTCTCCAACCCACATACACCTGACTGTTCTTATTTATTTGCAAATAAAATATCTAAATTTATACTGCATACTTTAGGGAGCTCTTTTATAGAGTTGACTGGACTCAAAAAAAAAAATTCCAAGTTTTACCCTGAATTTTTTTCTTTACAAACCATTTCCTGAAAATTTCGAATCGAATAACAAAAAAATCAGCCAAATTGCTCCAGCCGTTCTCACGTGATGCCATTACATACATGGACCATTTAATTTTTATATATATAGATATACAACAACAGAATTAAATAGTCACTCAATGTTTTTTTATACACGTTTATAAATTCGCACAAATACAGACACACTTTACTATGTACACGAATTCACTTGAAAAATACTTTAAGGCACTCAGTTGATGTTTATTCGAATAGCGTCTCTGATAAACTCTCTCACGACTGCAACCTCTGCCACTATTTATAACACTGCCATCTGCACTCTAGATTGTTATTAAACTGTCAAAGCTCGTATATTCGAAGCATAGAGCTTTCGAATACACACGCCATCTCTGGTGAACTTTCTACAATGTTCTCTAACTGTCAAAATTCGAATATACGAGTCACAGCAAACATTCAGCGTTGCCATACTTACGATCAATGATCAACTCAAAGCTTTTATTCATTGTTAATAATGCCAACAGATATGTTACAGCTATTTGACTGCTATTTGAAAGCATTATGCAACTTTAAATCAGCCGTTAAAATCGTTATATTGGAATTCAAGTACAATTTCGTAACAATATAACTATATAATTTATTTATCATGACTGTTATATGTACACTGTAATATGTTCAATGTTAAAAATGTGGTTTTTGTCTGTGCTAGTTAAGTTCGAATTTACCTTCACACACATTAGAAAAACTTGCGTATAAGTGTATTTTCTATAGAAAATCTTGTCTATAACAGTATTTTATATAGTTAATCTTGTGTATAACAGAATTTTGTACATACCACCTTGTGTATAATATTATTTTCTGTAGAAAATCTTTGTAAACTGTATTTTTTGTAAAAAATCTTTCGTAAACGGTAGTTTTGTTGAATATCTTGTGTATAAAAGTATTTTCCTTAGAAAATAATTTAAAAAAAATTAATTTAATATTATTTTGATACCAAACTAAATATTAATTTTCCATCCCTGAAACACATTTTTAATTGTAGCTGTTATTGTTGTTGGTTGTGTTATTTAATATATGTAGTTTTTCGTTTTGTTTTTCTCTTAGACATACAAACACACTTTGAGAACGAAATGTAACATTTTTTTGTTTGTTTTTAGTCTTCTGCCTCTTTTCTCCTCCCCCGCCATTTTAACAAGTTTGCCGATGTTGGTGTTATTATTGCTGGCATTGTCAGTGTTATTGTTATTATGTACTGTTTTTGTGTTGCTTTTGTTGTCGTTGTGACAATTGTTCTTTAAGTATTTTAGATGGTCGTGTTGTGCTGTTTAGTTGGTGAGTGTCTTGTAATTTGTGAAGTGTTGATATACAAAAGCAGATAAAGTTAAAGACTGTCACATAAAGAACCAAAGACTCAAAGACAGACGGACAGACATACTGACAAACAAACTGACATAAATATAAACATAAAAACCAAAAACAAAAAATACTGTAAAACAAAAAGTTTGTACTAAATTTCTCAAAATAAACGTCTTAACAGTGTGACTTACATTTAATGTTACAACTTTTCATTTCTATTAAAACAACAAAAAGTGTTTATTTAAGTTTATACTTCTTGTTCATTAGTACTTATGCAGACAATTACATTAGTTTTGAAGTGTACGAATTTTTGTTCTTGTTTGTTTCAATATTGTTTACACTTTTCTTGGTAATTTGGTATGTGTTAAGAACCCAGCATTTTTATTAAGTGCTATAAAAACATATGTAAAACATAAACAAATGAAATAACAACTTAACAAAATATAATAATTTTTTTTATTAAGGCTCCAAAAAAGAAATTAAATGATAAATTTAACTACAGTCTCAACGTAGTGATAATTAGGGCTGGTTTTTGTTTAACAATATGATTTGAAGACGTTAAAACAGTGTTGATTACAATTTTTTCAAAACGAATTTAACACATTAATAACTGATATTTTATGAAATTTCATACAGACAGTATTTGTGGTGTGTATATAAGTTTGCAATTTCCACACTTTTCATTTGCGACCGCAAAAGGTATATATTTATGTATGTATATTTGGAACGTCAATTGTGCGCAAAATAATCCGTTCACCGAATATGTCGCTTACCAAACTCCTGTCAAAACCACAAATTTGGATGTTTTTCCACAGCTGCCCTAACAAAATGTTCCAACATCGTCCGATATGAACTACCGTTGATCATTTCGGACGATACACTGCACCAAACAGTACCCTTAGGTCTGTGTAATTGTCGCTGAAGAACTGCTCTCGGATTCTCCTTAGCTGATATGTTGACATAACCATTTAATAGGAAATGGCCTTCATCGCTCAATATCAAATTGTGAATAAAGACTGGATTTTCCTCTGTTTTTTTCAAGGAAACGATGTCATAGTCCAGCCGTTGCTGGTAGTCTGTCCTCTTCAAATTCTTGCACAAATTGAACTTTATATGGGGAACAAGTCTAAAAATTCTCTGCAGCGACCCCCATAACTCCGCATGTTGTGTCGAGTGTATCATTGTTGATGTTGTGGGCCCATGCTGTACGCTCTCCCGTAAACGTTCAATATTTTGAGAAGTAATCACTAGTGTGTCCCAAATAAGTTTTTTTTCTTATTTTCATGGGTGCTCAAGCATAATTTGAAAGATTTTTAATAATTTTTGAGATTTTTTTGAGATTTTTCGGAAGTGGTTTAGAGGTCGCTGAAATCGAGTTTTTGCCAAAAATCGGGTTTGTCGGCCTTTTTTGAGTTTTATTCATAAATTTGTCAAGATCCACGTTTTTCATTACTTATGAGGACACAGTTTAAAAAAAAATCTCAAAAATACTTTACCATATGAGCTTTCAAATTATGCTTGAGCCTAATTATGCTAGTGTGTTTGACTATAAATCTTGGGGTTGCGGGTTCGATTCCCGCCAGAGACTCTGGGCGTATCTGCAGACAAGCAAAAACGCTTCGCGGTTTGTGTTTGCATAAAAAAATACCCATGTTGAAGAAAATTTCCATTCAAGTTTTTTAATGCTGACAATATGCACGCTGTGTCAACACAATGGATTTTTGGTTTGAAAAATAAAATTCAATTATATTTATTCGTTGTTCAATTGCTATTCATTATTAATTCCCCACGGATGACAAAGATCGCTCAGGCCAACCAAAAAATTTTGAAGACCAAGAATTGAAGGCATTACTCCATAAAGATTGTTGTCAAACTCAACAAGAGATTGCGAAATCATAGGTAGAGCTACTCAATCAGAAATTGCAAAACGTTTGCAAGCAGCAGGATTTATCCAAAAGCAGGGAAATTGGATACATACGAATTGATGCTGAGACAAATTTAAAGAAAATTGTGTATGGCAGAAATGATGTTTGAACGCTATAAAAGAAAAATAATAATTTTAATTACTTGCGATGAAAAATTAAATTATTACGATAACTCGAAGAGTAAGAGATCGTATGTTAAGCCCGGCCAACCTGCTGAATCGACATCAAAGTCAAATATCCTTGGCGATAAGGTAATGCTCTGTATTTGGTGGGACCAATAGGGTCCTATCTCTTACGAACTGCTGAAATCTAGCCAAACTATCACATTGAACTTGCACCGAATGCAACTGATTCGTTTGAAGAGAGCATTGGCTGAAAAACGCCCAGAATATGCGAACAGACATGAAACCGTTATATTTCATCATGACAATGCTAGGCCACATGTTGCAATACCTGTTACAAACTATTTAGGAAGAAGTGGTTGGGAGGTTTTGCCTCACTCGTCTTATAGTGCAAACTATGCCCCGTTCCAGTACTCTTTGTTGCGATCGATGCAGAATGCTCTCTCTGAGATATTCTTCACTTCAGAACAGAGTATTCGAAATTGGCTTGATTCGTTCTTGGATTCAAAGGATGAGCAGTAGCGTGTCCCAAAAAAAAATTTTTGTTGGGGCTCAAGCATAATTTGAAAGCTTATAGGGTATTTTTGAGATTTTTTTAGATTTTTCGGAAGAGGGTTTGTCGGCCTTTTTTTGAGTTTTCTTCATAATTTTGTCAAGACCCACGATGTTAATTACTCTTGAGGACACAGTTTAAAAGAAAAATGTCCTAGCTTTATTTTTGTGTGCAAAAATTTTTAGTTTTTGTAATGAATTGGCACATTAAGGTGCTCTACATTACAATTTTTCGAAATTTTTCCATAAATTTTGTTAATAAGGCTTTATAACTTTTAAAATTTTTATAAAAATTAAAAAAACTAACAATGCAGATTGAAAAACCAATTAATTCTTAATAATTTAGGGACAACAATTTTCTTTTAAAATGTACCAACATTTTTTAGAGATTTGTGCTCGTTAAAATGATTTTCGGAAGTGGGATTTGTATGGGAGCTATGATTAATTATGGACCGATCATTATACAATTTGGTGACATGACTTTTGTATATATATAACATATTTTTGTGTAGAATTTTATTTGAATACGAATATTTTTAAGAGATTTATGCTAGTTTGTAACGAAGTTTTCGTTACATACATATAAAATTATTATGAAGTTTATAATTTTTATGAATGCCACTTTATTTTTGTATTGCATTTTGTTTATTACTCTGAATTATATTTTGTTTATTACTCTGAATTATTTATCTCATTTATTACTCTCAAGAAATAATGTTAAATAATATAAATAATGTTAAGTATAACATTTGTTGAGAAATAATGTTAATTATAATAGTATAAGAGAACTTAACAGCAATTAACATTCACATATATTTAAATTATTAACTCAATAATGGTAGTAGTAATGTTTATCACTACTACTCTGTGACGATCGTTTAGTGGTCGAAGTGCTGATCACCACAATTTTAGTTGAGCTTAGGCTGTGCTCGTATGCGGACAGTTGGTACAAGTTTGTAATAGCTTTACTACTAACCGCACATAAACACAAATAAGCCCAACTGAAGTAGTGTACAGGGATACTACTGGTATTACACAGCCATAGTTCCCAGACACATTAGTTGTAGTGTACAGGGACACTACTGGTGTTACAACGCCATAGTTCCCAGACACATTAGTTGTAGTGCACAGGAACACTAATGGCCATAGTTTCCAGGCG
Organism: Calliphora vicina; assembly: GCF_958450345.1. NCBI lineage: Eukaryota > Metazoa > Arthropoda > Insecta > Diptera > Calliphoridae > Calliphora > Calliphora vicina. The sequence continues at coordinate 54,322,722 of NC_088781.1, read as the reverse complement.
TAGTAGTGACTAACACACTAATCTCCACAAAATCTTACCAATAAATGTTTAGGACTCCTGACAGTTCGGAGAGTCTTTAGCCAACCTTTAAGTTTACTCGACGTTTCACGGTTAATTGCTGTTAATCCTTTTATATCCTGCAAGGTCCTGAGTTATGTATATATATTAATGTTTCTGAATAAAACACTTTAAAAATAATAATTAAATACAAGGTGTATTTTATATCCTGGCTCCGAATGAGCTAATCCTGGCAAAGATTGTTATAAGTTAAAGTGATTTTTGGAAGTGGACCTTATATGGGAGCTATAACTAATTATGGACCGATCGCCACAAAATTTGGTAGACGCGAGTTTACCTTATATAAAACTTATTTGTGCTCAATTTGGTTTAGATATCTTTATAACTAAGATATTTATGAGATTTTATCTATTTTTAGATAGGTCAATCGTATAGGGGCTAGTAGAAATAATGGACCGATTCCAACCAAATTCAATATGCTTCGTCCAATAGGCAATAGAAAAGCGTGTATCAAATTTTATCTTTGAAATTGCGACTTATAGTTTGATTACACTATATTAGTAAGAATTAATTGATCTTTCAAACTGTATTTTTAGTTTTTTTCATTTTCATAAAAATTTTAAAAGTTATAAAGCCTTATTTACAAAATTTATGGAAAAATTTCGAAAAATTGTAGTGTAGGGCACCTTAATGAGCCAATTCATTACAAAAACTAAAATTTTTGCAATTAAAAATAAAGCTCGGACATTTTTATTTTAAAATGTGTCCTCAAAAATAATGAAAATCGTGGATATTGACAAAGTTATCAATAAAACTCAAAAAAAGGCCAACAAACCTGATTTTTGTACTAATTGTAGAATAGGGTAATGATTTTTAGGTTAAAGATTTGCTGATTTATTTATTTTGTATACTTTTTCTGACTAGTGTATATTACCATTTTTTAAGGATTATTTCCACAAACTTGTCTATAAATGTCTGAGATATAAACCACAATTTAGAAATTTGGATAGGTCAATTTGGGGAAAAACAATCTAAATTCAAGACCATAAGAATTACATGATAACAAGTTTATTTTTAGTTTTAATGAATTTTGGGAATTATGTATTTGATCAAACCTTTCTACATGAGTAGACTAAAGCGTTAGTAAACAAAAAATAAAATATTTTGAAGAAAATTTATTTCTGGCAGCATATGGATTCCGAGCCAAAAGAACTGTTTATCTTTTAAAAACTCGATTTGAGCGACCTCTAAACCACTTCCGAAAAATCTCAAAAATACTCTACCCTATAAGCTTTCAAATTATGCTTGAGCACCCATGAAAATAAGAAAAAAACTTTTTTTGGGACACACTAATGAGCAGTTCTTTTGACGCTGAATTATTTTGTTGCCAGAATATAGGAAAAGGTCATACCTAACAATGGTATTCAATACTTTGAGTAAATTTACATTAAATTTTCGCAAAATAAAAGTTAAACATTTTATATTGATATAACTTTGTGAGATAAACAGAAATAACTTTATCTTTCTACCTTTTTATAACAAAATTTCTTTGATTGATATTCTTTCAAATTTGTACAAATTACAAGCTGTGTAAAGTTTTCCTAACCCCAGCTTGCATTCTAACAGGGTGGTCACTAATTTAATTTTCTTAAAGCCTACATCCTTCTCTATAATACGTTCATACATCATAATTTTGTAACCGGACCAGTAGCTTAGAAGTTCCAGGTTTATTACCATTTATTTTCGATTGTCCCTACTTTGCAGCGTTAATGGTTTAATAATCGTCTGCTAGGGATGTATTAAAAGTGTTAAAAAGTGATTTTATTTTTTAATTGTTTTAAGGAGATAATTTCCATACTTTTGCTTACATATCAATTAAACCTTATATACATTTGTAAGGTTTCATCGAAATCCTCAAATAATTCAAATTTCTTTAGATTTCTAATGACTATTAAAATCCAACAAATTATATTTTGCCAGATTTTCCACGTCTTGTCCATTATAAGAAATTAATACTAGCATATTTCCTCATTTAGCAATTTTCTAATTAGCAAATACACAAATATTTCATTTCAATTCCATACTTATTATGCTTGACATTCTTCGAACTTAAACATTTCGACAAAATCATGTCAAAACTCAACCAACTAAATTAACTCCTTCTCCCCTCCCCATAACATGACATAAATGAAACGTGCCTGCTGGTAGTTACACAGAATCTGCAACTTAGAAATGTCCATAAATAGAAGAAAAAAATGTTTATCAAATTGTTTTTGGGTAAGAGAAACACGTCTACAGACTATTGAATAAAACATGCAATTAAATTTATTTTGTAGCAAAAGTACTACAGATTAGTTTTATAATTCTTTTTCTGTTTTGAATTTTTGGCACATGCCATCAAAAGTCATTAGGAATCTTGCAGGAATTTTTGCCACCTGGTGGTGGGAGGAAGGAAAATTTATTTATTTGCAATCATCTTCATTTAATTTCTGTGATTATGTTATAGAAGCAGGCAAGCAGTTTCTATTGATTTGCTATTCTGATGCATAAAGAAAACTGCCTGCTGTCAACTAAATATTGAATTAATTACCTGTAATAAACCTGTGGAATGTGATGTAATTCTTGTTTTGTCAGTTGTCTTTCAACACTTTGAATAATACAATTCAGCAGCGAGAGGGAGCTAAAAATATTTGTAATACTTGTAGAATATGGCAAATGGGGTTAAGAATTTTAGGTTAAAGATATGCTGAGTTGTTTCTTTTGCATACGTTTTCTGTCTTGTTTATATTAAGATATTTTAAGGAGTATTAACATAAACTTGACTATAAATGTCTGAGATATACACATTTTTTGGTATGAAAAAAAGCAATATTTTTAAAGAACGGATTTTTAAAGTGGCATATTTTTGAATCTAATTGAGATATTGACATTTTTTTGTAAGATTATTTACTTATCTAAGGAAAAAAAAATAGTTCGGAATAAATGTGGATCAAATTGTTCCTAATATTTGCATTCATACATATTTCAGTTTTAGAAATTCAATAAATATGTAATATTTAATAAAATCTTCATTTATTAACAAAACTCAAAGAAATTTTCAATGTTTTTTAAACTTGTTATTCTAAATACCAAAGTTTAAAAAAAAACTTCTCAAATTTTTTGCTCCTAAAAATCCCAAAAATTAAATTTTTTACAATTTTGCCCATAGGGTCCACATTTCTTACGGGACTGGGAAAATACTTTAAGAATAAATAGGGAACATATCAAGATTTCCAAAGCTGCTTTCCGTTTTCTGATCCCAGCTTTGGGATTTTAGAATATGTGGCCCAAATTTGAAATTTTGATAAAAAATATATCACATTCCGAATCGAAAAATAGGACATGGTTTGTATACCAATAAATAGCACACGAAAGCATGTTTTTTCAAGATCTAGCCAAGCGCTTTCCAAAAATATACAAATCTTTGAAATCGGTTGTGAAACAAAAAAATGGCACGTGTTTAAAAATTTTACGTATCGAAGGTACCCTACTTTGAGCCTTCATATCGCTGCCGCTGTAAAATTTTTAGGTCCCATTTTAATAACTTAAGCTCGAATACTCCTTGTCTACGATCATGTCAAATCCCGATCGGACCAGCCTTTTAGAAATATCAGATTCATTTCCAAAAGGTTTCGATTCTGCGCCACTGTGCATTGTTAGCTATGACCTATGTCAAAATCAAAATAAGGCGATCTGTGCCAAAATCATCTGCCAAATTTTGCAAACATGTTTATATAAGGACAGCCAGACAGACGGATGGACGGACTGAAATGGTTAAGTCGACCTAGAATGTGGTTATGAGTACTTGGACACTTTTTGTTTTTGTAATACCATCTTTAAGAAATTAATAGAAGTATTGTACAAGGGTAGGTCAATAAGTCCGCGACTTTTTGAATTTCCCGGCTACTAAGTGAAAGGGCAATACGGCTCCTGTCAACAAGCATCTCCAAGTTAACTCCAGTCAAAATTGTAACAAGCTGCGTCGCTCAGTTTCTGTTAGACAGCCATTGATATCAGAGGAGAAAATGGTGAAAAGTTAATTATCCGAACATTCTGGATGCTCAACGAACGTTCTGGATACTCAATTAAGGTTATAGTGTTGGTCAATCGGATACATAAAGTGCGAGAGATTATGGAAGCCATAGGCATCTCACATGGCTCAGTGGATTCAATTTTAGAAGTATCACTTGGGTATAAGAAAGCTTTTCGCAAGATGGCTGTCGGGTTTGCTCACAAGCGGGTGCTCAAATAGGGTACAAACATGTGCAGTTTCCATGGCAAGAATCCATGAATTAGGCTACGAAAGCAAAAGAGGGAGCATCAGCCAAGTGAGCCGGCTAACACAGGTACCTTTGTGATATCCAGAAAGTATCATGTTCTGGGCGGCCATTCAGTAATTGTGTATGTCCGTGTGACCAGTTTTAGCTAGTCACACGGCTATAACAATTCGAAGAAATGTTAGATACACATAACAGAATTATCGCATGGCTGGTAGTCCCAGACCTTCATTCCTCCGTAATACTGAGGCTGATCACCGAATTCAGGGCCAACTGTTTGGCCATTCTTAATTTGTAGAAAGTTATAAGGTTCTCAATTTTTAAGCCAACCAGCATTTTGGTGATTTGAATCACCTTAACAAATCCAGCTGTTAAAAACTGGTTTTAAAAATAAGGAACAATTTTAAGTACCACTTTTAAAATTTCACAAAATTTTCAACTTTTGTTCCACAAATTTTTATTAGCTAAAGTTATGTCCAGTTTTTAATTCTTTTTTACACCCTTCGTGAGAAGGGTATATAAAGTTTGTCATTCCGTTTTTAATTTCCACAATATAATTTTCCGACCCTATAAAATATATATATTCTGGATCCTTATAGAAGCGGAGTCGATTAAGCCATGTTCGTCTGTCTGTTGAAATCAACTTTCCGAAGGCCCCAATAGCTTACATTCATACATCAATATCTCCGAAATTCTTCCGGCGCGGTTGCTATTTAAAATAGAGAAAATCGGGCCACAAATGGCTGAGATATAAGGAAAAACCAGGACAACATCGATTTTTGACCTATTTTTGACCTATATCTGGATTAGTAAGTCATTAATATTGACAATATGGATATCTAATGATAGATATTTCAAAGACCTTTGCAACGACGCGACTTATATAAGACCATAGTAAGTTGGACCTACAAGGGATCAATATCGGAAAAAATATTTTTTAACCCGAATATTTTTCTTTTCTTTTTTCGCTAAATATTAAAAAAAAAATTTTAAATTTAAAAAATTCGATTTTTAAATTAAAAAAAAACTATTCTAAAAAAATTTTTTTCCAAAAAATTAAAAAAACAAGTAAAAAAGGTCAAGCCCGACCATATAATACCCTACAAAAAAGAGCAAAAACAGTTTTCTTTTAAAATTTCAATAATTTATATTTTTGAGTGATTTTCGGAAGTGGGCCTTATATGGGGGCTATGACCAATTATGGACCGATCACCATGAAATTAGTTCTTGCTATTTATGTCTATATAAAAGTTTACTATGTTGAATTTTGTGAGTATACCTACATTTTTAAGCAATTTATGCACGATAAAGTGATTTTCGGAAGCGGGTCCATATGGGAGCTATTATGGAGCGATCGTAACTAAATTTGGTGACATGAATTTTGTATATATAAAAATTATTTGGAGCGCAATTTGTGGAGAAACATATATAAATTAAACATTTATGACCGATAAAGGCCAATTTCGGAAGGCATTTGTATGGGGGCTAGGTGAAATAATAAACCGATTTCAGCCAGTTTCAATAGGCTTGTTCCCTGGGCCGAAAAAGTTATATGTACCAAATTTGATCGAAATATCTTCAAAATTGCGACATGTAATCTGCGCACAAAGACAGCCAGCCAACCAGACGGACGGACATCGTTTAATCGATTTAGAAAGTGATTCGAAGTCGATCGGTATACTTTATGGTGATTGTTAGACTAATAATTTTGGGCGTTACAAACATCTGCACAAACGCATAATACCCTCCCCACTATGGTGGTGTAGGGTATAATTAATTTTGTTTACCTAAAAATATTTAAACTGTTTATTTTGAAGTATAATTTGGTGAAGGGTATATAAGATTCGGTACAGACGAATATAGCTCTCTTACTTGTTTTTCTTTATTCTAATAGAAAATCTTTATCCCAAATTCGCTAGAGCGATTATCTTTCTAAATCTCTGATCTGTGTCACATCTGTTTCAAAAACAAATCATATTTCTCACAGTTTATTACGATTGGAAGATTTTGGTGGATGAATCATCAGAATCGAAAATCCTGCTATCAACAACGAGGTCGTATTTTCCCATCCAGATTGAATAAATTGTCTTATTTTTCAGTTTTTATTTTTGAATTTTTCTACTGAAATTCATCGGTTTTCGGTTTGTTTTAAGCCATTAAATACTGAGATTTCTTAATATATAGGATATAATGACTCTGGTCATGTGTATTGTCACAATAAGCAAGTGCATGCATTAAATTGCCTTAATAAGGCATTACTTTCTTGTTTCTCAGATCAAGTTTCAAGATTACTTAAAATTAACACACTTGCATGTATTTAAGCGGATTACCTTGTTATTCCTTAATGTGGCGTGTAATTTGCACTATTAAGATTTTGTTATATTTTCCATATATTTTTGTTAAGTTTGTTAAATTTCAAAGAATTTTAAAGTATTTTTTATAGCACATAAAATGATTTAAATACTAAAAAATATATAAAAAAAATCAAGCTAATTAAAGTAATTATAAAAATTAAGCAGTATCTATGTTTAGTCTTCAAACCAAGTTAGTTACTTTAATATATTAAATGTTTTCCTATATTTAAATCAATTACTTAAATATAAAATCTTTTACAACCTTTGCATTTGCATAATAAATTTCATATGCCATCCAATGTGAAAAGTTTTTTCTTTACTTTTGTTTAAAATCTTTATGGCACTTGAAGGCATAAACCGTAAAATATTTTACAAACTTATCTTAACTATTCTAAGAAAATACATAAATTTAATTACAAAATTTTATTCAATGTCTCCCTATGTCTGGTTTTCAATTTGCCTAAAGGCCATGATTAAATATTCGTTTACACTTTTTTTTTTTGTAACTGAAAGTTTTTATGCTAAACAAAATTATACAAATCTTAACATAGCCTTTAAAGTAGGCAAGCAAAAAGTATGTAGATATATTATGTAATTTATATTCTTGAAAAGTATAGCCTATCTTTAGGCAGCTTACCCACACAAAATCATAGCACTCTTTTAGGATTTGCTGTTAATCTGTTTTATATGTACAATCTAAGAATGCATACAAAAAAGATAATTTATTCATTTGATTTAACTTAACACCTGTTTCCACTTTTTACATAAATACAAACAGCACAAATAAGAAAGGGAAGCCGAAAACCAAACCTTTTTTCCCTATGAGTGTGAACAGTGATAATGTTATTAAAACCCTTTTAAGCTGCATAAATCCCCAAGTTTTGTTTTTTTATTTCAAGGTTGGAAATAAAAACCAAGAATAACCTACTTTTAGCAACTAAAGCCATTTGTAACCTACACGCATTATCACTTAACACAGTCTGACACACATTTACACAATTATCATATTATTTCATTTTACGTTTTTTTGTTTTCTGTTGGAAATGGAAATATTTCGTTACACTCTTAGGTAAAATTACTGATATATGTTAAGTTTTTTTATTTCATTATTTTAATTTTTAAATGGGTTTGAATGAATGAACGAGAATGAATGTAATTTTTAATACCAACGATCTGTGAAAACAAGCAGACTCATTCATTTCCATCCTGCTACTAATCGACTTACCTTTTATTTTATTTTATCTTTTTCTGTAGAACAGGGGTAAAATATATTCACATGCTTTTTCATTTAGGGATAATGTAAACTGAATGAATTTTTTCATGAGCTTATCCTTAATATTTTCACATCATTTTTTCGTACAGCAGGATTATATTATATGTTTGTCATGAGTGTTGTAACGCTTGAGCAAATTTCTAAAGAATTTATAGTAGATTTGTTGATGAAAAAACTCTTAAGATATTTAGGGGAAAATGTGTAAAGATTCTATATTTTTCTAAATGACAAATATGTTTTTATATAATTGGTTATATAAAGAGCTCAGATTTTGCATTACCAAAGCGGATATATTTGACGATACATAACTAAATTAATCTCTTGGTATGTTCTAACAAGACGATATTATTTGAAATTTTGTATATCTGGTTCTCTTGTTTAGCCCTATTAGGCTATTAACTCATATATGAAGGGACATATGAAAGAAATTATATGAATAATCTGTAAATTACATAATCAACTAGAATATTAATGTATAGGAGTCCCACAAGATGATATTTTACCATCTAGTATACAGATGATTTTATACGTCGAAAGTTTAAAATCCATCTGTTATTCAGATTACGTTGTGATATTGTTCAGACGAAAGTGGACATCCTTAGACAAGAAAGTTCATATTAAACTTCTTCAGAAAATACAGATATTATCTTGCATTGGCATCTGTGCTTATATTAGAACTACATCGATAAAAACTATCATATGGGCTTCTACGAATTAAACTGAAATATATGTGAATTCTTTCAAAAATCTAATAAGGGAGAATCCATATCAAAACGGACAGAAATCTGCTTTTACGGATTTGACATCTTCGATTTTAATGAAATTTACCACGCACATTACGGTTCCAAAAAATTCCTCAAATCAATGACTTTTTCATCGGAAATCCCTTCTATTTCAAAAATTGAAAAATTTTTTATAATTGTCTGAAATTATATACACATAATTAATTGCCCATAACATTGAAACTACTCAAAGTTCAACATAATTTTTGATTCCATTTTAAAATTGTTTATTTCCAAAAGGTTAAAGTTCAAATGAGGACTCCTAAACTCTGTACTATATTCGTGCAAAATAATTTTGATGGAGAATCGATTAGTTCTGGAGTTATAATGTAAAACGTTATTTAAAATACGTTTTTTCATATAAATTCATATACAAATTTAAGCAAATATAAAACAGAACACATTCAAATCAATTTAAATTTATATAGTAAAACACAAGTTTAGGTGTCATCATACCGTGCTCTTTATTAATTTATAACACAGCGATCTTTGATATCATTTAACATTTTGGAAGTAAACAATTTTAATCATATCATTTTAAGGACAATATCTTTGGCATAAAATGGAGTCCAAAATTATGCTTGTCTTTGAGTAGTTTCAAAGTTATAGGCGATTACGTGTATATAATTTTAGACAATTTTAACAAATTTTTCAACTTTCAAATCGCGATATTTTTACATCGGAATGAGTTTCTATTGAAAAAGTCACTGATATGAGAAACATATTGGATATACATATTATGTATGTGGTTAATTTCATTAATATCGGAAATGGTAAATCCGACTGCTGTCCGCTTTCACATGGATCTTCCCAGGCTGATATCTTGGCAACCAATGGATTACAAAACTCCAATTCATATTCAACCGGATACTCTATTGATTATTAAAACTGTAAAGAACGATAGTGTTAAATCTTGTAAACGTTTTACTCCAAATCTTGAAATAATATGAGTCCTACGGCATTATCGGAAACGAGAAGCAGAATACAATCGAAACAGAATAAGATCATTAGGGGAAACCCCAACCTTTTGAGAACAAAGGAGATTCTGAACCTAACTAGAATAACACACACAAGTTAAGAGGTTAAGTGGAGTAGAAAGCACATCTGGCTCATATTGAATACAATTCCTAGAGCGTGTAAGGAAAGGGATGAACCGCTGGAACATTACCTGTGCCAAAGTCCAGTTTTTAGCCGTATTCGAGATGCACATGGTTACTACTCCTCTACTCAACTTAACATACTATGTAAGGCAGATTTGATCTAATATGACTAAGCTTAAAATATTGTTATATTTAATAAATTCAACTGGGAGTTGAATATCCCAACAAACGTTCTGTTTATACACAGAGAAAACATATTCGTAGTAGCAACCGAATTTGTTGCCAATCCAATGATTCGGTTGCAAATGTAGAATTTGTCGGTTCTGTCAACAAAAAATCAATTAATAAAGAGAATTTCGGTTAAAGCAACCGATATTTTGTTACCCCTTCTAAAATTGGGTAGCCACAACTGTAAAAGTCGGTCACTAAGGTAGAATCATTCGATTGGCAACAAATTCGCATGTTATCACAAATCTGTTTTCTTTGTGTAAGAACTGAAGTCTCAAAGTAGAGCACCTCATTCATGCAATAATATTTTGTGGTTAGTTTTATTTTAACAATCACCACTTAAAAGACTTTCCTCAAAATGCAAAATAATTTAATATTTTTAAAATTAATTTTCAAAAGCACTAAATTCATCATTAGGCTGATATATAGAAACTAGAAATTCCGTTTTGTCAAATAAACATATTACAAATAATATTGTTACGAAATGAATGTCTATTTGCAACATTCATCATGTTTATAAACATTTCCATAAGTAGAAACTTCTATTTATCAACAATGTTGATGACAACACACGGCCACATATTGCATTATCTGCATACGATAAAGATTTTTTATAGCATTTTTTATACCCTTCACCTTCGTGAGAAGGGTATATATAAGTTTGTCATTCCGTTTGTAATTTCTACATTTTTCATTTCCGACCCTATAAAGTATATATATTCTGGATCCTTATAGATAGCGGAGTCGATTAAGCCATGTCCGTCTGTCTGTCTGTCTGTCTGTCTGTCCGTCTGTCTGTCTGTTGAAATCAGTTTTCTGAAGACCCCAGATATCTTCGGGATCCAAATCTTCAATAATTCTGTCAGACATGCTTTCGAGAATTTTGCTATTTAAAATCAGCAAAATCGGTCCACAAATGGCTGAGATATGAGGAAAAAACCAAGACAACCTCGATTTTTGACCTATTTTTTTACCTATATCTGGATTACTAAGACATTAATATAGACAATATGGATATCTAATGATAGATATTTCAAAGACATTTGCAACGACGTATATAAGACCATAGTAAGTTGGACCTACAATGGGTCAAAATCGGGAAAAAAATTTTGAACCCGAATTTTTTTTTTTTTAAAAAAAATTTAAAAAACAAAAAAAAATTTTTTAAAATTTAAAAAAAAAAAATTTTTTAAAATTTAAAAAAAAAAATTTTAAAATTTAAAAAAAAAATTTTTTTTAAATTTAAAAAAAAAAAAAAATTTAAAATTTAAAAAAAAAAAAAATTTAAAATTTAAAATTTAAAATAACAATCGAAAAATTTTTTTTTCCAAAAAAATCAAAAAACAACTGGAAAAAAATTAAATTTTGTTTACCTAAAAATATTTAAAATTTTGAAGTATAATTTGGTGAAGGGTATATAAGATTCGGCACAGCCGAATATAGCACTCTTACTTGTTTATAGATAAAGATTTTCTATAGGAAATGTTATAATAGATAAAGATTTTTGTATAAAAATTTAAAAGAATAAAAATGGAAATATCCAAATGACTCCAAAGAGTAAGTGATTACCGAATATGATCAACATCGAAAGACCCAAGGTCAATAGCTTGTGTATTTTCTGAGCTATTTAGTAAAATTCATTATATAAAATGTTTGATATTGAATCCAAAACAGAAAACTAGTTTCGCTTAGATTTGACATATGTACAATTGTATATTAAACTGTCTATAAGCTCTACAGTCATGCATTAAACTCGAGTATACCTTTACCTATAGCCAGGCGAAATTTTATTAAAATCGAAGTATCCGAAATACCGAATTTATTTTCTAATTTTTGAATCTTCTTCGATATGCTACCAATTATGCAGCAAGTACTAAATATAAACATCCTGAAAATATGCAATACTTTTTTTACATTTAATTTATATACTATTCACTGAAATTATCGTTAGGCGTATACATATTGTCCTGCTTAGTATTATTATTATGCATTACTTATACGTATTATATTAGTAAACAGATCACAGTGGTATAGAAAATAAGAGGAAAATCTTTAACTTCTAAACACTTAGTCCGATTTGAATAAAATTTGACATGCGAAAAGAAGAAGTGTTGTCGAGTTCACATTTTGAATTTTGACATCATGAGTCTACCAGGGGTGCGGCCAGGGGTCCCCAATACCTCGGGTATGTGATAGAATGAATTATGAATTGATCCTTTCATAATTCGGTGGAATAATATGCGTTTATATGAAAATGTTCTGAATAAATGAAAAAAATTTCGTTAAGGAAATTTAACGATTTATATTAGTATTTGATAATATGGATTTTTAAAACTAAAAAACTAATTTTCAAATTAATTTTCATAATGATCTTGTTTGTGATTGTTAAATGGTTATTTCTTTTGGATTAGATGAAACCGACTAGTCATAATTAATAGCTTCGTTTCTGAACAAAATGAGAATCAGCTAATTTGATTCGAGTGATTTGTTTATACAACAATGACTATCAATTGATTGCATAATAATTTAAAAGAATGAAGTAAAATAAAAATTCGTTTTAACCAGCCACAACCGAAATTCCCCAAATTTATTTGTTATACTAACAAAAATTCTTGCTAACAAATATTCATTACACTTTACTGTTTATGGATGTACAGTAAAGTTAAAAATATTCATTACACTTTACTGTTTATTATAGTTCTCGAAACAAATTTTAACCTTTTTTCAGGTAACAACCCTTTTAGTAAGAATTTTTATAGGTTTCATTGGATACCTCTTCTTTATTTTGATGATGAAATAACAATATTTACAAAAAACTTCAACAAATATTTAAAGCCACAAAATGTTGTTCTTGTTGTTGTTGCAAGTTTCTTGTTTTCAAATTTACACGTGAGTTGAGGTTGTTATAGTTGCTATTGATGTAGTTGTTTTATTAGAGATGCCACAAAAGGTGAGGCAGAGCAGGGTTACATATTTGAAATTTTATTTGTAATACTTGGGTTGGAGTTTGTTGTGTTTCAACTAAAAGTAAGAGTTGAAAAATTGTCTTGCTTTTTTGTTAGTTGTAGTGTCTTTTTTCACTCTTCTAAGAGTACAAAGGATCAGAAATGCTACAGGATGTTTCGTTGGGGAGATGTAGGGAGGGCAGCAATTTATTTGTTTACTTTTTGTGTTAAGAGTTTTGTGGGTTAACAAAGTTTGAATGTTTGAAAACCCATATAAATGATGGAAAATTGTTTAACCACCAACAGAAAATTTATGTTTTAACATTTGTATTTTATGGTTATAAATTTAGTGAAGAAAGTGTGTTTTGCAAAGGGTTTTTCCAAATTAAATTAATTTTGAAGAGTGTGAGTTGAGAATTCATTAACCTAAGTAAATTAGGCCACATTTATGTTAAAGAGATTAATTTTTTAAATCTAAACAAGAAAATATATAACAAGTTTTTTAAAAAGGGTTTCTTACAAATAAATTGAACTTTTTGATTTAATTATCACATTTCCTTAAATCGTGCTTTAATTAATTGAAATATTAACAGCCCCTAAAGTATGCTTTATTATTTTATTAAATTTCTTGCCCTCATGCACCAACAATTATGTTAAAGTTGTTGTTGTTATTGTTAAGTGGTTACACTTTAAATTATTCATAACTTAAATCTTATACAATTACACTACTCGACAGCCAAAAAGGGCTTCTCGTGTAAAACATTATTTTTTATGTAATTTCGGCAAGCTGAACACAAATATGGCAAACATTTATAATCTTTGGTTAGTTTTCGAGAAATTTCCTCTTTTAGATTTTCTCCAAAGAAACTAGTTTTTTAAGTTTTAGTTTTATCTCAGGATCGTGGAAATTAATTGAAAAAGTTAAAAGCTGTTTATGATTTTAAAATCTACGAAGTAGAGTTAATAATTGAGTACCATTTTTTAGTTTAATATTTAAGGTGTTTGAAGGATTTTTGGGGATTTTCATTGTTTTTTAAACAGTGTGTGTGAGCCCCTTAATAAAATCAGATGAAAAGCCAACTGCTAATAACTGAAATAATATATAACTGAACTGAAAAACGTTAGGAGTTACATATTGGATATATGAATATTTAAAAGAATAAAAATGGAAATATCCAAATGACTCCAAAGTGTAAGTGATTACCGAATATTGTCAAAATCGTAAGACCCAAGTTCAAAAGCTTGTGTATTTTCTATGCTTTTGGGTAGAATTCACGATATAAAAGCGGAGTTCACTTTTATGTGAGGATAGGATAAAAAAAATTTGACGAAAGTTGGAGCTCAATCGGTTAAAAATTGGTGTTCCGTACGAGGGTTAAAGTTCGTGAGAACATTTATAAGGGAAAAAATTTCAGTTTTTGTAAAAATGTTGCCATTAAATAATTGATTTTGAAATTTAATATAAAATGAAAGTTACCGAATTTAATGAATGTTACGGAAAATATACCTTAATGTCTTAGGTTTAAAATAACAGTGAAAAAATATAAATTAACCCTTAAGACAACTTTGGGTTCAAATTACCCTCAACTTTTAAAATCACGAAAAACACAGTTAATAGAGGGTCATTTTGACCCCTAGTACTCTTAAGGGTTAATTTCCATTTTTGCACTGTTATTCTAAGTCGAATATCTACCTTGATAAAATTTCATTCATTCATTTAGATATTCCAAATATTGCAAAATTTTACCATTGACCTTCACGATTCAAGGGTTAACATTGTCCGGATTTAGTAAAACTTGCAGAGTATATTTGGAATTATCTGGCCTATAATATTCTGTAGAGGTTTTACTTCAGTAAGGAAATTGGTATCATTTGCCAAAATATGACCAACAAATTAGTTTTTCCCGAAGAACGCAAAATTTAAATGGCAGGTACGAAATAACTGTATGAGCTATTGACATATTTTTTCATATTTTTATTTCCTATTATATTCTCAATAAATCCCTGTGTGATGAACAAAAAATTCTGAAATTTGTTTTACAAAATTTTTAAAAATTTGAAAATGAAGTGGTTATACCTGCGAATAGGTTAACGGTATCCTACGAAGACAAAAACTCATATACAAGTAACTATGGATATATTTTAAGTAAAAATTAGCCTTTGTTTTAATATTTCTCAAAATGTGTTAATTTTGTTCCAAAATTTCTTGTTCTAGTGGCCTGAAACACGTTAATGGCCTGTGAAATTTTTAATAACTTTAACATTTTTTAACCAATTTTTGTATTTTATATCTCATTACAATGACAATTACGTACACATTTCGATTATTATACACTTCACCTTCGTGAGAAGGGTATATATAAGTTTGTCATTCCGTTTGTAATTTCTACATTTTTCATT
Source organism: Calliphora vicina (assembly GCF_958450345.1). Classification (NCBI taxonomy): domain Eukaryota; kingdom Metazoa; phylum Arthropoda; class Insecta; order Diptera; family Calliphoridae; genus Calliphora; species Calliphora vicina. The sequence goes on along the minus strand of NC_088781.1, from coordinate 54,307,306 downwards.
TCCGACCCTATAAAGTATATATATTCTGGATCCTAATAGATAGCGGAGTCGATTAAGCCATGTCCCCAGACCCCAGATATCTTCGGGATCCAAATCTTCAATAATTCTGTCAGACATGCTTTCGAGAAGTTTGCTATTTAAAATCAGCAAAATCGAATTTGGATCCCGAAGATATCTGGGGTCTGCAGAAAATTGATTTCAACAGACAGACGTACAGACAGACAGACGGACATGGCTTAATCGACTCCGCTATCTATAAGGATCCAGAATATATTACTTTATAGGGTCGGAAATGAAAAATGTAGAAATTACAAACGGAATGACAAACTTATATATACCCTTCTCACGAAGGTGAAGGGTATAAAAACCGGGACAACCTCGATTTTTGACCTATTTTTGATTTATATCTGGATTACTAAGTCATTAATATAGACAATATGAATATCTAATGATAGATATTTCAAAGTCCATTGCAACGATGTAGATGAGGCTATAGTAAGTTGAACCTACAATGGGTCAAAATCGGGAAAAATATTTTTTAATCCGAATTTTTTTTTCATCAAAAATTTTTTTTGTCATAATTTTTTTTTCAAAAAAAATTTTTTTTAAAAAATTTGGAAAAATCTTTTTTTAAAAAAAATTTTGAAAAACAATTAAAAAAAAAAAATTTTGTTTACCTAAGAATATTTAAAAAAATTTATTTTAAAGTATAATTTGGTGAAGGATATATAAGATTCGGCACAGCCGAATATAGCTCTCTTACTTGTTTTATATTACATTGCTAAAGTAATTATTTAATGGCAATATTTTTACAAAAACTGAAAAAATATAATATATCTCTAAATGTTCTCACGAACTTTAACCCTCGTGCCGCAACTTTTAATAGATCGAGAAAACTGCCGTTCATTTTTGAAAAATATAAAATAAAAAATAAGGTCCACCTTATTATCAAACTGTCTATAAGCTCCATATTCATGTTTTAAACTCGAGGATACTTTTACCTCTAGCTCTGCGATAGTTTATTAAAATCGAAGTATGTAAGGAAATGTCGGATTTATTTAGTTAGTTAGTTAGTTAACTTTATTGAGACTTCTTTTTTTTCATATTTCAAGATTTACAAACATTAAATATTATAAGAAAACTTAAAACTATAACGTATTATTTTAATTACATGAGTATTCAATTGGTAATGCGACTAGCTTATCAATATTTGAGAAAAATTAATTATATGTAAAATTAAATGTTAATTTTGAAGAAAACAATGCTTGCTCCCGGCATTTAGCTATCCTAGTAGAGTTATATCTACTTTTAATTAAACTTAATACTAAAAAAACTTAAAAGCTAAATTTTAAAACTAATTAAAACTAATAAATCTTAAAACTAGAACCAAAAAAAAATAATGAAATTATACTAAACATAAAAAATTAATAAAATATTTAACCCCTGTGTATACCGGGAGTTGTGTGTGAATAGAAGTTTGGACCAGGAAAATGATTTAATGGTTGTTGTAAAATTCCAAACGTGGAAAGATAATTAGTGTTTGACCAACTAAATCCTTGTTCGTTTATCAAAAGATCCTGCATTATACTGCCTTCAAAACATGACAGTCTGTCAACAAAACGATTTGTCAAATCGAGAGCATAAAAGGGAATTGGAGATATTTTGGCTTCTTCATAAATAAATTTGTTAGAAAATCTTCTATTATAAGTCTTAAAATTTTTCTCTATACATTTTCGTATAATATGACGTTCAAATATTTCCATTTTCCTCATCATTGTCTTTGATATGCTAAACCATATTGGAAATGCATATAAAAGAATTGGTCTTATACTTACTTTATATAAAAGTAATTTAGTCCTAATTGGTAAATACCTACTATTAAACAGTCTTGAAAAGGCACCTTTGACACGATTAGCCTTCTCAAAATTATGAACGACATGTTTGTTAAATTTTAAAAGTTTATTAAAGTTTACTCCGAGGTATTTTATGTTATCCTTAAACAAAATTTCAGATCCATTTAATATTAATTTTAAATTCTTGCTCTCCGGCACAACAGTATATTTACACTTTCCGGAAGCATTTCTTAAACATATTGCATTACTTTTCGAAGCGTTTATTTTTATTCTCCAATGAGAATAAAATTCATCAACATGTTTAAGGTGTGCAGAAACATTTTGGAGTGCAATTTGAGGTGACTCATTGTGTGCGTAAAGTAATGAGTCGTCGGCATATAGTATACCTTTGGAATTACCAAATTCATGGGGAAAATCATATATAAATATATTATACAAATGAGGTGCCAACACAGAGCCCTGCGGAACGCCACAAGAAACATCACCCTGAGAAGATGAAACATTGTCAATCTGTACGCAGAATCTCCTGTCATCGAAAAAGCTACGGAAAAGTTTGACTATCGAGGCATCAAAGCCTATTTTAATCATTTTGTATAGTATGCCATTTTGGTATGCCTTATCAAATGCTTTTTCAATGTCAAGTGACACTGCGACAGTGCATTGACCTTTCCTCAAATTTTGTACTACATCAGTGTGGAATTTTAAAAGAGCATGTACCGTAGAATTACCCTTTTTAAAGCCAAACTGACTTTGAGGAATATACTCTCTATTTAAACCTGTATTCATCTTATCTCGTATAACTCTCTCAAATAACTTTCCCAGATTAGAAAGTAATGAAATTGGTCTAAAGTTGTTAATATCGTTATTATCCTGCTGTTTCGGAATTGGAATAATTTTTGCAATTTTCCAAGCATTTGGAAAATAACAATTATTTAAGCAATTATTGAACAGTATGGTAAGATACTCTAAGGCCTTAATCGGGAATTTTCTAATTAAATAATTTGATATATTGTCCAAACCGCTCGACTTTTTATTATTTACTAATTTGGAGATTTCCAAAATAGCATTCAAATTTGTCAATTTTATGTTGCAATGATTATTCAATGCCGTTCTGTCATCATCAAAGTTTACACTATTTGGGACTTGTGAAATTTTGTCATTGATAGTTTCATTAATTTCCGAAATATTCCTGTTCGGTGGGGAACTTTGATACACACGGGTAAAGTGATCTTTTAAGACATCTATTTTCTGATTTAATTGTGTTATTTCGACACCGTTTACTGATACTTTTTTAACACAAGAACGTTTTCTATTTCCGATCATCTGAAAAATTTGCTTATAAGCCCATGGGCCAGGTTTAATTTCCTTCAATCTCTCATTAAACAAATTGACCTGCTCTATTTCAATTTGCTCTTTTATAATAATTTTAATTAGATCAATTTGTTTAGAAATAAGGAGATATTCAGAATTTCTCCTGTTCAAGGTTCTTTGAAAAATCCTCTTCAAATCCTTTTGCCAGTTATACTTAATTCTCAACAAGTTTTTTACTTTATTCGATACAACGTATTTTCGATTCTTATTATCGACCTTTCTTGAATGGACTTCTGTCATAAAATTTACGGAGTTATTAAATTCATCTACAAAACAATCTATTTCCCTATTTGATAAATTTTTATTCACTGGTGGGAAGTGATTTAATAATGTGTTACTTAAGTCAATTTTGAATGTGTTCCAATTAGTGCCATTAAAAGAAATAAAATTATCGGGGGCTTTAAAAATATAATTAAAATCTGATAAAGATATTTGAAGTTTTAACGGAATGTGATCCGAAAAGGTAGGAAGTGTTGACGTTTCAAAATTCGGTTGAGAACTATCAATAATATTAGTGCTCACTATAAAATGGTCCAAATGAGAGGATCCACCAGGGTAAGTGGGATATGAATCACAAATTCTTACTACCGAAATGGATTCATCTTGGAGCCAAGTCGATAACACTTCACCATTGAAATTGTTATTGGTATCACCCCATGAATTGTGTTTTGCATTTAAGTCCCCACCTAGTATCAGTCCATCATAACTGTTTGAAACATTCAAAATCGTAGATAGACCCCCACATATAACTTGACGATTACAATTGCATTTCAAATATATTGAACCACAGAGAATTTTCTTAACACTACCATTTACACAAACATTTAATTCCACAAATAAATTTGGAAACTGAAGATTAGGAATACTAACCCTTGAAAAAGAGATCGAATTTTTAAGAGCAATACCAACACCTAATGAGCTGTTGTCCTTCAAAACAATATAGTTATCAAAATATACATTTGTGTCCGAAGACAAATGCAATTCTTGTAAAAAAGCAATTTCAATGTTAGATTGATTTAATAATCTGTTCAGTTCAATTTTCCTACCAATATGGATAAGAGAACCAACATTAAAAGTTACTAAATTTAGAAAATTACGGACCATAGACATTTTGAATTTCATTAATTAAACTCAAGCATTCTTTCCTAGCTTGATCTCTTGTCATTGACTTGTAATTCCTCATAAAATTATTAATCTTATCTTCCAAAGTCAAGGGGTCTGGTGCACATAGCATTTTTGCAAGTTTCATAAATTCCTGAATTAAAGGAGGCTTTTCGGGTTTGTTCTGCGTAGAAACTTCACTCAAAACATTGAACATACTGGCAAATGATTTATTTGCAACCACATTATTAGATGGATTCAGTGCCATTGCGACATTGCCAGCAGCAGATATATTCCTATTTTTAGTTTCCTGATACGATTTCTTCCTAAAAGTAAGATATTTCTTGTAAGCGGGACAGCCTCTGTAATTGGATGTATGACCATTCTCGTTACAATTCACACAGTATGGTAAAACATTACTTTCTGGCACAATAGAGCATTCGCCAGGTGCGTGCTTATCATGACATTTCACACAAGAAAATGGACGACTACAATTTCTTGAATAATGACCCCATTTTTGGCACCTCCAACATTGTGGTACTTTCTTATTAGACTTTGGTCGTTCCCATGATACTACCTGATTAAGAATATACTTTATGCCGAGTAACTCATTAACTTTCCGATTCGGTTTAAGGATTACCAAAAATAGACCAGTATCGATTCCCTGTTTCCGGGAGTATTCCGTAGAAAACTTTGAAACAGAATCAACCGTATCTGGAACAATTTTATCAATTTCCGATTTAATGTCACAAATATCAGTCTTATAAAAAAGACCTCTACAAACTACACTCTGACGTTTATATTCCTTAGGTGTGTATGTGTATGATGGAATTTCCTTTTCCTTTAATAGAAGCATCATTTCTGAATGAGCAGAAGAATCCTTGAAGTATAATTTACTTTTGTTTTTAGATTGGTTCTTAATCTTAAATTCAACGTTTTTGGAATTTAGTTGGTCAATCAGAGATTTAACATTAACATTCTCTAGAAAAATAGGAGGACAATATATGTTCCTGGTCGGAACTTTAGTTTGGGAAGTATTGTTAATTTGTTGGTCATTAGGTTCTGAAATGTTGTTATTAATTGGCCTTTCGGCCTCAATATTTAAATCACCTAGTAGTGAATACTTATTTATACGATTAACATTATCATCTATATTATTTAAGTTTTTAAATTTACATTTTGACAAATCAATATTTACGTCACCTTGAATTTTTCGTTTTTTGTTTTGGACAATTTTGAATTCATCTTCTATTGAGGAAATTGAAAGAGTTTCATGTTCCATACATGTTTGTTCTTCAAATTGTATATTATGGATTGTAATATTTTCTAAAATCTTGATATTGTTGTTGTTGCTAGATTCAAAAAGCTCTTGACAATCATCATTTATTTCTTTTGACTGCATTGCAAATACTGCGTCGAAAAACTGCTTTCCAAGCTCGGAATTTTTAACGTCATCTATATTTTTTACTGCATCTTTTAATTTTTTTGAAGATTGTCCTTTTGATTGGGAGTCAGGTGGACTTGCATTTATTGCGCAATTATGAATTGTTGATGCCCCTTTATTAGCAATTGATAATGACTTCTTGGAATTATTGGGAGGTCTTCCTCCTGACTGGGAAAGTAATGGATCCCTTTCCATAGTAGTTGATCAATTACAGATACAACAAATGTTTCAAATGTTAATTTTCGGTAAACAATTTGAAATTTAATTTTTGAGAAAAATTTTTTATTTTATTTATTTTTTTTTGACAAATAAATTCAAATAATTTTAAAATATTTTGCTGAGCTTTTTTACAAACGTCCGATACGTTTCACAGTTGACAAGAAACTCCAAATGTCGGATTTATTTTCTAGCTTTTGAAATTTCTTCGATGTGCTACCAATATGCAACAAATACTGAATATAATCATCCTGAAAATATGCAATACTTTTTTACATTTTCTTTAAATACTATTCACTGAAATTATCTTTAGGCGTATACATAATGTCCTGCTTAGTATTATTATGTATTACTCATACGTATTATATTGGTACGGATTGAAATGAATAACAGTATTTTTTTTCATGATGTGAAGAATATGTAGGACTTAAAACTTTTGAGATATTTATTAAGAAAGAAAATACATACTCATAATAATATTGAAATTATAACATTTCAGAAAATTCCTAAACAGTTATTAAAAGATTCTGTAAAATTCAAAGTTCTTGAGGTAAAACTGTTAAAAAAATAGGTTGAAACTTAAACTAATAATATCTCGAAAACTAGTTATAAAAACTTTGGACACATTTGTGGTCTGCGTAGCAAAGTTATATAAAAAATTAATTGCACGAGAAGCCCTTTTAAACAAATTTAATTTGTTTAGTAATGTTATTCCCACTTAGATTATGCAGCTTTTACCTTTAAGCCAGCCGACTTAAACATGTTACATTTTTTATACGACAGACTGGTTTGCTCTATTATTACTTCCTTGCATGCGTCCTTAAACACGAGTTTCTTTTTTTCCTTTCCATTATGATACATATTAATTTAGCTTCTGTGTTTGTTTGCGTGTTTCTTTCTCATTTTCTAATGAATTATTTTTCATAATTTCTAATCTTTCCCTCTCATAAACTAAGCATCTTGTTTGCTGTATATCTATCTGCGAAAAAAAAGATAGACACACAAACAATTCTACACATGGAAGAAATCTATACAATGTTTCAACATATATAAACTTGAACGTGAAACCATTTACCTGATGACTTTAATCTCTGCCAATAGCAAAAAAAAAAAAAAAAAAAACATGGCCAACAAAATGTCTAAAGCCTTCAAACAATAGAAAGATAAAAAAGTAAGAGTAATATATACGGCTGTTGAGAATCGTATGTACCCTTCGCCATGGTATACTTTAATATTGAAAATGTTGGTTAATTTTTTTTTATATTTTAAATACATTGATGAATCAATCATATTTGCAAGGTATTTGGGGATTTATAGAAGTTGATTTCAACAGACAAACTATATCGAATCCGCTATCTATTACAATACGGAAAATATATACTTTAAGGGGTCGCAAATGAAAAAATGTGGAAATTACAAAGGGAATGATAAACTTCAGCATACATGGTGAAGGGTATAATAAAACAACGCTGGCTTTAGAAGCAGTGTATACATATACACACTGCTTTGCAGTTATAAAAAGAGAATCGAAATAAAAAGTTATTAAGAAGAAAGTAAAACAATGGGAAAAAGTAACAAAATAAACAAACAATTTTTATGGGTATGAGGTTCTCAATTGTTAATTCCATGAGCTGAGCATTCCATGAGCTGTTTAACCAATATATCTCGATTAAAAATATTGTTATACAGTAGTAATACAGCACAGTTTGTAACAACTCTTTATTTATTTAAATTTACACAACAATTTAAATAGTCACTGTTTAGCCATTATAAATGAAATTAAAAAATGAATTATAATTGAATTTAATAATTAAATTAAATTAAAGAAAAAACAATGAATTCGTATAACCCTCTAATTATATAGTTTTTGTAAAAAAATAGTAGTTTTTTGCACCCTTGTCCTTTTATAAGGCTTGGGTAATTTTTTTAAACTGTTATACACCCAAAAAAAATTGTATTCATTTTGAAATATAAACTTCACTTGTTCATCAAAGACAAAGTAAAACACACCAATTTTATATTTTTTTTCGCTTTCGAATTTTTCAAAAAGTTTTATCAAAATTTAATATCGGTCAATTTCGTGAAAACTCTCACGATACAGTCACTCTCTTTTAATACACACACTTCAAAAACACACTGGTAATACAGTTGATGTTATGTCTAATTGTACAACACGCTGTTACTGTTTGTATAGACAGTGGCATCATCTAGTAGTTTCATGAATTATCTAACGGAAAACAACAAAAATGCTCTAGTTCCGAGCACTGGAAATGTTTATCGTTAAACTCAAAATTGATAGTTTAATTTAGCTTAGCAGGTAGACATCCAATTAGACATCTGATATTATTTTATAGAAAATTGTAGCATTTGACCATATATCATAAAATATGTAAAATAATTGCATAAAGATAGAGCCTAAGAAATACACAATTCCTAACATATTTCATAGTAGCGTCCAAAAATAAAAATAAATCTATGTAAACCTTTTTTATATTGAATAAAAATTTGAATATAAACCGGTTGTTTTTGAAGACAAACCCCAAAATCGGTTAACCGGTTTCTTTAAAAGATAAAAACCAAAACCGGTTTTTTCAAAAACACACTTTTTCGGTTTATTGAATTTGCCGGTTTTTGGACACTCTACATCCAATATTCGAGCTGTCTTGAGGGCATTAAATTCAACCCTTTGTGTTACTTAATACGGTCGGTAGTAGAGATTTGATTTTTAGAAGATAAATCATTAAAAACTAGTGTTTGACATTAAAACTCCATACACAATAGTTTGGAGAGGCTGTGACAGGAAAATTTAGCATATTGTGTCCTAAGTCTCCTAGATGGAAATTGCCAAATTTACATATTATTTTGGATATAATTCGGTAGCTCATAAGCAATTGAAGATATATTCATGAAATTTAACACATTCAGAGCTGAGATGTGTCTGAGTTGTTTTTACATAAGAGAGCTCGTGGTAGCAATTTAGGCTAGTGGGCGCTGAATCAAATTTGGTCGCCTCGGCAGTACAAAATTTAAAAAATCAAACTGAAACACTTCCAAGCCAGTTAGCTCCACTTTTTATAGCTGATACCTCAGCCTGAAGAATACTACACCCGTAAAAGAGTGTAAACCACACTCTTATCCTAAATTCCTAAAACAAAAAGTCTCCTTGGTGAATCTTTGCTATTTGGGAAGTTTTTGATGTCCGTTACAACTTGTACCAGCATCTATGAATCGATTATCACACAGTCTGCAGTGAAAAAGGGGATTTCGTAGGAGGGTTAGTACTGCTCTAGAGGAACCTGGCTCGTCAGTCAACATTAACTTACTGCCAGTAACCAACTACTCAGGTTCTCAGCACTTCAGCCAATCACATAAACATTACAAGTAGTGAAATAGGAAAGAGGAGGATAATAAAGGATTAGGGATGTTGGAAAATTGGAGAGGGAAATTAAAGTTTTAGTTCGTTAGAAAACGAGAAAGTATATTATTTATGATAAAATATATCATTAGTATTATGCCAATATTTTGGACTTCTATTTGAATGAAATGTATCACAAGTCCTTATGATTTTCTTCCCCCAACCGCCACGTAGAATGCGTAGAATGGACTGACTAACAACTCCATACGAAAACTACTATAACTATGGGGACGAATCATTGTGGGTCTTTGGGATATTGCCAAATGCCTGGTCAACTTCCAAGCTATCATCGAAGTGGAACGAATAATGGAATCATAATAACCCTAATCAAAAGTCAACTTCAGGTTGTTTGATTGTTTAAATTCAGAAGCTCTTAGTTTTAAGCATACTTGATAATATTTTTCCAGCAATAAACATAAAACTCATTGTGAGATGAACAGGAAGCCCCAACAGTAGCTGTGTCGATCAAATATATACACTAAAAATAATCGTGGAGCAAAATCGGCAGATTGAAATTCGCCACTCTTTTTACTATTTGTCGATTTCAAAAGATTATTTGACACAATCAATAGGAATCGAATTTGGTATTATCGGACAATTCCTTTTAAGATTGCCAATAAATTCCTTTTAAAAAAATAGTGCGTTAAAGACCCAAATATTCTATACTAAATGTCAGAATTTCATCCTTTATATATATAAAGTTTAAATTAAAATATAAAAAAAAAAATTATTAGTATACAAAAAAGTTTTATTAAGTAAAGTGCATTTTTATAAACTACACCACCATAGTTTAGGAGGTATAATTGGTTAGGGCTCTTGTTTGCAACATACAAAAATACTGTCCCAACACCCACCTATAAGTATACCAATCAGCTCAGGATCACTATCTGAGTCGACTAAGCGATGTCCGTCCGTCTGTCCGTGTATTCATGTAAACCTTGTAATCAAACTACAGGTCGTAGGTTTAAAGATAATTCGACAAAATTTGGCACAAACCCCAAGGACAAAGTCTATTGAATTTGGTTAGAATCGCTCAATTATTTTAAGTTAAGCTCTCATAAATATTTTTATTGTAAACATATTCAAACTAAATTCAGCAGCTCCCATATAAGCAACATTCTCGAAAATGTCGTTAATATACATAAATCTCTGAAATATGCCAGTATCCAAACAAAATTCAACACAAATATATTTCATATATTCGCAAATAATCTCACCAAATTTTGTGACGATTGGTCCATAATTAGTCATAGCTCCCATATAAGGCCCACTACCGAAAATGTGTGTATTCAAATAAGATTCAACACAAATAAGACTCATATCAAAAGAAAACACTTTATAATCATATACTCGGTGTAGGGTATCAAGATGTCGGGCTTGCCCGACTATACCATTTAACTTGTTTATTAAAAAGTATTCTTCGTTGCTTTTCACAACGGATTTTGTTATATTTTTTCGAATGAAATATTAAAATAAAATATAAAAAAATCAAATAATGCAAATATAAAACATTTTTTAACACTTAAGTAATGAACATAGAAGTATGAAATTTTGGCATGTTTGGATCTTTAACTCACTATTTTTTTGAAAAAGAAAAATTATTGGAAATCTAAAATTATAATCAAGGATAAAAATTTGAAAGGACATTTTTGACATCTTTTGATCCTTACAGGATTAAATAAAAATAATACGAAATATTTTACATCTCTCCTTGATCATTTGAAATCAAAATTGGCATATTGGGATGATCAGAAGTATTTTAAAACATTTTTTGAAAAATGTACTTCTTTGAAACTTTGAAGTCCTTCTAAAAGGAAACAGGATCACGAAATGAAAAACTGAATACGCAGTTTTTCTCCATTTAATTTATTGTTTCAGACGTATATCATCCGGATCGTGTCTAATATTGAGTGTCGTACGGTGTATTATAATACATCATATAAAATTCAATTTAACGGTTTGCTTTTTTTCTGATCTGTAATCTAATTAATTATACAAAACAATATTTTGGTAAAAAATATTGTTTTGTATAATTGGAGAAAATAATTCAGCTGAAAAAATATTTTTCCGATTTTGACTTATTGTCGGTTCCAAATTATATATTTATATACGTTATATACGTCACTAATATCCATATTGTCTATGTAAGAGATATATGTCAAAAAATATTGTTACGTTTTAACCTTTTCCAAACGTTGGTTTATTTCCTTTAAATAAACCGGATACCTTTGATTGCAAATAAAAGCCGTTAAGTAGTTTAAAAATTGTAACAACTCTTTATTTATTTAAAATGTACAACACCCACAGAATTAAATAGTTACTCAATGTTTTTTATACACGTTTATAAATTCGCAGAAATCCACACACACTTTATAATTTACACGAATTCACTTGAAAATACCGCATTCTTTAAGGCACTCAGTTGATGTTTATTCTTATAGCATCTCTGATAAACTCACTAACTACTGCAACCTCTGCCACTATTTATAACACTGCCATCTGCACTCTATATTGTTCTTTAACTGTCAAAGCTAGCAAACATTCAGCATTGCCATACATAAGGAGTGAGATCGAAAAATTCTTAACACACGTTTTTCATTACATTTTTTAACCCAAGTATTATTTGAATTTTTTTTTGATCAAGTTACCTTTGAAAAACATGTCAGTTATTATGTGTAATGTCAATTATATTAATTTTTTTGTTAATCTGATTAAAATGAGTGACCAGAAAAAAGTGCGTACTGAAATTATTAAATATTTTCAACAAAACCCAACTTGGTCTTACAAAAAGTTGGCCAAGCATACAAAGGTCTGCCGTCAAACTGTTTCCAATGTTATTAAACAGTACCGGGAGAACTTGTCAGTTGATAGAAAACCTGGTTCAGGTAGAAGGAATGGTCCACATGATGTTTCTAAAGCCAAAAAAATAGAACGCATTTTCAAAAGAGCTCCCAACACATCCGGTAGGAAAGCAGCCCGGTTAGCTCAGTGCTCGGACTATTTGGTACGAAAAGTTAAAGCTAATGCAGGTTTAAAAACATACAAGGCTCAAAAAGTTCCTGACAGGAACGCTACTAAAAATTTAGAGGCCAAAAACAGAGCACGGAAATTGAAGTCAAGTTTTATAAAAAAATATTCTTGCTGCATAATGGATGACGAAACGTATGTTCTGGCAGATTTTTCGCAACTTCCAGGTCAAAAATTTTATGTTGCTGATGCTCGAGGGAATGTTGAAGAAAAGTTTAGGACCCAAAAGCAGACAAAGTTCTTGGTATGGCAAGCAATATGCAGTTGCGGCAAAAGAAGCCACTCATTTGTTACAACGGGCTCTATAAATACCGAAATTTACATCAAGGAATGTTTACAAAAAAGGCTGCTTCCATTCATAAGACTTCATAATGTGTCCACTTATTTTTGGCCTGACTTGGCATCCTGTCACTATGGCAAACAAGCCCTTGAGTGGTACAAGAACAATAATGTGGTATTTGTACCAAGAGAGGCAAATCCTCCAAACTGCCCGGAGCTAAGGCCAGTGGAGAGATATTGGGCTCTTGTTAAAAGAGAATTGAAGAGTACAAAAAAGGTGTCCAAAAGTGTGGTAGATTTTAAACGGAGATGGACTACATGTTCGAGCAAAGTGACAGAAAGCACTATAAAAACGTTAATGGAAGGGTTTCCGAAAAAGGTTCAAAATTTCATCACTAGTGATTAAAACTATAAAAATAATTTTTTTTGTAAATTGTAATAATAATTTCAATCAAATAAAAAAAAAATTAAAGCTGTAAGTTTAGTGGTTTCTTTTTTATAAACATATATGTATGTTAAGAATTTTTCGATCTCACTCCTTACGATCAATGATCAACTCAAAGCTTTTATTTAATGTTAATAATACCTACAGTTATGTTATAGTTTGAGAGGCATTGCTGTTTGAAAGCATTATGCAACTTTAAATCAGCCGATAAAATCGTTATATTTGAATTCAAGTACAATTTCGTAACAATATGCAAAAAACGAGATAGTCATATTTTTTTTGCTTATATCACATTTATTTGAGAGCAGACTTTCCCGATTTTAAATAGGGAACGAACCAGGACCATACGTGTTTTATTTAGGCTAAATTTAAAAGAAAATTGTATTCAGATTTTGTGATGTCATACTAAGAAGGGTATTGCATCAGTGATCACAATGGCGTAATAATTTAGTAAAAATTCCAATTCCTACTACTGCATATCTCAGAGCAAAAACAGCTGAATAACCACTAACTAATTTTGGTTCATTTGCAGCGAGCATTGGCCGAGGAACGCCCAGAATAAGCGGCCAGCTATGAAGCTGTAATATTTCATGAAAACACTGGGCCACATATTGGAATACATGTTAGAAGCTACTATTAATGAAGTTGTTGGGAAATTTGGCTACACCCGCTTATAGTCCAGATCATACTCTGTCCCACTACTGTTTGTTTCGATCGATGCAGAATGCTCTCTATGGGATACTCTTCACTCTGAGCAGTTCTTTTGGCTCGGAATCCATATGTTAAGATGGAAAAATGCTAACATTGGCCATCACTTTGAATTAATTTATATTGTACAAATACTTCAAAATAAAAACTCTAAATTTAAAAAAACAATTCAGCACTTTTAAATCATACATTTATTAACACTGCTTTGCAAATTAATAATAGTCCCTGAAACTCTCGATAGTGTCAGGATTTAAAATTTAATATTTCTAAGATGTAATGCCCTAAAGCATCAATGGAAATATTTCGAATTCAATTCTTTCACTTATATATTTGTTACATTTAACATTTCTAAGCTTCTTATAGATTCCAACAATTTCTTATAGTAAAGTTTTGTTTCATTTTAAGATTCTTTATAAACATCATATAACGAAAAAAAAATGAAAATTTTAAGTGGAAAAATATGTCAGTTTAACGCTACTTTATTTATTATATTTACCCTGAAAGTATCAGTTTAAGTGTAACTGTGTGGCAGTAAATAAATAAATACTGTTGGATGGGACAAGAAAATATTTGTTATTTTCTTAAAAGAAAATGAATCATTTGTACGAATGAAATGCGTACGTGTCATATTTAAGATAAGAATATCATTTTCTATACTTTTTTTTATTTGTTTCTACTTACTTACAACTAAGTACCTGTACTGTTTAGGATACACATGCCGGTACAAAACTTTAATATACATTTGCACTTTTATTCGTTATTTCCGTATCTAATATACTCATTTTTTTTGTTTGTATTCATCTCTCTAAGTGTTAATTTTAAGAAGAAAATTGCTTGTTGTCCTTGTTTCTGTTCCTGCTGTTGCTGCACTACAAAATTTAATAAGAAAATGGTGTTTTATTTTTTGTTTTTTTCTTTCTATAATATCTTCCGGGCTTTTTGGCGTCATGTCACATGTATGTGAGATTATGTGTCTGCTTGTTTACATAAATCTTGTAGCACATCTTTTTACACTTTTGACATGTTAATAAAATTTAAGAATTTATTACAAACGAATATTTTATAAGGAAAATCGCATAAACTAAATAAATAGGATTAAATGAATTTATTAAAATAAAGTAAGAGTGATATACTGTTGCAGCTTTAATAAAGTAAGATAGTCACAATGTTTACAAAATTAACATAATAATACGGACTGAGAAGACCCTGGCAGCATAAGAACACTTTAACTTTGCACAGTAGTGGTAGCCATAAAGGATGTTGCATAAAGTAAAATTTATAAAACTATTTACAAATAACTTAAGCCAAACTTCAGAGCAAATTAATCCTACTTTACTAAGTAAACTATTTCCTTAACAAGACACTTTTCTATAGAAGAAAACTGTCTTGAACAAGACACTTTTCTATAGAAGAAAACTGTCTTGAACAAGACACTTTTCTATAGAAGAAAACTGTCTTGAACAAGACACTTTTCTATAGAAGAAAACTGTCTTGAACAAGACACTTTTCTATAGAAGAAAACTGTCTTGAACAAGACACTTTTCTATAGAAGAAAACTGTCTTGAACAAGACACTTTTCTATAGAAGAAAACTGTCTTGAACAAGACACTTTTCTATAGAAGAAAACTGTCTTGAACAAGACACTTTTCTATAGAAGAAAACTGTCTTGAACAAGACACTTTTCTATAGAAGAAAACTGTCTTGAACAAGACACTTTTCTATAGAAGAAAACTGTCTTGAACAAGACACTTTTCTATAGAAGAAAACTGTCTTGAACAAGACACTTTTCTATAGAAGAAAACTGTCTTGAACAAGACACTTTTCTATAGAAGAAAACTGTCTTGAACAAGACACTTTTCTATAGAAGAAAACTGCCTTGAACAAGACACTTTTCTATAGAAGAAAACTGTCTTGATTTGACTTGGTGTTAACGAATACTACAAACGTTTAAGGAATGCATTCATTTAATGTCTTTCCACTGAGAAGTCCTGATGTTAGTATTTAACTACTCGTACGGTTACTTAGTTTACTGTTTAACTTATTTTTCTATCTTTCTGTCTATCGTCCTGCATTTGTATCATGTTCATTTCTTTATTTCTTCTTTATTTCTGTTTGTTAATTCTTTAAGTACTTTGGGGATTCTTTCAGCCATTTCTATACAACGAGTTGTATCACTTTGTTTTCATTCTTCTATTTTTAATTCCTGCCACCAAGTACTGTGTGTGCTTTTTTAGTCTTATCTAAAAAGTAGTGATAATTTTTTCATTTAAGTTTTATCAAAGATTTATTGAATTGCATAAGATTTCTCTAAGAGATACAAAAGGACTTCTAGGAAATATAAAAATATTTGGCCAATAATTAAGTTTTCTGTTTGGCTGATAAATTTTATGGATTAATTGAATTGGGAAATTAAATACAAGTAATAGAGATTTCACTAAAAGTTTGTTTTTTATTTTCCTCTTCTACTCGCTAATGAGTTGTGGCATTAATTAATAAATTTGTAAGATTCAGGCTGATTCCCTAGTTGTTACGGTAAGTTCACATGAACAAATATTGGATGAAAAAAACGTAACCACTATTTTCAATTCTTTAATAAGAAAAAATTCATTGTTCAGTGTAATAATTGTCATATATTGTGATATTTTCTAAAGTGAAGCATGTTTATTGAAATAAATATTGGTTAAATGGAAAGGGAACTACCGATATTTTAGTGGTTACGTTTTTTCTTCAAATATTTCAACAATGTGAACGTACTACCTCAACTTCCAATTAGTGCGATTGAACAAACAAATGTTAATTAAAATATTTGTTTATTCCACAATGTTTAAGATTTGTTGAACAAGAAATCAGCAAAATTGTTTTTATTTTCATTTTGCTTTTCTAAAAGTTTAAGTAGCAGTGGATAAATGAACAATTTATTAGAGCAGAAATAAAATATAACAAAACAGAATTACTGAAAATACCTTACTTTTCGACAGGCAGATGACACATATCTATATACTGTCTTAACAAGACACTTTTCTATAAGAAAACTGTCTTAACAAGACACTTTTCTATAAGAAAACTGTCTTAACAAGACACTTTTCTATAAGAAAACTGTCTTAACAAGACACTTTTCTATAAGAAAACTGTCTTAACAAGACACTTTTCTATAAGAAAACTGTCTTAACAAGACACTTTTCTATAAGAAAACTGTCTTAACAAGACACTTTTCTATAAGAAAACTGTCTTAACAAGACACTTTTCTATAAGAAAACTGTCTTAACAAGACACTTTTCTATAAGAAAACTGTCTTAACAAGACACTTTTCTATAAGAAAACTGTCTTAACAAGACACTTTTCTATAAGAAAACTGTCTTAACAAGACACTTTTCTATAAGAAAACTGTCTTAACAAGACACTTTTCTATAAGAAAACTGTCTTAACAAGACACTTTTCTATAAGAAAACTGTCTTAACAAGACACTTTTCTATAAGAAAACTGTCTTAACAAGACACTTTTCTATAAGAAAACTGTCTTAACAAGACACTTTTCTATAAGAAAACTGTCTTAACAAGACACTTTTCTATAAGAAAACTGTCTTAACAAGACACTTTTCTATAAGAAAACTGTCTTAACAAGACACTTTTCTATAAGAAAACTGTCTTAACAAGACACTTTTCTATAAGAAAACTGTCTTAACAAGACACTTTTCTATAAGAAAACTGTCTTAACAAGACACTTTTCTATAAGAAAACTGTCTTAACAAGACACTTTTCTATAAGAAAACTGTCTTAACAAGACACTTTTCTATAAGAAAACTGTCTTAACAAGACACTTTTCTATAAGAAAACTGTCTTAACAAGACACTTTTCTATAAGAAAACTGTCTTAACAAGACACTTTTCTATAAGAAAACTGTCTTAACAAGACACTTTTCTATAAGAAAACTGTCTTAACAAGACACTTTTCTATAAGAAAACTGTCTTAACAAGACACTTTTCTATAAGAAAACTGTCTTAACAAGACACTTTTCTATAAGAAAACTGTCTTAACAAGACACTTTTCTATAAGAAAACTGTCTTAACAAGACACTTTTCTATAAGAAAACTGTCTTAACAAGACACTTTTCTGTAAGAAAACTGTCTTAACAAGACACTTTTCTATAAGAAAACTGTCTTAACAAGACACTTTTTTATAAGAAAACTGTCTTAACAAGACACTTTTCTATAAGAAAACTGTCTTAACAAGACACTTTTCTATAAGAAAACTGTCTTAACAAGACACTTTTCTATAAGAAAACTGTCTTAACAAGACACTTTTCTATAAGAAAACTGTCTTAACAAGACACTTTTCTATAAGAAAACTGTCTTAACAAGACACTTTTCTATAAGAAAACTGTCTTAACAAGACACTTTTCTATAAGAAAACTGTCTTAACAAGACACTTTTCTATAAGAAAACTGTCTTAACAAGACACTTTTCTATAAGAAAACTGTCTTAACAAGACACTTTTCTATAAGAAAACTGTCTTAACAAGACACTTTTCTATAAGAAAACTGTCTTAACAAGACACTTTTCTATAAGAAAACTGTCTTAACAAGACACTTTTCTATAAGAAAACTGTCTTAACAAGATACTTTTCTATAAGAAAACTGTCTTAACAAGACAATTTTCTATAGGAAAACTGTCTTAACAAGACAATTTTCTATAGGAAAACTGTCTTAACAAGACAATTTTCTATAGGAAAACTGTCTTAACAAGACAATTTTCTATAGGAAAACTGTCTTAACAAGACAATTTTCTATAGGAAAACTGTCTTAACAAGACAATTTTCTATAGGAAAACTGTCTTAACAAGACAATTTTCTATAGGAAAACTGTCTTAACAAGACAATTTTCTATAGGAAAACTGTCTTAACAAGACAATTTTCTATAGGAAAACTGTCTTAACAAGACAATTTTCTATAGGAAAACTGTCTTAACAAGACAATTTTCTATAGGAAAACTGTCTTAACAAGACAATTTTCTATAGGAAAACTGTCTTAACAAGACAATTTTCTATAGGAAAAACTGTCTTGACAAGACAATTTTCTATAGGAAAAACTGTCTTGACAAGACAATTTTCTATAGGAAAAACTGTCTTGACAAGACAATTTTCTATAGGAAAAACTGTCTTGACAAGACAATTTTCTATAGGAAAAACTGTCTTGACAAGACAATTTTCTATAGGAAAAACTGTCTTGACAAGACAATTTTCTATAGGAAAAACTGTCTTGACAAGACAATTTTCTATAGGAAAAACTGTCTTGACAAGACAATTTTCTATAGGAAAAACTGTCTTGACAAGACAATTTTCTATAGGAAAAACTGTCTTGACAAGACAATTTTCTATAGGAAAAACTGTCTTGACAAGACAATTTTCTATAGGAAAAACTGTCTTGACAAGACAATTTTCTATAGGAAAAACTGTCTTGACAAGACAATTTTCTATAGGAAAAACTGTCTTGACAAGACAATTTTCTATAGGAAAAACTGTCTTGACAAGACAATTTTCTATAGGAAAAACTGTCTTGACAAGACAATTTTCTATAGGAAAAACTGTCTTGACAAGACAATTTTCTATAGGAAAAACTGTCTTGACAAGACAATTTTCTATAGGAAAAACTGTCTTGACAAGACAATTTTCTATAGGAAAAACTGTCTTGACAAGACAATTTTCTATAGGAAAAACTGTCTTGACAAGACAATTTTCTATAGGAAAATTGTCTTAACAAGACACTTTTCTATAGGAAAACTGTCTTAACAAGACACTTTTCTATAAAAAGCTCTATAAAGAAAACACTTTTAATTACCCGAATTTATGAATAGCTTATAGAAGAAATATTGAATATAATTTAATTAATTTTCTCTTATTTTAGTGTATATTATAAAAACTGCCTTCTTGACTTGTGACTATCATTAACACAGTTCCTAGAAAATCTACACTAATTTTGTTTTGACAAATAATATTATTATATATTGGTTATCATCTCAGAAATATTTGTGTTTTCATAAATTAATATTTGTTTTAACAAAATTCCTTTACTTAAATGGCATGTTTTTAATTATGCTTAAACGTTTTGACTTGTTTGCCTACGTTTGAATGGGATTATCGCTTAAATGATACAAAAGTCAAGCATAGTTTTAGGCAAAAATCAAATAAGTGTCAGTAATATGATATAGATGGATTTATTGGAATTGTAGCTAATTCAGAACAACAATTAATAAGGATTTGACAATTCTAAGTAAAATATTTGAGTGATTTGATGATACGAAATTATCTATTTAAGTTTAGCAATTTAGAAGAATTTCCTCAAGGATTTCTCTATATCTAAGTTGATGAGGAAGCAAAAACCAAAAAGTTTATAAAAAATGTTTAGCTCCATCTATAGAACTTTTGCATCTATAAAAGAAAAAATCTAGAAGTTTCCTTATTTTTCTTCTATGGACCAGCTAAGTACAAAATTATGCCACTTAAGTATTATACATAATTTATATTAGTTTTAATAATATACGATTATGAATAATTAAATGTAATTTATACCCAATCTTTTCTGCACATCCATAAATTAAACTCTAATAGGGATTATAAACGTTATTTTATTATCCTTACACTGCTGGTGTATTAGTGTTCTGGTAAGTGTGTATTTAAGAGTACAGATGTATGTATATTTACAACATTTTTTTACCTAGCAGTCTCGAATATGAAAGCAGATTTATACTAAATGTGCTGATGAAATGAATATTAAGCATGTTTATTTTTAAGGTATTGGGCTCTTCTCAAAATAGAAAATATATTATCAAGCTTCAGGTAGTTTTCATACAGAAAACCATTATTGTTCAAGACAGTTTTCTTATAAAGAAAAGTGTCTTGTTCAAGACAGTTTTCTTATAAAGAAAAGTGTCTTGTTCAAGACAGTTTTCTTATAAAGAAAAGTGTCTTGTTCAAGACAGTTTTCTTATAAAGAAAAGTGTCTTGTTCAAGACAGTTTTCTTATAAAGAAAAGTGTCTTGTTCAAGACAGTTTTCTTATAAAGAAAAGTGTCTTGTTCAAGACAGTTTTCTTATAAAGAAAAGTGTCTTGTTCAAGACAGTTTTCTTATAAAGAAAAGTGTCTTGTTCAAGACAGTTTTCTTATAAAGAAAAGTGTCTTGTTCAAGACAGTTTTCTTATAAAGAAAAGTGTCTTGTTCAAGACAGTTTTCTTATAAAGAAAAGTGTCTTGTTCAAGACAGTTTTCTTATAAAGAAAAGTGTCTTGTTCAAGACAGTTTTCTTATAAAGAAAAGTGTCTTGTTCAAGACAGTTTTCTTATAAAGAAAAGTGTCTTGTTCAAGACAGTTTTCTTATAAAGAAAAGTGTCTTGTTCAAGACAGTTTTCTTATAAAGAAAAGTGTCTTGTTCAAGACAGTTTTCTTATAAAGAAAAGTGTCTTGTTCAAGACAGTTTTCTTATAAAGAAAAGTGTCTTGTTCAAGACAGTTTTCTTATAAAGAAAAGTGTCTTGTTCAAGACAGTTTTCTTATAAAGAAAAGTGTCTTGTTCAAGACAGTTTTCTTATAAAGAAAAGTGTCTTGTTCAAGACAGTTTTCTTATAAAGAAAAGTGTCTTGTTCAAGACAGTTTTCTTATAAAGAAAAGTGTCCTGTTCCAGACAGTTTTCTTATAAAGAAAAGTGCCTTGTTCCAGACAGTTTTCTTATAAAGAAAAGTGTCTTGTTCCAGACAGTTTTCTTATGTTAGTTTTCTTATAAAGAAAAGTGTCTTATTCAGGACAGTTTTCTTATAAAGAAAAGTATCTTGTTCAGGACAGTTTTCTTATAAAGAAAAGTGTCTTGTTCAAGACAGTTTTCTTATAAAGAAAAGTGTCATGTTCAAGACAGTTTTCTTATAAAGAAAAGTGTCTTGTTCAAGACAGTTTTCTTATAAAGAAAAGTGTCTTGCTCAAGACTGTTTTCTTATAAAGAAAAGTGTCTTGTTCAAGACAGTTTTCTTATAAAGAAAAGTGTCTTGTTCAAGATAGTTTTCTTATAAAGACAGTTTTCTTATAAAAAAAAGTGTCTTGTTCAAGACAGTTTTCTTATAAAGAAAAGTGTCTTGTTCAAGACAGTTTTCTTATAAAGAAAAGTGTCTTGTTCAAGACAGTTTTCTTATAAAGAAAAGTGTCTTGTTCAAGACAGTTTTCTTATAAAGAAAAGTGTCTTGTTCAAGACAGTTTTCTTATAAAGAAAAGTGTCTTGTTCAGGACAGTTTTCTTATAAAGAAAAGTGTCTTGTTCAAGAAAAGTGTCTTGTAAAGAAAAGTGTCTTGTTCAAGACAGTTTTTTTATAAAGAAAAGTGTTTTGTTCAGGACAGTTTTCTTATAAAGAAAAGTGTCTTGTTCAGGATAGTTTTCTTATAAAGAAAAGTGTCTTGTTCAGGACAGTTTTCTTATAAAGAAAAGTGTCTTGTTCAGGACAGTTTTCTTATAAAGAAAAGTGTCTTGTTCAGGACAGTTTTCTTATAAAGAAAAGTGTCTTGTTCAGGACAGTTTTCTTATAAAGAAAAGTGTCTTGTTCAGGACAGTTTTCTTATAAAGAAAAGTGTCTTGTTCAGGACAGTTTTCTTATAAAGAAAAGTGTCTTGTTCAGGACAGTTTTTTTATAAAGAAAAGTGTCTTGTTCAGGACAGTTTTCTTATAAAGAAAAGTGTCTTGTTCAGGACAGTTTTCTTATAAAGAAAAGTGTCTTGTTCAAGACAGTTTTCTTATAAAGAAAAGTGTCTTGTTCAAGACAGTTTTCTTATAAAGAAAAGTGTCTTGTTCAAGACAGTTTTCTTATAAAGAAAAGTGTCTTGTTCAAGACAGTTTTCTTATAAAGAAAAGTGTCTTGTTCAAGACAGTCTTCTTATAAAGAAAAGTGTCTTGTTCAAGACAGTCTTCTTATAAAGAAAAGTGTCTTGTTCAAGACAGTCTTCTTATAAAGAAAAGTGTCTTGTTCAAGACAGTTTTCTTATAAAGAAAAATGTCTTGTTCAAGACAGTTTTCTTATAAAGAAAAATGTCTTGTTCAAGACAGTTTTCTTATAAAGAAAAATGTCTTGTTCAAGACAGTTTTCTTATAAAGAAAAATGTCTTGTTCAAGACAGTTTTCTTATAAAGAAAAATGTCTTGTTCAAGACAGTTTTCTTATAAAGAAAAATGTCTTGTTCAAGACAGTTTTCTTATAAAGAAAAGTGTCCTGTTCAAGACAGTTTTCTTATAAAGAAAAGTGTCCTGTTCAAGACAGTTTTCTTATAAAGAAAAGTGTCTTGTTCAAGACAGTTTTCTTATAAAGAAAAGTGTCTTGTTCAAGACAGTTTTCTTATAAAGAAAAGTGTCTTGTTCAAGACAGTTTTCTTATAAAGAAAAGTGTCTTGTTCAGGATAGTTTTCTTATAAAGAAAAGTGTCTTGTTCAGGACAGTTTTCTTATAAAGAAAAGTGTCTTGTTCAGGATAGTTTTCTTATAAAGAAAAGTGTCTTGTTCAGGACAGTTTTCTTATAAAGAAAAGTGTCTTGTTCAGGACAGTTTTCTTATAAAGAAAAGTGTCTTGTTCAGGACAGTTTTCTTATAAAGAAAAGTGTCTTGTTCAGGACAGTTTTCTTATAAAGAAAAGTGTCTTGTTCAGGACAGTTTTCTTATAAAGAAAAGTGTCTTGTTCAGGACAGTTTTCTTATAAAGAAAAGTGTCTTGTTCAGGACAGTTTTTTTATAAAGAAAAGTGTCTTGTTCAGGACAGTTTTCTTATAAAGAAAAGTGTCTTGTTCAGGACAGTTTTCTTATAAAGAAAAGTGTCTTGTTCAAGACAGTTTTCTTATAAAGAAAAGTGTCTTGTTCAAGACAGTTTTCTTATAAAGAAAAGTGTCTTGTTCAAGACAGTTTTCTTATAAAGAAAAGTGTCTTGTTCAAGACAGTTTTCTTATAAAGAAAAGTGTCTTGTTCAAGACAGTTTTCTTATAAAGAAAAGTGTCTTGTTCAAGACAGTCTTCTTATAAAGAAAAGTGTCTTGTTCAAGACAGTCTTCTTATAAAGAAAAGTGTCTTGTTCAAGACAGTTTTCTTATAAAGAAAAATGTCTTGTTCAAGACAGTTTTCTTATAAAGAAAAATGTCTTGTTCAAGACAGTTTTCTTATAAAGAAAAATGTCTTGTTCAAGACAGTTTTCTTATAAAGAAAAATGTCTTGTTCAAGACAGTTTTCTTATAAAGAAAAATGTCTTGTTCAAGACAGTTTTCTTATAAAGAAAAATGTCTTGTTCAAGACAGTTTTCTTATAAAGAAAAATGTCTTGTTCAAGACAGTTTTCTTATAAAGAAAAGTGTCCTGTTCAAGACAGTTTTCTTATAAAGAAAAGTGTCTTGTTCAAGACAGTTTTCTTATAAAGAAAAGTGTCTTGTTCAAGACAGTTTTCTTATAAAGAAAAGTGTCTTGTTCAAGACAGTTTTCTTATAAAGAAAAGTGTCTTGTTCAAGACAGTTTTCTTATAAAGAAAAGTGTCCTGTTCAAGACAGTTTTCTTATAAAGAAAAGTGTCTTGTTCAAGACAGTTTTCTTATAAAGAAAAGTGTCTTGTTCAAGACAGTTTTCTTATAAAGAAAAGTGTCTTGTTCAAGACAGTTTTCTTATAAAGAAAAGTGTCTTGTTCAAGACAGTTTTCTTATAAAGAAAAGTGTCTTGTTCAAGACAGTTTTCTTATAAAGAAAAGTGTCTTGTTCAAGACAGTTTTCTTATAAAGAAAAGTGTCTTGTTCAAGACAGTTTTCTTATAAAGAAAAGTGTCTTGTTCAAGACAGTTTTCTTATAAAGAAAAGTGTCTTGTTCAAGACAGTTTTCTTATAAAGAAAAGTGTCTTGTTCAAGACAGTTTTCTTATAAAGAAAAGTGTCTTGTTCAAGACAGTTTTCTTATAAAGAAAAGTGTCTTGTTCAAGACAGTTTTCTTATAAAGAAAAGTGTCTTGTTCAAGACAGTTTTCTTATAAAGAAAAGTGTCTTGTTCAAGACAGTTTTCTTATAAAGAAAAGTGTCTTGTTCAAGACAGTTTTCTTATAAAGAAAAGTGTCTTGTTCAAGACAGTTTTCTTATAAAGACACAACAAGACACTTTTCTTTATAAGAAAACTGTCTGGAACAAGACACTTTTCTTTATAAGAAAACTGTCTTGAACAAGACACTTTTCTTTATAAGAAAACTGTCCTGAACAAGACACTTTTCTTTATAAGAAAACTGTCCTGAACAAGACACTTTTCTTTATAAGAAAACTGTCCTGAACAAGACACTTTTCTTTATAAGAAAACTGTCCTGAACAAGACACTTTTCTTTATAAGAAAACTGTCCTGAACAAGACACTTTTCTTTATAAGAAAACTGTCTTGAACAAGACACTTTTCTTTATAAGAAAACTGTCTGGAACAAGGCACTTTTCTGTCTTGAACAAGACACTTTTCTTATAAAGAAAAGTGTCCTGTTCAAGACAGTTTTCTTATAAAGAAAAGTGTCTTGCTCAAGACAGTTTTCTTATAAAGAAAAGTGTCTTGTTCAAGACAGAAAAGTGTCTTGTTCCAGACAGTTTTCTTATAAAGAAAAGTGTCTTGTTCCAGACAGTTTTCTTATAAAGAAAAGTGTCTTGTTCCAGATAGTTTTCTTATAAAGAAAAGTGTCTCGTTCAAGACAGTTATCTTATAAAGAAAAGTGTCTTGTTCAGGACAGTTTTCTTAGAAAGAAAAGTGTCTTGTTCAGGACAGTTTTCTTATAAAGAAAAGTGTCTTGTTCAGGACAGTTTTCTTATAAAGAAAAGTGTCTTGTTCAGGACAGTTTTCTTATAAAGAAAAGTGTCTTGTTCAGGACAGTTTTCTTATAAAGAAAAGTGTCTTGTTCAGGACAGTTTTCTTATAAAGAAAAGTGTCTTGTTCAGGACAGTTTTCTTATAAAGAAAAGTGTCTTGTTCAAGACAGTCTTCTTATAAAGAAAAGTGTCTTGTTCAAGACAGTTTTCTTATAAAGAAAAATGTCTTGTTCAAGACAGTTTTCTTATAAAGAAAAATGTCTTGTTCAAGACAGTTTTCTTATAAAGAAAAGTGTCCTGTTTAAGACAGTTTTCTTATAAAGAAAAGTGTCTTGTTCAAGACAGTTTTCTTATAAAGAAAAGTGTCTTGTTCAAGACAGTTTTCTTATAAAGAAAAGTGTCTTGTTCAAGACAGTTTTCTTATAAAGAAAAGTGTCCTGTTCAAGACAGTTTTCTTATAAAGAAAAGTGTCTTGTTCAAGACAGTTTTCTTATAAAGAAAAGTGTCTTGCTCAAGACTGTTTTCTTATAAAGAAAAGTGTCTTGTTCAAGACAGTTTTCTTATAAAGAAAAGTGTCTTGTTCAAGATAGTTTTCTTATAAAGACAGTTTTCTTATAAAAAAAAGTGTCTTGTTCAAGACAGTTTTCTTATAAAGAAAAGTGTCTTGTTCAAGACAGTTTTCTTATAAAGAAAAGTGTCTTGTTCAAGACAGTTTTCTTATAAAGAAAAGTGTCTTGTTCAAGACAGTTTTCTTATAAAGAAAAGTGTCTTGTTCAGGACAGTTTTCTTATAAAGAAAAGTGTCTTGTTCAGGACAGTTTTCTTATAAAGAAAAGTGTCTTGTTCAAGACAGAAAAGTGTCTTGTAAAGAAAAGTGTCTTGTTCAAGACAGTTTTTTTATAAAGAAAAGTGTTTTGTTCAGGACAGTTTTCTTATAAAGAAAAGTGTCTTGTTCAGGATAGTTTTCTTATAAAGAAAAGTGTCTTGTTCAGGACAGTTTTCTTATAAAGAAAAGTGTCTTGTTCAGGACAGTTTTCTTATAAAGAAAAGTGTCTTGTTCAGGACAGTTTTCTTATAAAGAAAAGTGTCTTGTTCAGGACAGTTTTCTTATAAAGAAAAGTGTCTTGTTCAGGACAGTTTTCTTATAAAGAAAAGTGTCTTGTTCAGGACAGTTTTCTTATAAAGAAAAGTGTCTTGTTCAGGACAGTTTTCTTATAAAGAAAAGTGTCTTGTTCAGGACAGTTTTCTTATAAAGAAAAGTGTCTTGTTCAGGACAGTTTTCTTATAAAGAAAAGTGTCTTGTTCAGGACAGTTTTCTTATAAAGAAAAGTGTCTTGTTCAGGACAGTTTTCTTATAAAGAAAAGTGTCTTGTTCAAGACAGTTTTCTTATAAAGAAAAGTGTCTTGTTCAAGACAGTTTTCTTATAAAGAAAAGTGTCTTGTTCAAGACAGTTTTCTTATAAAGAAAAGTGTCTTGTTCAAGACAGTTTTCTTATAAAGAAAAGTGTCTTGTTCAAGACAGTTTTCTTATAAAGAAAAGTGTCTTGTTCAAGACAGTCTTCTTATAAAGAAAAGTGTCTTGTTCAAGACAGTCTTCTTATAAAGAAAAGTGTCTTGTTCAAGACAGTTTTCTTATAAAGAAAAATGTCTTGTTCAAGACAGTTTTCTTATAAAGAAAAGTGTCCTGTTCAAGACAGTTTTCTTATAAAGAAAAGTGTCTTGTTCAAGACAGTTTTCTTATAAAGAAAAGTGTCTTGTTCAAGACAGTTTTCTTATAAAGAAAAGTGTCTTGTTCAAGACAGTTTTCTTATAAAGAAAAGTGTCTTGTTCAAGACAGTTTTCTTATAAAGAAAAGTGTCCTGTTCAAGACAGTTTTCTTATAAAGAAAAGTGTCTTGTTCAAGACAGTTTTCTTATAAAGAAAAGTGTCTTGTTCAAGACAGTTTTCTTATAAAGAAAAGTGTCTTGTTCAAGACAGTTTTCTTATAAAGAAAAGTGTCTTGTTCAAGACAGTTTTCTTATAAAGAAAAGTGTCTTGTTCAAGACAGTTTTCTTATAAAGAAAAGTGTCTTGTTCAAGACAGTTTTCTTATAAAGAAAAGTGTCTTGTTCAAGACAGTTTTCTTATAAAGAAAAGTGTCTTGTTCAAGACAGTTTTCTTATAAAGAAAAGTGTCTTGTTCAAGACAGTTTTCTTATAAAGAAAAGTGTCTTGTTCAAGACAGTTTTCTTATAAAGAAAAGTGTCTTGTTCAAGACAGTTTTCTTATAAAGACACAACAAGACACTTTTCTTTATAAGAAAACTGTCTGGAACAAGACACTTTTCTTTATAAGAAAACTGTCTGGAACAAGACACTTTTCTTTATAAGAAAACTGTCTGGAACAAGACACTTTTCTGTCTTGAACAAGACACTTTTCTTATAAAGAAAAGTGTCCTGTTCAAGACAGTTTTCTTATAAAGAAAAGTGTCTTGCTCAAGACAGTTTTCTTATAAAGAAAAGTGTCTTGTTCAAGACAGAAAAGTGTCTTGTTCCAGACAGTTTTCTTATAAAGAAAAGTGTCTTGTTCCAGACAGTTTTCTTATAAAGAAAAGTGTCTTGTTCCAGATAGTTTTCTTATAAAGAAAAGTGTCTCGTTCAAGACAGTTATCTTATAAAGAAAAGTGTCTTGTTCAGGACAGTTTTCTTAGAAAGAAAAGTGTCTTGTTCAGGACAGTTTTCTTATAAAGAAAAGTGTCTTGTTCAGGACAGTTTTCTTATAAAGAAAAGTGTCTTGTTCAGGACAGTTTTCTTATAAAGAAAAGTGTCTTGTTCAGGACAGTTTTCTTATAAAGAAAAGTGTCTTGTTCAGGACAGTTTTCTTATAAAGAAAAGTGTCTTGTTCAAGACAGTCTTCTTATAAAGAAAAGTGTCTTGTTCAAGACAGTTTTCTTATAAAGAAAAATGTCTTGTTCAAGACAGTTTTCTTATAAAGAAAAATGTCTTGTTCAAGACAGTTTTCTTATAAAGAAAAGTGTCCTGTTCAAGACAGTTTTCTTATAAAGAAAAGTGTCTTGTTCAAGACAGTTTTCTTATAAAGAAAAGTGTCTTGTTCAAGACAGTTTTCTTATAAAGAAAAGTGTCTTGTTCAAGACAGTTTTCTTATAAAGAAAAGTGTCCTGTTCAAGACAGTTTTCTTATAAAGAAAAGTGTCTTGTTCAAGACAGTTTTCTTATAAAGAAAAGTGTCTTGTTCAAGACAGTTTTCTTATAAAGAAAAGTGTCCTGTTCAAGACAGTTTTCTTATAAAGAAAAGTGTCTTGTTCAAGACAGTTTTCTTATAAAGAAAAGTGTCTTGTTCAAGACAGTTTTCTTATAAAGAAAAGTGTCTTGTTCAAGACAGTTTTCTTATAAAGAAAAGTGTCTTGTTCAAGACAGTTTTCTTATAAAGAAAAGTGTCTTGTTCAAGACAGTTTTCTTATAAAGACACAACAAGACACTTTTCTTTATAAGAAAACTGTCTGGAACAAGACACTTTTCTTTATAAGAAAACTGTCTGGAACAAGACACTTTTCTGTCTTGAACAAGACACTTTTCTTATAAAGAAAAGTGTCCTGTTCAAGACAGTTTTCTTATAAAGAAAAGTGTCTTGCTCAAGACAGTTTTCTTATAAAGAAAAGTGTCTTGTAAAGACTTTTCTTATAAAGAAAAGTGTCTTGTTCCAGATAGTTTTCTTATAAAGAAAAGTGTCTCGTTCAAGACAGTTATCTTATAAAGAAAAGTGTCTTGTTCAGGACAGTTTTCTTATAAAGCAAAGTGTCTTGTTCAGGACAGTTTTTTTTATAAGAAAAAGTGTTTTGTTCGTCTTTAATACTATATTTTAAAATGTTATTAATTTTATTTAAAACCATATCTTGTATATTTCAAACAGCTTTTAGCCAATCTATTCCCATAAGGCTTAAATTTTAATATCTTTATATGACATGTAATAAATTTAATAGAGGATTTATGAAAAACTAGAGATTAAGTATAACAAGAAATTTAGAGATATACAAAATATATACTTTAATGACTTTATTTGAAAAAATAAATTGTGTAATTTCTTTTATTTCTCTTTGCAGAGCCATTAAATGAAGACATAAAATAACAAATACAAAAAAAATACAACAAGTCTTACAAAAAAAATACCGAAATTCAGAAACATAAAACAGCATTGACAACAACAACAGCAGTTAAGGCAACAAGAACAAATAAAAGAGGAGCAATAAAACCAGCCAACACCTTGTTGGTGAAAAGCAAACTCACAAGCATAAAACTTAAAAAAACAACAAAACAAAAACAAGATATCAACAGCAACAAACACCAGCAGCAGCAAAACATAAAAATGTATGAAAGTTTTTTATAAGTGAATGTGTGTTTTTGTTGTTGTGTGAGAGTACAAACAAAACAAAACACAAGTGTGTGATTATAATAAAAAACAACAAGAGAGAAAACATTTAAATTTAGTATAGTCTACCTTAAGGCGTGCATAACAGGAAAACGGAAATCAACAAACAAACAGACAGACAAGCACTCACAGACATACATACATGTTTTCATAACAAATTTTGTGCAATTTTATTTTTAAATGTTAGTAATACCAAAAACAAATAAAAGTGAAAAAATTCCATATTTTCTAGCACATAAATTAAACAAATAAAAGAAACACCAGCTACATAACAAATAAAACAATTTCAAACAAGAGAATTAAATTAAAAATAAAAAATAAATAAAAGCAATATTATTTAATTTCAACTAAAAACCATCATTATAAAAACAGTCGCAGTCGTGGATACCCACGGTGATTTTCCAGAGCCAGCGTCAGTGCCAAAGTGTGCCAATACAACACCGCCTTATCAGCGGCTCACCAAAGCTCTGCAATGCGATCCAAGATGCGGACACGAGGTAAGAATTTTATATTTTATTATTTATTTGTTTTTCATTTAGCTTTTTTTTATTTATTTCTTTTTTTATTGCACTTGCAGCAAATTCAATTTGTGTGCAGTTTTATTTACATTTTGTTAGTGGTTGTGGTTTTTTGTGTTTTTTTATTCATACATATTTTCTCTAGTTGTGTTAAGTCATCCACCCTTTTTTTCTTAGAAATTTTCTTAGTTTGTTTTGGCGTAATGGCCAAATCAATTATCCTTTTAGTGCAAGTATAACCACAAAAAAATTTATAACTATTTAATTGAAAAAACAACACTAGTCTGGGTAGTTAGGTATCGCCTGTTTGTTTGTATAGATTGTAGAAATAAAATAAGGAGGGTAATTTAGATTTGTCATAACTATTTTCAGCTTAAAGGAAAGTCTTATTTATGTGATATTTTTCAGAATAATTATAATTTTTTAAAGCAAAAGACAAGGTTTTCTAAAATAAATATAAAGGTAATTACGTATTCGTCTAATGCTTAAATCAATTCGGAACTTTATTAAAAATACAGTAGTATTTGATCGAATATTTAAAGATATTTAGTTAAAATTTGGTATTTACTATATTAAAGAATTCTCATATCTTTTCTTTGGTAATGAGAAAAATGATAAGAGTCTAGATAATTATTTTCAAATAGACCAATACGAATAGTTTGACGTTTTCCAAGATACGTGATCAAACTTGTATATTTTGGGACCCATATCGAGCCCTTAGCGCCAAATTATCGTAAGCGACAAAACAAATTTTACAGGAGAAGGTTTTTTTCGATTATTTGGGAATTTATATATAGAATTAAAAATGTTATGATGCGATATAATATAATTTCGTTCAAGCTATTTGTTTATTTTTCAAAAATATTTATAACTTTTGACAATTAAAAATTCATGGAATACTTTATTGAAAAATATGACAAAAAAAAATTTTTATTGAATTTTTGCATAGATACAAATTTTTCGAATTGATATAAAATTTTTATTTATGAATAGTTTTTAATGAAGTTACACAGTTATGTAGATTATTCTATTTAAAATATAAAAATAAAAATGAATTTTGAAATTTATTATCAGCAAACCCGCAATTCCCAAAATAGTGTTGAAAAATTCCAAAAATGTGAATTTTTAGTTTTTTAATAACATAAGGTTTTTAACAATATAACATACCAGGGTCGGCATAATCGGAACTCTTTACGAAATATTTAGAAACATATTGGGCTACTCAGTTACTATATTTTGATATTGAATATGCGATTTGAGAATTTTTGCCCTAAATTTTAATTTTACATACAAAATAGATGTTTTTTGAATGGACCTGGTAACTTCGGTATCAAAAATTTTTATTTTTTTTTTTTTCATTTAAAATATTTTATGAAAACTTAGCTTTCAGAAAGTATAAATTCCTTATACATTCTCTTAGAAATTTTTTGTGATAACTTAAAAGGAAAAACAGTTCTTTTTTTCCAAAAAAATAGATTATTCCTTTTTAAAACTGTTTAAATTCAAATGCATATAACTTTGGACTTAGTCATTATTTTTAAACAGTTCTTTTTTTGTTTGACACATACGTATGTTGTTAGTCCTGGAGACTGGAGAAAATCGGAAAATATTTGGATACGCTGTTATCAAAAAACTGGAGTAGGTTGGGTAAAAATATTGAAAATTTAATTTTCAAATGCTAATATCTCCTAAGCTATAAGAGGTAATTAATTGAAGAAATAGGATCGTTTTAAAAATGTAACATACCCAAGGTGTTCTACTTTGAGGACCCTTGGTCGCGCCCCTGGTGGTCCCATGAATTTCACATTCTATACCACACATAGAATAGGAAATAAATCTGTAACTTCTAAATGGTTAAATTTAATTCAAACCAATTTAACCATTTAGAAGTTACAGATTTATTTCCTTCTTTTTTTCTATACCACTATGTGTCGCTTACCATAAAATTCGTTTAATGCAAACATTGACTTACGATACAATTTTACCCCCTATAATTTTGAAGTTATTAACAATTTTGATATTCTGAGAACGCTAAAACATCAGTCGGTCCATAAAATTTTAATTTTATATGTAACAAAAAAATTTAGAAACTGTCGCTTACGATAATTTGGCGCTAAGGGCTTGATATTATCTCAAGATTTTCACAAAAGACGTCAAAGTTTTCGAATGAATGGGCCCTCGAGGGGTGCGGCAAAGGGTCAGCAAAGTAAGACACCACGGGTTTGTTAAATTTTAAAAACAATCCTATTTTTTCCATCTGGGTTCCGATTTCAAAAATTACACGTATAGAATATCCTTGACAAACCTACGAAAATCCTCCGAGTAGCTATCAATAATCTCTTACATATTCGCATTTGAAAATTAAATTTTCATCATTTTTACCCACCCATTTTTCTTTTATTGGACTAACGATAAATATGTGTATCAAACCTAAAAAAGAATTCTTTAAAAATAATGCCTAAGTTCAAAGTTATATATATTTGAATTTAATTAAAAAAATTTAAAAAGGCGATTTTTACGCTAATTTTTGGGGAAAAAAGTACTTTTTTCTATTTTAAGTTATTTCAAAAAATTTCTAAGAGGATGTATAAGGAATTTATACTTTGAAAAGCTATCTTTACATTAAATATTTTAAATGAAAACAAATTTGAAAATTATTGATACCGACCATTTTGACCAGGTCCATCCAAAAAACGCATATTTTTATGTAAAATTAAAATTTAGGGTAAAAATTCTCAAATCACCTAGTCGATATCAAAATATAGTAACCCATTTTAGATGACCCAATATGTTCTTAATTATTTTGTAAAGGGTTCTGATAACCCCGACCCTGGTATGGATATTATAGCGAAAAAACTAAAAAAATCCATTTTTGTGATTTTTCAACACTTTTTTTGGGAATTGCGGGATTCCTGATTACATATTTCAAAATTTACTTCTATTTTTGCATTTTCAATAGAAATATCTATTTAGCTGTAAATTTCATTAAACCGAATAGCATTCATGCTGGAAACAAGTTGAATTCCTGTCATGCATTCAAACTTCAAGGGTTGAAATACAGTTGATTTTGAATAGTGAAAAGGAAACTTGAATTCAAGTCGAACATTACAGCGTTAATACAGTTGAATTCCAGCCTTGAATTAATGTTTAATTCAAGTTAAAAAAATAATTGACTTTAAGTCGACATAATAAGCGAATTCAAGCTTTAAATTATTCCTAATAAATTAAAAATTCAACATTAATTTTCGATAAATTTTATTTAAATTTTGAGTTAAAATAAAAATTAGGTATAAATACATTAATAATGACTCATAATATAACAATAAAAGGTAGAATCACTACAAAATACGTTCTCAGTTATACATGCCTTGAATTGTCAGACTAATATAAAAAAAAATAAAAAAACAATTGAAATGAAACATCAAAAATTAAAACATCAAAAAATTAACTAAATTGAAAAATAATTTTAATTCAATTTAAAAATATAAGGAGAAACATGCGTGTTAAATGTTGTTTGTGTAAATGTTCATTTGAAAAAAAATCTTGTAAGATTTATAAAATGTCCTGAAAATAAAATTAAAGAATGGAGTGCAACGGTGTTGAGCTGAAGAAACAAAATATTTCTCAATTTTCATTTGTTATTATTCTTATTTTTGGATTTTATTTTTCTATTATTTGACGTAACAAGGCAAAGCATTTTAAACTCTCTCCCAAGTGATTCTACCTTCTAATGGTTGTATCATGATAATAACTAATAATAAAATAAAATTACGCCGATTTACAATTAGTTTACTTTCTACATATCTTGAATTTACAAAGTAAAATGTTTTACTGTTGTCCGGCAAAATTTGAACATAATTATGCAACTAAGACAAGCAATAAGATACATTAAATAAATGCGTAAATAGAAACCAAGAAATATAATTAATATCTTACATATCAGATAAAGAATTTCAAAAAGAAGCTGCAATTTTAAATTCTTCTTGTCACAAAGAATACAATATTCACTCTCAATAATGTATTTATTTAACCGTCCATCCAGTATGCGAGAGTCTAAAGGTACGTCATTATTATTGTCTAGATAAAAGGAATTCGCTATGTTTAGTATATATGTTTGTATGTATTTTACAACTAACTCTTTTTCAATTGGATATAAGGTGATTCCATGTGTTGAGCATTTAATTCTGTACGGAATTATCTTCATTACTATAATTTTTCGGAATGATTGCTGTTTTTTATTAATTTAAATAAATTATTTTGAATTATTTTTGACAGGAAAAGTTTGAACACAATTTCATAATTTTTTTATTTTGTTTAACTTGAAAAATGTTTAATAAAAGGATGAAATTCAAGTTGAATTCCAGTTCAATTTCAAGCCCTTGAATTTTTATCTTTGCAAAAACTCAATGAAAAGCATTTTTTGTAATATTTTCAAAAAAGTATCTATGAATTCTTTAATTGTCAATAGGTTTATTTTTTCAAATTTAAATTTAGAAGAAAGGTTTAGAAGTCCAATTTATTTTCATCTTTTTATACACTTCACCTTCGTGAGAAGGGTATATATAAGTTTGTCATTCCGTTTGTAATTTCTACCTTTTTTTATTTCCCACCCTATAAAGTATATAAATTCTGGATCCTTATAGATAGAGGAGTCGATTAAGTCATGTCCGTCTGTCTGTCTGTTGAAATCAATTTTCAGAAGACCCCAGATATCTTCGGGATACATATCTTCAATAATTCCGTCAGACATGCTTTCGAGAAGTTTGCTATTTCAAATCAGCAAAATCGGTCCACAAATGGCTGAGATATGAGGAAAACCCAGGACAACCTCTATTTTTGACCTATATCTGGATTACTAAGTCATTAATATAGACTAATGATAGATATTTCAAAGACCTTTGCAATGTCGTATATAAGGCTATAGTAAGTTGGACCTACAATGGGTCAAAATCGGAAAAATATATTTTAACAAGATTTTTTTTCACCAAAATTTTTTTTTCGCTAAATATTAAAAAAAAATTAAAAAAAAAAAATTTTAAAATTTAAAAAAAAAACTTGAAAAAAAATATAAATTTTGTTTACCTAAAAATAATTAAAATTTTTATTTTGAAGTATAATTTGGTGAAGGGTATATAAGATTCGGTACAGCCGAATATAGCTCTCTTACTTGTTTTTCCATACAACTATGGATTGTTAGACGTATACTTGATGAATTAATAAAAAAATATTACTCATACGTACCGAGCATTGTATGAAACTAAGGGAAATCTTAGATTTTCTTGTGTAATACCTAGCACAGAAAAAACTATTTCTTAAACCGTTTCAATTCAAATATTTGTCACATATTGAACTGGTTTCAATTATTTCATTATTAAATCAAGTATTCATTTGCTCAAAAACTAAATTTCTTGATATTTTCTATTGAATTTTGAGTTTTAAATTTAATTATTTTGACAATTGAATATACAATTTTCGTTATTGGTTGAATTTCAAATACAAAAAATATTGAATGGATAATTTTCGTAATTGAAAACACATTTTTGTTATTTTTTGTGTTTCAATTACGAAAATTATCTATTCAATAATTTTTGTATTTGAAATTCAACCAATAACGAAAATTGTATATTCAATTGTCAAAATAATTAAATTTAAAACTCAAAATTCAATAGAAAATATCAAGAAATTTTGTTTTTGAGCAATTGAATAATTGATTTAATTATGAAATAATTGAAACCAGCTCAATATGGGATAAATGTTTGAATTGAAATATAATTTTTTCTGTGCTAGGGTATTTATTCGAGTAATGATCGTTCAATTAATCAATTATTTTCATACGAATAATTATTCGAACAATTTAAAAATTACCATTTTCGAATAACGAATAATTCGAACAATTTTGTGTAGAAGAATCGAATAAATGTAAATATATGTATATTTAAATTTATTAAATTGCTTCAAATTTCTCATAAATCCAAATTTGAATATGTTATATTGACTTACAAAAATTGTTTTGTTTCTGAAATTCGACAAATAACTAAAGATAAAGGGGGTCTTTCGATCACTGGTCCTATAGCGCCTTCTATAAATATATAAATATTACTGCAAGAAGTTACAATTATAAAGTTTTTCAAAATGTTTAATTTAGGTCTTAAATCAATGAAAATAAAAGGTACGGAATAAAATATTTGTTATTTAGTAAAAAAAATAACTGAATGATTTTGGAATTGATTTCAAAACAGAAATTTTAGAGTCTAAACATGGCGTGGTGTAAACAAATGCTGGCGAAATATTAACAGAATTGCAATTAATAATCAAAATATTAACATAGATTAAAATGCTGTTGAAAGTGATGGCGAATTTGATTTTGAAACGATTATCGAAAGTGATATTGAGGATGACACTTATAATGATCACGTTGAAATAGAGGAAGGCTATGATCTTAAAATATTTATAAGTGATGTTATTAACACAAAACATTACAAACTTACGCATTGTTGCAAGAAAAACAAAAAAGTGCACGACTTTGGGCAAAACTGGTATTTTTGTTGGTCTTTTATCACGTAATAGTGTGCGTATATGATTATATTTCCATGGATCAAAAAATCACACAAAATGTTATTATTAAATTGCCTTAAGTCATTAACATAAACTTAAATCAAGAGATAAATAAACACATAAATGAAATACTATCTACGTATAAATAAAATTATTAACATTAAATATGTAACTTTAAGTATTTAATATTGTTTAAATATCTGTCATTTTGATGGCTTTAGCAGGATGTATAAATTGAACAACAATAATTATCATTACAAACACTGACAGCAAGACTACTATACTTAATGTAATGTGTTTAATTAATAATTACAAATAAATAAATAAATATGTATTATTTCATTTGTTGTTCACATAAAATTATACATATTACAGAAATAAAAGATATGTGTGCAACAAAAGTAGATATTTTCAAACGAAATTCGAAACAGTATTCCCTCTGCTATGGAGATCTTATTTACAACTATAGAAATTTCATATTTTTTAATAGAAAGTTTTCACACAAGTTGTTTTTACAACAACAGGAAAATTTTGTTGGAACTTTTTGATCATTCAGCCTCTTAACCCTTTGACGACGAAGAATTTTCCGCTGGAAATTTTTATTTTTTTTTTGCGGATTCTTACTCGGAAAGGCGACATTACGCGACTGTGTCAAAATTTAAAAATTATTACTGCTTCTATGAGAAATATCATGGGACATATGTGTCCCATTCGTCGTCAAAGGTAAAAATTTGGCAACAAATGCATTGAAGAATTAAAAGCTTTTTTTAGTTTCAAAAAGTAGAGTATTGCTTTATTTACATTGCAAAACCAATAAAATTGAACAATGGCATAAGGTGTTCCCAAACCTAAATCGGCCAAAGAATTTTTAATTAAACTCCAGAAGAAAAAAGGCAATCAAAATTACGTTTCGAAAGCTTATACAGACCTTGATTGCATATACGGGCAGGTATTATACCCAGCAGAAAGTTATAATATTTTCCATAAGTGAAGCAGATTGAAAGCAATGAGTATCCATAAATTGGCAGAAATAAGATTGTACTCGTCAGCGATAAAATATATTCAGTACCGTTTATGTCCAAGATTATGATTCGAGGTAGTTTTGAAAGTATTCTTTCAAGCTTACATTTTGCTATCAATGCTGAACAGCTAAGCCGTCGACCAATTATACCATTGAGCCTTAAAAATATGACCAGTAATAAATCATTTCAACTTAGTATTTGGAAAAACTTTGACTCAAGTCAAATATTTATCAGTCTTTATACGAGCATATGGTAAAATTTAAGGGCCGCATTATATGAAAGGCAAACCCGTAAGCTTGGGTGTAGTTACGAGTTTAAATTGGTTATTTATATAAAACTGATATATATGTATATATACACAGGCAAAAATGCAGAGAGAGGTTGACATTGGCGAATCCGTGGTTCAAGATATGACAGCAGACTTGGAAAATGTTATATTTCGATAAAATTTCCAATAATCCAATATTATTATATAAACTTATGATCAATCGAATATCGTCTGTTTTTTGATGGCTGTAGCTGGACAAGATAGAATGGAGGAGTCAGGACAAAAACTGAATTGATAGTCAAACAAACACAATTTGTTTCGCATGTAAAAAACAAAAGTGCTTTACTCTAACAAAAATTGTTTTGAATTTTATCACAAATAAGTTCAATTTTGATTTAGATTTTATGAACCATATACAGGATCTCATAATTTTAAATTAATATTTTGTGTTTTTTTTTTTGTTTCTACTGAATTGTTTGTTATTTCATTGTTTATCAATTATAAAATATTAAATAAAATAAAAAAAATTTTAAAGAAAAAGCTCCTTTATTTTTACCTTTGACAACGGAATGGGGCGCATACATATGTTCCATCATATGTTCAGTCCCCCCGGGAAAAGTATTGAACCGATTCGTTGGTCAATAAATTTACATAAGGCATTGGTACATCTAATACTAAAAGTTTGTCCAACAGTATCAATTAGAACTCGAGATATAAGAAAAATAAAATTGTCAAAAAACATATACGAATTTCTGACTTTGAGAATCCCTTAAGCCAAACTTAAACAACATAACCTTAGTATTAACATTAACACCAAAGAACACATTTGTTTTTTATCGAACAGCATCCAATGAAAATTGTGGCTGTAATGACGAAAAAAGCAAATGGGACATATGTGTCCCATACGTCGTCAAAGGGTTAATAACACATTCCAGAAATTACCATATACGGACCCCACTACGTGATATAAGACCTGTGTCTCCTAGTTTTGCCCAAAGTCATGGACTTTTTTTATGAGCCCCAAAGATTTGGGCCGTCGGTGTCATTTCTGCAAAAAAGTGATTATTTTCACAGGCTCATAGTTTGCAAATCGTACCGAATTTTGATGTACTCTCTGAGGCAAAGTTGTAGCCCTTGTCATATAGAACATATAAAATCAAAAAAACTTCATCTTCAAGATCAAAAAAGGCAAAAACATTAAAAAAATAAAAATGTTTACCTTTCTTTCCCTGTTCAATTCCATAAGTAGAAAACCGTTCCAAATTCAGGGCAACAATCTACTACAAAAATGTACCTAAGATCTCACTAAACAACTTTGTAGAACTTATGAACTTTCTAGGAATGATTCTTAACACTGTTTAGGTACATCAATATAAGTTAATAAGAAAAAACTAAAGGAATTAAGTATTTTGGGCCATAAACAATTAAATTATTATAAACTGAAGCATACTTTTAGGCAGCTTTTTATATGTTCACAATTTTTGTTCTTTATCACAGGTACTACAGCTTTGCCTCAGAGAGTAAATCAAAATTCCGAACTGTTTGCAAGATATGAGCCTGAGAAAATGATCACCTTTTTTTGCAAAAATTACACCGAGGCACAGTGTGGTAGATCGAAAATCTAACTGGACAAAATTAATTAGTAACGTTGGGTTCACTTCTCACTTATGAATCATATAAAAAATTAGTTCAAATATATAAACGATTATAAAAAACCAACTTTTTTTTCGCAATGTATTTGAAGAGTTTTTACCCATTCTTCAAAAATTTTCTTTCGTGAAAAAGTAGAAGGCATACTGGAAAAGTGAAAAAATTTATGGCGGTCGCAAGAATGCGCAAGATGTTTTTGATTCACCTTGAAGTGAACACTTGAAAGATTAACTCAAATATAGTTTTACACCGGAACTATCCGGAATAAACAGCTTTAACTCTACTTGAAAAAAGGAAATATTTTATTTTTTCTTTGTGTAGGTCATACTGGAAAAGTGGAAAAAAATTTATGGCGGTCGCAAGAATGCGCAAGATGTTTTTGATTTACCTTAAAGTGAACACTTGACAGATTAACCCAAATATAGTTTTACAGCGGAACTATGCGGAATAAACAGCTTTAACTCTACTTCAAAAAAGGAAATATTTTATTTTTTCCAATTTCTGATCTTCTCACAAAAAATAGTTTTTTTAATAGTTACAATGGAAATAATTAAATGAAAATTGTTGCATATTTCCTTGAAGTAGAGCTTAATAATAATATAAAAAAATTATGACAATAAAATCACCGTAGCCTTTTTAATCATGAACCAAAATCACACAAAAAACACACTTCTCTTTGAAATCTTAAAGTACCTGTTGACAACAACTGACTTTAAATCTTAGTTTTTCCTAATCGGAGCTAAAAACCAAAAAACAAAACATGAATTACAGTTCCCTATTGTATTGAGAAGCTCATTAAATGATCAGAAGGAATGTTGCCAGACATTTATTTTTTAATTTTGTCCAGCTAGATTTGTGATTTACCACAGTGTGCGAGGCCCCAAATCTTTGGGGGGCTATAAAAAAAAGTGCATGACTTTGGACAAAAGTGGGAGACACGGGTCTCTTTTTTTTGGTCTTTTATCATGTACTGGTGTTCGTAAATGATTATATTTCCATGACTTACACAGTGTAACCAAAGTATTTCCGTTTTAGTAAATTCTTACCATGTTTTTCTTGTGTTTACTATAAAAAGAATATTATATTTATTAAATAGCCTTATACTATACTACTATAGCTTCAGATGCTGCATGAAATATGATAAATAATTGTTCATAAT
Organism: Calliphora vicina; assembly: GCF_958450345.1. Taxonomy (NCBI): domain Eukaryota; kingdom Metazoa; phylum Arthropoda; class Insecta; order Diptera; family Calliphoridae; genus Calliphora; species Calliphora vicina. The sequence goes on along the minus strand of NC_088781.1, from coordinate 54,266,050 downwards.
ACAACATTATTTGACTGTCAGATGAATGCCAACACACAACAACTCACTCAAAAAAAATACTCTATCATAAAATAAATGTATGTTATTCTGAATACATGACATTTTAATGATTGAATTTTATATATACATACATACATATTTATAAGCATTATAAATATTCAAAAGCCAATTTGACAAAAATATTTTTATTTAATAGTCAATTTCAATTAGAGTACAAGTGCAGCTCAATACAATTTAGAATATATCTATTTAGAATATAAATCATTAAATATTATTTGATTTCATTAGAATACGATATTAAATTAATTATACTTAAAAGTTTTGAATAAAAATTTATAAAATTATAATAATATTATTAGTATTTTAGTAACAATAAGTTGTATTTTATTTGTTATGTAATGAATAGATTTTAAAATATTCTAATCAATATGATATCATATAATTATTTTCAAATTGTATTTTTATAGTAAAAATTAAATATTAATTTAGTTTATTCAACTAGATATGAATAAAATATTATTTTACTTATTCGAAAATTTGTTGATAGATTTTATTCAAAGCAATTTTCTTTGAATAAATTTATTTCTCCAAAAAAAGAAAAATATTTAAATAATCAACCAAAAATGTTGGAATACTTTTTTATTCATAGAAATTTTCTTTGAATAATTTTATTTGTGAAAATAAAGTCAAATATTTTAACAACAAATTTTTTAAAAATTTTATAAAAAAATATTTTTGTTTGTGAAAATGAGCTCGGACGATAAAGATTTTTCTTCCGAGGATTATGAAAAAGATCCTTAGTTTGCTATAAATAAACAAAAGCAATGCTCAAAAATAATTCAACGATATTTTGAACGTCTAATTTCGCTTGCAGGGTTATTAAATAGTCCTAGGAGGAATGCCATGTAAGACGATCATTTTGAACAACTAGTTACTTTAAAAGCAGTTTTTAAAAATAATTCATGAATTTTGTTCTTCACAATTGAAATTAATAATAAACCTTCAATTGAAACCATTAATCTGTGTCCATATTCTAGAGATAATCAATGATTTTTTTAAGTAGAAATTTATAACCGATTATGGCCAATAGGCTAGGTTGTTGAAAATAAATAATAATAATAAAAAAAAACTAGGGTTCCAATTTCCCGGAATTTTTCCATTCCCAAACTAAGAAAAAACAAGTTAAATCTGAAAAAAATTTGTAATTCGTTTCGAAAATAACTTTTTCAACTCAGAATGCAATCAGAAGACATTTTACATCAGTATTATTGTGAAATAAAAATATCCTTTAACATTTATTAGAATTATTTCTATTCAGTAATTTTTGGAAAAATTAATTTATTTGTTTCAAATTTGTGAGAAATAAAAATATTTCTAAAGTTTTATTAGAATTATTTCTATTCAATCATTTTTTGTTTGAATAATTTTATTTTTTTGTGTTTTGTTTGAATAAATATTCCAAAGAAATTAGTTGATTTTATTTGTATCTAAATGAAATAAATTTAAATTTTATTCAACTTTGTTTTATTTGAATATATAAAATTTTACTATTTTCTAAAAAAATATCAATATAATTTAATTAAACTACTATAAAATGATTTTATTTATAATTTATTTGGTTTTAAAAGATATAAATATGCATAAATTTAATTGTAAATATTATTAATAAATTAGACAAATACTATATTTAACTAATAAATAATTTGGAAAATAAATATTTGTAATTGGAAACAAAAACTAAAATAATATAAAAAATATTTATATTTTGTATTTTATTCACAAGTAACAGCTATGATTTATTTATTATGGCATCATAGAAACCAACTAAATACAATAGAGTATTTTGTCTGTCAAATTTCGTTTATCTATCATTTAGCCCCCCGAACACACACATGTGAGTACAATCAATAAATCTCTTGTGGTTTTTACCCAAAAAATATTACTATTCCATGTTGGCTTTTAGTTTTTCTTATAAGAAAAAAAAACTTTTGGCTTTTAATGGCAGAGTTAATTGTCAAGGTACGAGTACATATATTGACAGGAAGGAAGTACGTAGAGTATAAGAAAACGTGGGTGAGTTAATTGTCAATTTACAAGTAACATTGACAGGAAGGAAGTTCGTAAAGCATTAGTGTTAGATAATAAATAGATATTGACATAGACATAATGTAAATATTATATGTATTGTGGCCTTAATACAATATTAACAAATCAATTACTAAGAATACACATGAGCTTAATATAAATAGACATAAATTACAAGAATAGATCTAAAAAGAAAATTTATTTACATTTTGTGTAGATTTATGGGCAACTTATTTAGTTCAACATTGTAATTTCAATCCAGACCGAATTTATCCGCCTGCTTAGGAAAATAACTACTCGCGTAGCTAGTTGTCACTTTAAATGATATTTAAATTCACTAGTTCGGGACAGTATGCTAGAACTGCTGGGATTAAACACTGTAAAATATGTTTCTCTTCTTTATCAGAATTTTTGGTGATGTGTTTGTTGTCATATTTAATTTTTGGTTTAATGTCTGGTATTAGTGTTTAGTACTTTTACTATCAATTATTGGTTATAATAAAACTTTTTCGGTTACAACCACTAATATTTGGTATTGAGTCATGCAAATGCTAAACTAAGCTCTGCTGTATTTACCGAGTACATGAAATAATTTTAGTTGATTCTCAGCTCTGTTCACTTAAATAATTTCTCAATTGATTAAATCATAATACAATTACAATTATGGTTTTACAATTGCAAATATTTTCTTCACCTAATAGACATTAAACTATGTAATTTTAGTTTACTTTAATATATATTTGTAATAGCAACCGATTTCCTATCGATAGTTTTTCTGTGTGTAAATTAGTTTTTCGAATTATTCCATATCCAAAAATATTTATTGATTGCTTTTCTCTGTATAAATATGTATGTATAACCAAAAGGTTACAGTACGTATGAGTGTTTTTATTTAAATATAATAAGAAATAACACTCATACGTACAGTAAATGAAATGAACATTGATTTTTAGCTGGCGAAGAAAAATTAGATCTTGGAAGCATCGCACAGTGGCTCAAGGGCGGCATTAATTAATTTTTGTTTATGTCTTCTACCTGATTTTTACACAGTTTGTAATAAACAGTCTAATTATCATGTACCAAAAGTATTAGGCTTATATCTTTATTACTTTTTTGTCTAGAAACATTCAAATTTGACCTAAGTGAATGCGTTTGTAATGACCGTATTATATATGCTAACTTTTATCGCTTCATGCTTTTAAAATACTCTTGTGATGACATTATAATGATTTTTTTTATACAATTGGATGTTATAAATGATATATATGCAAATAAAAAATATTTTGAAAATTAAAAAAAAAAAAATTCCTACTATAAATTGTCCAAAAATATTTATTTCCTCCAATTTCTATGGTTTGCATCTATTGATCTGCAACGACCTCTAGCCCGATACTTATATAAAGTTAAAGCTAGACGTCTCATTTTTGCCCCTAAGCAAATCCGGTATAAAAAAAACTAAAAAAACAGTTAGGAAAAAGTTGCTTCACAAGCATGTTATTGCAGATTTTATTTAAAAATAATTCGTTATCTCGGGTACTATTGGAGACCACATGGTTGGAGATGAGGTGTTTTCCAGTTGATTCATAGGTATTCAGTTTCCTAGCGGTAATGGGGGCCACTGAGTGACCCCTCAAATTTGGTCACCTCGGGTCTCAAATTTTTAAAAAAAATCGCCAAAAATCAATTTATGATCCGACTGAGCTGAAATTTAAAATATAAGAAGTGCGCACGAATAAAACTAGGCATACTGTAATGCTTATAACATTTACAATAATTGAACAAAAATAATACCGTTACTTTGGTTTTGGTGCTCATTTGTATCATTAGCCACGTGTAAAACTATAACGAAATTAGTTTTTTTACAAAATGAACGCCAAACAAAAATATCGTAAGAAAATAATTAAAATTTTCAATAAAAACCGCACTGTTCGCAAAAAAAATAGTTAGTCTCGTAGGTGTTAACCAAAATTCAGTTTCCAAAGTGATAAAACAATACAAAGAGCTTTTTAGCATTAAAAGAAAGGTAGAAGTGGAAGAAAGAAAGGATTTTCTGACCAAAGGAAATCAAACAAAATAATACGGACTTTTTCAATACACCCTAAGATTACAGGAAGAAAAGTGTCACAAAAAGTGGGGTGCTCCGAAAATTTTGTCAGAAAGGTTAAAAAGAAAGATATATAAAGTTCAAAAAGTGCCTGACAGGAATGCAAAGAAAAATTTGGAGGCTAACAAAAGAGCAACAACTTCACAAAAAGAATTTTTCGATAATCGTCAGTGCTGTGTAATGGATGATGAAACATATGTATTGGCTGATTTTTCGCTGCTTCCTGGTCAAGAATTCTATATTGCCAATTCTAGAGTAAACGTTGATGAACAATTTCGGGTACAAAAAAATCGAAGTTCCCGAAAAAAAATTTGGTATGGCATGCAATTTGCACATGTGGTGAAAGAAGCACCTCCTTCATTACTAACGGCTCTTTAAACTCCGAAATTAACATTAGCGAGTGTCTCCAGAAACGCTTGCTACCATTTTTAAATAAACAATAGGTAACCAAATTTTTCTGGCCAGATCATGGAACTTGTCACTATAGCAAAAAAGCTATTGAGTGGTACAATACCAAAAATGTTATTTATGAACCCAAAGAAGCTAATCCACCAAATTGCCCAGAACTCCGCCTTATTGAGAGGTATTGGGCATTAGTAAAAAAAAGGACACAAGAGGCCAAGTTAAATATGAAAAATAATTTATTTAAAGATATCATAACAAAATTTGGAACTAATATAGACTCAAATGTTTTTAAATCAATCAATATAATTTTTGACAGTTTTTATTTAGAAATACCAAAATTCCTGAAACGGGGAAAATGTGTTCCAAAAACTGAGTTTTTTTTAGTAAACTGTCTACTGTGCCGTTATTTAGCTTGTAACAGTAAAAAAAACTTTGCAAGTATTTAAGAAACATACAGGGCTATACTAATATGGGGCTATTTTGAGGATCAATGCTTTGCATTTTTAAAATTTTTTACTCAAAACAAAAATTTTTTTTTTTTAAATTGGCCATGTTTGGATAAGTCTGGGGGAGACTACGTCCGCTCAAGTGAGCCAAGTTTTACTTTACACGCTTTTACATTAGGTTTTCTTTACGGATCATCTACAAATTGTATATAGTTCTGAAGAAAATGTTTTCCTACAAAAGAAAAAGTATAGGGACTATTTTGGGAAAAAGCGTAAAAAATACGGCCCATTTTACATGTTTCAAATTTGGATGCATGTAACTTTTTATAGGGACGACATAACTGTTAGGAAGTAATTTTTATCTGATTAAGAATTTTATCACCAATATAGCTGATTTTGTAAAAAACAATTCGACCCTCCGTTGGCCCGCCATATCTAAAAAACCAAAAAAAGATCGAGCAAAATTAAAAAAAAAAAATAAATCAATAAACCTAAATATCCCTTCAACTAATGGAGATAACCTAAACGTGTAAGCGCATTTTTAGTAGATTTTCTTAAGGACTATTTATATTTTAAACTTCAGCTCATTCGGATCATAAATGAAATTTTGGCGATTTTAAAAAAAAAAATTAGACACGAGGTGTCCAAATTTGAGGGGCCATGTTCTGGCTCCCATTACCCCTAGGAAGCTGAACAACTGTAAATCAACTCGAAAACACCTCAGCTCCAAGCATGTGAAATTTCGTAATAATATCTTTAATAGTTCCCGAGATACCGAATTATTGACAAAAAAATACGTTTCTGAACCACTGTGCATAGAGTTTATTTATAGTCCAAAAACTCTACTTAATCTATTGAGACGTGTTTTGAAAAAAAAATATAGTTATTCTCATTTGAATGTATTTTAATTTAAATAAGTTACAACTTAAACAAGATTTTTATCAAATTTATTACCTTTATATGGTTTTTAAAGTTAAATGTGAAGACTTTAATTATAACAAAATCCCATTTTTTTCTCCTTCTCCATTCTAGGTAACCGTTGGCCGGCGCATAGGACTCTACAGATTTTGTGGCGATATAGGACGTGGCAATTTTTCCAAAGTCAAATTAGCTGTACACCAGCTAACCAGAGGTGAGTTCAAATACTTTTGTTTTTTTTTCCTAAAAATACACAACAATTTGTATGCTGTCAACTTTAACATTTGACTTGGCATTTTTCACAGAATAAAACTAAAAATATTAACTTGTGGCCTTTTTTTCTCATTTTCTCATTTTTTATGGTACCATTTTATTATTTTGTATTGTAACCACAAAAATTAACCAACAACAAAAATATATATTTGCAGACAAAGTGGCCATCAAAGTAGTTGACCGTGCTGGTTTAGATGCTAAAGCATTGCGTATGCTTTCAAGTGAAATTGCTACACTTGAATGTGTTCATCATCCTAATATTTTAAGGTAGGTTTTTCTAAGCATACAAGGGATTATATATTCTCGTGTATACTTACTTATATGTATGTGATTGCTACAGTAGAGGTTGTAATAATAGAACAGTGGATGACACCTTTACTTAATATAACAATTATTTGGTAAACTTTCAGCATGGTCAGATGTGTAGATGGTCAATAATACTATAATTCCTAAAACAGAAATATCTTAGTATTATTGGCAACCTGCAGTTTATGTTCTTCTGACAAGTGGTTAAAAGTGTCATAAATTTTTTTGGTAAAAATGCTGCTTAGGAAGTCAATAAAATTATTAAAATTTTAGTAAATTTATGTTCTATATTCATTCGAATATCCCCCGTATTCTGAACTTTAGAACAATGAGTTAATAAATATTTTTTATCTTAACTTTGTCATAAAGTTCTGAATAGGGAAGACTGGAAAAATATTTTTTTTTTAAAAAATATTACCATGGTAAAAGTTCTACTTTCTTATCCAATACTGTAAATCTAAATAAAACTGTGCGTTTTGTAGGCGCGCACAAATTCCCATATAAAAATCCATGCACATGTATTAGGGTGGCACTTATTTGGTACTTTTTGGATTTTCGATGCTCCCAAGTTCTAAAATTTTTCTCAGTCATCTAAAAACTAAATGCTAAAATTTTTAGAAAAATCGGCTAACTTTTAGAGGTTTCACATTTTATTTGAAACTTTGAGTTTTGGACCAATGTAAAAACTGGTCCAATTGTAAACCGACAAAATAAACTGAATATTCTAGCCCATATGGGTGACTAACGAACAGTTACTAGCGACCTCGAACATGTATTATGTTGCTACGGATATACTCAGACGCAAATGGACTTAGGTAGGCCACATACTCCGTAGACTAATATATGACATCGCAAGAAATATCCTGTCAAATGGCAAATAAACCTTAGCACTTTCAGCTGACCGTTTAACTGGAGAGCATTTCTATTAATTACACTTCAAAATATTTTTTGAGGTAAACAAAATTTATTCATATCATTTTTGTAAAAAAAATTTTTCGAAATGTTATTTTAATTTTTTTTCTTCAAATTTTAAAATATTTTTTTTTTAAATTAAAATTTTTTTTTTTAAATTTAAATTTTTTTTTTTTTGTAGAAAAAAAAATCGCGTTAAAAAATATTTTTTCCGATTTTGACCCATTGTTTTATATACTTACTATGGTTTTATATACGTCGTTGCAAAGGTCTTTGAAATATCTATTATTAGATATAAGGGTATTCAATCGATTAACCGTTAATCGGTTAACCGATTAATTTTGGACGGTTAACTGTTCGAATAATTTAAATTTGCCGATTTTCAAATAACAAATAAACCGATTAATTTGTGTCGATTAACCGAAATTCCTTCTTTTTGCACTTTAAAATTTTTTTTTGGATTTATTTTTCCCTTTCAATTCAAATACAAATTTCAAATTAAAATTAGATATTTTTTAAACATCCAATAAACATGATTAGTGAGTATGTATAACAACTGACATATGGGCAATTCCACGAGAATCGCTACCACGACTGAAAAAACAAAAACCCTTGAAACTTTTTTTCAAGATGATTTGAATAGAAGAAAATAATAAAACGTTACTATGTGAAAGTATTTAGATCATATTACGAGAGAATTTGTTTCCAAGAAAAGTTTTATTAAATCTAAAGAAAAAAATCGTTTAAATTCTAATCCTTATATAAAAGATTACTTCAGAAGATCTCACTAAATCCCTAAAAAACTCACACATCGCTCATTGGCTGCAACAACGTCAAAATTAAAAAAAAGTCGTTTCGAGAAAAACGTCTTTGAATGTTTTATGACATTTCTTATATAAATTTTTAACAAATCATGCGATTTCAGAAGTATAAATAGTAGATGTTAATATCTTTCTAATCTGTATTTAACCCAAATTTCTACATATCAAATATACAAGAAAACATGAACTCACAAAAACAACTCTCACACAAAAAATAATTGACGTTTTTGAAAACTGATAAAACTATGCATATTTTGTATTACTCTGTTCAAAACACCCGAATTTTGAGTTATGACGTTGTTGCAGCAAATAGGCGATATGTTTACAAAAATTATCTCAAATACCTTATTTGCTGTTTTTTATGTTTTTGTACACAAAATTCGTTGTTGTATTTTCAATTTAAAATGAAAATAGAAATTATTCGGTTAATCGAATAATTTTAAATTAACCGATTATTAACCGAATAAATCTAAAGCTCGATTAATTATTTGCTCGATTAACCGATTAAACCAGAAACCCGATTAATTGAATACCCTATTAGATATCCATATTGTCTACATTAATGTCTTAGTAATCCAGATATAGGTCAAAAATAGGTCAAAAATCGAGATTGTCCTGGTTTTTTCCTCATATCGCAGCCATTTTTGGACCGATTTTGCTGATTTTAAATAAGAAACTTCTCGAAAGCATGTCTGCCAGAATTATTGAAGATTTGGATCCCGAAGATATCTGGGGTCTTCAGAAAATTGATTTCAACAGACTGACGGACATGGCTTAATCGGCTCCGATATCTATAAGGATCCAGAATATATATACTTTATAGGGTCAGAAAATTATATTGTGGAAATTATAAAAGGAATGACAAACTTATATACTTATATATATGTACGCAAACGTGCCAAGTCCCATTTTTTGAATTTTACAGGAGAGACAAAAAACGTTCTATCTTTTTTTGCTTTCAATATTCTTTAGATCTGTAAACGCAGTTCTTTGCTATGATCTGTTGGCTTTAAGTATCAGTTGAAAAAATAAAATAATTGAAATGACTTAGCTCTTTTGATTTTTATGATTTTGTGTTTTTTGGCTGGACTAGCACATTTTCTTATAATAAATTTTAATTTCTCGTTTTATTATTTGACAAATTGGTTTTATTATTTTATATAAAAAAAAACAGTTTTATTTCATTGCTGTAAAATAAAATAACTCAAAATCTTAAATAAATTAGTTTTTTATTATTATTTCTTCAAAATTTAATTTTTATTTTTTATTCTACAGTGAATTGTGATTACATCGAAAAATGTTAATCTTCAAAGTATTAAATCAAATAGTATTGAAAAAGCAGATTTAAATAGCTTATTCAATGTTTTTTGCTGGACTTAGCATGTTTTCTTATTATAATTTTTTTTTTTGTGGAGTTAGCACTTTTGCGTATCACTGAAAAATCATCAGCTAGAAACAAAATAATAAAATTTTTTATTGCAAAATATGTATCTTATGTTTTACTATCTTTCTGCATCAAAATCTTAATTTCAATCAAAAGTGGACTTGTTACGTTTGCGTACTAAGCTATCGATATACCCTTCTCACGAAGGTGAAGGGTGTAATAACCATATACAGACACCAAAAAAAATTAAAGACCAAATAAAAAAGACTCATATCTCCCTGTTTTACCGAAAGTCATGCATTTTTCTTTATGGGCCCCCAAAGATTTGGGGCTTCGTTGTCATTTTTACAAAAAAGTGATTATATTCTTAGGCTCATATCTTGCAAAGAGTTCGGAATTGTGATTTACTCTCTGAGGCAAAGTTGTAGCCCTTGTCATAAAGAATAAAAATTGTGAACACATAAAATCAAAAAAAACTTCATCTTCAAGATCAAAATCGCCAAAATAAAACTTTAAAAAATTTGAAATAAATTTGTTTAAAGCTTCCTAAAAGTATGCTTTAGTTTATAATAATTTAATAGTTTATGGCCCAAAACACTTAATTCCTTTAGCTTTTTCTTACTAAGTTAAATTGACCTTCCTAAACGGTGTTAAAAATCATTCCTAGGAAATTCATATGTTCTAGAAAGTTGTTTATTGAGATTTGACGTACATTTTTGTAGATGATTGTTTCTTTGAATTTTGAACGATTTGCTGCCTACAGACCTGGACAGGGAGAAAAGGGTAAAACAATCGATTTTTTTAATTTTTTTGCGATTTTGATCTTGAAGATGAAGTTTTTTTGATTTCCTTATGTCAAGGGCTACAACTTTTCCTCAGAGAGTAAATCGAAATTCGAAAAATTATCACTTTTTTGCAAAAATGACACAGAGGCCCCATATCTTTGGGGGCCCATAAAAAAAGTACATGACTTTGGCAAAACTGGGAGACACGGGTCTACTCTGAACCGCACAAGCCATTTCTCTCACACTGAAACCTTTGGAACACATTCACCATAAGCTTTGGTGAGTGTTAATTTTTTTTTGGTAAATATTGCTTAATAAAAATGTTCAACCTGTAAAATTAAATCGGGTTTGCTGAAATGTACATAATTTCGATTTTAGATGTCTGAGAACAAATTTAGATATTGAGAGCATCGAAAATCGCAAAATAAGAGCCACCCTAATGCACACAGACTCATAATATTACAAGAATATTTAGCAACATCCTGTTTGCTTTTTGCCACAACATCCTCAAACATATTTTAGACTTCTGCCAGGAAATGTTCCATGTGTATCTGTATGAATGTATGAGAGCGTGTGCCTGTCCTTCATTTCGAGCGCACGTGTGTGTTTTTATGCGTATGTGTCGGTTTTATTTATTACAGCCTCAATTCCACAGTTTTTTTCTGTTTGTCATTTTTGCTGTGTTTCTATTTTTGTTTGTGCTTTTATTTTAACTTTATTTTTCCCTTTAGGCTTTTCGAGGTAGTCGAAACTTTGGGTCGTGTTTATCTAGTCACCGAATGGATACGTGGTGGTGAATTATATAATCATATCACCCAAGGTGGTCCATTACGTGAAATACATGCCGCACCACTATTTAAACAATTGTTATTGGCTGTGAAACACATGGTAAGTTTAAGTATGGTGAATGGGAATATTCACTTTAAGCTTTTGACACATGAATGTCGCAACAAGCTGATTATTTCTGCAGTATATGCTGAGGCTAAAATAGTCATATGCAATGTAGAGCAGGGGAATCTCGCAAAAAATTACATGCTATAGCTTGGATCAAAATCTAAATTCCATTTTAAGTGTGTCCTTTATTGCCAGATTTCACTGTCTACATACGTACTACCATAAAGTGTTTATTAATTTGTTTATTTTATTGCTGTTGGTGCTGTTTCTGCCTGCTGTTGCTGCTGCTGCTATTGTTGTTTATTTAAATTCTCCTATTAACAGCACAGTTTGGGTTACGTACATCGTGACATTAAGGCTGAGAATGTATTACTGTTGTCAGAGGATCGCTTAAAACTGGCTGACTTTGGTTTTAGCACACAATTAATTAATGGTGAGTATGAGTCTTTATTTATACATAAATATCTTTTCTTTTTTTGTAGGAATTTCCCTATTTGTTTTTATGTTCATGTTCAGGGCAAATAATTTGAATTTGAAATTTATCCCAAAAAAACCGAAAAATTCTTTTATCCGCATAAATTTCATAGTCGATTTATGAGGGGCTGTGTAACTGTGCGTAATATATTTGTCTGAGATTTAATGACAAAATAAAAGCTTTATATGTTAAAAACAATTTAATGTTTGCTGTGGTGGAATCTTGTATATGCAGCAACAATATTGTTAATTCGTTATTACAACCAACACCAAGAGATAATGAATTAACGTTATTTTAGTTAAAGCTTCAAAATATCATATTTTCTCATCTTCATTATGACCTTGTATATGTCCTTTATATATCCTACATAAATATAGTAGGGAGGGTATATTGGGTTGTTTGTAGATCTACTTAAGAACTGTTTATATTTTAAATTTTAAATCTTTCGGATCATAAATGGATTTTTAGCGATTTTTTTAAAACGTATGAGACCTGTAATTTTACTAATTAAGCGTAAAGAGCATTATTTAAAACTTTGGTAACTTTGGTGACCTCCACTAAAATTTTCCGACAAACATTTTCCTGGAATATTTGGAATTTTAAATGTCCTTCTTGAAAGGACTTTTTGTGATTTTCTCGAAAAAAGGGTTAAATTGACCCCTAAAGAGATGAGCTAGAGGGTTAAGATCTTCTACAAAAATTATACCCATAAAATTCCACAATATAACTCTGATAATAAGAATTCTCTCAGACATTAACTTACAACATATTTTTCATTTAGTATCGACCAAAAATGAAAACTTTGACCCACAGAAAAAAAATTTCAGACCAGCTGGACTATAAGTCTATTCTTCCATAATAGTCTACTCAACATGCTCTTTCAGAATTATAGGGTCACTATTCTGTTCCAATAAAAAAATCTGAATTTGTTGGACAGTGTAATTAGACAACATTTGACATAAACTTTTCTATGTTCTCATAGCTATAACTGCAGTATCGTAAAATAGTTAACCTCTCATAAATATCTTAATTATGTAGATATCCAAACCAAAATTTAGCACAAATATTACCAATTTTTGTACCAATCGTTCCATAGTTTTAATTAATAAGCAAATTTGTTGACGATCGGTCATTAATTAAACATACCTCACATATAAGAACCACTTCCGAAAATTATAGATTATATGAATTTTAATTTCAAAATGGTTCAATTTTTATCCCGAAGACCTTATGAAGATTAAAATTTTGGTATCGAAATAAAATACAACACAACTAAGTTTCATATATTCAGAAGATATGGTGATCGGTCCATAATTATATAAAATTAAAAAGATAACTGTTTATAATCATATACTTAGTGTAGGGTATCATATGGTGGGACTTGGCCGTCTATACTTTCTTGCTTGTCTTGATATGTTCTTCATGGAACTTTGATAGCTCAATGCCAGCAGTTTAGAAGGTATGTATATTAGCCACTGGGGATCATTTGTCATCACTTTTATCCGGAATTAGGAAAGCTAGAATTAGCGATGAATAAATTGATACTTTATTAAAAATTAGTATTTACTGCCCATTATTTTTTTAGTTTTTGGAGGATTTTATAATCCTGATATAGATTATTATAAAGAAGTTTCCAAATATACGTAAGGAAGAGGTTGGGTCAAAAAGTCCGTGTCTATTTAAATGAAACAAAGGTTTTTGGCTAAAAAATTGCTTATCCCTTCCAAAAAATAGGTACTTTTTGTGAGATGATCTCTTTCCGCCGTAACATTTCTCCAGGTTTGGAAACAAGAAATAGTCCCGAGTAACTAGCTAAATCCGGAAGAGGGAGCATTTCGTAGCATAATTCATGGATTTTTACCATGGAAACTACACGCGTGTAGCATATTGTGCACCCAATTGAGACCAATACCCAAGTGATCGTTCAAAAATTAAACCTCTGAGCTATGCGAGATGTCTTTGGCTTCCAAAATCTCACGCACTTTCAATCTCCGATCTGCCAATACCATATCGTGAATTTTTTCAATTGTGTACAGACCTCAATTGCACGTCCAAAACTTTCGGCATCTTCCGTGCTTGTACGGCCACAACGATATTCAGAAAACTTCTTTTTTACCATTGAAATTGATGGTGCAGAGTTCCTAAAGTATTTATAAAGCCTTGTCTTTACTTTAGTTATGGTTTTTTCTGCAAAAAAAAAAAACGACGAAATTAATTTTTTTCCAAGTCACCATGTAGTCTGCTATCAATGGCTGTCAAACACAAACTAAATGACACAGCTTGTTCAAATTTTGACAGCAGTCAACTGACAGATGCTGGTTGACAGGAGCAGTGTTGACTTAATGACCTACGCTTGTATCATCTTGGAGAAGAGCCTTTCAAAAATCACATACAAGAACAGAACATTCAGAACATTTATTTCTCATTTGACGTGGCTGCCTCGGTAGGTCTCATAGTTTTGAAATCCTTATTGATTGCTAAAATCTCCATTATCTCCATTATATATATAAATGGAAATAATAACGAGAAAAACATTTTTACATCCATCTATTTGGCTTTATTAATTAGATAATTTCATGGCATTAATGTTTAAATATAATCTTTGGCTTAACCTGGAGGTCCAATTTTTACACACCCTTTGCTGTATTTCGAGAATAACGTATCGAATATTTTCTTCCAATTGCTCGATCGTTTCTGGCGTATCTACATAGTCCTAGAGCGTTAAATTTTCGCAGAAAAAATAAGCTTGCAGCTAGAAAAGAAAAGAGTAAGAACAATATTGAAACATTTTGATAAAAAAAACGTCTAACAAACGTTTGGTAATTGATTTACTCATTATAATAGAGAACACAGTACACAAAAAACAAAACGAATAAAAAATACGTTTCTCTATCTGTTTTGTACTCAAATGTACGATTGTAACGGTAAATTAAATAATGTAGATGAGTGAAAAGCTAATCGTTTCGTTTTCTCTCTTTGTTTTGTTTTTTCTCATGTACAATACAATATAAAAATTTTGATTTGTTTTGTACATTTTGCAAACGTTTGCGAAATGTTTTGTTTGTTTTCATACTCTTGTTCTGACCATAGTTTTGTGAACCAATGATTTCAACGCCACATATAACGCACCAAACAGTGAGTTTTCTACATGTAATGGTGTTTTGGCAATGACTTGAGGATTTTATCTTATCTCTTCAAATGCGTCAATTCCATTTATTGACATATCCGTTTAACCAAAAGTGTCCTTCGTTACTGAACCAAATTTTAAAATGAAATTATAGGTCAATAACAATATTTCCTTCATAAAATTCATGAAATATAAGACAGGAACGATAATCGTCAGTCTTCAATTTCTGTACAAGTTGAATCTAGTATGTTCTCAAACCAAGATCCATACCCAAAATGTTGTTTAAAGTGGATGGACAAAAGTTTAGTTTGTAGAGCACAATGATGAACTGGCACATTTGGAGCTTCTGCACACCATCAATCTTCTGTTTTATGCGCACTGTACGGCATCTTTCGGGTTGCGTGTTATCGTTAAGACTAAACGTATTGCGAAAACGATCCATAGTTTCTCGAATTAATAGCTCTGATGGATGATTATGAGCACCATAAAATGCACGTAATTCCCGACAAGTTTGGTCGAATTGAGCAATGGTTTTCAAAATAAATTTGAACAATTTGCAAACGCTGCTCTGGTGAGAGTCTATTCATGATAAATTGTCAAACCAAACTGATCTCAAGCCAAACGAGAACTGTCAAATTAGTTGCCACGGAAAACCGTGCTGAAAATTTAAAATTCTCCACCTATAAGCAAATGCCCTTTATATTTATTCTGTATAAATTTTTGAAAACTGTTTATCCTTTGAAAATTTAAAGTCCATTTAAAATGAAATCTGAAAAAAATTGTATGACAAACATTTTTTTCACATTTCTATTTTTTTTTTTTTTTTCAAAATTTTATAACAAAACTATTTTTTAACGAATTCTTGACGTCCAATTTTGGGCGTCTATTTCGAGCACTGCTAGATAAATAATGTTGATCTCTAAGGCGTAAATTTTTGAATTCACGAAGCCCCACAGCAAATAGTGGAGAGGTTTCAAATCGCACCACCTTGTATCCCAATTGACAGGTCCATTTCTCGAAATCATGTAATCCAAGTAGCCAAATTTTGATTTCAATAAATTGATGCTGGCATGGTACGTAGCGTCATCCATGTTTTCAAACAAAAACTCAATGATCATGGTGCGGTAACGATCTCAATTTACCGTAAAACGAGCTTCGGTTTAATTTTTGAAGAAATAAGTTCCGATGATTCCACCAGAGTGTGAACAGCTCTAAACGGTGCATTTTTCTGGATTAACATAGTATGTAGGGTCTGCTGCGGATTAGCTTCACTCCATATGAGGAAATTTTATTTGCAAACAAACCCGGTAAGCCAAACATTTTGCAAGAAACCAGTCGTCTATATATTACGCGAATCGATGACTGATTTTCAAATGAAATTTGGATAATTTAATAGCGTTGTTCAATCGTCGATCTATTCATGATGATTTGTCAGACTTTACTGATCATAAGTGTCCAAAAGTGAGCGCAATATGAGAGCTCTTTTGACAGTTAACCCTATCGTAAGTTCTATCGGGCTTAAAAACATCATTTAGGTGATATTTAGTATTATAGTTTCTAGCTCATTAATTAAATATTGTTCCGCCGATACTCCCCATTTATTATGAGGTTTATTACTTATGTGATTTACACTTAATTGAAAATATTTAATTTCAATACATTTTTGCTTTGATCTATGGGATTTACTAATTTTGTAAATTTTTCAGGTGCCAATCAAAAACTGGACACATTTTGTGGTTCACCGCCATACGCAGCACCGGAACTATTTTCCGATGATCATTATATTGGGGCACCGGTGGATGTATGGGCTTTAGGTATACTGCTTTACTTTATGGTGGTTGGCAACATGCCATTTCGAGCGCCAACAATACCCGGCTTAAAGGCAGCCATATTAAAGGGAGACTATTTATTGCCGGGACAACTAAGTCTGCCATGTATAAGACTAATACGTAAGTAAAACTAAATTTATAAATTTCTTTAAATAAACTTTCACAAACTGTGATGATATATGTAATTTCTATAAATTTAATTTATATTTTTAATTACAGAACGCATATTAATCCATATCCCAGCGCGCAGACCCACCATCGATGATATGCTCAATAGCCAATTTGTAACCCATCCAAAATTAAGCAACGACTTAATGCAACACGAAATTAACATGCGCTCTAAGCCGGTCAAACGTTCCGGTTTCTGGGTACGCTCCAAATCGCGGCGCATGCGCAAACAGTACTCTTTGCGAGAACGTTACATGGAACTAACCAACAAACCACCCATAAATATGAACACCAAACGCACAGACGGCTTTTTTGTGGACAATTTTCTGCAGCCCATTGAGTTGACACCCAACGATATACCATTGGAGGTGATTAAGGAACAATCCAAAAATAATACACCCAAAAGATCGTTTTTGTGTGGTACTCTAAAGAAAAAGGTGGGACCCATGGAGGCCACCGAAAAGGAAAAACAATTAACGAATGGTACGTTGAGTAACCACAAGTCACAATGGAATGCCGTGTTGGCGGCAGATTGTCCTCTGTTTAAGAACTATGATGGCGAAAATGGACATTTCATAATGTTTCCCACGCCCACAGATGATTTGAGCCAGGTACAGCCTCTGGAGTCAGAGACCAGACAGATTCTCGAAGAGCTGGGCATCACCAGTGAAATGTTGCAGCAGGCCTCACAAAATGCTCCACGTAGTGATATTATTGGAGCTTATCGTATTGTTATAAATCGTTTGCAAAAGCAATCTTGGCTGGCGCGTAAGCATGTGGAGATGGCTTTGCAAGAGATGCCGGGTAAGACGGAGAAGAAAATTGAGAGATCATGTTGTATACTGTAGAGAGGGGGAGGGTGATAGAGATAGAGAGAGAGTTTTGGGAGTTTATAAGTGTTAAAACACAATTAAGGCGTTAAAGTGAGAAGCAAACAAAACAAAACAAAATAAAGTAAATTATTTCTAATTAAATTTTTACACCCAGAATGTTTGTTGTCTCAGAATGTTTCTTACAAATAAATTTATTACATCTCGAATATTTATTTCAATATTTGACCGCTTTGCACCCCAGATTTTTTCACGACTAGAAGGATTGAGATATTGCCAAAGAACTCTTTACGTGCTATGTAGGAATTTATTAAAAGTAAGAGGATGTTTTTAGAAAAATATATAGACCATGGTAAAAAACGAAGATGTCAAAATCACACATATGTACCCTTCAAAATGGCATATAACATAAAAAAATAACCATATGCGGACATCACTACGTGATAAAACACAAAAGACCCATGTCTCCTAGTTTTGTCCAAAATCAAGCACTTTTTATGTTCCCTCAAAGATTTGGGGCCTCTGTGTAATTTTTGCAATAATTTTCTCAGGTTCATATCATGCAAACAGGTCGGAAGTCCTTGCCATTAGGAACAAAAATTGTGAACATCTATATATATAAAAATTAAATGGTCCATATATGTAATGCAACACTAGGGTGACCCTTAATAAACGAACATTGGATTTTGGCCATTCTCACCCCCCCAGTTTGGTGAACATTAGTAAACAAATCATCCTGAAAAAAATTTTAGGTAAATCGGTTGGGGTTAAGATGTGCCGCAAGCCCTCTGAAGTTTTGAGATGCATTTACAAGGGGGAAAATGCATTTTTTCAGTTTTTGTAAAAATTTTGCCATTGAAAAATTACATTTGCAATTTCATTTAAAAGAATAGAAATGTGTACGTAATTGTCGTTCTAATGAGACATAAAAAACCGAAATTGGTCAAAAAATGTTAAAGTTATTAAAAATTCGGCAGGACATTACCCTGTCTCAGGCTACTATAACAAGAAATGTATGAACAAAATTAACATATTTTGAGAAATATTAAAATAAAAGCTCATTTTTACTTAAAACATATCCATTTTTAATTGTATATGAGCCTTTGTCTTCATAGGATACCGTTAACCTATTGGCAGGTATGACCAAGAAAATAAAAAATTTTTAACGGCAGTTTCAAAATTCCTTATTCAAATTTTTAAAAATTTTGTTAAACAAATTTCAGAATTTTTTTATCATCTCATTGTGATTTATTTAGAATATAATAGGGAATAAAAAGGGAATTATAGTTTTTCCGTACCTGCGATTTAAATTTTGAAATTTTCGAGAAAAACCAATAATTTGGGCATTTTTTTGCGAATGAGCTCTATTTCATTACTGTTGTGAATTTTAAATAAAACCTATGCAGTATATTATAGTCCAGATAATTATAAATAAACTCTGAACGTTTTACTAAAATTGGAAAACACTAAACCTTAAATCGTGAAGGTCAAATGTCAAATTTTTCAAAATTTGGAATTTCTAATTTAAAGATATAGAAATGTTATTTATTTTTTAGGCCGATTAAAAAAATTATAACATAAACTCTAAGGTTTATAATAACGGCACAATAATGGAAATTAACACTTAATGGCACTTTGGGTTAAAATGACCCCAAACTTTTAAAATCATAATTTTTTTAAGGTTTTAGAAGTTTGCGGTCATTTTAACCCCAAGTGCTATATAGGGTTAATTTGAATTTTTCTGCTGTTTTTGTAAATACTAGGCTTTGTGTTATATTTTGGTTAAGTTTCATCAAAAGCGGCCCAAAAATATACAACATTTCGATATCTTTCCAAGAGAAATTCCGAATATTGAAAAATTTGACCTTTGACCTTCACGATTTAAGGGTTAAGGTTTTCCAATATTAGTAAAACTTTCTGAGTATATTTAGAATTATCTGTGCTATAATATTCTGAACATTACAGTAAGGAAATTGGGTTTATTCGCCAAAATATGTCCAACAAATTAGTTTTTCTCGAAAATCGCAAAATTTATTTCGCAGGTACGGAAAAACTATAAGAGGTATTGACATACTTTTTTTCATATTTTTATTCCTGTTATGTTGTTTCCTATTTGGTTGATTTTTCTTTTATTCGATTCGAAATTTTCAGGGGATGGTTTGTAAAGAAAAAAAAAAATTAAAAATTTTGTGTAAAACTCGGATTTCTTTTTGAGTCCAGTCAACTGTAATAAAAAAGCTCACTAAAGTATGCAGTACAAATTTAGATATTTTATTTGCGAATAAATAAGAATAAATTTGAGAAACTTGACGAACTTGACGAACTAACATTAGTAAATGCTACCGGGCGAAGCTATCTTCAAAATCAAAATCGCGAAAGACTTTAAACAATTTGATTTATTTACCTTTTTTCCCCTGATCAGGTCCATAGGTAGCAAACCGTTCAAAATTCAAGAAAACAATAAACTACAAAAATGTACCTAAGATCTCAATAAACAACTTTCTAGAACATATGAACTTCCTAGGAATGATTCTAAACACCATTCAATATAAGTTAGTAGGAAAAAACTAAAGGAATTAAGTATTTTGGGCCATAAACTATTAAATTATTATAAACTAAAGCATACTTTTAGGCAGGGTTAAAAAAACTTATTTCTAAATTTATTTCGAATTTTTTAAAGTTTTTTGCGATTTTGATCTTGAAGATGAAGTTTTTTTGATTTTATATGTTCACAATTTTTGTTCTTTATGACAAGGGCTACAACTTTACCTCAGCGAGTAAATCGAAATTCTGCACTGTTTACAAGATATGAGCCTGAGAAAATGAATCCTTTTTGGCAAAAATGACACCGAGGCCATAAAATGTTTGGGGGCCCATAAAAAAAGGTGCATGACTTTGGGCAAAACTGGGAGACATGGGTCTTTTTTTTGTCTTTTATCACGTAGTGGTATCTGTATATGGTTACATTTCCATGACTCAAAAAATTACACACAGTGTAAGTTATTAAAAACAAAAGATACGCCATCTATTATAAATCCTGAATTTTTAAGCCATACACCCAATATTTGTGAAATCTTAATTTTTATGAATTTTTAATCAATTGAAGTGATTAAGTTTTTACAATATATTAAGGTTTAGCCTGTTTTAAAATCTAAAACCATTAAAAAACACTTTGAAAGATTAACACCTGAACTATTTATATTAAAAATATTGTTTAAACGAAATCAGTAGTTAAGGCTTTAATTGTGTTTGAAACTCCCCTTTGAAATAACAGTTTGTTTTTGCAAGATTTAGCAAAAATGAAAAGAAACATAAACAAATCTATAAAACTTAAATACAATTTTGAAAAAAAGGTGCCACATTTTAAACAAAAATAATAATAATAAATACATTTAACAAAATAAATAAAAAAACAATACAAGAATTTTACCAAATATTGCAACAAAATAGAAAAATGAAACGCAAATAATTTTTTTTAAAACAAATAATAACAAATCTTTTTCGTAGTTTTTTAAAACAATGATCTCTTTCATCATTAAATAAAACGATATAAAATAACAATAACAAATATTTATAAACCAATAAAAAATAAAAACAAAAACCAAAATTTAAAATAATAGTAAAAATTTTTACCGTAGTTTTTAAAAAAAAAATTAATAAAAAATTAATAAAAAGCAAAATTTAAAAAAATAAAGAAAAACAGTTGATTTTTAAAAAAAATTAAAAAAGCCAGAGAAAATATAATTAACAAAACCTTAAATAATAAAAGAGAAAACCATTTTAAATGTTAATTAGTGCAAGTAAAAATTGTGTCCTTTTAATTTGTCTTACAAATAAAAACCAACCAAAAAAAAAAAAGAAAACTTAAAACATTTATAAATTTTATGAATAAAAAAAAAGAGACAAATATTAAACGTTTTTAAAAAGCCTAAATATTTATGTAGTAAACAACAATAATGACTTTATTTTAATTATCATTTATATAGTTTATCAGTTCAGCTTTAAAATACCAATAACAATTTACTCCCATGGAGTCATTTATTACAAACAAAAAAAAAAAAAAAGAAATGGTTTTAGTTCCAATTTATATATTGTATTTTTTTGAAAATTTTTATTATAATTTTTTGTATTTATTCGTATTATAATTATAATGAAAAGAATTGTATTGTATTTTATGTATAATGATTAGTAAATATTTATTAAATGTTTTAACAATAAATGAAATATATAATTATATATGAAACAAATAAAGAAATATAAAAACAAAATGTTATAATTTGAATAAATTTATTTGCTTAATCAGATAAAATGTAAGTACTTGTAATCATCCATAAAAAATGTGCAACATTTGATTCCTAAAGGAGTACAGCATAACAACAATTCCCAAATGGATTCCATAGCAACGTTTAAATGGTGGCATTTATTTTGCAGTTGTCATTCCGTTCGTAACATATCGGCATATTGGTCGTATAACCAAATGTATATACATAGTCTGGATCCTTATAAAATACTAAGACGATTTAGCTATATCAGTCCGTCTGTAGAAGGCATGATAGCGCCTTGAGGGAAGGCTGATTTTTTTTATGTATTTAATTCGCCAATGAAATTACAATTTCTTACAGGCTAGCATAATTCTTAAATCTGAATTAAAATCTATCTACAGGCAAATCCCGGTATAACGAATCTCACTTTAACGAAAATCCGATTTAACGCACGGTCGTGTTCGTAACATTGACCACCTTATATAACGAACGTTTCAAAAATTGTATGCTCGATACCGTAGAAGAATTTCATTGAAAGAAAAAAATTTTGATGAATGAATGAAATATGGAATAACAAAATTCTCAACATCTATTTTGAAGAAAATGAAAACAAACATTTTATCGTGACTAAGTGTTTCCTGTAAATTATCTTTACACAAATTAAGTGGAATCTAGAATCTTCAAAATCTGTTTTTTTTAAATGTTTGTCCCTGAGTTTAATTTTCATTTTCCGAATCGAAATCCCTTAAAACGAAGTCTTTATTAATGGTTGATAATGCACCAAGACATCCCCCAGAAGAACAATTAGTAAAAACTACTATAGATATACAAATTTGGACGATATTCATGCCTCCCTATGTCACACCACTCACCCAACCAAATTCCAATATAGAAAAAGTTGTTTAAAATTAAAAAAAAAAACATCTCGATATAACGAATTTTTCAATTTAACGAATGGGTCTGACAACATATCGTTCGTTATACCGGGATTTGCCTGTATATTTAAAAAATACAAAGTTTAAATGTCATCAGCAGGGCAGCCAAAAATATGCTCTAAAAAAAGTGTTTTATGAGCATAAAATATGCACTTAAAAACGAAAAATATGCTATTAAAATATAAAAAATATGCACTTAAAAATAGTTGGTTATTGTTTGATTTCAATGTTTTATTAAAAATAATATAAGAAGTAAATAAAAGTTTGTTTAGTAATTAGTTGCATAATATTGTAGGGAGAGGATATCAAGAATTTCTTAAAATCTTCTTTATTATCATTTGAATTATGTTTCAAAATCACTATAGAAAGCGTTTGTAATTGTTTGGTAAAAAATTGCATTGGATTTTGAAGCATTCATCATATATGAAGATTAACATCTAAATTTGATTTCCAAAATTTAAACAAAATGATTTGTTTTCTTTAAAACTGCGGAAAAATAAAAAAACCTTTTTTTAATTTTTATTACTGGAACTCAAAATACCGTGACATTTTCTATGTTTTTTCCTTTCTCATCAATTGATTGTTTTTTAATGATTTCCTAATATCTTTGTTACAATTTGTGTAAATCTATCAACGTGCTTTGAACGTGATATTTTCGATGGATCTTAATATTCTGAACACTTGCTGAAAAGTTGTTTAATTCTGCATTAGTGGTAAACTGTTAATGCCCAACCATAACTGTCTCAAGCCACCTTAAGTTTTTTTTTAAATGTATCCAACATTTTGTTAAGAAGTTGCCCATTTTCTTTTAATTTTTTATATATTTTTAATTTAATTCAAATATATTGAAACTAAGAACCCTTAAGTCAATGAAAATTGAATGAAGTTAAGTCGATTATGGGTACTCTAATTTTTTCTTTAAGTACCTTAGGCAAATTATCATTGGACCTTAACAAAATTGTAAAATATAGAAATGAAAAATTATAATACAAGCAATAAAATTATATTTAGAAAACAAAATAATGGAAATTAAGAAAATATGCTACAAAAATATGCAGTTATGAGTTAAATATGCAAAAATATGCTATAAAACGCAATATATGCAAAAATATGCAGTAAAGAGCAAAATATGCAAAAATATGCACTAACAAATCGGTGAAAAAATTCTTATAATTGTCTGAAACGGATAAATAACTAACTCATATTTTTATACGATGCAAATATGATATTGCATATTTTTAGTTGCCCTGGTCATCAGTTTAATAAATGAATACTTCGTTTGATGACATAAGGATCAGTCAAATAGTGAATAAGATGATAGAAGTTATTGAATTGAGCACTAACTCTACGAATCGGTTCAAAATTTGCATAATTTGAACGGAAATATTGGATCTTAAGTGATATATAATTCCTTGTTGGTCGATTTGGAACTATGAATTCGATTTTACGAAGTAGGAATTCCGAATTAGTTGTTCCTTCATATGATGGTAGAGTAATGTTTGAATTCCAAGGGAGTTTGCGAAGGCAAAATAAGAGAAATTGTTTTTGGACGGATTCAATTTTCCTTATATACAGTGGGGAGCTCAAATGAGTACATGTTTCTATTTTGTGCACTTCTTATGGAATAAAAATAAAACTAATAAAGCAAATCCAAAAATTTGTTCTGTCATTTATTTTATGTTTAATATGTAACAAAATGAATTACAATTCAAAACAAAAGACATCCAGGTCTAAATAAAAAAACAGACAAAACTAAAATAACTCGCATGTACTCAATTTTGCACCCCACATTAACTTTAGGGAAGAATTGCATTTTTTTAAATTTTTTTTTACGTTATTATGTAAATAAAATTTTACACGCGTATTTTTTACCAATTTTTCATTAACTTTATTTGGAATACTTGCTCTCTCGTGCTCAATCCGCTGTTAAAGCTCATACAAATTGGTAGGAGTTAATCGGTATTGTTTCAACCGCCAATTCACGATTCACTAAAAATTCTCAATAGGATTGAACTCGGGACATTGAGCTGATAACTGCAGAACACCATTCTTTACGATTTTTGAGGTGTGCATTGGGTCACCATCCTATTGAAAAATTACTTCTTCTGCAGGATTTCCTATTTTATATACAAACTCGTGATGATGAGACTACAAAATCGGTATGATGAGTCTGCCAAATACGCAGATCGTTTTCTTTACCCATTATTTCATTGATTCTTTGCATTGGTCCAAGGTGGCACCATATAAAGCAACCCCATATCATTACCGTGTTTTACTGCATCCTTACTGTGTCACCAATTTTGAAACAATTGGCAAAATAATGCGTTAAGAAGACTATCTGCATATATTGAAGACTAGATTAGATTAGATTCTTTATTAATTTTTTTCTTTAGTTTTACATTGTTATACAATAGTGCTTATATGTAATACACAAAATAATAAAGATATTACGGCATGGTTTATAACCGTCTGCCGGAAGTTTCCTATTAGAATAATAAATTAGATTTTTCTTGAAAAAATATAAATTTATGAAAAGAGTTCTTAAAAACAAAACAATTTAAAAATTATATTCATTTATTAGTATTTTTCTGTAATTTAAGGCCTTTACTATATAATTATATAATGGGTACCAATTTTCATTTTCCCCACCATTCAAAATTTCAAACATTTCACAATCTGCCAATCTTGAACAAGAAAATGACATATATCTAATTTCCCTTATCACGGGACATCTACCTAAGAAATGGAGTAGTGTTTCTTCTTCATTTAGATTGCAGAGCGAACATATTCTGCTTTGTACTGACATGTATGGATTAGCATTTAGGCAAAGGAGGTCGCCACGAGTTCTCATTATAATTGATATCACATTACTGTTAAAGTTCTCATTACAGTACGAGTTTCCTTTAAAATGATCTAAATATACATATGTTCTTCTCAGACTTTGTAGAGCAGAAATATGATAATCATATGTAATTTGTGTTTTCATTTTTTGTATCAGTTGAATACATGTATTATTCCAGACAAGTTTACAATTATCAATATTTCTAAAATTTAGCTCGTAACTAGAGGCCCGTTCAGATAAGTCCTTATGCCAATAAATACTTCTGTTAATAATAATCTTGGAAAGTATATGTGGTAGTCTGTGTATTTCCATATCGAATATTGTTTTAGAAATATATTTTAAATGTAAGCTATATGTATAAATATGCGCTTCTTCTTGTCCAGTTTCCAATGCTATCACGTAATTTGGTGTATTTTCAGGTAGCTTCAATATCCTTTTCGTAAAGAATCTCTGAATTTTGTTCACATTTTCAAAACCTGTATAACCCCAAATTTGAGATCCATAGGATTCGATTGCCCTCACAACTGATAGAAATAAATTCCATTTTGCTTTTAGTGACACATCCCTCTTACCAATAAATTCTTTCCATGTAATATTAATACAAAATTTAGCTGCGTCAATTCTAGAACATATGTGTTTTTTGAATAGCATTGTTGGTGTTAACAGGAAACCCAAATATTTGTATTCATTTACCATTTTGACTTCCTCATTATTAAATTTCCATTTTTCATTTGATGCCAACCGACCACTTTTTCGAAATACCATTATGTTTGATTTAGATAAATTTACTTCCATTCCCCAAATCTTACAGTAATTTTCTAAATTTCCAATCATTTTTTGCAAAGTATAT
Source organism: Calliphora vicina (assembly GCF_958450345.1). NCBI lineage: Eukaryota > Metazoa > Arthropoda > Insecta > Diptera > Calliphoridae > Calliphora > Calliphora vicina. The sequence continues at coordinate 54,239,399 of NC_088781.1, read as the reverse complement.
ATATTGTCCGACAACACAACAATATCATCTGCGTACATTAGCACTCTTATATTTGTATCAGCTATAAATAGACCACCACCCAAGTTATCATGTAGATCATTTAAATACATCGCGAATAATAATGGAGATAGTAAACATCCTTGTTTAACACCTGAGTTTGTAACAAAGTACTCTGAGAGCTCTGTCCCAGTCCACACTGCAGATTTGGTACATTTATATACGTTTTCAATAAAATTTACTATTTTTGTAGCAATTCCTAATTGATGGAGTTTATATATTAAGGATTTTCTTGGGACACAATCGAAAGCAGCTCTAAAATCGACAAAGAAAGCGTAAACCTTCTTCTTCTCATGGAATTTGATATTTACTATAGAAGTTAGGTTATAAATATTATCAATTGTTGAATATCCTTTGCGAAACCCAGCTTGAAACTCATTAAGTATTTGGTATTTATTTATCCACTCCGTCAGACGTTCGTGTATTGCTCCCATCATAATTTTGGCTATACAATTCATGAATGAAATGCCTCTATAGTTATTAGGTAGACTGATATCCCCTTTTTTGTATAAAGGTAAAATAATACTTTTTTCAAATTTTTCTATTGAGCCATTTCCATTTAATAATTTTGTATAAACATCAGCCAATGATCTTAAAAAGCCATCTCCTGCGTTTATAAAAAAATCATATGGTATTCTATCTTCTCCTGGAGCCTTATTTTTCTTAACTTTACCAAGCATTAGTTTAATCTCTTGTATATTAAAAGGTTTTTCAAGATCATCATCAATAATTCGATTTATTGCATACTCATGTACCATAGAATCAAGTGTAGGATTTAATAGTGCTTCGAAATATTCTTTAAAACAATAAGCATTTATATTACTTTCAATACAATTGTTATTTTGCTTTAATTCTTTTGCTAACTGCCACCATTGTTTGCTGTCAGTAATATAGTTTAGTTTCAGCTCTAGTAAATCATAGTAATTTTGCTTCTTATTTCTACACAACTCTTTGAATAGTTCTTTCTTCTCTAAGTATCCTTGTTTATCCTCATTTTTTTGAGTTTTTCGGAACTTATTTAAAGCATTAAAAGCTTTTTCTCTAGAAACTTTGCACTGCACATCGAACCACTTGCGCTTAAAATCAATTTTATTTCCTCTTGTTGTAGGTGATATATAGGAATCAACTATTACTTGACTAAGGTCTTGTAAATCAACCTCCGGATTACACAAACTCAAGTGATTCAGATTCTGGTTAACTCTGATACGGTAGTTGTCTTTATTCTTTTCATTCCACTTCAGTTTAGGTATTAAAATTTTATTTTTTACGTCCCTTAATGAATTTTGTATGTTTATATTTAATTGTATTGGTTGGTGATCTGATCAAATTTGACACTCCACTGTAAATGATTTTACTGCTTTAAGGATATTTAGTGAAACGGCACATACATCGTTTACCGAGTTTCCAGAGCTACCAACAAACGTAAAGCAACCTTCTTCGTCTCCAATTGTCCTTCCGTTCATAATAATCAGGCCGTAGTTATTACAAAATTCCAAAAAATGTTTACCATTTGTTGTTGTGATTTTATCCATAGATTTTCTATCAATTAACCCTGCCTGAAATCCATATTCTGCCATATTTTCTAAGTCTTGCTGTTCATTTCCTATTTTACTATTAACGTCTCCCATAAGAATTGGATTAGGTATATCATTTTCATGTACTACGGTTTTTAAAGCTTCAAACTCATTTTTCCAATCAGCACCACGAATATAAATAGGAATTAAAGTAAACTCAGTTGCTTTAGTTTTAATATGAACCGTATCGGCGCCTCCATACTCTATGAATTTATGCGTTACTCCAATATCCTTTAAGTTTTTACGGACTCCTATTATGTAACCACCTATTCCTCTTCCATGTGAACTATTGCGAGTTGCAGGTCTCCATTTCACGTTATAGTTTCTGAATCTGTATTCAAATTTACAAATTTTGTTAAGTTCTATATGAGTCTCCACCAGAATGAATATATCTGCATGTTCTATGTATTCAAAAAAGTCCAGATTGTGAAATTTGTTTTCAAGGCCATGTATATTGTACGATATTATGCTAAGTTTACAATTATTATTTTCATTACAATTTTTCTTATTATCTAAACATAGATTTACACTTTTACTTCCGGCTACAATTAGTTTTTTTGATTCAACAAAGTCTTATAGCTTAAGTTTACAGAATTTATTTGATCTTTAAAAATACTTTCTAATACATTTTTTCCATTTTTACTACCACTCATTAAAACATAATCTTTATTCCAATAGAACCATTCATTATTTATTTTCATTCTATCATTTCTTACTAAAATTTTTTGATTTCTATCTAAATTTCTAAGTTGTTTTTTCAGATTTAGCATAACGTTTTTATTTTGTAATTTTTCTTCAGTAAGATCCCTATCAACATAAATAGCTGTTCCTGCCAAGTTTTTTGCGTTCTTAAATACTTGTTCTGCCATTTCTTCTGTTTTGAATTCCGCTACAGCACATACCTTATCTTCTGTTTCAAAAAGCTTTCTAACGTATTTTACCTCTATATCCAAAATTTGCATCTTTTGAGTACAAACTTTCTGAATATTTGCTTTCAATGGTCCATTTTTGTCGACTCCACGGAAAACTACATTTTTTCTTTTATTTTTTTCAACCAGACGCATTAATTCCAGGTGGTCTTTCTTTCTTTCAGCTTTCAATACGTTTACTTCTTCTTTTAGAGCTTCATTTTCCATCTTAAGAAATCCTATTTGTGTACAGCATTCTTGCATAGATTTATTTATCTCTACTATATCATCTTTTGTTGATAGATTTTTAAGTTTTTCATCTAATATAGTTTGAAGACTAATCATACCGAATTTATAGACTTGCCATTCCGATTTTGTAGATAAGAGCGCCAATCATGTCGAAGAAGTTATTTTACAGCAGGACGGCGAATTAAAGCACTATCAAAAACCTTGACAAATAGCTTAGTGAGCAAAATTTCTACTGAAATAGTGTCCAGTTCGATACCCCGTCCTCAATACGTAATCATCTTTGTATTTTTCATATTTATCTTTTGACTTTGTAGATTATAACTCTTATCCTGCAGAAAATCGCACACGTCAAAAATCGTAAAGAATGGTGTACCTAGAAAAATTTTTTATTAATGCATTTGAGCTCCCCACTGTAGGTATCGTATGGCGAATCCCAGACAACACTAGCATATTCTAAAATTGGTCTCACAAGTGACGTAAACAATTGATTTGTGACATAAGGATCATCAAACTCTTTTCCCCAGCGTTTGATGAAACCTAATACCCCTTTGGCTTTGTTATTAGTTTGTGAAATGTGAGAATTAAAACATAATTTATTATCAAGTAATACGCCAAGATCAAGGAATATCTCAACTTTATCAAGTTGATGATCATTGATCGAGTATCTACAGATTACTGGACTTCGTCTGTAGAATGTCATTTGTTTACATTTTATCAAATTCAGATCCATTGAATTCTTATTACACCATTGCTTAAAATTATCCAGATCAGCTTGAATTAAGGAACATTTTTTAGATTGGTTTAAGCTAAGGAAGAGCTTAACATTTTGGAATGGGGATAACATTTTTAGAAAATATACTGAGATGTTCGATATTGAAAATGGGAAAAATCGGTCAAGTAGAACCATATGGAGACAAATTTTTATAGGAAAATGAAAATAATCGTATTTTCCAAATCATAAAGTTTTGGTTTTGCTTCTGTTGCTTTCACTAATATTTCTGAATTTTTTTTAACACCTTCGTGATAAGGGTTAGTTTGTCATTCCGTTTGTAATCTCCACAATATAATTTTCCGACCCTATAAGGTATATATATTCTGGATCCTTATAGATAGCGGAGTCGATTGAGCCATGTCCGTCTGTCTGTCTGTTGAAATCTACTCTCCGAAGTCCCCATACACGATTCATACATCAATATCTCCAGAATTCTTCCGGCTTCCACAAATGGCTGAGATATATGGAAAAACCAGTTCAACCTAGATTTTTTACTTATATCTGGATTACTAAGGCATTAATATAGACAATATGGATACCTAATGATAGATATTTAAAAGACCTTTGCAACGACGTATATAAGACCATGGTAAGTTGGACCAACAATGGGTCAAAATCTGAAAAAAATATTTTTTAACCCGAATTTTTTTTACCAAAAGTTTTTTTTTCGCTAAATATTAAAAAAAATTTTTAAAAAAATTAAAACAACAATTGATCAAATTTTTTTTCCAAAAAATTAAAAAAAAATTAATTTTGTTGTTAAGAATTAGTGTGCTGAATTCCCAATAATTAATAAATTCACTGAAATTGATTGTTGGGGGATAAGCTAGTTCCTAAATTTTGTTTACCTAAAAATATTTAAAATTTTTATTTTTAAGTATACTTTAATGAAGATTCGGCACAGCCGTATATAGCATATATTATTACAATTTAGTCCATTGGTACAGCTCACTTGGGTCCTTATAATCGGTACCTTTATTATGACAGCTGAAAATATTTCCTGATAAAAAGTGTCAGAAAATAATTCCTAGCATATTACACAGGTCAACAAATAAAGAACAAAATGTTGGTGCCGGGATACCGTTAGAGGTGTGTATTGGTAACACTAAAATAGTTTTTAAATTGTGTTTCCTAAGTGTTGCCTATGATCTACCTTAAATTTTCAATATTAGCTGTCATAAGTAAATTCATGTGCCCGTTCCGTGACATTATATGTAGATTGTCATCATCGCGAAATGTGATTTGTTACATTTGTGGTGAATACAAAGTCAAAAATTTTATACGGAAAACAAAATGTTATAAACCCGTTTTTAAGTTCCAGAGATAAGATCATTTTGCCTACATTACACATTAAATTTAGATTATTATAATTGAAATCATCTGCACAGTCATTTAGACAAGTTTCCTGAAAATCTTGGATCGTATAGCGAGATATGTATGTATATGCGAAGGTCACAGAAATGAACATATGATGGCAGATTACTGGAGTGTCCTAAGGACCTCCATCGCAGAAAATCTAAAAAAGGTTCTTACCTGTAAAATAATTTAACAAAAATAAACGATCTTAATTTTCGTGTTTTACGCTTGCAATTTCTCGAAAACTGCACGTAGCATTGATCAAATAAGTACTAATTTATAATCAGGGCGTATATACTTAAAATCAGTTATACGATGGTGTAATCGTTTGACATAACGAATAAAAACTAAAATTGGTTATCTATAAATATTTTCAGTGACCTTTGCGAAAATCTTATGTTTTTGTGAATTTCTATAGAAAACGCGGAGGCATGCCGTATCGTTTTCGTTTTCTCGAAAATGATTTTGTTCCAGAAACATGTACTTTTGTTAGAATTATGTTGCATAAAACAGACAAACCATGTGTTCTTTTATCCTTTAAAATGGTATTTTATAGTAATTTGAAACAATTGATTATTGCTTCCCGTACACAGAAAAAACTATTTCTTAAACCATTTCAATTCAAGTATATATCACATATTGAACTGGTTTCAATTATTTTATAATTGAATCAAGTATTCATGTGCTCAAAAATAAAATTTTCTGATATTTTCTATTGAATTTTAACTTTTGAATTTGATAATTTTGACAATTGAATATACAATTTTCGTTATTGGCTGAAATTTAAATACAAAAATTATTGAATAGATAATTTTCGTAATTGAAAACACATTTTTATTATTTTTTGTGTTTTCAATTACGAAAATTATCTATTCAATAATTTTTGTATTTAAAGTTCAACCAATAACGAAAATTGTATATTCAATTGTCAAAATTATCAAATTCAAAGGTTAAAATTCAATAGAAAATATCAGAAAATTTTATTTTTGAGCACATGAATACTTGATTCAATTATAAAATAATTGAAACCAGTTCAATATGTGATAAATGTTTGAATTGAAATATAATTTTTTCTGTGTATAAAAATGATAGTACGTATGAGTGTTATTAATAAAATAATGAAAACTAATACTCATACGTACTGTGGATAAAACTGTTGTTTAAAAAACCTAAATAAAACCAAAAACAACTTTTTGCACACGTCAGGTTTCTAACACATAAAAATATTAGTCGTAGACCCACACAAGTAAAGATATATATTCTTGCTCCTTATAAGGATACGATACCCGCCAGAGACTCTGGATGTAGCTGCAGACAAGCAAAACGATTCACAGTTTGTGTTTGTTAAAAAAAAAAAAAAGACGATATTAATTAACACAATTCTGAAATTAATTGGCAATTTTTTTATTTTATTTCATTATTATTTTATATATTGTATAAACATATACATTTAAAAGATCACACGGAACAATAAGTCGGGTGTATCAGAAGCGACGAACATTAAAATCCACAAAACTTTCAGCTTGGCACGCATCTAAGTGATAATAAAAGAAAAAGTACATTAATTAAAGGTTATATTAGATAATTATAAAATTATAATATATAATCGTACTTTCCTAACGAAAGTCTTCTCCAAATGAATATGTATTTCTGGCATCGGATTCCGCATATACAAATCAATAACGCTGTCCTTCTTATTAATATGAACAGAATATTTTGAAAATTGCACACATTTATGTGTTGTATAATCTAACATGTTCGTACTTACCGAATAGCTTATCATAATCCATAAAATAGCTTGATTGATTCTATCTTCCCATCATTTGGAATTAACGCGTCTCAAAATTATCCAAATTGGGAACATTTTATATTAAAATATTGTATTTGACTTATAGAATGTAGAACAATTTTCAAAATATTTTTTCTTTTATTATTTTAATTTCTTTTAAAACGTCAGAATATGTTCATTTTTAAAAAAATACTACTACCAATTAAAAAAAATAATTAAATTAATTAAAAAAAATTATTAAAGTTTAAAATAAAACCAAATAATAAATTAATTGAACAAATTTAAGCAATAATTTTTTCTGTGTTATGATTACCGATCCGACTTTCAGTTGGAGATTGTGAGGCGGTAATCCAGGTAATCAATTCGATAGCTATTTTACTTTGAATCTTAAAATTCAATTCGTCGACAACAATGTTTTTCGCAGCGAATATTGCACTTTCGTTCAACCAATCATGATTTTTGTAATTTTATGCAATTTTTGGAAACATCTTTCGGATGAGTTCTGATTTTGATTCGGTGAACTAGCAGATAGCGACGGGAAATTGAATGCAGCCGGTCAAATGTCAACCGCGATTTTTCCCTAGCCATTGACCAGCAATTTTCTGGAAAATACTTCTCCAGATTGATAGTTCTGCAACTCCACACGCACCACAGAGGGATGACTGCATACATTTTTTTGCAAAAATTATAAGGAGTGGTCGTAGAGCGCTGAAATTTGGTACCGAGAATTATATGGACCGAACTAAGAAAAAAATAATATTTTATCAAAATCGGCCACGCCCAATGCCCACTGCCCATACAATCCAAATTAATTTTTTCGCATAAAATTGTTTATATACAAGCAAAAGTCTAGAAATTTGGTACATATATTTATTGAAACAAAAACGGAACGCGGTTCAATAAAATCGGTTACCCCCACCGCCCACGAAACCCATTCATAGATAACAATTTTTTAGATATTTCGTTTATTATTTGACAAAAAATGTTAAGTTTCATACAGTTCCGAAAACTATCTTTTTTTTAATCGAAACAAGACACTCCCGCCTTTCATTTTATTAAAAAAACAGCTTGGGGGAAAGTGGGGCTACATTTTTTTCTTCCATGGAAAATCAACAATAAAATAATTTTTAGAGACTTATAGATTTGGGCATATCTACTTAAAGGTTTATGATATCCCCATAATTATACATAACAAACCACTGAATTGCGTGAAAACATAAATTTTTGCTTAACACTCTTGCATGGACTTTACTTAAATTTTTTAAAAATAAAATAAAATTTTTCTTAAAACTATAAATGCACATTTCATCTTTAAACATTTCTCTACAAAACCCCATCATTTGATTTTTGAAATTGAGTGTTTGAAAAATTGACTTTTTGACACCAAATCCCTCTGAGCGCACGTTCACAGTCAATTTGAGTTTCTTGACGTGTTTCCACAAAACGTATTAAGTTCATCGGCTGACGTTGACTGGTAATATTTGTGGAAAATCGCCATCAAACCGGCTTTGAGTGCTTCGTAAATCTTGCAACATTTTGTCTAATGCCTCTTTTTATGCACCATTGTACACTCATCCCAAACGATTAGTTTGCTTTGCTGCAAAACTTTGGTCATCGCACTGTTCTCGGAAATGTTGCATGTTGGATTTTCATTGATTTGCATATTCAATGGTAACTTGAGTGATGAGTGAGCAGCTCGACCGCCTTCCAATAACGAAGCTGCAATTCCTAATGAAGCAATTGCAATATTATTCTGCGAAGGTATCGTTGCCAAAACCGAATTCCCGGGATATATGTCGGGAATCCCGGGAATTAAAAACTTACAAAAATACATAGAAAACAAGTTAGAACTCTATTTTTTCAGTTTTTTGCCTATATCTCGGCAATAATAGACCGCTTATTATTATTATTTATTTGGGGTTTTTCGTATAAAAATTTAAAAAGAATCATTCTAATTTCTTTCAATTTCTTCTTCAACTCGGTATCAAAATAGCTTCAAAAATGTATTAAATGTTTAAATTTTTCTTCAATTCAAATCTAGTACAAAAAGGCTTAAGACAATTTTTTCAATTAATTTTGTAAATGATTTGATTTAACAAAAATTTAATCATTCCAAGTTTGAATAAATTCTGTTATTAATCAACTTTAAAATTAATTCAGTTTAAACAAAGGCTTTGGAATATTAATTAAATATTAGGAATGGATTTATGGAATGAAAGGCTGATATTTTTATACCCTTCAGCTTCGTGAGAAGGGTATATATAAGTTTGTCATTCCGTTTGTAATTTCTACATTTTTCATTTCCGACCCTATAAAGTATATATTTTCTGGATCCTTATAGATAGCGGAGTCGATTAAGCCATGTCCGTCTGTCTGTCTGTCCGTCTGTCTGTCTGTCTGTCTGTCTGTCTGTCTGTCTGTCTGTCTGTCTGTCTGTCTGTCTGTCTGTCTGTCTGTCTGTCTGTCCGTCTGTCCGTCTGTCCGTCTGTCTGTCTGTCTGTCTGTCTGTCTGTCTGTCTGTCTGTCTGTCTGTCTGTCTGTCTGTCTGTCTGTCTGTCTGTCTGTCTGTCTGTCTGTCTGTCTGTCTGTCTGTCTGTCTGTCTGTCTGTCTGTCTGTCTGTCTGTCTGTCTGTCTGTCTGTCTGTCTGTCTGTCTGTCTGTCTGTCTGTCTGTCTGTCTGTCTGTCTGTCTGTCTGTCTGTCTGTCTGTCTGTCTGTCTGTCTGTCTGTCTGTCTGTCTGTCTGTCTGTCTGTCTGTCTGTCTGTCTGTCTGTCTGTCTGTCTGTCTGTCTGTCTGTCTGTCTGTCTGTCTGTCTGTCTGTCTGTCTGTCTGTCTGTCTGTCTGTCTGTCTGTCTGTCTGTCTGTCTGTCTGTCTGTCTGTCTGTCTGTCTGTCTGTCTGTCTGTCTGTCTGTCTGTCTGTCTGTCTGTCTGTCTGTCTGTCTGTCTGTCTGTCTGTCTGTCTGTCTGTCTGTCTGTCTGTCTGTCTGTCTGTCTGTCTGTCTGTCTGTCTGTCTGTCTGTCTGTCTGTCTGTCTGTCTGTCTGTCTGTCTGTCTGTCTGTCTGTCTGTCTGTCTGTCTGTCTGTCTGTCTGTCTGTCTGTCTGTCTGTCTGTCTGTCTGTCTGTCTGTCTGTCTGTCTGTCTGTCTGTCTGTCTGTCTGTCTGTCTGTCTGTCTGTCTGTCTGTCTGTCTGTCTGTCTGTCTGTCTGTCTGTCTGTCTGTCTGTCTGTCTGTCTGTCTGTCTGTCTGTCTGTCTGTCTGTCTGTCTGTCTGTCTGTCTGTCTGTCTGTCTGTCTGTCTGTCTGTCTGTCTGTCTGTCTGTCTGTCTGTCTGTCTGTCTGTCTGTCTGTCTGTCTGTCTGTCTGTCTGTCTGTCTGTCTGTCTGTCTGTCTGTCTGTCTGTCTGTCTGTCTGTCTGTCTGTCTGTCTGTCTGTCTGTCTGTCTGTCTGTCTGTCTGTCTGTCTGTCTGTCTGTCTGTCTGTCTGTCTGTCTGTCTGTCTGTCTGTCTGTCTGTCTGTCTGTCTGTCTGTCTGTCTGTCTGTCTGTCTGTCTGTCTGTCTGTCTGTCTGTCTGTCTGTCTGTCTGTCTGTCTGTCTGTCTGTCTGTCTGTCTGTCTGTCTGTCTGTCTGTCTGTCTGTCTGTCTGTCTGTCTGTCTGTCTGTCTGTCTGTCTGTCTGTCTGTCTGTCTGTCTGTCTGTCTGTCTGTCTGTCTGTCTGTCTGTCTGTCTGTCTGTCTGTCTGTCTGTCTGTCTGTCTGTCTGTCTGTCTGTCTGTCTGTCTGTCTGTCTGTCTGTATGTATGTCTGTCTGTCTGTCTGTCTGTCTGTCTGTCTGTCTGTCTGTCTGTCTGTATGTATGTCTGTCTGTCTGTCTGTCTGTCTGTCTGTCTGTCTGTCTGTCTGTCTGTCTGTCTGTCTGTCTGTCTGTCTGTCTGTCTGTCTGTCTGTCTGTCTGTCTGTCTGTCTGTCTGTCTGTCTGTCTGTCTGTCTGTCTGTCTGTCTGTCTGTCTGTCTGTCTGTCTGTCTGTCTGTCTGTCTGTCTGTCTGTCTGTCTGTCTGTCTGTCTGTCTGTCTGTCTGTCTGTCTGTCTGTCTGTCTGTCTGTCTGTCTGTCTGTCTGTCTGTCTGTCTGTCTGTCTGTCTGTCTGTCTGTCTGTCTGTCTGTCTGTCTGTCTGTCTGTCTGTCTGTCTGTCTGTCTGTCTGTCTGTCTGTCTGTCTGTCTGTCTGTCTGTCTGTCTGTCTGTCTGTCTGTCTGTCTGTCTGTCTGTCTGTCTGTCTGTCTGTCTGTCTGTCTGTCTGTCTGTCTGTCTGTCTGTCTGTCTGTCTGTTGAAATCAATTTTCTGAAGGCCCCAGATATCTCCGGGATCCAAATCTTCAACAATTCTGTCAGACATACTTTCGAGAATTTTGCTATTTAAAATCAGCAAAATCCGTCCATAAATAACGGAGATATGAGCAAAAATCCGAGACAACCTCTGAAAATTTCATCAAAAAACACAATGTATTGCATGCTTTGACAAAAAAGCAACAAAACGTATGGTTGTTGCTTTGGCGTTGTTGTTGTTTTTTATACAACTAAACGTTTGTTTGGTTTTGTGTTGGTTTTTTTGACAAAAAAACAACAAAACGTATTTTTGGATGTGCAAGCTTTGCGTATTTTGTTTTTCTTTTGTGTTTTGTTTCTTTTGGCGTTGTTGTTGTTTTTTATACAATTAAACGTATGTTTGGATGTGTGTTGGTTTCATTGCCTTGCGTATTTTGTTTTTGTTTTTTCTTTTGGTGTTCTGTTTCGTTTGGCGTTGTTGTTGTTTTTTGTGTTCTTGATAAATTTAGGATGCTGTAAGCTGAAAGTGGGCAATGTACATACATACCTATAAACTAATTATAAAAAATAATAATGCATCCACAACAAAGGTGAAGGGTATATAAGATTCGGCATAGCCGAATATAGCACTCTTACTTGTTTAATTACGGATTAAGATTTTAGTGAATTAAGCTCAAATTGTATTAAATAATTCGAAGCTCTGATATTTAGTAATTATAACACTAAGTTTTTATATGAAATTTGCCTATAATATTCCTAATTTACAGTATCAGACTTTTTTTTAAAAAGTCGGTTTTTTATAAACACTAGATTTGATTTTTATTTATGTATATAAATAGAAAATAAATTGGTATTCGATATACCCCACTTTAGAGCCTTGGTGCTCCAATCAAAACAAAAACTCAACTACACGTCATATATAGCCATGGAATATTTTACTAAAATCGGAATACCCATTTAGAGGTTATAGATTTATTTCCCCTTTTTCCTAGTTCCCCCACTGTGCAGTGTATATGCAATATGAAAAGCCTTTTTAATCCGAAAATACTATCAAATGAATGCATTTTCGGATTAATTCGTACTAGAATGATTGTCTTCAAGTCTACTGAATACTGATCCTCTAATTTAAAATATTAAATTTTATTTTCATATAAATTTGTTTTATTACGGATAAAATACTTGTACATATTATAAAACAATAAACATAATTACAATAAAACTAATTTGAATTACTTTCTCTTGTTCGCATACTTATGATTCATAAAAAATAAATATTAAAAAGGAAAATAAATTATCTTTTTTTTTACCGCATCACCTAAAGTCTAAACAACGATTCTATTATAAATATTTATTATTTCAAAACATTCCATCTCAACACACAGATTCCTCGAGCATCCTTTGAAAATAGCAGTGCAATTACGCTAACAAAGAATAACTTAATTTTCTTTTTATTCATATTTACTATACTATATAGATACTCGTATAATAATAATAATAATATAATTTATTTAGTTTTTTCTCACACTGCAACATTTCTTTGCAATTGCCGCAACAAATCTAACAAAATACGTGTACTTTGCGACAAATGCGGCAACTAACTGAATAATTCAAATAACAACAACAACAGTTAATAACAAATAATGCAGTTTCATATAGAAAATAAAAAAAAAAACACAGGAAATGAACTTATTTTTCTTCTCACAACTACTCCCACTTTCACCTTTCTTTCACCAACCAAATGAACACTTGCACGTGGTTTTTCGACAAACTCACTCATACTCAGAGAGTTTGCGCTTTAATTTTATCTCTCAAAATCTCAAAATGAATTTCTTAGCAGTAAAAGTTCCCAACATGAATGGGAGAATATCCAAGAAGAAAAAATAATCAGGCAAAATATATGGAGCAGTAGAGTAGTAGTAACATTTACAAGAGCACAGACAGGATTTTTGGTTTAGCATAAATTTACAATATAACTTAAAAGAAAATCCTATACACAAATACAAGTACCTATAAATGTACGTAGCTTGCAACTCAACGAGGCACGTTGTTTGTGCTACATTGTTGTTGTTACAATGAAAGTCGTCTTAAGTTAAAACACAAAACATGGTCAATAATAAGAACATTATCATGCATTAAATAAAGAAGCTGCTGCTTGTTTCCTCTGGTTGTAAATTCACACAAGCACAGATGCCACAGTAATATGGCCAAATAAGATATTCGTGCAACAACAGCCTACACTAGACATGTAAAAGACATCGGAAATAAAATATTTAAGGCGCCCAAAGGGTTGTTTCTTTTACATTGTACACCACAATTTAAATTGTTATAAGATTTAAATTTCCGTTTATCACGACCGGTCACTGAAGGTCCCATATAGAGTGTAAGGTTGAGGACTTTGTACGTAGAAATTTAGAAAAAAATTGTAAAGAAATGTGTTATAAAGTCATAATGGTGAGGATTTTTAAAGTGCTAAAATGGGAGAAATTAAGTGAATTTAACTATAGACAATTTAAAAACTTTAGAATACATTTTATCTAAACAAGTTAGTAATTGAACTGAATCTTATCCACTAGATGAGGTATTTTTTTAGAAGCTATAAAAGCACTATAGTATTTTTGAGAGGATTGAAGCACTTATTTTATTTTATTTAGCTGTGGAATTACTGAAATAATGCCTGCAAAGAAATCGATTTGCAAACCAGTTTGAAGACACTATTAACCAATGGCTTTGTAGTTTTGGGAAATGAAACACAAAACTTTTTTAATGGCCCCCAAAAAATTAACCTTGACATGATTTATGAGGATTCCCGAAATATTAAATTAGCGCTACGAACAAAGTCCCCAAACCGCAAGTGAATTAAGGCCCCAAAATTGTATAAAGAAAAAACCAACAATGAAATTTAGGAACTTAGTTCATATTGTGGGGATTCATTTCATTTCTAAAGTTGGGGATTTAATTCATAATGAAATTACTCTGGGGTATATCAAAAACTGGCTTCGCTCAGAAAAGTTATTTTGCATTGGCGGCCTTTGGCCGGACGCTATGGTTATCTTCTCTGGGGTGTATCAAAAACTGGATCCGCTCCGAAACCAAAATGAAAAAAATCCGGCTTTGCATACTAAAAACTTTTGCATTGCCGGTCATCGGCCGGGTGATAAGGTTTTCTGGGCGAAGCCGGTTTTTGATACACCCCAGATGGCCGGCAATCCAAAAGTTAAAATTTTTTAGTATGCAATGCCGGATTTTTTTATTTTGGTTTGGGGGCTTAGTTCCTTTTGTTAAGGATTTATATCATTTAGAACTTTTGTGTTTTAATTAGTAATGAATTAAGCAACCAATTTTGGAGTTTTATTTCATTTGCGGTTTGTGGACTTTGTTCATTGGGGCTTTCTTCGTATCGTCTATTAAATTTTTTGCAGCAAGCGTTAGTGAGTTGGACAATTTTAAAAAAATTTGTATATTTTTCATGCGACATGTTTACTCACGATTTATGTTCTTCTAGATGGATCTTCAAAAGATCTTTTATATACAGTTTCATCGAACAAACAAAAAAATATCTTGAAAAAACTAAAAAATTTATCGGTTATCGCAAGTCACGAAATGTTCCGGGAATATTCTTAGAAAATTCCAAAAAAAAAATTTCCTGAAACTACCCCCTTTATGGTCAATATTCTCAAACTCATCGTTATCCTGCAAAAATCCTGAGTGTAATTGATTCATTTACTAATCCACCCACTCCTTCAAAACTCCTCAGACTACAACTGTGCAACACAGTGCCAGTATTTCATAACAATGTGTAGTTTCATGCTCAATATTCTTAATCTCATCGACACCATAAAAAAACCAGAGTTTGTTCCATTTACTTATTCATCCCCTCCTATAAAGCCCATCAGACTACACTTGTCCACCACACTGTGTAGATTCAGAAGCCTACATAGAGCACTCTTACAGTCTGTAGCTTTGGGAAATGACAGATGATGTCTATGGAGCAGCTTCAATCTCATCGATATCTTGGCGCATCCTACAAAATTGTATAATGAAATTTATTTATCCAAGCGTTTGTAGAATATCCTTAGACTTCGATAGTTGTCCAACTCTAATAGCATTTTGGTTCCTGCCATGTCCAATTTGGTCTGACATTTTGCAGTGGTTTCCTAGGATCAGTTGGTATCACTTACCTAAGTTCTTCTCATATATAACCCTATAATAGTGACTTATCAAAGGTCTTATCCCAAGTTTCCTCAGTAGTTCAAGTTCTGTTCAGTATCCAGGTAGTCTGTGTGGTATACTATTATGCAGAGCTCCCTCTACTTTAAGTAGTACCTTAACTATCACTTGACTGTTGGAATAAATAGTCACATCTACTTCCCTAGCGATGTATGATGATATCTACCGCCTGGAGAAGTTGTATATTTCGGGAAGTCATTATGATATTCAAATATCAGTCACCTCTAAGATGACAAAAGCTGCTGTGCATATCCCTTTAAGAGCCATCTGAGAAATATCCATAGGGATCTCAATATCCCCATAATTCGCGAGGACATCAAACTCTCCAGTTTAAAATACCTGTCAAAACTATTGGATCAATCAAATCCCCTTGCCAGGGAGTTGCTGTCATTTGAGGGCCATAGCGACTGAGGCTATTGGAAATAGATTATCTATCCAGATCATAATTTTAACGCGCTCTTATGTTGGACATTGTAGCGGCAATAACAAACTTTAGTTTTAGTTTAGGTTAAGATTTAAATACTTATTATAAATTTCTTAAAAGAATGATTCAGTAAAGATTAAATATTAAAACAAAAAAAAAACAAGTAAGAAAGTATGGTCGGTCAAGCCCGACCATATAGTACCCTACACTAAGTAAAAGAGCAAAAACATTTTTCGTTTAAAATATCAGTAATTTATATATTCGTGAGTGATTTTCGGAAGTGGGCCTTATATGGGAGCTATGACCAATTATGGACCGATCACCATGAAATTAGGTCATATGATTTATGTCTATATTAAAGTTAACTATGTTGAATTTCGTGTGTATACCAACATTTTTAAGCGATTTATGCACGTTAAAGTGATTTTCGGAAGCGGGTCTATATGGGAGCTATGACTAATTATGGACCGATCGTAACAAAATTTGGTGACATGAATTTTGTATATATAAAACATATTTGGAGCAGAATTTGTGGAGATACATATATAAATTAAACATTTATGATCGATAAAGTCCAATTTCGGAATGACATTTGTATGGGGGCTAGGTGAAATAATGAACCGATTTCAGCCAGTTTCAATAGGCTTGGTCCTTGGGCCGAAAAAATAACATGTACCAAATTTGATCGAAATATCTTCAAAATGGCGACCTGTACTCTGCGCACAAGGTTTACATTGGCATCCAGCCAGCCAGCCAGACGGACGGACGGTACTTTAAGGTGGGTGTTAGACTAATATATTTGGACGTTACAAACATCTGCACAAACGCATAATACCCTCCCTACTATGGAGAGGGTTGTCTTTTCTGCTGAGGTTATATATCCAAAACCGAATACCCAGACTGCGTGATTCCCGGAAGACTAACATTATATCCAAGCTATTCGTTTTCATACAGAATCTTTGTACATTTGTACATTGGCTTCGAAAAAGCAAACTCATGGTGTAAACTGCAAGCGGCAAGCTTCTAGCGGGTACTATAGTTACATATAAATCGATGGGAAGTAGTTACAGAACGATGTTTGAAGTCGGTAGAAGTATGCTTGTGAATCCTCTAGTGCTGCCAAATGAGGCGCAAATTTGAGCCACATTGAATATTTTTCTATAGCTTTCCAATCCCATAGACTCTTTCAAATGATAATTTAACTATATTTATGTATAGGACCGACAACTAATGTCTAAATGCAATTAACCATACTTGGTCGCAGGATTATTATCTACGAAACTCTTGTGGAAATTGTGGGTGTCCATCAAATTTTGAGTCTCTCTTGGGTGTTCTTTCTCAAAGACAATTTACTATTCAGGAAAGTAACCAAGTGTGTTGCGACGTCCGGTAAATTTAGCTACACACCTCTGATTTTCAGTATATAAAACATTTTCACCTTGCCTATTATATTAAAGAGAACTAACTCTGCCTTACATGGGTTGAGACAAAATGCTCTATAGTCGCAAGACACTTGCCATCAGCATCACAACGCACAGTGGTATTTTTGTTTTTTGGCAATAAGTCTATTATTTACATTTATTTTTTAGAAATCTAACGATGCAATTCTGTAGAGAAATTTTTCATTAGTAGAAAACCATGATTTGTTTTCGAAAAAAAAAAATAAATTTTGTATACAACAAAAACTAATGAAAATTTTACTACATTTCAGTTGTTTATACAATAAATGTGGTTCAACTACCAATAGTTTGTAGTTGTTTACTATTTTTTATCAGCTTTAGTGATAATGCATAATTCTTAACTAGCACTAAAAAAAATAGTGATAGTGATAACTTTTTAACTATCACTAAACGAAGATTTAGTGCAAAAATCTGCACTACAATTAATTAGTGCAAAATTTTAACCTGCAATCAAAAAAGGCAGCATTAAACATACTATCACTAAATTTTCAAAAATGAGTAGTCATGAAATTGTTGAATCCAAATTCGAAAAATAAAAATTTTAAATATTTTTTGTTATTTTTAATGAAATATTAGTCTTAAGTTTTAAATTAGTGTTCAGAAATAAACTTAAACCATTTTGAACTTAAAAATTAGTGCACAATTTGAAGTTACACTCAAATTAGTGCATACAAAAAAGTTGCAATAAACTGATGATTGCATTTTTTTAAATCAACTAATTTAATTTTGAGTGCAAAATATTTTAACTCACTATCACTAATGTTTAGTGAGGCTGCTAATTTTCAACTCAGCACTAAATATGAACAAAATGATTGCACTAGTTTTGCACTATCACTAAGTATTAGTTCAAACTGCAAAATTAGTGCACTACCCCCATCTATGGTTTATATGTACATATATAGGTACGTGCAGCAACGTTTTTTCGTAACAACGTCCATATTTTTATTAAATTTTTTTAAATTGAAGTCAGCTGTTTTTTGACTTGTCAAAAATAAACCACTTAACTGATAAAAAGGCTGATGTAAACGGTATGGTTTATGAAAGTAGCTTATGATCATAAACTAGTTTGAAAATTACAAGTGTACGATTAGAGCATTTTTATTAAAATACAGTACTTTAAATTTAATAGGAAAGAAAAAATATTTAAATTACATATATAGTTTAAGAGATCTGAGCAAAAAATTTACCATTTCCAGTTTTCATTAGAAAAAAAATAAGTTAGATCGGTCTACCTCCGTGTTAATGCTACTACCAAAAGAAATTTTGGAATATTTGCTTTCATTTTATATAAAAAAAAATCTGCGACTTTTTGCGATCGCTGAACAAACTCATAAATTTTGTGATAAAACTCACGTATTTTTTATGAATATTTACAATATAAGGTTTTGCATATTTTTAAGCTTTTTATATGGGAGATAGGAGCAATTATTCTCCTATCCTTATGAAACTTACCAGATAGATTTGGGTTTATATAAAACTTTTTATGTCGAATTTCATCACGATACTATTATTTTTATGTGAGTTTCGAACGAAAAAACTATTCTCAGAAAGGACCGATTTACTTCATACTTTATAGCATGATATCTGGGAACTTGGAACTAACATATGGGCAATTCCATTTTTTTCAAGATAATTTGAATAGGAGAAAATAATAAAATGTTACTATATGAAAGTATTTATATCATATTACAACATTTTAAAAACTAATTATATTTAATTATACCCTACACCACCATAGTGGGAAGGGGATAATGCGTTTGTGCAGATGTTTGTAACGCAATATATTAGTCTAACACCCACCTTAAAGTATACCGATCGCCTTAGAATCACTTTCTGAGTCGATTAAACAGGTCGCAATTTTGAAGATATTTCGATGAAATTTGGTACATATTATCTTTTCGGCTCAAGGACCAAGCCTATTGAAACTGATTGAAATCGGTCCATTATTTCACCAAGCCCCCATACAAATGTCCTCCCGAAATTTGACTTTATCGGTAATAAATGTTTAATTTATATATGTATCTCCACAAATTCAAAATAAATTTTATATACACAAAATTCATGTCACCATGTTCAAAATTAGTCATAGCTCCCATATAGACCCGCTTCAGAAAATCACTTTAACGTGCATAAATCGCTTAAAAATGTTGGTATACTCACAAAGTTCAACATAGTAAACTTTCATGTCGACATAAATCATACGACCTAATTTCATGGTGATCCGTCCATAATTGGACATAGCCCCCATATAAGGCCCACTTCCGAAAATCACTCAAAAATATAAATTATTGAAATTTTAAAAGAAAAATGTTTTTGCTCTTTTACTTAGTGTCGGGCTTGACCGACCATACTTTCTTACTTATTTTTTAATGTTTCAGATGTGCTTTAGCGATAACTAGGCTCCCAATTAGCTTGTAGTATGAAATGAATTTGACCCTGATTGTTTTTTGCTATTGTCAAATTGTTTATTGAAACCGCATGTATATTTTCTATTAATTTGTCTACACCATTTTTCATTGAAATTGAGAAAATTCCAAATGAAATTGAGAATTTCAAATTGGAATTGAGAAAATTCCAAATGAAATTGAGAATTTCAATTTTAAATTCAGAAAATTCCAAATAAAATTGAGAATTTCCATTTTAATTGAGAAAATTGCAAATGAAATGAGAATTTCCATTTCAAATTGAGAAAATTCCAAATGAAATTGAGAAATTCCATTGCAAATTGAGAAAGTTCCAAATGAAATTGGGAAAATTCTAAATAAAATTGAGAAACATTATAAACTAAAAAAAAAAACAAATTTAACGATTATATCAGATGTGGAAAGATGTGGTCTGGATAGAGAGACCAATTTCAATTTATTTTGTCATAGAAAACATGGTTGGTCTCGTGTTGGATCCCAAACAGTTCTTTCGATACCTACTTCCCGTGGCCCCGACATCCACCTGATAGGTACAATTGGTACATCAGGCATTATTCAAATGGATAGTCGCAGAGGTTCGTTCACTGCCGAAAGTGCAAACGAATGGGTAAAAAGTGTTTATAACAATAGTTGGGTAATCAGTTATCTGAACTCGTTTTGGTATGTGACAATGACCCTTGCCACAGTCGTTTACGTGAAATTTTCGACAACTCTTCAGCAACACTTTTACCATTGAGTCCCTATTCACCAGTGCTTAACCCTATTGAAATAATTTTTCCAAAATCCAAAAAATTGTGATGTCAAAGATGAATATACCAACCGTAAATCCTCCTAGTGTAGGAGAGCAGAGGTTTTATATCATCAATAATTAATTAACGATTCCAAGTCCTGTATAACTACTGGAGATTGCAGTGGAGCTATACAACATACAACATCATTCCACCAAAGCGTTTTGGAATTGCAAGATATGCCTGTTGGTCAATAAGACTGTGTACATATTGTTATGTTTTAACCTTTTCAAAACGCTGGTTTATTTCATTTAAATAAACCGGATACTTTTGATTGCAAATAAAAGCCGTTTAGTAGTTTGAAAATTGTAACAACTCTTTATTTATTTAAAATGTACAACAACAGAATTAAATAGTCACTCAATGTTTTTTTTATACACGTTTATAAATTCTCAGAAATACAGACACTTTATAATATATACGAATTCACTTGAAAAATACAGCACACTTTAAGGCACTCAGTTGATGTTTATTCAAATAGCGTCTCTGATAATCTGACTCACGACTGAAACCTCTGCCACTATTTATAACACTGCCATCTACACTCCAGATTGTTCTTTAACCGTCAAAATTGGAATATTCTAGATCTTACTAATACATACGCCATCTGTGGTGTACTTTCTACAATGTTCTTTAACTGAATATTCGAATTCGAATACAGCGTTGCCAACTTACGATCAAATCAACTGAAAGCTTTTATTTAATAATGCCCACATATATGTTACAGGTTGCTATTACAGCACTGTTATTTGAAAACATTATGCTACTTTTAAATCAGCCCTTAAAATCGTTATATTTGAATTCAAGTACAATTTCGTAACAATATGTTTTTTGTTTAATGTATATTATAATATTTATCTATGTAGAGTAAAATAAAATTTTCTCACTTTCTTTTGGAATTTTTTTAATTTCAAATGGAAATTCTCAATTTCAATTGGAATTTTCTCAATTTGAAATGAAAATTCTGAATTTAAATTGGAATTTTCTTAATTTGAAAAGGAATTTCTCAATTTCATTTGGAATTTTCTCAATTTCATATTGAAATTCTCAATATTATTTGGAATTTTCTCAATTTAAAATGGAAATTCGCAATTTCATTTGGAATTTTCTCAATTTAAAATGGAAATTCTGAATTTCATTTGGAATTTTCTCAATATCATGTATAATGTTCTCAATTTCAATGAAAAATGGTGTAGTTTTTGTATACGTATACATATTTACAGAATATATCGATGGCTTAATATAAAAAAGGCGTAACTAATTTTTTTTTTCAAAAGTATCAATGTAAAAAGTGTAAATTAAATAACTTCATTGAAATAAAAAAATAAAAAATTTTAAATGGGAAATAAAATATGATGTTTCTTTTTATTAAAAATAGCATTAAAACTTTTTTGTGTCTAAAATTTTATGGATTTTATTAAGTTTTTTCCTTCTACTGTAAAGTACAAAAAATCGAGTTACGCCTTTTTTATATTAAGCCATCGATATGTATATTGTTTTATTATAAGAGAAAAATCTGTAAACGTACGGTATGTCACGTACGATATTAAGTTTTATTTATTATAAGATCATCCAAAGATTCTTTTTATTTAAATATGACGGATTGTTAAGGAAAAATATTCGTTTAGTGTAAGAAATTAAAAGAAAACATAACGATTCGAATATTTTCGCATATATCTACATTAGAGTGACAATCAGTTGTATGGAAAAAAATTTTTGTTAAAATTTTGAAGAGTGCCGGGTGGAATATTGTGACACTAGGCCTAAATGTTAAGTGCTGAAAATTTGAGCCAAATCGGGCAACGATTTCTGGACGCGCATCGAGGTCAAAGTTCAGATATATGCAAAATTTTACTGTTAATATGGAATAAATAGGTGAAACTCGTTAACTTTCTGCATTGTTTTCTAGAAATATGTAGATTTATTTATATTAATAAATATTACATTAAAAAAAAATTTTGGAAATTAACCATGTATCTCCTTTGGTTCAAAATGACCCAAAAACTGTATTATCGCCAAAATTAGAGAAAAATGTAAATTTTTCAGTTTTTGAAAAAAGTTTGCTACTAAATAAATACTTTTGCAATTGAATGCAAAAGAATCGAAATATGTACGTAATTGTCGTTGTAAGGAGATCTAAATGACAAAATTTGATTAAAAAATGTTAAAGTTATTATAAATTCGCCAGACCATTAACGTGTTTCAGGCCACTTGAACAAAAAATGTAGGAAAAAAATTATGATATTTCGAGAAAAATTAAAATAAAAGCTCATTTTTACTTAAAATATGTCCCTATTTACTTGTATATGAGTTTTAGTCTTCGTAGGATACCGTTAACTTATTCGCAGGTATGGCCAAAAAAAATAATTTTTTTTAACGGCTGTTTCAAAACTCCATTTTCAATTTTTTAAAAATTTTGTTAAACAAATTTCAGATTTTTTCAATCATCACATTGGGGTTTATTGACATCAAAATAGGGAATAAAAATATGAAAAAATTATGTCAATACCTCTTACAGTTTTTCAGTACCTGCGATTTAAATTTTGCGATTTTCAAGAAAAACTAATTTTTTGTCCATATTTAGGCGAATGAGCCCAATTTCCTTACTGTTATAAATTTTAAATAAAACTTACCCATAATATTATAATCCTGGTAATTTCAAATATGGTCTGAAAGTTTTACTAAAATCGGAAAACGTTAACCTTTAAATCGTGAAGGTCAAAGGTCAAACTTTTCAATATTTGGTATTTCTCTGGTTACCTTTGCAAATTCCGTTGACAAGCATGAAATTATCCAATTTATCAGGAAGTCGTGGATGCTTCCATATCTTCTTGTCATTACCAACAAGCCGGTTTTCCAAAAGGCCCAATTTTCTGTTAACCGACAGACCAGCTTATTATAAACACTTATCCAGAGTATTTGGTGAGAATCGAACCTACAATCGCCAGACTGATAGTCTATTGGTGCACCCAATCAACAAAGACATTTTGCAATAGGGTATCCACATATACACAACATGAGAGAAACTCATAAATATAATCAAATCTAATATAATCACTCAATTTCAGTCACGAAACCGGCATCATCTCCTTGTGTCGATCACTGAGCACCTAATTTGAAAAAGATTCAGTCCTATGGTGATAATATTCGCAGTATTCAGGATCATATAAAGATGTGATACTGCAGTTACTTGATGTAATTTGGTCCACAGCGTACGATATTCGGCTATAGGTTATAGCATTATTAGTTTTCCAAAATATTTTAGTTCAATAAAAATACAATATTCATAGAAGCTTAAAAATATATTTTAGTCAATAAAAGTTAACAATAATTACAGTAAATTGTAGCAGATTTATTACATTCAAAGAAGCAGTAATAAAAAAATATTTATTTTATTTCTATTTCTCAGTATAAATATTGCGGTGAGTATCTTCTGAAGAGTATCTCAATTTCGTACAAACCTCTTACATATTTCCATAAAATTCTAAAAGATAAAAATAAACAACAGAAATAAATACTTATAAATGACGTCATAGTATTTGGTAACAATTGGCCTACTAAAACTTTCCTTGACAATCTACCGAACAGTTACAAAAGCCAACCACAATAATATAATATTCTCCTCTACATCACATACCAACAAATAGAAGAAAAAAATGGAAAAACATCCTTTGAGAAAATACTTCTTTCTACTGAAACTCGTACAAGTAGAAAAGTTAAAAGGGTCTGTTTGTATTATGACATGGAAATAAAATTATTGAAGTTCACTTTTTTTCTTCTACCACTAAGTATGTATTTTTCTTGCAGGTTTTTTTTGTAATTTTCTCTGTTACAGAAAGGAAAACCTACAGCATCTGTTTTACAAGGTTATATAAAAATGTTTATAATATTGAAATTTATAGAGAATATTCCATGTACAATGGCTTTGATTATTTAAATTATTTGATTTTCTGCATTAAGTGTTGTGGAATTTCAAAGAACCATGAACTCAATGTACCAGCAGTAGATGGTTTTTATTTTATTTCTGTTTTTAAAGCATTCTACATGTTTTTAAACAGTATTAGTTGTTGTAGATTTTATTTCCGCTCTTTGCTTGAAATAATTTGGAAAATTAAAAGCTGATGTAAATAAAAATGTTTTGGCCTACGAGTAAGAAATTAGAGGTATGTTCTATTGAGTGTAATAAGAAATGATTTAAGAATTATTAAATACAATAACAACATTTTAAGTACCTACAATTCGCAAGGTTATCCTGGGTCTTTGGCATACTAAACGTTGTCAAAATAAATGAAGAATTCCACCATAAAACATTGGAAATTCATGTTTTTGACTTTGGGTGTATGACTTAAAAATGTGGGATTTTTTTTAAATTTTTATCTTTTATTTTGAAGCATTTATGCAATATAAACTTATATGAAGTATTGGGCATTGTTGGCTATGACCTTTTCCCATCTTTCTGGCAACATAGGGATTCTGAGCACAAAAGAAAAATTCATCCTTTGAGGTCAAGAACGAACCAAGCCAATGTCGGATATTCTGTTCCAAAGTAAAGCGTGTTCCAGAGAGAGAATTCTACGGGACACGGTCTGGACTATAAAGCGGGTGAGGCAAAACTAGAGATGCTAATCGGGACTGATTTTTGAAGATCCCGGGGATCGGGAATTGGTAAAGAATTTTGGAAAATCTAAAATCCCGAAAATTATAAGAAAGAAACGTACATAATTAGGTCTGTTCATTTACTTTCCCAGTAAATACTTGCAACGAGAGAATAAAATCAAAATTTACAAAATTGCTCTCTTAAATTCTCAAAAATAGTAAAAAGTAAATGAACGCTTTCCAGTAACAATTGTTTTATACACACAATTTTCTTATTTTATTCCTGTTAAAATGTAAAATACTCACATTTTCTTCAATTTAAATTTTTAAATTCTTTTTTTTTACATTTTTTCACCACAAAAATAAATAAATAATAACACAAAACATATGAAATATAAGCTGCTAACGATTACGAGTTCAAAATATGACTTGTAATAGTTTGCAAAGAGAGAATAGTCTCTAAAATTTATACGCTCTTGATTTTTGCTCTACTTGAAAGTTTTTTGAGTTAATGAACGCTTTTCCAGTAACAATTGTTACTAACTAGTAACAACTTTTAGTTATTGAACAAAGCTATTATGTCTTTACAATTGAAAGTAAATTTTTTTTTTTAGCAATTAATTTTTATTAGACACTAAAAAGAATATTAAGAATATTATCTATGGTTTCGTTTGCCTTTCTGGAACGAATTTTGTTTCCGACATATGCTGCTGCCGAAAAACATCTTTCATATTAGCAAAACCGATTGTAAATACAGGCAAATCCCGGTATAACGAATCTCACTTTAACGAAAATCCGATTTAACGCACGGTCAAATTCGTAACATTATATAACCTTATATAACGAACGTTTCAAAAATTGTATGCTCGATATAACGAATGGTGAGAAAAAACAAACAAACAACCAAATTTTTAACATTGATAACCTTATATAGCGAACTTTTCGAATATTGTACGCTCAATATAACGAACAGAAAGTATAAAAAACAAAAGTATAAAGAATGTAAAAATAAGAAAATAAGTCGTTACAGTACCGTTTTCAATGGTTAGTCTCTTCAAAAATAGGTGCTGTAATTTTTTCTATAGTGATTTTAATTGGTTGTTTCACAATATCGAATGAAAGATTTCGTTCGCATTCTAAGCGAAAGAAAACTGATTCTTTCACATAAACATGATGGTAGGGCATCCAAAATCAGATTTCTTTCGCTTAGAATGCGAACGAAATCTTTCATTCAATATTGTGAAACAAGCAATAATTGTGCAAGTGTTCATGTGAATTAAATATGGGAAACCTTAGAAGAGTTTCATTGAAAGAAAAAGTAAAAAAATTAAATGAATGAACGAAATATGGAATAACAAAGTTCTCAACATTTTGAAGAAAATAAAACAAAAATTTTATCGTGACTAAGTGTTTCCTGTAAATTATCTTCACACAAATTAAATCGAATCTTCAAAATTTGTTTTTTTTAATGTTTATCCCTCAGTTTAATTTTCAACAGGTTGAATCATTTTCAGAATCGAAATCCCTTACAATGAAGGCTTTATTAATACGATATTCATTCCTCGATTTTGACGACATTCATTTCTCCTAATGTCACACAGCTCATCCAACCTAGGGATCAAAACGCCATACGTTTAGTTAAATTCCGATACAGAAAAAGTTGTCCAAATTTAAAACAAAAAACATCTCGATATTACGAATTTTTCAATTTAACGAATGGGCCTGACAACATTTCGTTCGTTATACCGGGATTTGCCTGTACTTATAAAAAATCTGCAAGTATTTTCCTCTTGTTCCTTCAGAAATAAAGTGATCTTTTTCTTTTACAAGTTTCGTTATTGTTATTTGGGTTTTTTACATTTATTAATAACTAGTTGATCGCCCCGGCTTCGCCCGGTAGCATTTACTAATGTAAGTTCTTCAAGTTTCTCCAACCAACGCTACCCTATTCTTATTTATTTGCAAATAAAATATATAAATTTTGTACTGCATACTTTAGGGAGCTTTTTTTATTACAACAAAAAAAATTTCGAGTTTTACACGGAATTTTTGAATTTTATTTCTTTACAAACCATCTCCTGAAAATTTCGAATCGAATAAAAAAAAATCAGCCAAATCGCCCAGCCGTTCTCACATGATGACATTACATACATGGACCATTTCATTTTTATATATATAGATATCTTTTAGCCTTTGAGCAATCGAAATACTTTCATTTTTTTCGAGCTCCTCATCTGAGATGAAATCAATTTCGTTTGAAGGGGATTTAAATTGAGTTTTGTTAGATAACTTACAAAAAAATGTGAAGAATTGATTTTCCAGAGCCTCACTCTAAAAAAACCAAAAATACCGCTTTCCTTTATTAACTATATTGTAGCAGGAGTTAAGCTTAATAACTTTGCTGAACATCACTTTGCGATATTCGGGAATGTAGAATGTCAAAATGCATAAAAAAGGCACACAAAAATGACAATATCGCCTATTTATTTATGAAAACGGGATTTGGAAAATCCCGAAAATCCCGGCATTTAAAATTAAAAAATCCCGGGCTTCGGGGTTTAAAAAATCCCGGGTTTAAAAAATTTTGCCTAGAGATGCCAAACGGGATTCCCCGTTTGGCATCTCTAGGCAAAACTTCCCGACCACTTCATTCTAAATCATGATGAAATTGTACGGTTCACAAGATATGCCATCTATTGTTAGTAACGCACTTTTTAATCATAAAATCCATTTAGTATTTTATGACGTATTTTATTAATTTAAGCAAATCTCGCAATTTCTAAAAAAAACAAATAACAAATCCAATTTTCGTATTTTCAAAGAATAATACCAATATTTTGGAATTTATAACAATATCTACAATATTCCTTTTAGGCACAGAGATGCATATCAAACTTCAAGCTATTTGAGATACCGACAATACAGGAGACATGCTTCAGCCTATTTATAACTAGACATAAATAGGCTGAAGGATGGTGAAATTGCTGCTGCATATTCCGGAGCCTTGAGAAATACTGTTGGATCTTGCCATGAAGGTGAGCTAACAGAATGGAAAAGGGTGAAGTCTATTTTTATGGTAGCTGCCACTCAAATTCTCGGACATAAGGAATGTTCGCGAAAAAAATAAATCTCCGATGAAACCTGGCGAGTAATCGAACTACGGAAAATCACAAAATCTGATCTCATTAGAGCTCGAACTCGTAGTATTAAACTACACTTTCAGAGACGTTACAACGAGCTCGATAGAGAAGTGAAACGTAGTGCTCGTCGGGACAAAAGAAGATGGCTGGACGAAATCAGCAAGGACGCACAAATCGCAGCAGATAGTCATCGTACCAGCGATATGTACAGATATCTGAGGAAACTCACGAATGGTTATACGACATCACAAAGGCCCCAAAGGGGTGTGAATCTCGAACATGCGACGACAGAAGAGCAACAGGTTGAGGTATTGGCGGATTACTATAGCCGAATGCTCTCGAAGAATATCTGTCCTTTACGAAGGGAATGCATATGTGAGTCTCACTTGGACGAGCCATACATTGTTTACGCATGTCTCACCATTGATCGTGAATTCAATTATCAGTCTCAAAGAAAACAAATGTCCAGGTGTTGACGGAATCTCTGCCGAGCGCTTGAAGTTCGAAAAATGCTGAAATAATTTTTCCAATAATTAGAAAATTCTGGGAGATCGAAAATCTCGACAACGAGCTAGCTGAGGGCGTGATAATAAATACACAAAAAAGGGCGAACTCACCGACCATAATAACTGGCGCGGCATTACTCTACTATGCGTGATTTATAAGGTAATAGCAGGAAGGAAGGTAAGGCAGGAATAAGCTGGATTTAAACCCCATAAGTCCACCATCAACCACACAAACAGCCTAAGTGTTTTTGTGAAACAATTTGTGGCGCTCACCAGTATATTAATGCTTTATAGACTTCAAGAAGGCCTTCCATAAACTAAACCAAGATGTGATTTGGAGTTCATTGGCATTTAAGAGAATACCTCTCAAACTTATACGTCTTATAAAAAGTGTAATGCCAATTGTAGGATAAAACATGGCAAAATTGCCGAATGAACCTGTGTGAGTTGGGATAGGTGTCCGACAGGGATGTGTCCTGTCACCACTTCTATTTAATATAGTTCTGGACACAATCCTTGAAAGAGCCTTTGAAAACGGCAGAGTGATATTGTGGGTATTGCGGCATCTACTGGCTCACAGCCACTCCAGATTTCGCGGCGAACATACGAAACATAACGCTGGCAGCAAAAGGTTTGAAATAAATTTCATGAAGACAAAAAGGTACTTTTCGCATTTATTCAAGAATTGGTTTTTTTAGTATTTTTAAAATATTTGGGTTGATCTTCTAGAAACAATCAAGTTAGTAAAATATTGTTAATGTTTTTACTAAGTAAATGGGTTCTAAAAAAATTGGTGCTTAACAAAACGTAAAACACTAGGATAAAACGAAAAAAAATTACTCAATTTCAATGTGTAATTTATTTATATATTAGATCAGGAATGTTTTTAATTCATTTAAAATATTATCGTTAAAAGAACGCATAAAAACATACTTTTTAATTTTGTTTTTAACAAAACATACTTTTTTAATTATTTTTTAACAAATGGTTCTTTTTCCGATGTTAAAATCCTTAACATTCAATGTGGTGACTTAGGCAGTTAGATGTATAGTAAGAAACTTGTTACCATTTCCAGGTTCCTGCAGTTTTTTAAGGGGGCGAAATAAATGAAGCTCAATTTCCTAAACATTTTAAATTAGCGAAAAAGTATATTTTATTCTGCGGCTCCTCGAATGTAATCTCCCCGAAATTATTTGCAATATGTGCAACCGAAATTGGATACTGATATCTTGAGAGAATACTGCTATCTCGGGAGAATTTTAACTACGTACGTGGATCGGGTAAGGACACATCAAACATTTGGCCACCTAAAAACTATTTGGAAATCACCCTCTTTATCTCTGCTTATGAAAATTACAATGCCAATGTAAAATCTACCCCTCTGTACGACTGCAAAACTTGGTGATATACAAAAATGCATGGATTCGTGAACCGCTGTCTTCGGAAGATCCAACGTGTATTCTGGCAGAGAACAATATCTAATCATAAGCTCTGGGAAAAAATAGGGCAACAAATCCTATCGATTGAAGTAAGGATCGGCCACACCCTAAGAAGTCAGCTAAACGAGTTCACTAGAACTGCCATAGACTGGAACCCGCAAGGGAACAGAGGAATGGGACGCCCTGCTATTACATGGAGAAGGCAGATTGAGGCGAAGTAAATAGCAGTGGCAAGAGCTGAAGAGAAGTGAAGATTTCAGTACAAAATAGAAAGATGTTTATTGAGGATCTAAGCTTCTTGTGGGAACCAGGGACCGTAAATAACGGTTATCCAGAAATTTTAAATAAAAAAATCACTATGTTAAAGTCAACGAATACGTATAGGTGCTCTTTAAGAATCTCTCGTGATATTAAGAAAATGATCTCAACTTTATAGTTGACAGTTATTTTTCAATGTTAAAATAAAAGTTCGCATGAAACTCTTAAAAAAAGAGTTTTAAATAGCCGTTATAAAATAAAACTCATTTGAGGAGTTTTATTTTTTCCCTCATAAAATAAAAGTCATTTGAGGAGTTTTATTTTTTCCGTCAGAAAATAAAACTCTTTTCGATTATTTTTATACCCTACACCACCATAGTGTGGAGGGTATTATGCGTTTGTGCAGATGTGTGTAACGCCCAAAAATATTGGTCTAACGCCCACCTTAAAGTATATCGATCGACTTAGAATCACTTTCTGAGTCGATTAAACGATGTCAGTCCGTCTGGCTGGCTAGCTGGTCGGCTGGCTGCCCATGTAAACTTTGTGCACATAGTACAGGTCGCAATTTTGAAGATATTTCGATAAAATTTGGTACATATAATTTTTTCGTCCCAAGGACGAAGCCTATTGAAACTGGCTGAAATCGGTCCATTATTTCACCTAGCCCCCATACAAATGTCCTCCCGAAATTGGACTTTATCGGTCATAAATGTTTAATTTATATATGTATCTCCACAAATTCCGCTCCAAATAAGTTCTATATATACAAAATTCATGTCACCAAATTTTGTTACGATCGGTCCATAATTAGTCATAGCTCCCATATAGACACGCTTCCGAAAATCCCTTTAACGTGCTTAAATCACTTAAAAATGTTGGTATATACACAAAATTCAACATAGTCAACTTTTATATAAACGTAAATCACACTATTTAATTTCATGGTGATCGGAAGAAAAATATTTTTACTCATTTACTATGTTTAGGGTATTATATGGTCGGGCTTGACCGACCATACTTTCTTACATGTTTTGTTTTTTTTCAGTATTTTGCTTTATTGAGTTTATCTGATGTAATAATTTATTTGTTAAAAAAAAACAACAAAAATTTAATAATTGGAATCAAATAATAGCAAATTAAAATCTTTACAAATTGTATAGATCTGACTAGCGCCAAGCTGTAGGTATCAATTTACATAAAATTACTTTTATTTTATGACGAAAAAAATAAAAATCCACAAATGAGTTTTTTTCCGACGGGAAAAATAAAACTCCACAAATGAGTTTTTTACCGACGGGAAAAATAAAACACCTCAAATGAGTTTTTTTCCAACGGGAAAAATAAAACTCCTCAAATGATTTTTTTTCCGACGGGAAAAATAAAACTCCTCAAATGAGTTTTTTTATGATGGCTATTTAAAACTCTTTTTTAAGAGTTTCATGCGAACTTTTATTTTTACATTGAATAATAACTGTTTTAGATGGAGTTTTATTTTTAAAGTCACAAAATAACTGTTATAATATCACTTAAAACCGTTATATATAAATAAAGAGGATCCAATTTGTTTGTGATGTCTGATATATATGCTGGATTGTTATAGATAGCGGAGTCTATATAGCCATACCCACGGAGAACTTTAAATTGGCATACAGGCGGAGAACTTTAAATGGGCAGCCCTGTTTTCTATGACAGCTGATTGAACGGAAACTTGGAAAAATAAACAGAATTTTCTTTATAGCAAAGTTAAATTTATTGAAATCTGTCAATATGTGTATAAGTTACAAGATGTACAAAGTTTTGCAAGCCATGACATCCTATATATCACCATATATTTTAGCGAGGTGGTCATAAGTTTAATTTTCTGAAAGCTTATATCCTCCTATATGATTCATTTGTACATAATTTTCCATTTAGAATTGTGCCCACTGTGTCTTGCGTATACAATAATCCAAAAAGTAATTATTATTTAGGAATTGTTAATGGCAAGAATATGTTTACATTTCGATTTTAAAAATAAACCCTAAAAATACAATCATCAATCAAATTCATAGAACATCCTGTCGTATACTTGTTATTAATTACAGCATAAATTTTATTAGAATTTATCTTACATAAATGAAATATTTCTTTAGAATGCCGTAACATATAAATAAATGACATTGAATTTATTTATTTATTATTTACATTTCTTTAAGATTTATCTATTTTTTAACAAATCACATTTTACTTTTTCGGTATTTTTATGAAACTTTTGGGCGTATAACGAGCATATGTATTCCTGAGCAATACAAAAATAATTTTAAATGAAATTTATTTTTGATTTCATTCGTTTATATTTACTTTCATTTATTTATTCGATTGTCGATATTTCTTTATGTTTCTTTAATGTTTAACATAAATCAAAATATTTTACGCGGTTGGTTGGTTGGCTGGTTGGCAAGCAGCACGGAAGACAAAAGGATGTGAGGTCGCAGAGACAATTATTGAGTGTGGAGGAATCTTATTTTTGTATGTAACATTTAAGTGAACTACATCCTTGCTTATGCTTGTTATGATTTAAAATTTTACTTTATGATTATGATACATGTAGCCTTAAATAGCGTTATTTCCGAGGTAATATTTAACCCATTAAGTATGTATAAAAATTTAAAATTAAGGCGAGGAATAACCAAATATTTTTCTCAATTTCAAGTCTAAAATTATCAAATAAATTGTTTTCATTACTTTTTTTATTTTATAGCACTTAAAGTGTTAAAGAACTACATACATAGGTATTACTTTCCCCTACGTGTTATTTTTTATTGCTCCTAATCATCAATAAAAATATCGATAATGGTAATAATCACAAATACATTAGGATGCTCCAATAAATGTTGCCAATTTATATAATAATTTATGTCATTTTGCGACAGCATTTCTAAAACAGAAAAGTTATCTTTTAAACTGACCCCAATATACAAATATACAAAATTGTAGTAGGTTCCATACAAATGGGGCCATACTAATATACTTACAAGTGCTTTTGTTTTATATTAAAAACACATTTAGATTTTTATGGGAAAATTGTTGACGTTGTTGCAGATTTTATCTTCTTACACTCTTATAATTTATTGTTTATATTTGTGAGTATAATAGTAATATACCTGTTTTATAAACAGAAGTGATTTTTCATGGATTTAAAATAAAAATAAAAAAAATTGTTTTGGATTTGAAGTTATCTTTATTGTTCAAGTGTATTGAAGAGTAAAGTACGTTTCTCAAAAGTGTTCTCACATTTCCATGCAACTCTTCTGATTTTGATCATATTCAGTAAGCGTATAGCCTCTGGAACTGTGATGTTCAAAAATAAAAATGAAGATGTATTGGTGAGAAACATAATGTCAAACACTTAAAATAATAACAAAATGAAGAAAGTTTAGATTTAGGATTTTTGTCAAATAAAACCAATTTATTAAATGAATGTAATTTAAATTTTAAGGAAATGAAAAAATATACATTGTAAGTCCGAAATTCTCTTAAATTTTGTATTTATTTTTGACTTTGTTTTATTGTGTTCAATTGTAATTGAAACGCGTGTGTTTGCTATGCTTCGAACAAGAACAACCAACAACAATGCTTAATAAATTTCTGAAAAAAAATGACGATAGTCCGCCATATGTGTTTTCTTCGCATGCTCAGCGATGAATGAACAAATGTTTTTAAAAGAGCATAACAAATGTGTGTAAATTTTTCAAACAATTGTTGTATGGCGTGAACATCACTGCTCTGGAATCAATTGGACATTTTATTATTTGTTC
This sequence comes from Calliphora vicina, assembly GCF_958450345.1. NCBI lineage: Eukaryota > Metazoa > Arthropoda > Insecta > Diptera > Calliphoridae > Calliphora > Calliphora vicina. Next base: position 54,205,311 of record NC_088781.1, on the reverse strand, counting down.
TCTTAATGTTCTCCTTAACTATGTTCTAAAATGTAAAATAACAAAATGATATGTAAGCAATCCAACGAAACAATATGAAATAAATTCACTCCACAGTGGTTTAGAAGCAGTATTTTTTTGGAAATAATTCGGTATCTCGGGTACTATTGGAGTTATTGTTACGAAATTTCACATGGTTGGGGCTGAGGTGCTTCCAAGTGGATTTACAATTGTTAAGTTTCCTAACTGTAATGGGGACCAGTGCGTGGGCCCTCAAAGTTGGTCACCTCGAATCTCAATTTTTTTTAAAAAAATTCGCCAAAAATCCAATTATGATCCGAATGAGCTGAAACTTAAAATATAAATAGTCCTTGAAAAGTTCTATAAAAAATAAGCTTACATGTGTAGGTTATCTCCATTATTTGAAGAGATATTTAGGTTTGTTGATTCATTATACCCTACACCACCATAGTGGGGAGGGCATAATGCGTTTGTGCAGATGTTTGTAACGCCCAAAAATATTAGTCTAACACCCACCTTAAGGTATACCGATCGACTTAGAATCACTTTCTGAGTCGATTAAGCGATGTCCGTCCGTCCGTCTGGTCGGCTGGCTGGCTGGCTGGCTGGCTGTCCATGTAAACCTTGTGCGCAGAGTACAGGTCGCAATTTTGAAGATATTTCGATAAAATTTGGTACATATTATTTTTTCGGCCCAAGGACCAAGCCTATTGAAACTGGCTGAAATCGGTCCATTATTTCACCTAGCCCCCATACAAATGTCCTCCCGAAATTGGACTTTATCGGTCATAAATGTTTAATTTATATATGTATCTACACAAATTCCGCTCCAAATAAGTTTTATATACACAAAATTCATGTCACCAAATTTTGTTACGATCGGTCCATAATTAGTCATAGCTCCCATATGGACCCGCTTCCGAAAATCACTTTAACGTGCATAAATCGCTTAAAAATGTTGGTAAACACACAAAATTCAACATAGTTAACTTTAATATAGACATAAATCACACGACCTAATTTCATGGTGATCGGTCCATAATTGGTCATAGCCCCCATATAAGGCCCACTTCCAAAAATCACTCAAAAATATAAATTATTGAAATTTTAAAAGAAAATTTTTTTTTGCTCCTTTACTTAGTGTAGGGTATTATATGGTCGGGCTTGACCGACCATACTTTCTTACTTGTTTTTTTATTACAAATTACTCGCATCCAAATTTGGAACATGGAAAGACCGTATTTTTATAGTTTTTTTTTCCAAAAAAACCCATATATTGTTTCTTCATATTCGAATCATACTTGGCTTTTTGGCGATTTTTTTAAAAAAATGTGAGAACCGAGGTGGCGTGTAATTTTTCTAATTAAGCGTAAAGACCTTTATTTACAACTTTTGTAGCTTTGGTGACCGCACTGAAATTTTCGGGCAAAAATTTTCGTTTTTCCTTAAATGTCCTTTATGAAAGGACTTTTTTGATGTTCTCGAAAAAAGGGTCTAATTGACCCCTAAAGACAGAAGCTAGAGGGTTAAGATCTTCAACAAAAATTGTCCCCATAAAACTCTAACAATAAGATTGCTCTCAGACATTAACTTACAACATTTTTTTTCATTTAGTATAATGATCTTTAGAAAAGGATATATTCAAGAATTATTGGGTCGCTATTCTGTTCCAAAAATGCAGTTATTGTAAAATAAGCTACGAAATTTATATTTAAGAAATAAGTTTAACAAATTTGGGACCAAAAAAATAAATTTCCTTGAAATCCGCCAATTACCAAATCATTCCCCACGCTAACCCATATTAGATACATGCGCTCAAATTTGAATTTTAAATCGTCATTATGCTAAATTTTATCAAATTTTTAGCTTTTAGTTTGAATAATTTGTATAATCTAAATTAATTAAAAGTATTGGCCATTGTAAGCTATGACCTCTTTCCATCTTTCTGGCAACATATTGATTCCGAGCCGATAGAACTGCTCATCTTATGAGATGATGCGTATTCCAGCGAGAGTGATCTGCATCGATCGAAGCAAATAGTATTCGGTCAGGGCAATGGCTTGACTATAAGGCGGGTGACGCAAAACTTACCAACTACTTCATTCTAAACAACTTTGAACAGGTATTGCATAAAGTGGACGAGCGTTGTCATGATGGAATATTACGGAATCATGTCTGTCCTCATATTGTGATCGTTTTTCGGTAAATCAGTTGCATTCGGTACAGGTTCCATGTGATGATTTGTCATAATTGACCCTTTGCTCCCACCAAATACATAGAATTACATTAGTGCCATGGATATTTGGCTTTGGTGTCGATTCGACTGGTTGGCCGGCCTTCACATACGATCTCTTACGCTTCGGGTTATAGTTTTTCAACGCAGGTAATGATTCGATGGAAAAATTATTTTCTTTTGTAGCGTTCAAACATCATTTTGTCTTTCAATGTCTCTCGGATTCATTTCGTATGGTAGTCAATTTCCCTGCCTTTGGACAAATCCAGCTGCTTGCAAACTTTTTGAAATTGCTGATTGGCTGGCCTGGGCGATCAAAATCAGCACTTCTGCACCGAGTAGACCATCTCATATTACAGAAGTAAATCTAAACTTCCCATAATGGTAATTTCATTCTGAATTAAATTCTTAATAAAATTTACAAAAATCAAAACGAATTGACCAAAGTTCTGTAAATTTCAATAAACTCAATTATTAAAATCAAAATTATTTACAAATTGTTTATAGAATATTGGTAATGGCATGTTAGCGGTAACGGTAGTTGAGCTGAACGGTAGCTCATTGGTAACGGTAACCAACCTTGATTTATAGTATTTATTTTTATAAGGGCACTGCTACACGTTCAATATACATTGACCGCGATCCAGTATCACAATATATATTGAACGTGTAGCAGTGCCCTAAAGATTATTTGTAACGCACGAGTTTTTCGACATCATGTCGTATGATAAATGTGGGTTTGAGGCAATTAATATTAGGTAAACTTATGTATATTCCTAATTTTTTCAGTTCCAAGTTTTTTCTGTCACCAAAATGCGGTTCAATAAATCCGTGACTTTATAGATGTAACACGTATTTTCGGATACAAAATACACTTTGTCCAACGTTTCTCCAATTTGTTTATCCCTTCCACAAAATAAAATCATCAAAATAAATATTTGATTGTGGGATTATTGGGGTCAAATCTCTTTTCTCCGATCCATTTTTTCAGAGAGTCACTAGGGATTAAATTTTAAGAATAGAGCGGTTGAGGGAGCAATTCGTAGTGTATTTCATGCATTTTTTCCATGGAAACTGCACATGTGTGCACCCGATTGTGAGCAAATATGGCAAAGCTTTCCCATACCCAAGTGATCATACAAAATTTAAACCATGAGCCATGTGAAATGCATATTGTTCCACAATCTCTTGCACTTTCAACCTCCGATCGTTATTTGTTTTCAATTGTTTAGGGTGTAGAGATCTAAAACACAATCTAAATGACGAAATATGTTCAAATTTTAATAGGAGTCAACTGACAGATATTGAGCTTTTAAAATTTTATCAAAGGGATTCAGCTATGAGGCATTGACATATCAATGACGATAAAACAAGTTTCTACGAATGATCACAATATAAACAAATAGTGTACATAATACATGAGCTAAATATTTAAAAAAAAAACTTGCTTTTCATCCAAACCGTGGCCACATTCGATTAAGAAAGCTGGATACAGCAGACATGATCCAAAGATATGAATAAAAAATAACAATTAAGTCATTTCCATTGACCTCTACCTGTCGAACAAACACATATATATATTCTACTGATATATTTAAGGCCGTATTCATAAACGAATTTTAAATTTAAACAATGTTTTAAAATCAAATTTTGTATGGAAATTTAGCTTTAAAACATTGTTTAAATTTAAAATTTTTTTATGAATACGGGGGTTACAATTTAATCAATTTATTTATTAAACTAAAATATATGTATATTTGCCTTACATGCAAATGTAATCTAAGATTTGATTGGCAATACAATATTTACTTGCAACCACATATGAATACATTATGTTATAAATACCAATATTAGTCAATGTTTTAACTTTATTACTAAAATAATTGCTTATGACTTGAGTAAATTTCCATTTATGGCACAAAAATATATTTTTGTTGTTATTATCCTTGTTTTTGAAAATATTCATTCATCATTATTTCCATTGACGTCATTAGTGTTGCTTTAAGTACTGTAGACTATTGACTTTTTGCATTAGAAATATTTCTAAATATAAAAATGTATATTTTTAACTACAAAGAAAGAAAATATGCCGATGACTTAGTAGACTTTTAACTTAATTGGAAATGTTTGTTAAAAATAATCACAGACTATTGCGTACATTCAAAATACTGAAATGTTATAATCTCTTGAGTGCGAAATATTAGGAAATTTTTACTAAATGTTTATTATTATTTTTAAGAAATGCCAGATTTTTGGAAATAAATCTGGCATTTCTAAACGGCTGGTCCGATCGGGATAAAATTTTACGTGGGAGCTAAGGAGAGTTCGAGTTTAAGTTATTAAAATGGGCCATACAGATGATCTAGGGGCGTAGATATGGGGGCTCAAATTAGGGTACCTTCGACATGTAAAATTTTTAAACACGTGCTTTTTTTTTGTTTCCCATCCGATTTCAAATATTTTAATATTTATTTATCTCTTCTTATATCCTAGTTATAGGCATTTACAAATTTAAATTTTAAAATTTGGCCATACCTTTCAAAAATATAGGGAGTAATTTTGGACCGAATGGACTCGAAATTTTTTATTAGTTAGACATCTAAATTAGTAATAATATACAAAAGATTTGAGGTCAATATCTATTATGGATCCAAAAATAAACGATTTTCAATTTAAATATTAAAAAAATAGTAGATTTTTGCTGTTTTTTGGGCGAAAAGGTGACTTAACTCTTTTTTTATAAAAAAAAACTTTCTTTGAGAACATATAACAATTTTATGTTTTTCTGTAAGTTACCTTTACGGAGAACAGCCTGGTATAAAAAACATGTAAAATTTTTCAAATATGTCGCCTGTACGCCCTTTTGAATTTGACCTATTTTTTATCAAAAATTCAACTTTGGGCCACATGTTCTAAAATCCCAAAGCTGGGATCAGAAAACAAAAAGCAGCTTTGGAATTCTTGATTTGTTCCGTATTTATCGCCAAAGTATTTTTCCAGCCCCGAAGGAAATGTGTACCCTATAGGCAAAATTGTAAAAAATACTATTTTTGGGATTTTCGCTCCAATTTTTAGGAATTGCGGGATTGACTTTGACCTTTTGACAAGTTTTTTTACACCTTGTTATTTATGACAGACATAAAAAACGTTAAAAATTTCATTGAGTTTTGTTAATAAATAAAGATTTGATTACATACTAGCTGACCCGGTGCGCTTCGCCACCCCAATTAGAAGAGTGAAATAGTACTATTAAGTCTCCCTTTGTGAATCTGATTGTAAATGTCTATTTTCATATTTCTGGGTCCATTATTATAGAAAATGCAAAAGAAAGTTACCACTAAAGTCACCTTTTGTGAATTCAAATTCATTCAGAATCATGTGTGCCTAATTTTAAATTATTAGGTTTGTTATTATAAAATATTCAAAAAGTACCACTGCAATAAACAAATAGTACCATTGATTATCAATTTTGAATTCGCACTCACTAAACCATAACCCGTCAAGTTTGAATTTTAAATTTGTATAGCCTTTCCTATATTATCAACTAATTTTGTTTCTATAACAATTAATATTTAGAAATTATCACAAAACCGAAAAAAAACGAAACCGCGGTTTTGAAATTCTTCGGTTTTTTGGAAACTCTAGGTCCATTATTATAGTAAATTAAAAAAAGTACCTATGAGAACAAAGAAAAAGTACCAAGAAGTATGGTCTTGAATTTTCACTCACTTGGGACCATAGACGCCTAATTTCATATCTCTATGTCCATTATTGCAGAAAATTCAAAAAGTACCATTAGAATATATAAAAAGCACCAAAAACCACCCACTTGTGGTCTCCCACTCACTCCCATATAAGCTTAATTTCATGGTTTTAGGTTAATTGGTGAAGAAATTAAAAAAAGTCGAATAAAGAAAAAGTACCAAAAAGTCTATCTCTAGAATTCTCACTCACTTAGGACCATATATGCTAAATATCATGTTTCTAAGTTCACTGTTATAGAAAATTCAAAAAAGTACCATTAGAATTAAGAAAAAGTAACAAAAAGTCTCCCCCTAGAATTCTCACTCACTTTAGAACATATACGATTAATTACGCATTTCTAGGTCCATTATTATAGAAAATTCAAAAAGTACCATTATAAAATAGAAAAAGTACCAAAAAGCAGACACTTGTGGATTCCCACCCACTCTGGCCCATGTAAGCTTTATTTCATGTTTCTAGGTTCATTGGTGAAGAAATTACAAAAAGTACCATTCGATTAAAGAAAAAGTACCAAAAAGTCTACCCCTAAAATTCACACTTACTTAGGACCGTATATGCTTAATTTCATGTTTCTAAGTCCATTGTCATATAAAATTCAAAAAGTACCATTAGATGAATAAAAAAAGTACCTATAGTTCAGTTCTCACATGTTGGTACCTAAATATTGTACCCTATTCCTAACACAAACTTCACTCAGATACATATCAGCTAACTTTAATGTCGATAAGTAAAATAATTTAAAATATTAAAAAAAGTACCATTAGGAGTAAAGTACCAATTTCACTTTTCTTCCTTGAAACAATAAAGTTCGAACTTTAAAAATATTCCATTTTGCTAAAATTGTTTATGCTACAGACATGTCTCAAAATATTAAAATCTGTATTAATGTGCCCAAGAAAAAATATGTTTTAAAAAAAGTACCAAACTGTTTACCCGGATTTGGCCTAAAATACACCTTGGCACTCGAGTTCCAAATAACACCCTGTTAGTTAATTTTTGTATGAATCCAAGAACCAATGTTAAAAAATTATCAAAATTGGCTTAATAATTTCAAATAAAATGTATTTTCCCGATTTTATCCCCTTTTTGGTACCTTTTTTATCCCCATTGCTTTGGTAAAATTTAATTCAAGTAAATTTCTGTATCGTGGTGGGAGCTCATAATAAAATATTCGTATGTCTATGTCAAATTATAGAAAAACATATTTTATGAAAAAGTACCAAAAATAAACACAATTTTTATCCCTTAAGGGTTCGAATTTCCAAAAAGTACCAAACTTATATTTTTTATTTTTTGTTAATTAAAGAATACGATTTAAAATTTGTTTCTATGTTTATTGGTTTAAAAGATACATAGGGTGAAAAAAAGTACCAAAATACAGTTTTTACCCGTTTTCTCCCCTAAATGTTTCGAATTTCGAAAAAGTACGAAACATTTTTAAATGGAGTAACATGCAATTTTAAGTTTTTTTGTATCTTTATTAGTTCTGAAAATATAAGGTTACCGAATTTACCTGTTTTTACCCTTTTTTACCCCCTAAATTTTCGAATTTCCAAAAATCCCTTCTTATCGGATCGTTTTGGGTAGGGAGGAACCAACAGCTAAAATTTCGTGATTCTAGCTTCAGCCGTTTGGGCTGTGCGATGATGAATCAGTCAGTCAGTCAGTAACGTTACTCTTTTATATATATAGATTACATATTCATTGAGTTTCTAAAACTAAATTTTATATCAACATTTTAATAGGATTGTAAATATTAGGAATACTTTGATCTACATTTATTCCGAGCTATGCTGTTTTGTTTAGATAAGTTAATTTATGGTCTAATACAAAAATGTCAAGCCATATCTCAATTAGATTCAAAAATATGCCACTTTAAAACTCCGTCCTTCAAACATATTGCACTTTTTCATACTAAACAAGTAAGAAAGTATAATACCTTACACTAAGGCCCTAATTTTGTAAATCACTTGCGTTAAACGCTTCACCAACGCTGTTGTGAACGCGTAACAAAAAATATAAAATTTTATAAATCACTACGGCATTGCGTTTAGTCAACGCCGAAATATTGCGATGTCACTTCTATTGTCAAATCTCTACGTAGTCGTATTTGCTATTGTATAAGTTGATACTAAAATTTAAAATAAAAACATACAAAAAGATGTACTTATATCGTGTTGGCAATGCTGTAAGCCAAACAGCTGTATGGCGTTTATTTACTTTTGAATCCATAAAATATTTGTCCAAAGAAGACACAAAAATATAACAAAATAAATATTAAAAACATAAAAGTGAAGTTTTGTGCTGGGGTAGAGAACGATACTTGTGGAAGCTCAGTACCGGAATTCTGTAACTTTTTAACGACAAAATTTTGTCGTTAAGTTATCAAAATTCATAAGTTAATAATACTTATCTTTAAGAGATACTCCGAGTTGAATTATACGGATTATTTTCGTTAAAAATAGTCGGTAAATAACGACATTTGTCAGGTCAACAACAAATAAAATGTTCTAGTTAAGCCATAACGATAATTGTTAAGAAGTTAGTTTTGTAACATAAATATTTGACATAAGCCGTTCTTTGAAAGTACGATTGGTCAAACTTTTTGTGTTCGTTAGATACAGACTGATTTGAGTTTTAAATATACAAATTAACTTGCCTTAATTATCATTTGCTTTTAAAAAATACTATTCGAATTTTAAGAGCAACTTTTATATGGGGCATAATATCCTTATTTAACACATTTCTGGAGTGTATAATGTTTATCCCTATATTCAAATTTCCTAGTGAGCAATTTATTTAGGGATGTGATACTAGTATAAACTTATATGAAAGCTAAAAAATCGTTTTTAATACCGTTTTCTTAGAAGGAAATTCATCCGAATTTTTCGACGGTCCTTATAACAACAAATATCTAAATTCTGAATCAATGATCACTTGTGGTGGCATAGACATATGGATTACACTGGGTTACTTTGATTTTTAGAAAAAAAACTCTTGTTCTTCTGTTTTCAGTAGGTTTCGCGAATATATGTATTTGAGGGAGCTGGTGTTTGATTTTTAAATATAAATGCGATTATTTATTCACACGACTACAATTTTATCTACCAACACGAAAATACAGTGTACATTTTAATAACTAAAAATTATTGTTTTAATTTTAAAAATAATGTAATTTATATTTTTAACTATATTCGTTGTTAATATGTATTACCGAGAGAAATCGTTAACTTCAAATACTGAATATTAAATTCGTTAGAGCAACCGATATTTTTCGTTACTTAACGACATCGGTAGGAATATATAAAAACTTACAGAATTGCGGTACTGGGCAGACATTTGATGCTAGTCCAAACCTAAAGTAGTTACATAAGTATGTTTATTTCAGAAACAATTATATTTAAAAATGTTTAAATATTTATTATTTTTTAAGAATATTTGACCACTTTTTAAACTAACGCCAAGAAAATTGAAGCGTTAAATTTGACAATCAAAGTGACAAAAAAAGTAAGCGTTGCGTTGTATAAAATATACAATTTCAAACAACTGCAATCACAATAACGTAAGAATCAGATGTTACAACGCGAGCAGTCACTTGGTTGAACGCAGTGATTTGCAAACTGTAATTTAATGCAACGCAAAGAAAATGGCGGCGTTGCGTTTTATAAAATTAGTGCCTAAGTAAAAGAGCAAAAACATTATTCTTTTAAAATTTCAATAATTTATATTTTTGAGTAATTTTCGGAAGTGGGCCTTATATGGGGGCTATGCCCAATTATGGACCGATCACCATGAAATTAAGTCGTGCGATTTATGTCTATATGAAAGTTTACTATGTTGAATTTTGTGAGTATACAAAGCGATTTTAAGCGATTTATGCACGCTAAAATGGTTTTCGGAAGCGGTCTATATGGAAGCTATGACTAATTATGGACCGAATATGTACTAAATTGAATATGTACTAAATTTGATCGAAATATCGGCAAAATTGCGACCTGTACTCTGCACACAAGATTTACATGGACAGCCACCCAACCAGACGGACGGACGGACATCGTTTAATCGAGTCAGAAAGTGATTCTAAGTCTAAGGCACCTCCCCTGGTTCATTTTAATACGTTAAACTCGAATACTCATTGGGTACGCCCACATCAATTTTTATCCCGAACGGATCAGCCGTTTAGAAATGCCAGATTTATTTTCATAAAATCAGTTTTTCATTTTTATTCTGCGGTGTTTGCCAGAACTAAGAAAACGAAAGATTTCTTTTTGAGTGAATTTGCAGACATGAACAGGTGACAACCGCTTTTGGAAACAAATTTGGCAGAGGTTTTAATGATAAAGAAAACAAATTGTGATTTAAATAAAGTAAGAAATCATAAATGTCATTTAAAAATTTGTTTCTAAATATAGACTGAACAGCTTCATACTGTTCACATGACTGAATTTTTCAATTGAACTTGTTCGTTCATGAACTAAACTATTTAGCAAAGTTTTAAAAAGTTTGGGATGGTTAAGGGTGTGATTTTCTCCTAATAATAAAAATTTATTTATAATTAAGATTGTTTTATATTTAATAAACAGGTAACCAACTCTTTATATTGGCGAAACAATTAAATGTTCTGAAAACCTAAATTTATGCTGTATTTCCTTAGCTCCCAATGAACAGTTTTCCATTTAGAACGTAAAAGTAATTAAAATTAACTTACGCTGAAAAGGTTTTATTTCGATTTTCTCAAAATATAAACTACAAAGTCTGTATATTTAAGTGAATTTATCTAAATATTTAATGGCTAATAAACAAATAAAACCACTAGAATACGGCTGTGTTAAATATAGAATCACATAAAATATTCTCTCAACACCATAAACATCAAGAAATATTTAGAAGTTCCTTAAACTTGTGAAAATCTTGTAGTTTAACGACCTTGTTCACTCAAGCGCAGTGATGCATAAATATAACATTAATTGGCGAACGATGAGGGTCAGTTGTTAAGCAAATGTTTAAACTGGGTTTAATAATTGATTACAAATATGATGGAATACGCATAATAATCTATGTAAAACATTTTAGTATACGGAAAATGTCTTTAACTAGCACATCCAAAATGTTAAATTTTCCATGACTCCGGCGCATAAATCTGGCTGAATTTTACCGTTGTCATGGATGATGTGGATTATTCGGTTAGACCTGCGACTTAAGAAACTTTCACAAGAAAAAGTCTGACGAGGTTAAATCGTACTATCTTGGTGGCCTGTTCACATCACCCTCACGTGAGGTAACTATGCCCTGAAATCAATCGAGCCGAATATCCAATGTAGCATGAGCTGTGTGGCCCATATTGCCGTCCTGATGAAACCACATGTCGTTGGTTTCCATCGGAAAAGATATATCATTGAATTCCGGCCAAAATAGGTCCGAACCCGATCACAAGGCTGCGTAGAGCTGATTTACCACTCATCTAATTTTCCAAATATGATTCTCGACTGAGAGAACAATAATTATTTAGTTTTAAGATTTAATTACATATTGTAAGGCCTAGAAATTAAAGGCAGGAATTAAAGGCGAAAAAAAAGTAAACTTAAATTATTTCTTCATCTTCTTTTAAGAGCTTAAAGCATTAAACTTCAAACACTTTCAAACTAAGTTTAAGTGCACAAACCAAAGCTAAACTAACACTCTCAAACCTAACTTTCTCAAAATGCCTAACACATTATTAAATGGCCACAAATCCAGCTTTTGACCATTTTGCGTACATTTGTATACGCATTAAAGTAATTGTAGACATTTCATTTAAATCTTCCACAAGAAAACCTTTTACAGTTATTGCCAATATTAAGTTTAGCACAAAAACATCTTCAAAATACTTCTCAAATAGAACTAAATGTAAATTCAGTGAACAAGAAACAATCCCAGAACCTTTTTCATGATTCCTTTATAGTATTTTTCTCTTTTTTTTTTTTTTGGGGCGGGGTTTGTTATGCCTTCCTGGTGTTAAGCATGACATGTGTTTCCTATTTGCCATCACCATTCTCATCGTCGTCGTCGTCAGCATTGCGAAAGGACGTAAACTACCAACAGCCACAAAAGAAATATTCACCAAACTAAGCAAAAATATGTGTTACAGTTCCTGTTGTCACCATAAGTTTATTAGATTTACTTAGACCCAACAATAATAAATACAGCAAAAAATGGAACTGAAAAGAAAATAAAGTAACATTATTTGCATTTTTGGGCGACAGTTGCCAAAATCAAAAAAATAAAAATAGAATGGAATGGAATAGAATAGAAAGAGATAATAACAAATTTGCATTCTTTTGAAAAATCACTAAAATATTTATAGTTAAATATTCATATAACTTTAACATGTGGAAAGTTTAAGTTTATTTTAAGCCCAAAAAAAGTACTAAACAGACACTAAATAAAGTTAGTGGTCTTGAAAAACAGTTTTAATACTTATGGGAGGGATTTTGTAATTCATTTGAAGAATTTTTCAAGTTGGAAAAGAAATTTTACTAAATAAAAAAAATTTAGAAACAATTGGTAAAACCTTTTAATATTGACTCTAGTGACATGTTCAGGTTTCTAGAGGGAAGGGAACTGATTTATCAGATATAAACCTGTTACTTTAATATGCAGTTGGACTAGGAATAACATAATTTACTACCGATTTCGTTTAAATACAACTGTTACCCAATTTTAGCCATACTGTTACGAATTTGCATTAGCAATTTGAATTTAACGGTCTATAACAACTGCCAGCAACATTCATCGTGTTTATAAACATTTCCATCAGTATAAGGTTATATTTATCAACAATGTTGATAAAAAGAAAACGTATTTCATTCCTGAAAAAGGGGTACACGAAGAAAAGAAGGAAGAAGAGAGGTAGTGTTTTAGAGATAGCAAAAGAAGAAACACAAACAAATTCGTATCTGCATAAAGATGGAAAAGTGGTTACAGATTTGAATATACTGTAGAATATCCTTTAAATAGCCAACATATTCCACTGATAAAATCTAGTATATTACTGAATTTACAGACAGCAACACTACCAAGTTCATCTAGAAATCTGTTACCTAGCCATTTAAATGTATGACTCTGTAGTCTCGGGCAGTTGCACATAATGTGTTCTACCGTCTCCAACTCCTCTTCATCTCCACACACGCTACAAATATCATGTGTGCTAAATATTATCCGATTTACCTATAAAGGCCCCAATTGAGCAGTGACAGGTTAGCACTCCTACTAGAATTCTGAGACTACAGCTATCGGACCCGATTAATGTTTTGGTTGCCTTTGCACCCAGTTTTGCCAAAAGGTCTTGGACACTTGACAATCCGCCCTACTATTCCAGTATTGGTTGGAGACACGGAGTCTTTCAAATATTAGCCTGTAGTAGTGATAAATAGGTGGTATTACACCCCTACGTTCCGTAATGCCATGGTCTCGATCTGTGCCATGTCTGGCCAGTTCATCTGCTACTTCATTTCCATGACCCTGTTGATAAAGCTAAACTTTTGGCTGAATTGTTTGCAAATAATTCTAATTTATAGGAAAGCAATTAAACACTACTCGAGCTTGAAAGAGTATCAGTAACTATGCCGAATATATTCTTTCGCGCTCGCGCAGTTAAAAAGGCTTTAGCGGACCACAATGTAAACCAGTCTCCTGGACCGAATGGTATACCAGCACACAGTGGCGCAGAATCAAAATTTTTTGGAAATAAACCATACAAATGATCCAGGGCCAGCACTATGGTGGCTCAAAATAGCGTACCTTCGATATTTAAAATTTTTAAACACGTGCAATTTTTTTGTTTCCTATCCGAGAAGATTTTTATATTTTTGGAAAGCGCACGGCCAGGTCTGCAAAAATCATAGACAACTAAATTACGAATAACATACAATAGATTTCAGAGCAATATCAATTACGAATCCAAAAATAAACGATTTTCAATTTAAATATTCAAAAAATAGTTGATTTTTGCTGTTTTTTTGGGAGAAAAGGTGACTTAACTCTTTTTTAATTAAAAAAAAAACTTTCTTTAAGAACATATAACAATTTTATGTTTTTCTGTAAGATATCTTTACGGAGAACATTTTTATATAAATACCATGTCCTCTTATTAGAACATGTTGCCCCAACGCCCTTCGGAATTTGACCTATTTTTTATCAAAAATTCAAATTTGGGCCACATGTTCTAAACGCTGCACAGTGGGTTGAATGGTACCCAATGTGGCGATTAATTCATAGAAGCCGTAGTTTTAAAATATTATATTTTTTTATTGATGAGTTATTATAAGCACATAAAAACACAGCACTTTAGAAAAAAAGTTTAAAAAAAAAAAATTTTTAACCCGTTAAATGCATTATTGTGTTTTGGAAAAAAGACCTTAGTTCACAATTTATGCTGTAACTTTGGAATGGAAAGCGATAAATTAATGAATTAAATTGGAAATAAAAGCATACTTAATATGCTATTAAAAAATTTAAAACATAAATTTATTATATGTATTTACATTAGCATAAATTTAATTTAAAATCTAATTTTTGTTTTTCACAAAATTTTATTAATGTACAAATTTTTTTAAAAAAAGCCACAAAAGACAATATTATAAATTTTTGTAATGAACAATCATAAATACATAAAAACACAACTTTAAAAAAAATGTAAGAAAAAAATGTTTTAACCTATTTTGTATCAGAATATGTTTTTTAGCAAGAGGAACTTAAATAAGTAAAAAACCTCAATAAACCCGCACGATTTTTTTTTCTGTATATAGAAGCTGAAAGTTCATATTTTAAGAGCATTTAATGGAATTTACCCGATCTCGCCCTGATTTTTTTTAAACTCAATCTATATATCGAAAAAACCCCAATAATGGAGAACTTTAAAAAAATCTTAAAAAATATTTTCAAAACATTTATCTAAACAAAAATTATTTATTTATGTTCTCAAATACCTGAAGTTGATGGTTCCATTTTAATATTTCTACTTTTAACAGATTTAACAAAAAATATAAGCTCTCGAAATATCACAATTTTCAATTTTAACCACAGCACGCAAAATTTGTAAAAATTATTTGACTTTGACCGCTCACTGCCAATAAAGTAAGTTACTCACAACTGTAATTTTAGCAGTTTGTGATGTATTATTTAATGCAGTTTAACCCAATACCAAACATGACTGAAACAGATAAAGTTCAGCTTTTGAATTAATCGCCACTATTGGTACATTTCAACCCTCTGTGCGCTGGGACAAGAAAACAAAAAACTGCTTTGGAAACTTTGATGTGTTCCCTATTATTCGCCAAAGTATTTTCCCAGCCCCGAAGGAAATGTGGACCCTATAGGCAAAATTTTAAAAAAATATATTTTTGGGATTTTCTTTTTGACAAGTTATTTGGAATAACAAACATAAAAATTGCATTGAGTTTGGTTAATAAATAAAGATTCTATTACATATTACATATTCATTGAGTTTCTAAAACAAAAATTTATATAAAAATTTTAATAGGATTGCAAATGTTAGGAACAATTTGATTCACATATATTCCGAGCTATATTGTTTTGTTTAGATATGTTAATTTTTGGTCTTTCAAAAAAAATTCAAGTCAATATTTCAATTAGATTAAAAAATATGCCACTTTAAAAATTTTTCAATTTAAAATTTTAAAATTTTTCAATATTTGGAATTTCTTACTTAAAAATAGCGAAGTGTGATTTATTTGTGGTCCGATTTTGGTGAAACTTAGAAAAATATAACATAAACTCTAGTATTTATAATAACTGCGCAAGAATGGAAACTAACCCTTGGGGTTAAAATGACCCCAAACTTTTAAAATCATAATTTTTTTATGGTTTTAGAAGTTTGGGGTTATTTTAACCCCAAGTGCTATATAGAGTTAATTTTAATTCTTCTGCCGTTTTTGTAAATACTAGGCTTTGTGTTATACTTTTGTTAAGTTTCATCAAAATCGGCCCAAAAATATACAACATCTCGCTATCTTTCCAAGAGAAATTCCAAATATTGAAAAATTTGACCATTGACCTTATCGATTTAAGGATTAAAGTTTTCCAATTCTAGTAAAACTTTCAGAGTATATTTAGAATTATCTGGACTATACAATTCTGGAAAGGTTTTACTTAAAATTCATAACAGTAAGGAAATTGAGCTCATTCGTCTAAAAATTGCCAAATAATTGGTGTTTCTCGAAAATTTCAAAATTTAAATCAAAGGTACGGAAATACTATAAGAGATATTTTCATAATTTTTTCATATTTTGATTCCCTATTATATTCTCAATAAATCTCAATGAGATCATAAAAAAATTCTGAAATTTGTTTAACAAAATTTTTAAAAATTTGAAAATGGAGTTTTGAAACTGCCGTTAAAAAATTTAATTTTTTTGGTCATACCTGCGAATAGGTTAACGGTATGCTACGAAGACAAAAACTCATATACAAGTAAATATAGATATATTTTAAGTAAAAATGAGCTTTTATTTTAATATTTATCAAAATATGTTAATTTTGTTCCTACATTTCATGTTCTAGTGGCCTGAGACACGTTAATGGCCTGGCGAATTTTTAATAACTTTAACATTTTTTGACCGATTTTTATGTCTCATTACAACGACAATTACGTACACATTTCGATTCTTTTAAATTAAATTGCAAAAGTATTTTTTTAATGGCAAAATTTTTACAAAAACTGAAAAAATGCAATTTTTCCCCTTGTAAATGCATCTCAAAACTTCAGAGGACTTGTGGCACGTCTTATCCCCAAACGATTTACCTAAAATTTTTTCAGGATGATTTTTTTTTACTAATATTCACCAAACTGGGGGGTGAGAATGGCCAAAATCCAACTTTCGTTTATTAAGGGCCACCCTAATGGTTAACCACCATGTTGTGAAATATCTAAAGTCGAACAATTTACTTAGCAGCTTTCGAAGAGGACCCTCTGCAGGGGACTTGCTTGCCTTCATATCGGAAAAATTGTGTCGTTCCATTCACCGTTTTGTCGAAAGTAAAGTGGTGGCTTTATATATTTCCAAGGCGTTCGATAGGATGTGGCATGCTGCGCTCTTATCGAAACTTATTGCTTTTGGTGTCGGTAAGGACTTCTCTCAATTTTATGGAGTTTTCTCAGAGATCGCACTATACGTGTAGTTGAAGATGGGATCTCATCAAATGAGTTCAAGATTAATTCAGGGGTACCGCAAGGCTCCGTTCTTTCTCCTACTCTATTCCTTCATTTTCTAAATGACCTTCTAAGTCAAACTTCCAACCCTATCTATAAATATATATAAATATATTTATTTACTTTTCACCCCCGCACAAATTTAAATACTTAAACCTAAACTTTTTTTTAATAATAAAACTAAAATTCTTATTATTACTTCCGGTTTAAAAACCAAAACTAAATATTCAATATTTTCCAATTACAGTTAGCAAATTTTCAAGGTTATGCAATATTAAAAATAATCTTTTTATAGTTTTTTTTTCCAAATCTTCTTTAATTGTACAACTTTGTTTGGTTTTTAGTTTTGTCTGCCGCTCTACATAGTAGTAAAATGCCAAAACGTTACACTGCTCCAATTTAACAATTCATACTCAAACAAATATTTGTATAGTAATTTTAAAAAAAGTTTTGTTTATGCCAAAAAAAAACTTTTTGCCGGAAACTAAACATAAGCCTTTATTCTGCACAATAAAAAATACAAACAACAGCAACAACTAACCAAAAATCTATACAACAGCCTAGCTAAATCAGAAAGTTGCTCGTTGCAAACATTTCCGCCAAACAATGCTGGAGATTTTTTTTTGTTATTTTTCTTTTTTCTCTTTTTTTTCGTTGTTAATCAGCATCACAATATCTGATGGCCCACCCCAAAAAATAATAAAAATAGATACAATTTAAATGATGTGGCCTTGTTGGTTTTGAGTAGTATATTTCATAACATTTTTATTTAAAACCCTTTAAACTTACCTCCTTTAAAAAATAATGTATTAACAGAATTTTTGTATTTGAAATACCATTACGTATAGAATACGACTTCGTTCAACTATCCGTTGCCGCACAGTGGCTCATTTTCGTTTTTCATCGGCCAAAACTCTTTTTGTTTTTTGAATCAGCTATACTTATTAAAAAAGTTATCAGCAGATAAAAACAAGTAAGGAAGTATGTTCGGCCAAGCTCGACTATATAATACCCTACACTATAATTTATTTTCGTGAATGATTTTCGGAAGCGGGACTTATATGGGAGCTATGACTAATTATGAACCTATCGCCATGAAATTAGGTCGTGTAATTTACGTCTATATGAATGTTATTTCTGTTGAATTTTATGTTTATACCAACATTTTTAAGAGATTTATGCTCGTTAAAGTGATTTTCGGAAGTGGGTCTTATATGGGAGCTATGACTAATAATGGACCGGTCATCATACAATTAGGTTTATATAAAACTTATTTGGAGCAAAATTTGTGTAGATACATATATAAATTAACCATTTACGACCGATAAAGTATAACTTCGGGAGAACATTTGTATGGGTGCTAGGTGAAATAGTGGACCGATTTCAGTAATTTTCAATAGACTTCGTCCTCGGGCCGAAACAAATTTATGTACCAATTTTTATCGCAATATCTTCAAAATTGCGACTTGTACTTTGCGCCAGTCATATGAACAAATAAAATAAAAATAGAACAAAAATTTGGGTGTAATTTCATTCAAATGAAAAAAGTGTTCAACAAACAGGTCAACCAGTATATATAGGCTTAAAGAGGACACTTTGGACTTTCTCCTGGTTGTAAAATTTGTTTAACCCCTTTTGACCCTAAGCACTTTTACTCCACTGAAATTCAAATTTGGCTAAAATATAGTACCTGAGAAAAAAAATTAATAACACATCAGGTATAAACGCTACAGTGACGAATCATATCAGCACTTAAAGACTATTATCCTATCAACACAAGAAAAGAAAAATCATCCAATTATCTATAATAGTTTGCGAGTAATGATAATTTACTTCTGATAAAATTTACAAAAATCACATTTTTATAAAATGACAAAAAATATTTGACTTTAACAGCATGCCACGCACACAATTGACAATATTTTTATCTAATTTTTTAGCTACCTTAGTTTCAGTGTGTTTACTATTGAATGGCGTTAAAATTTTTGAAATCAGAGTTAACAAAAAGTTGGACTTTTGGCAGATGAAATTGAGATATGAGTCGTTTCGAATGGTGGCACTGATCCAATTTTCAATTACTCTGTCCCACAGATGTCCTTTTGTAAAGATTACAGTAGCTATGATAATAGTTATCGTTTAACGATCATCAAACGACCTGCTAACACTGTCATCATTCATCAAATATCTTTTCGGTTTGGAATTTATATGATGCTAGCACACTGAGGGAAAAATGACGTTGCAAAATCGACAACGGTTGGTGTCATTTTGGCACCATACGGTGTCACTTTTTTTCGACACCGTACGTTTACAATTTGTAAACAAATGGGTACGAATCGACAACGCAATGTTGTTAAATTAAACGCCGACGCATCTCAACGTGAGTTACTGACAAGTTATTGTCAAAGTGTTGTGGCGAAACTTTTTGCTCTGCTTTGTTTTTATAAGTGAGTTTTAAATTTTATTTACATTAAAAAAGTGAAAATATTTAAAAATTAAAATATGTATAAAAGAAAGTGTAATTGTGTTTAATAGTGAATTTGTGTTGATGCAGATGAAGATCCAGGCATTGCAAGAAATGAGAAGATCACCGAATCGACTGACGACATACAACTCCAAAAATTCCTGGAAACAATAAACATACAGTTTTTGTACATTTAAAAGGAAAGTAGAGCTATATATATAATTATCAGCAATGTAGAATACAGTAAGTATTTGTTTTATTTTTTTAGAATGATGACCTGGGGAAGCAGTGCCACAATTAGGGATGCTATTTGAAATTTCACATACAGGAACTCCGACAATTGCCACCAATGTTTTGCCAAATTTAAACATGAAATTTATACAGCCATAGTCGTATCTATTTACACACACTGAAAATTTAAGTATTCTTCGAAATAAAACAACATTTTGGTACTTTAAAGATACATTTGAAGAAAAAAATGTTCATTACTACAATCCTTAAAGGGTGTAGATCACGTTCGTTAAAAAATATTACGAAGAAAGGTCCTAGTTATTGCTTAAATTCGCAAAAGTAGACCTAACCTTCAGTTTTCAAAAATATTTACACAAATTTATTCTTTTTCAAAAGTATTTACACATTCCTTAAAAGCGACTAAAACCTCTATAGTCTTGGAAAAAACGTCATGGTTTTTGCTAGTCAGTTTTTGTTATTAGTTAAATTCAAATGTTCTTAAAAAAAGTCTATAAAAAGCATTCAAAATGGTGAAAATAAGGGAAATTCCCCTCGAGATGCGAACTGAAATTGTAACCAAATTTAGAATGGGTGTATCGGCGTTGGAATTAGAAAAAGAGTATGGAATATGTCGGAAAACAGTATATAATTTAGTAAAAAAGAAAAATACATACGGAAGTCTTCAAAATAGAAGTAGAAGTGGTCGAAAAATGAGAACAAACAAAGAGGAAGATTGTTCAATTGTGAAAGTATTCGCTGAAAATCCAGATTTTATCCTAGCTTACTTAATTTTTTTAGTGTGTGTAAATATATACGACTATGGCTGTATGTATTTTATATTTAAGTATTTATTCGTATTGTGTTTAAAAATAAATGTAAAACATAAAGGAATTATTATTTATGTATTTCAATTACCAAATCGTACACGAACGGTATCAAATCCCAACATATGGTTTTAATTTGACAACGGTGCGGTATCAAATTGACAACGGTCTGGTGTCAAATCGTACACGAACGGTGTCATATCGACAACGGATGGTGTCAATTCGGCAACTGAATGGTGTAATTTTTTCGTTGTCAAATTGATACCGTTCGTGTACAATTTGTGCACATACGGGGTTGATACACTATTGACACCGAATGGTGTCAAATCGTACACGGATGTGTTCATTTTTTTTCTGGGTGCATGTTTTGCATTATAAGATCCTACAACTTTACAATTTGCGCAACTATTTCCAGCTCTAGATAGATAGCGCCTAAAAATTCCAATTTTAATTGTCCAGAGCAGCATTACTTTACAATTGGCACATTCAATATGTTCAGCTCGACTACGTACCCTTTACCATCGGTCAAACTAAACCTGTCAAATGACGCCATCTAGGCAGTTCCTGCCAACTCTAGGCGTCAAGTACAGACAAGCGTGCCGTTTATAAAACAAAGAGACAAATTCGACAGTAATAGGGACGAGAAAGAGAGTTTCCTCTCAAAAAATTTACGACGCCTTCTCCATAGCATATCTTTGACCCATCGATATATATATTATAAATCCATTCGTTAATCCACCTTTATTGCCGCCTGGAAGGAAACATAAAAATGAAAAATTATGTAGCCTTCTGCGAAGCATATCTTTGAGCCATCGCACAGAGGGTTGAAATATATCAAAAGCGATTAATTCAAAAGCTGAACTTTATCTGTTTCAGTCATGTTTGGTTTTGGGTTAAAGTGCATTAAATAATACATCACAAACTGCTAAAATTACAGTTGTGAGTAACTTACTTTATTGGCAGTGAGCGGTCAAAGTCAAATAATTTTTACAAATTTTGCGTGCTGTGGTTAAAATTGAAAATTGTGATATTTCGAGAGCTCATATTTTTTGTTAAATCCGTTAAAAGTAGAAATATTAAAATGAACCATCAACTTCAGGTATTTGAGAACATAAATAAATAATTTTTGTTTACATAAATGTTTTGAAAATATTTTTTAAGATTTTTTTTTAAAGTTCTCCATTATTGGGGTTTTTTCGATATATAGATTGAGTTTAAAAAAAATCAGGACGAGATCGGGTAAATTCCATTAAATGCACTTAAAATATGAACTTTCAGCTTCTATATACAGAAAATAAATCATGCGGGTTTATTGAGGTTTTCTACTTATTTAAGTTATAGTGAAAGAACTCCTCTTGCTAAAAAACATATTCTGATATAAAATAGGTTAAAACATTTTTTTCTTACATTTTTTTTAAAGTTGTGTTTTTATGTATTTATGATTGTTCATTACAAAAATTTATAATATTGTCTTTTGTGGCTTTTTTTTAAAAAAAAATTGTACATTTATAAAATTTTGTGAAAAACAAAAATTAGATTTTAAATTAAATTTATGCTAATGTAAATACATATAATAAATTTATGTTTTGAATTTTTTAATAGCATATTAAGTATGCTTTTATTTCCAATTTAATTCATTAATTTATCGCTTTCCATTCGAAAGTTATAGCATAAATTGTGAGCTAAGGTCTTTTTTTCCAAAAAACAATAATCCATTTAACGGGTTAAACTATTTTTTTTAACCTTTTTTTTCTAAAATGCTGTGTTTTTATGTGCTTATAATAACTCAGCAATAAAAAATATAATATTTTAAAACTACGGCTTCTATGAATTAATCGCCACTTTGGGTACCATTCAACCCACTGTGCATCGGTATATATCTTATTAATCAATTCGTTATTCCATCCCTACTCTATTGTGGCTAAGATAGAAGAGCTCCGGGGATAGTTACGTGTGCAATGCATTCTCAATATCATATATGCTGATCCACAGTGAGCCCTCAGAGAGATATAGTCTGATGCTGATGACTTATCTCCTAGACTTATAAATGGTTCATAATTTCTCATAGCTTTTTCAATAATCAGGTATGTATATGATAAAAATCGATGGAATTAAAAACTATAGATACGAAAAGATGTAATGAATTTCCACCGATTTCAAGAATAATTTTTTAAGTAATTACACTGTCCAACAAATTGAGACTTTTTGATTGGAACAGAATAGTTTTAATTCTGAAAGGTCATGATGAGTAGATCATTTATGTAGAGTAAACTTATAGTCCAGCTGGTCTGATTTTTTTTACAGTGGGTCAAAGTTTTAATTTTTTGTTCGAAGGGCGCATTATAGTAACTGAAAAAAATGTTGTAAGTTAATGTCTAAGAAATTTCTTAATGTCAGAATTATATTGTAGAATTTTATGGGGCTCATTTTTGTGGATGATCTTAACCCTCTAGCTCCTCTTCTTAGGGGTCAATTTGACCCTTTTTTTGAGAAAATCAAAAAAAGTACTCTCAAAAAGAACATTTAAGAATAATGTACTTTCGATGAACATTTTTGCCGGAAAATTTCAGTGGGGGTCACCAAAGATACCAAAGTTGTAAATAAAGCTCTTTACGCTTAATTAGCAAAATTACACGCCACCTTGGGTCTCAATTTTTTTTTAAAAAAAATCATCAAAAATCTACTTATGATCCGAATGAGCTGATATTCAAAATATAAATAGTCCTAGAGAAGATCTACAAAATTCACTGGAAAATACAGCACACTTTAAGGTACTCAGTTGATGTTTATTTACACAGCGTCTATCATGAACTAACTAACGACTGCAACCAATATTTATAACACTGCCATCTGCTCTCTAGATTGTTTTAACTGTCAAAACTCGTATATTCGAATTCTAGAGCTTTGGATGTTATTTAGTCTTGCCATACTTACAATCAATGATCAACTCAAGAATTACTTATGAAATCATCCTTTTTAATTCCTGTGACTCTAATGAGAACGAAAAATCTCTTTTGGAGATTTTTCAGCCTTTTCGTTTCCACGGATCCCCAATTCACCTCACTACGTTGCAATTGCTGCAAGACTGTCCAGTGGTCAAAGGTTATAGAATAAAGCTACAGCGATAGAAAATAGTGCAGGTCCAAGTAACTACCAAGAGCAACTAGAAGGGCAAGATCATCATGTAAAATTTTCGAACCAATGGTCGTCTTTGTACCATCAGTGTAGATGATGTTGAATAATCGTCCTAAAACTTCCCAAAAAAATAGATGTAGTACCACATATTCTGCCTATACTCTAATAACTGTACGTGGCTACTCGTTCGCAAAGGGCTTAGCTACAACATCCCATACGATTTAAAATACTTGATGTTCCCAAAATAAATTCAGCAAAAGTTTCTAGTCCATTGTCAAGAGGATTCGGATCAACACCAGTGCTTCAATTCCTCCTCTTCTTACGGTTGATAGTATTGTAAACGAAGCTAAGGAAAAACTTAACTTTTTCTTAAAAATTTACACATCAAATTAATCTCTTCCCGACTTTAATCAATTGATGCCTGTTATACCTAATGTATTTTGTACAATTCCTAAAATATTCTTCAGAATTCGGCCAGTTAAGAAAGTTCTATCCGGACTCAACGTGAACAAATTCCCTGGACGGGATTGTATTCCAACACTTGTTTTAAAAAAATATTCCTCACCACTTGCCCATCACTTAGGAAGCTTTTCTGACTTACATATCAATCTGAGATTTTCCCCATTGTTGGAGGTTGCCAACATCCAGCCAATCCCCCAAAAAGGCGACCCCACAAATCCTGATAATTATCGCTTAATCGCAATTTGTTCGGCGTCCTCAAATGTCAATTATTTGGAATCGAATAGATTTCTGAATAACAGACAATATGTCTTCCGCTGTACATTTCGAAAGTATTTGGCCGGATGGACTCGTTTCGAAATTAATTTCGTTCGGTGTCGGTGTAGAATTTTATAGTTTTATTTTTAGTTTCATACTGAGCTCTGGAGTCCACCAGGGCTTTGTTCTTTCTCCTTCCCTTTTTTTAATTTTCATGAATTATTTACTAATGACAGTAATATCTGGCGCTCATATTCCTTTGACCATAGACCAACAATTTCTGAGATTAGACTCCCAAGACTGAATATGGATGACTCGATAAATCTTGAACTTACAACAATCTCCAGATGAGGTGAATTGAACTGACTTAATTTCAAGGCATTCAAAACTCAGTGTTGCCTTTTCACACACAAATGTCTTGTGATTTCATCACAATCAATTCTTTGTATGGGTAACGAAACTATTGGAATTTCAGATAACCTTTCGATTCTAGGTACAAGAATTCAGTGTAACGTCCATTGGAATCGTCAGATATTTGATGTCACGAAGGTAACTTTTAGATGTTTGGGTTTCTTGAGTCGTTGTCGAGCATATTTATCTCCATTCGACCTACTTCGTATATACACTGGCTACATTCGTCCAAAAAATGGAATATATTTCTCACAAAGAAGGGTGGTTGGACACCTTTTGTGCTCTTCAATTTTATTTTAACAAGAGCCCAATATCTCTCCACTGGCCTTAGCTCCAGGCAGTTTGAAGTTGAGTTTGCCTCTCTTGGTACAAATATCACATTATTGTTCTTGTACCACTCAAGACGTTGCCTACCATAGTGACTAGATGTCAAATAAGTGGACACATTAAGAAGTCTTATGAATGGAAGCATTCCTGTTGTAAATATTCCTTGATGTAAATTTCGGTATTTATAGAGCTCATTGTAACAAATGTTTGGATTCTTTTGCCGCATTTGCATATTGCTTGCCATATCAAGAACTTTTTGGGAACATTTTCTGCGTTTGGGTCCTAAACATTTCCACAAAATTCCCCTTGAGCATCAGCAATGAAAAATTTGCCAGAACATACATTTCGTCTTTGGCCTTTAAACGATTAGCAGAGTTCCTGTCAGGAACTTTTTGAGCCTTGTATGTTTTTAAACCTGCAAATAGTCCAAGTACTTAGCTAACAGGGCTGCTTTCCTACCGAATGTGTTGGGAGCTGTTTTGAGAATGCTTTCTATTTATTGGCTTTAGAAACATCATGTGGACGACCATTTCTTCTACCTGAACCAGGTTTTCTATTAACGGGCAAGTTCTCCCGATACTGTTTAATACTTAATATTGGAAACAGTTTGACGACAGACCTTTGATTGCTTGGTCAACTATTTGTAGGCCCAAGTTGGTTTCTGTTGAAAATATTTAATAATTTTAGTACAAACCATATATTGGATAATGGTATACAGCAGTCACCAGACCTATTCTTACCTATGACGCACTCGTGTTCTTTGGATTTAATCACACCTATCTACTTCTTATAAAGTGTAGAGGCTATCTTGTCTTGCGAATACTTTTTTTTGATGTTAGGAAATAAAGTTATGAGATGGAGGAAAGAGTGTGTAGTGTTTGTGGACATTTGACTTGAATTTGTAAATATTATATTCCGTCGGGAATTGTTAAAAGTATGTCCAAACCAGATTTTAATCAACCGCCAATTGTGCAGTAAAGGGTTGCCTCCTGTATGAGAGCTGGTATTTTATTTTTCCAGCTTCGAGTAAAATTTGCCTACGCGACTAATCACTTTCTCACCTTAGGTTATGTTAGGTTCCATGGGTAGCCACTCTTCAAGCAGCTCACTTGGGTCCATTAAGAAAACTGATCCCATTGTGATACCCAAGGGGTAAACGTCTGTGTATTAATTATACGTCCATCGTTTCCAGGCTAAACCAACCAGATTCTCTGATGAAAGAGTAGATTCGTCTAAGACTCAATCCTGATAGCTCATCTAAGCATGATAGGAATGGTAATCCGATGATGCGCTCCCTCAGGTTTATCAGAGCCGGGCATTGGCAGAATAGGTGGGACACCGTCTCCTCCTCTTCTTCATTGTTACAGCTCCTACAGTAGTCATTGTACCGTAGGCCCAATCTCCTAGCATGTGTCCCAATTATACAGCTCCTACAGTAGTCATTGTACCGTAGGCCCAATCTCCTAGCATGTGTCCCAATTATACAGTGTCCTGTAATTTATAAGTAGATTCGTCCTGTTGGCATCATATACGGGCCAAGTAGACCTCGTTATAACACAGGAAGACTCATTGGTCCACCTGTTTTGTGCAGATTCATATAGTATCCGCTGAACAGCCACCTTGCAATTCGCAAGGGAAATACCAGAAAAAGGATCGATCTCTTTATCATCCATCATCGCCCCCCTTTTGGCCAGTTCGTCTGCTATACAATTACCCTGATTTCCATCGTGACCAGAGACCCATATAAGAGTTATCCTAGAATGTCTCGCTATCTCATTAAGGAATACCCGGCATTCGACGGTTAAACTAGATGTCGTGAAGACACCCGCTATTCCGTTAACGGCAGCCTTGCTGTCAGTAAATATAAATATATCACCAGATATACCTCAGCCAGTTGGATGCACATTTAATGGCCGTAACTTCCGCTTGAAGAGCCGTACAGAAATTAGGTAGCCTGAAGTAGGATTTAATCCCATAGTTATCAATGAAGAAACCACCACCGACCCTGCTGCCCCTTTTTGAGTCATCAGTGTATATCCTTATGACATTGTCAGGGGGAAGAGTCCGCGCTGGACTGCCTATCGAAAAAAGGTTTTGCGATGCAGTAATCGACATTACTATGTAAGTGCCCATAATAATTCAGTATCTTAGAGTGCCCATAGTCTTTTCCAGACCACGAACATCCAGCCTTCAGTCTCACAGCAGAGTTGAGAGCCATTTGTATCACCATCAAATCAACTGGTAACCAGTTTAGGATAGTAAAAAGTGCCTTAGAGGGGGTAGTCCTTATAGCGCCTGTAATCAGTATCGCGATAGTCCTAAGAACTCGTTCCACAGCCTTCCGGTGAGTAGCATTATCCAATTCATGCTACCACACCACGACTCCATAGAACAAGATGGGTTTAACAACTGCTTTGAAGATCCAATTGATACCCTTCGGCATAATACCCCAGTTTGTACCAATTGGCCTTTTACAGGAATAGATGGCCACATATGCCTTGTTAATCCTGTTTTGAATGTTCAAATTCCAGGATAGCCTTTTATCTAGAATAATGCCAAGATACTTTGCATTATCTCTGATCTCGCGACAGGGTTTCTGGATATAGCTTGGTACAACCGGTGAGGTTGATAAAATTTTACGTAATCGGTTAGTCTCCTTCCACGCCGCTACAGAAGTCCCTCCAGGCTTTCCTTTTCGCGTTCCTCGTAAAGTTCTTAAAGTGATTCACAGAGGACTTATATGCCGGCCAGTTACCCAGTCTCTTTGCCTCGTTGAACAGCTTACGACACGTCCTTCTGGCGTGTGCAATCGCAGGATTCCACCAGGGAGGTTTATTCCTACCCCTGCTCGGCTTGCAGGCCAAATTAGTAGCTGATTGGAACGCTTCTGTAAATGTCTCAACTGCTACCTCAATATCTTTCCTACTTTCAATGGGCGGGTTTTATAAAGACCGGGAGAGTATATTACACTGCATCTCCCAATTGGCCTTTCTCCTATTTAGAATGATGTTATCACTCCTATACGTTACACTAATATTGAAATCAATATTTTGGTGATCAGAAAAAGAGCAGTCTTCAGAGACAGCCCAATTATTAATCATGCTGTGGTGCTCAGCACTCACAAGTGTTAAGTCAAGAACCTCCCTTCTATTCGAAACAATGAAGGTAGGTTCTGAACCTCTATTTACTACTTCCAAACTACTATTAAGTATGAAACTGAAAAGACTCTCACCTCTTGTGTTGATGTCGCTGCTACCCCATATAATGTGGTGCGAGTTAGCGTCAGCACAGATGACCAAAGGTATCCTGGACTCATTCGCCTTTTTCACAATACTACGGACAGCATCGTTTGGCGGATGCTCTCTGCTCTCCATGATCATGCGCCATATAGCTGGATATCAACCATAACAAACAGCCTTCATTAGTTTCCCATGAGACTGCTACTGTATCTTCATTGCTGTGATCAGACAGAAACAGACGCAGACCACCAGCCGCCCAATATGGGAAACAGACGCTGGTGGATTTCGGACGGACATTAAAAAGAGCCCTAACGGACCAACCGGACCAACCAACAGAACCACCCCTCTTAGTGAGGGGAAAATGGTTCGATGGAAACGTCTGATAGCCGCCCCAAATGAGAACAGACGCTATCTGACAGGGGAGGGTAGTTCTTAGTATCATGCTCAACGCATGCCCTTCTGGAATGGGAGACCCTACCAGAGACAGCCAACTCAAGTTAAACTGTCCCCTCCAGCATGGCCAACACGAATCATCGCACTTAAGCCTCTATATCGCGTCAAATTGACTACCCATCGTAGAAGAACCTTGATAGCTTTGTTAATCATTAAAATTGCAGAATTTGGGGTTCAGAGAAGCCACAGTTAATTGTAGAACAACAATTGCATCCACAACCTGTCACAGTTTAATGAAAATTTTGGATTTCAGACATTATTGGATCATAATTCAGGCAATGGGAATTAAGACAAAAGTGCCATTAAGACAAAAAAAAACCATTTCGTCATGATTCAATAAAAAAATAATAGTAATAATCCTATTAAATTAAAATCTTGTGTAAATTTTGAGACATTTAAACCCTCATTCATCAAGAGTGCCTGTTCAAATCTATAATATCTTATATGAGCACTTATCTACATCAATCAATTATTTTGCTGCATTCTCATCACTAATGTTCTGCATTAACGAAAATATCTTAAATTTTCCAAATACATAAGCACAACTACTAAATATGATGGCGCCTGCAGGCACACGGTAAACAGCAATTGCAGCAACACAGAAATCCTGCTAACAAAAACAACAACAAAAGCATACACACACATACCTATTAACACTATGGTGACACCTGGCTGCACCGGTTGCAGGATATGACAATAATGATGCCGTTCAACTGATTTGCAAATATCTATGGATGAATTGCATGCGCCCTGTCTACTGACATCATTAAAATTGCATTCATCCTATTTTGTCGTTATTGTTTGACATTTTTAAAATTCCGCTATATTTAGATACTTGGCGATACATGCAAATGCATAGAAATGCATACAAACAACAGACTCGCCATTAGTCGTGATGTGATTTGGGATAATCATACGCTGGTTAGACATTGTAGGAAATAGAGCGCACAAAAACATACATATCTAAACAGAATGATAGAATGGACTAGAATGTTCAATAGCAAATCCATATGTTTATTTAAGCAAGTTGTTTGTTTTGCGTACCAGCCTATTGGACGTTATCAGGAATCAATGGAGAGATAATTAAATTACCAAAACGTAAAACACTAATTGATGTGTCAGTGAGATGGAAGAATTGGTTTTTAGCAAAAACTATTTTATTTTTTGTTGTCTTTTTTTTAATAAATAAATTTGTGTTTTAATCTTGATGCCACCGGACTTAGACAGCATATGGTTGAATTTTTAATGCAAAGCAATATGATAGATTTAAAAATAAGGTCATGATTTGCTAAATTAAATTGAATTTATTTAAGACACAGTTTTATGTTGTTTTGTGAATCACTTTTGGCCAAAAATAGCAACGCATGGATTTCGAGCCAAAAGAACTGCTCATCTTTTTAGGCCAAGAACGAGTCAAGCCACTAACCGATACTCCGTTCCAAAGTGAAACGTATACCAGAGAGAGCGTTCTGTATCGAACAAATAGTAGTCGATGCAAGGTCTGGACTATAAGGCGGGTGAGGCGAAACTTCCCAATCACTTCATTATAAATAATTTTTAACAGGTATTATAATATGTGGCCGCATATTCTGGACGTTTTTCTGCAAAATCTCGCTTCAAACGAATCAGTTGAATTCATTACAAGTTCCCTGTGATGGTCTGGTAAAATTTCAGCAGCTCATAAAATTTCAGCAGCACTCTCTGTATAACCCTACCAAATACAGAGAATTATCTTAGCGCCATGGATATTTGGCTTTGTTGTCGATTCGGTTGGTTGGTCGGCCTTCACATACGATCTCTTTCGCTTCGAATTATTATACTTATATGAATCCATTTATCATCGCAAGTAATGATTCGGTGCTAAAATTATTTTCAAGCATCAGTTCGTAGATACTCTCCTATAGAGGAGTAGATCATCTACTCTCCTATAGAGGAGTAGATCATCTACTCTCCTATAGAGGAGTAGATCATCTACTCTCCTATAGAGGAGTAGATCATCTACTCTCCTATAGAGGAGTAGATCATCTACTCTCCTATAGAGTAGATCATCTACTCTCCTATAGAGGAGTAGATCATCTACTCTCTCATAGAGGAGTAGATCATCTACTCTCCTATAGAGGAGTAGATCATCTACTCTCCTATAGAGGAGTAGATCATCTACTCTCCTATAGAGGAGTAGATATTTGGCTTTGTTGTCGATTCGGTTGGTTGGTCGGCCTTCACATACGATCTCTTTCGCTTCGAATTATTATATATGAATCCATTTATCATCGCAAGTAATGATTCGGTGATAAAATTATTTTCAAGCATCAGTTCGTAGATACTCTCCTATAGAGGAGTAGATCATCTACTCTCCTATAGAGGAGTAGATCATCTACTCTCCTATAGAGGAGTAGATCATCTACTCTCCTATAGAGGAGTAGATCATCTACTCTCCTATAGAGGAGTAGATCATCTACTCTCCTATAGAGGAGTAGATATTTGGCTTTGTTGTCGATTCGGTTGGTTGGTCGGCCTTCACATACGATCTCTTTCGCTTC
The DNA here is from genome assembly GCF_958450345.1 of Calliphora vicina. Lineage (NCBI taxonomy): Eukaryota > Metazoa > Arthropoda > Insecta > Diptera > Calliphoridae > Calliphora > Calliphora vicina. The sequence continues at coordinate 54,173,766 of NC_088781.1, read as the reverse complement.
GAATTATTATATATGAATCCATTTATCATCGCAAGTAATGATTCGGTGCTAAAATTATTTTCAAGCATCAGTTCGGACATGCAACATATTATTTCAAGGTCTCAACGCTTCAATTCGTGTGGTACCCAATTTTCCTGCTTTTGAATGAATCCTGCTGCTCGCAAGCATTTTAAATTTGCTGCTTTTGTCAGCTCTGAGTTTTACAAATACATTTTCATGGAGTAATGAATCCAATTCTTGGTTTTAAACATTTTTTGGCTGGCCTGGGCGATCTTTGTCTTCCGTATCAAAATCACAGCACAAATTATTTCTCCCACATTTAAACCGATGAAACACATTCGCCATAAGCTTTGGTAAGCAATCAGTTTGCATTTTTTTTTTTTCAAATTAAAGAAGTAAAGCAAAACTTCCCGCATATGATGCTTCGTTGGTACAAAATTGATAATTTTTCAATCAAAATAAACTTTATTTTTTACACTATAATGTTCAATAACTAAGTGAGAATAAAAACAAGTAAGAGAGCTATATTCGGCTGTGCCGAATCTTATATACCCTTCACCAACTTATACTTCAAAATACAAATTTTAAATATTTTTAGGTAAACAAAATATTTTTTTTTTCCATTTTTTGGAAAAATATTTTTCGAATTGTTATTTTAATTTAAAATTTTTTTTTTAAATTTTAAAAAAAAAATTTTAGTTAACCGGTTTATATTAAATTTAATATGAAAAAGTTCTCCTTAAATTTAGTTTTATTTGTGGACGCTAATTGTGTACTAAATCTTCAGAAATTTAGATTTTTTAATGCTTAAGGCTCTATCTTTATGCAATTATTTTATATGTTTTACAAAAAAATTGTCAAATTCTATAATTTTCTATAAAATAAATCAATATTTTTAAAAATGGTATCAAAGTTTTTCATAAATATATATGAATGAGCTTTAGAAAATATATTTCATTAAAACCGGTTAACCGTCTTACAAAAACCGGTTTATCATAAAACCGAAAACTTAAAAAAACCGAAACCGGTGGAGTTTACAAAGATGAAAAAACCGGTTGACCGGTTTTCGGTTTCGGTTTTGGATACTCTACTGACAGTGTTGTTCGAATTCATGTTTTTGGAAGAATTTTAAACGTATGAGTAATACTTAATTATAGTAATTATATATCACTCATCCAATATACAAACAGTAACTTTCGTAAACCCCCAAACTACAAATAACTACAAACTTTCCATTTAAATTGAAATTTTTAATTTTGAACACTTTATATCCACGAGTTTATATTTAAAATTGCCGCTATTAAATAACTTATTTGGAAAACAACTTTAAATTGTTTACTTGCATTTAAATTGTAACATCATGATTTCGTTTAATAAAAATAATTTGCAACTCATGTTTGCAAGTGAATGTCATGGATACTTTTTCATAGTTTTGTACACAAAATCACTCATCACTCACCAGAGTATTAGCTCCCATTAAAAGCTAATTAGACCGGCAATTTAAGTATAAAATATATGTAGTTACATGATAAAGACAAAACAGCATACGAATACAATTTGGTGGGAAATTTAGGGAGACTTGAATAGATAAATAAAAAATCAAGACTGAATAATAATTTTTGTTTTTAATTTTTTTAAGATTTAAGTATTTCAATGCTTGACTTTATTTGCAATTTGCAGTATAGTAAATTAAACATATTTTGTTAACCTCAAGTCCCTTAGTTATCATCTGCCACTGCGAGTTTGTTAAAACATTATAGTCACAAGTACATACATACATAATAGGGCGGTCATTAGTTTGCACTATTGGAATTTTCGATGCTCCCAAGGTCTAAAAGAGTTTAGTTAATTTTAGCCACTATATCCATTACGGGAACCGATTTGAAATTGTCGGATTTCGATGAAATTTAGTTTTTGCTCACAAATTTGTTTAAATTATTTCTTAAAAATTCAATTAGTGGCCTATTTTATAATACTTAATTTCAGATTTCTGGATTACACTGGTTTTTTGCTTATGTCTCAGCATAGAGAAGTCGACACAGAGAGTGTCAGTAGTGGAGTTAAGAGCTGAGATCTGCAGATCTGTCAACAGAGTGTATCACCTGAGGATGATTTCTCTTTAATTTATTGCACTTTGAACCAAAATTCCGAACTTCAAATAAAATGTGCAACCTTTATAGAGGTTGCTCTGATTTTGGTAAAATATTCAGCATTATGTTTTAAGATGACGTCGAAAAATGTTAGACCTTAGCATCGAATAACCCAAAAGTTCAAACCTTAGGGCCAACCTAATACATAATGCCTTACACATACAGACAACTCAACAAGAAGGGTTTAAACTAATAATAAAATTACATAGAAGAAAAAAAGTGTTGGTTTGTTGGCAGGAGACGCTATGGGAACCGAAACGAAAATATAATTAGAGACCAACAGCAAAACACACACATATTCTCATAGTAATACAAACGCATAAACATTCAGAATTACATACAAATATACATAGATACACTCACTCACACACTGTAGCATAACTACATTTCAAATACTTAAGTTTTTACCCAGAAGTTCTGGGTGACTTGCCAGAACTAGTGATATTTGCTATAATCTGTCAAAACTAGTTACGCAATTAGCTTTGTAAGTTGTTATACAAAGAGTCTCTCTGACAGCTGAGACATGAGTTAACGCCTGCGAAGGTCATAAAAAGTTACTAATATGAAACAATTCAAAATCAAAGTTTGACTTTATAAGGGTAAATATTGAAAACTCTCCCTAGTGATTCTACCTTCTACAATTATTATATCATGGAATAAACACCAATTAAATGTTTTTTTTTTCAATTTTGTTTAAACCATTCATTTATTCAAGATAAACGAAATGATAAACAAAATAAGTGAATCTAGTCTTCTATAGAGAAGTAGACCATCTAATAGAGGAGTATATTATCCACTCTTCTATACAGGAGTAGATCATCCTCAATCCTATAGAGGAGAAGATCATCTACTCTCCTATAGAGGAGAAGATCATCTACTCTCCTATAGAGAAGTAGATCATCTACTCTCCTATAGAGGAGTAGATCATCTACTCTCCTATAGAGGAGTAGATCATCTACTCTATAGAGGAGTAGACCATCTACTCTATAGAGGAGTAGACCATCTACTCTCTTATAGAGGTGTAGATCATACACTCTCCTATAGAGGTGTAGATCATAAACTCTTCTATAGAGGAGTAGACCATCAACTCTTCTATAGAGGAGTAGACCATCTACTCTTCTATAGAGGAGTAGATCATCCACTCTCCTATAGAGGAGTAGATCATCCACTCTCCTATAGAGGAAAAGATCATCTACTCTCCTATAGAGGAGTAGATCATCTACTCTCCTATAGAGAAGTAGATCATCTACTCTCCTATAGAGGAGTAGATCATCTACTCTCCTATAGAGGAGTAGATCATCTACTCTCCTATAGAGGAGTAGATCATCTACTCTCCTATAGAGAAGTAGATCATCTACTCTCCTATAGAGGAGTAGATGATCTACTTCTCTATAGGAGAGTAGATGATCTACTCATCTACTCTCCTATAGAGGAGTAGATCATCTACTCTCCTATAGAGAAGTAGATCATCTACTCTCCTATAGAGGAGTAGATGATCTACTTCTCTACTCTCCTATAGAGGAGTAGATCATCTACTCTGCTATAGAGGAGTAGATCATATACTCTCCTATAGAGGAGTAGATCATCTACTCTCATATAGAGGAGTAGATCATCTACTCTCCTATAGGGTAGTAGATCATCTACTCTATAGAGGAGTACACCATCTACTCTCTTATAGAGATGTAGATCATACACTCTCCTATAGAAGAATAGATCACCTACAATCCTATAGTGGAGTAGATCATCTACAATTCTATAGAGGACTAGACCATCTACTCTCCTTTAGAGGAGTAGACCATCTACTCTCATATAGAGGAGTAGACCATCTACTCTTCTATAGAGGAGTAGACCATCTTCTCTTCTATAGAGGAGTAGACCATCTACTCTTCTATAGAGGAGTAAAACATCTACTCTTCTATAGAGGAGTAGAACATCTATTCTTCTATAGAGGAGTAGAATATCTACTCTTCTATAGAGGAGTAGAATATCTACTCTTCTATAGAGGAGTAGAATATCTAATCTTCTATAGAGGAGTAGAATATATACTCTTCTATAGAGGAGTAGAACATCTACTCTTCTATAGAGAAGATTATCGAGACTATTATAGACCAACCACTTCCTATAGATGAGTATATCATCTACAATCCTATAGAGGATTAGACCATCTACTATCCTATAGATGAGACCATTTACAATCTTATAGAGGAGTAGACCATCTACTCTTCTATAGAGGAATATACCATCTACTCTCCTATATAGGAGTAGACCATCTGCTCTCTAATAAGGAATAGATTATCTACTATCCTACATAGAAGTATATAGTAGACCATTTACTCTTCTATAGAGGTGTAGACCATCTACTTCCCTAAAGAGGAGTAAACCATCTACTATCCTATTGTCATATATTATCTTTTCTAAACATTATTGTTTAACTGTGATTTAGGTCAAAATGGACACCCTGAAAAAATAATTTAAACTTTCCAAAAAAATAGCTGGAGATCTGAAGGTCCATCAAAATCCACTAAGCAGTATAAGGAAGACTTGAACATTGAAAGATTATCCAGAGCAGGAAAAAAACAGGTCCATAAATTTATCCGTTTGTGATACCCTAAGGATCATTCTCAGGTCCTCAAGAGAATTGGATTCAGTGCCGAACCAACCTGACGCACGAATAAACGAATCTATCTTCTTAACATCCACAGTAGATAGATCCGCTAGGCCGTGCAAAAATGGACTGCCTATTGTCGCAGGCCGAACCACCTATAGAGCAGGGCAAAAGCAGAGGAGATGTTCAACGGTTTCCTCCTCGTTTTCATCATGACAACTTCTACAAAAGTCGTTGTATGGAGTGTTCCGTCTCCTTGCATGCACTACAGTCAAGCAGTGCACAGTAAGCACTGATGTCAGAGCTTACAGCCCAGCCCGTGATAGCCCCGATATCGAGCAATTTGTTAGATTAGACCATATGAGCTGAGCAGAAGCAAATAATTTACGCTGTATGAGTGAAGGCAGAAATAACAGAAGGCGAAAGAAGTCAAACAACTTTTCCCAAGAGCTGCGAACACTTCTCTCAGAAAAGCAGCTAGTAAAATTAAATGCTCAAATTCTTTTGTGCGCAGAGCCAAGGCTCGGTTGAAGTCCTATAAATTTCAAAAAGTTCAAGATCGCAATGCGGTAAAGAACTTAGAAGCAAAAGTACGAGCGATAAAAAAGAGGTAAAATTTTATAAACAAATAAGTTAATTTTAGGTCTTTAGGAAAAAATTCAAGTCAATATCTCAATTAGACTCAAAAATATGCCACTTTAAAACTCCGTCCTTCAAAAATATTGCACTTTTGTGGCTCACTCTTTATTTATGTCGAATTTTTTCAGATTTTTTAATTGGTTTCTTAAAACCAAAATTCCTAAATCGGCGAAAATATGTTCCAAAAGTTGAGATTTTACGTAAAAGTGACCGTTCTTTAGTTATATTTGTGAGGTTAATGAACTTTTGGCGACTTTTCATCAGCATGATGACAAAATTGAATTTGACTAATGCGCGCACATGCTCTATTAAAAAAACGACGAAATTTTAAAAATCAATAAATTTTAGGTTTTAATTTTGTCTTCATTGCACAGCCCAGACTCTTGGAGCTAGAGACATTTCATTTGGACTATGGATTCCTCTCTTCTTGTATCGTTTCAATAAGAAATGATTTTTAGAAAACATCAGAAAAGGAAGACAGCTGTTCAATACTTTTCAAATTCAATGAAATCTTAAATTTGGTACTTTTTTTGGCACAGTTTTGGCATTCCGTGTATCTTTTAAACCAATAAATTATTTACGGTACTTTTTTACATATTTAACTTTAGTGGTAACTTTTTGATTTTCCTTCTAAAGGTACATACTTTATTGAGAAATTCAATGATACAAATTTCTTCTAATATTTATTACTTTTAAATTACTACACTCTTGATTACTTAGAGACACTAAAGTTGACTTCGCGCAAGATTACCCGGGATTTGCAGGGAAACAAATTGACTTGACCGCAAAAAATTTAAATTGCAATTGAAAATTACTGTCTAAAAGGGATACATTGTCGACCTATAAAACCGCTGGGTTGTAATTGTTTGCGTATTTATGTGTGCATATTGCATGTTCACATTGTTAGTCGTATTAAAATGAAATCATATGATTACATGAATTCTATACTTTAATGCTGATACAATCAGCCACATTCACAACCACTGTCCCAGCTACTACTTACTTGCCACTGTTGCCAGCCCCACTGCAAATGCAACAAGCTGTTCAGGATGCAATTTTTGCACAAAAGGTTGCATTACAAATCAGATCATGTTTATAGAGAATGTAAAAATAACAATAGTTGCAACGGATGTAATAGAAGGAGCATAAAATCAAATAACACATGTTACTCGTAGAATGAAAAGGGGAAGGGCGAGACAGCTGAGAGTAGGGAACACGAAACAAACAACAAGAAACTTTAAATGACAAAATAAAAATGTAAAAACACATACAAAGAGCACTATGAAATTAGAAAAGTTTAGAAACATGTGCGGATAGAGAAATGAATTAACCGGATATTTAGGATGTGGATAAACTAAATAGAAATAGTTTTAAACTAAACAAAAATTTAAGTATTTATAATTTAGCAAATGCAGTTAATTCTAGGAATTGTTGTTTTGCAAAGTAGCAGCAACAGTAAAATTGTATAAGAAACTATTTTGTTGACACTTTTAGATGGTGATAAGCGTATAGAATAAAAATACTTTTGTTATTACATTTGAAATTTCCAATATTTATCTACACTGGGGTGGTCCTTATTCTGCACCTAAAATATTCTGATCTAAAATTATACTTAACGCCAGAATTTGCTCACCAAAGCTTATGTTGCATCGGTTTCAACGTGCGAGAGATGGTTTGTTCGGTTCAGAAGTGGTGATTTTGACACGTAAGACAAAGATCACCCAGGCCAGCCAAGAATTGAAGCTATTACTCCATGAAGATTGTTGTAAAATTCAACAACAGCGTGCAAAATCATTGGGAGCTACTCAAGCAATTTCAAAATGTTTGCGGGCAATCACCCAGAAGCAGGGAGACCTTGAAAGACGATATTGAATATCCGAAATGATGCACAGTGGGAAACTAAAAAAAAGTGGAAATAAATCTGTAACTTATAAACGGGTAGCCTGATTTTAATAAAATTTCTCATAACAATAGGGGTGGAGTTGAAAAGTTTAAGTTTTCAATTTGAGCTTAAAAAACCAAGTATATAAAAAATTTAAATGAATAACAAATTTTCTCTATTCGATTTGAAAGAATTTTATATATATGGAATCTACTAAAAGATATATAGAATAAAACATTGCTATAGCTATGTATATATTATCTCTTAAATTTTACAAGTTATTCGCATTTGAAAATTAGAATTTTAGTTTTTATACCCTCCACCACCATAAGTGGTGAATGAGGATATTGTTACGTTTTAACCATTTCAAAACGTTTGGTTTATTTCCTTTAAATAAACCGGATACTTTTGATTGCAAATAAAAGCCGTTTAGTAGTTTGAAAATTGTAACAACTCTTTATTTATTTAAAATGTACAACAATAGAATTAAATAGTCACTCAATGTTTTTTTAATACACGTTTATAAATTCTCAGAAATACAGACACTTTATAATGTATACGAATTCACTTGAAAAATACAGCACACTTTAAGGCACTCAGTTGATGTTTATTCAAATAGCGTCTTCGATAAACTCACTCACTACTGCAACCTCTGCCACTATTTATAACACTGCCATCTGCATTCTAGATTGCTCTTTAAGTGTCATAGTTCGAATATTCTAGATCATACGCCATCTGTGGTGTACTTTCTACAATGTTCTTTAACTGAATATTCGAATTCAAACAGCGTTGTCAACTTTCGATCAATGGTCAACTGAAAGCTTTTATTTAATAATGCCCACAGATATGTTACAGTTTGCTATTAAAATCAGCTCTTAAAATCGTTATGTTTGAATTCAAGTATAATTTCGTAACTGTATATATAAGTTTGTCATTCCGTGTGTAACATTGAGAAATATTCATCTGAGACCCAACAAAGTATATATGTTATTGATCCATATGAAATTCTAAGTCGATTGAGCCATGTCCGTCTGTCTGTCTGTCTGTGTAAAACACGCTCACGTCCAAAATAGGCAAACAAAATTGGTAGACTTGGAAAAAAAATGTTTATTGTTCTCCTTACCAGTTTGGTATTGAAAATCAGCAAAATCGGTTTAGTGGAACCAGAGTTATGAACCAAAATGTGAGAAAACCTAAAAAAAAACTTGATAATTTTAAAATAGTTTTTGTTATTTGTGCAAATATATTGCAGATAATATCTAAAAATTTTACACACGTTATTTTTATATTAAAAGGACTAACTTTGGTAAAAATTATAGGAATCTGTCCATGATTTCACCTAGCCCCCATACAAATTTCTACCCGAAATATGGTGCTATGGTCTGTAAATGCCTACAAAATTACAGTATCCATACAAAATTCAGGAAAAATAAGTTTCGTGCTTAAAAAGATTACAACATCAATGTTTTTGTGGTACCTAATTGCTGTACCTAATTCTATGAAAATCGGCCCATAATTGGTTATAGATCCCATATAAGGACCACTTCCGAAAAACACATTAACCTACATAAATTTCTAAAAAAAATCAATATCAAAACAAAATTTTACACAGATCCATAATTTATAATTAGAAATCTTCCTACAGGTTTTTGTGAATATCGGTCTATAATTGACCATAGCTCGCATATAAGGTCCACTTCCGAAAATCAGTTAAGTACTCATAAATCTCTTATAAATATCTATATCATGCTAGAGTTCGACACAAATAATACTCATATACATAGAAATCACTGTACCAAATTGTATGTAGATTGGCCGATAATTGGTCATAGCTCCCATATAAGGCTCATAATAAATATTTAAAACAAATCGATATCAAAATGAAATTACGCACAGATCAGCAATTTGTATCCAGCAATCATACTACTGGATTTTGTAAATATCGGTCCATATTTAACCATAGCTCCCATATAAGGTCCACTCCCGAAAATCACTAAAATCCTCATAAATTTCATAAAAATATAGTTATCAGGTTGAAATTCGAAACAAATTTGTTCAATATATGTTACGATGATATGCCCATAATTGGTCATAGCCTCCATATAAGAACCACTTCCGGAAAACACATTAACCTGCACAAATATCCAAAATAATCTGTACTGAACCAAAATGTTATACCGATCAGTAATTTGTATCCAAGAATCGTACTACAAGATTTTTTATATATTGGTCCATAATTCGGCATAGCTCCCATATAAGATCCACTCTTGTTAATAGCATTGTTTATATGCAATTCTACAAAAATAGCCCTAAAATACTTAGGCCCATAATGACCAAATACCTTCACTATATTGAAACAAAATAGTACAATACCCTTTTTTATACTCTGTTTCTTCACTTGAGGTTAAAAAGGAAAAATGTTGACCCAAATGTATTAACTAATTATTAAGTATATGAATTGTTAAATTTCATACGTTCTAATAGGAATTTCAATTATAAACTACTGAATTAGATACAATTTTTTGTACATTTGAAATAAAATATCTTATGCGTAAACTAGTCTTTCTAGCAATTGTTATATTATTTCAGTTGTTATACCATCATATTTAGGTGGAGGGTATTTAAGATTCGGCACGTCCGAATATAGTACTCTTACTTGTTTTACCTACCTTAGTCTGCTTTTTTGCTAATAACGGATCCGAATCTTTACCGATTTTCTTGATCTTTATCTTGGTTTGAATTAGCAACAAATCTATTAATATTCTCCAGAAAAAATTGTTTAAAAATCTCTGCTGAGTCAAAAGTTATGTGCACTCAAATTAAATAAAAAGAAAAAAGTATTTTTTTCGCCATTTTTTTTTTTTTTTTTTTTTTGAAAAAAGTACTTTAATTTATTTTAAATTATACAGAAACTAAGAAAAATATATTTCGGTAAATATTATAAAAGACAAATAAAGCAAAAATCGTATTCATGCATGGTATAAAACCTTCCGAACTTTTGAAAACAATTTGTCTAATCGCATATCTGCTTTCAAAAAATTAAAACCTATTTTTTATGCCTCAATATGTTCTCAAATATTTAATTTTTTGTAATATTCATTAATATACATTAGGGTATTCAATTAATCGGATTTCTGGTTTAATCGGTTAATCGAGCAAATAATTAATCGAGGTTTAGATTTAATCGGTTAATAATCGGTTAATTTAAAATTATTAACCGATTAACCGAATAATTTATATTTTCATTTCAAATTGAAAATACAACATCGAATTTTGTATACAAAAACATAAAAAATGGCAAATAAGGTATTTGAGATAATTTTTGTAAACATATCGCCTATTTGCTGCAACAACATCATTACTCAAAATCCGTGTTTATTGAACTGAGTAATACAAAATATGCGCTGTTCTATAATCTTTCATATAGTTTTATCAGTTTTCAAAAAAATAAATTATTTTTTGTGTGAGCGTGTTTTTTTGTTGTAAACATTGTAAAAATTCATGTTTTCTCGTATATTTGATAAGTAAAAATTTGGGTTAAATACAGTTTAGAAAAATATTAAAATCTCCTATTTAAATTTCTGAAATCGCATGAATTGTTGAAAATTTATTTAAGAAATAGTAAAATGTCATAAAATATTCAAAGGTGTTTTTCTCGAAACGACTTTTTTTGAATTATGACGTTGTTGCAGCAAATGAGCGATGTGTGAGTTTTTTATAGTTTTAGTGAGATCTTCTGAAATAATCTTTTATAAACAGAATATAATTTAAACGATTTTTTTCTTTAGATTTAATAAAACTTTTTTTGGAAAAAACTTTCTCGCTGATTGTATATTTTGGAGAAATCAAGAATATTCCTTTTTGGATTGTTTTAGATATTGATTAATTTAATAGTTTCGTTCAGTTATGATAAAAGACTCATTTCAAAAAAAGTTTCGTCTATACATGTAAATACAAACAAAGTTTCAAATACATGTAAATTAAATATGTCAGTTGTTATACATACTCAATAAACATGTTTATTGGATGTTCAAAAAATATCTAATTTTAATTTGAAATTTGTATTTGAATTGAAAGGGAAAAATAAATACAAAAAAAATTTAAAGTGCAAAAAAAGGAATTTCGGTTAAACGATACAAATTAATCGGTTTATTTGTTATTTGAAAATCGGCAATTTCAAATTATTCGAACAGTTAACCGTCCAAAATTAATCGGTTAACCGATTAACGGTTAATCGATTAAATACCCTAATATACATACATAAATAAATCTACATATTTCTACAAAACAATGCAGTGACAGGTTTAACCTATTTATTTCATATAAATAGTAAAATTTTGCATATATCTGAACTTTGACCTCGATGCGCGTCCAAATTTTCAGCACATAGCTTTTAGGCCTAGTGTCACAATATTCAACCCGGCACTCTTTGATATCTAAAAAATAAAATCAGCTGTCACTCTAATGTACATATGTATATTCATCTATGATTTCTACAATACTTTGATTGAAAACTTTAAATAAAAAGAGCAACTTGTTATCTTTAAACCACACATATATTTATTTCTTAAAGCGTATTTGATTTATCAACAATTTCATATATGACTTTTCCATATGACTAATGCAAAAACTATGTACATTAGCATAGCCCCAGAAATATTTCTATTTTAGCAATAGGAATTAAGTTTTCAGAAGAATGTCTCTCTGAAGGCCAAAGATCACTTGAGCTTGAGTATTAAAAATATATCTAACATTGTAACCATATTAACGAATATGAACTGATTTTGGGATTCTACTAAGTAAGGAGAAAAAATATAAAGGGTCTCTCAATAAACATTTTAATCAAAATGGGTGTTCTGTGCTGGCAACGTTGCGCTCGCTTCGCCCATTATACCAATCCACATACGATATATGAGCTTCCAATGCTTCCTGAAAATGTCATAGTTTGTTGTGGATTTGGGGCTGGCGGCGTCATTGGCGAGCGCTATAGTTGGTAATCATAAGGACTATAAGGCGGGCGAGGCAAAACATTCTAACCAACTAACGTCTTTCTAAATATAGAATACTAGCTGACCCGGTGCGCTTCGCCACCTCAATTAGAAGAAAGAAATAGTACTATCAAGTCTCACTTTGTGAATCTAATTGAAAATGTCTAATTTCATATTTCTGGGTCCATTATTATAGAAAATGCAAAATGTGTTCCTAATTTAAAATTTTTAGGTTTATTATTATAAAATATTCAAAAAGTACCATTGCAATAAGAAAATAGTACCATTGATTATCACTTTTAAATTCGCATTCACTAAACCATAACCCGTCAAGTTTGAATTTTAGATTTGTATATCATTTCCTATATTATCAAATAATTTTGTTGCTATAATACATAATATTTAATAAATTATCACAAAACCGAAACCGCGGTTTTGAAATTCTTCGATTTTTAGGAAACTCTAGGTTCATTATTATAGGAAATTCAAAAAAGTACCCATGAGAATAAAGAAAAAATACCACGAAGTATGCCCTTGAATTTTCACTCACTTGGGACCATATACGCCTAATTTCATATTTCTAGGTCCATTATATTATAGAAAATTCAAAAAGTACCATTAGAATATAGAAAAAGTACCAAAAAGCACCCACTTGTAGTTTCCAACTCACTCGGTTCCATATAAGCTTTATTTCATGTTTCTAGGTTCATTGGTGAAGAAATTACAAAAAGTACCAATCGAATAAAGAAAAAGTACCAAGAAGTCTCCCCCTAGAATTCTCACTCACTTAGGACCATATATGCTTAATTTCATGTTTCTAAGTTTATTGTTATAGAAAATTCAAAAAAGTACCATTAGAATAAAGAAAAAAGTACCAAAAAGTCTCCCCCTAGAATTCTCACTCACCTAGGACCATATATGCTTAATTTCATGTTTCTAAGTCCATAGTTATAGAAAATTCAAAAAAGTACCATTAGAATATAGAAAAAGTACCAAAAAACCCACACTTGTGGTTTCCCATTTCAAAAAAGTACCATTAGAAGAACAAAAAAGTACCTATAGTTCAGTTCACACATTTTGGTACCTAAATATTATCCCCTATTCCTAACACTAACTTCACTCAGATACATATCAGCTAACTTTAATGTCGATAACTGAATTAATTTAAAATGTTAAAAAAGTACCAAACTGTTTACATGGATTTGGCCCAATATACACCTTGGTACTCGAGTTCCAAATAACACCCTGTTAGTTAATTTTTGTATGAATCCAGCAACCAACGTTAAAAAAATTATCAAAATTGGCTTAATAATTTCAAATATAATGTATTTTCCCGATTTTATCCCCTTTTTGATACCTTTTTTATCCCCATTGAGGTGGTACAATTTTATTCAATTTTTTCTGTAACGTGGTGGGAGATCATAATAAAATATTCGTATGTCTATGTCAGATTATAGAAAAACATATTTTATGAATAAGTACCAAAAATAAACACAATTTTTATCCCTTAAGGGTTCGAATTTCCAAAAAGTACAAAACTTATATTTTTTTATTTTTTGATAATTAAAGAATACGGTTTAAAATTTGTTTCTATGTTTATTGGTTTCAAAAAAAAGTACCAAAATACAGTTTTTACCCGTTTTCTCCCCTAAATGTTTCGAATTTCGAAAAAGTATGAAACACCTGTCAGCTTATTTTTTAAATGGAGTAACATGGAATTTTAAGTTTTTTTGTATCTTTATTAGTTTTGAAGATATAAGGTTACCGAATTTACCCGTTTTTACCCTTTTTTACCCTCTAAACGTTCGAATTTCCAAAAATCCCTTCTTATCGGATCGTTTTGGGGAGGGAGGAACCCACAGGTAAAATTTCGTGATTCTAGCTTCAGCCGTTTGGGCTGTGCGATGATGAATCCGTCAGTCAGTCAGTCAGTAACGTTACTCTTTTATATATATAGATTACGGTTTCTCTGGCCGCATATATTGGTTGTTTTTCAGCCAATAATAGCTTTAAAGCTCCCACCAAATACAGAGAATTATCTTGGCACCATGGATATTTGGCTCTTATGCTTCATGTTATCGTAATTGAACCACTATATATCGCATGCTCAATGATTCAATAACAAATCGTCTTTCAAGATGTCTTGCCTTGAATTCGTAACACAGAAAAAATTATATTTCAATTCAAACATTTATCCGATATTGGGCTGGTTTCAATTATTTCATAATTAAATCAAGTATTCATTTGCTCAAAAACAAAATTTCTTGATATTTTCTATTGAATTTTTAGTTTTGAATTTGATTATTTTGACAATTGAATATACAATTTTCGTTATTGGTTGAATTTCAAATACAAAAATTATTGAATAGATAATTTTCGTAATTGAAACACAAAAAATAACAAAAATGTTTTTTTCAATTACGAAAATTATCTATTCAATCATTTTTGTATTTGCAATTCATACTTGATTTAATTATGAAATAAATGAAACCAGTTCAATATGTGACAAATATTTGAATTGAAAAGGTTTAAGAAATAGTTTTTTCTGTGAAGGTACCCAATTTCTCTGTTTTTGGAAACCAAAAGAGAACAATTGACAGATATGTACTCTTCAAAATTACATATACATACATACGTTATTTTTGAGAAAAAATTACACAATTGCAATTTTTCTCAAAAAAAAACGACCACTGATTTATATGAAATTAAGTTAATTTCTTGTCGCTAGATCTGTTTTTGTCCCATATAAATTGTTAGCCCTACTACTACAAATTTGTATATACATAAATAACTGAAACCAAATTTATAATAATTCAGTTTAATAGAACGTTTGAAAAAGAAACAATTCAAAATGAGCTCAAGCTTGTTTTATTACCTAATAGTTGTTTTATTTTTAATTCTTAAAATAAACAAAATCCAATCCGCTGGTAAATTCTATACAACAACTGAAAACAAACAATATTATGTAGAAGACGATGAAAATGTTAGTAGAGAATTTCAGATCTATTAATTGTCAAATTTTACTTTTGCATATCAATGTTTCAGTATTCGTGGTACGATAGTCTAATTGAATGCCTGAAACTAAATATGACACTGGCTGCAATTGAGTCGGACACGGAACAACAGGCATTAACAGCACTGTTTAAAAATGTACCACAATTGTGGTTGGGTGGTTTAATGCTACCAAATACCCGTCACTTTCTTTGGATACCGACAGGAAAACCATTTAAATATACCAATTGGTTTCAGGGAAATCCAGATTTCAAATATAATTGTGTTTTAATTGGATGGAGTAGAGACGATGAATGGACTGATATTAATTGTGCACGTACTTATGGATACATTTGCGAGCATCCCCAACAAAAACTACAAGAACACATCGAAAAACTTAATGAGAAGTTAAGAATAGAAATTCAAGAGCGTCAAAATTTACAGCAAGAACTAAAAACACAAAACGAGTTAATGCAAAATCTTCAGGAGCAGCTACAACAAATTAATGACACTAAACTAGAGATGCAGGAAAAAAAAGTGAATCTGCAGCAGGAACTACAAGAACCACAACAAAAACTGGAACAAGAATTAGCAAATGGAGAACAAAATTTACAGCAAGTCTCACAAAAACCACAAGACAGTCAACATCTAACTGAGCTGAAGTTACAGCATCACAGAGAATATGAGGCAAAGCAGCAAAATGACGAGAAAAACAAAAGTTATTTGAATCTTCTATTTTCGCATATACAAAATGCATATTTCTTCCAAACTTCTCGTTAAAGGGACAACACTAAAGATATATCTACATATTATCGACGCGATAATAACATGTGTTATATGTAATTTCTATTATTCTTTCTAAGTAAACTAAGAAATTAATGTGTATTTTGAAATATGATAACATATAAGATAATATCCCCATTAGTTCCATCAAGCTGGAACTAATACTTGCAATTACAGAACTGTTTTTTGCTTAATACAAATCCAAATTTTCTTGTTTCCTTTAAACAAAATCCTACAATTAAGGTTTTCGGCCTGAAACCCAATATCAAAATGAAAGAATAACATAAAATCACATAAACGTTTACACAAATGAATGCAAATATTGTAATTCCCCAAAGCTGTAGATAATTTTACACAAACCGACTAAAAATTTATTTGAATGCAACATGAAGAACATGGGAAAACAAATGGAAATTTAATTAAAATTTTATAAAATGAACAAAATGGAAAATACGTTCTACAAGAAAACACTTATAACATTACTTGGTGGCTACAACAAGAACACACAAAGAAATAGAAGAAAGAACAAAAATTAAACCGAAAAGAAAACTTAATTTCATAAATTTCTTGCAAACAATCTCCCATTTATAAAGACTAAAAAATGCGATAAAAATGAAACTGAATGCAGCCGTATTGTAACAGACATGTATTTTTTTTTCATTCCACTTTTTGTAAAATTAGAATTGCAAACAAAATAAGTTTTCTTTATGGCATGTGCTACAACTTGCTTTTGTCTCTATTACTTGATACAACTCAGGGATGAGATAGTTGGTACCAAAGTATAACAAGTAGTCCAACTCTTTGACAGCAGTACCTAACTCTATACATGTGTTAGTGAAAAAGTACCTAAGTCTAAATATGTGTTAGTAACAAAAATTTAGATGTGTTGGTTCCCTTTTTAATTTTCACCAGACTCACAGAGTTCTATAAAAATGTTTAAATTTTAATTTATCTAAATTTTGTTCTATTTTCAATACCAAAAATTGAAACTCTGTTCTATATTTTAAACCTACCACAAACAAAATAAAACGTCAAAATTAATAAAAAAAAATATTTTTTAGTTTGTGCGAAATGGACGTGATTCGGAAAAGAAAAAGTGCTAAATATGTTGAAAAAAAATATAAAATAGTGTGTGTTAGTGAATTTACGTGTATCAAACTATATTTATTCGACAATTTATAGTTAAAATCTCGAGACTTTTGATGTGTATAATTCTCTCACAAGGGTGTTGAATTTACACAGTACCCGTATATGTGGGAGAGTAATTTTAAAAAATAGAGAGTTGGACTACTTGGTATACTTTGGTTGGTACAATTGTAATGCTTTCGGAGCTAAAAATATATCTGAGGCTACATCTGCCATGGACGCATGTAGCGTTCAACAACACGTGCAAATTATAAAATAAACAAGTAAGAGTGCTATATTCGGCCGTGCCGAATCTTATATACCCTTCACCAAATTATACTTCAAAATTTTAAATATTTTTAGGTAAACAAAATTTAACTTTTTTTCCAGTTGTTTTTTGAATTTTTTGGAAAAAAAAATTTTTCGATTGTTATTTTAAATTTTTTTTTTTAAATTTTAATTTTTTTTTTTTTTTTAAATTTTAAAAATTTTTTTTTTTAAATTTTAAAATTTTTTTTTTTTTAAATTTTAAAATTTTTTTTTTTTAAATTTTAAAAAATTTTTTTTTTTTAAATTTTAAAAAATTTTTTTTTGTTTTTTAAATTTTTTTTTTTAAAAAAAAAAATTCGGGTTCAAAATTTGTTTCCCGATTTTGACCCATTGTAGGTCCAACTTACTATGGTCTTATATACGTCGTTGCAAATGTCTTTGAAATATCTATCATTAGATATCCATATTGTCTATATTAATGTCTTAGTAATCCAGATATAGGTAAAAAAATAGGTCAAAAATCGAGGTTGTCTTGGTTTTTTCCTCATATCTCAGCCATTTGTGGACCGATTTTGCTGATTTTAAATAGCAAAATTCTCGAAAGCATGTCTGACAGAATTATTGAAGATTTGGATCCCGAAGATATCTGGGGTCTTCAGAAAACTGATTTCAACAGACAGACAGACAGACAGACAGACAGACAGACAGACAGACAGACAGACAGACAGACAGACAGACAGACGGACAGACAGACAGACAGACAGACAGACAGACGGACATGGCTTAATCGACTCCGCTATCTATAAGGATCCAGAATATATATACTTTATAGGGTCGGAAATGAAAAATGTAGAAATTACAAACGGAATGACAAACTTATATATACCCTTCTCACGAAGGTGAAGGGTATAAAAACACGCAGACAATGTTTCGCGCGTTTCGACCATTTTACGGTGAAGTCATTTCATTGAAAAACTAGGAATACGCATGAGCGCTGGTGTATGACTTTTTCTTTATTTTTTCAGTTTTTGTATTTGTGTGTTTGTAGGTGCACTGAATAATATGAAGAATTGAATGTGTTGGTGAGAGTAAGTGTATTGGTGAGAAGATTTAATTTTGCGAACCTCTGATGTAAATTCAACACACTTGAGAGAGAGATTTAACTTCAAAACTTTTTCTTGAAAATTGCACAAAATTGCAATTCTAACACATACTTTCACCATCACATAATATTTTTATTATTTTTTCCACACATTTGAACCATTTAAATAACCGAAAAGCGTATATTTTGCACAAACGAAAAAAATATTTTTTTAATTTTTTTGACATTAATTTTTTGGGGGTTGAAATAAAAACTAAAATAAACACATTTGTAAAATTTCGTATTGGAAATTAATAAAAAAATTTAAATAAACTTAATTTTTGCAGAAATTATGGAATAAAAAGCGGAAAAATCTTTTTAAAAAACCTCTCCAGATCAAAAATCATTCAAATAATTTGAGAATTGTTTGAATTTTTGTAATAAAATTTTGTTATAATTTTTAAGGTCGCTTTTTTACAACTCTGTGTGTTTGAGGAGTGTGGTGAAAGTGGTTTGAAAACTAATACATATAAACAAAATGTTACCAATACATGCATAGAGTTAGGTTTTTTATGACAACCGACTTAGGTTTTTTTGACAGCGTTTCACTTCTTGTTATTATTCTTTGGAAAAATCCTTAAAAATAGTAATTTAATTTCAATTTGAAAAATTTGTTTTTTCCCTAAAACTCAATTTGTTTGTCATATTTTTCAAAAAGTATTCTATGAATTTATTAATTGTCAAAATTTATATATGGGGCATTTCATGTCAAGTGAACCAACTTTTGAAATCGATGTCTTCCCAAGGTGCACCAAGGTAATTCAGACACAAGATCGGTCGAGAAATCTCTGAGTTAGAGGGGGTCAAAGTTTGACATTTTGGTCAAGCAGGTGTTTTTTCTTTTCCATGTAACTTATTACCTATTGTTCTTAGCAAAATGTGTCCCAAATTGTTTAGATAGCTTTTTTTCAATCTAAACAATTTGGGACAAGTGGGATATCTATCAAAATAAATATTTTGTAACTCAAAACATAAAATTTTTGACTTTTTTGGTTGACGTTTTTTTTTTTTTTTTTTTAAATGGAAACTTTTTTAATTTTTTTTTTTTAGCTCAACCAAAAGCTGAGATATTTTCCTTGAAGACCCTTTTGGTCGCTTAGTGTGATGCGAGTGGGATATGTATCAAAATACAGGTAAGCCTCCATTTTCGCAGTACTTTATTTACGCGAATTCGATATAACGCGAACTCAAATTAGCAACCAATTTTTCAAATACGCGACTTTTTTTACTCGATTTTTATATAATGCGGCAACAAACAACAATAAATGAAAAAAACACAAGCGAATAAAAGATTTCTTTTTTGAAAACTTCGTTAATTTTTATGAATTTTTTTTATGTTTTGATCTCTTTTATGTATTAGAATATTTTGTTTTTTTAATTGAAATTTGTTCCTTAATTTTCGATAAGAAATAATTTTTTTAGTTGAGTTTTTTTTACTTTACTTTTGTTTTAAGTAAGTTTTTAGAAGTACAAATAAAATAAGTTTTCTTAAAGTATATATCGTCTCACAGTGGGGTCAAATGCCCCTTTTATACGGATTTATTAATATCTCAACAACAATAATAGCGACGCTCGCAAAATTTTACGTGGGTAGCCCAATCCGCATATTGTAACAAAATTTTAGGGATATAGGAGGGGGAAGTCAATTACCCACCATATAAAATAATTATTAACTGTGCTATATCTATAGAACTACAATAGTACAATTAATCACAAAAAAAAAGAACTTTTAAAAAGCATTTACAAGCGTGAGTGCATGAGAGTTAAATTGTTAAAATTCCGCGTGCTATTCATTCACGATTAGAAAATTAATGGATGGAAAACTAAACTGAAATAAAGAAAAGTTTATTATTGTTTATCTCATTATAATATAAGAATATAGCCACGTCCAGGCCTGACTCACACGTGACTCTCGTATTATTAATCACAATACTTACACATCTCTTATAAAACAAAACAAAAAACAATGACAATAACAACAACAACGACAGCAATAAAACGTTTATCAGAATCGCAAAGTGCTTTTTGATGGTAGACTTAAAGCGTGAAGCTTTTACTAATTTACATATAACTTATGAGGCGCAGCGATGAGCAACCTAATTTTTTCTGAAACAACGCCTAACTGTCCAGGCTTTTAAATTATATTAAATTCTCTGCCCAGCTGAGCCCAGCTAATAACTTTATGTCCATTTGAACTGACAAAATCCATTTTTTTTGCACTTCCAATATAAAAACTAATATCAAAGCCACTTCCACAAATAATTCAAATTTAACCAAAACATATCAATAAATACCTGAACTTGATGGTTGCATAATTAGATTTGTTAATTTTTTTAAATTACCTATCACAAATAGTATTTATTTGCACATTTTTTTATTTTTTTTTTATAAATTTTTTAGGTTTTTTTCTCACAATATTTAATTTTAACACGTGACTATAAAAATACCTTTTAATATTTCACATTAATTTTTTGCCTGCTAATGTAGAATTTTGTGCTCTTGAAATTTGTTTTTTCAATTAATCCTCAAAATTAGTATGTTTGGCCCCTCTGTGCGCCGCCTGTTTTTACAGGATACGTTATAAGATCAATAATAGAGTATTCTTGGCAATTGTTCAATCAATCAAAAACTCGATTTTGAATTTTTGTGTAGTTACGTCCGCTTTCATTTAAGGTGACGATATGTTTGTATCTACATACACATGTATTTTCTATTTAACTCGATTTTTAGGTCCCAATTTCTTTTTTGTTATGTGACTGATATATTGTTTTACGCGAAATAAAAAATTATTGGCCCCACAAAAGCATTTCGTTCTAAATTAGAACCGCGTAAATGGAGGCCTACCTGTAAATATTTTTTAACTCAAGACTTAAAATTTTTGTATTTTTTTTTTGCAAAATATAATTTTTTTTTGTTCAATAGAAAGCTTAGGTGCATTCCTTTAAGATAATTTAGGTCGCTTAGTAGGTTGCGAGTGGGATATCTATCAAAATAAATATTTTGTAACTCAATACATAAAATTTTTGACTTTTTTTTTGAAAAATCGATTTTTTTCCAATATGGCCCTTTTTTAAATTTTTTTTTGCTCAAAAGAAAGCTTAGTTCTTTACCTTTAAGAGCTATTTGGTCGCATAGTGGGATGCGAGTGCGATATCTACCAAAATAAATGTTTTAACACAAAAATTGTATGTCTTGAGTTACAAAACATTTATTTTGATATATATCCCACTCGCATACCACTAAGCCACCAAAACCGTCTTAAAGGAATAGACCTAAGCTTTCATTATAGCAAAAAAAATAAAAAAAGGGCCCATTTTAAAAAATGCCAAACAAAAATAAAAAATTGTATATCTCGAGTTACAAAATATTTATTTTGATAGATATCCCACTCGTATTCCACTAAGCGACCTAAAATATCTTAAAGGTAAAGAACTAAGCTTTCTTTTGAGCAAAAAAAAAATTTAAAAAAGGGCCTTCAATATTTTCGATTTTTCAAAAAAAAGTCAAAAATTGTATGTATTGAGTTACAAAATATTTATTTTGATAGATATCCCACTCGCAACCTACTAAGCGACAAAATAGGTCTTAAAGGAAAAGACCTAAGCTTTCTTTTGAGCAAAAAAAAATTTAAAACAAGTAAGAGTGCTATATTCGGCTTGCCGAATCTTATATCCCCTTCACCAAATTATACTTCAAAATAAAAATTTTAAATATTTTTAGGTAAACAAAATTAATTTTTATACCCTACACCACCATAGTGGGGAGGGTATAATGCGTTTGTGCAGATGTTTGTAACGCCCAAAAATATTAGTCTAACACCCACCTTAAAGTATACCGATCGACTTAGAATCACTTTCTGAGTCGATTAAACGATGTCCGTCCGTCCGTCTGGCTGGCTCGTCGGCTGGCTGTCCATGTAAACCTTGTGCACAGAGTACAGGTCGCAATTTTGAAGATATTTCGATAAAATTTGGTACATATTAGGACCAAGCTTATTGAAACTGGCTGAAATCGGTCCATTATTTCACCTAGCTCCCATACAAATGTCCTCCCGAAATTGGATTTTATCGGTCATAAATGTTTAATTTATATATGTATCTCCACAAATTCCGCTCCAAATAAGTTTTATATACACAAAATTCATGTCACCAAATTGATACTATCGGTCCATAATTAGTCATAGCTCCCATATAGACCCGCTTCCGAAAATCACTTTAACATGCATAAATCGCTTACAAATTTTGGTATACACACAAAATTCAACATAATTAACTTTAATATAGACATAAATTACACGACCAGCGTTGCCGTTTTGGGCTTTTCCTAGGAAGGTAGTTTAAATTGATTTTTGGTAGGTTGGATCAAAAAGTATTCATTTACAAGATAGATTTATCGCATTATTAGAGATCACTAAGGCAGATGCAGTTTCAATTTTACAACTTATAACAGATTTCTTTTCGGGTTTTTAATTTCCCGACCTTTTTTGATTCCCGGGAATCGGGAAATTTTTTTCTACATTCCCGGGTACCCGAAATATATAATGATACTGTAAATTAGGAATATTATAGCCAAATTTCATATAAAAACTTAGCGTTATAATTATTAAATATCAGAGCTTCGAATTAATTAATAAAATTTGAGCTTAATTCACTAAAATCTTAATTCGTAATTGAAAAATGTCAGCCTTTTATTCCATAAATCCATTCCTAATATTTAATTTTTTAGATTCATTCCAAAGCCTTTGTTTAAACTGAATTAAATTTAAAGTTAATTAATAACAGAATTTATTCAAACTTTGAATGATTAAATTTTTGTTAAATCAAATCATTTACAAAATTAATTGAAAACAATTTTCTTAAGCCTTTTTGTACTAGATTTGAATTGAAGAAAATTTAATCAATTAATAAATTTAAGAAGCTATTTTGTTATGGATTTGAAGAAGAAATTTAAAGAAATTAGAATGATTCAATAAGAAATAAATTCTATAAATAATGAATTCACTTTTTAAATTTTCATACGAAAAACCACAAATAAATAATAATAATAGTAAGCGATCTATTATTGCCTTATGGTTTTAACTATGGTTTTATATAAGTCGTTGCAAATATCTTTGAAATATCTATCATTTGATATCCATATTGTCTATATTAATGTCTTAGTAATCCAGATATAGGTTAAAAATAGGTCAAAAATCGAGGTTGTCCTGGTTTTTTACTCATATCTCAGCCATTTGTGGACCGATTTTGCTGATTTTAAGTAGCAAACTTCTCGAAAGCATGTCTGACAGAATTATTGAAGATTTATCCCGAAGATATGTGGGGTCTTCAGAAAATTGATTTCAACAGACAGACGGACATGGCTTAATCGACTCCGCTATCTATAAGGATCCAGAATATATATACTTTATAGGTCGGAAATGAAAAATGTATAAATTACAAACGGGTTATATAAATTATTCGAATAATTTAATTTTTTAAAAAAAGTAAAGAATGAGGTTTTGATGTCCATCATTAAATTTTCAACATAAATATTCTGATCAGATTAACTCCCGAACAATCTACAAAACTCCAATAGTAAACCCTTTAGTTTCCGTTTTGGAGCTATTCTTTAAAAAATTTGAGCTAGTTGGACATGATCCAGAATTCAAATACAATATATTAAGAACTTTTTTATGTCGTTCATTAATTCGGGTTTTAAATTGAGTAACTAATTCTTTAGTAAATTAATTATTCACTATTTCTAAATTATTTATAACAAATTGTATTATACATCAAGCTCTATCAACGTTGCCGAATCTTTGCTTAATAATACATTCTCCATCCCATTCATCCCATCCCAATGAATTTGAACGTCCTTCGTAATTTGACCTATTTTTTATCAAAATTTCTACTTTGGGCCACATGTTCTAAAATCCCAAAGCTGGGATCAGAAAACGGAAAGCAGCTTTAGAAACCTTGATGTGTTCCCTATTTATCGCCAAAGTATTTTCCCAGCCCCGAAGGAAATGTGGACTCTACAGGCAAAATTGTAAAAATACCATTTTTGGGATTTTCGCTCCAATTTTTAGGAATTGCGGGATTCCCTTTGACCTTTTGACAAGTTTTTTTACCACTTGTTATTTAGAATGACAAATTTTAAAAACGTTTAAAATTTCATTGAGTTTCGTTAATAAATAAAGATTTTATTACATACTTATAACATATTTATTGAGTCTCTAAAACTAAAATATTGCAAATATTAGGAACAATTTGATCCACATTTTTTCCGAGCTTTATTTTTTTGTTTAGATAAGTTAATTTTTGGTCTTACAAAAAAAATTTTAAGTCAATATCTCAATTAGGTTTAAAATATTGCACTTTTTCATACTAAAAAATTTGTATAAATTTTCTTAATATTTTATTCAACACAAGTCATTGGTTCTGACTCAGTCACATTAAGAAAATTTATACATTTTTTCTACTCTTAAAGTTTAAGACTTAAACAAATAAACAAGAGAGTTAGAAACAAAAACCAGAGCACAACATTTTAATTTTTAATCAAACATGTTTGATTACTCAAGCTTTTGGTTGTTGCTTCTGTTCAGTGTTGCCGTTTTGATTATTTATAACCAAAATTGGTTATTTTTTTTCCTGATGTGTATTTATTTTTCATTTTGGTTACTTTTTTCAAACATTTTGTTATATACAGATTTTTCATTATTTAAATATACGATCCTATCGAGATCGTATATTTAAGACCAATATAATGGTGTGCTGTAAAAAATGTTTCGACATCGGTTTGTGTTAATCCTTGTTGTAGGTGTATAATTTTACAAATTATATCTATCGTTATTAGCAATTCAAGATACATATTTGAGAACGAATAATTATGTTAAAAGATATTTACGATATAGGGATGTAAATGAGTTCAAAATATTGGTTTAATTACACAGCGGAACATTCACTTGTTTTTTCCAGTCAACTCGCGTTTTCGAAATATAGCGGTTTTTATACTATTTCCATTACATACCCTATTTTTTTTTTGTTTTTCTTCTAAATTTTAGGTAATACATGTCGCATTTGGAACAAAGGACTTGGGTATCAAATTTCTTGCAATGTTTGCACTTTGCTTGACTTTTCTCTCCACCCAAACAAGAAAATTATCATCAGCAACTCGATGAGCAGCTCTTTTCCCAACATCTGATATACCAGGATGTAGTGATAAAGGCTCACTAAGATTTGGAACTGATGGTCGTCCCACAGACCGTATATTTTTGAAGGAAACAAGTCCTGCAGCTATTTCCTCACGCAAATCTAGAAGCTGTAATAGCAGTTATTTAATCGGACACATTGTTGGAAGCATTGGCCTCATCGGCATGCAGACGTTCGTGTAAAATGAATGCATTTGTAGAGACCATGTCCACAAAATGGTAGAACAATCTAATCATAATATTCCGAGTCTTAGCTCAAATATAGTGTCGAACCTGGAGACCTTCAATGAGATCTACTCTACCCATGCGATCATTGTATTCTCGAATAATTTGAGGGCATTTGATTTCGATGAATTTCTTCTGCTTTTTATCACACCAAGGAACCTTTCATTGTTGTTCACCAGGATTGGTTCTTCTGAAACGTTCAATACCTAGATACGTCGAAAACGGGCTGACATATTTGTTATCCTTCCATAATACAGTATTCACATCGACTCCATGGATTGAGGTCAAGTATTCTACGCAAAATCATCTCTGCTCTTTCTTCATTTCGCAGCTTACACAAAAGCAAATCATGATCAACAAGAAATATGACAAAAAATAGTACCTCTCATTGTGCTTAAACTATAAATTCCTCTGGCTTGTAAATAGACTAACAGCTGCTTCGATGTGTATAAGTTATCAAAATACAGGATCTGATGCACGAAATAAGGAATCTCCAAACATTAAAGGTAGCTCCAATGTCCGTTGTAACAGGTAAACTTATATTTTCTCCGGACCCATTGTAAATTTCAAAACGGTAGGCAAAACCGTTTGACCGAAAACGAAATTCCATATATTTGCACCGAAAAAAAGTTCGTTTCAGAACATTTTTTCGGTGCAAATGTTTTCGGTGCCGATTACGGTGTATGCGGAAACGTAGCTTTATGCGGCTTATTGGGCATGTATTTTCGGATATGGTGTTTCGTCTTTGGAACATAAGTGGAATCAGAAATACTGTCACCGCTATCAATACTTTCATCTGTGCTGTATACAGAACTCTACAGAATCGATGAACTCGAGAAATTCTTCATCAGACACCATAGTGGGGAGGGTATAATGCGTTTGTGCAGATGTTTGTAACGCCCAAAAATATTAGCCTAACACCCACCTCATAGTATACCGAGCAACTTCGAATCACTTTCTGAGTCGATTAAACGATGTCCGTCCGTCCGTCTGGCTGGTTGTCTGTCCATGTAAACCTTGTGCGCAAAGTACAGGTCGCACTTTTGAAGATATTTCGAAATTTGGTACGTATAGTTTTTTCGGCTCAATTACCAAGCCTATTGAAACTGGCTGAAATCTGTCCATTATTTCACCTAGCCCCCATACAAATCGAGCCCTTAGCGCCAAATTATCGTAAGCGACAAAACACAAATTTTACAGGAGAAGGTTTTTTCGATTATTTTGAAATTTATACATTGAATTAAAAATGTTATGATGCGATATAATATAATTTCGTTCAAGCTATTTGTCTATTTTTCAAAAATATGTATATCTATTGACAATTAAAAATTTATGGAATACTTTATTGAAAAATATGACAAAAAAAGTTTTTTATTGAATTTTTGCATAGATACAAATTTTTCGTATTGAATAAAATTGTTATTTAAGAAAGTTTTTAATGAAATTTCACAGTTATGTAAAATTTTCTATTTAAAATGGAAAAATAAAAACGAATTTTGAAATTTATTTTCAGCAATCCCACAATTCCCAAGAAAGTGTTGAAAAATCCCAAAAATGGAAATTTTTAGTTTTTTGGCTATAATATCCATACCAGGGTCGGAGTTATCGGAACCCTTTACAAAATAATTAAAAGTATATTGGGCCATCTAAAATCGGTTACTATATTTTTATATCGAATATGCGATTTGAGAATTTTTGCCCTAAAGTTTAATTTAAAAAAAAATAGGTGTTTTTGATTGGACCTGGTCCATTCGGTAACAACAATTTTAATTTTTTTTTCATTTGAAATATTTTGTGAAAAACTAGCTTTCAGAAAGTATAAATTTCTTATACATCCTTTTAGACATTTTTTGTGATAACTTAAAAAGAAAAACAGTTCTTTTTTCCCAAAAAATTAGCGAAAAATCGGCTTTTTAAATTTTTTTAAATTCAATGGACTTAGTCACTATTTTTAAAAAGTTCTTTTTGTATTTGACACATACATATATTTTTAGTTCAATGAAGGAAAACTGGAGAAAATCGGAAAATATTTGGATACACTGTTATCAAAAAACTGGAGTAGGTTAGGTAAAAATATTGAAAATTTAATTTTCAAATGCGAATATCTTCTAAGCTATAACGTAATTTATAGGTCTTTTGTAGCGCTCTATGAGAAGAATTTATATGTGTAATTTTTTTGAAATCGGAACTCAAACGAAGAAATAGGATCGTTTTAAAAATGTAACATACCCGAGGTGTCCTACTTTGAGGGCCATTAGTCGCGCCGCTGGTGGGCCCATGAAGTCCAGATTCAGAACCTAAACTCAACAGCACTTCTTCTTTGCGCATGTGAAATTTCATTCAAACCAATCTAACGATTTAGAAGTTTCAGATTTATTTCCTTCTTTTTTTCTATACCACTATGTGTCGCTTACGATAAAATTCGTTTACTGTAAAATGTAAACATTGACTTACGATAAAATCTTACCGCCTATAATTTTGAAGTTATTAACAATTTTGATATTCTGAGAACGCTAAAGCATCAGTCGGTCCATAAAATTTTAATTTTTGCAGTAAAAAAAAAAATTTTGAAAATGTCGCTTACGATAATTTGGCGCTAAGGGGTCGAAATGTCCTCCCGAAATTGGACTTTATCGGTCATAAATGTTTAATTTATAAAAGTATCTACACAAAATTCGCTCCAAGTAAGTTATATATACAAAATTTATGTCACCAAATTTTGTTACGATCGGTCCATAATTAGTCATAGCTCCCATATAAGGCCCGCTTCCGAAAATCACTTTAACGAGTATAAATCTCTTACAAAAGTTGGTATACACCTAAAATTCAACATAAATAACTCTCTTATAGATATAAATAACACGACCTAATTTCATGGTGATCAGACATAGCTCCCATATAAGGCCCGCTTCCGAAAATCACTAACGAATATAAATTATTGATATTTTTTAAAGAAAAATGTTTTTGCTCATTTACTTAGTGTTGGGTATTATCTGGTCGGGCTTGATCGACCATACTTTTTTACTTGTTTTCTTATAATGACGTTTAGTAAGATCCATCTTTAACGCAATAGTAAAATAAATGGTTGAAAATAACAGAACGATACGCAAACAATAGTGTTTTATGAACAAAAGGTGATAACAACAATATAAGTGAGGGCGTAATTTTTGTACATACACTATTTCGTTTTTAAATCACTATTTCGTTTTTAAATCAAACTTTTTATTTTTTTTCACTTCAAATATATTATACAACTCAAATATAAAATGTTCCGTAAAATTTTGAAATCGATCATTTTATTCTAAATGTTGTTTTTTAATAGTCAAATTTGCGAAATAATTTTCAATGCTAATTTGTTGACTTTTTGCACTTAATTGATCGTAGCTGACAAACGACTTGTCAGAATATATTGGGAAGTATAACGGATATCAAGATACAACAATATAAGGTACACCCAGTAGAAAATAAATTCTCAATTATACAATTCTTGTAACGTCAAACAAAAGAAAATATAAAAAAATATGAAAAAATCAAAGTTTGACATTATAGGGCTAAATATTGAAAACTCTCCCTAGTGATTCTACTTTCTACAATTATTGTATCATGACGGATATAAAAAAGTGTTGTCTAAATACAGTTTTCACTATTTAGTTAACTAGGTTCAACCTTAGCTATTTGTTTAGATTTTATTAAAAATACTCTAATAAAAACTACCAATGTTGTATGCCACAGGCTGCAGACATCTCACAGTGGGGCAGAATCGAAATTTTTTGGAAATAAATCTGGTATTTCTAAACCGCTAGTCCGATTAGTACAAAACTTGACGTGAACGTAGCCAAGGAGTATTCGAGCTCAAGTTATTAAAATGGATCCTACAAATGCTCCAGGAGCGGCGCTATGGGGGCTCAAAGTAGGGTACCTTCGACATGTACAATTTTTAAACACTTGCCATTTTTTTGTTTCCCATCCGATTTCAAAGATTTTTATATTTTTGGAAAAATAGTATTTTTTTACAATTTCGCTTATAGGGTCCAGATTTCCTTCGGAGCTGGGAAAATACTTTGGCGATAAATAGACAACACATCAAGGTTTCTAAAGCTGCTTTCCGTTTTCTGATCCTAGCTTTGAGATTTTAGAACATGTGGCCCAAATTTGAAATTTTGATAAAAAATAGGTCAAATTCCGAAGTACGAAGTAGGGGCAACATATTCAAAAAATTGGAAATTTTTTTATACCCAAATGTTACCTTACAGAAAAATAGAAAATTGTTATATGTTCTTAAAGATAGTTTTTTTTTTTTCAATAAAAAAATAGTTTATTTTTGGATTAATAGTAGATATTGACCTCAAATCTTTTGTATATTATTGGTAATTTAGTTGCCCAACTAACAAAAAAATTCGAGTCCATTCGGTCCAAAATTTCGCCCTATAATTTTCAAATATCGGGCCAAGGTATGGCCAAAATTTAAAATTTAAATTTTTAAATGCCTATAACTTGAAAATTAGAAGAGATAAATAGCACACGCAAGATCTAGCCGAGTGCTTTCCAAAAATATGAAAATCTTTGAAATCGGATGGGAAACAAAAAATGGCACGTATTTAAAAATTTTACATGTCGAAGGTACCCTACTTTGAGCCCCCTGGAGCATTTGTAGGATCCATTTTAATAATTTAAGCTCCAATACTCCTTGGTCACATCAAATTTGCATCTGTATAAAACTGTATTTACATAAGACAATGATACATATTTCAATTTCAAACAAATTCGTTTTATTTAACAAAAATTTCATTTATAATTTAGTTTATAAAAATTATAAAATAGTTTTCTTGCTGTTAGCCAGTAACGCAAATAAGATAATTTAAATTAAAAATGTTCAGCAAAATCACAGAAAAAGTGTAGTATTTTAAAAGCTATGCCACTATTTGAAAAGATATGTTCAAGTCAGGTATTTCATGTAGAGGTTAGAAAAAATAAGGTACATTTAAAAAAAATAAAAAATAATTGTGTTAAATAGAAAAATAATAAATAAAGGCAAAAAAGGAAAAAAAATAAATTAAAAATTATTCGGATTTTGCAGAATATTTTGCGATTAAGAACTAATTTTCATAATATTCTAAATGTTGAAATCTTGACATAAAATTTATCTTGAAACATGACGTTTCCAATAATTCCAATGGTTACTTTTTTAGCATTTTAGTTATTTTTATACCCTTCACCTTCGTGAGAAGGGTATATATAAGTCTGTAATTCCGTTTGTAATTTCTACATTTTTCATTTCCGACCCTATAAAGTATATATATATTCTGGATCCTTATAGATAGTGGAGTCGATTAAGCCATGTCCGTCTGTCTGTTGAAATCAATTTTCTGAAGACCCCAGATATCTTCGGGATCCAAATCTTCAATAATTCTGTCAGACATGCTTTCGAGAAGTTTGCTATTTAAAATCAGCAAAATCGGTCCACAAATGGCTCAGATATGAGCAAAAAACCGGGACAACCTCGATTTTTTATTTATTTTTTATCTATATCTGGATTACTAAGTCATTAATATAGACAATATGGATATCTAATGATAGATATTTCAAAGTCCATTGTAACGATGTAGACCTACAATGGGTCAAAATCGGGAAAAATATTTTTTAACCCGAATTTTTTTTTAATGAAAATTTTTTTTTTGTCATATTTTAAAGTATAATTTTCCAAAAAAAAAAATTAAAAAAAAAATTAAAAAAAAAATTTAAAAAAAATTTAAAAAAAAAAAATTTGAAAAAAATTTTAAAAAAAATTTAAAAAAAAAATTAAATTTTGTTTACCTAAAAATATTTAAACAAATTTATTTTAAAGTATAATTTGGTGAAGGGTATAATAAGATTCGGCACAGCCGAATATAGCTCTCTTACTTGTTTTAAACAAACTTGGTTAAAAATATTTTGAGGTTGTGGCAACACTGCTTCTGTTATTAAAAACAAGTAAGAAAGTATGGTCGGTCAAGACCGACCATATAATACCCTACACTAAGTAAAAGAGCAAACAAATTTCTTTTAAAATTTCAATAATTTATTTTCGGAAGAGTGCATTATATGGGAGTTATGACTAATTATGGACCGATCGCCATTAAATTAGGTCATGTTATTTATGTCTATATGAAAGTCATTCATCTTGAATTGTATGTGTATACCAACATTTTTAAGACATTTATGCGAGTTAAATAATTTTCAGAAGCGGCCCTTATATGGGAGCAATGACTAATTATGGACCGATCATCATAAAATTAGGTTGTATTATTTATGTCTATCTAAAAGTTATCTGTGTTGAATTTTATGTGTATCCCAACATTTGTAAGAGATTTATGCTCGTTAAAGTGATTTTCGGATGGAGGCCTTATATGGGAACTATGACTAATTACGGATCGATCGCCATTTAATTAATTCACGTTATTTATGTCTATATGAATGTTATTTGTGTTGAATTATATATGTATACCAACATTTTTAAGAGATTTTTGCTCGTTAAAGTGATTTTCGGAAGCGGGCCTTATATGGGGGCTATGACTAATTATGGACCGATCATCATAAAATTAGGTTGTATTATTTATGTCTATTTAAAAGTTGTCTGTGTTGAATTTTATGTGTATACCACCATTTGTAAGAGATTTATGCTGGTTAAAGTGATTTTCGGAAGCGGGCCTTATATGAGAGCTATGACTAATTATGGACTGATCATCATAAAATTAGGTCGTGTCATTTATGTTTATATGAAAGTCATTTGTGTTGAATTTTATATGTATATCAACATTTTTAAGAGATTTATGCTCGTTAAAGTGATTTTCGGAAGCGGGTCTTATATGGGAGCTATGAATAATTATGGACCGATCACAATAAAATGAATGAATGACATGAATGCCGTATATATAAAACATATTTGGATCAAAATTTGTGGATATACATATATAAATTAATCATTTATGACCGATAAAGTAAAATTTCGGGAGGACATTTGTATGGGGGCTAGGCGAAATAATGGACCGATTTCTGCCAGTTTCAATATGTACCAAATTTTATCGAAATATCATCAAAATTGCGACCTGTACTCTGCGCACAAGGTTTACATGGACAGCCAGACGGACGGACGGACATCGTTTAATCGACTCAGTAAGTCGATCGGTATACTTTAAGGTGGGTGCTAGACTAATATTTTTGGGCGTTACAAACATCTGCACAAACGCAT
The DNA here is from genome assembly GCF_958450345.1 of Calliphora vicina. Lineage (NCBI taxonomy): Eukaryota > Metazoa > Arthropoda > Insecta > Diptera > Calliphoridae > Calliphora > Calliphora vicina. Next base: position 54,140,550 of record NC_088781.1, on the reverse strand, counting down.
TATACCCTCCCCACTATGGTGGTGTAGGGTATAATTATGCAAGTATGTGTGAAAATAATAGGAATTAAGAGAAAAGTTTGATCACTCACCAACTGATAATACTCAACATTTACTATATAACAAGTTGTGTTTGGATGACGTAGCGGCAGGCCTCTTCCAACATGTGCATTTGTTGTTCTATTAAATCGAAAAATGTTTCATACTACTTGCATATATACCTATATTAAGGCATTTTTATAAAATTAATTTTAGGGTGATACTAAATTAGAGTTTCATTTTTATGCATACCACACTTATTTACTTATAAAGAAACTTACAATTATAGAAAGAAATTCTTAATTAGGGTTAGAAAATTATGCAATATACTGTGATAAAAAAATGTAATTAGCAACTGTGATATTCCTTTATAATTCGGACAAATGTGTAATTTTTCGATTCTAAGCATTAATTTAAGTTTTAAATTTTAACTTTTCTTATTTAATTTTTAAATTGTGATACAAAAATTTATTTAGCAACTGTGATATTATTTTTTCATTCGGGCAAATGGGCAATTTTCTTAGATTTGAAGTATTAATTTAAGTTTTTTATACCCTCCATTATTATTGTTCTCCTAAGCAGTTTGGTATTGAAAATCGGCAAAATCTGTTCAGTGGAACCAGTATTATGAACCAAAATGTGAGACAACTTGATAATTTTAAAATAGTTTTTATTATTTGTGCAAATATATTGCAGATATTACCATTAAATTTTACACATGTTATTTTTATGTTAAAGCGACTAACTCTGGCAAAAATTATAAGAATCGGTCCATGATGTCTCCTAGCCCCCATACAAATTTCAGGAAAAATAAGTTTCGTGCTTAAAAAAATCACAACACCAAATTCGGCCCATATTTGACCATAGCCCCCATATAGACCAAAATCGCTGTACCCAATTTTATGAAGATCAGCCCACAATTGGTTATAGCTCCCATATAAGGACCACTTCCGAAAAACACATTAACCTACATAAATATATAAAAAATATGAATATCAACACAAAATTTTACACAGATCCGTAATTTATATTTAGAAATCATACTATAGAATTTTGTAAATATCGGTCCATATTTGACCATAGCTCCCATAAAAGGTCCACTCCCGAAAATCACTAAAATCCTCATAAATTTCTTACAAATTATCAGTTATCAGGTTGAAATTCGAAACAAACACATATAAAGTTTTGTTACTAACACATATTTAGACTTAGGTACTTTTTCACTAACTCATATATAGAGTTAGGTACTGCTGTCAAAGAGTTGGACTACTCGTTATACATTGGTATGTACATTGTACATATGTGTAACAGAAATGTTCACTACGTCTGAATAATAAAAGTTTATTTTCTGTTCGTTGATCTGTTCCTGTCCCATATAAATTGTTAGCTACCTACTTCAACAAATTTTTATATAAATAACTGAAAATAAATTTATACTAATTCAGTTGAATAGACCGTTTCAAAAAGAAACAACTCAAAATGAGCTTAAGCTTTTTTCGTCACTTAATAGTTGTGTTAGTTTTAATTCTTCAAATAAACAAAATCCATTCCGCTGGAAAATTCTATACAACAACTGAAAACAAACATTATTATGTAGAAGACGATGAAAAGGTTGGTTTTTTAGAATTTCCGATCTATTAATTGCCAAATTTTACTTTTGCATATCAATGTTTCAGTATTCGTGGTACGATAGTCTAATTGAATGCCTGAAACTAAATATGACACTGACTGCAATTGAGTCGGACACGGAACAACAGGCATTAGTACCAATATTAAACGGTTCAAAATTGTGGTTGGGTGGTTTAATGGTACCAAATACCCGTCACTTTGTATGGATATCGACAGGAAAACCATTTCAATATACCAATTGGTTTCAGGGAAATCCAGATTTCATAAATAATTGTGTTTTAAGTGGTTTGGATATAGACAATGATATACGTTGTACATTTCCTTATGGATACATTTGCGAGCAACCCCAACACCCCCAGATTGTAACAGAGACGGATGAACGAAAACTACAAGAAGACATCGTACAACTTAATGAGAACTTAAGAATAGAAATTCAAGAGCGTCAAAATTTACAGCAAGAACTAAAAAAACAAAAGGAGTTAGCGCAAAATCTGCAAGAGCGACTACAACAAATTAATGACACTAAACTAGAGATGCAGGAAAAAAAAGTGAATCTGCAGCAGGAACTACAAAAACTGGTACAAGAATTAGTAAATGGTGAACAGAATTTACAGCAAGTCTCACAAAAACCAAAAGACAGTCAACATCTAACTGAGCAGCAGTTACAGCATCACAAAGAATATGAGGCAAAACAGCAAAATGACGAGAAAAATAAAAGTTATTTGAATCTTTTTTTTTCAAATATACAAAATGCATATTTCTTTCAAAATTCACGTTAAAAGTAACTCATTTAAACACAAAAGATTTACATATTATTATCAACGCGATAATAACATGTGTTGTGTGTAATTTCTATTATTCTTTCAAAGTAAACCAACAAAATTAATGTGTATTTTGATTCATAAGAAAAATATATGATGCAATAAAATAAACCAAAAAAAAAACAAGTAAGAGAGCTATATTCGGCTGTGCCGAATCTTAAATACCCTTCACCAAATTATACTTTAAAATAATTTGTTTTAAATATTTTTAGGTAAACAAAATTTAATTTTTTTTAAAAAAAGTTTTTTCCAAATTTTTTTAAAATTTTTTTTTTTTAATTTTTTTTTTTTTTTTTTTGGAAAAAAAATGTATGACAAAACAATTTTTTGATGAAAAAAAAATTCGGGTAAAAAAATATTTATCCCGATTTTGACCCATTGTAGGTCCAACTTACTATAGCCTTATCTACATCGTTGCTATGGATTTTGAAATATCTATCATTTGATTTCCATATTGTCTATATTAATGTCTTAGTAATCCAGATATATGTAGGTCAAAAATAGGTCAGAAAATTGATTTCAACAGACAGACGAACAGACAGACGGACATGGCTTAATCGACTCCGCTATCTATAAGGATCCAGAATATATATACTTTATAGGGTAAGAAATGAAAAATGTAGAAATTACAAACGTAATGACAAACTTATATATACCCTTCTCACGAAGGTGAAGGGTATACAAATATATTAATTCATATAATTAAGACAGTTATCATCGGCTGTGCTGAATGGTTGTCACAAACATATATTTGTTTACTGTAACCATATATATGGTTGATACAATCATGTGAATCGTAAATTAACCATACTATGGTTACCACAATCATGTAAATAGTTACCGTAACAATAATATTGTTAAAAAACTTGTAACAACGTTGAAATGGTTACAGTAAACATGCACAACTATATTTTTTCTGAGTTGATATGTATTTACTAGGGTTTGCATTTGAATAATGATCGTTCGATTCGTCAAATTTTCACCCCCTCTAACTCAGAGAGATCTTGACCGATCTTTTTGAAAAAGTTTGTCTGACTTACTATCCAATAGGACTAATTTTTATGCTTCTGACGATCGATCATTAAAACATGTGTTTTTTTACCCAATATCAAAATGAAAGATTAAAAAAATAAAATCACATAAACGTTTACACAAATGAATGCAAATATAGTAATTCCCCAAAGCTCTAGATAATTTTACACAAACCATCTAACAATTTATTTGAATGCAACATGAAGAACATGGAAAAACAAATGGAAATTTAATTAAAATTTTATAAAACGAACAAAATAGAAAATACGTTCGACAAGAAAACACTTATAAAATTACTTGGCTACAACATGAACACACAAAGAAATAGAAGAAAGCAAAAAATATTAAACGGAACCGAAAACTCAATTTCATAAATTTTCATTACACTTTTTATACCCTCCTATGGTGGTGGAATGAGGGTATATATAAGTTTGTCATTCCGTGTGTAACATTGAGAAATATTCATCTGAGACCCAACAAAGTATATATAGTATTGATCCTTATAAAATTCTAAGTCGATTGAGCACATGTTTTTGGTTATTTCCGAAAATATATTGCAGATAATACCATAAAATTTTACACTCGTTATTTTTATGATAAAAGGACTAAGTCTGTTGAAAATTATAAGAATCGGTCCATGATTTCTCCTAGCCCCCATACAAATTTCTTCCCGAAATATGGAGCTATGGTATATAAATGCCTACAGAATTGCAGTTTGCATACCAAATTCAGCAAAAATATGTTTCGTGCTAAAAGAAATCACAACACTAAATTTTTCATGGATCGGTCCATATTTGACCATAGCCCCATCTAAAGTTCACATCCGGAAATCACTTAAACACGCATAAATATCTTATAAATATCGCTATTGAGTTGAAATTGGACACAACTAATACCCATGTATACCGAAATCTCTGTATCGAATGTTATGAAGATCGGTCCATAATTGGTTATAGGTCCCATATAGGGACTACTTCCGAAAAACATTAACCTGCATAAATATCTAAAAAATATAATTATCAAACCAAAATTTTACGCAGATACGTAATTTATATTATTAAATCATACGATAGGATTTTGTGAATATTGGTCCATATTTCACCATAGCTCCCATATAAGGTCCACTTCCGAAAATCAGTTAAGTACTCATAAATGTCTTATAGATATATTTATCATGCTAAAATTCGACACAAATTATACTCATATACATATAAATGACTGTACCGAATTTTATGAAGATTAACCCATAATTGGTCATAGCTACCATATACGGACCATTTCCGAAAAACACACTAACCTGCATAAGTTTGTAAAACATATCGATATCAAAATGAAATTATACACAGATTAGTAATTTATATCCAGTAATCATTCTACTTGATTTTGTGAATTTCGGTCCATATTTGACCGTAGCTCCCATATAAGGTCCACTCCCGAAAATCACTAAAATGCTCATAAATACTTACAAAATATAGTTATCAAGTTGAAATTCGAAACAAAAAGTTACAATATATATAAAAACCGCTGTATTGGACATAACCCCAAATAAGAACCAATTCCGAAAATCACATTAACCCACACAAATATCCAAATAAAAATCAATACTGAACCAAAATTTTATACCGATCAATAATATGTACCCACTTGCGATAATAACTACAATACCCATAAAACTATTGTATACCCTTTTTATACCCTTCACCATCGTGAGAAGGGTATTTATAAGTTTGTCATTCCGTTTGTAATTTCTACATTTTCCATTTCCGACCCTATAAAGTATATATATTCTGGATCCTTATAGATAGCGGAGTCGATTAAGCCATGTCCGTGTGTCTGTCAGTTGAAATCAATTTTCTGAAGACCCCAGATATCTTCGGGATCCAAAACTTCAATAATTCTGTCAGACATGCTTTCGAGAAGTTTGCTATTTAAAATCAGCAAAATCGGTCCATAAATAACGGAGATATGAGCAAAAAACCGGGACAACCTCGATTTTTGACCTATTTTTGATCTATATCTGGATTACTAAGTCATTAATATAGACAATATGGATATCTAATGATAGATATTTCAAAGTCCATTGCAACGATGTAGATAAGTCTATAGTAAGTTGGACCTACAATGGGTCAAAATCAGGAAAAATATTTTTTAACCCGAATTTTTTTTTCATCCAAAAATTTTTTTTGTCACAAAATTTTAAAAAAAAAAAAAAAAATTTAAAAACTAAAAAAAATTTTAAAAAATTTGGAAAAAACTTTTATAAAAAAAAATTTAAAAACAATTAAAAAAAAATTAAATTTTGTTTACCTAGAAATATTTAAAAAAAAATTATTTTAAAGTATAATTTGGTGAAGGGTATATAAGATTCGGCACAGCCGAATATAGCTCTCTTACTTGTTTTTTTAGGTATGAATACACATAACTTTTGACTCAGTAAAGGTTTTTAAACAGTATTTTTCACGATTATTTATAAATTTGTTTTTACTTCGAAAAAAGTTACCACAGGAAAATCGGGAAAGAATTGGATCAGCTATTAGCAAAAAAGCAGACCAAGGTAGGTAAAAACATAAAATTATACTTTTCAAATGCGAATAACTCGTAAACTAAAACAGATAGATCTCGTCTAGTAGATTCCATATATATAAAAATCTTTTAAATCGGATAGCAAACAAAAATTTGGCATCATTTTTAATTTTTGATATAACCTAGGTGCTTAGTTTGGGGTATTGTGGCTCGGCGGCCCCATGATGTTATAAGCCCAAAATCAAAACCTAAATTTACTATAGCCGTTTAAATTTTTATTAAAATCGGTCTGTTGGTTTAGAAATTACAGATTTATTTCCACTTTTTTTCTCAAATCCCCCGCTGTGTATCGCTTGGAAAATTTTTATTCCCAAATATTCTCAAACACACAATTACCTCCGGCCACTTTTAAGGGAACTAGGGAAACATTTTGCCCTATGATTTTCGCCATACTTTACAGTATAATTTCAGAGTACTTAGGATTTCAGCATTGATTGCTCAAACAGTATTCCGGGGGATCATTTGTATGGGGTCTAGGTGAAATCATGGACCGATATTAACCATTTTCACAACAAACTTTATCAACTTTATTTCTGGAAAATTTCAGCCAGCTAGCTCCAACAGACAGACGGAGGAACATAGCCAGATCGTCTTAGAATATCATAAGGACCCAGAATATATACAATTTTGTGGGTCTGCTATAAATATTTCGATGTGTTACAAACGAAATGACAAAATCAATACACCCCCCATCTTGTTTGATGGAGAGTATAAAAATTGTTGTTAAAACTAAAAAAATATTTCTGACTAAAATTACCAATATTCCTTGCGCAACTCTGCGTGGTATGCCACAATATCTATATTAGCATTTAACAAATCGACGGCATTTATCCAAAATGGTTTATCTGCAGATTTTGTAAAATATGAGTTTTTGATGCCAAACTATTCCCTATGATGCACTTTTCCTATGGTATGAATTTCAGATCAAAATGTTGATTTGTTTCCGACTTATTCACATTTTTTGTTTGGTTTAAAAAAGAAGACAAAATGGTTTATCTACAATGTATTTGCGAGAATTTTATAGCAGTCGTATATTAAAAATCTGTCATTTATTATAAGCAACTCTTTCAGGTTCACAATTTCACAGTATATAATCTTTCATTGCATCAGTGCACTAATTATTGGTGGACCGAAACTAACGGTGATCTTTCAGCATAATACTGCACCATCTTAAGACACACTGCCTAAAGGATGATTTGCCTATAGTTATTTATACCGATTATTGCGGATACCAAAATCGGAACCATTTTCTCGCAAATGCCTTGTCTAATTTCTCAATAGAAAACAAAAAAATTATTGAGCAAAAATATTTTGAAAATGGACACACTCAAATGGAATGGGATGCAAAAATTAAAAAAAGTGATCATATCAATGAAAAGTGTAATAGTTGGTGGCAAAAAAAATAAGCAAAGCGTTTGATACCGAATACTTAAGGTAGTGTCACACATAACAAGTATTTACTCAACAAAGCGCAACCACTTTTATTAGCACAAATTTGTTTGACGTGTTTAATCAAGAAAAGGAGCTCACAGATCGAGTTAATTCGTTAATAACTTGCCAAATAAGCGTTTAATCAAGAAAAGGAGCTCGATCTGTGATCACTCATATTTCTGAACAAAAATCGAATTTTTTATATAAAAACTCACAATATATAAATTCGTTAATAACTTGGTCAATAAGCGTTTAATCAAGAAAAGTAGCTCGATCTGTGATCACTCATATTGTTGGCCGAAAATCGATCTTTTTATATAAAAACTCAAAATATCTAAATTCGCGAATAACTTGTCCAATAAGCGTTTAATCAAGAAAAGGAGCTCGATCTGTGATCACTCATATTTCTGGCCGAAAATCGATCTTTTGATATAAAAACTTACAATATCTAAATTCGCTAATAACTTGGACGATAAGCGTTTAATCAAGAAAAGTAGCTCGATCTGTGATCACTCATATTTCTGGCCGAAAATCGATCTTTTGATATAAAAACTTACAATATCTAAATTCGTTAATAACTTGGCCGATAAGCGTTTAATCAAGAAAAGTAGCTCGATCTGTGATCACTCATATTTCTGGCCAAAAATCGATATTTTTATATAAAAACTCACAATATCTAAATTCGCTAATAACTTGGCCAATAATCGTTTAATCAAGAAAGGTAGCTCGATCTGTGATCACTCATATATCAGACCAAAATTCGATTACTTATATAACAACTCAAAATATGTACATTGATTTACATGTATTCGGTTGTTGCAAGTCTTAGGTTTTTGACAACAGACTTTTGTCTCTCAGTAACGCTTCTATGTATATACCCATTTCAAACTGCTTCTCACAAATTCACAAGCATATTTATACCCTACACCACCATAGTGGGGAGGGTATTATGCGTTTGTGCAGATGTTTGTAACGCCCAAAAATATTAGTCTAACACCCAACTTAGAATCACTTTCTGAGTCGATTAAGATAAGATATTTCAATCAAATTTGGTACATATTATTTTTTCGTCCCAAGGACCAAGCCTATTGAAACTGGCTGAAATCGGTCCATTATTTCACCTAGCCCCCATACAAATGTCCTTCCGAAATTGGACTTTATCGGTCATAAATGTTTAATTTATATATGTATCTCCACAAATTCCGCTCCAAATAAGTTTTATATACACAAAATTCATGTCACCAAATTTCGTTACGATCGGTCCATAATTAGTCATAGCTCCCATATAGACCCGCTTCCGAAAATCACTTTAACGTGCATAAATCGCTTAAAAATTTTGGTAAACACACAAAATTCAACATAGTTAACTTTATTATAGACATAAATCACACGACCTAATTTCATGGTGATCGGTCCATAATTGGTCATAGCCCCCATATAAGGCCCACTTCCAAAAATCACTCAAAAATATAAATTATTGAAATTTTAAAAGAAAAATTTTTTTTGCTCTTTTACTTAGTGTAGGGTATTATATGGTCGGGCTTGACCGACCATACTTAATTGCTTGTTTTTAATTTGGACAGAACAACGTCTGTCAGGTCAGCTAGTTTAAAATAAATGTAATTTATTTAATAAATAATAATAAAAATCCTAACATTAACCATACAGATAATTATTTGGAGTATCTTCTTCTATTTTTCTTAATCCTAAAATTATTTAAAACTGAAAAACAATAGTATTTAAACTTAAAATTTTACTTCATACTAATTAAATTTTTTTCAAACAAAATGGTTCATCTACTCATTTTAATATTTACATCGTTATTCGTAAAAATACGAATAACGGGTTTTATTTTATAATTTATTTTAGGGAATTAGTAGAAAATCGATTTGTTAAATACTCACCAGTTAGGGAATTAAAGTGTTTTTTGGTTCTCCTAAACAATCAGGATTTTGCAGTTAAACCATTTTGGATACATGCCTTCGAAATGCTACATTAAGTCATAATCATAATTCATAGTTTTAGTGCGGCAATTTTTCTAATGGATGGAAATGGAATTTAAACAGTAATAGTCTTTAACTCATACCGTTGCCACAGTTGCAAACACCAAAGGAATTCCAAGTCAAAAGAAGCGTCACATACAAAATACCTGCAGCACATGGTGGAGAAAGGTGTTCAATTTACAACCGCTTAAAATGAAATACATTCCTAATACCCTCTAACACCTACACACAGTATCGTAAATGCATTACAGGATTAGACTGATCCGATAAAATGAATTGGTGGACTACATAATATATCCTTAACTTTTTAGGATAGTTCAAAAAATTTCTTTGAAAACAAAGTTTAAAACATGAAATTGGAGTTATGGAAATGGCTTGCAGCATTTCTTCGTACAATCCGTTCAATCCTGGATGACCCTAATAGTCATGTTAGAAGGATACAGTTCTATTGTTGCCGTTGCTGATGTTGGGATTGCATGACATTAGCAGGCGTTTTCTATATCTGGCGTTGAAAATTCATAGTTATACATATATGTACAACTAGTTTAAGCCCTTAAATAACCTAATGAATGGTAAAACTCTACCATCAGGGAAAAATAACATGCAATGATTGTAGAAATTAGGTTTATTTGTCAGCCGGCCAAAATCACACTGGACTTAGATCATGTAATTGACGAGTCCTGAACACAACAAAATTGCGAAGTTGGAAATAGATTGATTTATATTTTCATTTACAACATCGTGCAACAGTCATTTGTACACATGGACAAAATCGATACATATGTATGTACGAGAAGGTAATGATCATTCATAGTTACACTACACACAGGCAAATCCCGGTATAACGAACGATATGTTGTCAGGTCCATTCGTTAAATTGAAAAATTCGTTATATCGAGATGTTTTAATAAAGCCTTCATTGTAAGGGATTTCGATTCTGAAAGTGATTCAACCTGTAGAAAATTAAACTCAGGGACAAACATTTAAAAAAACACCGATTTTGAAGATTCCAGATTCCACTTAATTTGTGTAAAGATAATTTACAGGAAAAACTTAGTCGCTATAAAATGTTTGTTTTTATCTTCTTCAAAATACATGTTGAGAATTTTGTTATTCCATATTTCATTCATCTAAATTTTTAGTTTTTCGTTCAATGAATTATAGCCTGTTTCACAATATCGAGTTAAAAATTTCGTTCGCATTCTAAGCGGAAGAAATCTGATTTTGGATTCCCTCAATTCATGTTTATGTGAACGAATCAGTTTTCTTTCGCTTAGAATGCGAACGAAATCTTTCATTCTATATTGTGAAAACAAGCAATTAAAACCACTATACAAAAAATTACAGCACCTATTATTAAAGAAAGTAACCATTGAAAACGGTACTGTAACGACTTATTTTCTTATTTTTACATTCTTTACTACTTTTGTTTTTTATACTTTTTGTTCGTTATATTGAGCGTACAATTTTCGAAATATTCGCTATATAAGGTTGTCAATGTTAAAAATTTGGTCGTTTGTTTGATTTTGTTTGTTTTTTCTCATCATTCGTTATATCGAGCATACAATTTTTAAAACGTTCAATGTTGCGAATCTGACCGTGCGTTAAATCGGATTTTCGTAAAAGTGAGATTCGTTATACCGGGATTTGCCTGTACTCAGTTTCCTGGATCTAGTCAGATATTGTCTTTAAAATTTCAACGGATAAACAATTTCAAAAAAAACAAGTAAATTTTTAATTTTTTTTTTTTTTTTTAAAATTTATTACATAAAAATTTTTTGATGAAAAAAAAATTCGGGTTAAAAAATATTTTTCCCGATTTTGACCCATTGTAGGTCCAACTTACTATAGCCTTATCTACATCGTTGCAATGGACTTTGAAATATCTATCATTAGATATCCATATTGTCTATATTAATGACGTAGTAATTCAGGTATAGATCAAAAATAGGTCAAAAATTGAGGTTGTCCCGGTTTTTTGCTCATATCTCCGTTATTTATGGACCGATTTTGCTGATTTTAAATAGCAAACTTCTTGAAAGCATATCTGACAGAATTATTGAAGATTTGGATCCCGAAGATATCTGGGGTCTTCAGAAAATTGATTTCAACAGACAGACGGACAGACGGACATGGCTTAATCGACTCCGCTATATATAAGGATCCAGAATATATATACTTTATAGGGTCGGAAATGAAAAATGTAGAAATTACAAACGGAATGACAAACTTATATATACCCTTCTCACGAAGGTGAAGGGTATAATAACATGATAATCTAACAAGTTCAGCAGTCTTAAACAAGTAAGAAGTATAGTCTACCCGACCATATGATACCCTACACCGAGTATAAGAGTTTTCTTCAAAAAATTATATGGGAGCTATAGTAATTATGGATTGATCGTTATAAAATTTGATGACATGATTTTTATATACATAGATGAACATTTTTATACCCTTCACCTTCGTGAGAAGTTATATACATATGTATATAAGTTTGTCATTCCGTTTGTAATTTCCACAATATAATTTTCCGACCCTATAAAGTATATATATTCTGGATCCTTATAGATAGCGGAGTCGATTAAGCCATGTCCGTATGTCTGTCCGTCTGTTTGTTGAAATCAATTTTCTGAAGACCCCAGATATCTTCAGGATCTAAGTCTTTTATAATTCTGTCAGACTTGCTTTCGAGAAGTTTGCTATTTAAAATCAGCAAAATCGGTCCACAAATGGCTGAGATATGAGGAAAAAACCAGGACAACCTCGATTTTTGACCTATTTTTGACCTATATCTGGATTACTAAGTCATTAATATAGACAATATGGATATCTAATAGTAGATATTTCAAAGACCTTTGTAATGGCGTATATAAAACCTTAGTAAGTTGGACCTACAATGGGTCAAAATCGGAAAAAATATTTTTTAACCCAATTTTTTTTTTCACCAAAAGTTTTTTTCGCTAATATTAAAAAAAATTGAAAAACAAAAAATTATAATTAAAAAATTAAAAAAAACAATTCGAAAAATTTTTATTTACAAAAAATGAAGAAACTGAAATAAAACAAGTAAGAGTGCTATATTCGGCTATGCCGAATCTTATATACCCTTCACCTTTGTTGTGGATGCATTATTATTTTTATAATTAGTATATATGTATGTACATTGCCCACTTTCAGCGTACAGCATCCTAAATTTATCAAGAACACAAAAAACAACAACAACGCCAAACGAAACAAAACACCAAAAGAAAAAACAAAAACAAAATACGCAAGGCAATGAAACCAACACACATCCAAACATACGTTTAATTGTATAAAAAACAACAACAACGCCAAAAGAAACAAAATACGCAAAGCATGCACATTCAAACATACGATTTGTTGATTTTTTGTCAAAAAAACCAACACACAACCAAACAAAAGTTTAGTTGTATAAAAAACAACAACAACGCCAAAAGAAACAAAACACAAAAAAAAACAAAATACGCAAAGCATGCACATCCAAAAACATACGTTTTGTTGCTTTTTTGTCAAAAAAACCAACACACAACCAAACAAACGTTTAGTTGTATAAAAAACAACAACAACGCCAAAAGAAACAAAACACAAAAAAAAAACAAAATACACAAAGCTTGTATACCCAAGCATACGTTTTGTTGTTTTTTTGTCAAAGCATGCAATACATTGTGTTTTTTGATGAAATTTTCAGAGGTTGTCTCGGATTTTTGCTCATATCTCCGTTATTTATGGACGGATTTTGCTGATTTTAAATAGCAAAATTCTCGAAAGTATGTCTGACAGAATTGTTGAAGATTTGGATCCCGGAGATATCTGGGGCCTTCAGAAAATTGATTTCAACAGACAGACAGACAGACGGACAGACAGACAGACAGACAGACAGACAGACAGACAGACGGACATGGCTTAATCGACTCCTCTATCTATAAGGATCCAGAATATATATACTTTATAGGGTCGGAAATGAAAAATGTAGAAATTACAAACGGAATGACAAACTTATATATACCCTTCTCACGAAGCTGAAGGGTATAAAAATTTGTTTACCTAAAAATATTTAAAATTTTTATTTTGAAGTATAATTTGGTGAAGGGTATATATGATTCGGAGGAGCCGAATATTATTTCAAAGTCCATTGCAACGATGTAGAAAGGCTATGGTAAGTTGGACCTACAATGGGTCAAAATCGGGAAAAATATTTTTTAACCCGAATTTTTTTTTATCAAAAAATTTTTTTTGTCATAAATTTTTTTTCAAAAAAAAAAAATTTAAAAAAATTTGGAAAAAAAATTTAAAAAAAAAATTAAAGAAAAATTTCCAAAAAAAAAATTTGAAAAACAATTAATAAAAAATAAAATTTTGTTTTCCTAAAAATATTTAAACAAATTTATTTTAAAGTATAATTTGGTGAAGGGTATATAAGATTCGGCACAGGCGAATATAGCTCTCTTACTTGCTGTCTATATTAATAACTTAGTAATCCAGATATAGATAAACAAGTAACAGAGCTATATTCGGCTGTGCCGAATCTTATATACCCTTCACCAAATTATACTTCAAAATACAAATTTTAAATATTTTTAGGTAAACAAAATTTATTTTTTTCCAGTTTTTTTTGAATTTTTTTTTTTTGAATTGTTATTTAAAATTTTAAAATTTATTTTTAAATTTAAAATTTTTTTTGTGAAAAAAAAATCGGGTTAAAAAATATTTTTTCCCGAATTTGACCCATTGTAGGTCCAACTTACTATGGTCCTTTATATGTCGTTGCAAAGGTCTTTGAAATATCTATCATTAGATATCCATATTGTCTATATTAATGACTTAGTAATCCAGATAGAGGTCAAAAATATGTAAAAAATCGAGGTTGTCCTGTTTTTTTTCCTCATATCTCAGCCATTTGTGTACCGATTTTGCTGATTTTAAATAGCAACCGAGCCGGATGAATTCTGGAGATATTGATGTAAGAATCGTGTATGTGAGTTATTTGTATGTCAAAAAAATTAAATTTAAAAAATTTAAAAAAACAACTCGAATTTTTTTTTTCCAAAAAATAAAAAAAACAACTTTGGAAAAAAAAAATTTTTTGTTTAACTAAAAATATTTAAAATTTTTATTTGGAAGTATAATTTGATGAAGGGTATATAAGATTCGGCATAGCCGAATGTAGCTATCTTAGTTGTTTTTTTATAATTTATTTTTTAAACCGTCTTAATATCAAACACAAAAAACCGGTCTTAAATTTCTTAGAATTCTATAGATATGAATTAATAAAATTTGTTTGAAATAATCATTACAAATTAATGACTGTATAAGCAACATCCATATAATCGAAAAGTTTTAATAAACTTAAGCTTAAGCAGAGATAAATGTGTTTGGGTTTTTTTTCATCTTACAATAAAATTATTTCAATTGAAATAAAAATAAATGTGTTTATTTTTATTCTGAATACAAAAAAATAAATTAAATTCTAATACAAATATATAAATATGCATGAGTATTACCCCCTGACTATACCAGACAAATAATTATCATAACAATTAATGACGTTTGTTGTCAAGACAAAGTTGTCTGTGCAAAAGCACTAACAATTTTGTCATAACGAAGCAATAATACTAATAAATGGGGACTATACTGGATAATTTTTTATCATGACAACGATTTTGTCGTTTATCATGATAAAAATTTATTAGGTATAGACAGGGGCTTAAAGTGCTAAGCAAAATTATTTGTCATTCAAAATAAAATTTCAAATAAAAAGTTTCTAGTTTGAATTGAAAAATACCCTACATCTAACACATTTCTCGAATGTCTACTGGATTGTTATTTCATTTTTTAATCCTCAAAGTGGAACCCTTAAATAATTGTACAGAGCTGGGGGAATTGTTTAATACAATCCATATAAATATAAAATGTCTTTGTAAGTTTGTTTGTTTGAGCATCACGCCTAAACGGCTGAACCGATTTTATTGAAATTCGGAACATGGATATTCCTTTAGTTGGAAGCAATAATATTTTTTCTTAACTTGGACCATAAAGGGACAAAAGAGGGCAAAATTTGTACCACCTATACAAAGTAAATAGTTATTTTCGAATATCTGCAGAACTAAAATTGTGACTATCTTTAAACTTGATACGAATCACTGTTTGAAGTTTAACTAAAAATGGGACGGATCGGAACAGGGGGTGTGACACCTCCCATACAAAGTAAATAGTTATTTTCAAATATATGGTGAACTATAATTGTGGAAGTCTTGAAATTTAGTCCGAATAGCACCCTTATCATTTTACATGGTTTGGCTGAAAATTTGCGGTATTAAGTTAGTGGGCGTGGCACCTACCATACAAAGTAAATAGTTGTTTTCGAATATCTGGAGAACTGTAAATGTGAAAGGCTTCAAACTTCATATGAGTTAATTTCTTATCAGTGCAAGAAGTTAATAAAAAAATGGGAAGGATCGGAACTCGGGGTGAGTCACCTCCCATACAAAGTAATTAGTTATTTCTAAATATCTTGAATAAATATCTGCAGAACTATTATTGCGACAGCCTTCAAACTTTATACGAATAAATTTCTTATCAGTACATGAAGTTTATCCAAAAATGGGACGGATGGGAACAAGAGGTGTGGCACCTCCCATACAAAGTTATTATTATTATTTTCAATATTTTCAAATATATGGGATTTTGAGAACTATAATTACGAGATTCTTCAAACTGTATCCGAATGGCTTTCTTATCAGTTTAATTAGTTTTACAGAAAATGTTCGGGATTAGATTACTGGCACATCCCATATCAAGTAAATAGTTAATATCGAATATATTGAGAACTATAATTGTAAAAATATTTAAACTTTTTACGAATCAATTTCATATTACTGTACGGAGGTTAGGTGAAAATATGAAGAATTGGATTAGTGGGCGTGGCACCTCCCATACAAAGTAAATAGTATTTCGAATATCTGGAGAACTATAACTATAAAAGTCTTCAAACTTTCAGTTTCTTATCAGTGCATGAGGTTTAACCAAAAATGGGAGAGATCGAACAAAAAAAGTAAATAGTTATATTTGAACATCTTGAGAACTATAATTGCAAAATTCTTCAAACTCTAGCTAAACATGGCTGGGATAGGAACGGTGGGTGTGGTCCCTTCCATACAAAGTACTTAATCAATTTTGTATATCTGGATAACTAAAATTGCAAGACTCTTCAAATTTTGTCCGAAACATTTTTTTTACAATTTTATTTAATTTTTTGTCTGAAAACGGGCGGGTTATTAATAGTGGACATGGAACTTAACATACATAATAACACTAGTTTACAAGGTTTTCGCTCATGAATTGAAGCATATGGGATTTGTGTATTTAGGTCTTCTAACTTCGGAAAAAATATTTAAAAAAAATCCTGGACGTCAAAATTTTGAGATATTTATTAAAAGTGAAACATTTAAAAATGTACATTAAATTAGGACAAAAAAATTAAAAGTGAAGTGTTTAGTCCTCTTTTTATAATTATTTTCATTTGTCTCCCTCACGACACTCCAACAGTAGTCTCCTATCATATTCTGATCCCATAAACCTTGATAATTCCTCTCGAAAAACTTCAAATCTTGATGGAAACGCTCTCTATGTTCGTCACTCATGTGTCCGAGGTTTTCCGGTAAAAAATCCACATGAGAATGTAAAAAGTGAATTTTGAGGGATACATTTACACCCATCATTCAAAATTATGTAATAAATTCGCAACAATATCTCCGTAAATTTGACTTTTCTTATTCCTCAAAAATTCTTGAACAACAAGTTTAAAAGAATTCCATGCTGCGTTTTCAACGTCGGTTAATAGACACTCAAATTTGGTATCAACCAAAATTGTTCTTATTTGAGGACCCACAAATATCCCTTCTTTTAGTTTAGCCTCAGAAAGACTCAGGAACACGCTGCATAAATATTGAAATGCTGGTTTTGTCTTATCTAAAGCTTTTACGAAATTTGTTAATGCAAATAAGCATTTTGCAGTGTTTGTGTTATAGGAAAACCTCGATTTGACTGAATAATTTTTCCGCAAATAAAACAAAAATGATTTGGGTTTATTTTACACTTTCTAGAAGTCATTTTAAAGTAGTTTTTACTTTAGAGTTTTGTATTAAATAGCGATTTATTAACGTTTATCTACAGCAAAGACGTACTTTTAAACAGTATTTATTTTTTTCCAGTTAATTTTTTTTGGAATTTGTCAAAAAGAATACAACTCTGAAAGTATCTAGTAGCTTCACCAGAGTGTTGAGTACCTAAAAACGATGTAAATACTTAATTACTACAATTCGGTACACTACAGTATCCATTAGTAGTACTCAGGGCAGGTGAAAAATAAAAACCCATATATCTCAAAATTTTGACGTATAGGTGGGAAACAAAAAATTATCAATTAACTAGCGTCACTAGCTCTCCTCAAAAATATAAGTTTCATTCCATAGCAAACAAAAATCTTTGATTTGTAAACTAGTGTAATTAGATATTATCGAATACCTGTTGAACTGTATTAGAGAAAGTCGTGAAACTTTTATGCATTTATTTCGTTAACATAGTACGTAGTTGGCTAAAAATGTGCTGGATTGTATTAGCTATTTTCGAATATTTGGAGAACAATAATTGTTAAAGTCTCTAAGACTAGTACCACTGTACGAAGTTTAGCAAAAAATGGGCGAGATCGGAACAGAGGGTGTAGGACCTACATTACAAAGAAAATTGTAATTTCTTATATTTTTAGGATGTTTGGCTGAAATTGGGCGGGTTGGGCTTAGTGGGAATGACCTCTTAATAATAATAAAAAAGGTCGAAAAATTAGACATTATCATTATAAAGAAAATAGTTATAATTGAATATCTGGAGAATTATTATAGTGAAATGAGTTATTTTGTTACCAATGTAGATAAAATATATAAATATTCGAATATCAAGTGAATGTAGTTGTAAGAGTCTTTAAACTTTGTGTAAATTACGTTGATGACAGTGTACTGTTATGCCAGAAAGTAAAAAGGGACATGCCCCCTCCAATACAAAGTAAATATTTAATATCGAATACCTGGAGAACTCTAATATTGCAATTCTCAATAGTTTGCATGTGTTATTTTGGTACCTCGAAATTTTGAAAATTGATATCCAAACAGCTGTTATAGCTAGAGTCTTCTAACTTTTTATAAATAGCTTTCATATCATTGTAAGGAGTCTGACTAAAAATAGGCGAATGTCTTAAAAAAAGTTTCAAGATTTTTTTAAAATCACAGGATATTTTTTATACCTTCAACGGCATAGTATGCAATTAATCACAAACAAGAAATTCCGGTAATAATTATTTTTTTTTTTATTTCACTTCGACAGGGGTAGCGAAGCGCACCGGGTTAAGCTAGCTTTTTTTAAATTTAATTAAAATAAAGTGTTGGAAATTTAACACAATAGAAAAACGAAAGTAAACAAAAACAATTTTAATTAATTTAATTTTTTTTTAGAAATGTAAAAAAAATATTTTTTTCGAAATTTTTTTTTTTTGTAATTTTTAAAAAAAAATTTTTTGGAAAAATAATTTATGACAAAATTTTTTTTTTTATTGTTATGTAAAATTTTCTATTTAAAATGGAAAAATAAAAACGAATTTTGAAATTTTTTTTCAGCAATCCCGCAATTCCCAAAAGAGTGTTGAAAAATTCCAAAAATGGGATTTTGGCTATAATATCCATACCAGGGTCGAAGTTATAGGAATCCATTACAAAATAATTAAAAGTATATTGGGCCATCTAAAATTGGTTATTATATTTTAATATCGAATATGAGATTTGAGAATTTTTGCCCTAAAGTTTAATTTTACATAAAAATAGGTGTTTTTTGAATGGACCTGGTCCCATCGGTAACAAAAATTTTTAATTTTTTTTTCATTTAAAATATTTTATGAAAACTTAGCTTTTAGAAGGTATAAATTCCTTATACATCCTCTTAGAAATTTTTTGCGATAACATAAAAAGAAAAAATTTTCTTTTTTCCCAAAAAATTAGCGAAAAATCGGCTTTTCAAAATTTTTTCTCAAACCAAGAAATAATATCGTTTTAAAAATTTAACATACCCGAGGTGTCCTACTTTGAGGGCCCTTGGTCGCGCCCCTGGTGGACCCATGAGCTCCACGTTCAAAACATAAACTCCACAACACTTCTTCTTTGCGCATGTGAAATTTCATTCAAACTAATCTAAACATTTAGAAGTTACAGATTTATTTCCCTCTTTTTTTTCTATACAACTGTGTGTCGCTTACGATAAAATTCGTTTACTGTAAAATGTACACATCGACTTATTATAAATTATTACCCCCTATATTTTTGATGTTATTAACAATTTTGATATTCTGAGAACGCTAAAACATCAGTCGGTCCATAAAATTTTAATTTCTGCAATAAAACAAAAATTTTAAAAATATCGCTTACGTTAATTTGGCGCTAAGGGCTCGATATGTTTATTAATAACTCTACTCATATATTCAAAGGTTGTCGCTTCGCTGACTCGGTGTTAAAGCATATTTACAAAAACAAATTACATTTTCTGTTACTCTGAAATGTGTTCCATTATACTGCATCACTAAAATTTAGAATTCGACCATCGACAAAAAAATTGTATTGGGACCTGCATGAAATGGTAAGTGCACTCTTCAATAAGGCCATTCGTACAACGACTTTTATGGAAGAAGAGGATGTCATAACATAAAAGACCAAAAGGAGACAACTTAACATCTTATCTGCCTGCTTCGGTTTTCGGACACTCACCGAAGAGATCCGACTCTTACCATTTGCAACGGAGTTAGTGCTTTTATCATAAAAACAAAGAATCTATATATATTAGAGTGACAGCCGATTTTTTTTTTAGATTTCAAAGAGTGCCGGGTGGAATATTGTGACACTAGGCCTAAACGTTAAGTGCTGAAAATTTGGGCCAAATCGGACAACGATTTCTGGACGCGCATCGAGGTCAAAGTTCAGATATATGCTAAATTTTATTATTTATATGGAATAAATAGGTGAAACTCGTTAATTTTCTGCATTGTTTTCTAGAAATATGTAGATTTATTTATATTAATGAATGTTACATGAAAAAAAAAAATTTTGAAATTGACCCTGTATCTCCTTTGGGTCAAAATGACCCATAAACTGTATTATCGCCAAAATTCAAGAAAAATGCAAATTTATCAGTTTTTGTAAAAATTTTGCTACTAAATAAATACTTTTGCAATTGAATGCAAAATAATCTAAATGTGTACGTAATTATTGTTGTAATGAGATATAAATGACAAAATTTGGTTAAAAAATGGTAAAGTTATTACAAATTCGCCAGACCATTAACGTGTCTCAGGCCAATTGAACAAGAAATTTAGGAAAAAAAATAACATATTTCGAGAAAAATTAAAATGAAAGTTATTTTTTTATTTAAAATATATCCGTATTCACTTGTGTATGTCTTATTCGGATACCGTTAACCTATTCGCAGGTACGGCCAAAAAAAAATTTTATTTAACGGCTGTTTCGAATCTCCATTTTTGAATTTTTAAAAATTTTGTTAAACAAATTTCAGAATTTTTCGATCATCACATTGGGATTTATTGAGATCATAATAGGGAATAAAAATATGAAAAAATTATGTCAATACCTCTTACAGTTTTTCCGTACCTGCGATTTAAATTTTGCGATTTTCAAGAAAAACTTTTTTTTGTCCAAATTTTGGCGAATGAGAAAAATTTCCTTCCTGTTATATATTTTAAGTAAAATCTATTCATAATATTATAGCCCTGGTAATTCTAAATATAGTATGAAAGTTTTACTATATCGAATAACGTTAACCTTTAAATCGTGAAGGTCAAATGTCAAATGAATTTCTAATGAAAATATAGTGAAATGTTATATATTTTGGGCCGATTTTAACGAAAGTTGAGGAAAATATAATATAAAGTCCAGAATTTAAAATAACAGCACAAAAATGGAAATTAACTCTTAGCCGCACTTGGGGTCCAAATGACCCTCAACTTTTAAAATCTCGAAAAACACAGCCATTTTGACCCCAAGTGCTCTTAAAGGTTAAAATCCATTTTTGCACTGTTGTTGTAAATGCTAGACCCCAATGTATAGTTTCCTCAAGTTTCATTAAAATCGGCCCAAAATATATATCATTTCGCTATCTTTTCATTAGAAATTCCAAATATTGAAAAATATGACCTTTGACCTTCACGATTTAAAGGTTAACGTTATTCGATATAGTAAAACTTTCAGACTATATTTAAAATTACCAGGGCAACAAAAAGTATGCGATAATTATTAAATTTTTTTTAGGTTGTCTCACATTTTGGTCCAGAACTAAGTCGAGTTTCCTGATTTTCAATAACAAACTTTTTAGAAAAATTATAAAAATTATGGTATAAATTTAATTATATATTTTCGAAACTCTCCTGTCAAAGACCTAACTCAGTTTTCAGAAACCTAAGTATTAGTAGAAGAAACTATATGAACACAAATTTTTATGTTTGAGTTTTTTTTTCTAGTTTCCGCTTTACAGTGGGGCAGAATCGAATTTTTTTGGAAATAAATCAGGCATTTCTAAACGGCAAGTCCGCTCGGGATAAAGTTTGACGAGGGCATAGCCAAGGAGCATTCGAGTTTAAGTTATTAAAATGGGCCCTACAAATGCTCCAGGGGCGGCGCTATGGGAGCTCAAAGTAGGGTACCTTCGACATGTAAAATCTTTAAACACGTGCCATTTTTTTGTTTCCCATCCGAAGGACTGAGTTTTAAAAGTGGCATATTTTTTAATTTAATTGAGATATTGACTTGAAATTTTTTTTGTAAGACCAATAATTAACTTATCTAAACGGAAAAAAATTGTTCGGAATAAATGTGGATCAAATTGTTCCTAATATTTGCAATCCTATTAAAATTTTGATTCAAATTTTAGTTTTAGAAACTCAATAAATATGTAATATGTAATAAAATCTTTATTTATTATCGAAACTGAATGAAATTTTCAGCGTTTTTTAAGCTTCTCATTCTAAATAACAAACTGTAGAAAAACTTGTCAAAAGGTCAAAGACAATCCCGCAATTCCTAAAAATTGGAGCGAAAATCCCAAAAATTTAATTTTTTACATTTTTGCCCATAGGGTCCACATTTCCTTTGGGGCTTGGAAAATACTTTGGGGATAAATAGGGAACACATCAAGGTTTCCAAAGCTGCTTTTTGTTTTCTAATCCCAGCTTTGGGATTTTGGAACATGTGGCCCAAATTTGAAATTTTTATAAAAAATAGGTCAAATTCCGAATGGCGTAGGGGCGACACATTCAAAAAATAGGAAATGAGTTTTATATCAAAATTTTCTCCGTGAAGATACCTTACAGAAAAACATAAAATTTTTATATGTTCTTAAACAAAGATTTTTTTAATAAAAAAAGAGTTAAGTCACCTTTTCTCCCAAAAAAACTACTATTTTTTTAATTTTTAAATTGAAACCCGTTTATTTTTGGATCCATAATTGATATTGCTCTGAAATCTTTTACATATTATTGGTAATTTAGTTTTCTAACTAACAAAAATAATTCGAGTCCATTCGGTGCAAAAGTACGTCCCATATTTTTAAAAAAGTGGACAAAGGTATGGCAAAATTTATAAATTTCAATTTTTAAATGCCTATAACTCGGAAATTTTAATAGATAAATAGCATAGATTTCTTGAAATGTAAAAATCTTTGAAATCGGATGGGAAACAAAAAAACGTGTTTACAAATTTTACATGTCAAAGGTACCCTACTTTGAGCACCCATAGCGCCGCCCCTGAAGTATTTGTAGGTTCCATTTTAATAACATAAACTCGAATACTCCTTGTCTACGCCCACGCCAATTTCATCCTGATCAGTTAAAACGTTAGGAAATGTCAGATTTATTTCCAAAAAATTTCGATTCTGCTCCATACGGACATAGCTTAATCGTCTTAGAATTTCGTAAGATTCAATAATATACTTTGTTGGGACTTTGATGAATATTTCTCAATTGTTACACATTGAATGATTAACTTATATCTTCACATCTTTTGGTGGTGGAGGGTATAAAAACAGTTTATAAAATTATTAAGTAGTAATACTGATAAGTAAGTATTAAAAATGTTACAAACGCATAGATGAATCATACAATAGTCTCCTCAAATATTTGCTGATATCGTTGGAGAGCAAAAGTTTCTTTGACACATTCTTAACATACACGCAGAGAAAATATACTTAAACAGCAGAATTCTCTAATTGATAACATTAAGCTATTGGGGTGCGATCGATCCCATAAGATTATTATACTATGCTTATGATCATGAAAACGTTTTAAATTATCTTTAGTAGTTACTGCAAGATCACATAAGATCACACTACATAATGTATCAATATTGAATAACATTTTTCTCTGTGTATATCGTTCCGTAAATGCTTTATCAAGAAATGTTTCTTTTATAAATTTTTGTTTATACAGAAAATATGTAATTGGTCAACCAAATATAAAATAAAATTGTTTACAAAATATTATTAAAGATGAAACCACATAAATATGATGTTCGCTTCACTTTGCTCGTTTCAATTAATTGTATTTTTATTAATTTATAAATTAAATGGTGCCAATACCACTGGCAAATTCTATACAACAGACGAAAATAAAAAATATTATATAAATGATGAACAAAAGGTATGTTAAATTAGTTCAATTTATTTAATTGTTAAATTCAACATTCGATTATTCTATAATCCAGTACACTTGGTTTGATGGACTCAGCGAATGTCTGAAACTGAACATGACATTGGTCAGCGTCGAAACGAGTCTTAAGTCGCAGGAAGTAAATACGTTGGTAAAAAACACTTTTGACAGAATAGTTATTCTGTGGGTGGGTGGTATTATGACCCGTTACCCCGATTCACGTCACTATATATGGATTGCGACAGGTCAACCATTCAATTATACCTATTGGCATGGTAAAAATCCAGACTTTAAAGGCAATAACGAATATTGCATACAAATTGGTTGGGGCCCCAATATGGAATGGAATGATAATAGATGTACATCCAATTATGGTTTCATGTGTGAAGATCACCGGCAGAACTCTGTAATAGATAGTGTTAAGGAGCATGAAAAACTCAAACAGAATTTGATCATGGAAATAAAAGAGCAACATAATTTACAGCAAGATCTACAAAAATAAATAGAGTTGGCACAAGCCTTAAAGGAGCAGTTGAAAACAATTAAAGAAGAAACTGAATTAAGGAAACAAGAGCTGGTTAAAGAAATTGCACAAATGGCAGTAAAAGAGAAAAATAATTTACAGCCAGCATTACAGAAACAACAACAAGTACTAGGGGAAGAAATACAAAAAGAGCAAATTGATGAGAGAAAGAACAAATATCAACAGCTTAGTTTTCAGTTTAATCAAAATAAATATTTTTTCTCAAATGCCGAAATACCGTTGAACGGAAATAATTAAGGCAGTCAAGATTTATAGTTTCGTTATGAAATCAATTAAAATTGTAGTTATTAAAATGTTTTTGTTACGCTACTTCGTCAGAGTATATTTTGATATTCAAATAAAATTATATTAAATCACAATTAAATAATAATACTTTTCGTGCACAGTATTATTATTTAATTGTGATTTAATATAATTTTATTTTAATTTTATTTTGAAATTGATTAAAAAAAACTCATTTGAGGACTTTTATTTTTACCGTCATAAAATAAAAGTCATTTGATGAGTTTTATTTTACCCGCAATAAAATAAAACTCATTTTATGTAAATTGACACCTAAAGCTTGCCGATGTTCAGATCATTACAATTTCTAAAGCACCTTGCAATTGAATAAATTGTCTTTAAAATAAAATAAGTGGGATTTTAATTTGCTATTATTTGATATCTATTATTAAATTGTTGTTGTTTTTCTTTCTAAAACAAATAAATTACTACACTCATTATATCAGATAAACTCAACAAAGAAAAATACTGAAAAAAGTAGAAAATTAACCAAAAGAGTTTTATTTTTTGACGGTAAAAATAAAACTCCTCAAATGACTTTTATTTTATGACGGAAAAAATAAAAGTCCTCAAATAAGTTTTTTTTATGACGTTTATTTAGAACTCTTTTTTTTAAGAGTTTCAGGCGAACATTTATTTTTACATTGAAAAATAACTGTTAACTGGAATAATTTATTTAATATCACTATAGATTCTGCAAGAGCACGTCAATACGAATCTATAACCGTTATTTACGGTCCCTGTTCGCAGTCGTTTTAGAAATATAATTTTTTTTTTGCAAAAAAAAAATAATTTTTTAGAAAATTTTCGAAATTTTTGGTTTTTAAAACGGCATTAAAAATTGAACAATGCATATATGCTCTTATTTTTTTACACATATAGAAAACGAAGTTCCAAAATAAAACAAGCCCTAAATGATTAACATCTGCCAACAACTTTTAATTTTATTCACAAAAGATAAGATACATAACTCGTAGTAATTAGCTACATCGAACGGTGGCTCATATCTCAATTTCATCGGCAAAAAGTCCAACTTTTTGTTAACACCGATTTCAAAAATTTTAATGCCATTGAAACTAAGGTAGCCAAAAAATTAGATAAAAATATTGTCAATTGTGTGCGTGGCATGCTGTTAAAGTCAAATATTTTATGTCATTTTATAAAAATGTGATTGTAAATTTGATCAGAAGTAAATTGTCATTACTCGCAAACTATTATAGATAATTCGATGACTTTTCTTTTGTTATGTTGGTAAGACAATAGTCTTTAAGAACTGATACGATTTGTACCGTTTATACCTGATGTGTTATTAATTTTTTTCTCAGGTACTATATTTTAGCCAAATTTGAATTTCAGTGGAATAAAAGTGCTTAGGGTCAAAAGGGGTTAAACAAATTTTACTACCAGGAGAAAGTCCAAAGTGTCCTCTTTAAGCCTATATATACTTGTTGACCTGTTTTGACCTGTTTGTTTAACACTTTTTTCATTTGAATGAAATTACTCCCAAATTTTTGTTCTATTTTTATTTTACTTGTTCATATGACTGGCGCAAAGTACAAGTCGCAATTTTGAAGATATTGCGATACAATTTGGTACATACATTTTTTTTCGGCCCCAGAACGAAGTCTGTTGAAAATTACTCAAATCGGTCCACTATTTCACCTAGCACCCATACAAATGTTCTCCCGAAGTTATACTTTATAGGTCGTAAATGGTAAATTTATATATATATATATATCTACACAAATTTTGCTCCAAATAATTTTTATATAAACTCAATTAATGTCACCTAATTTTATGATGATCGGTCTATTATTAGTCATAGCTCCCATATAAGACCCCCTTCCGAAAATCACTTTAACGAGCATAAATCTCTTAAAACTGTTGGTATAAATATAAAATTCAACAGAAATAACTTCCATATAGACATAAATCACACGACCTAATTTCATGGCGATAGGTCCATAATTAGTCATATCTCCCAAATAATGTCCTCTTCCGAAAATCATTCACGAAAATAAATTATAGCGTAGGGTATTATATAGTCAAGCTTGGCCGAACATACTTCCTTACTTGTTTTCAAAAAACAAAAAATTAGCATTTTCATATTAAATGCTATACAAAAATTAAAAGTTCAACTTTAACCTTAAATTGCGCAACAACTGCTGAACCGATTTTAATGAAATTAAAACTGGAGAAAAATTCAAGAAGTTATCTGTCCACCAAAAATATTCAAAAAATTTCTAAAATATCTCTATCGGTTCAAAAGTTACAGAGTTTTGGCTGATGAAAAACGAAAATGAGCCACTGTGCATCGTGCAGTGTTTTTCCATGTATGTTTAGTACTATCGGCAATGCAGTACCGTTTTTACAAAACGGCAAGATTCTGTTTGTTGTTGATTTTGAATCCATAAATTTGACTAGTGGAAAAGATAAGATATATACATATGTATATTATATATCAACGTATAGGAAATTGTGTCTTCTTTTCAAAAATGTATTAAATTTTTAAGAATTAAAAAATTTATAGAAGACTTCTTGTAAAAATGTGGGAAAAAATTTTATTAGGGGATATTTGCTTTATCTTTAGTTTATAAAATCAACAGATATTAATCATTTAGAGCTTGTTTTGTATAGAACTTTGTTTTCTATACGCCATTTTCCAATTTTTCATGCCGTTTTAAAAAACAAAAATTTTAAAATTTTGCTAAAAAATAATTTTTTGTTTGCCAAACAAAATTTATATTTCTAAAACGACTGCGAAGATTAAAAACATGTTAGACCTATCATAAAGGTAATTTTATTTGGGAATTTTGTTTTTTCATTTTATTCAATAAACTAAACCATTTTTGAGTTACGCGAATAAATGTTGTGCAAATACGAGCTAACCTAATTTAGCACCACTAAATTCAGCGTACCCGAATTACTTCAACCCACTGGGTGCACTGACGGTTTTTTCAACTAGTACAGTGTTATCGGGGTTGTCATAGAATCCAATCGTTGTCGGAATAGGTTTTGAAAACGACAGAAAAATCGAAATTAGCGTTTGTACCTAATTTTCAAAATATTGAATCATCCTATTCCATCTGATTCCTATTTAATTTAATTTTTCTAGCTTCATTATTATACAAAATTCATAAAGTACCATTAAAATAAAGAAAAAGTGCCATAAACACCCACTTGTGAATTCCCACTCGCTCAGGTCCATATAAGCTGTAGTTCATGTTTTAATGTTCATTGGTGAAGAGAATACAAAAAGTACAATTCGAATAAAGAAAAGTTAAAAGTCTCCCCTTGAATTCTCATTCACATGCTTAATTTCGTGTTAAAGGTCAATTATTATAGATTATTCAGAAATTATCATTAGAATGAAAAAAGTACCACTAAATAAACCTTTTGTTGATTCTTACTCATTCAGGATCATATCGACCCCTTAGTGCCAAATTATCGTAAGCGACAAAACACAAATTTTACAGGAGAAGGTTTTTTCGATTATTTTTAAATTTATACATAGAATTAAAAATTTTATGGTGCGATATATTATAATTTCGTTCAAGCTATTTGTATATTTTTCAAAAATATTAATAACTTTTGACAATTAAAAATTCATGGAATACTTTATTGAAAAATATGACAAAAAATATTTTTTATTAAATTTTTGCATAGATACAAATTTTTCGAATTGAAATAAAGTATTTATTTATGAATAGTTTTTAATGAAATTTAACTGTTATGTAAAATTTTCTATTTAAAATGGAAAAATAAAAACGAATTTTGAAATTTATTATCAGCAATCTCGCAATTCCCAAAAACGTGTTGAAAAATCCCAAAAATGGAAATTTTTAGTTTTTTGGCTATAATATCCATACCAGGGTCGGAGTTATAGGAATCCATTACAAAATAATTAAAAGTATATTGGGCCATCTAAAATTGGTTATTATATTTTAATATCGAATATGAGATTTAAGAATTTTTGCCCTAAATTTTAATTTTACATAAAAATAGGTGTTTTTTGAATGGACCTGGTCCCCTCGGTAACAAAATTTTTTAATTTTTTTTTCATTTAAAATATTTTATGAAAACTTAGCTTTTAGAAAGTATAAATTCCTTATACATCCTCTTAGAAATTTTTTGCGATAACTTAAAAAGAAAAAAAGTTCTTTTTTCCCAAAAAATTAGCGAAAAATCGGCTTTTCAAAATTTTTTAAATTCAAATGCATATAACTTGGACTTAGTCATTATTTTTAAACAGTTCTTTTCTTATTTGACACATACGTATGTTGTTAGTCCAATGAAGGATAACTGGAGAAAATCGGAAAATATTTGGATACGCTGTTATCAAAAAACTGGAGTAGGTTGGGTAAAAATGTTGAAAATTTAATTTTCAAATGCGAATATCTCCTAAGATATAAGAGACAATTGATAGCTATGACTAGGTCTTTTTTAGCACTCGATGAAAAGATTTTGTGTGTGTAATGTTTTTGAAATCGGAACACAAACGAAGAAATAGGATCATTTTAAAAATGTAATATAACCGAGGTGTCCTACTTTGAGGATCCTTGGTCGCGGCCCTGGTGGGCCCATGAGGTCCACGTTCAGAACTTAAACTCGAGAACACTTTTCTTTGCGCATGTGAGATTTCATTCAAACCAATCTAATCATTTAGAAGTTACAGATTTATTTCCCTCTTTTTTGTCTATACCACTATGTGTCGCTTACGATAAAATTCGTTTACTGTAAAATGTACACATCGACTTACGATAAAATCTTACCCCCTATAATTTTGAAGTTATTAACAATTTTGATATTCTGATTTTAATTTTTGCTATAAAAAAAATATTTAGAAAATGTCGCTTACGATAATATGGCGCTAAAGGCTCGATATGTGTTTAATTTTATGATTCCAAGCTCATTATTAAAAATGTATTCAAAAAGTACCATAAAATCTCCCTCTTAGATTCTTAACAACTCAGAACCATTAAGCTTAATTTCATAATTCTAAG
Source organism: Calliphora vicina (assembly GCF_958450345.1). Taxonomy (NCBI): domain Eukaryota; kingdom Metazoa; phylum Arthropoda; class Insecta; order Diptera; family Calliphoridae; genus Calliphora; species Calliphora vicina. The sequence goes on along the minus strand of NC_088781.1, from coordinate 54,110,416 downwards.
TAAATTATTAAAGAAAACGAACGAAAACGTACCTATAGTTCAGTTCTCACATTTTGATGCCTAAATATTGTACTCTAATTTCACTCAGACATATCAGGTAACTTTAATTTCGATAAGTTAAATAATTTAACATATTTAAAAAGAAGTACCATTACGAGAAAAGTACCAATTCCCCTTTTCCTGCTTGAGCAGGCGTCAAGTTTGAAATTTCAAAAAATACTCCATTTGCCAAAATTGTTTGAGATACAGACATGTCTCAAACGGCGCTACAAACAAAGTCTCCAAATTTCGTTGTTGGTATTTTCTGTATAAAATTTTGGGGCCTTAATTCATTTTCGGTTTGGGGACTAACAAACACTTAAATTGGTGTTAATGTGCTAAAAAACTGTTTAACCGGTGTTTGGCCAAATATACACCTTGGCACTCGACTTCCAGCCAACACTCTGTTTTTGTATGAACCCACGAGCCATTGTTAAAAATTTTATCAAAATTGGCTTAATAATTTCAAATAAAATGTAGAATATTTTTTCGGCGCTACGAACAAAGTCCCCAATGAAAAAAATTTGCGGACTTTGTTCGTAGCCCCTATTTTTCCGTGTTTACCCCCTCTTTGGCATTTTTTGCAGCCATTGCAGTACACACTGTTTTTTTACGTTTTTTGGCATAAACTCTAATTTAAAAGCAATTGAATTGAAATATGGTTTGTATACATTTTTAATACTCCCAAGATGACGTGCCAAGTTTCATATGATTTGGGGCACTATTTCATTTAGCTGCTATATAGCCGATCTGGCCGATTTGCCCCAACTTTTTTGTTTATAAAGCTATTGAAGTGAAATTTGAATTGTATTAATTTTTATGTTCCTAAGATGACCTACCAAGTTTCATATGATTTGGGGCACTATTTCATATAGCTGTCATATAGCCGATCTGGCCGTTCTGACCGATTTGCCCCAACTTTTTTGTTTATAAAGCTATGGAAGTGAAGTTTTATTTGTATACATTTTTTATTTTCCTAAGATGACCTACCAAGTTTCATAGCATTTGGAGCACTATTTCATATAGCTGCCATATAACCGATCTGGCCGACATTTTGACGTTTCCACTAAAAATATTATTTTTAAATTTTGGTTTTTTCGAAAACGTATGGATTCGGACAAAAAGGATTAGTTTCTTATTAATCTGCACACTTTGGTTTATAACTTCTCACATACAACTTTTTGCAACGCTTTGCCATGCAAAAGTACTAATCCACGAAACACAACTACACTCGTTAAGCTCATTCTAAAACAAGTAAGAAAGTATGGTCGGTCAAGCCCTACACTAAGTAAAAGAGCAAAAACCTTTTTCATTTAAAATTTCAATAATTTATATTTTTGAGTGATTTTCGGAAGTGGGCCTTATATGGTGGCTATGACCAATTATGGACCGATCACCACGAAATTAGGTTGTATGATTTATGTCTATATTAAAGTTTACTATGTTGAATTTTGTGTGTATACCAACATTTTTAATCGATTTATGCACGTTAAAGTGATTTTCGGAAGCGGGTGTATATGGGAGCTATGACTAAATATGGACCGATCGTAACAAAATTTGGTGACATGAATTTTGTGTATATAAAACATATTTGGAGCGGAATTTGTGGAGATACATATATAAATTAAACATTTATGACCGATAAAGTCCAATTTCGGGAGGACATTTGTATGGGGGCTAGGTGAAATAATGGACCGATTTCAGCCAGTTTCAATAGGTTTGTTCCTTGTGCCGAAAAAATAATATGTACCAAATTTTATCCAAATATCTTCAAAATTGCGACCTGTACTCTGCGCACAAAGTTTACATGGACAGCCAGCCGACCAGACGGACGGACGGACATCGTTTAATCGACTCAGAAAGTGATTCTAAGTCGATCGGTATACTTTAAGGTGGGTGTTAGACTAATATTTTTGGGCGTTACAAACATCTGCACAAACGCATTATACCCTCCCTTACTTTGGAGGTGTAGGGTATAAATACATATAAACAAAACACGGTACAATTGGACAAAAACACATAACAACGTCACAAACATTGGTAAACTATAGTTTTACATACCAGGACAAACGTTTTCCATATTAATCCTTTTCACTTTTGTGTAAACTTTCGCCAGAACAAACAATCAAATTTGCAAAATTTTCCCCGCCAATTTTACACAAAACGTGTGGTACATAATAAGCTTTCTTTAACTGCGCGCAAACAGAACAGTGTTGGTCCACATGTTAAAGTTAAATATTTTTTTTCTAACTAGGGTGTTTAAAAATTAAAAATCGACAAAATTTTAAAATACTTAAACAAAAAAAATTTACTTTATGCAAAAAAAACGCAAAAAAAAACCAGTGTGCAGTGGTTGGAGCTGTATGGTGGTGGGAGCTCATATCAATATGAGCTATGTCTATTTATAGAAAAACATAATTTATGAAAAATGTATCAAAAATATAAAAAACCATTTAATATAAAAATTCTCCGTTACCTTTTTGGTCGAGGTGGTTCATTTACACTTAAAATCGGGCATGGTATACCTTACCTGTGTTCAAAAAATTCAAAACGAAATTGTTTAGACAAATTTATGTAATTCTCTTGGCGGCTCTTTAGTAGAATGTGGAAATTGAAGCCAATAAAAATCTATTGGTATTTTATTACTGTTATCATACCGATACCTAAATATGCCGCTTTAGTAAGGTGAATAGAGGTGGAAGGGTTGAATGCGAGGAATCTGGAAGACTGTTAGGCTATGGATGACCCAAAATCGTACTACCTGGTTGGGTATATGCGAATTCTCAAGATTTTTGTGAACGACCCTTGCATTGCACAGGAATCATGAAGTCCTTGAAAGTGATGTTGTGTTGGATTGAATCGGAATTATCGCTAGACAATGCCTACCGAGCTCTGGTAGGCAAAAAGATATATTACTCAATCCAGCTGTAAATCCAAAAACCGGCTATCGCTCGAAAAGAGCGATCTTAGACTACTACTTGGCTTTAGGAAATGTTGAATCGAAACAATTCCGATTTTGGGAGATAAATGACGAGACCTCTAAGTATTAATTTTGAGATTGTCCTACATTAGTATCGCGCAGAACGAAGTGACCCATCAGGGCTTTGATGGATTAGGGTAATATTGTAATTTTTCACCATACAGAATAATTGGCTTCATAAGAAGCCTGTTCCTATTGTGAGAACGAATCACTGTGCGCTCCTCCATATATATTGTATATATATATTGATTTGTGTTTAAATGAAGCTTATTTTAGTTGAATAAGCTTTTGGAGCTATGACTTGTGCTTAGAATGGAAGTTATTTATATTAAATTGTGTATGAATACCAACGTTCAGTTAGACAGACTGTTATACAAACTCGTACTCTAAGATACATTTTGAATTTCTTAAGAACCTAGAATATGTACAAATATTTATGTACGTACTTTAAGGCTTATAATATAAAAAATTAGAAACATATTATTTTAAAAAAAAAATAATTTGTGGTTTTATTGCGATAAGCAAAATACATTTTTCTGTAAAAACAAATAAGAATGCCTTTATTCGGCTGTGTCGAGTAAATACACCCTTCACCAAATTATATTTTAAGATAAATAATGAAAACTATTTTGGTTCAAAACAAATTTTGGATGAAAATTGTTGAAAAAGGATAAACAAAAATGGAGGTAGTCGTAGTTTTTTTTATTTAAATCTTAGCCAAAAAAAAAACGATTAAATTGAAAAGGGTTTCAAATTTCTTAGACAAGACAATGGTTCTAAAGTGACAATGCACAGTGGGGCAGAATTTTTGGAAATAAATTCGGCATTTCTAAACGGCTAGTCCGATCGGAATAAAATATGACGCGGGCGTAGACAAGCAGTATTAAAGTTTAAGTTATTAAAATAGATCATATAAATGCTCCAGGGTCGACGCTATGGGGGCTCAAAGTGGGGTACATTCGTTCGCCATTTTTTTTTTCCCATCCGATTTCAAAGATTTTCATATATTTGGCTAGGTCTTTATCTCTTATAATTTCCGAGTTATAGGCATTTCAAAATTTAAATTTTAAATATTTCCCATGGATATATTTAGCGAAAAAAAACTTTTTTTGTGAAAAAAAAATCCGGTTAAAAATTATTTTTTCCGATTTTGACCCATTGTAGGTCCAACTTACTATGGTCTTATATACGTCGTTGCAAAGGTATTTGAAATATCTGTTATTATATATCCATATTGTCTATATTACTGATATATATCAAAAATCGAGGTCAGCCATTTGTGGACGGTTTTTCTCAATACTAAATAGCAACCGAGCCGGAAGAATTCCGGAGATATTGATGTACGAATAGTGTATGTAAGTTATTTGGGGGCTTCGGAAAGTTGATTTCAACAGTCAGACACACAGACGGACATGGCTTAAACGACTCCGCTATCTATAAGGATCTAGAATATATATACTTTATAGGGTAGGAAAATTATATTGTGGAAGTTACAAACGGAATGACAAACTTCTATATATACCCTTCTCACGAAAGTGAAGGTTATAAAACATGTCCTATTTTTTGAATATATTGCCCCACGCCGTACGGAATTTGACCTATTTTTTATCAAAATTTCAATTTTGGTCAAATGTTCTAAAAAAGTTGGGATCAGAAAACCGAAAACAGCTTTGAAAACCTTGATGTGTTCCCTGTATAACCCCAAAAAAAATTTTTGGATGGACAAAGGGAATCCCGCAATTCCTAAAAATTGGAGCGAAAATCCCAAAAATTATATTTTATACAATTTTGCCCATAGGGTCGACATTTCCTTCGGAGCTTCGAAAATACTTTGGCAATAAATAGGGAATACATTAAGATTTCCAAGGCTGCTTTCCGTTTTCTGATTCCGACTTTGGAATTTTACAACATGTGACCTAAAAAAGATCTTTTTCATAAAAAATAGGTAAAATTCCGAAGGCCGTAGGGGCGACATATTCCAAAAATGAGACATGTTTTTTATACCAAAATGTGCTCCGTAAAGATACCTTACAAAAAATATAAAACTCTTTTATGTTCTTAAAGAAAGTTTTTTTCCATTAAAAAAGAGTTAAGTTACCTTTTCAGCAAAAAAAAACAGCAAAATCTACTATTTTTTGAATTTGTACATTCAAAATCGTTTATTTTTGGATCCATAATTGATATTGCTTTGAAATCTTTTGTATACTATTGGTAATTTAGTTGTCTAATTAACAAAAAAAACTTAGAGTCCATACGGTCTAGAAGTAAGCCCTATATTTTTAAAAAAGCGGACCAATGCCTATAACTCGGAAATTATGAGAGATAAATAGCACATGCAAGCATATTTTTTCCACAAATATAAAAGTCTTCGAAATCGGATGGGAAACAAAAAAAATGGCACTTGTTTAAAACTTTTACATGTCGAAGTTAAACAACTTTAAACCCTCCTTAGCGCCGCCCCTGGAGCATTTGTAGGGCCCATTTTAATAACTGAAACTCGAATACTCCTTGGCTATGCCCTCGTCAAATTGTATCCCGATCGCAGCAGCAGTTTAGAAATGCCAGATTTATTACCACTGTGCAATGGGGTCTGAAGTGACATTTTATGTGCATAAATAGGCATTAAGGCTTTGAAATGTTACAATAGCACAATCGAGCATAGTGAATGACTATAAAAGAGCAATAGAAGCATTCTTAGAACTATACACCATCAGGTTGTATTGGGTGGCAGAGCACATACTGGGTAATGAGATAGCAAATGAATTGGCTAGACAGGGTTCAGTTCCAGACCAGTCGAGAAAGTCCCAAAATAACCGAAATGCTGACAACTATATTTTAAGTCCACCCTAATGTATATAAATTCCAGTATAAATAAGCGAAACCCAAAACAAAAAAATTAATTGTGAATATTCGTTTGAAACAGAAACAACTTTAAAATGCGCTTTACCACGCTTTATCATATAGTTGTGGTTTTAATAATTTTCAAATTAAATGGAATTAACTCAATTGGCCGATTCTATACAACCGCAAACCACAATGAGTATTATATAAATGAGGATCAAAAGGTCTGTTAAGATTTTTGTAAACATTCTCTTATACAATAACTAAATTTATATTTTTCAGTACACTTGGTTTGATGGTCTAAGTGAATGTCGGAAAATGAACATGTCATTGGTCACAATCGAAACCAGTATTAAATCGAAGGAAATAAATGATCTAGTAAAAGCTACGTTTAATAGAAGCATTATTCTATGGGTTGGTGGCATTATGACCAATTATCCAGATTCTCGTAACTATATATGGATTAGTACCGGTCAACAATTCAACTACACCTATTGGAAAGATAAAAATCCCGATTTTTCTTTGAACAATGAATATTGCATACAAATTGGCTGCTCCGCAAATATGGAGTGGAACGATAATGTCTGTGAAACCAAATATGGTTTCATATGTGAATATCAAAAGCTGGATTTACCTCTGCAAATGGAGAACAAATATAAAGACTGTCAGCAGGAGTTAAAAGACCATGAACAACTTAAGGAGAACTTGAGAATAGTAACAATAGAGCGAAATAATTTACAGCATAAACTAAAACAACAGAATGTGTTGCAACAAGAACTTGAGGAACGGTTGCATAAAATAAACGAAGAAAGAAATTTTGAAACAATAATAGAAAAGAATTATAATTTACAGCTAGAATTGCAGAAACAACAACTAGAATTGGGGCAACACATAAAAAAAGGTTCGCAGAACTTACAACTAGCTTTACAAAAACAGTTAGAATGGCAGCATTTTATTGAGGAGAAATTGCTACACCGAGAACCCGAGGAAAAGCAACAAAACAAAGAGAAATTTTCAAAATATAGCGATCTTAGTTTCCAATTTAATCGAAATACATACGTCTTGCCAAATGCACAACTAAAGTTTGATGGAAATCATTAACACAGTTAGAATTCATAATATTTAAACTATACAGCAAATAAATATATAAAATTACTACTCAAAATGTTCCCTTTTATTTTCTCTAATCTCACAATTAAACAGTTTTTTTTCATTTTTTGGAAAAAAAAATCTATCTATCATTAGATATCCATATTGTCTATATTAATGACTTAGTAATCCAGATATAGGTAAAAAATCGAGGTTGTCCTGGTATTTTCCTTATACTATCTCAGCCATTTGTGGAGCGATTTTCTCGATTTTAAATAGCAACCGAGCCGGAAGAATTCCGGAGATATTGATGTATGAATCGTGTATGTAAGTTATTTGGGGGCTTCGGAAAGTTGATTTCAACAGACAGGCAGGCGGACATGGCTTAATCCCTATTATGATCTCAATAAATCACAATGTGATGATCAAAAAATTTTGAAATTTGTTTCACAAAATTTTTAAAAATTTGAAAATGAAGATTCGAAACAGCCGTTAAAAAAATATTTTTTTTTTGCCATACCTGCGAATAGGTTAACGGTATCATATAAAGACAAAAACTCATGCACTAGTAAATACGGATTCCACCCGGCATTTTTTGAAATCTAAAAAAAAAATCGGCTGTCACTTTAATATCGAGCCCTTAGCTCCAAATTATCGTAAGCGACAAAACACAAATTTTACAGGAAAAGGTTTTTTCCATGATTTTGAAATTTATCCATAAAAATTTTATGATGCAATATATTATAATTTCGATCATGCTATTTGTCTATTTTTCAAAAATATTTATAAATTTTGACAATTAAAAATTCATGGAATACTTTATTGAAAAATATGAAAAATATGAAAATAGATAAAATTTTTTCGAATTGAAATAAAATATTTATTTATTAATAGTTTTTAATGAAATTTCACAGTTATGTAAAATTTTCTATTTAAAATGGAAAAATGAAAACTAATTGTGAAATTTATTATCAGCAATCTCGCAATTCCCAAAAAAATGTGGAAAAATCCCAAAAAATGAAAATTTTTAGTTTTTTTGGCTCTAATATCCATACCAGGGTCGGAATTATCGGAGTCTTTTACAAAATAATTAATAGCATATTGGGCCATCTAAAGTCGGTTATTGTATTTTGATATCGAACATGCGATTTGAGAATTTTTGCCTTAAAGTTTAATTTTACATAAAAAAATAGGTGTTTTTTTAATGGACCTGGTCCCCTCGGTAACACAAATTTTTAATTTTTTTTTTCATTTAAAATATTTTATGAAAACTTAGCTTTCAGAGAGTATAAATTCCTTATACATCCTCTTAGAAATTTTTGGCGATAACTTAAAAAGAAAAAAAGTTATTTTTTCCCAAAAAATTAGCTAAAAATCGGCTTTCAAAATTTTTTAAATTCAAATGCATATAACTTTGGACTTAGTCATTATTTTTAAAAAGTTCTTTTTTTATTTGACACATACGTATGTTGTTAGTAAAATGAAGGAAAACTGGAGAAAATCGGAAAATATTTGGATTCGCTGTTATCAAAAAACTGGAGTAGGTTGGATAAAAATGTTGAAAATTTAATTTTCAAATGCGAATATCTCCTAAGATATAAGAGACAATTGATAGCTATGACTAGGTCTTTTGTAGCACTCGATGAAAAGATTTTATGTGTGTAATGTTTTTGAAATCGGAACACAAACGAAAAAATAAGATAATTTTAAAAATGTAATATAACCGAGGTGTCCTACTTTGAGGACCCTTGGTCGCGGCCCAGGTGGGCTCATGAGGTCCACGTTCAGAACTTAAACTCGAGAACACTTCTTCTTTGCGTACGTGAAATTTCATTCAAACCAATCTAACCATTTAGAAGTTACAGATTTATTTCCCTCTTATTTTTCAATACAACTATGTGTCGCTTACGATAAAATTCGTTTACTGTAAAATGTAAACATTGACTTACGATAAAATCTTATCCCGTATAGTTTTGAAGTTATTACCAATTTTGATATTCTGACAACGCTAGAATATCAGTCGGTCCATAAAATTTTAATTTTTGCAATAAAAATTTTTTTGAAAATGTCGCTTACGATAATTTGGCTTTATAGGGTTGGAAAATTATATTATGGAAATTACAAACGGAATGACAAACTTATATATACCTTTCTCACGAAGGTGAAGGGTATAAAAATTTTGATTTATTATATTTAATGTTTTATTACTCATCTGAAGCACTACGCCCAGACTATCCATCATACGCTCAAGAACAAATCGTCGGCAGCGGGTGGTCTTTATATTGGACTTTATTGATTTTCAGTGCTTCTTTTAGGTTTTAACCTTATAGGGTCTTCAAATTTACTGAAGTTTCTGGTCAAATTTGACCCAAATAGAAAATAAATATTTTGGAAAATTTTTCTATAAAAAATCTAAAAAAATTGTTGACATTTGAAATTAAAAGTCATAAAATATCAACCACTCACCTTTAGAAATAATTCAATTTTAATTTCAAAATGGGTAAAATTTGACTCGAAGACTCTATTATGGTTAAATTGATCTCTGTCACACAGTGCACTGTGGTATAGAAAAAAAAAATAGAATGAAATAAATATGTAACTTCTAAACGGTAAGTCCGATTTGAATGAAAATTCACATGCACAAAGAGGAAGTATTGTTGAGTTTAAGTTTTGAACTTGGATTGCATGGGCCCACCAGGTGCGCGACCAAGGGTCCTCAAAGTAGGACACCTCGGGTATGTTACATTTTTAAAACGATGCTGTTTCTTCGTTTGTGTTCCGATTTCAAAATTACACATATAGAATTTCTTCGTCTAGCACTACAAAAAAAGTCGTCGTAGCTATCAATTATCTCTTATAGCTTAGGAGATATTCATATTTTAAAATTAAATGTTCATCATTTTTACCCACCCTACTCCAGTTATTTGATAATACGGATACAAATACATATTTCCCAATTTTCTTTTATTGAACCCATAACACATGTATGTGTCAAATAAAAAAATAATTGTTTAAAAATTTGAATTTTTAATTTGAATTTAAAAAAATGTTTAAAAGGCGATTTTTCGTTATTTTTTTTGGAAAAAAGTACTTTTTATAACCTACACCACCATAGTGGGGAGGGTATTATGCGTTTGTGCAGATGTTTGTAACGCCTAAAAATATTAGTCTAACACCCACCTTAAAGTATACCGATCGACTTAGAATCACTTTCTGAATCGATTAAGCGATGTCCGTCCGTCCGTTCGTCTGGTCGGCTGGCTGGCTGGCTGTCCATGTAAACCTTGTGCACAGGTCGCAATTTTGAAGATATTTCGATCAAATTCGGTACATATTATTTTTTCGGCTCAGCCTATTGAAACTGGCTGAAATCGGTCCATTATTTCACCTAGCCCCCATACAAATGTCCTCCCGAAATTGGACTTTATCGGTCATAAATGTTTAATTTATATATGTCTCTCCACAAATTCCGCTCCAAGTAAGTTTTATATACACGAAATTCATATCACCAAATTTTGTTAGGATCGGGCCGAAAATCACTCAAAAATATATATTATTGAAATTTTAAAAGAAAAATTTTTTTTTCTCTTTTACTTAGTGTAGGGTATTATATTGTCGGGCTTGACCGACCATACTTTCGGACTTACCGTTTAGAAGTTACATATTTATTTCCCTCTATTTTTTTTCAATACCACTGTGCAGTGGTTTATAAAGATCTTATTTTGGAAATAAATTTGTAGCTCGTGAACGATTGGAGTTTCTTAATGAAATTTCACATGGCACAGTTGTTTATTAACTTTATTAACTATTAGAGATATTATTACTAAATTTCACATGGTTGGAGCTGTGGTATTTTCGAGTTGATTTACGTTTGTTCAGCCAACTAATGGTGGCCAGTGCGTAGCTCCTCAAAGTTGGTCACCTCGGGTCTCAAATTTTTAAAAAAAAAATTCATACGCTTACAAGTGTAGGCTATATCTAATAGTTGAAGAGATATTCAGGTTTATTGATTTATTTTTTTAATTTTGCTCGCTCTTTTCATGGTTTTTTAGATATGGCAGGCCTACGTAGGGTCGAAATATCACCTATATTGGCGATAAAATTCTAAATAAAATAAAAATAACGTGCTACAGTTATTTCTTCGCTATAAAAAAATTATACGCATCCAAAGCTAGAACTTGTAAAAAGGGAAGTATTTTTAAATTTTTTTCCAAAAAAGCCCATATACTTTTTCTATAGTAGAAAAAAATTTTCTTCGGGAAAATATAGAATTTTTATATGTTCCGGGAAAATAACTTAATGCAAAAGCGTGTAAAGAAAAATTTGGCTCACTTAAGAGGACATATCACCCCCCACACCCCCACACCCCCACACCTATCCAAACTTGGCCAATTTCCAAAAAAAAATTTCGGTTTGAGTAAAAAATTGTAAAAAGACAAAGCACCGATCTACGAAAAAGCTCCATATTTGTATAACCCCATATGCTTTTTAAATACTTACTAAGTGTTTTTACTATCACACGGTAAATAACACTAGACACTTTCCTAAAAAAACTCAGTTTTTGGATCACATTTCCCCGTTTTAGGAATTTAGGTATTTTAAAATAAAAAATGTCTAAAATTCTAATGCCACTAATTTAAGGACATCGATTTCGGAGAAACACATACCATTTTTTGACTCAATATTGACGACGATGTCGACGACGCCAAGTAGAATAAGGGTGAATAATCTTTGAAATCGGATGGGAAACAAAAAAATGGCACATGTTTAAAAATTTTACATGTCGAAGGTACCCTACTTTGAACCCCATAGCGCCGCTCCTGGAGCATTTTTAGGGTCCATTTTAATTAGTTAAACTAGAATACTCCTTGGCTACGCCCGCTTCAAATTTTATCCCAATCGGAACAACCGTTTAGAAATGCCAGATTTATTTCCAAAAAAAATTTGATTCTGACCCACTGTGCATCATCATATAGAAATCAAAAGACTTCAAATGAAGTTAAAAGCCTCTAGCCTTCACTGGCTGATCAGTGACCAATCAAAATTAATCATTAACTATAAAGCCATCCTGTACAAAAGCATTTAAAAAACCAATTTGGACATATGAAATCCAATTGTGGGGAACGGCGAGCTATACCAGTATTAATCTTATACAGATTGCCCAATCGAAAATTCTTAGGACCGGAAGGGGATCTGGAGGTGACAATTTTAAACATAAATCACTGATCCCAATGCCAAACAAGAACGAGTAGTGGCTGTATGCATACGTTCTAGAAGTTATTAAAATGAAACAATTTTTTTTAGATTTTTGAATTTTAATGTTAGATACTAAATACTACCCGCCATATTCATAAAAAAATTTTAAATTTAAACAATATTTTAAAGCAAAATTTTCATACAAAATTTGATTTTAAAACGTTGTTTAAATTTAAAAATTGTTTATGAATATGGGGGTAAAATAATAAATTGTATAAATATTCCAGCATCTTACTAAATCTCCTAATGATTCACCATGATAAATTGAAAATAACTGTCACGATACTTTCTGTTTTTCGCTTCAATCTGTATCTTTTCATCATCTGTTTTGAGCAAATTTTGTTGTTTTTGTAATTTTTCCTTTAAAAGCTCCACCAACTGTAAATGCTGTTTTTGCAATATTTGCAAAAATTGATTTTCCTCTTTAATTTCCGTTTGTAAATTGCCTATAAGTTGTTTTTGCTTCATTGTTCCGTTTTCCACAATTTGTTGCAACTGCTGCATGCGTTCTTGTTTTTGCATTGTAAGTTCCTGCTGTAATTTCTCCCGCTTAATTATTTTCATTTGCAGTTTCTCTTTAAGTTGTTCATGCTTTTCAAGATCTTGCTGTAACGCCAGCAGGCTTTTCTGCATTTCTTGTAAATTTAGTTTCTGTTGAGGATTATTTTGTTTTAAATCCAGCTGATCGTTATGTTCACATATGAAACCGTATTTGCGGCCACAGTAATCATCATTCCATTCCATATTAACGCCCCAACCAATCTCAATGCAATATTCATTATCGTTGGTAAAATCTGGATTATTAGTACCTTTCCAAAAGGTGTAATTGAATAGTTGACCTGTCGTAATCCAGTTATAGTTACGTTTATGTTCGTTACGAGTCATAATTCCACCAACCCACAAAACTACAGTTTTACCAAATGTCTCAGTTACCAGTGTATTGATTTCCTGCGATTTAGTACTCGTCTCAATGGCCACCAAAGTCATGTTCAGTTTCAAACATTCGCCGAGTGCATCAAACCAAGTGTACTGGATTATAGGATATTTTTTAAGTAACATTTTTCCGTTAATTAATTAAATGATTTTGAATTTTACTAACCTGTTGATCCTCGTTTATATAGTACTGTTGGTTTTCGTCTGTTGTATAGATTTTCCCAGTGGAATAGCTGACATTTATATGAGAAATTAATAAAACCACAAGTGCTTGATAAAGTTGAGCAGAGAGCATGTTTAGGTTGTTTCTTTTTAAAAACTTTATGATAAACTGAATTCGTTGTGGGCTTTTATACTTTTAAGTAAGATTATGCAAACATTAAAAAAAATATTGCAACAGTCGTTTGTAATGACTACTGGTCTCATCTATCCATCCATTCATTTGTGACATGCATATTAAAGTTCATGCTAATATTCTAATTCCCAATAATATTAAGTTAAATCCAGCATATTTACAATAGACCTTTGACAATAAAGATTGTTGATGACACCCTTGGGAGAGTAGAAAATGCATTGCAATTAGCCAATTGTCTAAAAATTAATTATTAACAGAGTAACTATAATTTCAAATTATATAAAATAAAATGCTCGAATAGTTACCAAAAAATCTCTAAAATTTTCTTTAGAATTTTATTGCAAATATACGTGATATTTAGAAAAAAATGTTCGACTCTCCGTAGGATCGTCTCACAGTGCTTTTTTATACCCTACACCACCATAGTGGGGAGGGTATAATGCGTTTGTGCAGATGTTTGTAACGCCCAAAAATATTAGTCTAACACCCACCTTAAAGTACCCACCGATCGACTTAGAATCACTTTCTGAGTCGATTAAACGATGTCCGTTCGTCGTTGTAAACCGTGTCCATGTAAACCTTGTGCGCAGAGTACAGGATCCGCTGTTATCAAAAAACTTGAGTATGGTGAGTAAAAATGTTGATAATTTAATTTTGAAATGCGAATATCTCCTAAGCTATAAGAGATAGTTGATAGCCATGATGAGGTTTTTTGTAGTGCGGTCTCATGCTCATGCGGTCAAAATTCAAATCTTAAACTCGTCAACACTTCTTCTTTGCACGTGTCAAATTTCATTCAAATCGGACTAAGGGTTTCGATTTATTTCCCTCTTTTTTGTCTATACCTCTGTGCACTGCACGATGTAGCTAATTACTACGAGTTATGTATCGGGTGTAAATATTAGGGGATATTTGTATTATTTTTTGTGAATATAATGAAAAGTTGTGGACAGATTTTAATTATTTAGAGCTTGTTTTATTTGGAACTTCTACATGTGTAAAAAAAATTAAGAGCGTATATGCATTTTTCAAAATTTTTCTAAAAAATTATTTTTTTTGCCAAAAAAAAATTTATTTTTCTAAAACGACTGTGAAGATTATAAACATGTTAAGCTTTACTTGAAGGTAATTTCGTTGCGGAATTTCGTTTTTTTCAGCTTATTCAATAAGCTAAACTGTTTTTGAGTTACGCGAATATATGTTGTGCAACCTCCTCCATTCTCGAAAATACGAGCTAACCTAAAAAAATGGTTAGCACCACTGAATTCAGCGTACCCGAAATAGAAATAGTCTTTAGTATAAGACATAGTCTTTAGTGTAAGATGTAGTATTTAGTGTATGACGTTGTCTTTAGTGTAAGACGTAGTCATTAGAGTAAGACGTAATCTTTAGTGTAAGATGTAGCCTTTAGTGTAAGACGTAGTCGTTACAGTAATACGTAGTCTTTAGTGTAAGAAGTAGTCTTTAGTGTAAGACGTAGTCTTTAGTGTAAGACGTAGTCTTTAGTGTAAGACTTAGTCTTTAGTGTAAGACGTACTCTTTAGTGTAAGACTTAGTCTTTAGTGCAAGACGTAGTCTTTAGTGTAAGACGTAGCCTTTAGTGTAAGACGTAGTCTTTAATGTAAGACGTAGTCTTTAGTGTAAGACTTAGTCTTTAGTGTAAGAAGTAAAATTTCGCACCCATTTCGTCAAGCCCGACCATATAATACCCTACACTAAATCAGCAAAAACATTTTTCTATTAAAATATCAATAATTTATATTCGTGAGTGATTTTCTGAAGTGGGCCTAATATGGGAGCTATGACCAATTATGGACCGATCATAATGAAATTAGGTCGTGTGATTTATGTCTATATGAAACTTATTTGTGGTGAATTAAGAGATTTATGCACGTTAAAGTGATTTTCGGAAGCGGGTGTATATGGGAACTATGACTAATTATGGACAGATCCTAACAAAATTTGGTGACATGAATTTCGTATATATAAAACTTATTTGGAGCGAAATCTGTGGAGATACATATATAAACTAAACATTTATGACCGATAAAGTCCGATTTCGGGAGGACATTTGTATGGCGGCTAGGTGAAATAATGTACCGATTTAAGGCAGTTTTAATGGGCTTGGTCCTTGGGCCGAAAAAATTATATGTACCAAATTTGATCTAAATATCGATCGACAGCCAGCTAGACGAACGGACGGACGGACATCGTTTAATCGACTCAGAAAGTGATTCTAAGTCGATCAGTATACTTTAAGGTGGATGTTTGACCATTTTTTTTGGGCGTAACATCTGCACAAATGCATTATACCCTCCCCACTATGGTGGTGTAGGGTATAAAAACTTCACAAAATTTTTTGCAGCAGTCTAATTTTAATAAATTCTTGTATAAATACCCACAAACAAAATTTAAAACAATTAATTTGCAATAAATTTTTAACAGAGAAACATTCATAAAATGCGCTTTGCCTTGTTTTATCAAGTAGTTGTGGTTTTAATTGTTGTTAAACTTAATAGAATCGAAGCCACTGGCAAATTCTATACAGCAGCATATAACAAACAGTATTATATAGATTACAATAAAAAGGTATGTAAAGAATTTTAGACTGATTAAATAAATCATAAAAACAAATATTTTAAAATTTCACTAAAAATACAATACATAATTTCAGTACACTTGGTTTGAGGCACTAAATGAATGCAAAAAAATCAACATGACTTTGGTAGCCATTGAAACGCAGCTCAAATACCAGCAAATAAAAACGCTTGTAAACGATACTTTTGGCAAAATTCCCAGCGTTTGGGTGGGTGGTATTATGACACGTTATCCAGATTCCCGTCACTTTATATGGCTTACGACTCTACAGCCCTTCAACTACACACATTGGTCTGCGGGAAACCCAGATTTCTATAATAGCGATGAATATTGTGTAGAAATTGGTGCTGGCGCTGATATGGAATGGAATGATGATTCATGTCACCACACAAATGGTTTCATATGTGAATACGATACTGTGGAATTAAGAGAAATAGAGAAAAAACTAGAGATCTTACAGAACAAACTGAAAGACAGAGCAGCCCTAGAAGAGAACCTAGAAATGGAAATATTAGAGGAGGAGAAATTGCAGCAAGAACTAACTGTGGAACATCAGGATATAGAATGGCTTAATAAACAGTTGCAACTACTTGAAGAGAATATAGCCGGAGAGCAAGAACTTTTTAAGGAGAAACTAAATTTACAGCAAACATTGCAAAAACAACTGCTACAAATGGGGGAAGTTTTAGATCAAATAAAACAAAATGATTAGATCAATTAACATGAAACCTTTCACAATCGATTTGAATATTACCGCAAAATGAAATTTGTCATTAGTGCATTTTAACACTTTCTTTTTTTCTGTAAAATTATTAGAATTTTAATAAAGACCTCAATCAATTCAGTAAATATAACTCTTGTAATTCAAAGTAGTTCAATAGTTGTTGCAGTCAAACAAAAATTATGAAAAATATTTGTTTATAATTCTCTTGTCCAATGCACGCAATGACTTCCGGTTGCTTAACGACATTTAAAAGGAAGCTGTATTTATAAATTTCCAATTAAATTTACTACTTTGTAAAATGTCCTCACCAACCGTTGTGAACCAAATAAACAAACATACTAATATCTTGTCAACTTTATACTTTATCGTTTTATTCTGAGAGTTCTACACAACAGAGTTGGAAATGTTTTTGAGTAGAGTATGAAGAAAAAAATATACAATGCCCCGCCACACAATGGACAAAAATCAAAAACAAGATCATGTCTTTGATGTTAATGAAATTTATATTTTTCAATAGACAACTAAATAACTCATTCGTGTAAAAAAGACTTTTTAATAAATATCTCTTCTTGTCGTCACTAGAGGTCGCTAAATTTAGTACATTTTCAACATAAATTTTATGGAGAAATATATTATTTTAAGGTTAACTAAAATCATTGTTAAAAGTTCGTTTTAAAAGATATAAACTCGCGATTGGCTGCAAATGAAAGAATATGAATGTGGAATTATGGAAAATTAATGATTTTGTCAAAAAAGGTTTAACAGTTTAATCTGAGCAATTTTTAATAATTAACATTTTTTTATTGTAAGCCTGAAATTCTAAAACTTTGTTGGAATATTAGTAAAATACGTGTTAATCTATTTCGATTATGTTTTACTATAGAATAGCCATAAGTATTATCTATAAGAAAATGTAATCATTAGTTGTTCTCTCGTATGAAAACTATTAAAATTTTGTTTTTGTTTAAATGTATAAATTACCATTTCGCAAATTTTCCATTTGATGGTTTGGGGAAAGAGCTCCAGATTCTTGGTTTTTTATAAAATAATACCGTTTTTTCTTTTAAATAACTAAGAAAGATTGCGTTATTTAACAAAAGTAGTTTAATGGCATAAAGTGTATGAATAGGTCTTTATTTGGTTCTTCATGTTGTATGTTTTTTTGCTGAAATCAAAAAAAATTCCAAAGTTTGATTTAATTTTGAAAAAAAACATGTTAATCAATTTTAATTTTTCTTTAATTTTATCTAATGACTATCTCTTATTTATTATAATGTGAAATCATTATTTGTCCGTTTTGACCAGAACTTTAAAAAAAATAGTTTTTGATGGCATCCATAAATAATAAATTTTTACCGTAAATGTAAGTAACTCAATAATTGAATATAACCTACATATCCTCAGATTGAGATATTAATATGAGCTTCTGCTGATATTAGGAACACTTAAAGTATAATCCAACATCCAGATTCTAATATTACAGCTGAGCCATAAGGCTATCATCATTTGAAAATGTCCGTCCATCCGTCCTTCCGAATTTAGAAAATATATACAATATTTCAGTATTTTTTTAAAAAAAAGGATATATGGCAGTTATTTAAATCCTTGCTAGAATTGAAATGTTAATAACTAAATTAATCTGATATTGTAAGAGAACAATAATTTCTGAAAATGAATAATTTTATTCAGGTTTATAGGTTTTTTAAGGAAAAGGATGTATGGCAGCCACCCGAATCCTTGCTGCGATTGTAATAAAAATTTTCACAAACAATAATAACTTTATTTAAATGATTATCACCAAATTGGTTCCAAAATAAGAAACGATTTTTACGAATTTTTAAAAAAAAAAAAATAGATGTTATACAGGATATTGAAATCTTGATGTCTTGGAATTATGAATATCCTTCCGATAAAATTTTCATAACTTTGCATATCATAATATTAATAGGCAAGTCGATTTCTTTAGACCCCTTTTACTCTCACATTATACATTTTATTTGGGCGAGAAATATACCATTTAAAAGGGATTTATTCACAGAAGTGCAGAATATATATTATATTGAAATCGGTTCAATTAGGAGTTATAAGCGTTTAAAGATGTTACTAAAGGTACGGTCACACACAGCTAATATTTGACGTTTATCGTCAAATATTTCATTGCCTGAATCTGACCACAAATAAAATTTAGAGCAAACAACAAAACAGATGATTGTAGTCAAACAAAATTATTTGTCGGCAAACAAAATATTTTCTTAATGTGAACAAAGTGTGACCACTAGCTACATAAATACCTAAAAAATATATAATTTGATCTTGCAAATATTTTTAAGGTTAAAGCACTTATTTCGAATTGTAAAGTAATTATTTTATTAGAGATTTATTTAATTTTGTTATATATTGAATTTAATTTTTCACTTTTTGTTTGACCAAACTGCTGCGAAAATGAATCAGTAAATATATTAGCCGTGTGGTCACACTATATCAAACACTTTCATAAAATAATTGTTTGATCAAATAGAAAAAAACAGAAAATTATTTGCTCAGCATGGCGGAAAAATAAGAGGAGATTATTTAAATATTTTTCGTACTAAATTAAAGACACAAATTCACTATTTTTTTTTTAAACATAAATACATATTCAATATTTCTTGAATATTTGTTATTTAAATTATTTTCACTAAATAATTGCATCAATAAATGAAGTCTTCTTCTTCACATAAAAGTCATTCAGCCTAGGATGACATACTGGGAGAAAAACTAATTGAAGACATGAAGTCTATGTTGCGATTTTTGCAATTTTATGCGATTTATATTTTTATACGTTTAACATAGTCTGATGTTTGATTATTTTTTATTTATACATAGAGTTTGTCTATTTTCAAAATTTAAAATTGCTCATATGTACATATGGAATATTAACTGAAATTTTATACAGATTGAATTTAAAATCAAAGAAAATTTTTCATACATACATAAATAGTATGAATTGATTGTAATTAAAAAATAATTCTTAAACAGTTGATCTGTTTAATTTTTTTTTACTGCAGAAGAAGAATATGTCTAATAGCATTTTTCCCTTTTCTGATTTTAGTATCATACAAAAATTTTTATTATAAATTTTTAGATAATGCGATTGAATTGGAATTAATTAAAAAATTATGTAAAAAAGGTAAACATTTCCATAAAATTTAACAATATTTGTGAACATGTTCTTATTCTGAATGAAAAAAGTTTGGAAAAAGTCGTGTTCGATTAATAATATGTATTAAAAAACCAATAAGCATTTTTACTGGAATTCAAGTTGATAGCAAGTGTAATTCAAGCCTTGAGTTATAGTCAAGCAATTGAATTACAGTTGTATTACACTTTATTTCAATAGCATTCTCCAGTAAAAAGGAAACATAAATTCAAGCCATATGTTTTTTGTTTGAAAAATATTTAATATTTCAAATATTTTTCAAGTATAAAACATGATTACATTTCCATTCAATTTCAATTATGAAT
Source organism: Calliphora vicina (assembly GCF_958450345.1). Classification (NCBI taxonomy): domain Eukaryota; kingdom Metazoa; phylum Arthropoda; class Insecta; order Diptera; family Calliphoridae; genus Calliphora; species Calliphora vicina. Next base: position 54,090,097 of record NC_088781.1, on the reverse strand, counting down.
TGCGATAGTAATATAATTTAATAAATAAACATTTAATAATTATATTATTAAATTGTTCAAGCTTGTGTTCTTTTCGCGATTTGTTTTCATTATTTAGCGATTTTTAATTTAAGATATAGCAACACTACTTTTGCGATAACACATGATGCAACAGCTGTTATTTGACGCTGTTTGATCTTGCAAATGAATTGCAAGATCAAATAAAAAAATACCCAAAATGCAGGAAAATATTTGGTGTTTAGTGGTCACACATTGGTCACATTACAAGAATGTTTTCATATTGGCAAATAAATTTGTTTGACCAAATTCAGCTGTTTTCTTGTTTGCAGTGCAAAAATATTTTCTGTTCAAACTAGAAAAATAAAATATTTGACGCTTAAATAAAAGTACTGAAATTTCATAATTCTTTCAAATGTAAAGCAAAATCTGGTAATATTTTACTTTCTAGAAATGTCTTTTTTATTGATGAAAGAAATTAAAGTTGTTTTGCAGCTTTATTTAATAATTATTTAGAACAAATATTACAATAAATGTGACCACAAGTCAAATATATTTTCCCCTTTGTGTGTTTGATAGTATTTCGGTGTAGTTTGATTAAACAAATATGACAAATAAATGTGTACAGTGTGAACACAAAATCAACCCATGAATTATTTGATGTAGTTTTGATCAAACACATGAAACATCTTGTGTCAAATAATTTGCGTAGTCTGACCCTACCTTAAGACGTAGTCGTTACAGTAATACGTAGTCTTTAGTATAAGAAGTAGTCTTTAGTGTAAGACGTAGTCTTTAGTGTAAGAAGTAGTCTTTAGTGTAAGAAGTAGTCTTTAGTGTAAGACGTAGTCTTTAGTGTAAAAAGTAAAATTTCGCACCCATTTCGTCAAGCCCGACCATATAATACCCTACACTAACTAAATCAGCAAAAACATTTTTCTATTAAAATATCAATAATTTATATTCGTGAGTGATTTTCTGATCAAATGATCATAATGAAATTAGGTCGTGTGCGGGTCTATGCTATGACTAATTATGGATCGATCCTAACAAAATTTGGTGACATGAATTTCGTATATATAAAACTTATTTGGAGCGATATCTGTGGAGATACATATATAAATTAAACATTTATGACCGATAAAGTCCGATTTCGGGAGGACATTTGTATGGCGGCTAGGTGAAATAATGTACCGATTTAAGGAAGTTTTAATGGGCTTGGTCCATGGGCGGAAAAAATTATATGTACCAAATTTGATCGAAATAACTTTAAAATTGTGACCTATACTTTGCGCACAAAGTTTAAAGGACGGACGGACGTCGTTTAATCGACTCAGAAAGTGATTCTAAGTCGATCAGTGTATTTTAAGGTGGATGTTAGACCATTTTTTTGGGCGTAACATCTGCACACTATGGTGGTGTAGGGTATATAATAGGGTATTCGAATTATTCGATTTTTTTCTTGTTCGAATAAAACGAATAATTCGAATAAGAGATTTTAACTTGTTCGAATAATTCGATCACACGTTTAAAATTAATCGAATTATTCGAATAATTTAATTTTTTTTAAAAAAGTAAAGAATGAAGTTTTGATGTCGGTTTTTTAATATCTTTTTGTTAAAGGTAACCAAAAAATAACGTTAAAGTTAACAATTCAAGTATTGATAATGTTAAAAAACATTCCAAAACAAAGTCCATCATTAAATTTTCAACAGAAATATTCTGATCAGATTAACTCCTGAACAATCTACAAAACAATTGACTAGCAAAACCTTTAGTTTCCCTTTTGGAGCTATGCTTTAAAAAATTTGAGCTAGTTGGACATGATCCTGAATTCAAATACGTATTAAGAACTTTTTTATGTCGTTCATTTATTCGGGTTTTAAATTGAGTAACTAATTCTTTATTAAATTAATTATTCACTATTTCTAAATTATTTATAACAAATTGTATTATATGACAAGCTCTATCAACGTTGCCTTATCTTTGCTTATAAAGTGGTCTTGGGGAATTATACAATAAAGGAAATCTGTCCAAAGTTTGATATCATTGTCAGTGAAAGTGGCTAATTTGAAGTCAGGCAGTGCATGAGTGACGCATTTACAAATACGCAAAAAGTTTATTACCATGTTAGACAAAGATGTTCAAAAGCATGTATAAGACGAACTCCATGCTTTTCTTGCAACAAAACGTTAGTTTGGAATATTTGTGTTTATCATTCGATTTATTAAATATTTTGCAACACTTATGTACGCGGTTAATAACAACTATATGTATACATTTTAAGATCATATCCTTCATCTATTTCAATGTAATCATTATTAATGTCATCCTCAATATCACTTTCGACGACCGTTTCAAAATCACATTCTCCTCACATTCAACTCCACTTTAATCTAAGTTAAAATTTTGATTATTAATTGCGATTCTTCTAATATTTCGCCAGCTAAATAACAAATATTTTATTCCGTACCTTTTATTTTCATTGGTTCAAGTCCTAAGTTAAAAATTTTGAAAGATTTGTTTTTAGAATTGTATTTTCTTGCAGTAATATTTATATATTTATAGATGGAGCTATCGGAACACTCATCTACAGTGATCGATAGTCCCTTTGTCTTTAGTTATTTGTCGAATTTCAGAAACAATGCAATTTTTGTGAGTCATTATTACTTATTTAAATTTGGAATTATGAAAAATTTTAAGCAATTTAATAAATTTAAATATATTTGAACATTTATTTGTTTTATTCGATTATTCTACATAAAATTGTTCGAATTATTCGTTATTCGAAAATGGCCATTTTTAAATTGTTCGAATAATTATTCGTAAGAAATTATTCGATTAATCGAACGATCATTAGTCGAATGAATACCCTAGTATATAAACTTCACAAAATTTTTTGCAGCAGTCTAATTTTAATAAATTCTTGTATAAATACCCACAAACAAAATTTAAAACAATTAATTTGCAATAAATTTTTAACAGAGAAACATTCAAAAAATGCGCTTTGCCTTGTTTTATCAAGTAGTTGTGGTTTTAATTGTTGTTAAACTTAATAGAATCAAAGCAACTGGCAAATTCTATACAGCAGCATATAACAAACAGTATTATATAGATTACAATGAAAAGGTCTGTAAAGAATTTTAGACTGATTAAATAAATCATAAAAACAAATATTTTATAATTTCACTAAAAATACTATACATAATTTCAGTACACTTGGTTTGAGGCACTAAATGAATGCAAAAAAATCAACATGACTTTGGTAGCCATTGAAACGCAGCTCAAATACCAGCAAATAAAAACGGTCGTAAACGAGACTTTTGGCAAAAGTCCCAGCATTTGGGTGGGTGGTATTATGACACGTTATCCAGATTCCCGTCACTTTATATGGCTTACGACTCTACAGCCCTTCAACTACACACATTGGTCTGCGGGAAAACCAGATTTCTATAATAGCGATGAATATTGTGTAGAAATTGGTGCTGGCGCTGATATGGAATGGAATGATGATTCATGTCACCACACAAATGGTTTCATATGTGAATACGATACTGTGGAATTAAGAGAAATAGAGAAAAAACTAGAGATCTTACAGAACAAACTGAAAGACAGAGCAGCACTAGAAGAGAATGTAGAAATGGAAATATTAGAGGAGGAGAAATTACAACAAGAACTAACTGTGGAAAATAAGGATATAGAATGGCTTAATAAACAGTTGCAACTACTTGAAGAGAATATAGCCGGAGAGCAAGAACTTTTTGAGGAGAAACTAAATTTACAGCAAACATTGCAAAAACAACTGCTACAAATGGGGGAAGTTTTAGATCAAATAAAACAAAATGATTAGATCAATTAACATGAAACCTATTAGTTCCACAATCGATTTGAATATTACCGCAAAATGAAATTTGTCATTAGTGCATTTTAACACTTTCTTTTTTTCTGTAAAATTATTAGAATTTTAATAAAGACCTTAATCATTTAACTTTTCTTAACCCAATTTTTTTTTTCTTATTTTGTATCGATGCCAATTCAGTAAATGTAACTCTTGTAATTCAAAGTAGTTCAATAGTTGTTGCAGTCACAAACAAAACAAAAATTATGAAAAATATTGTTTATAATTCTCTTGTCCAATGCACGCAATGACTTCCGGTTGCTTAACGACATTTAAAAGGAAGCTGTATTTATAAATTTCCAATTAAATTTACTACTTTGTAAAATGTCCTCACCAACCGTTGTGAACCAAATAAACAAACATACTAATATCTTGTCAACTTTATACTTTTTCGTTTTATTCTGAAAGTTCTACACAACAGGGTTGGAAATGTTTTTGAGTAGAGTATGAAGAAAAAAATATACAATGCCCCGCCATCATTACCAAGACAAAAACATCAACCACAACGTCCATCGCAGCTGAACCCTCAGATTGCGTTCCCTAGACCTCAGAAAATCAACATATTGAAGTTCAATGTCTCCCGAAAAAACAGCACCAGAGGAAACCGTGGTGCCATCGAGTTTATCATATAGTTTATTGTCATCAGAATAAGAGATCCTGAGTTAGAGGTCTGATTTGTATGTTCCATCAATAGTCATCTTTCCATCTAGCTACCATCCCGACATAAAGGCAACGAACATCTAGCACTCTAGCATAGGTGGAACATTATCATTTATCCTGATGAACCCCTTAAATTTTATTTTATTTACCCACCTTGGTCTGGTTTTTTGATAATAACGGATCCAACTCTTTCCCGATCTTCTATAATTTTTTGAATTAAGAAGACATGTATTAATAATAGTAAGAAAGAATTCTTTAAAAACCTCTACTGAGTCAAAAGTTATGTGCATTCAAATAATCAAGCGAGCTTGGTCCCTTCAATAAATCAAAAAATATAAAAAATCCCAATTTTGGGATTATTTCCACTTTTTTTTCAGATCCCCCATTGTGTGTCGATTCGTCTGGTTGGTCGGGTTTCACATACGATCTCTTACGCTTCTGGTTATTGTAATTGATCAATTTTTCATTTGCAGGACATGCTAAATCGTCTTTCAAGGTCTCTCGGCTTCAATTCGTATGGCACTCAATTTCCCTGAATGAATCCTGCTGCTCGCAAACATTTTGAAATTGTGGCTTAAGTAGTTTATTTGGCAAGCTTTTGTTGAGTTTGACAACAATCCTCATGGAGTAATGCCTCAAATTCTTGATTTTCAAACTTTTTTAGCTAGTCTGGTCGATCTTTTACTTCTGAATCGCATAAACCACCTCTCGCACGTTGAAACCGATGCACAGTGGTTTAGAAACGCTTTTTTTTTATAAACACACCGTTTCAAAAGTACATATATTTAAGGCCTGACTCTTTCATTCACTCACTCATTCACTGACTCATAAGTGAGTGCTTGAGTAAGGAGTAAATAAATGCTTGTTATATAAGTATTTAAATTGGTAAAAACCTTAGGCCTTGAAGATTAATATTTTAATAAAATTAAATAATTTTATAATTATTAAGGACGTCATTTATATTTAAAAACACAAGGCCTGACTCTTTCATTCACTCACTCACTCATTCACTGACTCATCAGTGAGTGCGTGAGTGTGTACGGTGTGTAGTTCGGTATATCGGTAACTATTCCAGGTATTATTACGAAATTTAACATGGTTGGAGCTGAGGTATTTTCGAGTTGATTTGAGTTTGTTCAGCTTCCTAGCGCTAATAGCGTCCAGTCCGTTGCCCTCAAAGTTTTAAAAATTTGTTTTTTAAAAAAATCGCCAAAAATCCATTTATGATCCAAATGAGCTGAAATTTAAATTAGAAATAGTCCTTGAAAAGGACTATATACCCTACACCACCATAGTGGGGAGGGTATAATGCGTTTGTGCAGATGTTTGTAACGGCCAAAAATATTAGTCTAATACCTAATACCTTAAACTATACCGATCGACTTAGAATCATTTTCTGAGTCGATTAAACGATGTCCGTCCATGTAAACCTTGTGCGCAGAGTACAGGTCGCAATTTTGAAGATATTTCGATCATATACATATCATTTTTTTGAACCAAGGACTAAGCCTATTGAAACTGTCTGAAATCGGTATACTAATTCACCAAGCCCCCATACAAATGTCCTTCCGAAATTGAACTTCACCGGTCATAAATGCTTAATTTATATATATCTCAACAAATTCCGCTCTAAATAAGTTTTATATATACAAAATTCACGTCACCAAATTTTGTTACGATCGGTTCATAAATTCCGAAAATCACTTTAACGTGCATAAATCATTTAAAAATGTTGGTATACACACAAAATACAACATACTTAACTTTAATATAGACATAAATCACGCGACCTAATTTCATAGTAATCGGTCCATAATTGGTCATAGCCCCCATATAAGGCCCACTTCCGAAAATCACTCAAAAATATAAATTATTGAAATTTTAAAAGAAAAATGATTTTGCTCTTTTACTTAGTGTAGGGTATTATATGGTCGGGCTTGACCGACCATACTTTCTTACTTGTTTTTTTTTTAATTTTGCTCGATGTTTTTATGGTTTTTTAGATATGGCCTATCGCTATATTGGTGATAAAATTCTAAATAAAATAAGAAAAACCTGCTATCATCTATCTCGTCCCTATAGAGAACTTAATGCAAAAGTATGGAAAGTAAAGTTTGGCCCAACTTTACTTTCATGAAACTTTATTCATTAAAATTTTACACTAATTAAAATTTTATATTTTTCTTTATGGGAAATAACGTCCCAAATATTTATAAAATTTTTTAATTTTACTAAAATCTTAATTTTCAAGTCCTAAGGTTTTCACCAATATCATATCATATAAGTATATATTTACTCCTTAGAACTTCTAAGTTAGAAGTTCCACAAAACTTGCCATCTTTGAAAAACGTTCATGTTTTTTCATATGTATATATCGAAATGTTTTAGAAACCGGTTTTCGGTTTCTTCGAAAAATTGCAATTTAATTTTATTTATTTTAATTAAGCTTGAGGTCACTTTTTTTATATAAATAATTATATTTATTTATTTTCAATATTTCGCTACTCTTTGTATAGCATCATCAGGAAAACAGTTTAACAAATTGATTATAACAACAAATTGTTTTTTTTGACAATTTCTATTGAAATATTGAAAAAACAATTTGTTGTTATAATCAATTTGTTAAACTGTTTTCCTGATGATGCTACACAAAGAGTAGCGAAATATTGAAAATAAATAAATATAATTATTTATATAAAAAAGTGACCTCAAGCTTAATTAGACCACTTTCACACTAGGCAAATTAGTTGCTCAAGTCTCTTGCCCAACATCAAAACAACATTCTAAATTTTCTTCTCCTTAACCCGACATTACCTCTGACATCTACAAACACAAGAGACTTGCGCAACTAAATTGCCTAGTATGAAAGAGGTCTTAAAATAAATAAAATTAATAATAAAAAAGGTCGAAAAATTAGACATTATCATAATAATTGCAATTTAATATAAACAGGTTTCGGTTTCGGTTTTTTATAATAACCGGTTTTTTATTTATTAAAATAGTGATTAAAACAATTTTGATTACTTCTTTTATCCTTCACAAGGTCTTCGGTTCAAATTTGACCCATTTTGAAATTAATATTTAATTTTTTCTAAAAGTTGATATTTTTGATATTCTATGAATTTTATTCAATTTAAAATGTCAACAACTACGTTTTTAGAAAAACAAATTGACAAAAAATGGACTTAAGGTCTTTCGTTTTTTTTTTAAAAAACTCATAAAAACACACTTTTAGAAAACACCGACTATTCGAGGAGAAAACCCCGGTTTCTTCGATATTCGAAATGTGAGCTTTTCAAAAAATCGAAACCGACCTTACAAAAAAAAAACCGGTTATAACCGGTTATTAAAAACCGGGCCGATCTGCCTAGTAAGTATACATCTCTTAAAATAATAGACCTTCTTGAGGACTATTTATATTTTAAATATCAGCTCATGCGGATCATATATGAATTTTTGGAGATTTTAAAAAAAAAAAAAATTGAGAACGGAGGTGACCAACTTTGTGGGGCAACGCACAGGCCTCCAAACGTTAATCAACATGAAAACACCTCAGCACCAACCATGTGAAATTTCGAAACAAGACATCCAATAGTTCCAGAAATACCGAATTATTTCCAAAAAAAAAACGTTTCTAAATCACTGTGCGATGAAACACATTCAACATTTTTTGTGAATCCCGCACTTTTAAGTCGTACACCAAATATACTACCACATAATTTCACATCCCTGTTGCAAACACCAATTATTTTCTGTTGCAAACATATTCAACTTATGAAAAAAAATATTTTTATTTTATGTTATACTAAATCGACAGAATATTTTTTCTCTGGCATTTTTAAAACTTCGAAATTGGTGTTAAAAACATATTAAACTTTAAGCTGTAAGGTTTCAATATAAGTAACTGCTAGTATGTACATATTTATAAAGAAAAAAAAATGGCTTGTCCTTGCCCTACTCATATGGCTGTGTTTGAATATCCTAGTGCGGATAATTTACTGCCTTTACCAACCATTTCCGTTGATCAAAGTACGTTAATGTTAGACATTTTTTGGATTCCTTTTTCTGTCATAGCAAAAACTGCTGCAAGTGCATGTATATTTCAGTTGTATGTTATTTGTAACTAACCATTCTTTCTTGAGAAATTATAGCCTGGAGAGAGTCATTTGTAGGAGCATCAACAGCAGCAGCATGAAAAAAACTTTTATCTAGTTTGCTATATTTTTTTTCATTCTTTTTTTCTTATAGACTTGCACAAACCCTTTGTTTTCGAGTCAAATGGAAATGATAGACAAGGACAATTGATTTTTAAGTCTAAGTTGGAAGGTTTTAAGAATTCTACAAAACTTTAAGAGGTCATGAATAAAAGATGAATGAACTGTAACGATAAGGCAAACTGTGGCATTTAATTGAATTTTATGGAAATTTTGCAATGGTTGACAATCTTTAAATAAATATTGGTATGTTGTTGTCGGACGAAATGGAATATAATTTGTAAGATCTTTGACTAATATTTTGGAATGAAATCTTAACCCTCTCCCCATTTCTCTTAATTATTAAGTTTTCTTTTCATTGTCCTTAATTTGCTGACCATTTTTACTAAAGCTTAAACCTAAATGTAGCAATTTACTACATTTCTTTCATCTCTAATACTATATTGTATGAAAATTAGCGATAAAAAGTTACAACATTTTAAATACTTTATAAAGAATGAAAAGAAAAGAGACTGCAGTATTTCTTTTTAAATGTGACAAATTGAATTAACCACCATAGCATATGTCTTGGTCTTAGCTAAACTGCAACAAGACACAATGCTGCATGCAACAGAAAACCTTTGTTTAGTTTAACGCTAAAAAGGAGGGAATAGATGACCTACATTTAAAGAATAATGAGATACATTCATTTTTAAACATTAAGAAATGCAGGAGAAAATTCTAAGATTTACTTAAGTCTTTAGAAAAGTATTTACAAACTAATAATGTTAAGGAAGATTGAGAAGGAGTTAAGTCTTTTAAATCATAGTTAATTATTTCCATTAAGGAATTTCTGGAAACCAATACAAAATGTTTAGTTTAGTTACATAACCTGCACGTATAAGTATTATATTTAAATGACACAATATATTAATATTGTTACGAAATTGTACTTGAATTCAAATATAACGATTTTAAGGGCTGATTTAAAAGTAGCATAATGCTTTCAAATAACAGTGCTGTAATTGCAAACTGTAACATATCTATGGGCATTATTAAATAAAAGCTTTCAGTTGACCGTTGATCGTAAGTTGGCAACGCTTATTGAATTCGAATATTCAGTTAAAGAACATTGTAGAAAGTACACAGATGGCGTATGATCTAGAATATTCAAACTTTGACAGTTAAAGAGCAATCTAGAGTGCAGATGGCAGTGTTATAAATAGTGGCAGAGGTTGCAGTAGTTAGTGAGTTTATCAGAGACGCTTTTCGAATAAACATCAACTAAGTGCCTTAAAGTGTGTTGTGTTTTTCAAGTAAATTCATGTACATTATAAATTGTGTCTGTATTTCTGAGAATTTATAAACGTATAAAAAAACAAGTAAGAAAGTATGGTCGGTCAAGCTCTTATTCTTCTTTTAAAATTTCAATAATTTATATTTTTGAGTGATTTTCGGAAGAGGGCCTTAATGGGGGCTATGACCAATTATAGACCGATCATCATGAAATTAGGTCGTGTGATTTATGTCTCTATAAAAGTTAACTATGTTGAATTTTGTGTGTTTACCAACATTTTTAAGCGATTTATGCACGTTAAAGTGATTATCGGAAGCGGGTCTATATGGGAGCTATAACTAATTATGGACCGATCGTAACAAAATTTGGTGACATGAATTTTGTGTATATAAAACTTATTTGGAGCGGAATTTGTGGAGATACATATATAAATTAAACATTTAGGCTAGGTGAAATAATGGACCGATTTCAGCCAGTTTCAATAGGCTTCGTCCTTGGGCCGAAAAAGTAATATGTACCAAATTTGATCGAAATATCTTCAAAATTGCGACCTGTACTCTGCGCACAAGGTTTACATGGACAGCCAGCCGACCAGACGGACGGACGGACATCCTTTAATCGACTCAGAAAGTGATTCAAAGTCGATCGGTATACTTTAAGCTGGGCGTTAGACTAATATTTGTGGGCTTTTATTTGCAATCAAAAGTATCCGGTTTATTTAAAGGAAATAAACCAGCGTTTTGAAAAGGTTAAAACGTAACAATATTAATCAGACGCCTGCAGTAAAGTCGATATATATACAAGGTTAGAAAAATTGTTTTTTCTGAGACTTAACTTTTTGGATTCAATTTAGATACATTTTGTAAAGAATTTATAAGCCTATTATTAACTCAAATAGAGTTGTCTCTGGTTGTAATGATAAACCTTTACATACGAAATTAAGTAGCTTTCATCCCATATATGTATCTATTTTAACAATTTCAGCTCCTAATTTTTGTATATATCGTAATATTTTTCTACATTATTTCCAATAAAAGCTTTTGACAACAGCTATAAAATCTTTTGTTTATAAGATTTCTGTTTTGTGCACCACTAGCCCCACTAAAATTCCAGTGATGGAAGAATTTTTTTCCTACTGTAATGCTAGACAGTAGGGTAATCGAATTATTCGATTTTTCTCTTGTTCGAATTAAACGAATAATTCGAATAAGAGATTTTAACTTGTTCGAATAATTCGATGACACGTTTAAAATTAATCGAATTATTCGAATAATATAAATTTTGTTAAAAAAGTAAATAATGAAGGTTTGATGTCGGTTTTTTAATATTTTATTGTTAAAGAAAAACAAAAAATAACGTTAAAGTTAACAATTCAAGTATTGATAATGTTAAAAAAACATTCGAAAACAAAGTCCATCATTAAATTTTCAATAGAAATATTCTGATCACATTAACTCCCAAGCAATCTACAAAACAATTGACTAGCAAACCCTTTAGTTTCCGTTTTGGAGCTTTAAAAAATTTGAGCTAGTTGGATATGATCCTGAATTCAAATACAATATAAAAGTATTAAGAAATTTTGTATGTCTTTCATTAATTCGGGTTTTAAATTGAGTAACTAATTCTTTAATAAATTAATTATTCACTATTTCTAAATTATTTATAACAAATTGAGTTATACATCAAGCTCTATCAACGTTGCCGAATCTTTGCTTAATAAAGTGGTCTTGGGGAATTACACAATAAAGGGAACCTATCCAAAGATATCATTGTCAGTGAACGAGGCTAATTTGAAGTCAGGTGCATGATTGACGCATTTACAAATACACAAAAAGTTTATTACCATGTTAGACAAAGTTGTTCAACGATGTTCAAAATCATGTATAAGAGGAACTCCATGCTTTTCGTGCAACAAAACGTTAGTTTGCAATATTTGAGTTTATCATTCGATTTATTAAATATTTTGCAACACTTACGTACGCGGTTAATAATATCACTTATATATATATATTTTAAGATCATGGCCTTCATCTATTTCAATGTAATCATTATAAATGTCATCACATTCTCCAGCACATTCAACTCCACTTTAATCTAAGTTAATATTTTGATTATTAATTGCGATTCTTCTAATATTTCGCCAGCTAAATAACAAATATTTTATTTCGTACCTTTTATTTTCATTGGTTCAAGTCCTAAGTTTTTGAAAGATTTGTTTTTAGAATTGTAACTTCTTGCAGTAATATTTATATATTTATGGAAGGAGATATCGGAACACTCATCTACAGTGATCGAAAGTCCCTTTGGCTTTAATTATTTGTCGAATTTAAGAAACAATAAAATTTTTTCACTTTCTGAGTCGATTAAACGATGTCCGTCCGTCCGTCTGGTCGGCTGGCTGGCTGTCCATGTAAACCTTGTGCGCAGAGTATAGGTCGCAATTTTGAAGATATTTCGATGAAATTTGGTACATATTATTTTTTCGGCTCAAGGACCAAGCCTATTGAAACTGGCTGAAATCGGTCGATTTTTTCACCTAGCCCCCATACAAATGTCCTCATGAAATTGGACTTTATCGGTCATAAATGTTTAATTTATATATGTATCTCCACAAATTCCGCTGCCAATAAGTTTTATATACACAAAATTCATGTCACCAAATTTTGTTACGATCGGTCCATAATTAGTCATAGCTCCCATATAGACCCGCTTCCGAAAATCACTTTAACGTGCATAAATCGCTTAAAAATGTTGGTATACACACAATTCAACATAGTGAACTTTAATATAGACATAAATCACACGATCTAATTTCATGGTGATCGGTCCATAATTGGTCATAGCCCCCATATAAGGCCCAGTTCCGAAAATCACTCAAAATATATATATTGAAATTTTAAAAGAACAAATGTTTTTGCTCTTTTACTTAGTGTAGGGTATCATATGGTCGGGCTTGACCGATCATACTTTCTTACTTGTTTAAATTTGATATTATGAAAAATTTTAAGCAATTTAATAAATTTAAATATATATGAACATTTATTCGTATTATTCGATTATTCTACATAAAATTGTTCGAATTATTTGTTATTCGAAAATGGCCATTTTTAAATTGTTCGAATAATTATTCGTAAGAAATTATTCGATTAATCGAACGATCATTAGTCGATTGAATACCCTAGTAGACAGCCAATGTTTCCTGATCCAAACATGTTAAGAACCATTCTCCATGTACGTATGTCTTGTGAATACATGAATTCTCCAAGGAATTTGAGGTCTCCTTCCTAACTTCGTCTTTTTTCCGAATTTTCAAAATTTTTTGGAAATAAATCTGGCATTTCTAAACTGCTGCTCCGATCTGGATAAAATTTGTCGTGGGTGTAGCCAAGGAGTATTCGAGTATACAGGGGCGGCGCTACGTATGGGGACTCAAAGTAGGGTACCTTCGATAATTTTGGAAAGCGCTCGGCTAGGTTAATATTTTATTCAACAAGAAGTCAATGGTTCTTACTTAGCCACATATAAAATGAAAAGTGGATGATAAATTTGCCTACAGTTTCAGAAAAAAAATTTCCGTGCCTATTATGCCCTAGACTTCTTAAAATAGCTTATGAAAAAGTTAGCTGGAAATCTTTTAATGTCACCTTTCTGCTAATTGCATAGCCACAAGCCAATTGGCAGCACAATCATTGGCGCTGTAATAACTGTTGCAGTTTTTATCCTAAGCACTTTTTACACTTCCTGCCTTTTGGATTTTCTGGATAGCGGCGATATCAATCACCAAATGTATCAGCCAGTTGGAAAGAGGCTCCTTTCCTGTAGAGAGTTTAGACATTAGTCTCTCTTACTTGTGGATGATTTTTGCGAAGCTGTTTAAAGAACAGCATTGCCCAGCAGTCACAACAGGGAGGTCGTGAGATGATTCTAAATGTAGTCAATTAGGATTGTACAAACAGCTACAGACCTCTATCACCATTGGTTGGCAAACAACATATATAGTTATTTTAACATGTGCGTGTCCTAGGAAGAAGTCAATTGATATTACATAGCTTACAAGGAGACAAAGTGGTGGCCAGTTTAAAGTATTATAATTTACTTGTTACAATGAGTCTGTTACTTCAGTGCCAACCTAACTGGTTATTTGACTTCGAAAACAAGTTTAAACTGTCTACATTCTAGTTTAATTAGGGACATTAAAGTGACAGTTGACTCTATAGCAGATTACCTGGGAGGAGTAAAGTAATCTATTGTCAAAAATTTAATAAACATTCTTCAAATTGTCCTCAAAAAACAAACATTTAATTCAACTATATACCCATTTTCAAACCCATCATCTCTTTTATTATTGCTATAGACATTTATTTACTGCAAAATTATGACATGTCATATCATGACAACAAGAAACATTAATGCCCCCAAAAATCACTTAAGTAAAATGAAGAAAATGAAAAAAAAACATTTTCAAAGATTAAATTTTAGAAATTGAAGAACGAAAGAAGCAAAATAACTCATAACCATTTTGTCATTAGCAGAAAAGAGAAGAAGCAACTATTAAATGAAAAATAAACTATGGACGTGATATGTGACCAAATGATTGTACTCTGGCAGTCATTAAAAGACGAAGACATTTTTGTAAAATGTATATTCTTTACAAATCACACAATGAGCTATTTTATAGATACATTCTCCATCCTCTGCCAACACTGAAATCATTTTCATTTACTTGTATTCAAACCAACTCGAATGTTGTCTAGATGATAAGATGACTTGGGAAAATGATGATTTCAAATATGAACATTCAAAGTGTAGAAAATGTTAGTTTTTAGTAACAAAACTAACAACAGAGAGAAGGCATCATCTGTAAATTGCCATTTATATAGTAATTTTTGGTCTTTTTCAGATGTTTTATTTATTTTTTTTTTTATTTTTTGTTAAACCCCATAACTAACTTGTTACAATAATAACAAAACTAGCATTTGTGAATGAGTCTAAATAGAATGGAAGAATGTTTAGTTTATTTTACAAAAGCTGTATATTTAACTTGTTTTTGTTATTTTTTTTAAATAAGGAACAAGTATGAAATTATAAATGGGCATGTTAGAACATATAATATCCTACATCTCTTAAAATATCCAAGAACAACTTGGTTTTAACTTTAACGCTTTCAGCCACGGAAATATTTATGCAGAAGATATCCTTGAAGTGCTAGGTTTATCGAAAGTCTTCTCTTTCAAAACTCCTTGATATGTGGCCTTAATACGAGTGAAAAGTTTCCTCCGAGTTACCCATTATGTACAAGATGAGATACCATCCCGTCATGGTATTTACTAGTGCAATCAGTTCCACTACTTAGGCCACTATGTCTCCCTTAAATATCTTAATCAAATGCATTTCTAGGAAGTCTGTCCTAAAGTTCAAGAATTCAGGCGAATTGATGCGCAGCCGCCTTTAGAACTCCAATTGAACCTTTAGAGTCACTGTTGGTTCCAAAACAGAAACCTTGTTGATATCTCTTCGTGTTTCCAATATGTTCCATATCTTTCATGCGACCTTAATCTTTAAGAGAGGAGAGGGTAACTGTTGGGGAATTTGTTAATAGCCTGAGATTTTTAGAATCTCTAAGTTAACCTAATATCTGAAATGTCTTCCGAAACATCCAATAATTGGTTTTGAAATATCGACCATTGAAATCATTGATCAAATTGTTCACTCAACAGCTTGTATTCTCTAGACCAGCATGGGAATTATCTTGCCCACTACTGTATTGCGGTAACGAAAATTATTATAAATGGGCATATCAAGGACACCGAACACAAGTGCTCCACAATTGGCATAGGGGCACAACATAGGGGCTTTTTAAATTAGCATTACATACATCAACACAAATTGATGGAATGATAAATATGCTGCGTGTAGGGTTACAATGCTTTAGCTATGAATACAGTTGTTTTCTTTGTTAGTCAACACAAAACATTAGAAGAATGTCTATCTATATATCTTTAAATTTACTTTGCATATTGTAGTCATAAGTTTACACATACAACCACTTCCTTAGTTGGTAAGAAACTGTCGAAGAAGGGAATGGCTGCCATGTATATTATTGGAAATAGAATTTAAAAACTCTAAAACCAAACTAAAATTGTTGAGGTAGTAGAGAATCAATAATGATTGACGTACTTACATATCAAAGGCTTGTATTCAATAAGGGAGTAGCTACAGTAGAGTTTCGTATTCGGTTCGATTTTTTATATAAAATCTCAAAATATCTAAATTCCCTACTAACTTGGTCAATAAGCGCTTAATAAAGTACAGGAGCTCGATCTGTGATCACTCATATTTCTGACCAAAAATCGATTTTTTATATAAAAACTCAAAATATTTAAATTCGCTAGCAACTTGGCCAATAAGCGATTAATCAAGAAAAGGAGCTTGATCTGTGATCACTCATATTTCTGACCAAAAATCGATTTTTTATATAAAAACTTATATTTCTATAAAAAAAAATATTTAAATTCGCTAGCAACTTGGCCAATAGGCGTTTAATCAAGATAAGGAGCTCGATCTGTGATCACCAGGGAAACCAAAATATGCAAATGCATGTTTTTTCTGGTGAGTCTAAGAGCACATGGATAAGATATTTACACGTTTCAGAACTATTTAAGAATTTTGGCATCGATTTGTTAGTGCATATTTTTGCATATTTTACCCTTAAATGCATATTATTGATATATTTGTTTTAAGAGCATATTTATGTCATATTTTTGCGTTTTTAGAGCATATTTTACTGTTTAATAGCATATTTTGACTTTATCAAAAACAAATTTTGTCTCACTTATTTTTCGCTGTTCTGTTACAGGTTTTTACTTCCTTTGTTTGAAATTCAAAATTGAAAAATAAATGGCTTTTTCTAAATATAAAATAAGCACTATTTTAATAATAGCGCCATCTAAATATCAAAATTTAGTTCTAATTCAAACTTAACCGTTCTAAGTGTTAAAGAAATATTGCCTTTAAATTTGCTCCTAACATCAGTTGATGTCGAAAGAACATTTTCTATGTATAAAAATGTTTTCAGATCCAATAGACAACGATTATTATTTGAAAATTTAAGTCAATATTTTGTAATTTATTGCAATAATAACCTTAATTGAAGAAGTGACTTTATATTTATATAAAATATCATCAAAAAATATCTTTCGAATCCTTTTCATAACTTATTGTTTTTATGTTGTATTTATTTTTTGTTATACTTGTTTTAGTTCACCGTTTTAGAAATGAATTGTATTGATTTTTTTAAATAAAAGTATATTTTTTGGTTAAAAATTATGTAAAAGTTTGGTTTTTTAAGAGCATATTTTTTAAACTTTAAGAGCATATTTTAAAGTTTTTACTGCATATTTAAAGCGCTTAAAACGATTTTTTAGAGCATATTTCCGGTTTTCCTGGTGATCACTCATTTTTATGAGTGATCTATTTTTTTATATATATAAAACTATAGTTAAATATGAAATTTTGTCTTTCTAAAATGATTGCAATACGTGCCGACTTGCGATTTAATTTTGAGGTGCATTTACAAGGGGAATAAATGCAATTTTTTCAGTTTTTGCAAAAATTTTGCCATTAAATAATTACTTTTGCAATTTAATTTAAAAGAATCGAAATGTGTACGTAATTGTCGTTCTAATAAGATACAAAACACAAAAATTGCTTAAAAAATGTTAAAGTTATTAAAAAATCGCCAGACCAT
Source organism: Calliphora vicina (assembly GCF_958450345.1). Classification (NCBI taxonomy): domain Eukaryota; kingdom Metazoa; phylum Arthropoda; class Insecta; order Diptera; family Calliphoridae; genus Calliphora; species Calliphora vicina. The sequence goes on along the minus strand of NC_088781.1, from coordinate 54,072,305 downwards.
TAACGTGTCTCAGGCCACTAGAACAAGAAATGTAGGAACAAAATTAACATATTTTGAGAAATATTAAAATAAAAGCTTATTTTTACTTAAAATATATCCATATTTACTTGTATATGAGTTTTTGTCTTCGTAGGATACCGTTAAACTATTCGCAGGTAAAACCCAAAAAAAAATATTTTTTTAAAGGCAGTTTCAAAACTACATTTTCAAATTTTTAAAAATTTTGTTAAACAAATTTCAGAATTTTTTGATCATCACATTGGGATTTATTGAGAACATAATAGGGAATAAAAATATGAAAAAAGTATGACAATACCTCTTATAGTTTTTCCGTACCTGCGAATTAAATTTTGCGATTTTCAAGAAAAGCTAATTTTTTGTCCATATTTTTATTTCATATAAATAGTAAAATTTTGCATATATCTAAACTTTGACCTCGATGCGTGTCCAGAAATCGTTGTCCGATTTGGCTAAGTGTCATTGCATAATTTTTGGTTTGCACTTACTTATGTTTAAAACGTATGATAAGTATTGAATTCTGATAATAAGTATACGTCACCGGGTAAGCAAATACTTTTGAGTACTAATTATGTAGCATACTTTTGGGATAAATTTAAAAAAAAAACACTGGGCGTATGATTATAATAACTCATATACATATGTATTAGAGTGACAGCCAGTGGAACACTAGGGCTATAAGTTAAGTACTGAAAATATGAGCCAAATCGGACAACGCTTTCTGGACTCGCATCGAGGTCAAAGTTCAGACATATGCAATTTTTTGCTATTTATATGAAATAAATAAGTGAAACTCGTTAACTTTCTGCATTATTTTTTAGAAATATGTAAATTTATTTATATTAATGAATATTACATTAAAAAAAATTTTGGAAATTAACCCTGTAAATCCTTTGGGACAAAATGAACCAAAAATGCTAATTTTTCATTTTTTGTAAAAATTTTGCTAAATAAATACTTTTGCAATCGAAGAATCGAAATGTATACGTAATTATCGTTGTAATGAGATATAAATGACAAAATTTGGTTAAAAATGCTAAAGTTATTACAAATTCGCCAGACCATTAACGTGTCTCAGGCCACTTGAACTAGAAATTTAGGAAAACAAATTAACATATTTCGAGAAAAATTAAAATAAACGATAATTTTTATTTAAAATATATCCATATTTACTTGTGTATGAGTTTTTGTCTTCGTATGATGCCGTTAACCTATTCGCAGGTATGGCCAAAAAAAAAAGGTCAAAGGTCAAATTTTTCAATATTTGGAATTTCTAATGAAAAGATAACGAAATGTTATATATTTTGGGCCGATTTTAATGAAACTTGAGAAAAATATACATTGGGGTCTAACATTTACAACAACAGTACAAAAATGGATTTTAACCTTTAAGAGCACTTGGGGTCAAAAAGGCTGTGTTTTTCGTGATTTTAAAAGTTGAGCGTCATTTGGACCCCAAGTGCTATTATGGGTTAATTTTAATTTTTCTACAGTTTTTGTAAATAATAGGCTTTGTGTTATATTTTTCGTAAGGTTAATTTCCATTTTTGTGCTGTTATTTTAAATTCAGGACTTTATGTTATATTTTCCTCAAGTTTCATTAAAATCGGCCAAAAAATATATAACATTTCGCTATCTTTTCATTAGAAATTCCAAATATTGAAAAATTTTACCTTTGACCTTCACGATTTAAAGGTTAACGTTTTCCGATTTTTGGTAAAACTTTCAGACCATATTTAAAATTACCAGCACTATAATATTATGAATAGGTTTTACTTAAAATTTATAACAGTAAGGAAATTGAGCTCATTCGCCAAAATATGGACAAAAAATGTGTTTTTTTTCTTGAAAATCGCAAAATTTAAATCGCAGCTACGAAAAAGCTGTTAAAGGTATTGACATACTTTTGTCCATATTTTTATTCCCTATAATGATCTCAATAAATCCTAATGTGATGATCAAAAAATTCTGAAATTCGTTTAAAAAAATTTTTAAAAATTTGAAAAAGGAGTTTTAAAACTGCCTTTAAAAAAAATTATTTTTTTTGGTCATACCTGTGAATAGGATAAAAACTCATACACAAGTAAATGCGGATATATTTTAAATAAAAATTTGCTTTTATTTTAATTTTTCTCGAAATATGTTATTTTTTCCTAAATTTCTTGTTCAAGTGGCCCTTGTTCACGTTAATGGTCTGGCGAATTTGTAATAACTTTAACCTTTTTAAACCAAATTTTGTCATTTATATCTCATTACAATGTTAATTACGTACACATTTCGATTATTTTGCATTCAATTGCAAAAGTATTTATTTAGTAGCAAAATTTTTACAAAAACTCAAAAATTTGGCGATAATACAGTTTTTGGGTAATTTTGACCCAAAGGAGATACAGGGTTAATTTTAAAAAAAAATTGTTTTTATGTAATATTCATTAATATGAATAAATCTACATATTACTAGAAAACAATGCAAAAAAAATAACGAGTTTCACCTTTTATTTCATATAAATAGTAAAATTTTGCATATATCTGAACTTTGACCTCGATGCCCGTCCAGAAATCATTGTCCGATTTGGCTCAAATTTTCCGCACTTAACTTTTAGGCCTAGTGTCACAATATTTCACCCGGCACTCTTTGAAATCTAAAAAAAAATCGGCTGGAACTCTAATGTATACTTTATTTATTTTATTATGTATTCCTCATACGTTACCAGATGCAATTTCAAATTCCTCAAACTAAATAACCATTGCATATTTTTTGGGTTGCACCTACTTATGTTTAAAACGTATGATAAGTATTTAATTATGATAATAAGTATACGTCACTGGGTATGTTGCACTTTTGAGTAGTAATTATGTAGCATAATTTTGGGAAAAATTTAAAAAAAATAGGCGTATGATTGATATATAACTCATATACATTAAGGTGGAGCGATAATGTATGACATTTTTTTTTTCAATGGAATAGCGATATAAAGTTGCCTTTTAATGAGTAAGTTAAACTTACGAAATATTACTGACTTATTTTGATGTTTTGAGGTGCCCCAACACAATTGAAAATCAAAAAATTGCCTATTTTTCATATGGTCATTAACATAGTTGGGGGTAGTGCACTAATTTTTAACTATCACTAATAGTTAGTGGTAGTGTAAAATATTTCACTAATTTTTTTAATGTTTAGTGATGAGTTGAAAAATATAAGCCTCACTCAATAATAGTGATAGTGTAGTTAAAATTTTTTAACTAATAATATTTTGAAAATAGTTAAAATATTTTTTTTGCAGCCTAATGAAATAATTTTTTCTACACTAAAATTTTTAGTTAAAAAAATATTCCTGCACTATTTTTTTCAACAAAGAAATGTTTTACTCTATTCATAGTTTAAGTTAATATATTCAAGGAAAAATCGTAAAAGCGGTATATAAATACACAAATTACAATAAAAAGAGAAATAAGCAATTACACAGAAAATAATTAGAGACTATTGGCTTTAAGTAAAACAAGCTTTTCGAAATTCGAATCACTTAATTTATTTCTCGGAGGAGAATCCACCATTCCACTAAAAGAAAATAAACGCTCTACTGGAGCAGAAGAAGCCAAAGGCGTGTTAAATTTAAAAAACATTTGCCTTATTATTGGATATTTTTTGAGACTGCAAATATCAGTGTCCGAGCTTAAAAGGAATGCACGTATTTCACTATGCCATCTTTCTGAACAAAGGTTGAAGGTCCTAATATTGAAGATGTTAATAAACTAAGTAATTTCTTCAATAACTTTTACACTTACTGTCAATTTCCCCAAAATCTAAGAATCCTACATTATCAGTGTTTTTTTGTGTTATTATTTCTTCGGATGCTGAAAAACACTTTGAAGCTTGCTCAGCAAACATCTGTATATTTAATATTCTAGTTTAAACTGGAATAACTTCACGATCACTAATTTTGAATATATTAGTGCAAAGAAAATTATTGAAGCTTTTTTTTAGTTATTGTTAAATTTTTTAACTATTTGAGTTTAGTGCTTATTTCTACAATACCACTCAATTGATTTATAGTTAAAAAAATATCACTATCACTAAAAAATATTAGTGATAAAAATATAAGCTTCACTACCACTAAAGCTGATGAAAATTAGTTAAAACTATATTTTTTAAAATAATATTTAGTGCTAGTGAAATGTTGATTGCACTCAACATTTAGTGCACTACCCCCAACTCTGGTCATTAACAACCTTATACTTTATAAACTTTATTTTATGTTGAATATAAATATTTTTATGTATTGTTATAAATACATTTTTACTTAAAAATTAAATTCATATTACATATTACATATGTTTTACAACCCACATATGCCGAAGTAGGCATTTTTGTAGCTTAGGAAAGTGAGCCTAATCACTTAGTTATTTTTTTACTGATAGAGGACATCCAAGGCTACTAAAGGAGGGCATTGGGGACTCCCCCCGTTTTCTAGAGCCATTTATTTTTATATTATTATAATGATGTGGGGGCACCTGTATATATACGATCTACCAAATGAAATTTTTTGTTTATATTTAGGAGTTAAAAACGCAACTTTTAACAGGTATTCCAAAGCGATTACGAACAAAAATAAAAATTGCTCCATCCTAATACATATACAGTGGTTGACAAAACAATGGAAACTTTTCCAATTATTCCACATGTAGCCCAAAATTGTAAATATTTTTTTAAAATAAAAATGTTTTTTTTTAGCATTTTACTTGTATAGTTTTATTTGTATAAATTAACTGAAAAACAAACAACATAATTATATTCTGAAAAAAGGGAACAAAATTAAAAATATTCACTATTTCGCTACTGACAAAACAATGGAAACTTTTAAACTTCTGCAAGAAAAAATTGTAAAACGAAAATAATATTTAAAAGAACGATGTAAAAAGCATCCTGTTTACTTTTATTTTATTTTTAAATTCTGGTAATTTTTCACAATTTCTTTTTCTAAGTTTTTCGCATAATTGCTTTTTTTCAAAGTTAACGAAAATGGCTAAAGTTAAGATTTGTGAAGACTTAAAAAATTAAATAATTAACGATTTTAAAGCTGGTTTAAAACAAAAACGTTTCTGTGACAAATATTCAATAAATAAATCAGCAGTTTCAAAAATTATAAAGAAATTTCGTAAGACCGGTTCTGTAAAAACTCAAAATTTAGGTGGAAGACCTCGTAAGACTTCTCCTAGACAAGATAATTTAATAGCGAGAGAGTTCAAGAAATTCCAAAAAATAACTCCTCGAGAGGTTGTTAATAGCCTAAAATTAGAAATAAGTACCCGAACAGTTAGTCACAGTTGCTATCGTCCTGTGAAAAAACCACTCATTTCTAAAAAGAACCGTTCTGCTCGTCTACAATTTGCCGGGGATCATTTAAACTGGTCGATACAGAAATGGAATACTGTCCTCTTTTCCGACGAATCCAAATACAATTTAAGAGGCAGTGATGGGAGAACATTTGTAAGACGACCAAAGGGAAAAAGATTAGATCCAAAGTAAACAAATAAGACTGTAAAGTTTGGCGGTGGCAATATTATGGTATGGGGATGTTTCTTAGAGCAAGGTATGAGCCTAATTCATATTATAAAAGATACCATGACAGGTATAGGATACAGAACCATATTAAACGATGTTATGTATCCATACGCTGAGGAAAATATGCCCCTAGTTTGGAAATTCCAGCCGAGTGGTTACAATCCAACGAGGTACGTGTTTTGAAGTGGCCTGCCCAATCACCAAATCTCAATCCCATAGAAAATCTATGGGAAATTGTAGATCGTAAAATAAGGACCCAAAATTACACCAGGAAGGAAGATTTATCGGAGGCGGTTATAAGGGAATGCCAAAATATTTCCAAGGAGACCTGTTTAATTGGTTCAATGCATCGTCGATGTGTAGCAGTTATAAAAAATAAAGGATACCCAACAAAATATTGAGTTATTGCAAAGTTTAGACCATATTTGTTAAAATAATACCTAAGTTTCCATTGTTTTATCAATGCCGTAATAAAGAAATCTTTTAATTTTGTTATCTCATTTTTAGAATTCAATTAATTATGTCCTTTGTTTTTTGTTCAATTGAGTTAATAAAAGTATACAAATAAAATACTACAAAAATGTTAAAATTTTTTAAAAAATTATTTCAGATTTTAGGCCACTAATGAAATATTTGGAAAAGTTTCCATTGTTTTGTCAACCACTGTATATGTATATAAAAATTAAATGGTCCATGTATGTAATCACGTGAGAACGGCTGGAGCGAGTTTTTTATATTCGATTCTGATTTTTTTTTATTCGATTCGAAATTTTCAGAAGATGGTTTGTAACTGTAATAAAAAAGCTCCCTAAAGTATGCCGTACAAATTTAGATATTTTATTTACACATAACTAGGAACAGGAAGGTGTATGTGGGTTGGAGAAACTTGAAGAACTAACATTAGTAAATGCTACAGGGCGAAGCCGGGTCGGTCAACTAGTATTAAATAACTATAAATATACAAAAGTGATAAGTCCATTTTATATTGTAAAAATTTCAAAATTATTATCTCAGTCAAATGGAATTGAGTATAAATATGTTACTAAATATATAATACTTGTTTCAATTATTGGTTTATTCATTAAATTTCAACCAAAAAATGTAAATGAATTGTTTAATTAAATATTTGATAATTTTAAAATTTATTATCACCTCGACTTTCTAATATGAAACAGAAAATGTTACAAGTCCCAAAAAGGACCTATAAGAAGCAAACGCACTTCTTCTTAGCTGTGATTATTTGTCAGTATAAACCATACCAAATAATTAATAAAACTTCATTATCAGATTTCAAAAATATTTCAAATCATGGATGCGCAATGAAATATTAAACGATTAAGTCAATAGGCTAGCACATCGGGAACGTATGTATCAGGACCTAGTTAACTAGTTGGGTATACATTATTTTCCGTTTACTTCTTCCTTCCTAAAACTTAAACTACAATATTCTTCAGCTGGAAACCATTCCCTCAACATAGTGCTGCTAGTGTTTGAATTTTATTGTTTCTTATCCTCTCAAAATTATAGCCACTCCTATGCCAACTGAATACAAGGAAATTCATAGTTGCTCGTAAAACATAAAAACAACAAAACATAGAAACTATCAAAGTCATTAAAAATATACTGACAAAGTCTCTGCTAAAAGACATTTATGTCATGGAAATGTGTTCATCATCAACTTCACAGACGTCAAAGGACTGTATGACTGACTGGCTGTTGGCAATTGAAATGCGATTACATTTTTTTTTTATAAAATTTCCCCTCCTTTGCAGCTTTTTAAGGATTTAAATATAAATAAACTAAATGAATAAATCTTTTAATTAGCATAATTTTATTGACTGACTTTCTAAGAAAAACACAGTAGAATAAATTATACATTTTTTTAATGCCATAAAATAACAATTTGAAGAATTTAGCCAATAGAGTGAGGGAAACACTTTAAATTTATTTGTATGTCAATTATCAACGGATATTAGCTGAATATTTTGTCAATTAAATCATTGCCATTACACGCTCGTTATTATTTAAATTTAATTTTATTGTTGTTCTGCTGCCACCAATAGTACCTACTAGAATTGTTATTATTTTTCAAGAGAATAAAAATCAGAATTTTTGTTTATATAGGCGAACAGTGGGACAGTTTGAAACATTATTTAAAAAGTAAATGTGATTTTGAACTTCAGTCAACTTTTAGTCTTTCAAAGATTTCATTTGATCAATTTAAATTTATCTCATCCATCTTCACATACTAAAGATTCATTGCCTAAATTTCAGATGTTTAGCTCTGTTAAGAACTCAAATAATGTAAAGAAAGCTTTAATTTCAACAGAGATACTGATAAACTTTAAATATTTTAGCTAAATTTTCAGAATATTCTATGTGGAGTTTAAAATGTGCATATCTACATTAGAGTGTCCCAAAAATTTTTTTTTGGAATTTCGGAACGCATACCCTCTAATTTTTTTATATATATAAAACTATAGTTAAATATGAAATTTTGTCTTTCTATCATGATTGTAACCCGTGGCGACTTGCGGTTTAGTTTTGTGGTGCCCTCCAAGGGGAAAAAATGCAATTTTTTCGGTTTTTGTAAAAATTTTGCCATTAATTAATTACTTTTGCAATTTAATTTAAAATAATCGAAATATGTACGTAATTGTCGTTCTAATAAGATTTAAAACACCAAAATGGGTTAAAAAATGTTAATGTTATTGACAAATCGCCAGACCATTAACGTGTCTCAGGCCACTAGAGCAAGAAATGTAGGAACAAAATTAACATATTTTGAGAAATATTAAAACAAACGTTTATTTTTACTTAAAATATATCCATATTTACTTGTATATGAGTTTTTGTCTTCGTAGAATACCGTTAACCTATTCGCAGGTATGACCAAAATAATAATATTATTTTAACGGCAGTTTCAAAACTCCATTTTCAAATTTTTAAAAATTTTGTTAAACAAATTTCAAAATTTGTTGACCATCTCATTGGGATTTATTTATAATGTAATAAAGAATCAAAATATGAAGAAAAGTATGACAATACCTTTTATAGTTTTTCCGTACGTGCGATTTAAATTTTGTGATTTTCGAGAAAACTAATTTTTTGGCCATATTTTGGCTAATGAGCCAAATTTTCTTACTGTTATGAGTTGTAAGTAAAACCTATTCAGAATATTATTGTACAGATAATTCTAAATATACTCTGAAAGTTTTATTAAAATTGAAAACGTTAAACATTAAATCGAGAGGTCAAAGGTAAATTTTTTCAATATTTGGAATTAATAATTTAAAGATGGCGAAATATTATTTATTTTTAAGCCGATTTTGATAAAACTTAAGAAAAATATAACATGAAGTCTATGATTTCAGGATGATTTTTTGCCAATGTTCACCAAACTTGGGGGGGGGGTTGAGACTTGCAAAATTTTCAACTTTATTTTATTAAGGGCCAGCCACCCTAATCTGCATATTGTGAATGACTTCAAAATGCGGGATTTACAACTTATATGTCGTTTTGAAGCTAAAATATCAGTCATTTATTCTCACTTAGTTATTGAACATTACAGTGTAAACAACAATGTTTTTTGTTTCGAAATTGTCGAATTTTGTACCAAGAAAGCGGGATATGCGGGTAGTTTTGCTTTAGTTCTTTAATTTGAAAGAAATTAAGCTGACAAAAGTTTATGGTGAATGTGTTCCATCGGTTTATACTTACGAGAGATGCTTTGCGGTTCAGAATTGGTGATTTTGACAAGGAAGACAGAGATCGATCGATCAAGCCAGCCAAAAAAGTTTGAAGACCAAGAATAGGTTGCATTACTCCAAGAAGATTATTGTAAAACTCAACAAGAGCTTGTAAACATATTGGAAACTATTCAAGCTGCAGTTTCAAAATGTTTGTGAGCAGCAGGATTCAACCAAAAGCAGAGAAATTGGGTACAATACGAATTGATGCCGAAAGATCTTGAAAGACGATTTTGCATGTCCGAAATGATGGTTGAACGCTATAAAAGAAAATCATTCTTGCACCGAATAATCACATGTGATGAAAAATGGATCCATTACGATAACCCGAAGTGTAAGAGATCATATGTGAAGCTCGGCTAATCAGCCGAATCGACACGGAAGCTAAATATCCATGGCGCTAAGGTAATTTTCTGTATTTGGTGGGAACAAGCGGGTTCTATCTACTATGATATGTTGAAATCTGACCAGACTATCAGGGAATCTGTACCAAACCGAAATTGGCCGAAAAAGGCCCTCTCTGGGATACGCTTCACTTTGGAACAGAGTATACGATATTATCTTGATTCGTTCTTGGCCTCATAAGATGAGCAGTTGTTTTGGCTCGGAATTCATATGTTGCCAGAAAGATGGGAAATATTATAGCTAACAACAGTCAATACTAGGAATAAATTTATATTGTACAAATGTTTCAAAATTAAAGCTAAACATTCTAAAAAATTCCGCATTTTTAAGTCATACATCAAATATAATATAAAAAATCGTAAGATAAAATCATTAAATATAAATGGCATGGTGACTTTTTGAATTTTACGCTTCTTAACTGTGGGGAACCTAACAACAGGCATCTACCAGTTGTAACCTGTCAAAATTTAAAAGAGCTGCGTTATTTAGTTTGTGTTTGACAGCCATTCATAGCTGACTATCGCGTGTCTTGAGGATAAAATGGAAAAACAGTGAATTTCGTGTGTTCATTAGACATTTTTTTTTGTGGAAAATGTATCAATCAAATCCAGGCTAAGCTTGATAAATACTACGGGAACTCTGCACCATCAATTTTAATGGTAAAAAAGTGGTTTACTGAATTTCGTTGTGGCCAATCAAGCACGGAATATGCCTAATGTTTTGGAGGCCCAGTTGAGATCTCTAATTCACAATATGTTGTTGGGCGATCGGAGATTGACTGCCTGTTTCTCTAAATGCGAACGAACGTTTTCTTTCGTATTTTAAATTAAAAAAAAAATAAATTAATTTTAATTTTTTTTATGTTTTCAATATAAAATACAAAAGAAAAGATTCGTTTCGTAATCATGGACGAAACGTGGATCCACCACAACAGACCAGAGGCCAAACAGTGAGCTTCTGGGGGTGAATCGGTGAATCTGAAATCTTTTTAACAACATTTTTAAAAACTTAAAATTGGAGATTCGAAACAGCCGTTAAAAAAATAATTTTTTTTGGCCGTACCTTCGAATAGGTTAACGGTATCCTACGAAGACAAAAACTCATACACAAGTAAATACGGATATATTTTAAATAAAAATTAGCTTTTATTTAAATTTTTCTCGAAATATGTTAATTATAAACTTCACCTTCGTGAGAAGGGTATATATAAGTTTGTCATTCCGTTTGTAATTTCTACCTTTTGCATTTCCTTCCCTATAAAGTATATATATTCTGGATCCTTAGAGATAGCGGAGCCGATTAAGCCATGTCCGTATGTCTGTCTGTCTGTTGAAATCAATTTTCTGAAGACCCCAGATATCTTCGGGATCCAAATCTTCAATAATTCTGTCAGACATGCTTTCGAGAAGTTTGCTATTTAAAAGCAGCAAAATCGGTCCATAAATAACGGAGATATGAGCAAAAAACCGGAACAACATCGATTTTTGACCTATTTTTGATCTATATCTGGATTACTAAGTCATTAATATAGACAGTATGGATATCTAATGATAGATATTTCAAAGTCCATTGCAACGATGTAATAAGGCTATAGTAAGTTGGACCTACAATAGGTCAAAATAGGGAAAAATATTTTTTAACCCGAATTTTTTTTCATCAAAAAATTTTGTTTGTCATACATTTTTTTTCCAAAAAAAAATTTAAAAAAAAATTCGAAAAAACGTTTTTAAAAAAAAATAAAAAACAATTTCAAAAAAAAAAAAAATTGAAAAACAATTAAAAAAAAAATAAATTTTGTTTACCTAAAAATATTTAAAAAAATTTATTTTAAAGTATAATTTGGTGAAGGGTATATAAGATTCGGCACAGCCGAATATAGCTTGTTTTTTCCTAAATTTCTTGTTGAAGTAGCCTGAGACACGTTAATGGTCTGGCGAATTTGTAATAACTTTAAAATTTTTTAACCTAATTTTGTCATTTATATCTTAATACAACGATAATTACGTACACATTTCGATTCCTTTGCATTGAATTGCAAAAGTATTTATTTAGTAGCAACAAAATTTTTTTCCGAATTTTGGCGATAATACAGTTTTTGGGTTAATTTCCAAAAAAAAAAATAATGTCATATTCATTAATATGAATAAATCTACATATGTATTTCTAGAAAACAATTCAGAAAGTTAACGAGTTTCACCTATTTATTTCATATAAATAGTAAAATTTTGCATATATCTGAACTTTGACCTCGATGCGCGTCCAGAAATCATTGTCCGATTTGAATCAAATTTTCAGCACTTAACTTTTAGGCCTAGTGTCAGAATATTTCACCCGGCACTCTTTGAAATCTAAAAAAAAAATTGGCTGTCACTCTTCTAAACAAAGTAAACACATTTCTAGTTTCCATGGCAAAAACCCATGAATTATGCTACAAATTGCTCCCTCATCCGCTCTATTCTCCATATTTAGCCCCTACTGACTCTTTCTTATTTCCAATACTGAAGGAATGGCTCGTCGGAAAGAGATTTGATTCTAACGATGAAATCATCTATATTGACGACCCTGACAAATCTTATTTTTGGAAGAGATATAAAAATTGGAGAAACTTTGGACAAAGTGTATAGAAATCAAAGGAGACTATGTTGAAAAATTAAATGACTTATTGACCTCTTATATAGTTATCTCATAAAACATCCCACTGTTATGTGTAATATCCAAAGAATTAAAGCTAAACATTCTGAATATTGTTTATCGAATTACAAATTTTAAATCTTTGAATATAATATCATAAAATATACCACTGTTTAAAAACAGAAATAAGTACGTTCCTACATTGATATCGCATGCAAATATTTGCGTAAATATACGTAAATTACCCCCTTTAATACTATAAACATGCACCGACATGCCAACATAGCAATTCCCTCGCATAAGTCTTGAGGAATATGCATGCATGCGAAAGCTTGACTGATTGTGCAACTAAATGAAGGAGGAAGTGACGGATTGGTTGACTGGATGTGAACTGGTTACTGCGTGTATATACAAAATTTTATTTACTTTTCATTTCAACAGTTTGTTGTATTTTATTTTCTGCAATTATTGCCAATATTCACTCGTCTATTTGGTAACATTTTATGATTTCCGCCAAATGAAATGTACAATTTCCGTTTCTTTATTTTCAATTACAACGTTTTTTGCTCATACGTACGATTTTTTTTAAAGGAGGTAATTGAAAAAATAAAAATATATCAATATGTTTGCAATAAAAATTTACTCTGTGATTGATTCTGTGGGAAATTTGAAGAGATTTTTTTAATAGGAAGATTGCAGGCAAATTAATAAATAAAAAATTGGAAATGTAAAGGTTATCATTCACTTGGAAATGGTCAAAAATTATTATTTATTTTTGGCTTATCCAGCAGAGTGGAAATGAGGTATTGTAGTCACCAAGTGAAACTGACACTCGTAAAAAAATTCCTTAAGGTAAAGACCACATTTGTCAAAAATATACCAAAATATACATAGAATAAATACATAGAACGGAAGGAGAAAGAAATGTCAATGAAAAATATTAAACAAAATTACTTTCATTTTTAGCTAACCTCCTTAGAATGGTAATAAATTGATTGATACAGAGTTTAAATTCTTTTAGAATTATAGTTCTCCAGATATTAAATATTAATTATTTACTTTGCGCCATAACCACTAATGCAATCCCGACCATTTTCAGCCAATCTGTGTAAAATGGTAAGAGATCTATGCGAACAATGTTTGAAGAACCTTGCAATTATTACTTTGTATGGGAGGTGACTCACATTCTTTTCCGACCTCTCCCATTTTGGGTGCTATGCCCTCTAATCTAATTCTGTCTATATTCAGCTAAACTCCGCACAGTAATAAGCAGGGAAACCAAAATATGCAAATGCATGTTTTTTCTGGTGAGTCTAATGAGCACATGGATAAGATATTTACACGTTTCAGAACTATTTAAGAATTTTGGCATCGATTTGTTAGTGCATATTTTTGCATATTTTACCCTTAAATACATATTTTTGCATATATTTGTTTTAAGAGCATATTTATGTCATATTTTGCGTTTTTAGAGCATATTTTACTGTTTAATAATATTTTGAGTTTATCAAAAACAAATTTTGTCTTACTTATTTTTCGCTGTTGTGTTACAGGTTTTTACTTCCTTTGTTTAAAATTCAAAATTGAAAAAAAGATGGCTTTTCACCAAAAAAAAAATTTAAAAAACAGAAATTTTTTTTTAAAATTTAAAATAACAATTCGAAAAATTTTTTTATCCAAAAAATGAAAAAACTGAAAAAAAAATTTTGTTCACCTAAAAATATTTAATTTTTTTATTTTGAAGTATAATTAGGTGAAGGGTATATAAGATTCGGCACAGCCGAATATAGCTCTCTTACTTGTTTTAATATAAAATAAGCACTATTTTAATAATAGCTCCATCTAAATATCAAATTTTAGTTCTAACTCAAACTTAACAGTTCTAAGTGTTAAAGAAATATTGTCTTTTAAATTTGCTCCTGTAACATCAGTTGATGTCGAAAGAACATTTTCTATGTTTAAAAATGTTTTCAGATCCAATAGACAACGATTTTTATTTGAAAATTTACGTAAATTTTTTTGGTTAAAAATTATGTAAAAGTTTGTTTTTTTAAGAGCATATTTTTTAAATTTTAAGAGCATATTTTAAAGTTTTTACTGCATATTTAAAGCGCCTAAAACGCTTTTTTTAGAGCATATTTCCGGTTTCCCTGGTAATAAGAAATTAATTCGCTAAAAGTTTAAACACTTTTACAATTATAGTTCTACAGATATTCGAAATTAATTATATACTTTGTACAGGGTGTGCCACGCCCACTATTCCAATCCCGAACAATTTCAGCGAAACTATGAAAATTTATAAAAGAGCCATTTAGACGCAGTTTGAAGAATCTTGCAATTATATTTCACAAAATATTTAGAGATAACTATTTACTTTGTATGGGAGGCGACTACAATTTACATATTTACCCCATATGCATAAACAGTGTTTTAAATTTGTTTTATAAACCTTTGATAAATTTAAAAATTGTTTATGCATATGGGAGTTAGAAAATAAAAAATATATTTATTAAAGCGAATTTAAATTACTAAAGTCTTCTTCTTTGTTTTCTATAACAACTCTCACTTAAAACAGAGCGAAATCAATACTGTTTAATTGTTTCTCTTATTTATTTACAACAACATATTGCACAAACACGCATAGCTTCCCAGCGGGAAAAAGATGCAGTAAAGAGGCCTTCCTAAATGCCTCATTTTGCAGACACAAGGACTTGCAAAATCATTTTGCCGCATTGCAAAATCATTTCAATTTTACACGGCTTGTCATTGCGAGCCAAGGCCTTGCATACTCGCTGCTGTTAGAGGGCTGAGAGAAGGCCTACTTATGATATGCTGTTGGCAGCCAACAAGCTCACTTGTTATTAGAAGGGGATTCATAGGGCTTCTTGAACACCTTCTAAGAGCAGGCAGGGTGGAATGAGTATCGGATCTTTTAGAATGTGTAAGTATGCCTATTAGAAGGCCTACAAATTGAAGTCCTATCATTTTTTCCCGCTGGGTTTGTTTACTTTTTTGCATATGTGTTAGTAACATCTTTAAACGCTTATAATTCCTAAAAAACTGAACCGATTTAAATAAAATATTTTTTGAAAACTGCACTTCTGTGAATAAATCCATTTAAAATGGTATATTTTTTGCCCAAATTGAATGTATAATGTGAGCGTAAAAGGGGTCTAAAGAAATCGACTTGCCTATTAATATTATGATTTGTCACAATTAATTCCATATTTATTATATTCAATACATGTTCCTCTATATTGCCCCAAACCTGTCTATCCTGCAACCAACTGTTGTCTGCACCACCCAAAACACTTGCTGACACCACTCTCAAATTAAACCACTAATTCAATAATTTCCTTATAAAGTTGTCAATTTTAAAAATTAAATAATTACATTTAATAAATGTCTCGACGGTAAATTAAATATCAATTTCATAAAACGCCTACAAACTGTCACCTGTCAAATACACGCCTTCTAAACATAGACACACACACTCATTTTAAATTTAAACACAATTGAAGCAGTCTTTGGTTACACTTTTACAATAAATACAGCAAGTAAAGCAGTATAAATGAGTAATTAAAAGCTTCTCTGCCAAGTCATAACTTTCGAAAACAGGAAGTAAGTGAAAGTATATAGTGTATACAAGTGCGTAAATAATTAAAAGCTGTCAGAATCTCATTAAATTAAACAACTGAAGCACACTTTAAATTATTAAATGATAAAATGGCAGCAATGATAACAACTACAAGATACTAGGGAAAGCATAAACAGTTGCTTAAAATAATCGCAGCAATGTTTGTCACCACAATACACCAGAGGCACTTGCAGATAATAAGATTTGCAAGTAACTTCAAATGATAAATTTGAGAAGATTACTGGTTACACAAGCTAAAGTCCTATATTTAATAGTGACGAATCATAAATACCCTTCTCTTCATTATGACAAGTAACCTGACATTTCCAAGAATTGTTTTAATTTTGCGAGGTTGTTTCACATTATGGTTCACAACTATTCTGCAACTGTTCCGCTTTTGCTGATTTTCAATATGAAACTGCATAGGGCAATGACAAATATTTTGGATGAATTTCTTTATTTTCGATTTTGCATTATTGCTGTGAGCGTCATATACACAAAAAAACTTACATATTGTTACGAAATTGTACTTAAATTCAAATATAACGTTTTTAACGGCTGATTTAAAGATGCACAATGCTATTTTAAAGCAGTGCCTCTCAGTCTGTAACATATCTGTGGGCATTATTAACATTAAATAAAAGCTTTGAGTTGATCATTGATCGAAAATATGACAACGCTGAATTTTTGCTGCGACTCGTATATTCGAATTCGAATTTTTGACAGTCAAAGAACATTGTGGAAAGTTCACCAGAGATGGCATGTGTATTCGAAAGTTCTAGGCTTCGAATATACGAGCTTTGACAGTTAAAGAACATTCTAGAGTGCAGATGACAGTGTTATAAATAGTGGCAGAGGTTGCAGTCGTTAGTGAGTTTATCAGATACGCTATTCGAATAAAACTGAGTGCCTTAAAGTGTGCTGTATTTTTCAAGTGAATTCATGGACATTATAAAGTGTGTCTGTATTTCTGCGAATTTATAAACGTGTATAAAAAAATACTGAGTGACTATTTAATTCTGTTTTTGTACATTTTAAATAAATAAAGAGTTGTTACAATTTTCAAACTACTAAACGGCTGTTATTTGCAATCAAAAGTATCCGGTTTATATAAAGGAAATAAACCAACGTTTTGAAAAGGTTAAAACGTAAAATTGACCAAAAAATTATGGCAGTCAGAGCGATAACGACCGATATGGTTAAATCGAGAACAACATTGGACTTTAAAAAAGCATTAATCGACTACTAAGCTAGTGCTAGGCAACTCAGGAATAGTAGGCAATGAACGAGCTAACAACCTCGCCATCACACGCTGGACTAGTGGGTAGGATCACATGAATCCTATGTCCAATAATAGTAGAGCGGTACGCATTTAAACATGACACTCTGTTTAAAAAGCGCAGCTATATCAAATGAGTTGAGCAAAATCTAATGAATTTAGGACAAGATATCGAAACTTTCGAGTATTTTCTCTACAACTGCAATGCTTTTGCCAGAATTAGCTTGATGCACTTCGGGCAGGATCTGATATTGGACTTAACCAGGCGCGGATCCAGGTCAACCATTTGGGGGGGGGATATTAAAATTTGTTCTACATTTTTCTTTTTATTCCTTTTTTTATATGAAAACTTTTTGGTTTTTGGGGGGGGTTAATTTCCTATTTCACCCCCTCTGGATCCGCGCCTGGACTTAACCCTCCTCGGCAACTTTGTTTGGATGACCCTAAGAAACTTTTGTTGAAGAAACCGAGTTTTTAAATATCGAACGATGTCTAATTTTTTTTATGAGATTTGCGCCCCGCCCCCTGTTATGGGTTAGTGGAACTATTTTCAAGGATTCAAAAAACATCAATTGTATTAATTTTTGATGCAGAATCGACAGGTGTAATCATATTTGCAATATATTTAACCGCTTTTGCTCTACAGAAAATTGTGCTCAAAATCCGCGTCTTTAGGTGCGTTGAACCACCACAAGGAGTGAAAATTTTCCAAAAAAAAGGACGCCATTATTTTTATTTACGCAAAAACCTTCAGAAAAATGATGATACCTGCAAATCAAATTTGAAATTAACTCTAATATACATACATATATGTACTTAAATTAAGAAAATATGACAACCATTTTTCGTTTTAATGGACAATTGATGGATTACATTCAGCCACAGATGGATTACATATCAGACAATTTGTAGGTTATCACAGGAAAACGAACGAGGTGTTCAGTAAGGGATGGTGCACATTGGATTTAAACTTTAAACACCATGGGGGCAGATCCTCAAAACCTAAAGGGGGGTACCTCGGGTATATGAAAAATTAAAAATGATGTCAAACTTTTTCTTCTCCATCCGATTTGAAAGATATTTAGTATATGTATTAGGGTGGGTCAATTTGTTCCGGCCTGAAAATACGTGACAGCAAAATCGGAATCTACACAAAATTCTAAGAAAATTACCAAAAGAAAGTATGGGTCTAAAATCAAAACCTAGCTCCCACTGAGAGACTTCAAAAGACACGTTTAAGAAATTTCACTGTCCAACAAATTGAGACTTTTTGATTGGAACAGAATAGCGACCCTATAATTCTGAAAGGGCATGTTGAGTAGATCATTTTTGTAGAATGAACTTATATTACAGTGGGTCAGAGTTGTTGTATGTTAATGTCTGAGAGAATTCTTATTGTCATAGTTATATTGTGAAATTTTATGGGGATAATTTTTGTGGAAGATCGTAACTAGGGTATTCAATTAATCGGGTTTCTGGTTTAATCGGTTAATCGAGCAAATAATTAATCGAGGTTTAGATTTATTCGGTTAATTTAAAATTATTCGATTAACCGAATAATTTTTATTTTCATTTTAAATTGAAAATACAACAACGAATTTTGTGTACAAAAACATAAAAAACAGCAAATAAGGTATTTGAGATCATTTTTGTAAACATATCGTCTATTTGCTGCAACAACGTCATAACTCAAAATCCGTGTTTTTTTGAACTGAGTAATACAAAATATGAGCTGTTCTACAATCTTTCTTAAAGTTTTATCAGTTTTCAAAAAAGTCAATTATTTTTGTGTGAGAGTGTTTTTTTGTTGTAAACATCAAAATTAAAATTCAAGTTTTCTCGTATATTTTATAAGTTTGGGTTAAATACAGATTAGAAAGATATTAACATCTACTATTTATATTTCTGAAATCGCATGATTTGTTGAACTTTTATTTAAGAAATATGTAGTAAAATGTCATAAAATATTCAAAGACTTTTTTCTCGAAACGACTTTTTTTGAATTATGACGTTGTTGCCGCAAATGAGCAATGTGTGTGGTTTTTAGGGCTTTAGTGAGATCTTCTTAAATAATCTTTTATTAAAAGAATATAATTTAAAAGATTTTTTCTTTAGATTTAATAAAACTTTTCTTGGAAAAAACTCTGTCGCTGATTGTATATGTTAGAGAAATCAAAAGCATGATAAAGAATATTCCTTTTTGCATTGTTTTAGATTTTTCATAGTTTCGTTTAGTTATGATAAAAGACTCATTTCAAAAAAAAAGTTTCGTCTATACATGTAAATCCAAACAAAGTTTCAAATACATGTAAATTAAATATGTCAGTTGTTATACATACTCACTAATCATGTTTATTGGATGTTCAAAAAATATCTAATTTTAATTTGAAATTTGTATTTGAATTGAAATAAAAAAATAAATACAAAAAAATGGTAAAAGTGCAAAAAAAAGGAGGCATTCGAGTTTAAGATATTAAATTGAGTCATACAAATGGTCGAGGGTTGGCGATATGGTGCTTCAAATTAGGGTACCTTCGACATGTAAAATTTTTAAACATGTGCAATTTTTTTGTTTTCTATCCGATTTCAAAAATTTTTATAAAAGCGCTCGGCTAGGTCTTGAAAAAATATGGTTGCGTGTGCTATTTGTCTCTTATAATTTCCGAGTTATAGGAATTTCAAAATTGAAATTTAAATATTTTTCCATACCTTGGTCCGCTTTTTTAAAAATATGGGTAGTACTTTTGGACCGAATGGACTTGAATTTTTTTTATTAGTTATACAACTTAATTACGAATAACATACAAAAGGATTAATGATCCAAAAATAAACGATTTTCAATTTAAATATTCAAAAAATAGTTGATTTTTGCTGTTTTTTGTGGCGAAAAGGTGACTTACCTCTTTTTTACCTCTTTGACCTATTTTTTTTATCAAAAATTCAACTTTGGGCCACATGTTCTAAAATCTCAAAGCTGGGATCAGAAAGCAAAAAGCAGCTTTGGAAACCTTGATGTGTTCCCTATTTATCGCCTAAGTATTTTCTCAGCCCCGAAGGAAATGTGGACCCTATATGCAAAATTGTAAAAAAATACCATTTTTTAGGAATTGCGGGATTCCCTTTTGACAAGTTTTTTTACACCTTGTTATTTAGAATGACAAACTTAAAAAATGTTAAAATTTTCATTGAGTTTCTAAAACTAAAATTTATATCAAAATTGTAATAGGATTGCAAATATTAGGAAAAATTTGATCCACATTTATTCCGAGCTATATTTTATTGTTTAGATAAGTAAATTTTTGGTCTTACAAAAAAAAATTCAAGTCAATATCTCAATTAGATTCAAAAATATGACAGTTTAAAATTCCGACCTTCAAAAATATTCAGCTTTTTCATACTGAAAAATTTGTATAAATTTTCTATTAAGAAAATTTATACAAACTTTTTAGTTAGAAATTAATTGACGTATTTGAAAAATTTTACATGTTTTTTATATCAAAATGTAAAATTTTGTCCCGATCGGACAAGCCGTTTATAAATGCCAGATTTATTGCCCCACTGTGCATAGTGAGGAGGATATTATGCGTTTGTACTGATGTTTGTAACGCCCAAATATATTAGTCTAACACCCGCCTTAAAGTATAACAATCGACTCAGAAGTAATGTCCGTCTGTCCTGTCTGACTGTCCCCATGTAAATCTTGTGAGCAAAGTCCGAAATAGGACTTTATAGGTCATAAAAGTTAACTTTTTATAAATATCTACACAAATACGGTAGTCATGTCACCTACTTTTATTATGATTGGTCCATAATTAGTCATATCTCCCATATAAGGCCCAATAATTCAATAAGGTTAAGCATTGCACAGTGGGGCAGAATCGAAATTTTTTGGAAATAAATCTGGCATTTCTAAACGGCTGGTCCGATCGGGATAAAATTTGAACTGGACGTAGCCAAGGAGTATTCGATTTTAAGTTATTAAAATGGGCCCTACAAATAATCCAGGGGCGGCGCTATGGGGGCTCAGTAGGGTTCCTTCGACATGTAAAATTTTTAAACACGTGCCATTTTTCCCATCCGATTTCAAAGAATTTTATATTTTTGGAAAGCGCTCGGCTTGAAAAAACATGCTTGTGTGTGCTATTTATCTCTTATAATTCCCTAGTTATAGGCATTTCAAAATTGAAATTTTAAAATTTTGCCATACCTTGGTCCGCTTTTTTAAAAATATAGGGCGCACTTTTGGATTTTATTTCCAAAAAATTTCGATTCTGCCCCATTGTGCATTGGTGAATCGTAAAAGTGTCGTTGGAGAGTTGTCGAAAATTTCATGTAGACTCTCAACTCTTGTCATCTCTCAAGAACTCTTTTGAACCATTCGTTAGCGTTTTATGAGACTATAAGTAGGTTTTCTACGACAAAATAAATTAGAATTGGTCTCTCTATCCAGACCATCTGCTTTCCACATCTGATATAAGCGTTAATTTTGTTAACGTGTTTCTTTTTTCTTGTTTTTTTTTATTTAAACTAATTTATATGCACATATTGTCATAATGTCCTAATATCAGAGACCGAAAATAACGGGTTCACCTTCATTTCAATGGTAAATTCTCATTCGCAGCCATTTAAAAATAATTTTTTGTGGTATGGGCTGCGCATTACTGGTTTAGAATCTAAACTTTAGATTCAAAATTGACATATATAGGTACAAAGGGCATGGCACCTCCCATACAAAGTAAACTTTTATTAATGCATATCTGGAGTATTATTATAGTGGGTGTCTTTAAACTTTGTGTGAGCTATGGCAGAACAACGTTTGCCGGGACAGCTAGAATATTATAATAGTTAAAACAAATTTTTGTTGTGTTTCAAATAAAAAAGTTCTAAACTAATAAGACTATTTGAACCATAGAGAATAGACATAGAGCGGAAACTCTGCTGTCAAAGACCTAACTCAGTTGTCAGAAACCTAAGTGGTGAGAATGTATTAGTAGAAAAAACTATGTGAAAACAAAAACAACACTCGTATGTATGTGTGATTATTTTGAGTAATTTTTTTGTTTGAGTTTTTTTCTAGTTTCCGCTCTATGTTTCTCTATGATTGTTGTTTTGTCATAAAATAATACTTTTATAATAAATAAGTAAAATATATTAGGACATTATGACAATATGACTAATAGCAGACCATGTGAATACCCCAAATGTTTCTCAATTTTATTTAGAATTTTCTCAATTTAATTTGGAATTTTCTAAATTTTATATTGAAATTTCCTTTGTGAATTTTCTCCATTTCAAACGAAAATTCTCAATTTCATTCGGAATTTTCTCAATTTAAAGAAGAAATTCTCAATATTAATTGGAATTGTCTCAATTTAAAATTGATATTTTCAATATCATTTGAAATTTTCTCAATTTAAAAAGGAAATTCTCAATATTATTTGGAATTTTCTCAATTTTAATTTGAAATTCTCAATTTCATATGAAATTTTCTCAATTTCATTGAAAAATGGTGTAGATTTTTGTAAATTTTTAAATAGAATAACATTAAATTCATAGTAGAAAAATAGAAGGTAGTTTCATTCTCTCTTTATTTTTTAAAATTCTACGTCTGACATGCTTAAGGATTTTGACGTTTTCGTTAAAATAGTAATGCCATATCAATTTCAAATTTTCCCTTTGGGAATACATAATTTTCATTAATTTAAAAATTATTAAAAAAATAGAAAAAATATTTACCCAACAACAACAACAGTTTATGGATATATGTAAAGCTTGCGAAGAAGATTTGCCAAAACAGCCAATGGTGTGCTCCGACCATTTAGTTAAAAGTAATATTTCAGTTAAAACAAAGCGTGTGAGATTAGATATGAATGCTGTCCCAATGAACACAAGGTAACTTCAAAATACTATTTATTATGTAAACATATTTTGGGA
The DNA here is from genome assembly GCF_958450345.1 of Calliphora vicina. Taxonomy (NCBI): domain Eukaryota; kingdom Metazoa; phylum Arthropoda; class Insecta; order Diptera; family Calliphoridae; genus Calliphora; species Calliphora vicina. Next base: position 54,049,089 of record NC_088781.1, on the reverse strand, counting down.
TATATATCACCGATTATTACCGATCATAATCCATTAACTATGCACACTGGAGTAGAATCGAAATTATTTTAAGATTTGAAAATGAACCCCACAAATACTTCAATGGCGGCGCTATGGGACCCAAAGTAGGGCACCTTCGACATGTAAATTTGTTAAACGCGTGCCATTTTTTGTTTTCCATCCGATTTCAAAGACTTTTTATATTTTCTGAGAGTGCTCGGCTAGATCTTGAAAATACATTCTTCCGTGTGCTACTTGTCTCTTATAATTAAACCTCCATTTAAAAGATATTAAATTTTTACATAGTAATAAAAAAATAATTAATAAGTAATCGAACGTTAGGAATTGAATCAATAACTCCCAACACAACATAATACATTTTTATTTAAATAATAAATTAAATTACACATTTTTTGTAAAAAATTCTCGAAAATCATAATAATTTTTTGGAATGTGGCAACGCTTTTTATAATGCTCACAAAAAAAGGAAACTTCAAAAAACCTTATTTTAAAAAAAAAAATTTGATTGAAACTACCTTCTATATTTTTATCATGATTAAATTTACACTTTATAACAGATTTTTAAACGACAAATTCTGTCTTAGCTTGTAACTTGACAACATGGATTGTTATTTTTTTTAATTTTGAAATAATTTTATTAATTAATATCCCTCATTGTGTGATTTATCTTCATGCTAATTTGTCATTAAAATGTTGATATACTTTTTATACAATAACTTATTCATTACTTTTTAATGAAATGAAAATACTAAAAATATAATAGAAAAACGACAGTTAAAATACCCATTGTTTCTTTCTCGTTTTAAAAATTTCCATATATTTCGCTGTTTGTCACACTAATTGAGACAATTTCTGACTACAACTTGAACATCTAACTTATACTAGAATAAATCAAATACTAGTATTTAAGTAACTAAACATTTTTTATAAAATTCCAAGTTTTGTTTAACTTTATTTTAGGTTTATCAAACTATTTAGAATACTAACAATTTTGTTGGGAATATTTACAACTTTGTTACCAACCAGCCACCCCCAAAAAATTTACTCTAACAGCCACTTGTTTCTAATTATTTATGTCACTAAAACTTAATCAATTACTTAAACTATTTAATTATGCAACATTCTAAAAAGAGCATTTGAAAAAAAAAACAAAAAGCAACCAAATAATCAAGTAAAAATTAGTTCACAGCAGAGATGAAATGCGATAGGAAAAACTTTTCACATGTGGCATGTCAAACCAAACCTTAATGTCGTTGTTGCCAGTGGAAATATCGTGCCAAAAAACAAAACCCCGACAAGTATCTAAAAAAAAGAAGAAGAAATATTGTATATAAAAGTTTTATTTTTTTGAAATCTACAGGAAAATCCCTTTCAAACTTTTATGTAGAACCGTAATAATGTTCGTGTGTACAAATTGATTATGAAATATTTTTTTTATAAAAAAAAAAACTTTTTTCTTCTTGTTCTGATTTTTTATGTTATTTTCAGTCTACTCTTTTTTGGCATCATAAACCAGTCAAGTCAGTCAAGCATTGTTTGATGCTTTTGTAGGGGTATTCACAGATAGTGTTGTAATGGATTTTCTTGAATTACAATTCCTATTTTCTCAATATTAAATTGGATTTCAAATTATTTTTTCAATTTCAAATTATTTTTTTCAATATAAATTTATATTTTCTCAAATTCAAATTGAAATGGTGTAGTTTCACATGAATATGTCGATGGCAAAGTTTTAGATTTTAACTAATTCGAAATCAAATTTCAATTATTTGTTTCTTGGAATATAATATAACACAGCCTCCCTACACAACTATCGGTGAACAGCCTCAATATAATTGCCAGTGTTAACTACTACTTACTATTTGATGCTACTACAGCATTACAAACATCTCTCCATCACTTTGAAAAGGCGTGAGTGTCACGACGTTATTGGTGCTGGTGGTGTTAAACAATCATCCTGGAAACTCATTTATTATTTTTGTGGGTAAGGGAAAAGTTGAACGTTTCTTTTCTATTTTTTCTACTTTTTTTTTTGTTTGTTGTTTGCAACATTTATTTATGGATGGCAAAAGTTGTCCTTGTCAAAATGTAAAAAGCAACAGAAATAGAATAGGAAAACGAAATGGATGGAGGAAAAGAAAAATACAAATAAAAAGAGAGATTAAAAACTTAAAGTAACAATTTTACAAATCATAAGATTATTTTTCTTTATTGTTTTCTTTTCATTTTTGTTGTAAGCATAAACAATAACAAAAGATTTATTATTTAGGATGAATTTCTAACCACTAATTTTATTTCATGTTGTGGTATTTTCCTAAAGTCTTATTATTATTAACTGTTTATTGATTCCCTTTTAGTATTTTGACAGTTATGCCAAATAAGTAATGGACACTTAGACCCTAATGTAACAAAGTGACAGAAGGTGGGATTGGTTTTAATATCTTAAAATGTGAAATTTTACTAGGATGACGTTAAGTTGGTTTATTTTATTTTGACATAAAGGAAAGAAATGTTAGACATGTTATAATTTTTCATCAAACATTTTAGATAGCAGATACATTAGCAGCAATAAAATAGTCCAGGAATGCCGGCCATCCTTAAATAGGATATCGAGACAGTCGTTCTCATACACTGAGGGAAAAATGTTGTTGCAAAATCGACAACGGTTGATGTCATTTTGGTACCATACAGTGTCAGTTTTTTTCGACACCGTAAGTTTACAATTTGTAAACAAATGGGTACGAATCGACAACGCAATGTTGTTAAATTAAACGCCGACGCATCTTAACGTGAGTTGCTGACAAGTTATTGTCAAAGTGTTGCGGCGAAACTTTTTGCTCTGCTTTGTTTTTATAAGTGAGTTTTAAATTTTATTTACATTAAAAAAGTGAAAATATTTAAAAATGAAAATATGTATAAAAGAAAGTGTAATAGTGTTTAATAGTGAATTTGTGTTTATGCAGATGAAGACCCAGACAGTGCAAGAAATGAGAAGATCACCGAATCCACTGACGACATACAACTCCAAAAATTCCTGGAAACAATAAACATACAGTTTTTGTACATTTAAAAGGAAAGTAGAGCTATATATATAATTATCAGCAATGTAGAAATTTCACATACAGGAACTCCTACAATTGCCACAAATGTTTTGCCACATTTAAACATGAAATTTGTATGTTTTATTTTATATAAGTATTTATTCGTATTGTACTTAAAAATAAATGTAAAACATAAAGGAATTATTATTTATTTCAATTGCCAAATCGTACACGAACGGTATCAAATCCACAACATATGGTTTCAAATTGACAACGGTGCGGTATCAAATTGACAACGGTCTGGTGTCAAATCGTACACGAACGGTGTCAAATCGACAACGGATGGTTTCAATTCGGCAACTGAATGGTGTCATATTTTCGTTGTCAAATTGACACCGTTCATGTACAATTTGCGCACATACGGGGTTGATACACTATTGACACCGAATGGTGTCAAATCGTACACGGATGTGTTCATTTTTTCTCTGGGTGTATGGGTTCATAGACACGGAGATATTTTCGGCAACTGTGTTGCTGATGATCTGACGATAAAGGCGCCATGATGCCTGACGGAGACAGAGACTTCCCATGTGGGATTTCGTTATTTAAGTAAGTTCGCTCACACAAGATGGAGATGTGATTCCCAGAATGATATGGCCTCGACTAAACCAAGGACGGACAACATATCTTCTTAGCCCAACATGCTCACAACTAAGTAATACATTGGCGGTGATAACAGGATACTGCAAATTTGGCAATCATGCAAGGAGGCATGGCCTGCCCTATAATGACTTCTGTAGAAGCTGTCAGAATGAAAAGGAGGATTAGACCATTTTTCATCTTCTTTGTCAATGACCGGCATTAGGATATTTACGCATCAACGCCTTTATAAGAATTGGCCACTAACGCCAAACAAGAGAATCACCTAGCAGTGACTCAGTATCCGTCAAATGACTGGAGTCTACTAATATCCATCTTACTTCTCACATAACCTTTTCCTCTATATTTCTTTTACACCCTCTATATTTCTCTTTTTTCAGGTAACCCTGCAGCCACACTAGTTGTGTTCGAGTACTTGATAATTTGTAATAATTTGTAATAATTTGTACAAATTATCATTGGAAGTTACGAGATTCCGTTCGTTTACTTTTAAAAACTTGAAACGAGAGAGCAAGAGAGTGTTAAAAGTGACAGTTCGTAGATAGAGAACATGGTTTTTTTACTGGACATTTTTTGTCCAGTAAAAATATTTTTTTTTATTTATTTATTTCAAAACATGTAATATAAAGCCAACATAAATAAATATCAACATAAAAAATTTCATGCATATCTCAAATGCCATATTTTTTGTTAAAGAAATTCGAAAAATTAAAAAAAAAACAAGTAAGAGTGCTATATTCGGCTATGCCGAATCTTATATACCCTTCACCTTTGTTGTGGATGCATTATTATTTTTTATAATTAGTATATATGTATGTACATTGCCCACTTTCAGCGTACAGCATCCTAAATTTATCAAGAACACAAAAAACAACAACAACGCCAACGCCAAACGAAACAAAACACCAAAAGAAAAAACAAAATACGCAAGCCAATGAAACCAACACACGTCCAAACATACGTTTAATTGTATAAAAAACAACAACGCCAAAAGAAACAAAACACACATACGATTTGTTGCTTTTTTGTCCAAACATACGATTTGTTGCTTTTTTGTCAAAAAAACCAACACACAACCAAACAAACGTTTAGTTGTATAAAAAACAACAACAACGCCAAAAGAAACAAAACACAAAAAAAAAAACAAAATACACAAAACTTGCACATCCAAACATACGTTTTGTTGTTTTTTTGTCAAAGCATGCAATACATTGTGTTTTTTGATGAAATTTTCAGAGGTTGTCTCGGATTTTTGCTCATATCTCCGTTATTTATGGACGGATTTTGCTGATTTTAAATAGCAAAATTCTCGAAAGTATGTCTGACAGAATTGTTGAAGATTTGGATCCCGGAGATATCTGGGGCCTTCAGAAAATTGATTTCAACAGACAGACAGACAGACAGACGGACAGACAGACGGACATGGCTTAATCGACTCCGCTATCTATAAGGATCCAGAATATATATACTTTATAGGGTCGGAAATGAAAAATGTAGAAATTACAAACGGAATGACAAACTTATATATACCCTTCTCACGAAGCTGAAGGGTATAACAAGTAAGAATCATATATACCCTTCACCAAATTATACTTCAAAATAAAAATTTTAAATATTTTTAGGTAATCAGAATTTATTTTTTAATTTTTTGGAAAAAAAATGTTCGAATTGTTTTTTTTTAATTTAAACATTTTTTTTTTGTTTTCTAAATTTTTTTTTAATATTTAGCGAAAAAAACTTTTGGTGAAAAAAAAATTCGGGTTAAAAAATATTCTTTTTTCGATTTTGACCCATTGTATGGTCGTTGCAAAGGTCTTTGAAATATCTATCATTAGATATCCATATTGTCTATATTAATGACTTAGTAATCCAGATATAGATCAAAAATAGGCCTGTTTTTTACCTTATATCTCAGCCATTCGTGGACCGATTTTCTCGATTTTAAATAGCAACCGAGCCGGAGATATGTGATCGTGTATGTAAGTTATTTGAGGGCTTCGGAAAGTTGATTTCAACAGACAGTATGTCAATATGATTGATTATATACAAATTATTTATTAACAACTAGCTGAACCGACAGATGTTGTCCTGTCCAAATTAAAAAAATGCTTGTGTTCGATTTGTGAGAGAGACAAAGAACCTAAGTTTGCTGTCAAAAACCTAAGTCTTGCAACAATGTACATATTTTGAGTTTTTATATAAGTAATCGAATTTTGGTCAGAAATATGAGTGATCACAGATCGAGCTCCGATATTAAGGATCGATATTAAGGAACACAGATCGAGGTCCTTTTCCTGATTCAACGCATATTGGCCAAGTTATTAGCGAATTTAGATATTTTGAGTTTTTATATAAAAAATTGATTTTTGATCAGAAATATGAGTGATCACAGATCGAGGTCCTTTTCTTAATTCAACGCATATTGGCCAAGTTATTAGCGAATTTAGATATTTTGAGTTTTTATATAAAAAATCGATTTTTGATCAGAAATATGAGTGAGCACAGATCCAGCTATTTTTCTTAATTAAACACTTATTGGCCAAGTTATTATCAATGTAAGCTATTGTGAGTTTTTATATGTATAAGTAATCGAATTTTGGTCTGAAATATAATTGATCACAGACCGATGTATTTTGCAGATGTATTTAATAAGTAGGCGTATTAGTGAACATGGACAATTTGTATTTATGTAAAAACTGTTGCGAACATTAAAAAAAAAAATATTTAAATCGGTCCAGGCGTCCTGCGATTTTAGATACATATATCGATATACATATATATTTATCTATTTTGAAAGTGCATGAGTTTTGTCAAACTGAATTTATTTTGAAAAATTAATAAATTTTATTTTCAAAGAAAAAAATTTTTAAATCAAAAAACATGAATGAAAATGTGAATAAAAAGATTTCATATAATGAAATTTGGATAAAGCACTATTAAAACGTTGCACAGTGGTATGAGAATAAAAAAATAGGGAAATAAATCTGTAACTACTAAACCCTTACGCCGATTTGAATGCAATTTCACATGCGCACAGACGAAGTGTTGTCGAGTTTAAGTTTTGAATTTTGACCGCACGGACCCACCGGGGGTGCGGCCCGGGTTCCCCAAATTAGGACACCTCGGGTATGTTCAATTTTTAAAATGATCCTATTTCTTCGTTTGTGTTCCGATTTAAAAAAATTACACATACAGAATCTCCTCGTCGAGCACTACAATAAAAATTTTATTTCAATTTGAAACATTTGAAACATTTGTATCTATGCAAAATTTAATAAAAAGCTTTTTTTGTCATATTTTTCAAAAAAGTATTCCATGAATTTTTTAATTGTCAAAAGATATATACATTTTTGAAAAGAAGACAAAGCATTTTTTGTCATATTTTTCAAAAAAGTATTCCATGAATTTTTTAATTGTCAAAAGATATATACATTTTTGAAAAGAAGACAAAATCCTCTATCCATTGATATATAACATGTCTACCTTATGTTTTTTACCTGTCAAATAAATAAGGGAAAACTTAACAACTCGCTGAGAATTTACCTAGCACTGTTATTTACATTCATAAAAATGTTATTATGTAGGCAACTGCTTTTTTATGAATTTCTATGTTAGCTATATTCTCTGCGAGTTGTTTAGTTTTCCCCAATTTATTTGACACGTAAAAAACATAAGGTAGACATGTTATATATCAATGGATAGAGGATTTTGTCTACTTTTCAAAAATGTATATAACTTTTGACAATTAAAAAATTCATGGAATACTTTTTTGAAAAATATGACAAAAAATGCTTTTCATTGAATTTTGCATAGATACAAATTTTTCAAATTGAAATAAAATTTTTATTTAAAATATTTTTTAATGAAATTTCACAGTTATGTATATTTTTCTATTTAAAATGGAAAAATAAAAACAAATTTTGAAATTTGTTATCAAGTATCCCGCAATTCCTAAAAAAATCTTGAAAAATCCCAAAAATGGGATTTTTTCGTTTTTTGGCTATAATATCCATACCAGGGGCGGGGTTATCGGAACCCTTTACAAAGTAATTAAGAACTTATTGGGCCATCTAAAATAGCTTACTATATTTTGATATCGAGTATGCGATTTGAGAATTTTTGCCCTAATATTGAATTTTATATAAAAAATAGGCATTTTTTGAATGGACCTGATCCCGTCGGTATCAAAAATTGTAAATGTTTTTTTCATATAAAATATTTGGCGTAAAGTTAGCTTTTCAAAAAAAAAAACAAATTCATTATACAACCTCTTAGAAAATTTTTAGATAACTTAAAAAGAATAAAAGTACTTTTTCCCCAAAAAATTGCGAAAAATCGCCATTTTTAATTTTTTTATATTCAAATGCATGTAACTTTGGACTCAGTCATGATTTTTAAACACTTCTTTCTTTATTTGATATATAGATCTATTGTTAATCCTATAAAAGAAAAATGGATAAAATCGGAGAAGATTTGGAACCCCGGTCACCAAAAAACTGGTATAGGGTGGGTAAAAATGTTGAAAATTAAATTTTCAAATGCGAATATCTCCTATATGAGATAATTGATAGGTTTTATGTAGTGCTCGACGTGGAGATTCTGTATGTGTATATTTTTTAAAGCGGAACGCAAACGAAGAAATAGGATCATTTTAAAAATTGAACATACCCGAGGTGTCCTACTTTGGGAACCCCTGATCCCGCTCTTGGTCGGGTCATGAGGTCCAAATTCAAAACTTAAACTCGACTACACTTCCTCTTTGCGTATGTGAAATTTTTTCGGCGTAAGGGTTTAGAAGTTACAGATTTATTTCCCTCTTTTTTATTCTCATACCACTGCACAGTAGTTTAGAAACATTTTTTTTTGGAAATAATTCGGTATCTCGGGAACTATTGGAGATATTATTACAAAATTGCACATGGTTAGAGCTGAGGTGTTTTTGAGTTGAATTACATTTGTTCAGCTTCCTAGGGGTAATACGGGCCAGTTTGTGCCCCCTCAAAATTGGTCACCTCGGGTATCAAAATATAAATAGTCCTTGAGAAGATCTACAAAAAATACGCTTACATGTGTAGGTTATCTCCTTCAGTTAAAGAGATATTTAGGTTTATTTATTTTTTTAATTTGCTCGGTTTTTTTTTTGTTTTTTAGATATGGCGGCCCTACGGAGGGTCGAATTTTTTTTTCAAAATATCAGCTATATTGGCAATAAAATTCTAAATAAAATAAAAAAAACTTGGTAACAGTTATCTCGTCCGTGTAAAAAGTTACACGCATCCAAAGTTGGAACATGTAAAATGGGCCTAATTTTTTACGATTTTTCCTAAAAAAAAGTCCCTATATTTTTTCTTTTGTAGAAACAAATTTTCTTTGGGACTATATACAATTTTTATATGTTCCGGAAAGAAAACTTAATGCAAAAGCATGTAAAGTAAAATTGGGCTCACTTAAGCGGACACAGTATCCCCCAGACCTATCCAAACTTGGACAATTTTAAAAAAAATATTTAGGTTTCAGTAAAAAATTCTAAAAAGGCAAAGCACTGATCCTCGAAAAAGTTCCGTATTTGTATAACCCTATATGTTGTTTAAATACTTAGAAAGTTGTTTTACTATCACACGGTAAATAGCGTCACAGTAGTCACTTTTCTAAAAAACTCAGTTTTTGGAACACATTTTCCCCGTTTTAGGAATTTCGATATTTGAAAATAAAAAATGTCAAAAATTATAATGTCATTAATTTAAGGACATTTGGATCTAAATTAGTTCCCAATTTTGTTATGATATCTTTAACCGTTAAAATTTTACATTAAATCAAATTTTATATTTTTATTCGTGGAAAATCACCATATGAAAGTTTTTTTAGTTTTTAAGGTAAATGAAGTCCCAAAATTTTATAAAATTATTTAATTTTACTAAAATATCAATCCTCAGGTCATAATGTTTTCAACAGTATCAAATACTTATATAAAAAGCCTTTATTTACTCCTCAGAAGTTCCACAAACCTTGCCCGCTTTGACAAATTTGTACGTTTTTTCATATAATACGTGCAAAAATCTGTTACACTAAAATTTCTGTTAAGTCAGTATGTGTTTGAATTCAAAATTTACATTTGATATGTTAATAACATTTTGTACGCATTATATGAAAAAATGTACAAATTTGTCAAAGCGGGCAAGGTTTGTGGAACTTCTGAGGAGTAAATAAAGGCTTTTTATATAAGTATTTGATACTGTTGAAAACATTATGACCTGACCTATTTACATTGCGTGTTGACATAAAATATAATAAATTTAAAAATTCTAACAAAAATTAAAATCTCTTTAATTCTGAAAAGCAACATTTTGCTAAAATCAACGTTAATAAAAATAATAAATAAAAGATACAAAATTATAAGGTGAGTATCAATAAAATTGAACTTAAATAATAAACATCCCATTAAAAAAATCTAAAAGATGCCAAAATAAAATTTGTTTATTTTTTATTTGACAAATTCAATTTTGACAAAACCTATGCACTTGTCAACAAGAAATATTGTGTTTGTTGTCGAAACGCTCTCACCTTACTTATTACATCATGGAAAGACTATTATTTTGAAAGATTTTTTATAATTTACTTTTCATATTAGACTATTATTTTTTAAACGGAAATAAACTCTTTTATATTGTTTTCTTTGGTAAACTACTATATTTATTTAATTATTTAATAATATTTTATTGACCATAATTGGTAAACTTCTTAAGAATGTGACTCATAGCAGCGGGATTATCGGCAGGTACCATATGACCAGCACGATTAACCCAGAACATGGTAAAGTTGCCAGCAGACTTTTCGTAACCCTCCAAAATGCGATTAACACTAATGCCCAAGCGGGGAGCCTTAACATATTCATCGCGATAACTCCATTGCATTTTCTCAATCCAGTTAACGGTACCAGGAGTGGCGCAAATTAAATCCAATTGACCAGATAAAACGCCTACCTTCAAGTTGGTGTTGTCCAAAAGTTCGCTGACTAAAAAGGAAAATTTTAAATAAATAAATTATACTAAGTAAAAAGCTTTTTATACAATCAATGTTCCACTTACCAATATGAATAACGGGTTTCATGAAATCACCCATTTGACGCGAGAAGGTATTACTGCTTTGAGAGCCCCATTTAACCTTGGAGGGAATACCCAAAGCTTTGCTAACTGGACCACGCATTAAATCTTGTAATTTTTGATCACGATTCTCATCAATATCGTAATGCACCAAAGTACGATACATGAGTTCTAAACATTTTAAAGAGTTATATGATATAGATATAATTAGACGATTTTATTTATTTAACTGATAATTTTTTACCTTGATAATTGTTTGTTCTGAGCAGCATGCGTGTGTAGGCATCACCTCTGGTGGGCTTTTCAATATCATAGAAATCAACACCTTTAGATTCTCTAAGCAAAACCGATTGTGTGGCACTCCATTGCATGGTGGCTTGAGTCCATTTTTCACCTTCAACCAATTCCTTAGTTTTGTTAGCCGAAACCATAATGTTTTCATAGCCATCTTGATCAACAATACCCTAACATGAATAAAATAATTATAAAGTTTTCATTTAATTAGTTTTTTAAAATCTGGCACACTTACCATATTCAACAAAAGAGGAGCCCAAGCCATTACCGAATCAATGGGTGAAGTCCATGGATCACCCAAGACCACCGATGTCAAATTACTTTTGATCTCTTCCTTTTGTATGGCATAGTATAATTCCAAAGCAAACTCTGGTGCCATTTTGCCACCATAACTTTCACAGAAAATGTGCAATGGTACATCTTGGAATTCTGGATGCAAAGCATAGAAACCCTTCATGAATTCCACCAAATCCAATGCAATTTGTTTGTTGTTCGTAGTCAATTGTAAAATACTGTCGGTATATGAAAAACCACTGCCCACGGGATTATCGATGAACAAAACATTCATATCTTTAACCCAAGTCCAAGTACGATTGTTTCCATCGAGATCCAAAGGACCTAATTCCTCGAAATTACCATAGCCGGTAGAGGAGGCGCCTGGACCACCCTGCAACCATATAGCCAAAGGACGTTCAGTGTAGCTGGTAACATTTGCATTGGTGTAGTAGAGCCAATAGAACATATGGGCACCCTTGCGAACGTCCACAAAACCCCAATCTTGCTCACCAGGACCATAGCCGGTTTTAGCTGAAAATTAACAGTTAAATAAAGGTTAATAAGCTGATAAATTATTACTCCACATACAGATATTAGATTCTAAGTCTACAATGCTATCAATGGAAATGAAATAGGTCAAATTTCGAAGAGCGTAGGGACGACATATTCAAAAAATGGGACATGTTTTTTAAACCAAAATGTTCTTTGTAAAGATACCTTACAGAAAAACATAAAATTGTTATATGTTCTTAAAGAACATTTTTTTACCAAAAAAAAAATTTTTAAGTCATCTATTCGCCCAAAAAACAGCAAAAATTTACAATTTTTTTATATTTATATTGGATTCATAATAGATATTGGTTTGAAATCCTTTGAATATATTGATAATGCCAGTGTCGTTTCTGGAGAATATAGTGAAGAAGAACATATTCGTGATAATTCGAATGATAATGGTAGTGAAGTCTCTATATTAGAGGATGAAGAACATATTAATACAAATTCGAATTTGTTAACTGATGATAATTCTGATTCTTGTGAGAACGAATATGTAGAAGCAACTAATCCCCAACCTAGAAGAAGCGAAAGATTGAAAAATAAAATTCTAGGTTACATTACAGGTAACGCAAATACTGTAATTTCTGACTATAGTTGGAAATAGACCTGATAAATCTAAGTGGTTGGAAGCTATTAAAGATGAACTAGAATCAATGAAGAAAAATGAAGTGTGGAAATTAGTATCACGACCAGAATATAAAAAGATTCTTAAATCTATGTGGGTTTTTCGGATTAAAGAAGATTCAAATGGAAATCCAGTTCGATATAAAGCACGTCTAGTAGCAAAAGGATTTCTCCAAAAGGCAGGCGTAGATTATGAAGAAACTTATTCGCCGGTAGCAAAGCTATCTACTATTCGTATAGTATTAGCAGTAAGTGTTAAAAGGCGTTTGCATTTACATCAACTCGATGTAAAAACAGCTTTTTTGTATGGAGTTTTGAAAGAAAATATTTTTATGGAAATTCCTGATGGACTTGAATTTTCTCCAGATCTTGTATGCAAACTTAAGAAATCAATTTATGGACTGAAACAAAGTCCCCGATGTTGGTATGAAAAATTTAATAATATTCTGATCCAGTTAGGATTTATTCGTTCCAAATATGATGCATGCCTATACACCAAATTTAATGATAACAACTTTATATACTTGCTGTTGTATGTTGATGATGTCCTAATCGCTGGTGATAATATTAATGTCATTGAAAATCTCAAAAAGGATCTCAATTCAGCTTTTGAAATGTCAGATTGCGGTCCTCTTCAATATTACTTGGGAACAAAAATTGAATACGATCGTCCAAATGGTGTTATGAAATTAAGTCAACATACAAATATTGAACGAATACTTTAGAGATTTTCCATGAATGATTGTAACCAAGCAAAAACCCCGATGGAAAAGTCTTTATGTCTTTCACATAATAATTCAAATGAACCAACTAAGAGCCCGTATCGTGAAATGTTAGGAAATTTAATGTACCTAATGTTAAGTGTTCGTCCAGATATATGTTACCAGGTCGGCTATATGAGTAGATTTCAGAATAACCCCAGTGATAGTCATTGGACAAGTTTAAAACGTATAGTTCGTTATATCAAAGGCACAAAGGACTTGAAACTTATTTATTCAAGAAATCTAGATGATAATGAAGTCATTGGCTTTGTAGATGCTGATTGGGCTTCAGATACTGAAGATAGAAAATCTGTTAGCGGCTATATTTTCAAAGTATTTGGTTGTCCAATATCTTGGAGCAGTAAGAAACAGACAGTGGTAGCAACGTCATCTAGCGAAGCAGAATATATTGCTCTTAGTCATGCAGTTTCAGAAGCTATTTGGATTAGAGGTATATTAATAGATCTTCATATACTTTCAGAAGACAAAGCTGTGACTATTTATGAAGATAATAGAGGATGTATTGGAATTGCAAAGAACTCAGAAAGCAAACGGTCCAAGCATATTGATGTGAAATTTCACTTCGTGCGTGATTACGTTTCTAAAGGAATAGTTAAATTAGAACCAATTTCAACAGAATTACAACTTGCTGATTTGTTCACCAAAGCATTGGATTCAACAAAATTTACTAAATTTCGAAAAGATCTACAACTTAGTGATTGAGAGGGGGTGTTGTGTTATACTTGTTATTATAATACTTGTAATTTTATAATTGTATTTCAATCACATATGTTGTTCTTTTTATTATTATAAACTCAAATATCAAAGAATAACAAGAAGGGAAGCCTCTCAATTTTTCTACAACAACAACTTCTCTCTCTTCTCACATACAAGTAGTATGTGAATTCAACACACTTGAGAGAGAGATTTGACTTCAAAACTTTTTCTTGAAAATTGCAATAAATTTGCAATTCTAACACACTTTTTCACAGACACATAATATTATTTTATTTTTTTCCACACATATAAACCATTAAAATAACCGAAACATGTATATTTCGCACAAACGAAAAATATTTTTTTTTAATTATTTTGACTTTTAATTTTTGGGTGTTGAAATTAAAACTGAAAAAAACACACTTGTAAAATTTAGTATTAAAATTTAATAAAATATTCAAATAGATTTAATTTTTGCAGAAATTATGGAATAAAAAGCTGAAAAATCTAATTATATAATCTTTTCAGTTCAAATATACATTAAATAATTTGAGAATTGTTTGAATTTTTTAAATTTAATTGTAGTACAATTTTGTTATAATTTTGTATTAAGGTCGCTTTTTTACAACTCTGTGTGTTTGAGGAGTGTGGTGAAAGTGGTTTGAAAACTAATACATATGAACAAACTGTTACCAATACATGCATAGAGTTAGGTTTTTTATGACAACCGACTTAGGTTTTTTTTGTCAGCGTTTCACTTCTTGTTATTATTCTTTGTCAAATATTTTCTTTTAACTTCTATTACAAAATATTAAATTGAAAACTTTAATTTTTCAATAAAACTTTATTCTTAAAAATATCTGCGTACTCTAAATATAATAGTAGTTGTCTAAATAACAAAAATAAAATCGACTCCATGCGGTCCAAAAGTAGCCCTATATTTTTAAAAAAGCTGACCTAGGTATGTCTAAATTTTAAAGTTTCAATTTTTGAATGCCTATAACTCGAAAATTACAACAGATAAATAGCACACGCAAGCATGATTATTCAAGAACTAGCCGAGTGCTTTCCATAAGTATTAAAATCTTTGAACAAAAAAATGGCACGTGTTTAAAAATTTTACATGTCGAAGGTACCCTACTTTGAGTCCCCATAGCGTCTTAACCCTCCGTTAGTCGCAATCATTTTCAATCGTGACTAGTCGCAATGTATCAAATTGATATCAATAATAAAAGGCGCGTTTGAAAATAATCTCTTCACTTTTTATTTCGAAAACATAAAAACAATATTAAATGCAATGTATTTAAAAGAATAATATAAAAAAAATTGCAGTAAAAATATTATTTTATCAAAAAATAGTTTAAATTTAGGGTGATTAAAAAAATGTTCAATAAAAAAATGTTTGCCTGTATCAACCAGATCAGTTGCGAGTAACGGAGGGTTAAACTTAAACTTGAATACTCCTTGTTTACGCCCACGTCAAATTTTATCCTGATCGAAGCAGCCATTTAGAAATGCCACATTTATTTTTATAATTTTTGATTCTGTCGCACTGTGGACTGTTAATCAGAACTTGCTATTATAAATGGGCAAACTCTGTCCAACCGAAAAAGATTTTAGAACAATATCTCCGCCCGTCCATGTATAAAAGCAATTAAAACGTGATAGGGCCTAAACTAGGAGGAGGCTATTAGCACAAATAGTTATTTATAGCTAACTTATATGTACCAAAATAAACAAAATTGATTGAACTGTTTTTTTGGATCAAAATATATGAAAAACTTTGTTCGTACCACTATACATATTTTGATCCCAATAACATTTAAATTCATGAATCTAGTAAGATGAAATTTACCGCTGACAATTTCTAGTAATAGAAAATATAAAACTAACCAAATCGAATAAAAGAGATAAATATGTTTATACAAAATGCGCTACAATCGGTGGCTATATTATATTGGTGGTGGGTATATACAATTCGGCACAACCGATTATAATACTCTTACTTGTTATTTTTAAAAATGCATTACAAATTATTCTAAAGTTTATTTTTCTAATATTTCAGCCATACAATGTGTTTAAACGTTTAAACGTGTAAGCATTATTTATGGGAATATAAAATTTATTTTAATAGTATGTTATAATTTTTAACGTGCTAAATTCACCGTTTATAGATTTTGGTTAAAGTCAGTGAAATTTATTGCTGGGAGATAAGCGAAACGAAAATGTTTGTGTTAAAATTGTACACAGAATTATTATTTCGAAATTTAAGTTAATATCATTATAGTATATAAATTAGTTATTGACAATAAAATATTTTTCTGGCATAGGGGTTATATGGGGAGTAGAGTCTATTATGGACCGATCCTCATAAAAGTTGGTAGAAAGATTTAGGTTCATATAAAACTTGCTTGCTTACGACGACATTAATTACACTGTCCAACAGCATTTTTGGAACAGAATAGTGACCCTATAATTCTGAAAGGGCATGTTGAGTAGATCAAAGATACCAAAGTTGCAAATAAAGCTCTTTATTTACATCTTTGGTGACCCCCACTGATATTTTCCGGAAAAAAATTTTCGACAAATATTTTAAATCTTAAGTGTCCTTTTTTAAAGGACTTTTTTTAATTTTCTCGAAAAAAGGGTCAAATTGACCCCTAAGGAGAGGAGCTAGAGGGTAAAGATCTTCCACAAAAATGATCCCCATAAAATTCCACAATACAACTCTGACAATAAGAATTCTCTTAGACATTAACTTACAACATTTTTTCAGTATACTGCTCCCTTTGATCAAAAAATTAAAACTTGACCAACTGTAAAAAAAAAGTTTATTCTACAAAAATGATGAACCCAACATGCCATTTCAGAATTATAAGGTCGCTATTCTGTTCCAATCAAAAAGTCTCAATTATTGGACAGTGTTATTAGAAGACAATTATGAATGTTCAAGTCTTTTTCTGAGGTGGACCTTGTATGGAGACTAGGGACAAATGTTGCCCGAATTTCATCATACTTTACAGTCTAATTTCAGAGTACTTATAATTGTGTGCAAAATTTTATCAGGATTGTCGCATAATCAGCATATTTATGACTGCTCAAACAGTATTTCGGGGGGGCATTTGTATGGGGGCTAGGTGAAATCATGGACCGATATTGCCCATTTAACAAATACCGAACAAACCTTATCAATAGATAGTTTTTGTGGAAAAGCTCCTTTCGTTTAGGTCCTATCGAGTTTTAAACAGACAGACGGAAGGACATATCGAGATCGCCTTAGAATTTTATAGGGTCCTCATTTTGGTTCTAGGATCAATATAGATATGTATTTTTATACCCTTCACCTTCGTGAGAAGGGTATATATAAGTTTGTCATTCCGTTTGTAATTTCCACAATATAATTTTCCGACTCTATAAAGTATATATATTTTGGATCCCTATAGATAGCGGAGTCGATTAAGCCATGTCCGTCTGTCTGTCTGTTGAAATCTACTTTCGAAGCCCCCAATACATACACTACATACACTATTGATTAAAATTGAGAAAATCGGTCCACAAATGGCTGAGATATAAGGAAAAAACCAGGACAACCTCGATTTTTGACCTATTTTTGACCCATATCTGGATTACTAAATCATTATTATAGACAATATAGATATCTAATGATAGATATTTCAAAAACCTGTGCAACGACGTATATAAGACCATAGTAAGTTGGACCTACAATGGGTCAAAATCGGAAAAAATATTTTTTAAACCGATTTTTTTTTCATATTAAAAAAAAATAAAAATTTAAAAAAAAAAATTATAAAATTTAAAAAAAAAAATTCGAAAAAACAATTGGAAAAAAATTTAAATTTTGTTTACCTAAAAGTATCAAAAATTCCGGGTAAAACTCGGATTTTTTTGAGTCCAGTCAACTGTAATAAAAAAGCTCCCTAAAGTATGCAGTACAAATTTAGATATTTTATTTGCAAATAAATAAGAACAGGCAGGTGTATGTGGGTTATAGAAACTTGGAGAACTAACATTAGTAAATGCTACCGGGCGAAGCCGGTGCGGTCAACTAGTTTGGTATAAATGTGTTCCAAACAAAATTTAAAGTTTGAATAGTTTGGTTACGAAATAGCTAAGAATCGCCAAGAGGACCATTTGATTAAAAAATCGGAGTTTATATAATCAATAGAAATTGAGCGATTGAGGAACGGGTAAGGTCCGATGCCTTGTCAAACATTTTTGTTCTCCCTATGGCGAATTCGCGTCAAACTTTATAGGTTATCCAAAATGAAAGCAAAATAATCTGGCAGTTGAAAGGCTTGTGTAATTTATTGTCCAATTATTTGCAATTGATAAAGTTTAGCACACGTACATATATATTTGTTAATCTTCAATTCCCACTTTCAATTGAAATCTATGTACGTACTTATGTATGAATATGTATCTCTAGAAACTATATGTATGTACTTACAAGTATTTATCAAATCTCATACAATACTAAGTACTAGTATTGATTTTAATCTAATCATTTGATGGTTTTATTAAGAACTATAGATTATATACACACTTGTACATTGGAAGTGGAATATATTATCAGAACTTTAAGAATTTGCTACTGTTTCGGTTAAAGACATTTCAGTTAAAAACGAAATTAATAAAGCAATAAATTAATAAGATAAAGTCATGATTTAAAAGGGGGAAAATACTGGCACAAAGTCAGTTAAAAATAAATTATTTATTTCACCAAAATGATTTTCCAAAATTTGTTCTCAATAATTGTCACTGTGACTGTGAATTAAATGAACATTTTAAATTTTTTTTTATAGAATTTGCATTTTATATTGGCTTAATTATTATTTAGTAGTGTTTAGTTTTCTTTTATCTCTGAATTTTAATTAGCATTATTTTATTATTCAAAACTCCCACAGCTTATTAATCGTGTTCTACTTTTGTTTACACTATATTTTGTTGGTTTTTTTCTCGTATAATTATTTAAATTTATTCATTTTTTAAACATATATGAGAACACTTAAGTCATTAAACTTTTCCCATGATATTTATGTTTTATTTTTTGGATTTTATTTAATAATCTCGTTTGTTATTCTCACTTTCAATTCATTTAATTTCCAAAAACAAACATAAACGAGCACAAAAATAGACCAACTTACCACAGACGGTGGTGGCAATTGCTAATAGAGCTAACAACACAAAGATTTGACCACGATTCATGATGGGTTCTTTCTTTAAGTTGTCTTCTTTCTTTTTATTTAAACAATTCGATCACGTTCTTTTTTCACTTTTATTTTTTCGGCGTTTGTTATGGGTGAAGGTGGCGGAGTTAATAATGTTGCGAAAGCCCCTATTGCTGGTAGCCTTCTGCTAAACAATTCGACTTGTAAATGGCTTTTATAACATTCTATGGCTGGAGTAGCTGTGTGTTTGAGTGTAATAGAGGTTTGATATGCTGCGTTAACCGTTAGAAATATAGTGATAACTGTTTATTTAAAAGCCTGTCAGCATTTTTCAAAGAGAGTTTATTTTATGATAAGAGACTTCGTAAATTTTTAATTTAATGAAATTCCCAGGAATTATTAAAAAATTATCGGAAATTACTTCAAAATATATGTATGTATAAAAGAGTGACTAAGTTTTTTTATTATACATAATTATTAATTATAATTATATGTATGTAAATAAACTTTGACAGTTGATAGCAGCCATTGTTGAAACTAAATCTATCGAATTGGCTGTCATATATTCAGTTTGTTTTGTCAAATCACCAGGCAACGTTCCGCGAACTTTGCCCATTTTACGGTAAGTCCCAATTCTGAATTAATAGATATAAGTTTTCAATTTAGACCTCATGGGTCCACCAGGGTCGCGGCCAGTAGGACACCTCGGGTATGTTCAATTTTCCTATTTCTTCATCGAATCTCCTCGTCGAGCACTAAAAAAAATCTCAATTATTTCCTATAGCTTAGGAGAAATTAAATTTTCTAAATTTATACCCGATTTTCTCTACTTTTCCTTTTATGGACTAATAACAAATATGCAGTGGTTGACATGGAAACTTTTCCAAATATTCCATATGTATAGTTTTATTTATATAAATTAACTGAAAAACAAACAACATAATTATATTCTGAAAAAGGGAACAAAATTAAAAATATTCACTATTTCGCTACTGGCAAAACAATGGAAACTTTTAAACTTCTGCAAGAAAGAAGTGTAAAATGAAAATTATATTTAAAAAAACGATGTAAAAAGCATCCTGTTTACAGTTATTTTATTTTATTTTTAAATTCTGGTAATTTTTCACAATTTCTTTTTCTAAGTTTTTCGCATAATTGCTTTTTTCAAAGTTAAGATTTGTGAAGACTTAAAAAATAAAATAATTAACGATTTTAAAGCTGGTTTAAAACAAAAAAGTATCTGTGACAAATATTCAATAAATAAATCAGCTGAGTTCTGTAAAAACTCAACATTTAGGTGGAAGGCCTCGTAAGACTACTCCTAGACAAGATAATTTAATAGCGAGAGAGTTCAAGAAATTCCCAAAAAATAACTCCTCGAGAGGTTATTAATAGCCTAAAATTAGAAATAAGTCCTTTGAAAAAACCACTCATTTCTAAAAAGAACCGTTCTGCTCGTCTACAATTTGCCAGGGATCATTTAAACTGGTCGATACAGAAATGGAATACTGTCCTCTTTTCCGACGAATCCAAATACAATTTAAGAGGCAGTGATGGGAGAACATTTGTAAGACGGCCAAAGGGAAAAAGATTAGATCCAAAGTACACAAATAAGACTATAAAGTTTGGCGGTGGCAATATTATGGTATGGGGATGATTTTCAGGGCAAAGTATGGGCCCAATTCATATTATAAAAGATACCATGACAGGTATAGGATACAGAACAATATTAAACGATGTTATGTATATACGCTGAGGAAAATAAGCCCCTAGTTTGGAGATTCCAACCGAGTGGTTACAATCCAACGAGGTACGTGTTTTGAAGTCGATCTGGCCTGCCCAATCGTCAGATCTCAATCCCATAGAAAATCTATGGGAAATTGTAGATCGTAAAATAAGGACCCAAAATTACACCAGGAAGGAAGATTTATCGGAGGCGGTTATAAGGGAATGGCAAAATATTTCAAAGTAGACCATTGACTGTTTAATTGGTTCAATGCATCGTCGATGTGTAGCAGTTATAAAAAATAAGGGATACCCAACAAAATATTGAGTTATTGCAAAGTTTGTTAAAATAATACCTAAGTTTCCATTGTTTTGTCAATGCCGTAATAAAGAAATCTTTTAATTTTGTTTTCTCATTTTTAGAATTTAATTAATTATGTCCTTTGTTTTTTGTTAAATTAATTTAATAAAAATATACAAATAAAATACTAAAAAAATTTTAAAATATTTTAAAAAATTATTTCAGATTTTAGGCCATTAATGAAATATTTGAATGTGTGAAATAAAAAAATAACTGTTTAAAAATCATGACTGAGTCCAAAGCGATATTCATTTGAATTTAAAAAAGGCGATTTTTCCATAGTTTTTTGGGAAAAAGTACTTTTTTTCTTTTTCAGTTATCTAAAAAATTTCTAAGAAGAAGTATAAGAAATTTATACTTTTTGAAAAGCTTACTTCACATTAAATATTTAAAACGAAAAAAAAATTGAAAATTGTTGATACCGAGAGGATCAGATCCATCCAAAAATTCATATTTTTTATGTAAAATTCTTGTTAAGCTGTTATCAAAAAAATGGGTAAAAATGGTGAAAATTTAATTTTCAAATGCGAATATCTGGTAATTTATAAGAGATAATTGATAGCTGCGACGAGGTTTTTGTAGCGCTCGAGACTATATATGTAATTTTTTTGAAATCGAACACAGACGTAGAAATAAAATCGTTTTAAAAATTGAAAATACCCGACGTGTCCGACTTTGGGGACACCTGGTGGTCCCATTAGGTGAAAATTCAAAACTTAAATCGGACTAAGGGTTTAGAAGTTACAGATTTATTGTCCGTTAGGGATAAAATTCGTGGATAAATGTCGTGGGCGTAGCTAAGGAGTATTCGAGTTATTAAAATGGGCACTACAAGTGATCCAGGGGCGACGCTATGGGGGCTCAAAGTAGGGTTCCTTCGACATGTAAAATATTTTAACACGTCCAATTTTTTTTTGTTTCCCATCCGATTTCAAAGATTTTTATAATTTTTGGAAAGCGCTCGGCTAGTTCTTGAAAAAACAATCTATTTATCTCTGATAATTTCCGAATTACAGGCATTTCAAAATTGATATTTTAAAATGTTAAGAAATGCCAGATTTATATACAAAAAATTTTGATTCTGCGCCACTATGTGACCCTATATATTCTGGAACCTTATTGATAGCGGAGTCGATTATGCCATGCCATGTCCGTCAGTCTGTCTGTTGAAATCAAATCAATATCTTGATTACTAAGCCATTAATATAGACAATATGGATATCTAATGATAGATATTTCAAAGACCTCTTACTTGTTTTTCTATACCACTGTGTGACACCTCAATATAATTATCTTCATTATCTGTGTTGATACTAAAATCAAAATATCTGCGAAAAACATACTACATTTTCCAAAAAAATACGGAAAGTTTGTAATGGTCGTGTTCCATTCCTAGAGCTCTGACATCAACAAGAAATTCATAAGTCTGTAGCAAATGACATATTTTAAATGCTGTTGTAGCGATCTATTGAAAAAACTGTAAAATTTAAAAAAAATCTGTAAAAAACTTTATGCCAAAAAGTATTACTACCATTATTTATTGCATATTAAAATGTCCAAAGTCTAGCGCTGTAATTTATAGTAGATGTAATTTGTAACTTTAAAACTGCGAGTATCAAATAATGAAAAAACAATTTTTAAGTTTTTAACTGTAAACTGATCATAACTTTAAAAGGTTTAGTAACCCCAAATTTGTCTACAGAGATGTGTCAATATTTTTTCTAATTTCGAAACACAAAAGAAATATAAGCCACATAAATTCAGTTTCCACGATTCTCCAAAATTTTTGATTTTTCTCATATATGTATGTATGTATATTTTTTTGCACTTTATCTAAACAATGTGGATATTTTTAGAAAATGCTTCAATACCATTATATTAAAATAAAATATGGTAGATTGTTACTCAAAAAGGGTATTTTTAATTTATATAATGGAACTTTAAACATTTAGAAATATAAAACAAGTTTTTATAGCTAGGATATAGCTATAGACCGGAGGAGTACGTCTTTATGCCCAGAAGAAGAAGGAAAACAAATACGTTATCTTTCAGGCAAAATTGAAGATGTTATTATAATAATTCAAACTAAATAATAAGGTGTGTTCGCGTACTTTCCAGTAAAAATATCCAGTAACTTTATTTTAGAGAGTAAAAATAATTTATTCTCAATCTAAAAAAATATCCAAAAAAAGTACGCGAACAACAATTTGTAAAAATAAGTTGTATTTTATTATAAACCAATTTAAAACGTTTATTTGGTGTTATTTTACTTCTTTTCTTTGCAAAACTTGTAAATTGTATTAATTTTCAACTTTTTTGTTTACTTTTGCAACAATAGTTGTGTTCGCGTACTTGATAATTTGTAATAATTTGTACAAATTATCACTGGATGTTACGGGATTCCGTTCGTTTACTTTTAAAAATTTGTAACGAGAGAGCAAGAGAGTGTTAAAAGTGACATTTCGAAGATAGAGAACATAATATATTTTACTCGACATTTTTTGTCCAGTAAAAAATATCAACATAAAAAAACGTTTAAAACATATGTTTGCAAATGCAAACAAAACTAAAAAGTTGAAATTAATACAATTTACAAGTTTTGCAAAGAAAAGAAGTAAAATAGTACAAAATAAATTTTTACAAATTGTTGTTCGCGTACTCTTTTTGTTACTTTTCAGATTGAGAGTAATTTATTTTTACTCTCTAAAATAAAGTTACTTGATATTTTTTACTGGAAAGTACGCGAACATACCTAATATGTTTTAAACGTATTTTTTATGTTGATATTTTTACTGGACATTTTTATCATGTTCTCTATATACGAACAGTCACTTTTAACACTCTCTTGCTCTCTCGTTACAAGTTTTTAAAAGTAAACGAACGGAATCCCGTAACTTCCAATGATAATTTCTACAAATTATCAAGTACGCGAACACGACTATACTTTGTTATTGGTTTTCATTTTAACGGTACTTTACTCACAATAATATATATTCGTCAACAATTCACAATAACATCTATTATTGTGATTGTTTTAGTAAATACATTTTTTCCTAATTATTTTCTATTGTTTGTTTTGATTGCTGTATTCGCAGTGGCATAAAGGAAACCACCTAAAGTCAGTTTACTGCTAACAAGAAAAACAATTTGTATAAATAAATATAGAAATATTTCTTAAATCAATAAGAAAAGGTGTTGGCTTATTAGTAAAACAAGAAAATAATGGCCAAAGTAAGAATACCAAAACAAAAGGTTATACTGTGCGGTGATTATGGTGTAGGAAAAAGTTCTTTGTTTCGACGTTTTACCAATAATACATTTGTGACGGATACTGACCGCAAGTCTACGCTGGGCTTAGATCATATTGACAAAGACTACCGGATAGATGACAAGCAAATAAAGGTAAATGAGTGGGTAGTTAATTAACTTGCTAAATGGAAATATATATTTTTTTACATTTAGTTACAATTATGGGATACTGGCGGTATGGAGCGAGTAGCTTCGGTTACCTCATCCTATTACAAATTTGCTGAAGGTGCTATTTTGGTATTTGCTTTAGATAGCGCAGCCTCATTTCACTCTTTATCACAGCATCTCTTGGATATTGTAACATATGCTGAAAATGCAAAAATTTTCATATGCGGCAATAAGTCCGACCTGGAAGGCCGGGAACCAGAAGTCACTGACGCTGAGGTGGAGGCATTTTGTGAACAGTGTCATACCCTTATCAGTGCCACTTACAAGACTTCTTGTAAAACCGGCGAAGGCATTGACGAAATGTTTGAAGACATTTCACGTATCTTGGTAGAAGCGAATCGTTCAAAAATGGACTTGCAAGCCAGTATGGAACAACATGGTTTCCAGATTGTAGCCGGCCAAGTGGAACTATTAGATGGTGTCGATGAGGGCGAGGAAGCCTCTAGTTGTGTTTGCTAGCAAATGGCCGAACTGGAGTTCGGTTAAACAGCCAGTGCCAAGAAAATTTATTAGTATGCATAGAATGTTTAATTGGTGGATGAAATTGGGTGGGTGGGTGTTTCTTATTTGTGTATGTGTGTATTACTCATATGTATTCATAAGAGGTCTCAATTATCATTGAAATGGATTTCATTTAATCCCAGCAAAAAAAGTGAGGAAGAAGATGCAGAATTTTCACAACAAATAGCATGCTTGATGTACTTCCAATTTTGGTGAAAAAGCTATGAATTTTACATAAGCTTGTCATTGGAAGGATGTTGTTCATTTTTGACAACTTGTTACTTAATAAATTCGATGCTTTCGATGCGATTAAATTTCGATTTTAAGGTGTTATTTTAATGTAGGTAGTGGATACCTATATTTTTTGGCATCTTGGATGGAAATATAAATAATAGAAAAAAAGTGATGTAATTGAGCATTTATGAATTGATTTTAATGTAGTTATAAAATTTATGAAACAATGGTTGATTAATTTTAATGATTAAAAAATGTAAAAATTGTTTGTATACCAATTTTTACAGGTTTTAATAAATTTTAAAAAATTCAAAAAATGTAGGAAACAATTACATCAACGAAATATTTATAATTCAGTGTCAAATACCCATATTTAAAATCACATCTTCAGAGGTAGAAAAGATTCATTTGCAACTTTAGATGTGATTAAAATGTCATATGTAAAGATGCACTTCCATTATTTTTTGCTGGGATATTTTTGTAAAAGCTTTAATTTATAAATACATTTAACTAACATAGATTTATTAATCACATTATTATAAAGAAAATATTTATTATACTTGTACTCATCACAAAAGAAAATCATCATATTTATTAAAAAAACACGTCCATTAATCATGAATTTTCTAAAACAAAAACTAATATTAAAAAATTAATATAAATAAATTTAAGATTTCAATAGTAGGGCTCGGCTTAAAATGTAGATACAGCAGTGCTTTAGTTTTAAGTTAAATAACTATCTAACATTGGATGTGCATCCTTTTGAACTCATTTCACATCGAAATATCAAAATCAGTTTCTCATCATATACGGCATTTTATAGATCTAACTTAATCTTATGCTTAAGATCAAAATTTAATTTAAAAATTAACTATAAGCCTTATATGGTTAAAATTATAGAACTAACTAACTAAATTTTTACTTAAAATGAAAAATTTTAAAATTGCTAATTTCTATTATTAGAAAACTTCTTTAAAAACAAAAAAATACTATTTAATCTAAATGATGTAACAAATTTTTTAATTAATTCAACACACCGGTTATAAGTTCTATTATGAAGAATTTATATTGGAAAATTTAAATATTTTATTTCAAAAATATGCATACATATTTTTTAATAAATGAAATATTTATAATTATGTATTTCATGACAAAAATGTCTAAAATGAAGACAAACTCCATATTTAAAACGGCCAGAAAACTGAGGTTTACTCCATAATACCATTCGAAAGAAACCACTTTGGAATTAGGATGTATTTTGCAGACAAATTCAAACATTTTCATTTTCGAATCGATTTACGGATTTACCCTGCTGGTTTAATTTATAATATTAATTACAAAATGTAAACAAATTGGAGAACTTCTCTTTTAAATCGATGTAAAGCTGAAAATTTTTTAAAAATTTATGTTTAAATAAAAATATGAATAAAACGAAAATAACTGAGTTTATGCTAAACAAATAATTTTAAATTAGGTAATATTCCTTTGACTCCTAATATTATTTTGTATCCGATCATCAGATTCCGATGTTCTTCATGCCTCCATTTTTTTTTCTGAAAGCCTCCAGGTAATAAATTTTATTAAAAATCAACAAAATGACTGAAAAAACTATTGATTTAGGAATTAATGAAACGATTTGAAAGTGATGAATTTCGATCGATTTCAGATATAGTTTTTGAACCATAGACATTAGTTTTTATAATTCATGAAACTACTAGAAGATGACACTGTACATAAATAGTGACAGCAGGTTGCAGAGAGTCAGTTTATCGTAGTCGCTTTTAGAATTAACATCAACTATATTACCAGTGTGTAATATAATTTCTATTTATTGTTTTAGAAATGCGATTTTAGTCACAGAATTTATGAAATTTTCTAGTCCTTTTCCCAATAAGAATTTTTACTGGAATTCAAGTGTAAGTGTAATCATGAATTGAATTATAGTTGTACTTTATATCAATAGCATTCTCCAGTTAAAAGAAATCATAAATTCAAGCCATATGTTTTTTGTTTGAAAAATATTTAATTTTTTACAAATATTTATTAAGTTGAAAATATAATTATATTTGCATTAACACGAAGTCTGGTTATGTGTTAACTAATAGTTAAACTGACAGTTTTCATACAAAAATATTTTAAACCGACAGTATGGGTGAATTCCAAAATGTATGTATGCAATGCAGTCATATCTTTATCAAGACAAAGCATGTAAACGCGTAGTTAAAATTTAAAAAAAGAAACTTATCATGCCTGTTTTTACTTTTTCATACATTTTGCGATATGAAACATTATCAAAGTTTACACGGTTGCATTAAGAATCGCTCGACATTTTAAGGTTGCATTGCATACATACATTTTGGAATTCACCCTATAACTATTAGTAAAGACATAAACAGACTTCATGTTAATGGGGGTAAGTCAAATTCTAACAAAATGTTCAAGTGCTTGAATTTTTGGGGCGTTGGGTTAGTTTTATATCCAGAGCTTCGAAATAATTAATTCAATTTGAGATTAATTCACTAAAATTAGAACTGGGAATTAAAAAATTCCAATCATTAATTACATAAATCCATTTCCAACATCTAATTCTTAAGCTTTATTAAAAGACTATTATTTAAATATAATTCATTAATCGTTGAATTAATTTATAACATAATTCATTCAACATTTAAATGATTACATTTTTGCTAATTAAAATATTTTTTCTTCATTCTGTTTTTTTTTCGCTTACAAAATTAATTGAAAAAATTTACTTTTTGAATAGATTTTAATTGAAGAAAAATTTAATGGCTTTGAATTCAGGATATGTTGAATGATTCCATAAGGAAGTTTTAGTTGTTGTTGTTGCAGCAATGGTTGCTGAGTTGACAGCCCTTGTCAGCTTGAAATCGGGTCATTCCAGTGTGTAGAGCCAGTTGCAGTAAGAATGAAGTCAATATGTTTGCAGTACTTAGGAATTAAGACAACGAATTAATTATTGCTTTAATGGAATTGTTAATGTATGACTGGAATTAAACATGTTTTACACATGAATTCCAGCAAAAAAGCTTATTTGGATTTGATTGATTGATAAGAATTAATTATTTCGAAACTTTGTTTATATCAAATACATATGTATATTATTTTTTTTACTGTTTTTCTATAATTTCAAAAATATAATACATATTTAAAAAAACCTGCGTGCGAATATTTTCGAAAACTTACATTAAAATATGAAGAAAATGTTGTAAGGGAATATAAGTATGGTTATTTTTTATTAATTTATTAAAATTTTTACAATTTTTGTAGTAAATAACTTTAAAATCGCTTCATGTTTGTTTCAATTATTAACAATAGAAAAGTTATTAAATATTAGTATTAAATTAATTGCATAAATTTAGTAATTTTTCTAGGTTTTCTAATCATTATACATAAATATGAATATAATTTGTTTCAAATATGTATATTAAAAAACTGAAAATTTTGTTTAAACACTAAACTAAAAATACTTTTGTTAAATGACATAAAAACAAAAATGTTCAATAAAATAATTTTGCTATAAATACGTTATTCTTTGATAAATACAAACAAGCAGTTTAACAATTTATGATTACAGATATATATAAATAAATGTAAATTTTAATTTCCGTATTCATTTATAACAGCAAACACATTTAATGTAACGATTGTTTTACGTCCCCCCATGAACATTCCTGGATGTACAGTTATGTTTTGCAATTTTAAAACGCAACAAATTACTGTTAAAATTATTACATTTATATATATTCAACAATTTATTGTTCAATTTAAATGGAATGAATGAATATTTTTCGTTTCGTTTTCTCAAAAGTAAGATTTAGAAAAATAATAAAAAAAAATTATAATAATTTCAACAATACCATCAATGTAATTATACATACAAAATGTCTTTTAATTTTCTTTAAGACGTAGCTGTTGACGAAGTAAACGTAAAATATAGACTTATAACTACACCAATCACAAAAAATCCTCCAACTACATACAACACGGCCTTTTCTCTTAAAGCCCTTAGCAACATGGTGTTTAGAGTTCTTGATGCCCGACCTAATTCAGCATTAGTTTCTCTTAAACGTCCTCGTGAATTTTGTATGGTTTCTCGTTGATGATGCAAATCGCTCAAGACCTGAGCGCCCAATGTTTCGGTTTCGACGAGCACACGATAGCCATCTTGAAGGCGATTTCCCGTTCTTTCTATGGTCTCCGAATTCTCCAACAGTCTCTGTCTCTGATCATTGCTTATGGCCACATCTTCATAGTCGTCATAGTCTCCAGCTGCTGCTTGTAGATCCAAGGTTGTGTGTTTCTTCTTACCCGCCTCTTTGGCTTTCGAATATTCCGTTTGCAGTCGCTTTAATTCAACCTGGGCACAGTTTAGTTTATTGGTGGCTGTTGTTCTCTGTGCTGCATTAAGGTCTCTGATCTCCAGACCCATTTGTTCCAACAGTTCTTGGGCTTCTGTTAAGCTGGCATCGATTTTTGCACACTGTTCCCTTCGTTCATTTGTTAGAGTCAATCTGCCAATTTGGCTGGTAATTTCAGCAATCAATGATGCATATTGCTGTTCGTAGTTCTCCAACAGCGTCATTTTTTAATTTTTTATTATCTATATGCTATAAAATTTAACTTTTTTTTGCAGAAATATGTTACTTTGTGAAAATTTTCTGTACTTTTGTTTATTTTTACTTATTTTTTTTTTTTGGCTGTACAGCTGTTTCGTATAAGAAAAGGAAATGTCAAAAAATGAATGCTGTACATATAACAGGAAAATATTAGTACTAAAAACGCTTAAATTAAATCTCTAAAATCAAAGAAAATGTGGCACACTCGTGAACCGCTCAAGTTTGTCAAGATAAAAAATTATTAGGTAGTTCACCATTTATCAGTATTATTGCTTCGTTGCCTCCTGTCTATACTTGACAAATATTTATCATAACAATTAATGACGTTTGTTGTCAAGACAAAGTTTTCTGAGCAAAAGCACTAACAATTTTGTCATAACTAAACAATAATACTAATAAATGGTGACCATACCTGATAATTTGTTATCTTGACAACCATTTTGATGTTTAACATGATAACAATTTATCAGGTATAGATAGGGGGTTATGACAACAAACGTCATTAATTGTTATGATAAATATTTCTCAAGAATTTACAGGTTTAATGAGAAATTAGTCCTTTTGCAGAATGCAGAAACTGAATGGCAGACAGACGAAGTTTGTTGGCGAGGGGTTGGAGAGGCAGAGTGTGCAGTACTCTTCGCAATTTTGAAGTTGTTGCTTCATATAATTTTTCTCACAGCAATGTTTAAATGCATTTGACAATGCAAATATTCATACGCATCAACAACGAAAAAAGGAAACGATACATTTCTGTCTGTCTATTAATTTCGCGGCTGAAAAAGGTTTAGGCAAGTTCAAAAGGGAATGAGAAAAATGTCTGCGTTTCAATTTCTGCATTGTAAAAGGAGACTTAGTCCCATAAGAAATGCACGGTATGTGTGTGGTACTGTAGTTAACGTGATACAGATGAGCCGGAGTATAAAATTCAACAATCTGGTAGCATTTTATTATCTCAAAGATAATTGAATTCTGACATTTCTACACGTAAAACGTAAACAAAGAACATATGGTCGGTTATAAAAACAAATAAACAGTTTCGTGTTTTTGTTCGCAAAGTGCATTTTTGTTTGTAATATAATAATGGCCGAGGAAATTGATGATAATGGATTTTATCGCGAGGATTTTAGTGCCGAATCCGATTGGGAAATATTAAATGCCCAATTGTGTGAACTATTCCAGAAATGGGAATTGGCCAATACTGACTGGGGTCGCAACTTCCAGCAAAATGAATTGTATCAATGTAACTGGAAAATTGAAGAGGAACTTCTAGATGTCAAGGGTAATCAGGTAGTGGTGACCTATTACAGGGCGGATCTAAAATCTTCAGATAGAGTTAAAACAAAAGAATTGAATGCTTCGCCCATGCATGAAGATCTATTATCTTTGGCCAATAACTTTGGTCCTCCGGTTTGGGATGATAAAACCAAAAAGTTGCATTGGTTGGCCAGATTTTATGGCCTCAGACGTTTTGTGGTCTTAAATCCTCGCAGTGAACAAAACAATTTCATTACCAAGCGATCGGAATTTAGTTTTTACTTCAGTGCACTTTCGGTAGTGGGTGCCGAAGTTTGTGCGGCTGTACCCATGTTTGTGCAAATCTATGATCAGAAATGGAATTTCTTTTTGGGTCTAGGCATGACCTCTTATATGCGCACGAACTTTGATTTGGTGGCATTGGAGCAGCCTCCTCAAGATTATTGCTATTTGTCGGGTTTATTGACCATGTTTAAAGAAAAGTTGCCCAGGCATTGCAAACAACCGGCCTTGGTATCGGTGCGCAATACATATGCTTTAGATACGGTGAAGATTCGTGTCCCTATGTATGTACCATTTGGCATGACACCCCTGGTGGATGAGGATCGTTCGGTTATAAGTTTGTCATATTTTACGGCTTTGCCTCATGGCTATTTCCCAGACTCACACACAAAAATATTTGCCATATTCACCTGGCCCGAATTGACCGACAATATGGTCATCGACTCTGCCATGCAGACACAATTTGTACCCACTAAGGCGCCCGGTGGAGCCATACATCAAGTTGTATATGCCACTTCGTATTTGTCATCGTGCATTAAACATTTCCACAATTTAATAACGGCTAAAAATGCACTTGAATCATATGTGGGTCGCAACTTTACGGGCACCCTATCGCCCTCAGACGTGGCAAATCCTTTGGAGCAACTGACCAAACCAAATTTAGGCAAGTTCCAGTCATATCGCCAAATGAAACGTAGCAATGAGGGTGGCCAGCAATCGACGGCTTTAAAAAAATTGCCTGGTCCTATGCATGAGCACGAGCTTAATCAAATGTTGTATTATTTGTTTCCTGACTTACATCCTGAAGTGGCTTTGTTTCCCTACGAAGCAAGTGATTGGTTAAAGGTAATTAAATTTGTTTATTATGCTAGGTAGATATTGCTAATGATGCTTTTGTTTTAAGGATCCTCATCGTGTTAAATCAGCGTTAGCTGATTCATTGGTTCACCGCTTAAGTTGCTTACTGGCCACTTGTAATGCTCATTTTGGTGGCAAAAGCGGCCTGGCTCAATTGTGGGCCACCTTTACGCGTGAATTACGTTTGCTTTGGGATTGTTGCATTACTATACCGGGGTAAGTTGTGTTTGTTATAGTTATTTTCTTTAAATTTATCATCATCATTTCTATGTTTGGGGTTTTATATGAAAATAATTGATACATATAAATATTTCTTTATTGTATGAGGACAAATATTCAAGAGCTATGAGACATGTAATGGCATTCCCTTAAATATGTACCAACTATTGCACCTATGATTGTAACTGATATATCATGTTGTCTTCCTTACCGCTAATTCTTCTATCATCTCGAATTGAAGCTCTCCGCATTTAAAGCCTTTCTCTTCAATACACTTTTAAATACAGTACGGTTTGAGACCCTGCCTATTGTTTTCACCGGCGAGAGATCAAGTAAGAGAGCTATATTCGGCTGTGCCGAATCTTATATACCCTTCACCAAATTATACATAAAAATAATTTTTTTTTTAAATATTTTTATTTAAACAAAATTAAATTTTTTTTTTTGTTTTTAAGTTTTTTTTTAATTGTTTTTAATTTTTTTTTTCCAAATTGTTTTAAATTTTTTTTTAAAAAAGTTTTTCCCAAATTTTTTTTTTAATTTATAAAAAAAATTTTTTTTGGAAAAATAATTTATGACAAAAAAAATTTTTTTATGAAAAAAAATCGGGTTAAAAAATATTTTTCCCGATTTTGACCCATTGTAGGTCCAACTTACTATAGCCTTCATCATTAGATATCCATCATTAGATATCCATATTGTCTATATTAATGACTTAGTAATCCAGATATCAGGCTTGGGCAGTAATGATTACATTGTGTAATATATTACTGGTACATTACCATTACCTTGTAATTGTAATTGGATTTTTGCAATTACAATTACTTGTAATGTGTAATTGACCAATAGCACATTACAATTACATGTAATTGTAATTGAATTTTTCAATTACAATTACAAGTAATTGTAATTGCAAAATTTTACATTACAATTACATGTAATTGTAATTGAAAAATGTCAATTACAATTACAAAATTAAGAAAAAGTAATAGTAATATGACTAAAACTATGTAATGATTACTTTCAAAGTATTTATTATTAAAAAAATATAAAATTACAGAAGTTACCAATTACTTATTTTTATAGTGTGCAGTAGAATGCCGAAGACCAGTATATTATATAGTAACACATACATATCTACTGATGCATACTCGATTAATTAAATTAGTCTTCAGTTTCCCAACAAAGATTAAAAATCTTTATATAAGTAGAGTTTGTAAACAATAATTTTTAAATTTTTTCGAAGTACAATGTATATGGATTTTTAGCAACTTCGAATTCTCTGAAATTCAAAGTATACATTCTACTCATTTCAAGACGTATTAACTCGAAACTCCAACTTCATATCATTTTATATCCCTCTAAATTAGAACATTCACTTCTCAGAACTAACATATTGACCATTTTTAAAATATGATGTACGAATATTGAACAAAATTAACAAACTATTTTTAAAACGAAGTAAATTTGTAAGTTATGATTTACATTTAAAAACAAGTAAGAGTACTATATTCGGCCGTGCCGAGTCTGAAATACCCTCCACCGAAATATGATGAGAATTATAGAAGTTACATTGGTATAAAGATCCTATTATGTATGAGGATTGAGAAAATGTCATTGAAATACTATTAAATAAATATATGAAATAATATAACAATTGTTAAAAATACTATTTTGCGCAGAAGTTATTTCATTTTGAATGTAAAATAATTATATATAATTCAAGTGAAGAATCCGATTTTAAAAAAGGGTATACAAATATATTTAGAAATAGTTCAAAATTTTGCATACGGAAATTTTAATATACATATATTCGCGTTTAATGAATTTTCCGGATATGAGCCTTATATACGTGCAATATATAATTATGAACCCATAGTCTCATGATTATGATTTCTGTCTACTTGAAACTGATTTCTGTTAAATTTTTGATCGATATAAATGTGCGTTAATGTATTTTTGGGTTGAGGGACATATGTGGGGCTATGACCTACTTGGTTCAGTAAAGATTTCTGAAGGTTAATGAGTTTTCCGGAAATGTTTCTCATGCGAAGGCTATGACGATAATTTATCTTCATAAAATTGAGTACAGTGATTTTTATATATATTGAAATTTTTTTTTCGAATTTCAACTTGATAACTATATTTGTAAGAAATTTATTACGATCTTATTCGGGAGTTGACCTTATATGGGAGGTATAGCCAAATATGGACTAAATTCACAAAATCCTGTAGTATGATTTGCAAATATAAATTACGGATAGGTATGGAATTTTTGTTCAATATTAATATTTTTTAGATATTTATGCATCTTAATGTGTTCGTAAATGGTCCTTATATGGTCCTTAAGAATTGAGTAATAAATCCTCGAACATTTTACATTTTTTAATTCTTTATGCAATTATTTTATATCTTTGACGAAATAATATTTTTAAAAATAGTATCAAAGTTTTTAAAAATATGTTTAAATGAGCTTTAAAAAAACATATTTCATTAAAACCGTTAAAGAAACCTGAAACCGGTCGAGTTTACAAAGATGAAAAAAACGGTAAACCGGTTTAATATTTATAAATGTAATTGAATTTAAAGTAATTAAATTACTTTTTAATAAATTACATATGCTTTTTCTATCAATTACAATTACTGGTAATTGTAATTGCCATTTTTCAATTACAATTACTGTTAATTGTAATTGAATTTTTCAAATTACAATTACATGTAATTGTAATTGAAAAAACGCAATTACAATTACCAGTAATTGTAATCATAATTCTTCAATTACAATTACATGTAATTGTAATTTGAAATTATCAATTTCAATTACACCTAAAGTAATTTAATGGAAAATGTAATTGGCATCGCCCAAGCCTGCCAGATATAAAATCAAAAATACAGAAAGTTGATTTAAACATACAGACGGTCAGACGGATAGACGGAAATGACTATATCGACTTCGCTATCTATAACGATCCAGAATATATATACTTTGTGGGGTCGCAAATAAAAAATGACAAACGGAATGACAAACTTATATACATATATGTACCCTTGCAACTCATGGTGAAGGATATAAAAATGTTTTTTTTATTTTTCAAAATTATACATTATGTATTTATTCAAAGTATTGGCCATTGGTAGCTATGACATTTTCTTATCTTTCTGTTAACATATGGATTCCGAGCCAAAAGAACTGCTCATCTTTTGAGGCCAAGAACGAATCATGCCAATATCGGATACTCTGTTCCAAAGTGAAGCGTATCCCAGAGATGGCGTTCTGCATTGATCGAAACAAATAGTAGTCGGACGGGGCACCGTCAGGACTATAAAGCTAGTGAAGCAAAACTTCCCAGCCTCTTCATTCTAGACCAGCGAGCTGCAGTGAGCTCTCAAATGAGCTCTCTTGTTTTTATTTTCACATGTACGCAAGCACCAGTGTTGCCACTTCATGTGTAATTACACATATTGGGTGTAATTTTAACTTGGATGTGTAGCCCATGTGTAATTGAGTGAATGTGTAATTCATGTGTTATTTTAAATTCGGAACAAATCAAGATCCGCGTAACAGTTTTTATTTTCATAATTTTTTTTCTGTTAATATTCACATTTTCTGTATTGCCGGCCTTCGGCCGGGTGAAGGGACTTTTAGTTCTGGGGTGTATCGCTGGGGTGTAATGCAAGCTGTTTCGCTGATCTTGATTTATACCTTAAATTCCAATTATATCCAAAATATATTGTCAATGTATGTCTTTTATCTATATTTAAGATTTTAATTGAATGAATGAATTATGGATTGTTCAGATTTTAAAACCGATTGAAATAAATATGTACATTTATATGAGGGATAGTAGCAATATCCTCTATTTTAGTTGATAAATAAAAATCCAGTATCTCTAAATGTATTCATATTGTTACGTTTTAACCTTTTCAAAACGTTGGTTTATTTCCTTTAAATAAACCGGATACTTTTGATTGCAAATAAAAGCCGTTTATAGTTTAAAAATTGTAACAACTCTTTATTTATTTAAAATGTTCAACAACAGAATTAAATAGTCACTCAATGGTTTTTTTATACACGTTTATAAATTTGCAGAAATACAGACACACTTTATAATGTACACGAATTCACTTGAAAAGCACAGCACTCAGTTGATGTTTATTTGAAAAGCGTCTCTGATAAACTCACTCACTACTGCAACCTCTGCCACTATTTATAAGTCTGCTTTTACACAGGGCAATTTTTCTTGCGCAAGTCAAGTATAGGAGAGAGAGGCAAGAAGAAAGAAGGGGTACACACTTGCTTGTACTGGCAAGTCTCTTCAATTCTCTTTTGTTTTCTCATTTTCAATATGGCGTTTATTAGGTTTTGACATACAAAATTGCTCACAGACTTGCTGTGTGTAAACAGACGAGCAATTTTAAAAGGGAATCGACGAGACTTGCTTCAAGTAAACTTGCCCTGTGTAAAAGCAGACTAACACTGCCATCTGCACTCTAGATTGCTCTTTAACTGTCAAAGTTCGTATATTCTAGAGCTTTCTAATACATACGCCATCTGTGGTGTACTTTCTACAGTGTTCTTTAACTGAATATTCGAATTCGAATATACGGTCGCAGCAAACAGCGTTGCCAACTTACGATCAATGGTCAACTGAAAGCTTTTATTCAATGTTAATAATGCCCACAGATATGTTACAGTTTGCTATTACAGCACTGTTATTTAAAAGCATTCTGCTACTTTTAAATCAGTCGTTAAAATCGTTACATTTGAATTCACGTACCATTTCGTAACAATATTTATTATATTGTACTCCTTTGTTACTCAGTATAATTGAATTATATGTACTAGGATCGCCCGTGGCCGAAAAATAGGTTTGCAGAAAAATACGATAAGTAATTTGGAGATTGCTATGTTTGGTTTTCCAAGTGGACATTTCGCCGTTTGTGATAGTTTTGTTTGCGTAATATTGGTAATAGAAACTAAATTTTAGTTTATATACATATAAGACTTTTAATTTCAACATGAAAAAAATATAAAACAACAAATACTATACAATAACTATACATTTTTACAAGTTATTACAAATTGTTATTGGAAAAACGTTAATTTTCAAGATAACCCAAAATCGAAAATTTGTATTTTTATAATTTTAAATTGTTTATAGAATAAAGGTAATATCGATAACGGTAATTGCAGTTATTTCGGGGTAACGTTAGCCAATCTTAAGAGAAAAAAACAAGAACGTAGGAATTTGTGGGAGAAAAATTTATATACAAATTGTTACTAGTTATTTTTTATACCTGTAAGATCTGTTTTGTATTTATGCTATTGTCTGTCTGGTTTCCAATTTGTGTTTTAAATAATAAACAATAAAACTGACTTACTATTTTGGAAGCTTTATTTCAAATTTATAACTACAAATTTTAAAAATATAAACGTTACAAGATTTTACTGGTAAAGTATTTACTGGGAAGAAAAATGATCAGAGCTATAATTTTTAAACAAATAGTAAAAAATATTTATCTGAAAACTGAAAACGAAACTGATTTCAAAGCACTTAATATAAATTAGGAATAAATTAAAATTCGAAAGCAAACAGTGTGCTATTTTTTAAATATTGTTAAATTTTTAATAGAAATGTAACAATTTCCAATGGAACAATCTCCGAATGGACATTGATTAATATTTGTTAAAAGCGTATTTGGGATTGACATATTTGACTGATCTCAAGAATTCATTAAATTATAAAAGTTCACTAAAAAAAGACATTGCTAACCTTGATTTAATACCTCTCATATATCCAATTCCTGGTTAAATTAAAATCACCGCAAGTGAAAATTGTGCATGAGCATTTATAGAAGCAGGTTGTGTTACGCATTTATGTTTGTTTATTTCATTATTTCAGATATTTGTTTTTGTTTTTGCCAGAGAATAATTCTCAACTCATACAACTACAATATCTAAAAACTGTAGTGGTGTGAGTTTGCATTTCGCTGTTCTAGATACTTTTTATCAGGTATTGCAAAAATGTAACCGAGCGTTGTCCTTCCTGATGGAATCTTACGTGTGATACTTCATTTCAAACTTCATTTCGGACACGCAAAATCGTCTTTTAAGGACTCTTGGATACAATTTGTACGGTACGGCTTTTTGATGAATCCTGCTGCTCGCAAAATTATCTCAAAATGATTTTGCAAGCTCTTATTGATATTGACAACAATCTTCATGGAGTAATGCCTCAAATTCTTGGTCTTCAAACTTTTTTGGTTAGCCTGGACGATCTTTGTCTTCCGAGTCAAAATCACCACTTCTAAACCGCACGAACCATCACTTGCACGTTGAAACCGGTGGAACACATTCATCATAACATTTGGTGAGCAATCGGTGTGCTTCGGCGGCTCTTTTTTCAAGTTAAAAAAGTAGAGCAAAACTTCCCGCATATAAAGCAAAAAAAAAAAACTTTTTTTACACTATAATGTTTAATAACTAAGTGAGATTAAATGACACATATGTATGTAACCTTCAAAATTACATATAAGTTATTAAACTGAAATCCTCGTTTAAAAGATGCGCCATCTAATTTCGTTTTCTAAATTGTTCACACTATCATTTTGAGGCTTTTAAACAAATTTATATCAAATTTCTTGCCAAAATTCTATTAAATTAAATTTGATATCTGGGCTTGATTTTGGTAGGAAATAATGAAACATTTGTTCAAAAACTTTTCATGAAATTTATCGAAATTCATTACACTTTTTCAAATCGATCGTTTTGAAAATTAAACTTAAACGAAATTTATCAAATAAACTAGCTGACCCGACAGTCCTGTCCAAATTAAAAAAGTGCTTGTGTTCGATTTGTGAATTTGTGAGAAGCGGTTTGAAATGGGTAAAAATTGTTAAAAAAAAACCTATTGTTGAATGATTATTTTTATTCATATTCTATGGCCTATAGAATAAAATATACATAGAAGCGCTACTAAGAGACAAATTACAATGTACATATTTTAAGTTTTTATATACAGTTTGTCAAAAAATTCTTTGCACATAGAGAAAAAATAACAAAATTTTAAAGAAAACATTGATTACTAATATAAATAATCAACTTCTTTATTATTTTCAACACATTTTTTTATAAACATATGTTTATTAATATAATAGATAACAAAAAAAATCAATTTCAATAAAACCATTCATATTTATAATAAACAAGTAAGAAAGTATGGTCGGTCAAGCCCGATCATATAATACCCTACACTAAGTAAAAGAGCAAAAACATTTTTCTTTTAAAATTTCAATAATTTATATTTTTGAGTGATTTTCGGAAGTGGGCCTTATATGTTGGCTATGACCTTATAGGGAGCTATGACTAATTATGGACCGATCGTAACAAAATTTGGTGACATGAATTTTGTATATATAAAACTTATTTGGAGCGCAATTTGTGGAGATACATTTATAAATTAATCATTTATGACCGATAAAGTCCAATTTAAGAAGGACATTTGTATGGGGGCTAGGTGAAATAATGGACCGATTTCAGCCAGTTCCAATAGGCTTAGTCCATGGGCCGAAAAAATAATATGTACCAAATTTGATCGAAATATCTTCTAAATTGCGACCTGTACTCTGCGCACAAGGTTTACATGGACAGCCAGCCAGCCAGCCAGCCAACCAGACGGACGGACGGACATTGTTTAATCGACTCAGAAAGTGATTCTAAGTCGATCGGTATACTTTAAGGTGGGTGTTAGACTAATTTTTTTGGGCGTTACAAACATCTGCACAAACGGATAATACCCTCCCCACTATGTTGGTGTAGGGTATAAAAGGGACACAAAAATCAATTTTTATACTGTCAAGTAAATGTTTGCACATTCGATAAAATATTAAGTTTGTGATACATTTCCAGGGTTTTAGCTGCTAATATATTGTGTGTCGAACTTGAGCATCAATTACGGCTGCCCATTGAGTTAATTAGCTTAGGGATATCATATTCCAAGGGTATTTTGTCCCACTCTTCTTTAATTTATTCGTTTTGATTCTTTGGCGATATTTTTCCCACTTTTTTCTTTAAATGTACCCACAAATTTTCGATATGGTTAATATCAGGACTTCGGGCAGGGGTATCAATAACTTTTGTACAGTTATATAGTAACCACGACCAAATAAATAAGAGTTATGTTTGGGATCATTGTCTAGTAATATTTGTATTAAAACTTGTTTGAATTTACCGGGTCAACAAAACCAAATTTCAGAATGATAGCGGTTAAATCGGTTTTAAAAACATCAAGAAAAACTTATTTCGTCAATATTTTATCCAAAATCCAGATTACCCCTACTCCCTTACTGGATATACAACCCCATACCATAACTGAAAGCTTTCCAAACTTAACTGTAGGTATTAAATTTTTGTTTTCTAGAGCTGTCAGAGGTTTTCGCCAAACTTGTTGGATTCCATCATGACAGTACAACATTATTTTTGTCTCATCAGAAAAAATTTAGTCGTCCCAGCACTCTGGAGGGAGTGAAATGTGCTCTATGGAAAATCTTAATCGTTTCTCAATATTTTTGATTTAGAGCAGGGGTTTTTTCCTAGCCATTCCTGAAGAATATTTGTGTTTTAGTAGCACATTTCGGAGTGTTTCATGTGATACTCTTAGCCCATAATCATTTTCCACTTGCAGATTTTCCTTTATAATAATTAAAATACAAAAAGTATAATTTTTTTCGAAATGCGATTTCCTGCCATTATTTTTTTTTATTATTATTATTTATTTTCAACAACCTAGCCTATTGGCCATAATCGGTTATAAATTTCTACTATTTAAATATAAAGTCACTTATAGAACTTAAAAAAAATACTTTTTAACTAAACGCTATGCAACCTCTTTCAAATGCGATAACATTCATAAAAAGGCCTAATTGCACAAAATTCGAGTATAATTAACCAATTTTTTGTTTTCTTCACTCAGTATGCAAAGATTTTTTTGACACCATTCATATTGAAAAAACATATATTTTTGTTGTTGGTGTTGTAACGCGTTTGTCAATTTTAAATATGTTGGTGGAGTCAGATAGTCGTAAGAGGTCCAATAACGAAATGTGTGAAAAAAAACAAAAATGTAATGAATTCTTAAATGAAAATAAAATTTTAAAACTTTGTTTACTGTGCAAAGATATTTTTGACAAACTGTATGTAAGTAATCGAATTTTGATCT